>NC_139150.1:62917334-64410459 GCF_964270905.1 Leucopleurus acutus | reverse complement strand
CTTGATCGCAGTGCGCGGGCCTCTCACTATCGCGGCCTCTCTTTTTGCGGAGCACAGGCTCCAGACGCGCAGGCTCAGTAGTTGTGGCTCACAGGCCTAGCTGCTCCGCGGCATGTGGGATCCTCCCAGAACAGGGCTCGAACCCGTGTCCCCTGCATTAGCAGGCAGATTCTCAACCACTGTGCCACTAGAGAAGCCCTGGAGTTAATTTTTGTATATTGTATGAGGTAGAGGTCCAACTTCTTTCTTTTGCATGTGGATATCCAGCTGTCCCTGCACCATTTGTTGAAAAGCACACTAGCTTTTAAAGCTTTTACCCAGAACTTTCATATACATCATTTCACTTCATGTTTCATTTGTCTAAGCAAGTCATGTTGTTACACCCAGCTTCAGGGGGACAGGTAAGTACAATTCTACCATATGCTTCCATAGTTCTAAGTTCACATGTCATGGTTCCAGCCACACAGATGACTTTTTTTCAGTTCAGCTTCCAAGTCTTTGCAGGGAGAGTTTTTATTGGTCTAGCTTGGGAGAGGTGCTGACCCTCCCCTCACACGATTGTGACTAAGGGAGCATAGTCATTTGGAGCAACCATGGCTGCTGGCAGTTGACCCCTAGGCACTGGTGAGTGAGACAGTTAGGGGAAGTGATCATTATAAAGTTAAATTTATCTTATTTTAAATCAGATATTGTCTGTGGGTCTAATATAATTCTGGTTTAGGTTACTTGAAAATTGGTCTGTATATTCCCTGATTGTACTTTTATTGAGCAGATAATTTACTGAGTTCCTACTATTTCTTTCAGATACTGTTCTAGGCACTTGAAAAATATTTGTGAATTAAACAGATTTCTGCCTTCATGGAGCTTATATTCCAGTGGGCTAAGACAAACAGTAAGTGTGATAAGTAAAATTATAGTATAGGGGTTGGCAGTATAAGACCTACAAGCCAGCTGCCTGCTTTTGTAAATAGTTGTTAGAAAATAGCCACGCCCATTCATTTACATACTATCTATGGCTGCTTTCCCACCACAATGGCAGATTTGAGTAGTTGCAACAGAGACCTTAAGGCCCACAGACTTAAAATATTTATTATCTATCTACTATCTGGCCTTTGGGAAAACATTCGCTGACCCCTCTATAATATGAAGAATGTGAATGTGTGCAACGGAAAAAAGAAAAAATAGAGCCAAGTAAAGAGAGCTGGAAATGTTGAGGCAGGGAAGAGTATCTGTTGCTATTTTAAGTGAGATGATTAGAGTCTGCCTCATTGAGAAGATGAAACTAGAGCCAAGACTTTACAGAGGGGGAGGAGCTAACTAGATATATGGGGGAAGAATATTTCAGGCAGAAAACAAACTCAGCGCAAAGGCATTAAGAAAGGAGTGTGCCAAATGCATTCAAAGAACAGAGAGGACCACGTGGCTGACCTGAAGTGAGCAAGGGGGACTGTTGTAGGAGATGGGTCAGAGAGGTGTCAGAACTGTGGAGGCTCTGAGATTTTGCTCTCTTTGCAAGCTAACAAGTTTAACCTGCATGGTTTTGTGGATTCTGGCAGAAGACATGAGATTCCTGAGTCAGAGGCAAAAACCCCTCATTACTCGTGGCACCTCAAGTAGCACGAGCATCAGTATATCTACATCAGTCCCCTTCTCTTTCCAAGACCCATGGGGGTGATGTGAGGCACCCAGGTGGCTGCTGCTTCCCCAGTGGGTTTCCATCACAGCTGGGAACCCTGAGCTCAGGGAACCCGAATCTCTTATAATGGATTACAAGCCAACCTGCCTGCCCTTTGCTCTGGAGGGAGACGTTATCTTTGTCACACTGGACAGGTAGCACACCTGCCCTCTGCTCTGGAAGGAGACACTATATTTTGCAAAGCTGCTCGCTCTCCAAAGATTTTTGAAAACATGACCTAGAACAAAGTTAGTGCCTCTTCTTGCAAGATGTGCAGAAAGCAACAGGAGAATTGTCTCCCTATGAGAGGTTTATAAGGTACCTTTGTATGGTAATGGGGCCCTTTTAAGAACTTTACCCTGACTGAAATGAGGAGCCATTGCAGAATTTTCCTCGAAGAAGTGACAGAAGGTGACATGTTTTGAAACGTTTACCCCAGCTGTCATGCTGAGAATAGAGTGAGGTGGGCAAGGGCAGAGCAGAGAGACAGGGGGCAATTGCAGGAATACAGACAAAATGGTGGCTCAGACCAGAATGTGATGTTTTGGGTTTGGTCCTGGACACCTGGAAGAATGGCATTCCATTAACTGAGATAGAGTGACAGACGGAGCAGATTTTGGGGGGCTGCTCAGAAATCAGTTTTGGACATAATGAGTTTGAGATATCTGTTAAATAGATGTGTTGATATTGAGAGGGTAGTTGGATAAATGACTCTGAAATTTGGGAGAGAGGAATTTGGGTTGAGATAAAAAATTGGGAGTCCTTGGCCTACAGATGGCCTTGAAAACCATGTGGCTGGAGACTTTTATAAGGAGAGCTCAGGGAGTGCCCATGGCATTTCATCCATAGTTATGAATTGGGGTGAATTATACGCTCTGTTCACTCTCAAAGCTACATTGAGCCTGTTGAGGTTTAGATTGAATAAAATATAATATAGATGAATAATATTAAGAGCTTAAAAACAAACTCTTCCGATAAAACAATTAAGGGCCTTTATCTAGCTTTTTGCAGACTCTCAAATATCTAAAAGAGGCAGAGTGTCATTTGAGCTTTAAAGGGAAAAAAAAGCCAAGCATAAAATCTAAAATTTTAATTAAAAAAATTTGACAATGTTAAACAAGAAGCAGCTGTGTGGGGGAAGATTTGTGTGCATTTTTAGCCCCACTTTGAAAGCCTCAGATTGTCTCTGGAGCAGAATGCAGCAAATTGTCACAAATCTTGTTTTCTGAGAAATTGGTTATATCAACATTACAGCATGCCACTTCTACAGCCAGCATGCCAAAAATAACATGAAAAGAAATGACTGCAAATCTAGTTAGAATTAAGCCAGTAATTATTGCGTTTGTGATCATTTCCAAGAATTGGTCCTACCCAAATATTAAATGGAAAAAAAGAAGAGTTCATTCTAGCCCTGAAAGATTCCACTTTATTTTTCTCCTTCACTTAATGGTTTATGTTAGTAAACCATTAATAGTTTTAAACAGAGCACTTCTATGTTGAGATTAAAAGCAAAGTCATTTTAATAATATTTTGGAGACTATATTTTTCTTTATTACCAGAGGAAATGTTTTCTCTTTGTTTTTTTTCTGTTTGAAGTTGTTTAGAATACTAAAACCCCAATGAAAATTATAATCTTTTAAAGTCCTGAGATATCACCTTTTTTTCTGATTTCCCCTCCATTATCAGATAAATTAATTTGGCAAAATATCTATTTGGCAAATGCTAGGTGAACATGGAGGTAAGAATGGTGATAATGGAACCAATGTAGGGATGGAACTAAGGAGTCTTTCTTTTGTCCATAAAATGGCTTCTCTGAAAAGAGATGGAATCCTTTATACCAGGAAAAGTAGTGGTTTTTTTGTTTGTTTTTTTTTTTAATGATGACAGAATGATTATTTAGGAAAACTCCCTTTACTTAGAATTCGTCCGTTATCTTCTCCCATGGTTCGCATATGCCCCGTACAAGTTAGATCCACCAGTAGACCATTAATGGTGCCCATTAATCTAGTAGGAATTACATATATTCTGACATTTCCTTGTCTTGGGGAATTCGATTTTTCTAATCCTTGACAGAGATTTTTGCATAACTCTTATCCAGTAAGAACAGGACACATTCCTCCTCCACCCTTCCTCAACCAGTGATCTTCCTAAGGCCAAATCAGGCTAAATTTGACCCTGAAAGGAAACTTACTGACTAGCTATCAGAAAGATAAATGCATCTTTTAAAAATAGCTGTAAGGACTATACTACAAAGCTACGGTCATCAAGACAGTATGGTACTGGCACAAAAACAGAAATATAGAACAATGGAACAGGATGGAAAGCCCAGAGATAAACCCATGCACATATGGTCACCTTATCTTTGACAAAGGAGGCAAGAATATACAATGGAGAAAAGACAGCCTCTTCAATAAGTGGTGCTGGGAAAACTGGACAGCTACATGTAAAAGAATGAAATTAGAACACTTCCTAACACCATACACAAAAATAAACTCAAAATGGATTAAAGACCTAAATGTAAGGCCAGAAACTATAAAACAGAGGAAAACATAGACAGAACACTCTATGACATAAATCACAGTAAGATCCTTTTTGACCCACCTCCTAGAGAAATGGAAATTAAAAACAAAAGTAAACAAATGGGACCTAATGAAACTTCAAAGCTTTTGCACAGCAAAGGAAACCATAAACAAGACCAAAAGACAACCCTCAGAATGGGAGAAAATATTTGTAAATGAAGCAACGGACAAAGGATTAATCTCCAAAATATACAAGCAACTCATGCAGCTCAATATCAAAAAACAAACAGCCCAATCCAAAAATGGGCAGAAGACCTAAACAGACATTTCTCCAAAGAAGATACACAGGTTGCCAAAAAACACAGGAAGGGATGCTCAACATCACTAATCATTAGAGAAATGCAAATCAAAACTACAATGAGGTATCACCTCACACCAGTCAGAATGGCCATCATCAAAAAAATCTACAAACAATAAATGCTAGAGAGGGTGTGGAGAAAAGGGAACCCTCTTGCACTGTTGGTGGGAATGTAAATTGATACAGCCACTATGGAGAACAGTATGGAGGTTCCTTAAAAAACTAAAAACAGAACTACCATATGACCCAGCAATCCCACTACTGGGCATGTACCCTGAGAAAACCATAATTCAAAAAGAGTCATGTACCACAATATTTATTGCAACACTATTTACAATAGCCAGGACGTGGAAGCAACCTAAGTGTCCATTGACAGATGAATGGATAAAGACGATGTGGCACATGTATACAATGGAATATTACTCAGCCATAAAATAAAAAGCGAAATTGAGTTATTTGTAGTGAGGTGGACGGACCTAGAGTCTGTCATACAGAGTGAAGCAAGTCAGAAAGAGAAAAACCAATACCGTATGCTAACACATATATATGGAATCTAAAAAAAAAGGTTCTGATGAACCTAGGGGCAGGACAGGCGTAAAGATGCAGAGGTAGAGAATGGACTTGAGGACACGGGGAGGGTGAAGGGTAAACTGGGATGAAGTGAAAGAGTAGCATTTATATATATACACTACCAAATGTAAAACAGATAGCTAGTAGGAAGCAGCTGCATAGCACAGGGAGACCAGCTCAGTGCTTTGTGACCACCTAGAGGGGTGGGATAGGGAGGGTGGGAGGGAGATGCAAGAGGGAGGAGCTATGGGGATATAGGTATATGTATAGCTGATTCACTTTGTTATACAGCAGAAACTAGCACAGCATTGTGAAGCAATTATACTCCAATAAAGATGTTAAAAAAATAAAAGCACCATTATCAAAACCCACCCCACCTCCCCCCCAAAATAGCTGTAAGATGTTCACTGTCAATGAAACCATGGCTCTTGAAAAGGAGCCTTATGTTTGGAAACTTCTGAGAAGGTTCATCTCATCTGTAAAATAAAGATAGTTACTGGTGTCATGCTCTTTTAGACATCTCTTTTCACTTGTTTTCAGGACTGGAAGCTGTTCCTGAGACATTCAGCGATCTGTGTATGGAGTACTAGCCACAGTGTGGTTCGTTGTAGTGGCTCTCACATTTCTACATCTTGAGTTCAACACATCTTCTTTTGGGGACAGGAGAAGGCCCCAAGGCTATCTCTAAATATTCTCACCTGTCTAAGCAGAAAGTGAAATGGCGAGGACCATGGGGAAGGATGGTATTTCAGATTGGTGCACCTGTCTGTGCCTCCAGGATGCCCTCCTTATCTTCCTAGATGAGTTTTATGTCCCTACACGTAGTTTACTAGACACATCAAAAAATAGTAAATGTCCAAGATTTTTTTTTTTTCTGCATTGCCATGATGCGGGATCTTAGTTCCCCAACGAGGGGTTGAACCCGTGCCCCCGGTAGTGGAAGCTCAGAGTCTTAACCACTGGACCACGAGGGAAGTTCCAATGTCCAAGATTTTGATTAACAAAATCCATGGCTAGATTGTCAGTGTTGGGATATATTGTATAGAACATAGGGACCAAGGCAGCACAAATTCTCAATAATTGATATTAAAACCCAGTGTTGGGACTTTCCCTGGTGGTCCAGTGGTTAAGCCTTCGCCTTCCAATGCAGGGAGTGAAGATTCGATCGCTGGTCGGGGAGCTAAGATCCCACATGCCTTGGGGCCAAAAAACCAAAGCATAAAACAGAAGCAACATTGTAGCAAATTCAATAAAGACTTTAAAAATGGTCCACATCAAAAAATAAATAAAACCCAGTGTCTGCCATTGGTTATGAAGAAACAAGTCAACTCCAGGTCTAATTCAATAGACTTAGAATCCTTTTTCATGGCTCTTACTTATTAAATGTCCAAGCCAAAGGGAAGCACGAACTCAGCAACTGTTCCATCTTTCCTTCCATATGAACTCTCTTCTTCCATATCCCCCATAGTAATTTTTCCATCAACATTTGATGCTCAATTTTCATTTCCCTAAAAGCGATCCCTGGAAGTCTTCCCAAATCAGAAGCATGATCGATTTGATTTCACATTTTCCTTTCTCACCTGCTTCATCACAAAATTGGTTTCTGATTGACTTGAGCAATCTTCTTCCCTCTGAAGGAAGGGTTTGTAAAGCTTAGTCCAAAGGAAAAAGTCTCCTGTTCCAAGACCAGCAATTTCTCTCCCAGATGAGAGAAAGCTCTCACAGCCCTCCACCTACCAACTGTCCTCGCATTACTGCCTTTTGGTGATTCCTCCATGAATGTTGTGAGCAATTCCTGACTCTCCAGCCATGTTTAGCTCTTCTGACAGTAGCCCCTTCCTTGGAGAGGACCTGACAATTAAGCTAAGGCTGCTTCCTTTCCTATCTTTGTTGGACAGGTAGCTATAGAGTGACTTAGGTAGTTCACAGAGCTGGCGATTGCACTGAGACTGGGCTTCCGAGCTGTCTCCTGGAACAGTCATTGAGGTTGTGCTTCCCTGTAGTTCAGGCATTTATTTAGGAAGAGCCCTGAAAACATGATGTCCTAGAATTAGAAGAGCTTCTGGTAGACCTTGACCTGGCACTCACATTTACAAAGGTAAGCCATGCTTTTTGGTCTTTACAAGCTGTGAATAGAAGAAAAGGGAACTTTCTAGGGCCTTTCATCCCATCGTCAAGTCCCTGGCTTTTGGCTTCAGTTCGAGTCTAATGTAGATGGTTGATGATTGCAGTGGCTGCGGTTTTTGTTGTTATTGTTAAGCAAATGTATGCTTTTCTTCTCTATGATGTATTTTGTTTTATGCACCAAATCATTCAAATAATGCTGAGTATGAATGACCAGACACCTACTGAGACAAAAAGCATTTTAAATTGTAGGCAATTCTGCAAAATCAAAAGAATGAAAATCACTATTTACAGAAGAAAACACAGATACCAAAAATGAAAGATTGAGAAAAGAGTAGAAAGTCTTAACTAGGACATTCATTGCATCCTTTGATTTGGGGAAAGGCACTCATGTAACACTTCCTGTCAGTTGCCAATGGACATAGGTGTTTGCTTCTTAGTTCCAAAGCTTCTTTTCTGAGCAGGTCTTACTCAGAGAACTCAGTTCATAAGATAGAGGTAAGTTAACACATTTTACCACCATTTACCCCTACCCCTTGACCCAATGGGAAAAGGGGAAAGTAAGGAATAAAGGTTACAGCCCTCACTCTTCAAGGCCAGCCCTGTAGAGAGCCGTGGTAGGGAGCGTGGCTCTCACACCACAGAACTCAGAGGTGTGTATTGTCCGCCCCCTCTGCTCACGGTGACAATTCTGCCAGTGGGACTTTAGCAGGTTACAGAAGGGTGTGGGTCAGCGTGTGAATCTTGTTTCAGGACGCCTCAGAGGAGGGTAGGATGCCTCTGAACTGGACTGACTAGTGGTCGTCATGGCACTTATCTAGAGGGGCGAGGTTTTCGCAGGCCAGACCACAGGGGCACAAATACCCAACCAATCCTCTCAAAAACCAAGTTTCACTAATAATTCAACAAAGTTTAACTCACTGTACTTTAACAAACCTGTGGTATCTGTGGTGTCTCTTTTTTTGTATGCTAAAGTCTATAGACTTAAATTCAGAAGACGGTCTGTTGGCTAAAGAGAAAAATCCACATTTCCAGGTAGCATTTGCTTGGTGTTCCAAGGCTCCACAAGAGATTTTTTTTCCTTCCTAAGATCACTACCAATGCAAAGTGCGTATACATGCGTGTGGTCTTCTCTGCACATGAGTACACACACACACACACACACACACACACACGGAGGAAAGTCTCTGCCTTGTGCAGAAACATTCTTACGTTCCAAGGTTGAATGGGCTGCCCTATGGCTTTCCCACCAGTCATAAGTGGGAGTGCAGGAAGTTCATCTCCAGGAGGAGCCTGTCCTACTCAAACGTCTTCCTTTGGTTTTAGTGCTGCAGGGACAGCAGGCTCAGGTAGGCCCCTAAATCCACTTTGTCAAGCCTTTGACTGTACTGCAGCTGGACCATAACACCACAGTGCTTTCTTTTTCTTTCAACGCCACAGAGAATTGATGTGCAGGGACAATTAAATGGCTACCTCTTGGTCCCTGCATGATGACCTTCATACCAAAAATGTGATGGTGTCGGGATTTTGAGCAGTCCCTTTCAAGCAGCCCTGGCAAAGCATGAGCCTTCAATATGTATTGAATGATTACTGGTGTCAGGAGTCCTTTCCTGGACTTGCCTCTTCTTGGTAGACCTCAGTTGAGTTGTCTTCTGGAAGGACTACATAGAATAGCTGGAAAAGAGAAGCCTAGAAGGTTCCTTCAGGCTTGAGAGATGACTAAACCTGCGTGTAGAGGGGAAGTGGCAAGTGAAGGCAGTTCTTTAGGACTCTGAACAGGAAAAATGGTTTTGCTAGGCAAGATGAATAAGCTGTATGGGGATTGCTGAGGAGATAAACCTACGTTGGTTCTCTCATGGTAGATCATTGTTTTTGTTGTTGTTGTTATTTCAATATTGAGATTCAGTAGAAATCATTCTAGGTGCTTTAAGAAGAAAAGGATTTAAAACAGGAAACTAGGTGCTTACAAAATCATCAGACGGATTGGACAAGTAGATTCTAGGCTGGGCCTCCAGGAATGACTCCAGACATGGAAGAAGTGACTCACCTGGGGACATACTCAGTAAGGTGAAGCATTACGAAGCTGCCACATTTAACCTTGAATTAGAAAACATGCTGTGTAGCTGTAATCCTGGTATCAGGAAGCCACCTGCTCTCTAGGTGCTGCACGCAGACCCTGTTGCAGAAAAAAACCTGCGTCTCCCAGAGCTTTCTTGCCAGTGTAAACAGCCCAGAGTTGCAGGAAGATGGGCCTTACCCCTGCCTTCAGATCTCCTGTTACGACATCTAACCGAATTCATGCCCAGATCTACAGCAGCAAGGGTATCTGGGAAATGTGGTCTTTAGCTTTCAAGCTTCTTCGGTTTAGGAAGACCCACTAGAAGGATGTTGGAATGGATGCCAACAGTTGTCTAGAATTCAATATGTATCCCATGAGGGCTGGCCCCCTCAGCCTGGCAGCAGCTTCAGCTTCCCTGGCAGGGTGAGAGGGTGTGAGCTCACCGGATGTTACCAGGGCAAATTCCTTCACGCAACCTGAATGGCTGGGACAGCAGTGAGGATGAAGGTTGAGGGAGTATCGGCCGTGAAGATAGCAGGTCCCAGTTGGGTGAGTAAGAAGCAACGACAAAGCCCTTAAGGGTGGTGGGTGGTTTCAGTTTCTTCTGGTACCTTTCTTGGTATTGAAAGTCCCCATCCTCCTTCTGGCAGAAGCTTTGAGGAAGAAGCATGGGCCAGCAGGTGGGAGGAAGTTACTTGCGGACTGGCTTCTCTCCAGAAGTGGCTATAGTCACCCTGTGGGCTTTTAAATAGGTGTTTGAGTGGGCAGATGGGGAATGGGTACCTCTGGGACCTGCAATTTCCTCTGGTGGTGCCAGTGGTGTCAGCACAATAAGTGTGTGATGGTGGTGGGTAACCTATAGGAGGTTTTGGGGGGTTAGTGGTCCTGATGAGCCTGTTAAGAGAAGGTGAGTGTTTACCAGCTGGCTTCTCCCAGCACCCTCAAGTTCCCTTCTGGCTATAAGTCTTGGCCCTGGCCATGGGGCAGGAGGCTATGTGACCACACTGAGAGAGTCACTTCCTAGCTGGACCAGAGGGAGCTGCCTTCTTCATGCAGGATCGTGCAGATGCCTGCTTTAAAATGTCCTGTGTAGGGGCTTTCCTGGTGGCGCAGTGGTTGAGAGTCCGCCTGCCGATGCAGGGGACACGGGTTCGTGCCCTGGTCTGGGAAGATCCCACATGCCGCGGAGCGGCTGGGCCCGTGAGCCACGGCCGCTGAGCCTGCGCGTCCGGAGCCTGTGCTCCGCGGCGGGAGAGGCCACAGCAGTGAGAGGCCCGCGTACCGCAAAAAAAAAAAAAAAAAAATCTCCTGTGGCTTCCTATTTGTATGAGACAAAAGTCCAAGGGTTCCTGTTGGACCACCAAGGCTCTATGTGATCTGAGTCCTGCTAAGTCTAACTTTACCTCCTCCTGCTCTTCCTCACCCACTGTGTCGCAGCTGCCCTCACCTTCTCCCTGTTCCTTTCATAGGTCAACTGGTATTGACCCCAGGGCCTTTGCCTCATCATCTGCTCTGTCCAGGGTAGTCTTCCCTTAGGGTTGGTTAACTTCAGCTCATAGGCTGCGTCCCACTGTCATCACCTCAAAGATTAGAGTATCTAGTTCCCTTAACAGGGAATGGGTGAGTCCTCTGTGAGGAAAGTCCCAACATTTTAGTGGGAGATATAGCAGAAGATTTAAATAAAAGAAGAGATACACCATGTTTGTGGATAGTAAGATGAAATATTGCAAAAGATATCATTAATTTTCCCTAATTAAATTTCCACTCCCAATCAAAATACCAGCAGCATGACAAAATGATTCTAAAATTGACAGTGAAGAGTCAGCAGGCAATAATAGAGAAATTAAGAAAGAAAAAATTAAGGGTGATTTGCCCTATGAGCTAATAAAACACAAGGCTACTAAAATTGGAAAAGTTTGGTATTTGCAAATAGAAGTGACAGGACCGTGGAAAAGATCAGAGAATGCTGAAACCAATTCTTATAAAAATAGGAATTTAATGTATCATAAAGAAAGAATCACAAGGTCTCACTCCTAGGTATATGCCCAAGAGAATAAAAAAATATGTCCACATAGAAACCTGCACATGAATATTTATAGCAGCATTATTCATAATAGTCAAAAAGTAGAAACAACCCAAATATCCATCAACTGATGAATGGATAAAATGTATATATGGATACAATGGAATGTTACTCAGCCATAAAAGGAATGTAGTACTGATACATGCTACAACATGGGCAAATCTTGGAAACATTGTGCTTTGTGAAAGGAGCCAGACATAAAAGTCACGTATTGTGTGATTCCATTAATATGAAATCTTCAGAATACACAGACAGTAGCTTAGTGGTTGCCAGGGGCTGGAGGAAGAGTGATTCCTAATAGGTATTGGGTTTATTTGGGGGTGATGAAAATATTTTGGAATTAGATAGTGGTGATGGTTGCACAACTTTGTGAATATATTAAAAGCCATTGGGACTTCCCTGGTGGGGCAGTGGTTAAGAATCCGCCTGCCAATGCAGGGGACACGGGTTCGAGCCCTGGTCCGGGAAGATCCCACATGCCACGGAGCAACTAAGCCCGTGCGCCTAGAGCCCGTGCTCTGTAGCAAGAGAAGCCACCACAATGAGAAGCCCGCACACCACAACGAAGAGTAGCCCCCGCTCGCAAAAACTAGAGAAAACCCGCGTGCAGCAGCGAAGACCCAATGCAGTCAAAACTAACTAATTAAATAAATACATTTTTTTAAAAAAAAACAAACACCAAATTGTACACTTGGAAATGGTGGATTTTATGTGAATTATATCTCAATTTAAAAAGTATTGGGTATATGTGTAACTGATTCACTTTGTTATGAAGCAGAAACTAACACACCATTGTAAAGCAATTGTACCCCAATAAAGATGTTTAAAAAAAAAAAAAAAGAGAAATCATTCATGGAATGAATATCTCCACTTTTTTTTTTTTTTTTTTTTTTTTTGGCCACACCACATGGCATGTGGGATCTTAGTTACCGGACTAGGGATCGAACCTGCACCGCCTGCATTGGAAGCATGGAGTCTTAGCCACTGGACCACCAGGGAAGTCCTATACATGAAACCTATATAATGTTATAAACCAATGTTACCTCAATAAAAATAAATTAAAAAAAATAATAAAGTAAAAAAATAAAAAAATAAAAATAAAAAGTATTGGGCAAATTGATTATACAGATAATATTGAGTTAGATCCATATATCAAAATAAATCCTAGATCAACTAAATCATTACATTAAATATACATGAATACTGAACTGTTCTAAGAATTATAAAATTTCCAAATGTAAAAATAAAAGGTGAAACCTCAAAAGAAAATATCACTAGATTTTACCAAATAAAAATGAAAAACTTTTGTATGCCAAGACACATCAAAATCAAACGTAATAATCTGGAATGATATTTTTCATAAATGTGGCAGGAATAAGATTAATACTCTAATGTTTTATAACTTCAATAATAGTTATAAGAAAAATTATAAGACCCTAGCAGAAAAAAAGGACATAGGCAATTCATAAAGGAAGAACTATAAAACACCAATCACGTGAAAAGTGAAAGGTAAAATGTAAAAAGTGAGGTGTTCTTTTCTTCTACCAAAATAACAGCACTTCCACCTCACAGGTAAAGTGATATTTCTTGAATCCCTGGCATTGGAAGCAAAATGTGAGTCAAAATTTACAACCGAATTGTGAAATAGGAGATACCCTTGTGTGGATGCTGTGTGGGTATGCCTCATGCTCTTTACTTTTAAGAAAATTTCCAATGTGCAAGTTTCTTCCCTTTTAGGTTTAATTATTAAAACTGAACTTGATGGGAGCTTGAATTTTGTTTTTCAAAACCCTAATGTAGTATTAGTTTTTCATAAAATTTAATATATGTTAACCAAGATTTAACAGAATTTCATTGATTATACTTACATATTTTTTTCTCATAAAATCAGAAAATATCACCTATAAGAAATGTTAAAACTTGACAGTGCTCTCAGTATTATTAGAGTTCCTATTTCTTTTTCTTTTCTCGCTTATGTTGGCAGTAGACTATCTATACTGGATATATTTTTAATGGCGAAAACAAAGAGGCAGCTCAAGGGAAGTCCCCTTTTCCCAGCCATCTTCAGGCTCAGTAGAAGTGGGACAGTAATGTTGGAATTAGTAACGGAGACTTACAAGCTTATAAAGATGAACTACACTGCTCCCTCCCTGCTCTCCTGTCTCTGTCAGATTCACCTTCAGTTATGTCTACTGTGATTCAGACAAGCTCACCTCAGAACCAGAAAAATTGAGGGTTAGTTCTACACTGTATTAAAAGAAACTCAGGAATATACAATTACTTTTATTTTCCAATGATCCCTTTTATTATATAGGGGAAATTAAATTATGCATAAACATTTTGTTATTTGATTTGAACATTGTCTCATCATGCATGGCCTCTGTGCTTCACTATACAAGCAGCTATTCTCTGCTACAAACAAAATTCCAGAATTCAGTCCGACGTGCACACTCTTGAGAAAGTGTTTCTGGGAGGATGTTGTGAACATCTTTAGGTATAGATATTGACACAAAGTTAGGGAAAAGCAAGAGGCAGCCTTTTGTCTATTCCTTGTCCTTGCTGTCTAGCTAAGGCTGCATCAGGATAATAAGGCAGTTCTATCAGAAAACTGCACTAATTAGTTGCGATTTCTCAACGTCCTTGGGCTGTTTCTGAAAACTAATTACT
Source organism: Leucopleurus acutus (assembly GCF_964270905.1). Classification (NCBI taxonomy): domain Eukaryota; kingdom Metazoa; phylum Chordata; class Mammalia; order Artiodactyla; family Delphinidae; genus Leucopleurus; species Leucopleurus acutus. The sequence continues at coordinate 64,396,404 of NC_139150.1, read as the reverse complement.
GGGAACCAGAGGGTGAAAGAATACATACCCTGCCTATATGTAGTTAACACACACACCTCTCACAGGCGCTGATGGGACAGGCTACTTAATTTCCCCAAAGAGGATGCACTGGGTTTTCCCCTCCCCATGTTTTAAGTTTTTCTTTTTTTAACAGCTTTGTTAATTTAGGTTAAGTGGTTTGGTTGTCATGGAAACCAGTATTCCTCTCAGGCTGATTGTGTCAAAGGCATCATTAATCTGTTTTCTCAACTGCCTCTTCCTCATCCATCTAATTGCCGTCTCCCTCCCCAACCCTTTCCTTTGGATGACATCATTTTGTACATTTTTAGGACACCATATGTGAGATTCAGCACAATTTATTTTCTATTCAAATTTCATATCACTATGCTAATTGTCATATTCCCACCCCGAAGGAGGAAGATGGCTCCCCTATGTGGGGTATATAACACCTCCAAAGGTGAGGCTGAAAGTCACTTAATTTAATACAACTCATTTGCAATTCAGCTTCCTGGATAACTCTTTCCTTTTCACCTCTTGGGTTTTCTTCTTAGGATTCTAAATCACTGTTTATGATGTTCTGGGAACCACCATCTTTGAAAGAGTAAAGAACCTGTACTATTGGGTTAGGGAAGAGGGTGGATAATTCAGGTAACACTGTGGCCACCCTTCTACTGAGATGGCCTTGAACTTGGTGAGAGAATGTGGAGCCCAGTCTATTTTCTGTTTCAGATAATGCTCTTGGTGCAAGATGCTGTGTCATTTGTGTTCTTTTGCCATGGTATCCATTTTGACACAAACCTGGCCCAAAATACAGTGTGACAGTGCCTATTTGCCCCCTGCAGCTTTGACCCATGGAAAGAGTCTCAAGAGATTTGTTCTGTTCTACTTTGATCAGCGGGCAAGATTTTTCCTGCATAGCTCTGTCTCTATACAAGTTTTCCAGTTCTCTGCCCTTTATTATGATGGGCATAGGAGCATCAAAGACATTTTGGCTGTGAGTGAGGTGCAGGTCAGTGGGGTGCAGCACTTCAGGATAATTTGACACATGGTCCATTCACTCTACTTCCTGGTCCTCTCGAAGGAAGAATTTTGAGAATTGTTGCCTCATCACCTTCCTCTTGGGAAAACCAAATCTTATCTTTTCCCTATTTTGCTGCTGTTTTTATGGGGTGGTGCTGAAAAGCTGGGAGAGAACGTTTATTTACATTTTACATGCAGTCACATCATTTATACATAAATCACATATAAAGATGATTTTTTCTTATTTCATAACAACAAACACAAATGATATTCCTAACACTTTTTTGTGATGTCTATTTGATTCTGAAGGTTCGTATCGTTTTCTCATCTCTATTTCTTAGGCAGAATTCAGGGTTTCTTTCTCGATTTCCTGATATTTTTTATCCAGACATTTATTATCGCATGAATACCATTTAATTGTTAGTTTAAAAGCATGTCTCTTCAAAACATGAGTTATTTGAATCATATTTCTTATCTTTATGCCCAGCAGAGTGCCTGACACATATTATTTAGTCAGATTATCTGTTGGATAAAGAAATGTTTACTTAAGACCGAAACAATTTTGATTTATAACTACATCAAACCATTGGTTTTGATTGTTGACAATGGTGGTAGAACTGATCAGAGTTTCATGTGTTAACTCTCTAAGAAGCGTTTCTATTTTAGGCCAAAGGAATGAGGCAATGTGTAAGAAAACTACACAAAGCCAGTTGGTGGCTGTCTTAGCCCGTTTGGGTTGCTATAGCAGAATATCATAGACCGGGTGGCTTACAAACAACAGAAATCCATTTCTCATAGTTCTGGAGGCTGGGAAGTCAGAGATCAAAGTGCTGGCGAATTCAGTGTACAGTGAGGGGCTGCTTCCTCTTTCATAGACGGTGTGTTTTTGCTGTGTCCTCACATGGCAGAAGGGGCAAGGGAACTCTCTGGGGTTTTTTTTGTAAGGGAACTAATCCCTTTCATGAAGGCTCCACTCTTATGACCTAAGTACCTCCCAATGGTCCCACCTCCAGATACCATCATATTGGGGGTTAGGTTTCAACATGTGAATTTTGGGGTGGGGGCACAAACTTTCTGTCTATAGTAGTAGCTAAGATTTATGCTTCTGCAATTCTAAGTTTAGCAGATTTGGTGACACCCGGTTGGATATGAGGTATGAGAAAGGATCTAGAATGACTTCTAGCTCTCTGGGTTAGGTTCCTGGAGGGAAGCTGACAATACAGGGGAGGGCAGGTTTGGAAGGTGGGATGGGGAAGATGGGTGAGCGTGCTGGAACGTGTTCAGATTGACTCTGAACTTTCAAGAACCACTGCAGAATGAATTGGGCCTTTCTGAGTAAAAGACCAAGAAATCCTTCGGTTATATTTTTCTCTGATGGCTGAGTCTTTAATGCAACCGTATGGAAGCAAAGTGTCCAATATCATGTTGTTCTAAGCAAGAAGCCCTCTCAATTAGGGCTGTTGAGCACTGGAGAGGAATAAGGAAAATAGGCAACAAGAGTACTAGGAACTGGTGCAATATGAAAAGCAATTCAGAGTTGTAAGAAAGACGATATCAAGATTCTTCTTGTGCTCAAGACATCACTCAAATTATCTCTGTGAAATTTTTTAAAAATTAAAGAAAAATTGGGCCCACAGAAGGGCAGAAATCAAGAGTAGTTACCTCTGTCCTCTTCCTTCTCCTGGATTTCCCTATCTTTCTTTTATACTCCTTGGCCTTTCTGACATTGATTTCGTCCTGTCTCCTGGCCAGCTTTGTCTATATCTTCATAGACCCTGATTCCTCAAAACTTTACTGTGTACAGGGCCCATTTTGGCTGTCCCTATATGTCATGGGATACTTCCTCCTTCAGCTCTCCAGATAAATGACATTATGTTTTATTCTCCCAAATCAGGATTCTCAGGAGGGAATGCTTATTGTCCATTTCATCTTAAAGGTACAGGGAGTACGGGCAGCGTTACCTGGCTGCCACCATTTATCAGATGTGTGGGTGAGGAGTACTTCAGAGCAGATCATGGACAAAAAATTCACTGAAAACATCACTTGAAGACATGCTGCACCCCTTGCAATTAAGATAACTGGTTATTTCCCTAGCTACTTCCACTGTAGAAACAAGGACTTACATCACAATAGTTCTTTTGTCATTATTTTTAATATAATGAGCAACGTAAGCTTCGAGCAGAAGTTGTTAAATCTTAACATTTCTGGGGCCCTTTTCCAGAACTCATGTAATATCTTTATGTTGTCGCCAAATACTGCTTAAAATCCAGGCTTTATTTCCTGCCATAAGGAGGTGTAGTAGGACTTAGAAGCCACCAGATGTCACTATTGCAGATAGCATTCCAAACCCTCCAGCTTGCATCTGATATGGTTGGTGCAAATATTTTAGTTAACAGTCTACAGGCCCCAAGAAGTCATCTAGACTGTCCCTCCTGGTGGGAAGCTGCAGTGAACAGTGGTGGTTTACCTTTAATGATCCTCAGATAAAGAGCAGTGTTTATGAAAGCACCCATCTCTGAGGGCCACCTGCAGGACAGACACCAAAGCAGGTTGGCTCCAAGGTCCTTACATTCCGAATATCTATGAGTCTGAGATTCTAAAGCCAAATAACCATGGTCTCTGCCTGCTGCCCAACCTTTGTGTGCTCTTGGTTTTCTCAAGATGAAATCATTTTAGTGAACGGTATATGGTACATTCAAAATGGCAGAATCTCTAATAGTGAGAAACATGAAGGAAATATCACAGTGACGACAAAGGTGGGCTGTGTATTTAGATGACTTCCCTTGGCTTGGGAGGCCAAGGCTCAGAGGCTGAGGGCCTAGGGGAAAGGGCAGTCTTCAGGCCGCTGGTCAGCTGCTCTCTGCTGGCTTAAGTTTTACTCAACTCTGAGATGACTGTGGAACGTGGAAGGGGGTGTTAATTGTGGTTTTACATCCCTTCTCACCTTGTATCTGTTGTCTTTTCATTTTTGTCTTTCCTTCCTCTTCTCCTGTACTCACGTCATCTTCCCTTGCCTAAATTATCCTTTCCCCTTTGCCCTTAGTTCCCAGTGGCTCCGAAGGCATTTCTTAGCTCCCTCAGTAGCAATGGATGCTCAAGAAGTTATGATTTTGGAACCTGGTTTCTTGTCCCTTGTCCTCTTCTCCTAATATATATATATTTTTTATAAATTTTTTTATTTTTATTTTTGGCTGTGTTGGGTCTTCCTTGCTGTGCGCAGGCTTTCTCTAGTTGTGGCGAGTGGGGGCCACTCTTTGTTGCAGTGTGTGGGCTCCTCATTGTGGTGGCTTCTCTTGTTGCAGAGCACGGGCTCTAGGCGCACGGGCTTCAGTAGTTGTGGCATGTGGGCTCAGTAGTTGTGGCTTGCAGGCTCTAGAGCACAGGCCCAGTAGTTGTGGCGCATAGGCTCAGTTGCTCTGCGGCATGTGGGATCTTCCCGGACCAGGGCTCGAACCTGTGTCCCCTGCATTGGCAGGCAGACTCTCAACCACTGCGCCACCAGGGAAGCCCTCTCCTAATATTTTTGACCACAAACAAAAGAGTCCCAGCTGTGGGACTCTTGATCAACTCTCAGCTGACCACAAACCATTAGTCCCAGCCTAATCGTGGCCCATTAGGAAAGTGGAACCTAAAGAATAACCACCTCCTAGCGACCTGTAGAACGGGTGTTCTGCGGAATATACTTTGGGGACTATTCCCACTGCAGGAAATTTTACAAATCCAGTCTTAACAAAGGAGCAAAATTGAATCTCTCTTCTAAAACAAGATCAAGCTTTTGTTTTTTTAAATTTTTATCGGAGTATAGTTGATTTACAATGTTGTGTTAGTTTCAGGTGTCAGGATGAAGCTTTGATGTTTGCATTCTGAGATATTTTATTTAAAGCAAGTAGAATAGTATAGGGGATATCACTTTTCTATGATGTCATTTACATGACTAAAAATAAATACTGCATTACTGATAAAATTCTAAAACTTTCTTTGGAGGCATTTTCACTTCTTGAATTAGTTACAGCTTTAGATCATTTAGTTTAATATTTATTTGAGTGCCCACTGTATGCCCAGTGATGTCCAGAGAATGCAAAGACAAATAAGACATAGTTCTTGTTCCATAGGAGATCTGGGAGCAAATCTTATAGTCTTTTACCTTTTAATTCTTATACTCTGTTAGCTGCGATGCCTGTGCCTAGGATAGAGTGAACCTTAGGTAGATAATGGTAGGCATTATTAGGTATTTGGTTAAATGCTTTGAGTCAAAGAGAACACTATAGGTCATCTAGACCCTTCAAACTTCTTTACCTTGTCTCTTAAGAAAACTAAAAACAAATCTCAAATAAGTGGCTTTTAATCTTGTGGTCAAGGCTCTGTTTTGCATGTGCAACATTGAGCACCAGAGCTATAGGAAGCACTCCTTAACTCCCCACCCCATCTTCCCTAAACCCAGGCAATGTGCCTGCTTTGTGGGGGGATCACTGTGACCACTTCATTTGCCACGTATCAAGGCTAAGTGGAAGTTTGGTTGTATTTTTTGGGTATGGACAGTAGGGTGACCCAAGCAGATCACAGGCTTTCCGTCACTCTCTCACTTGGGTCCACCACCTCTCCAAGGCATTCAGTGCTATTTGCTTAGGTTTTTACTGAGTTCCAAGTCCAGGTTATGCCATTTCACAAGTATCCTGCCTTTTTGCCTTCACAGCAGATGTGGGGTTCTCCTCATTTGGACTTAGACAAGCCATTCAAAATAATTTCACCCCCTTGCCTCTCTCGTGCTTGTGCCCTCAAGCCTCAGATACAGTGGACGTCAGAGTGAGGCCTTCAGAGACCATCGCCAGGGGCCTGTACAAAGCCTCCCACACTGGTCCACTCTGATAATTAACTGCAGCACACACCTGGCAGCTAGGGTTCAGGATTCCTGGTCTTTCCAGGAGATGGCTCTCCATGTTAGCCCTGTTGGAACCAAAGGCAATCATTATTTTCTAACTACTGTTAGGTTTAATGTCAGAGAAAGCCTGATAAATTCTTAATGAATTGACCTATACGTGTTGCCCCTTGAAATATTGTAACTCCTTAGAAATGGTCTCTTCTTTGAGGATAAATTTTTGTGGGATGTTGGCAACTTCCTTCTAGATAGATCTGTGATTCTATGCCTAAAAAGGCATAATCCCACTTGGGACAAAAGCCAACTTCAGTATCAGTTAAAGCTTAGCTCATGCATAGGATGAACAAATTCTAAATAGAATTTAAGAAAAATCCTTTTCAAAGCTTCTCCTTGATTTATGGACCTTATAAATATGACCCCTGGAAGATAGCATGTGGGATTATGGGATTTATTTTGTGTGTTTGCCACAAGGATGAAATAGAGTTTTGGAATTATTCAGGCCAGACGCAAAGGGAAATTAAATAAGCTCTGTGGATGAAAAGAAATGTTTAAAAAGTGCCCTATAAGACATATCAGGTAATAAAGCACCAGGGCCAGATGGATACACAGCTGTTTTGTACAGAACATTCAGTCATAAATTACTTCCAATTTTAGAAGAGGTTTATAAACATGCTTCAGGAACCAAAGAAACCTCTCCCTGTTCCAATTTCCCTGGGAAGAAAAAAGAAATGTATAGACCATAAACTCATTCTACTCCTTAACTCTGACCAAAAAACCATGACTGTTAGATTTATAAAGCTGTTAAGCAGTATATTTGCCTTAAGTGGTTTATTCTGTGGAAAATTTCTGGAAAATAATATTTACTACCTACTTAATATCACAAATATAGTACTAGATAATAGAAAAATGGGTATGGATAAGGCTTTTACCTAGTGAACTGAGGAGCTGAGAAAGCACTCATCTCAATGCAATAGTCGTAGAAGGTTTTTGTAGAAATTTCAAAACTAGCCTGAATCCAGGCAAAATAAAGAGGACTTTCTTATTTTTAGGAATATATCCTTGGAATAATCATGAATAGATTAAACTATTTAATATCACACATGTTTCTTAAAATGAGGTTTGAAATAGCAACAAACTGGATAAAACCTTTATGTCCAACACCAGGTTTAGTTATGGTATGTTCATTCAATGGATATTATGCAGTTATTGCAAATAATATAGAGTATTATAGAGAGTATTATAGTATATAGTATATAGTATATAGTATATAGTATATAGTATAGTATATATAGTATATAGTATATAGTATATATACTATATAGTATATATACTATATACTATATACTATATATACTATACTATATATATATACTATATAGTATATATACTATAGTATATAGTATATATAGTATAGTATATATAGTATATAGTATATAGTATATAGTATATAGTATACTATAGTATTATAGTTATTGCAAATAATATAGAGTATTATAGTATTATAGAGAAAGATGGCCATCATATTTTTCTAAGTGATAAAAATGGGTTTCCAAGCAGGCTTCGTGGTATGATGTGCTTTTTGTAAAGTAACAGAAAGACGTGTGTTTGTGTGTCTGCAGTGTCCACCAGGGTGTTTTGTTAGAGTCAATCGGACATTAAAACTCAGGACTATCAGAGCGTACATCTGGACTGGGCTGCTGTGGAGGGTGTCGCAGCAGGACACAGCTCATCTGCAGGGCAGCAGCATAGGCATTCTTTTCCAGTGGGAGTCTCTGCAGCAGTACCTCTCTGCTGCAAGGATGGGAGAAACACACCAGGCAGGTCAAGAGATGCCATGGCTTGGAAGCCTCAGACCTCACAGTAGCTAAATATTTCTTATAACAACTCAGTGAGCTTCCTGGGTCTCCAAAGGACAATCCAGTTATAAGAGTCACCACAGTCAGGGAGATCCACAGCTACCTGTCTGATCAGGTATTTAGACCGCATTTATAGTCTCTCCCAATTCAAATGCAATTTACCAAAGATCATCTTAATCATTAAGCAATGTTTGCTTAGTGCTATAGACTTCATATTCATGTCTCCCCCCAACCCCAATTCATATGTTGAAATCATAGCCCCCAAGTTGATAGCATTAGGAGATGGAGCCTTTGGAAAGTGATTGGGTCATGAAGACAGAGCCCTCAAGCAGGGAATTTGTGCTCCTATAAAAGAAGACTGAGAAAGCTTCTTGCCCCTTCCTCCGTATGAGGTTACAGTGAAAAGATGGTAGTTTAGGATGGTAGTTTCGCCCAACATTGAATCTGCCAAAGCCTTGATCTTGGACTTCACAGCCTTTAGGACTGTGAGAAACAAATTTCTATTGTTTATAAACTGCTCAGTCCATGGTATCTTTGTTATTATCAGCTTGAATGGACTGACAGTGTCATAGTTAACATCTACTTGTTGAGCGATCAAGTGTTTAGGTGGTCAATTTAAGACAACAAGCCAAACTGAGAATAATAATCCAGTCTTTGTTTACTTACTCTGATAGTAATAAATAAGAGAAATAAGGAGTGCCTGCACCCCAGTGTTCTATTTTCCCCATGGAGTCAGACTCCTTACTACCTTTATCAGTTCTCCAGAAGACAGAGCTGAAATGTTAACTGAAGGGCCAGTTTTCATAGAGAAGGACATTTAACCCTTTACCTGTACTCATAGTGCTTGTTATTATTTAACCTTCTTTATTTACCCTTTTTGCCCTCCCCCCCTTTTTTCCCCTGAGGATTCAAATTACTTTCATGTGTGATCTCCTTTATATTTGTTCAGTGACTTGGATGGAAGTACCACCCGTCCTGCCTCAAGGTAAAGCCTCTTGTGTTAGACCTCAGAAGGTACAGCCTCGGGCATGCCCACAGTCCCCCCTGGGATGACAGTGTCTTTAGCAGAGCTGGCTTTTATTGTCTTTCCCCTGATTGCTCTATCAGGCTGTTCACCTCTGGTGGTATCACACCCAGCTTTTAGGCTCTACTAATTTCCAGCTGTTTGCTCTATTGCTTTTAACAATATGCTGGGACATAAATTGCTCTACAGTCCTATCTAATTAAATTCGGGCCTTTTGCAGGAGTAAAAGTCTTTGAGACCAGTCTTTGAGTTTTGCTTTGACCCCAGGAGGGCTGTTCTTAGCTGTCTTCCCCACAAGTTCTCCCTGTTAAGCCTCCATTGGTCTACAATTTAGCTTCTCAGTCGTCGGTACGCGGGCCTCTCACCGCTGTGGCCTCTCCCGTTGCAGAGCATAGGCTCTGACGCGCAGGCTCAGCGGCCATGGCTCACGGGCCTAGCCGCTCCGCGGCATATGGGATCTTCCCAGACTGGGGCACGAACCCGTGTCCCCTGCATCGGCAGGCAGACTCTCAACCACTGCGAAGCCCTAGCTTCTCAGTCTTATAAAGCTACCAGCCTCCTCTTAATTGCTTACCACCAAAATCGCCACTGTTTTCAACAGTGCCCTTAGGCTTAAACTTCCTCACATACTGTTCCAGATAAAATCATTCCTTTGAGGGATTCAAAGCTCGCTGTTGTTATGGCTTTCCTCTCCCCTTGGTCAGAACATTTGTGCCACTTCTCCAGAGCTTGGGGCAGGGACATTGGTCCACTTCTCTCAGAATGACACTCTTGCTTGACAAGCAGTATGCTGAGTGGGGGAGTAGCCTAGCCTGTGGGCTTTTCACCTTGTTCTCCTGGCATGGAATCTCTGCCCACAAGTAAGCTGGGATCAAGGGGGTTTGGCCCCATTATTCTTATCCTGGATGCCTGGAATAGAGCTTCTGCCCTATGAGTTGAGGGTGATGGAAGGTAGCCCTGAACCTCACAGCTCTTCTTGCCTGGAATAGAGCTTCTGCAACCTGGTCCTCCTGGGGAGATACTGTAGCTCCAGACTGAGAGCTGGGAAAATTGGGGCCCATGTTCTTGGCTGTGCCAGCCTGGATCGGTGCTTCCATCATGAGCTGGGGGTGGGGGAAATGCCACCAATTCTTGTTGTTCTTACTGAGATTTAATAGATTTTCTTGAACAAATACTTTTCTAAGGGCTCTCTCAGGGCTGTTTGCTCTTAGGAAAATTTCTAGAGACTTAAGCAATTTAAAAATATAATTTTTACTAGTTATGGTTGTTTTGCTGGGAGGTTTGTGGAACTCCTCATACTGCTAGAAATTTATTTCCCCTTCTTGTTTATAATTTATGTGTCTCAAGGACCATTAGCCTGCAGTCATTTCATTAATACTATGCATTTATTAAAGAGATGGAAAAATATACAGGCACCTATTAATGTTAACCTCTGGATGAGGAATTATGTTGATATAAATATTCTTGTTTTGCTTATCAATAATTTTTGCCTCAGACTTTTTTTTTTTGAAATGAGAAAAAAGCTTTTAATGAAAGAAGCAAGTAAAAAAGAATAATTTGTCTCTTGGTGGATGGGAAGGAAAGAGACAGCACCAGGCCTGCAATTCATTCTCTCCGTTTCACTGAGAGACTTGCTGGAAAAAAAGGTAAATCTCCTTATGAACAGATTAATGACAGACGTCTTAGCAAACACACTAATGGTGTTCACTGGCGGAAGAATCCTCAATTGCGGAGTGTTACCGGCATAGCAGGAGGGGCCTGGTCTGTCTAGAACTGATCATGGTAAACAGGCCAGGAATCTATGAATTTCTGGGGCGTGGCTCTCTTGAAAATGTCACATAAGCTATTGTTGGGGGAGGTCATTGAGAGGACGTGACCGCTGTTTGACCGGAGAGTTGGACCCAGGCAAACAGAGGCTTCTCATCCCCTCCCCTGTCCTTGAAATATACATTCTACCCACCATTTCCACAGCCGGAGCCGGTTCAAAGATGCAGCCTTGAGAGAGTAAGGTGGTGTTCAGTCCATCTGGACTGAATACGTGACTGAACCCTGGTAAGACCTCTATATAACTTCTAACATTCTGGTGGGTGGATGTGGAGATCTCCTTGTCTTTTGGCCACTCAAAACAAGCCCCACAAGTAAGATCCCTTGCTTTTAAACCTGCCAGCTACCAATCTGGAGTGATCTGCCTCTTTCTTTGGCCTCTTCTTGCTTCCCATGTATGGGGGCCGGTTTTTTGTTTGTTTGTTTGTTTGTTTTTGCGGTACGCGGGCCTCTCAGTGCTGTGGCGTCTCCCGTTGCGGAGCACAGGCTCCGGACGCGCAGGCTCAGCGGCCATGGCTCACGGGCCCAGCCGCTCCGCGGCATGTGGGCTCTTCCTGGACCGGGGCACGAACCTGTGTACCCTGCATCGGCAGGTGGACTCTCAACCACTGCGCCACCAGAGAAGCCCTGGGGGCCGGTTTGTGAACCAACAGCTATATGACTACAGGACTATGAAAAGGAGATGTTTTAGGACAGAAATAGCTTTCTTTTGTGAAAGGGAGTATTGTACAAGTTCAATATTGCCAAATAAGGTAGGAAAGGACCTGGGAAGCCGAGTTGGAGGACCTGGAGCTCTCCCTCTCTGTTCTGTAAAGCCTACTAGGGAGTAAGAGCTCTGGTTCTGTTGAGTCTGATTTGAGAATCCAATCCTTTGGACTGTTTCAGTATTAAAACAAGAAAAAGAGCCACTTTCTTTGGCACCCTTGTGAGTTTAAACATTTTATTGAAATGGCATTAGAAATCACAACACTTTTCAGGTAAATAATAAGCAGTTAAACTCAGGAGAAGCAGGGAGATGGAAGTTGTGTCTGCTCACTGCCAGCACCACTATTTATAAATTATGTGTTATTTCATCCAACAATTGGGCAATGCAGCTTTAGATCTTTTTTTTTTTTCCTGAAAACCAATTTGCCCTAAGTCAATTTGGCAATTTACTAAAATAGTTTTCTGGGAATTGATTTTTAGTGAATTGGACTGTTTCCAGGCAATACAATTAAAAAATAAAAATATTTACCCCAGTTCCTCTGGCATTTCCATGGTGCCTGAGTATAAAAAGGAATTATTGAGTTGTGGGAAGTGAATACCTTTTCCCCCCAAATATGAGAAGTTTCATGTTTTTGGTCTGCTTTATGCCTTTTTGTGGCCCCATGTGGAAACATTTTTTTCCTCTTTATTTTAAACTTATACACCCATCAAAGAACATTTGAAAAAAAGAGAGAATATTTAAAACAGGACACCAACCAGTTTTTATACATTTTCAGTAGAATTTCCTCCAATCATCTCTTTATATGCCCAAGTTTTTCTCACATGATTGTAAATCATTCTGAACAGAGTTAAAACATTTTAATGCCCCAGAATTCTTTGTTTTTTTAAAGAAGATGTTGGGGGTAGGAGTTCATTAATTTATTTTATTTATTTTTGCTGTATCGGATCTTCGTTTCTGTGCGAGGGCTTTCTCTAGTTGTGGCAAGCGGGGGCCACTCTTCATCGCGGTGCGCGGGCCTCTCACGATCGCGGCCTCTCTTGTTGTGGAGCACAGGCTCCAGACGCGCAGGCTCAGTAGTTGTGGCTCACGGGCCTAGTTGCTCCGAGGCATGTGGGATCCTCCCAGACCAGGGCTCGAACCCGTGTCCCCTGCATTAGCAGGCAGATTCTCAACCCCTGCGCCACCAGGGAAGCCCCAGAAAATAGTCACTTAAGTTTATTTTAAAAAATCATTCCAGATATCTGCCTAAATTTCCCAATTATTCAAAAGGGCTGAGTCATCAGAAACTCTCCAGATTCCTTGTTTTTGTTTCTTCACAGCATAGGCTGGTCCTGTGAACATAATAAAAGGCATAGAGGAGAAAAAAAATGTCCCATTTATCTAGGGGCAGCACTTTAATGGGTTGTAGGAAGGATACTGATTAAGGGGCTTTAGTCCTGAGTGCATTTACCCATCACCGGGTAAGTCATGTCCTTTCCATGACTGTTTCCCAGGTGTGATGAGGGAGTGCATCATGATATCACTATGGTCCTTTCTAGGTCAAATAGCTAACAGCCATCAAAAGGCATTACTCCATGTTTCAGCTGCTTTTCATCATATGTAAAACATTGGTCTGACTTCTAAAATTCTTCTGTGTGAAATAATTGACTGTCACCAGTTTATAAATGCTTTGTGTTCAAAAGGATTTTTTTGTTAACTCAGTTTGGATGGGAACACTTTTTCCCACAGAACTGATGTTAAATTAATGGTTCAATTTCCAGAAAGGTAGCTAAGAGAGAGTTCTAGTAGCATTATTAGTTTTATTTGCTTCTGTGTCATACTGGATCCTATGATCTATCTAGAATCATAATGTTCAATAATATCTCACATATAAATAGCATACAGTAATGCCAGTCTTTAAATGCATATCTGTTTTCCTCTCCTTCTTCATTGTCCCTGCCCCACATAAAAGCAGAGGGGATTAATAACATCAGAAATCATACCAGCTAACATTTATTGCAGGTCTACTATGTTCTAGTTATTGTGCTAAGCCCTTTACGTGTACTTTGTCATTTAATTCCCACTGCTTTCCCTATTCTACATGCGAGCAAACTGAGACTAAGAATTAAAGTGACTTGTTCAGAGAAACAGAGCGGTTAAAATGTGGACCCAGACCTGAGGTCGCCAAACCCTGTGCTCCTGCCTGCCCCCTTGTGGCGGCAGTGCCACTAAAGGACACTCTACTGCAGCCATAACGCATACAGAAGTTTCCCCTTGTCCTCAGTTTCAGTTACCTGCAGTCCACCGTGGTCCAAAAATATTAAATGGAAAACTCCTGAAATAAACAATTCATGAGTTTTAAATTGCATGCCATTCTGAGTAGCGTGATGAAGTCTCACCCTATCCTGCTCCTTCCCGCCCAAGATGTGAATCATCCCTTTGTCCAGCCCATCCTGCCCTTTAATCACTTAGTAGCTGCCTCTATTATCAGAAGCACTGTCGTGGTATCACAGTGCTTATGTTCAAGTAGTCCTTATTTTATTTACTGATGGCCCCAAAGTGCAAGAGTAGTGATGCTGGTAATTAGGATGTGCCGAAGAGAAACAGTAGAGTGCTTTCGTTAAGTGAAAAGTTGAAAGTTCTCGATTTAAAGAGGAAATTTAAAAAATTTCATGCTGAGGTTGCTAAGATCTACGGTAAGAATGAGTCTTTTATTTGTGAAATTGTGACGGAAAAAGAAATCCATGCTAGTTTTGCTGTCACGCATCAAACTGCAAAAGTTGTAGCCACAGTGCATGATAAGTGCTTAGTTAAGATGGAAAAGGCATTAAATTCATACAATAAGATATTCTGAAAGAGAGACCACATTCACATAACTTTTATTGCAGTATATTGTTATAATTGTTCTGTTTTTTAATTAGTGATTGTTAATCTCTTACTGTGTCTAATTTATTAATTAAGCTTTATGATAGGTATGTGTGTATAGGAAAAAATCAAGGTATATATGGGTTTGGTACTATCCTGGGTTTCAGGCATTCCCTGGGGGTCTTGGAACATAACTTCCATGGGTAAGAGGGGACTACTGTAATGGTCAAATTTTGTTTCCTTGGTAAGAATCTCCTCACATACCTCCCTCCACCCTTAGACTAGCTCAGTTATCCCTACCTAGGCTCTCACAGCCTTGAATTTATAGTACTCATCACTTTTATACTAGTATTTGTGTAGTTTAATTAACATCTCCTTCCTTGCCTAGATGGTAAGTACAATGAGGGAAGAGACCATTTATGTCTTTTTGCTTTTCTCCCCTAATGGTAATGCCAATAACACAGTTGGTGCTCAATTAATATATTTAGAATAAATGAATGAAGTAGAAATGTGGGAGGATTGTTTTATGGGGGGAGAGAGAGAGGTGCATGTGTGGGCAGAATCGGGGCTTCAATGTCTTGGAAGGCAGGGTTGGGGCTCCAGTACTGATGGATCTTTCAGGTAGCCACAGGTGCTATAGCTTTTGGTATACTGGTTGAGAATGGTGGCCCAGGATGGTGTTAGGATCACTATTTTATCTTTCAGATCACTATGTCAATCTTTAATTTGAGTAGTTTCCTCTGAGACAATTTTCAAAGAGTCAAGAGGTTTACCATTTGTGCAGTGATTTCTAATTGAACTGTTCCCCTAATCCATTAGTTCTTTTAAATTTTTAATTTGTTGTTTATTTTGCTTATTTTTAATTTTCACCAGCTTTATTGAGGTATAATTAACAAAGAATGTTTTGTAAATTTAAGTGGTACCGCATGATGATTTCGTATAAGTACATATTGTGAAATGATTTCCATAAAGTTCTTTTTTTACTTTTTAATTTTTTAACATCTTTATTGGAATATAATTGTTTTACAATGGTGTGTTAGTTTCTGCTTTATAACAAAGTGAATCAGTTATACATATACACATGTCCCCATATCTCTTCCCTCTTGCATCTCCCTCCCTCCCACCATCCCTATCCCACCCCTCTAGGTGGTCACAAACCACAGAGCTGATCTCCCTGTGCTATTCGGCTGCTTCCCACTACCTATTTTACGTTTGGTAGTGTCTTTATTCCTGACTTGCCCCTAGGTTCTTCATGACCATTTTTCTTTTTTTTTTTTTAGATTCCATATATATGTGTTAGCATACGGTGTTTGTATTTCTCTTTCTGACTTACTTCACTCTGTATGACAGACTCTAGGTCCATCCACCTCACTACAAATGACTCAATTTCATTTCTTTTTATGGCTGAGTAATATTCCATTGTATATATGTGCCACATCTTCTTTATCCATTCATCTGTTGATGGACAGTTAGGTTGCTTCCATGTCCTGGCTATTGTAAATAGAGCTGCAATGAACATTTTGGTACATGACTCGTTTTGAATTACGGTTTTCTCAGAGTATATGCTCAGTAGTGGGATTGCTGGGTCGTATGGTAATTCTATTTTTAGTTTTTTTAAGGAACCTCCATACTGTTCTCCATAGTGGCTGTATCAATTTACATTCCCACCAACAGTGCAAGAAGGTTCCCTTTTCTCAACACCCTCTCCACCATTTATTATTTGTAGCTTTTTTGTGATGGCCATTCTGACCAGTATGAGATGATATCTCATTGTAGTTTTGATTTGCATTTCTCTAATGATTAATGATGTTGAGCATTCTTTCATGTGTTTGTTGGCAATCTGTATATCTTCTTTGGAGAAATGTCTATTTAGGTCTTCTGCCCATTTTTGGATTGGGTTGTTTTTTTGATATTGAGCTGCGTGAGCTGTTTGTAAATTTTGGAGATTAATCCTTTGTCAGTTGCTTCATTTACAAATATTTTCTCCCATTCTGAGGGTTGTCTTTTGGTCTTGTTTATGGTTTCCTTCGCTGTGCAAAAGTTTTGAAGTTTCATTAGGTCCCTTTTGTTTATTTTTGTTTTTATTTCCATTTCTCTAGGAGGTGGGTCAAAAAGGATCTTGCTGTGATTTATGTCATAGAGTGGTCTGCCTATGTTTTCCTCTAAGAGTTTGATAGTGTCTGGCCTGACATTTAGGTCTTTAATACATTTTGAGTTTATTTTTGTGTATAGTGTTAGGGAGTGTTCTAATTTCATTCTCTTACATGTAGCTCTCCAGTTTTCCCAGCACCACTTATTGAAGAGGCTGTCTCTTC
Source organism: Leucopleurus acutus (assembly GCF_964270905.1). Taxonomy (NCBI): domain Eukaryota; kingdom Metazoa; phylum Chordata; class Mammalia; order Artiodactyla; family Delphinidae; genus Leucopleurus; species Leucopleurus acutus. The sequence continues at coordinate 64,379,939 of NC_139150.1, read as the reverse complement.
TCCACTGTATATTTTTGCCTCCTTTATCAAAAATAAGGTGACCATATGTGCGTGGGTTTGTCTCTGGGCTTTCCATCCTGTTCCATTGATCTATATTTCTGTTTTTGTGCCAGTACCATACTGTCTTGATTACTGTAGCTTTGCAGTACAGTCTGAAGTCAGGGAGCCTGATTCCTCCAGCTCTGTTTTTCTTTTTCAAGATTGCTATGGCTATTTGGGGTCTTTTTTGTTTCCATACAAATTGTGAAAAATTTTTTCTAGTTCTGTGAAAAATGCCAGTGGTAGTTTGATAGGGATTGCATTGAATCTGTAGACTGCTTTGGGTAGTATAGTCATTTTCACAATGTTGATTCTTCCAATCCAAGAACATGGTATATCTCTCCATCTGTTTGTATCATCTTTAATTTCTTTCATCAGTGTCTTATAGTTTTCTGCATGCAGGTCTTTTGTCTCCTTAGGTAGGTTTATTCCTAGATATTTTATTCTTTTTGTTGCAATGGTAAGTGGGAGTGTTTTCTTAATTTCACTTACAGATTTTTCATCATTAATATATAGGAATGCAAGAGATTTCTGTGCATTAATTTTGTATCCTGCTATTTTACCAAATTCATTGATTAGCTCTTGTAGTTTTCTGGTAGCATCTTTAGGATTCTCTATGTATAGTATCATGTCATCTGCAAACAGTGACAGCTTTACTTCTTCGTTTCCAATTTGGATTCCTTTTATTTCTTTTTCTTCTCTGATTGCTGTGGCTAAAACTTCCAAAACTATGTTGAATAATAGTGGTGAGAGTGGGCAACCTTGTCTTGTTCCTTATCTTAGTGGAAATGGTTTCAATTTTTCACCATTGAGAACAATGTTGGCTTTGGGTTTGTCATATATGTCCTTTATTATGTTGAGGAAAGTTCCCTCTATACCTACTTTCTGGAGGGTTGTTATCATAATTGGGTGTTGAATTTTGTCAAAAGCTTTCTCTGCATCTATTGAGATAATCATATGGTTTTCCTCCTTCAGTTTCTTTGTATGATTTATCACATTGTTTGATTTGCGTATATTGAAGAATCTTTGCATTCCTGGCATAAACCCCACTTGATCATGGTGTATGATCCTTTTAATGTGCTGTTGGATTGTTTGCTAGTATTTTGTTGAGGATTTTTGCATCTATGTTCATCAGTGATATTGCCCTGTAGTTTTCTTTCTTTGTGACATCTTTGTCTGGTTTTGGTATCAGGGTGATGGTGGCCTCACCATCACCCTGGTAGAATGGTAGAATGAGTTTGGGAGTGTTCCTCCCTCTGCTATATTTTGGAAGTGTTTGAGAAGGATAAGTGTTAGCTCTTTTGTAAATGTTTGATAGAATTCACCTGTGAAGCCATCTGGTCCTGGGCTTTTGTTTGTTGGAAGATTTTTAATCACAGTTTCAATTTCGGTGCCTGTGATGGGTCTGTTTATATTTTTTATTTCTTCCTCGTTCAGTCTCGGAAGGTTGTGCATTTCTAAGAATTTGTCCATTTCTTCCAGGTTGTCCATTTTATTGGCATATAGTTGCTTGGAGTAATCTCTCATGATCCTTTGTATTTCTGCAGTGTCAGTTGTTACTTCTTCTTTTTCATTTCTAATTCTATTGATTTGAGCCTTCTCCCGTTTTTTCGTGATCAGTCTGGCTAATGGTTTATCAATTTTGTTTATCTTCTCAAAGAACCAGTTTTTAGTTTTATTGATCTTTGCTATCATTTCCTTCATTTCTTTTTCATTTATTTATTTATTTATTTATTTTATTTTTTTTTGCTGTACGCGGGCCTCTCACTACTGTGGCCTCTCCCATTGCGGAGCACAGGCTCCGGACGTGTAGGCTCAGTGGCCATGGCTCACAGGCCCAGCTGCTCTGCGGCATGTGGGATCTTCCTGGACTGGGGCACAAACCTGTATCCCCTGCATCGGCAGGCAGTCTCTCAATGACCACGCCACCAGGGAAGCCCTGATTTATTTTTGATCTGACCTTTATGATTTCTTTCCTTCTGCTAACTTTGGGGTTTTTTTTTGTTCTTCTTTCTCTAATTGCTTTAGGTGTAAGGTTGGGTTGTTTATTAGAGATGTTTCTCGTTTCTTAAGGTAGGATTGTATTGCTATAAATTTCCCTCTTAGAACTGCTTTTGCTGCATCCCATAGGTTTTGCGTTGTCGTGTTTTCAGTGTCATTTGTTTCTAGGTATTTTTTTATTTCCTTTTTGATTTCTTCAGTGATCTCTTGGTTATTAAGCAGTGTATTGTTTAGCCTCCATGTGTTTGTATTATTTACAGATTTTTTCCTGTAATTGATATCTAGTCTCATAGCATTGTGGTTGGAAAAGATACTTGATATGATTTCAATTTTCTTAAATTTACCAAGGCTTGATTTGTGACCCAGTATATGATCTATCCTGGAGAATGTTCCATGAGCACTTGAGAAGAATGTGTATTCTGTTGTTTTGGGATGGAATGTCCTATAAATATCAATTAAGTCCATCTTGTTTAATGTATCATTTAAAGCTTGTGTTTCCTTATTTATTTTCATTTTGGATGATCTGTCCATTGGTGAAAGTGAGGTGTTGAAGTCCCCTACTATGAATATGTTACTGTCGATTTCCCCTTTTATGGCTGTTAGTATTTGCCTTATGTATTGAGGTGCTCCTATGTTGGGTGCATAAATATTTACAATTGTTATATCTTCTTATTGGATTGATCCCTTGATCATTATGGAGTATCCTTCTTTGTCTCTTGTAATAGTCCTTGTTTTAAAGTCTATTTTGTCTGATATGAGAATTGCTACTCCAGCTTTCTTTTGATTTCCATTTGCATATGTTTCCATTTGCATTATCTTCCATTGGAATATCTTTTTCCAACCCCTCACTTTCAGTCTGTATGTGTCCTTAGGTCTGAAGTGGGTCTCTTGTAGACAGCATATATATGGGTCTTGATTTTGTATCCATTCAGCCTTCTATGTCTTTTGGTTGGAGCATTTAATCCAGTTATATTTAAGGTAATTATCAATGTGTGTGTTCCTATTACCATTTTCTTAATTGTTTTGTTTTTGGTATTGTAGGTCTTTTCCTTCTCTTGTGTTTCCTGCCTAGAGAAGTCCCTTTAGCATTTGTTGTAAAGCTGGTTTGGTGGTGCTGAATTCTCTTAGCTTTTGCTTGTCTGTAAAGGTTTTAATTTCTCTGTCGAATCTGAATTAGATCCTTGCTGGGTAGAGTAATCTTGGTTGTAGCTTTTTCTCTTTCATCCCTTTAAATATGTCCTGCCACTCCCTTCTGACTTGCAGAGTTTCTGCTGAAAGATCACCTGTTTACCTTATTGGGATTCCCTTGTGTGTTATTTTTTTGTTTTTCCCTTGATGCTTTTAATATTTATTTTGTATTTAATTTTTGATAGTTTGATTAATATGTGTCTTGGCATGTTTCTCCTTGGATTTATCCTGTATGGGACTCTCTGTGCTTCTTGGATTTGATTAACTATTTCCTTTCCCATATTAGGGAAGTTTTCAACTATAATCTCTTCAAATATTTTCTCAGTCTCTTTCTCTTCCTCTTCTGGGACCCCTATAGTTCGAATGTTGGTGCGTTTAATGTTGTCCCAGAGGTTTCTGAGACTGTCTTCAATTCTTTTCATTCTTTTTTCTTTATTGTGCTCTGCAGTAGTTATTTCCACTATTTTATCTTCCAGGTCACTTATCTGTTCTTCTGCCTTAGTTATTCTGCTATTGATCCCTTCTAGAGTATTTTTAATTTCATTTATTGTGTTGTTCATCACTGTTTGCTCTTTAGTTCTTCTAGGTCCTTGTTAGACGTTTCTTGTATTTTCTCCATTCTATTTCCACGAATTTGGATATCTTTACTATCATTATGATGAATTCTTTTTCAGGTAGACTGCCTATTTCCTCTTCATTTGTTAGGTCTGGTGGGTTTTTACCTTGCTCCTTTATCTGCTGTGAGTTTCTCTGTCTTCCTGTTTTGCTTAACTTACTGTGTTTGGGGTCTCCTTTTCGCAGGCTGCAGGTTCATAGTTCCCATTGTATTTGGTGTCTGTCCCCAGTGGCTAAGGTTGATTCAGTGGGTTGTGTAGGCTTCCTGGTGGAGGGGACTAGTGCCTGTGTTCTGGTGGATGAGGCTGGATCTTGTCTTTTTGGTGGGCAGGTCCACGTCTGGTGGTGTGTTTTGGGGTGTCTGTGGCCTTTTTATGATTTTAGGCAGCCTCTCTGCTAATGAGTGTTCCTGTCTTGCTAGTTGTTTGGCATAGGGTGTCCAGCACTGTAGGTTGCTGGTCGTTGAGTAGAGCTGGGTCTTGGCGTTGAGATAGAGATCTCTGGGAGATTTTCGCCGTTTGATATTACGTGGAGCTGGGAGGTCTCTTGTGGACCAGTGTCCTGAATTTGGCTCTCCCACCTCCGAGGCACAGCCATGATGCTTGGCTGGAGCACCAAGAGCCTGTCATCCACACAGCTCAGGATAAAAGGGAGAAAAGAAAGAAAGAAAGAAAGAAAGAACATAAAATAAAGTTATTAAAATAAAATATAAGAATAGTTATTTAAAATTTTTTTAAAGTAATAATAAAAAAGAAAGAAGAGAGCAACCAAACCCCCCAAAAAAAAAATCCACCAATGATAACACGTGCTAAAAACTGTACTAAAAAATAAAAAAACAAACACACAAAAAACCCCGACAGACCGAACCCTAGGACAAATGGTAAAAGAAAAGCTATACAGACAAAATCACACACAGAAACATACACATACACACTCACCAAAAGAAAAAAGGGGAAAAAAATATACATCGTTGCTCCCAAAGTCCACCTCCTCAATTTGGGATGATTCGTTGTCTATTCAGTTATTCCACAGATGCAGGGTGCATCAAGTTGACTGGAGATTTAATCCGCTGCTCCTGAGGCTGCTGGGACAGATTTCCCTTTCTATTGTTTGTTCGCACAGCTCCTGGAGTTCAGCTTTGGATTTGGCCCCGCCTCTTCATGTAGGTCGCCTGAGGGCGTCTGTTCTTTGCTCAGACAGGAAGGGGTTAAAGGAGCAGCTGATTCGGGGGCTCTGGCTCACTCAGGCTGGGGGGAGGGAGGGGTACGGATGCGGGGCGAGCCTGCGGCGGCAGAGGCAGACATGACAGTTGCATCCATAAAGTTCTTAATTGAGTGTCATTTGCTGAGGCCTTGATAAAACTTCAGGGGTTTCTTTCTGCCTTTGGGGAAAAGTCGTAAGGCATCAATCCAAGACCTTTGGTATTGAATCTCATTTCCTGCAAGTTCCCAGTGCAAACACTCTGCCACAGCTAGGCTTATATCCTCCCTAGACCCTGTCCTATCATAGCTTTTGTCATCTTTCTGTCCCCAAACTATTCCTTCCACTTTACATACTCCCCTCACTCCCCTGCATGACCCTTTGCAGGTCCAGTAAGCACCTACCCCACACTAGCCTTCCAGATTGACCCATACTGTACCCACAGCTGTAGCCTGCCAAGTCACTGCCATGCCCCCCCCCCTTTCCTTCTTTTGCATAGGAGTTTCACCCGGTTACAGGATCACCAACTGCTTTTTCTTTGTTCCCCCATTATTTCCCCCTTGAAGCCAGATGTAATACTGCATGTTCTTCTGTAGGTGGCAACCTTCACAAACAGAATTCAGGCAATTTTGTTGCTTTGCTTGACAGGACAGTATCCCTCATGAGAGGCACAGATGCCCGGAGCTGCTACCTCTGCTGATCTTGTTCACTAATTAGAAACATTTGTTTCCTTGGAGTCACAAAAATGTTCCCACTATTATTCTGTTTTGTAAGGGGAAACAATCTGAGTTGTTATTTAAGTGATTCCATTTTCCAGACCTCAGGAGCTTAGAAGATCAGAAGATATCAAAACAAAGCTCTCCTTTATCACGTTTTTTCAAGGATTTAGGGAAAAATCATGATTCTGTTTTTCAATTTTGGTATGGAATTTTTATTTTCCCAAGATGGGGCTGCTGCCGAGATTTTGTATACGGATCTTTATCATTAAAAACAGTGAGAAGGAGAGAATGTTTTAAAAGACACAAGGGTAGACTGCTAATCGAAAACAAAGACATTAAAAAACTGGACATTGTTCAGAATTCATTTTCTCTTTAACAAGAAAATTTGAGAGTTGGTTGCTTTGAACAGTGGAGAAGTTGGTACATAACACTGGTACATTTGGTACCTAGACATTTCTGGAATAATGACACAGGCATTGCACTTACTTAAGACCACTCCTCCTCAGCATTCATACCTTATTTGTTGCTAGTTACTAAGGCATCTTACTTGGAAAATAAGTGCACTCCCTTTTTCTTGTTGTGTTCCTCCAGAACTTTGGTTCTCCAGTGTGAATTTTACTTCTGGTGGGAAGTTTTCCTTGGATCATCCAATCCCTAGTGTCACCTTTCCCTCCAACTATCTTCATGTACATGTACAAAACAAGTGCATTATAAGGAAATGAAACTGAATTTTAGTAAGTGAACTGAAATGTGTACTTCTAAATATGCATTGTGCTCTTCAGAGAAATTGTGGAAGGCCATATATTTATTTTAATGATGATTCAGTGACTTAAAGCATTTAAAACCTCCTCTTTTGGTCTTATTTCAGAGCCTGTGGTAACAGGGTAAGGTCTGTTCTGGGGTCCTGCCATGGGTCCTGAGTTGTTGGTTCTGTGCATTGTCTTTTGCAATCTTGTGCTGTTCAGATGGCATTTACCTCATGAGCTTTGTATTGCCCTATTTTCTTTCTAGCTAGGGTTTGCTGGGCTCCCACACTGGGTTTATCATTTAATTCCTGAATCCCCACTGCTTCTGGGTTACACAAGCAGCTCTTTGAGCATAATTTGATTTTTTTAAAGAGTAACTGTGCGTTGTTTTGCAACACGTTGTTTTTTTCAAAGTCAAAGTTTATTTTAGGGACTATTAGATGACAGACCCTCAAGGCAGTGAGGCTGTTTCAGCAATGAAAATATGTTTGTGAAAATTAAAAAGCAAAAGGAAAATATGTTTATGAAGATGTAGCTAGATAGCAGTAACATATGCGGCCTTCCCATTCAGAAGTTCCAATGCAGCAAGATCCTTTTAAATTAGAGCAGTTTTCTGGTGTGGTTAATTGCTTTTGTAGTCAGTTTTGGCATCATCATAATTTGTTGCTCCAAGTCATGCTACGGACTAGAGCGTTCTGTGCCTTTTACTCAGCTCAAACAAGGCAATTTACACTTCATTGTTCTAGTTAAGATGGAAGTGAATGTCCAATTAAAAAGTTGTGCATCAACCAAAAAGAGAAGGGAGGGAGAGAAGAACAGCAAATGCTGAGTAAATGAAGCCAGAAGAGAATAGTTTAAAAAATTTCCTCCCAAGAACACACTGTGGGGCGTGCGTGCGTGCGTGCGTGTGGTGTTTGAATAGTTAAAACAAAGAGTCAGTTCATATTAGCATTCTCTCAGAGGAACTCTTTCCTTCAACTTGCCCCTTGGTTCCAGCCAGTGCAGATTTCTATCTGTGACATATGTGACGGGGCCTTGACCTCAGGACTTGCTGAGGGTGATGAGCACGTTTGTTGAGAATAATTGTACCTACACTGTGGAAGAGGCCATAAAAACCTGATGTGCAAAAAAATGAAAAACAATATATGGTTTTATTCCTTTCCAATTTCCTTCTCACAAAGGGATTGATAAAAACTCTGAACCAGATGTGTTGAGAAAGTGGTCTCTCTTCTGCCATGTCTGTGTTCCTTTTTCTCTGGCTGTCCTTATTCTGGTGGTCCCAGCCTGCTTTAGGTGACTGAGGGGTGTCACTCTTTTGTGTCACAGCTCTTATGACCATCTGTGGGAAATTCTTTATATCTGTACTCACTCAGAGCCCTTTATTTAGTTTGATTAGTTTTGACTTCAGCATTATTGTATCAAAATAATCCATGTGCATATATAAACATAATGAAATAGGACTAAAAACTTATAAAGAAAAAGCTCTCCCCTCTTCCCTTCCTCTCACACTCGGTCCCAGCCTCTTTTAAAGTGGTCACATTAAACTCTTTTAGCTGTTGCCTTTAGTATTTATTATAATATTTCCAATTAATATGCTCATACTGATGTATATTTTTAAATCAATTTTAGACATTATTCTCTTATTGTGAATGAAGTTTTAACTCTTTCTTTCTCCTCCATCCCCACTGCTTGTTCTGCTCCTGTCCCCTTCCTCATAATCTAGTTATGTCTAGATTTTGGGTTAAATTAATGCTCAGTGTTTGCATTATTATGACTATATCAGTTGTTCAGTGCAGAAACAAGTAATGTTTGATGATTGCATTTCCTTTCGTGTATGACTTTTTAATCCTGATGTTAATAATTGCCTTATTTTTTCATTGCCTTAGTTTTCTATGTATGCATTGATACTTTGTTTTCCAAATGCTTCAACAGACTTGTCAAACACCCGTCAACATTTTTTAAAACACTCAAACCAGTTTTGCAAAAAGAAAAATCTATGGGTCCCATTCCCTCTTCCCACCCACCACCCCATTTTCCCCAGACCTCTGATTCCTCCCCAGCCCTGGAGAATTTGCTCTGTGTTTTTGTTGTGGGCCAGCAACACAGGAATCATTGTGAGACTTCTCTGGTTTTAGGACCCTGTTTTCCAGATCCCTTGCCTTTCCCATCCCTTGATTTTTTTGAGTTCTTGGGCAGTCTGAAAATGTCTTTATTCTATCCCACACCTTGATTAATTAATAATTTGGCTTGGTTTAAAATTCTGTCCCCATCTTTCAGAATTTTGAAGGCCTTGTTTACTGTCTTTGATAACCTAGTCATTTTTTTCCCTCTAGCTTTATTGAGGTATAATTGACAAATAAAATTGTAAGATATTTAAAGTGTACAAAGTGATGAGTTGATATGTATATGTTGTGATTGGATTTCCCCCCACTGAGTTAATTAACACATCCATCACCTCACATATTTACATGCTATTTTCCTTTGGTGAAAAAAGCTCTATTCCCTTAGGAAGATAATCTAATTTTATTAATCTATTAAGAAATCAGATGCTATTCCAATTCCCATTTTCTTTGTAAATGGATTATTATTGTTGTTGTTGTTAAATCTGTGTAATTCCTTAGAATTTTCTTTTTATCTTTGGTATTCTAAAATTTCATCGTAATGTGCTTTTATGTTGGTTTTTTATAATTCACTTTATGTGCACTTGTGGGTTTTTTTTTGGTACGAAGACCCATGTCCTTCAGTTTTGGAAAATTCTTTAATTTTATTTCTTTAGCATTTCTTTCTCTGTTCTCTCTGTCTGGAACTTCTGTTAATTGGATCAGGGATCTCAATTCTAATTTTGGCTAGAAGTAAGAGTCAATACTAATTTTCTTCTATACTATTATCCTCGGCTTTTTCATTCTACTTTTCCAACTCTTATTTATCAAATTTTAAAAAATTTCAGCCAAGATATTTTCAATTTCAAAGAGGTCTTTGCTTTGATTTTTAATACTGTATTTTTCATTCCTGTTTCATGGATGTACTATCTACCTTTAACCTTAGGATATTAGGATAGTTTTTTAAAAATGAATTAATTGATGAATTAATTTATTTTTGGCTGCATTGGTTTTTTTTTTTACATCTTTATTGGGGTATAATTGCTTTACAATGGTGTGTTAGTTTCTGCTTTATAACAAAGTGAATCAGTTATACATATACATATGTTCCCATATCTCTTCCCTCTTGCGTCTCCCTCCCTCCCACCCTCCCTATTCCACCCCTCTAGGTGGTCACAAAGCACCAAGTTGATCTCCCTGTGCATTTGGTCTTCGTTGCTGCGCACGGGCTTTCTCTAGTTGCGGTGAGCAACTCTTCGTTGTAGTGTGTGGGCTTCCCATTGCGGTGGCTTCTCTTGTTGCGAGCGTGGCTCTAGGTGCGCGGGCTCAGCAGTTGTGGCTCATGGGCTCTAGAGCACAGGCTCAGTAGTTGTGGCGCATGGGCTTAGTTGCTCTGCGGCATGTGGGATCTTCCTGGACCAGGGCTCGAACCTGTGTTCCCTGCATTGGCAGGCGGATTATTAACCACTGCGCCACCAGGGAAGTCCTGAGGATAGTTTTATATTGATCTTATAATCTGTTTCTGCATGAGTACCTACTATGTGTTTGGCGTTGTTTTTGCTTAGAGATGTAGTAGTGCGTAAAACAGAGTCCCTGCTCTCATGGCATGTATATCCCAGATTTTTTTGGTCTGAGCTACTCACTGAGAATGAGAAAATGTATGTATGAGGATTTGGAGGAGAGGGATTGGGAGTTCACTTTAGGGGGTTGTGTTAGTTTCCTATTGTTGCTGTAACACATTACCACAAATTTAGTGGCTTAAAACAACACAGCTTTCTTAGGGTTCTGGAGGTCAGAAGTCCGAGATCAGTTTTCCTGGGCTGCAGTCAAGGTGTGGGCAGGGCTGCACACACTTTCTCCAGAGGCTCTAAGGGAGATTCTGTTTCCTTGACTTGTCCAGCAACTAGAATGGCAGTCCTTGCATTCCTGGCTTGTAGCTTTTTCTTCCATCTTCAAAGCCAGCAGCCTGGCATCTTTAGTCATCATGGGTGAATATCTCATTCCTTCTTCTTTTGTAGTGAAGTCTTCCTCTACTTCCCTCTTATAATGATATCTGTGATCACATTTAGGGCCAATTTGGATAATCCAGGATAATCTCCCCATCTCAAGATCCTGAACATCTTCAAGGTTCCTTTTTCCATACACAGTAACATTTACTAGTGTCAGGAATTAGGACCTGGATATCTTTACAGGTCCTTATTCAACCTACCACAGGCATTCTGAGTTTGAGATACCTCTTAGACATTCATGTAGAATGGCAAGTAGCAGCTGGTATGTGAATCTGGAGTTCAGGAAGAGCTCTCCGGAGGTCTGGGATAATGATACAGCTTTGAGAATCATCCCAAAATATTTACATGTAACATTTACATGTAATATTTAAAGCCAGGGGCTGAATTGGGATCACCTAGCAAATGAATGTAAAGAAAGAACAGAGGATTACTGAGCATGGGGAAATTCCAAGTAGATGTTGGAAAGACGAGAAGAAACCAGTAAAGTAGACAAATGAGAAACGGGTAGTGAGTTAGGAAGAGAACCAAGAAAGAAAGAAGGGTGACTCTAAGCATACCAAAAAGAAGGACATGAGAGACTGTATAAAACTGACAATCAAATTAGGAAACTTGAAGTCATCAGTGATCTAATAAGAAGAGTTTTGGTGGTGTGGTGTGATCTTAAGGCTGACTTGAAATGGGCTGCTAAGAATGGGAGAAAGGAAATAGGTTTGTTGCAGGAGAAGATGATGTCAAGAGATTTCTTTAAAAAATCAACTTTACTAAGGTATAACTTCCATACAATAAAATGTATTTATTGTAAATTGTATAGTTTGATGAGTTTTGACAAATGTATACACCTGGGTAACCATCACTATAATCCAGATTTATAACATTTTCATCACCCCCCCAAATTCCTTCATACTTCTTTGAGTCAATCTGCCCCCCTCTTTCCACTGATTTTCTTTGTCATTATGGATTAATGTTTTTAAAAAATTATTTATTTATTTATTTTTGGCCACGTTGGGTCTTCGTTGCTGCGCACGGGCTTTCTCTAGTTGTGGTGAGCGGGGGCTACTGTTTGTCGCGGTGCGCGGACTTCTCGCAGTGGTTTCTCCTATTGTGGAGCACAGACTCTAGGTGCACGGGCTTCAGCAGTTGTGGCTCGTGAGCTCTAGAGCGCAGGCTCAGTAGTTGCATCTCACGGGCTCTAGAGTGCAGGCTCAGTAGTTGTGGCGCATTGGCTTAGTTGCCCTGTGACATGTGGGATCTTCCCGGACCAGGGCTTGAAGCCATGTCCCCTACACTGGCAGGCGGATTCTTGAGAAGGTTCTTTTTTTTTTTTTTTTTTTTGTGGTACGCAGGCCTCTCACTGCCGTGGCCTCTCTCGTTGCGGAGCACAGGCTCCGGACGCGCAGGCTCCGCAGCCATGGCCCACGGGCCCAGCCACTCCGCGGCATGTGGGATCCTCCCAGACCGGGCCACGAACCCGTGTCCCCTGCATCGGCAGGCGGACTCTCAACCACTGCGCCACCAGGGAAGCCCATGGCAGGCGGATTCTTAACCACTACACCACAAGGGAAGCCCTGGATTAATTTTGCCTATAGTCGAATTTCATATAAGTGGACTCATACGTTACATAGTCTTCTATGTCTAGCTTCTTTTCTTCTGCATAAAGTTTTGAAAATTTATCCATGTTGTATCTATTCCTTTTTATTGCTGAATAGTCTATATAGACATGCCACCTTTATTTATCCATTTATCCATGGGCATTCAGGTAATAGAGGTATTCCAGCTTGGAACTATAATGAACAGAGCTATAATAAAATTCACACGCATATTTTTGTATAAATATATGTTTTTATTTATCTTGAGGAAGTACTTAGGAAGCAATTGCTGGGTCCTTTGGTAACTGTATGATTAACTTTAAGAAGTGTATGGTTACCTGCCAAGCCATTGTGCCATTTTATAACCCCAGCAGCAATGCAGAAGAGTTCCAGTTGCTGTATATGCTTGTCAGCCTTTGGTATTGTTATTTTTAAAAAATTTAGCCACTCTAGTGGGTATGTAGTGGTATCTCAGAGATTTTAATTTGCAATTCTTTAATGACTAATGATATTGAAGCTATTTTCATATGCTTATTTGTCATTTGTTTATCTTTTTTTGGTAAATTATCTATTAAAGTATTTTGCTATTTTTAAAAAATTGGGTTGTTTGTCCTACAATTGAGGAGTAAGTGTTCTTTTCTGGATACAAATCCTTTGTATATTTTCTCCCAAACTGTGGCTGACCTTTTCGTTTTTAAATCTGTCTTTTAAAAAGAAAAAATTTAAAAATTAAAATTTTAAATGTAAATTATCAATTTCTTTTCTTTTAAAGTGGGTATTTTTTATGTTTCGTGTAAGAAAAAATTTTGCGTACTCCAAGGTGGTGGGAATTTTTTCCTATATTTTCTTCTAGAAGTTTTATAGTTTTAGCCTTTATGAGTTAATTTTGTGTGTAGCATGAAGTTAATGTTTTTCCCATATGAGTATCCTATTGTTCCAGTACTGTTTGTTGATAAGACTCTTCTTTCCTTAGAGAATAACCTTGTCATTAAATGAGGTTTCTCAAAAATCTGTTTCTGTTTTGTTGTTTTGTATGTCTATCCTATGCGAACATTACTGCAGCTTATAATAAGGTAGTATAAGGTGACCAATTTTGCTCAAATATTTGGGGATCCTTATCTATCTTCTCATTAAAACAATAATCACTTGAAAGCAAATTGGAAGTTGGTGGTGGAGTATGTGGTCTTTGGGCTGTGATCTGACTTTTTCATTAAGACATTCAATATTAATACCTGTAGAGTTTCCTCCCTCTCATGCTGTTCAATTTTTTTAAACAGGAACATGTTGATATCTTTCCTATAGGGTATATGGTTCCCAGCAGAAGGGTAAGGAGATGTAGACCCAATATTTACTGTGAAGGCTTTCCTTAATCCCCTATTTTGAGCTCCATGCTTCAGGTCAGCTCCCCACTACCTAATATTTTTGAGTGTTCCTGGCCCATCTTTTCCAAAGGGTAAATTTCCAGTCTCCTAAGCAATGGGGAGAAGGCCAGTGGCCTGGGTGCAAGGAACTGAGGGAAGGGAAAGAGCCGTTAGCGTTTGATCACTTCCTACTGTTGGATACAGGTTTTCATTCCTAGGTCTCCTCTTACTTTCTGATTCCTGGTGCATCTACTCATGAGCCTTTCCATGGTATTGCAGGTGATTTGGCTTTGTTTGTTTTTTAAAAAATAATTTTTCTCTGTCTTTTATACTGGATTACTTCCCTTTGCTAGAGTTGTTAGTACTCCCCTATCTGCTTTCCATCTTTGAAAATTTGTTGATGTCATTCATTGGCAGTTGTCTCCTCCCTGTTTTTTCTTTGTCCTTATGCAATATGCATTTTTAATTACTTTAATTTATTTTAGTGGCATTTCAAAAGGTGGTAGATAATTGCTTTTCTTCATTCCACCCTTTTATGCCAGATGTACCCTTTAAAAGCCTTTTAAATAATAAATACTTCATGAATGGGCTTCCTAAGGAGGTTTGCTATCCACAGTGTGCTTTGTACAATGCTTTCACTGACTACCTGATAATGACTTATTTTTCTGTTTGCTCAGTGTCATAGTCTTGCTCTCCAACCTGTGCATTCTGGGTAACTTCAGGGCTCTGCCTCTGGGTACTGAGTTCTTTGTTCTTCCCATGTTGCACCATGGTATTGCATGGTTGTAACAGATTTTGCACAGGTGATTTCTATTTCTTTTGGTGTAAAGAGTTCCTTCTTAGCTAGAAATGATTTTCCCAGAAATACAGACAACATTAAACATCATCTTGGACTTGAGCAGTTCTAAAGGATTTTTCCTACTTTCACGTGGTCTACATATGCATATTCAAAGACTTAAGAAATATGTGTAACTCTCACATCAACTGGGAGCCCTTTCTCCTTTTATGTCTAATAAGCTTACTTGAATGCCTCAAAACCAGAATCTGTAGAAATCCATCCTCGCAAGATTTCTGCAAATTCAGAAGGAACTCACATCCTGATCATCTCCTCTGACAAGTGCATTTGTGTTTTGTGTGACCTACGCTGAAACAGCCTAGATGTGAAATGCAGGTCGCTTCAGATTCCAAAAGCTACCCTCATACACAGCACCTGTAAGCAGAATTCAGTTTAGTTTAGGGAACTCAGCTGAAGAGATTTACTTGAGTAGAGTTTGAATTAGATTGAGTTTGAGCTTTTTCGGGTATTGTTTTAACTGAGTGGAGACTGAGTTGAAAAGAATTTGATCTGGGTAGAGATTGAGTTGAGAAAAGATTGAGTTGTGGAGAGATTGAGTTTTATAAAGATCGAGTTCTGCAGAGAATTAATTGAATAGCTGGGTAGAAGATATGGATGACATATGGACTTGGGGTCATATTTCACGTTAAAAGTCTATAATAAATTCTCCAAAATCCTTTTGGATCCCTCCTCTTGGGTCACCTTTTGGCTTGCTCCATATGGAAAAGGGGGAAAGGGCTTTATCCCAAGGTATTCTCCTGGTTCTGCTCTCCTTTCCTTTCTTTCTCCCTCTCCTCCCCCCACTCATTCTAAAACAACAAAGAAATTCCTTTTGTTTCCTCAGAGCAGTTTAGAGGTCTTCTCTGACAGCTAGATCCTTACTGTCTCAACACTGCAAGTGCTCACCAAAGTTTCTCAGAGACTATTCCATTCCTACAAAGGTATGGTAAAACTGCTAAAATGGTACATTTTTTCCTACATTGTTACCTTTAATTTCACGAATGATAAATTTTAAAATGCTTCCTTTCTCTCTGTTTTCGGAGTGCACTGAATTGAATGCTAGGAGGATGTTCGTCAATATTGACATGGAGAACAAAAAGGAAAACTCAATGTTTGCTCCTTGGAAAACACAAAGATATGCTTGTATATCAGCCCATAAATTGGTATAGTTCTCTGTGGTTCCAGTCAGTGAACTGGTCAAAATGGCAATGATAGTTTATTTTAAAGCAAATGTGTCAAATTGACTATGATGAAAAGATACCGCTATACTGTAGTGTCACAACCTCACCCACCTACATTTCTCCATATGAGGTTATGAAATTCGATTTGGTGAGCATACAAAGAGCCGAAATGACAGTTCTCACATTAGATCTAACATTTCAAAGCAAATTAAGGTAATAGGCACTTAATGTTTACTAGGTGCTTCACACTGTGCTGGAGAGAAAAGTTGCGTGAGTCACAATTCTTTCCTTTGGGGAAGCTGGGAATCTCATTAGTGAAATAAGACATAAATAGAAATAACTTTTAGATAATATGAAAGAGCATAAATTTAGGGATGAAATTGTGGGGTAAAGCTCTGTTATGGGATTTTGGAGAAGGGAAGGTTGTTAGGGTTTAGTGAGAATGAAAGCCTGTGTGAGGGGACTGGACCTTCACCTGTGCCCCAGCAGGAGAGGTTGGGCTTATCAGGTGAGGAAAAGGGTTTGTGGGAATGGGTTGAATGAGGGTGAAGAAAATAAGGAGATGAGATCCATGGTAGAGGAGAATTTCTTGGGGAACACTCACAGCTGAGGTCAGCTAGGAAAGGTTGCTTTGATTGGGTCCTAGGTGGAAGCGGCTGGATTTTTGCCTCACAGAGAGGAAGGAGCCGCCCAGGTATGACTGTACATGAAGAACAAAGAAGGATGAAATTGTTTAACTAGCAATCCATTTCACAAGTTGTAGAGTTCTTCATTGGCTTCCACGTGCTTACAGTTCTTTCTCAGCAGAAAGAGGGAGAACAATTGTTTACTTTTTCAATGAGAATGTGAAGGAAAAAAAAACGTTTGAAGAACTTTACTTTGTTTCGTATACATGGATTAAAATAAAAATGCTCTTCGCTCTGTAAGATTTTTACTTGCCTGTGTCTGCTGAATTGCCAGCCCACCTTGAAAGGAAATCCACTTAAAAAACTTACTGTTTTCTTCAAGAGCAACAGGCTTGTGAAGCTTATTCCATGTGGTTGCTGAAGTCTCAGTAAAGGCGCCGGTGCCATCAAAGATCACCTTCAGGGGCTTCCCTGGTGGCGCAGTGGTTGGGAGTCCGCCTGACGATGCAGGGGACACGGGTTCGTGCCCCGGTCCGGGAAGATCCCACGTGCCGCAGAGCCTACGCGTCCGGAGCCTGTGCTCCGCAACGGGAGAGGCCACAACAGTGAGAGGCCTGCGTACCGCAAAAAAAACCAAAAAACAAAAAAACACCTTCAATTATTTATCAAAGTGAGGAAGCCTCTTCTGCTTGTGTATTCTTTTGCGTATATTCAGATATTTCTGTCACAAATTTTTTTCCTATGAAAAAGGGTTGATGTGTACCTACAATTGAGTTTCAGTCTTTTTAGACAATTCTGCCAGACTGAGGACGCTGGAGATGGTCAGAGGAATCAGATGGCAGGGAGGGATGCCTATTTTGACCTTCAGATAGACTGTTTTGACCTTCAGAGGCTCTCAGAGCTCTTACTTAAAAAAAAAAAAGTTTAACTGGAGTATAGTTGATTTACAATGCTGTGTTAGTTTCAGGTGTACAGCAAAGTGAACCAGTTATACATATACATATATCCACTCCTTTTAGATTCTTTTCCCGTATAGGCCATTATAGAGTATTGAGTAGAGTTCCGCATGCTATACAGTAGGTTCTTATTAGTTATCTACTTTATATATAGTAGTGTGTCAGAGCTCTTACTTTTGGAGAACCTATCCCATATCATTCTAATAAGTGAAAACTTACCTATATTCTATGATAAATGTCTTCATGTGGAAATAGTATTTGAGTTGATGTAATGTTATATTTGGTAAACATTTTAATTGAATATTCATGTTAAATTTTTGCATGGTTTAAAAAATATTTTGGGACAAACAAATACTTTCTTTGGGTCTGTGTTGGGTCTCAACATTTTCACAGGCTATTGATTGAACAGCTGATAGGCTGTGAGCAATGTGTCTACAGGGCCTAATGAATAAAAAACCTTGGAGGGGGCTTCCCTGGTGGCGCAGTGGTTGAGAGTCCGCCTGCCGATGCAGGGGACATGGGTTCGTGCCCCGGTCTGGGAGGATGCCACATGCCGCGGAGCGGCTGGGCCCGTGAGCCATGGCCGCTGAGCCTGCGCGTCCGGAGCCTGTGCTCCGCAACGGGAGAGGCCACAACAGTGAGAGGCCCGCGTACCATCAAAAAAAAAAAAAAAAAAAACCTTGGAGGGGGGGCCACTCAGAGAGAGTTTTTTGTGGAGGATGAAGGGGACTGGCCCCCCAGTTCAGACTTGGCAAGCAGCTTGGGGCTTTGGAGCTGGCCCTTATACCCATCCCAGCTCTGCTACTCTGACTTCCCACGGTCACCCCAGAGAGAAAGCTGAGAAATGGATGCTGTGTGTTACCTGAAAAACCCGTTTCACCCGACCCTTTAGCCTGCCCCCATCTCAGCCCCAATTCATGACCATGTGGTGGAGAGGGAGCCCGCCTTTGCCTTCACAGTGCTCCAGAGATTAGCTGTTTCCATGCAGCCATATTGGAGAACCTGAGCGGAGGGGGCTGTTCCCAATACAGTGGTATAGCTGAGCTGTCACGGGGGAAGGCGTGGCCTTAGATTGACCGAGGAGAAAGAGAAGTGGTAGTCAGAACTGACTTGCGAGCACACGGGAGATGCTGTCTGGAGAACTGCAGAAAGAATTCCAAGGAACTTTGCAAGGAATTAGATTGTGCCCCAGCGGCGCTGCTAGTAGGCGTATTGCCCTCCAGGCTGAGGTACGGTAGGCCCTCCCTCTCTCCTCCTCATATCTGCGGGCTCAGCATCCGAGGATTCAAGCAACTGGGGATGGAAAATATTAGAGGAAAAAAAACTCTAGAAAGTTCCAAAAAGCAAAACTTGAGTTTGCCAGGTTCTGGCAACTATTTACATGGTATTTACATTGTAGGAGGTATTCTAAGTAATCTAGAGATGATTTGGGGTATACAGGAGAATGTGTGTAGTTGATATGCAAATATTATGCCATTTTATATAAGGGACTTGAGCATCCAGCAGAGTTTGGTATCTGAGGGGGTCCTGGGACCATTTCCCCCATTGATACCAAGGGACAACTATGTTGGTGTTGGTGAGACCTCGGGTGTGTCCATAGGCTGATGAGATTGGGGCTCAGGTGCTTCCACAGGTCTGCCTTCCTGCCTTCTTTCCTTCTAGCACTTAGGGCTCACTTATTTATCAGACATGCTTCAAATTGGACATTAGATGCACAGATGAAGAGTCTATGTGCCTTACCTTTAAATTACTCCTGAATCATAGGAGGAGCTCTGTGTGTGTAAGACTCTGCAGTGGGGACACCAGCAGGGTAGTTCCTAACACTGCTTGGGGAGGGGAGTGGTGGCCAAGGAAGGCTTCCAAGTTCAGCAGGTCTGTGATTGGAGCAAGTATATGGGAGCATAGTTTCCTCTCAACAAAAAACACAGTAACAACCTGAAACGAATACAATATTGTAAATCAATTATACATCAATTTAAAACAAGTGTGTTGAAAGTTCAGCAGGTGCCTGGCATTTTCCTAAACACTTAAGACATTATCTCAATCAGTCAGAACCCGTAGATGAGAAGCTGTTCTGAAGTAAATGTTGAGTGGAACTATATTTTTGTGTTTGCCCTTTTTTTGGGGGACCCTTTATTTTTTATTTTATTTGTTTACTTTTAAAATTGAAGTATAGTTGATTTACAATGTTGTGGTGTATAGTAAAGTGACTCAGTTAAATATATATATAATCTTTTCCATTATAGTTTAAGATACTGAATATAGTTCCCTGTGCTCTACAGTAGGACCTTGTTGTTTTTCTATTTTATGTATATTAGTATGTATCTGTTAATCCCAAACTCCTAATTTATCCCTCACCCCCACCCCATTTTCCCTTTGGTAACTGTAAGTTTCTTTTCTATGTCTGTGCATCTGCTTCTGTTTTTAAATAAATTCAAAATACCGTATTTTTGATTCCACATGTAGGTGATATATTTGCTTTCTCTGAGTTACTTCACTTAGTATGATAATCTCTATGTCCATCCATGTTGCTGCAAATGCCATTATTTCCTTTTTTATGGCCGAGTAATATTCCATTGTATGCATGTACCACATATTCTTTTTCCATTCACCTGTCGATGGACATTTAGGTTGCTTCCATGTTTTGGCTATTGTAACTACTGCTGCTATGTACATTGGGGTTGTGTATCTTTTTGAATTAGAGTTTTCTTCAGTTATTCCCAGGAGTGGGATGCTGGATCTTATGGTAGCTCTATTTTAAGTTTTTTAAGGAACCTGCATTCTCTTCTCCGTAGTGGCTGCACCAATTTATAGTCCCACCAACAGTGTAGGAGGGTTCTCTTTTCTCCACACCCTCTGCAGCATTTATTATTTGTAGAGTTTTTGATGATAGCCATTCTGACCAGAGTGAGGTGATACCTCATAGTTTTGATTTGCATTTTTCTGATAACTAGTGATGTTGAGCGTCTTTTCATGTGCCTGTTGGCCATCTGCATGTCTTCTTTGGGGAAATGTCTGTTTAGGTCTTCTGCCCATTTTTTGTTTTTGTTTTTTTAAATAGAAGAAATTTATTAGTAACTAATAAATTAGTTTCAATTATTGTTGCATACTCAAACACAGGCTACCTCCACCTCATATCTTCAACTGTGTGTGTGTACACATACATATGATATTATGATATATATGAGCTTAATTGAGATATAATTCACCTTGCATAAAATTCATCCCTTTAAAGAGTACTGTTCAGTGGAGTTTAGTATATTCACCGTTGTGCAACCATCACCGATATCTAATGTGAGAATATTTTCATTACTCCAAAAAAGAAACCCCAAACCCATTAGCAGTCACGCCCCCTCAACCTCTAGTAAACACTAACCTATGTTCTGTTTCAGTGGATTTGCCTATTTTGAATACTTCATGCAAATGGAATCATAATAATATATGGTCTTTTGTGACAGTATTCTGTTGCTTAGAATAATGTTTTCAAGGTTCATCTATGTTGTAGCATACTTCAACAGTATGGTGTAATGTTGAATGTTGTTGTAGAATCCATACTTCATTTTTTTAATTGCTGAATAATATTCCATTTTAATGGATACACTACATTTTGTTTACCCATTCATCAATTGATGGACATTGGGCTGTTTCTGCTTTGGGGATATTACGAATAATGCTGCTACAAACATTCATGTACAAGGTTTTGTGTGGACATGTTTTTATTTCTTTTTAGTATAGACAGTTGGCTCTCCATATCCATGGGATCCATACCTGTGGATTCAAGCAACCATGGATCAAAAATATTTTTTTTAATTCTAGAAAGTTCCAAAAAGCAAAACTTGAATTTGCAGCACACCAGGAACTATTTATATAACACATTGTATTAGGTATTATAAGTAATCTAGAGATGATTTAAAGTATACAAGGCGGGGGCTTCCCTGATGGCGCAGTGGTTGAGAGTCCGCCTGCCGATGCAGGGGACACGGGTTTGCACCCCGGTCCGGGAAGATCCCACATGCCGCGGAGCGGCTGGGCCCGTGAGCCATGGCCGCTGAGCCTGCGCGTCCGGAGCCTGTGCTCCGCAACAGTGAGAGGCCCGTGTACCGCAACAACGACAACAACAACAAAAGAAAGTATACAAGGGGGTATGCATAGGTTATGTGGAAATACTACACCTTTTTATAAAAGCAACTTGAACATCTGAGGAGTTTGGTATCAGCAGGGGTCCTGGAACCAATCCCCTGTGAATATAGAAGGATGATTGTACATAGGAATGGAACTCGTGGGTCATATGGTAGCTCCATGTTTAATTTTTGAGAAACTTCCAAAGTGTTTCCTAAAGTGGCTGTACCATTTTACATTCTCACCAGCAATATATGATAATTCCAATTTTTCCACATCCTCATGAACACTTGTTATTATTGGTCCTTTTGATTATAGCCACCCTAGTGGGTGAGAAGTAACACTTTATTTTGGTTTCGATTTTTCTGCCCATTTTTTGATTGGGTTGTTTCGTTTTTTGTTACTGAGTTATATGAGCTGTTCGCATATTTTGGAAATTAAGCCCTTATTGGTTACATCGCCTGCAAATATTTTCTTCCAGTTGGAAAATTTTATTAATGATTTAACAGAGGTGTTACTTTTTCCGTTCCCTGCCCATAGTGTGGCATTTTATACCTCTTGGCACTGACATATTTACACATCTCTGTTTTATCAATTACCATCTAGCCCACCTTTTGGGCAATTAACCACACTCTCTTGGAACATCTCTTGAACAGTGGAATTTTTCAGGTTTGTGTCTTTTCCCTCCAGTAAGAACATAGGCCCCTTTTTTTTATTCCCCGTGACCCCAACTCAGAGTCACACCCAGGGTATGTTTTTTTGGTGCTTTTTTAGGACTTCTTACCATTTTGTCAAAGGTTGTCTAAAAACTGTGGGGTAAAGGAGTTTGATTTTTTAGGCTCAAAGCAAAAACTTCACGTGTCTTACACGGCAGCCATGTGGTGTACGTCAAGTGCCCAGTTTACAAACTCTAATATAGAACATATTTGAAAAGACTCCCAGCTAATCCACACTGAGAATATCTATGCGCTTTTGGGGGGATTTTGGCATGGGCGTTTCTTTTCCGGAACAGGTGGTGAAGCTAAATTTGTTTGGTGTGCTTGACATACTTGGAGCCTGATATTAAAAGACTTCAGTGGCTGCAATAAACAGTTCTTCCCTTCTTTGTTTACAGGGAATTGTGTCTTTCTCTGGGGTGTTGGATTTCTGCTTCTGCCCACAGGCAGGCTGGAAACCATCCTTGGCCTACATTCTTCCACAGGGAGAAACAGCTGGGCTGATTTGGTTTGGAAGCCTCGTTGCTTGACTGTGAGATGTGGCCCCACGTTCTGACATTTGGGTCCAACTGATTTTAGTGATTCCTTCAGGTTCAGAGAAACAAAAGAAATTCATACCATTTCTTCAAAATCCCCATATTTATATAAAAGTGATTTCTCACAGGGTTTCCAGGTTACAAGGTGGTGGGGAGGGGATGAGGGCACAGGTAGAGGCATTGATATAAAAAAATGGGAAGAGTGCCTGGTTGCTGGATTTGAAAATCTTTCAGGTCTGAAAGCAGATGATTTGGTTTTCATTTGTTTTGGCCAAATCAAATGACTGTCCCCAAATCAGCTTTGTGATGGAAAGCAGGGCTTTCCTGCTGAGGAGGAGGGTGGCTTGCTTTGTTATGTCCTTGAGACAGGCCAGCCCTGATTCTTTCAAAGCATGGATTTCGGACGGACAACTCTTCAGTTTCAGGCTCCAGGGTGCTACTGGGATTGGCTGTTAGAAACACTCTTGGTGAGTGGGGTGAGAGGTGGCCACGACCAAAGCACTTTGGTGCTGCCACATGGGACTTCAGCTGGGAAGTGTCACTGACACGGTGTTATCTCCATGGATTGTTTATGATGGCTGCTTTCTACAGCCAACCTGAATCCAGCCCTTATCTGCAACTGTCAGACTTGTGCTTGCATAGTCGAGGCTGATGGAAGGCCTTCCTTCCTTCCAGCTGTTTATTGGTGTTTCCTTTCAAGATCCGGAGGCCTGACCTTCCAATGTGAAGTGGTACAGGCTTGCTGCAGGCATCAAAGAGCTAAAATTAGTTTGCATTTGTCACCTTCTTTGGATGCCAGCTTGACCTCCTTTTGGTATACTTTCCTCTTTTGGTTTTTGCAGGCACTACTGCATGGTCTGTAAGAAACTGAATTCACACAGATTTGGGTTCAAATAGCAGGCTGTGTTATGTATTGAGGATGTGACCTGGATAATGAATTAGTTAAAACACGGATTCAGCTGTTGTAGCAAAGGACAGAGTACAGTGGCTTCAGTAGGAGAGAAGCTTCTATCTCTCTCACATAACACAGTACATGCTTTAGAGTTGATGTGACAACTTCATGGTATCTGGTTTCTTGTTGTTCTGCCATCTTCAGTATACAGCTTCTGTTTTGTGGTTCAAGATGGTTGATCCAGCTCCTGTTGCCAAATCTGCATCCTGCCCAGTGGGAAGGGAAGAAAAGTGGGAGGGCATGTCCCTTTTAAGGGAACAACCTAGAAATTACACGTCACTTTAACTCAGAGCTTGTTGCCCAGGATTTAATTGCATGGCTGTTGTTTTATGTTTATATCCATCCAAAATTTGTATGTTGAGCCCTAACTCCCAATGGGAGTTAATTAGGTTAACTCCCATTAATTAGTTAATTAAGTTAATTCCTTATGAATTAATTAGGTTTAAATGAGGTCATGAAGGTGGGGTTCTCCTGATGGAATTAGTGCCCTTAAAAAAAGAGACCAGGGCTTCCCTGGTGGCACAGTGGTTGAGAGTCCGCCTGCCGATGCAGGGGACACGGGTTCGTGCCCTGGTCCGGGAAGATCCCACATGCCGCGGAGCGGCTAGACCCGTGAGCCATGGCCGCTGAGCCTGCGCGTCCGGAGCCTGTGCTCCGCAACGGGAGAGGCCACAGCGGTGAGAGGCCCGCGTACCGCAAAAAAAAAAAACAAAAAAACAAACCAGAGAGCTTGCTCTCTCTCTGCTCTGTAAGGATACAAGACAGCGGCCTGCAAGCCGGGAAGAGGGCTCTGATCTTGGACTTCTTAGTCTCCAAAATTGTGAGAAATAAATTTCTGTTGTTTAAGTCCATGGTATTTTGTTAAAGCAACCCAGGCTAAGACAATGGCTATACAGAAGGAGTTGGGAAATGTTTTCTTTAGTCACGTGGCTATGTGCCAGGCTAAACTCGGATGTTTGTTTCTAAAACAAGAAGAGGATAATGGGTGTTTGAGGACAAATGGCCTCTTCCAATGACAAAATATTTACATTTACTATGTCTAATCTCCTTTATCTGGAAAGTGAGATTGATCTCATAGAATTATGAGACTTAGATAATGCTTATAAAGCTTTTAATATGGTGTCTGGGACAGAATAACTATTTAGCTAGCTATGAGTAAAAGGAAACATGTGGATTTACTTGGATTCTTGCCTTTTGTTAGGGTAGTTATATTAAACGGTTTTTTTTTTTGGCTTTTATATTTATCTTAAAGCTTTATCCCCAGAAGAAGATTCACTGTATCACAATGGCAAAGTGATGACTTCACCTTTTGCATCAATTTAGAGCTTTATCTAGTGGTAAAAGAGCTAGATTTGAGGTGTTTGTGAAGGGGAACTTGCATCCTTATAAGTGTTTACCATTTCTCCCTTCATCCTATCAAGAATTGCCTCATTTGCGGTCTTCATCAGAAATGCCATAATTTGGAACTCTAGTTTCTGGAAATGAGAAGAGTGGTTGATTGCTTATGAATCTCAGAGTCAGAGAATGTTTGCTAGAGCTTTTAAGAAAGAGGCAGCTTCTGGGCTTCCCTGGTGGCGCAGTGGTTGAGGGTCCGCCTGCCGATGCAGGGGACATGGGTTCGTGCCCTGGTCCGGGCAGATCCCACATGCCGTGGAGCGGCTGGGCCCGTGAGCCATGGCTGCTGAGCCTTTGCGTCGGGAGCCTGTGCTCCTCAACGGGAGAGGCCACAGCAGTAAGAGGCCCATGTACAGCAAAAAAAAAAAAAAAGAAAGAGGCAACTTCTGGAACCCAGTGAAGGGTGCTGTGGTCTTTGTCAACCTTTAGACACTGACATTTGGTATCTGATAAAGCTGGGATCTCATACTTCTGAGGTGCTCTGATCTCTAGAGTGAACTAATTAACTGAATCTGAGGTTTTGACGTGAAATCTACGCCTCTTTCCTAAGGTTTTCATCACTTCAGTTGATTATAAGTTGTCATTCATGCTCATTACAGAAGTTTCACATTTAACAGTTAAGGATTTCTTCTCATTGGACTGCTTTGAATCACAAGCCAGACTACCATACTAGTACAGGTTATCAATTGTTCCCTGGATCTGTGGTCTAAGGAAACAAGGGTACACCAGTGGGACCACACAGCGTGGAGGCAGCCTCCACAGACTTACTCATGTGGGAAGCAGCAGTGGAGGGTCAAGAAAGGTCTCCCCAACCCCTGAAAGGTATGGAAGCTGACAGCCTGCGAGGCTGCCATGCAACTGGTAGCCAATTCTAATCTTGCTCTACTGAACTGTTTTCCAAACTGAATAATTGTGAAATAATTTTGTAAGTTGTGATGATCATTCTTTAAAAATTGAAATAGAGTAGAAAACACCAGTGGGCATCACAGGTTAACAAGAGAAGCAATATTTATTTTAACTATCTATCTCTATATATGTATGTGTGCTGAGTCATGGTGTGTTTTTCTTATTGTGAGCCATGGTCAAAAAAAGTTTGAAAGCTATTTTTCTAGCTAAGATGTGTCAGTGTTATCACTGTAGGGCTGATTTTCTGTAGTTTGTTTTATATTTCTCTGATCAAGTCAGACTGTGGTGATGGGGAGATAGACATTTCTGGGTTTTGTAATCTGTATCTCCCCCTTTCACAAGATGGGCTGAAGTCATCGTAAAGGCTAGATAGCTCAATCATTTCCATTTCACAAATCATTGTTGATCATAAACTGTGTACAGACACTGTGTTGTGGGAGGTACATAAAACCCTTTGCTGCCCTCTAGAGGCTCCTAAACTACTAATGGTGGCAAAAGATGAAGGAATATGCAGATAATTCAACCGCGAGACTGACCATAATAGCAAATATAACTAACTTTGATCCAAACATCATGAATTAACTTTCAAAATTTAATTTAGATAATTAAAATAGTCTTATTGCCAAGAATCAATTATTTCGTATTAATACTCTTCCAATTTTACAAGTTTTGAAATTCGGTATAGGCAAAAGTTTGGTGAGGTGGGTACTCATACATTGCCAGTGGGAATGAAAGTTGGTATCATCTTTGTGGAAAGCAACTGATGGGCAATAATTGACTTAAAAATACAGTCTTTGCAGTAATTCCACTTCTAGGCATCCTTTAAAAAAATCAGATTTGGACAGAGATTAATGTGCAAAACGTTTATTGCAGCTTCATTTTAAAAAAATTAATTTATTTTATTTATTTATCTTTGGCTGTGTTGCATCTTCGTTGCTGTGCGTGGGCTTCTCATTGCGGTGGCTTCTCTTGTTGCAGAGCATGGGCTCTAGGCACGCGGGTTTCAGTAGTTGCAGCAAGCGAGCTTGGTAGTTGTGGCTCACGGGCTCTAGAACACAGGCTCAGCAGTTGTAGCGCACAGGGCGTAATTGCTTCGCAGCATGTGGGATCTTCCCAGACCAGGGATCGAACCCATGTCTCCTGCATTGGCAGGCGGATTCTCAACCACTGTGCCACCAGGGAAGCCCTGCAGCTTCATTTTTTAGAGTAAAAAATTAAACACTAATGATTTATAGGAGTAATCTATATAAGGAAATATCACGTTTTTTTTTTTTTTTTTTTGCGGTATGCGGGCCTCTCACTGTTGTGGCCTCTCCCGTTGCAGAGCACAGGCTCCGGACGCGCAGGCCCAGCGGCCATGGCTCACGGGCCCAGCCGCTCCGTGGCATGTGGGATCTTCCCGGACCGGGGCACGAACCCGTGTCCCCTGCATCAGCAGGCGGACTGCGCCACCAGGGAAGCCCTATCACATATTTTTAAGAGTCACGTCTTCAAGAAATAGGTAAAAATGCTGGAAAGTGTTTACGTGAATTAGTAAATGAAAAAAGCAGAGTCAAATACTGAATAGACAGTATGACCACAATTCTAAAAAAAACCTATTTGTACATAGGGGAGAAAAACCCGAAAGGAAACCTATCAATATGTTAAGTATTTAATCTCTAAATTGTAGCATTTGGGTGATTTTTATTATCTTCCTCAATACTTTAGTGTATTTTCTACAGTATGCAATTTTTTTGTTTTATAATCATAAATAAAAATACCATTTTATAAAAACTATAAAAATTACATTAATTAATGCCAAATTGAGTATGTTATTTTTAGAAGAGCCTTTCTTGGACTATAATGACATCTTTTTGGATTTAGTGGGTAGTCCTAATATTTGCCTCATTCCTTCACTTTGCCAGTGGGGGAGATGTTTGCTATGGCAACAGAAGTGATTAGAACAGTCACTTCTTTCCTTTTCTAAATTTAACTTTTTTGAAGACTAGAATGTGAAATGTCTTTCAAGTATTTGGCCCCGTCTGTATACCCATTTATATTTCCTAGAGTCCCTTTGGACTTAGCCTCCTAGATCAGGGCTAACCCTGAAGACCTTCACACTCAGCATGGAACAAAATGAGTGGTTGGACTTAATTATGGATGTATTTAATCCATCCATGCTATATCTAGTTTCCCTCTACACTGGGCAAATTTGACCAAGACAGACTAAATTGTCTTTGAAAGAAGAATTTGTATTATACTTTTTTTGTTTGGTAAACTATCTAAAGACAGTAAATATTTAATAACTGCCAACAATTACTGAGTGATTCTTTAATGTCTTGCCTTAACAGTTCAATTTAATTTATTTGCATTATCTCATTTAATTCTAAAAATAACCCATCATATAGTTCCTTTCATTGTTCCTGTTTTATATACAAGGCACCTGATCTCTATGGAGGTTAAGTAACTTGTCTAGAGTCATATCAATACTAAGTGACAGAGCTGGGTCCAAACCCATGGTTGGGGGGAGGCAGAGTCCACGTTCTTAGACTCTATGTCATTTAGTGTTTCCTTTTCTGCCCTCCGAGACCCACTGAGACCTCTGCGTATAGGCTAGGTAATTTAAAAAATTTCCAATGTCAGAAGAGACGTTCTATCATGACTATTACTCTAATGGCTAAATTATTCTGAATTGATTAGGGATGCCAGCTGCCTTCAGGTTCACTCCATTAAAACTAGCTTTGCATATTTTTGCCCTACAGTCGGTGAGACTCAAGTTTTAATCTCCTTGCAAGTCCAGAAAGAAAAGAAACGAAAATCATTTTATTGCCAGTAAAAATCTTCCAGGTTTAGTCAAAGCAAGTTGTAATTTCTGGTGCTCCTTGGCTCATTAGCTCTTCCAGATGGTGCATGTAAACATGGCAGGAGCTGCAAACTGTGTGAAGGCCGAAATGTAAGTCAAGAAATAAGTACTCATTATAATTTGTATGACAAATGGAAAGCCTATAAAGTGAAACGGTGCATTGCTCAATCAATTTCATCCCGTTACTTTTGGGATCCCCCAGGGACTATTTTAGGAAAAGGACTTTCCCCATTTTGTCAAGGTCAATTGTCATTACAGTGTTTAGAGGAGTCCTTAGTCTAGCACAGATGTGTTTGGGAGCATCGTAGCTGCATTCTTTCTGCTCTTGATGATCTGTGGGCTGATTTTAGTTCTTCCAAGAAGAATGAAAGAGAGAGAGGAAAATGTTACCTTAAAAATTTGAGGGTTGGGGCTTCCCTGGTGGCGCAGTGGTTGAGAGTCCGCCTACCGATGCAGGGGATGTGGGTTCGTGCCCCGGTCCGGGAAGATCCCACATGCTGCGGAGCGACTGGGCCCGTGAGCCATGGCCGCTGAGCCTGCGCGTCCGGAGCCTGTGCTCCACAACGGGAGAGGCCACAATTTGAGGGTTATTTGAGAAGGAATAGGAGGCCGGTTGCAAGTGTTCTCATGCCCACTGTAGTGGATGTGATGGTGCCCCATCCAGATTCCTCCCTCTCTAGGACAAAGGTACTCATTCCACTATCCTGCTGGGAGAGTTGATGGCAGGTAACTCTCAACGGAGGCCCTGAAGAGATCTTCCTGGCCCAAGGTCACATGTCTTCTGAGCAGTCCACATCTATTGGCTGGTTAGTGTGGGAATATAAAGGTTCAGGTTCCCCATCTCACCCTCTATCATCCCCCTCCTCAACTCAGGACAACTATGAATGGCCACCCCAGCACCTGAGATCCTCAGAGGATTTGCTGAGGCCTTTCTTGCTACTGAATTGCAATCCCACTTTCTGTGCAAACTTTAATAATTTAGCACCCAACATAAGCAACAACATGAGGTGGTAGAAAGGGCTCCAGACCAGGAATCAGGAAACTTGGGGTTTAATGCAAGCTTTAACAGTGTTAA
This sequence comes from Leucopleurus acutus, assembly GCF_964270905.1. Classification (NCBI taxonomy): domain Eukaryota; kingdom Metazoa; phylum Chordata; class Mammalia; order Artiodactyla; family Delphinidae; genus Leucopleurus; species Leucopleurus acutus. The sequence goes on along the minus strand of NC_139150.1, from coordinate 64,350,237 downwards.
GCTCTAAGATCTCAGACAAATGAGTTGTCTTCTATGTTCCTTATTTTCTTATCTTTCAAGTGTAAAGCTTGGTCTGGATCAGCAATTCTTACCGAGGGATCTCCCCAAGGGAGTGTCCTTCGACTCTGAAACTCTGAAATTATACATGACGTCAACGGGCTCCACAGAAGTTTGAAGAACCAAAGCACCAGGTGATTATCAAGTCATCTCTGGCTAAAAACCGGTGCTTCTATGAATACTACATGAATTAAGATGAAAATTATAGAATCTACAGTGAAGAGACACCTTTACTGACTCTGGCTCGTAGAATCTGAGTCTAAGTAAGGAGAGAAGAAATTTCAATCTAGTGAGAGAAGTGAGGAAAATAGGCAACCTTTGTAGCAGTTCACGGGGAATTTCTGGAGAAAGCTGGAAAGAACCCTGGCTCATTTGATCCTTAGGAAGTGGAGACTCTGAGGGATCAGCTTCAGCAATCTAAGGGCATCTGGCTGCATATTGAAAGTTACACCTATGACAAAACAAGCTGACCTCTGTGCTGGGGGAGATTCGAAGAGCACTTCTTTATGCAGCAGCTTATGGGAGAGGATGACAGAAGTACCCGAGGTAGTTGCTTCCTAGGAAGAAGCGATGGAGTTTATTCTACAGAAGGGAAAACGTAAAGTAGGCATCAGAATATAGCATAGGTGGGAGAGTTTCCTACCTTTGCAAGTATTTAAACAAGGCAGAGAAATCACTTGACGGTGTTGGGGGAAGGATTCCTACCCTAGAAGGAAGGTTGGGCTAAGCTGTCCTACAACTGTATGGGTCAGGGTTTTTATGAACCCGGAAGGATTCTAATTCATGATCATTGCATATAGAAGCTACAATTAATAGAAGGGCTATGACAATTAGAATATCATGTAATGATGAAAAAGAGATCATGAAACCAATCAAGAGATAATACAAAATTTCCCCAAGTGGAAATATTGTCGGCATGACCCAAACCTGGTGGATCTAGCTAAGGCTCGGAGTCGTTTTTGTTTGTTTGTAATACATCTATACATTGTAAACACACTTTCAGTTTATGAGGGATTACTAGTCATATCCAGTAGGTGGCTGACAATATCTTACTGAATAACAGAGGATGCATGGGACAAAATAGATGAGAAGATTCTGGATTTTCCTGCATAAATCACACTGAATGCTCCATGCTGATGATCAAGGACCACGATGGAGATGTCTTGGCTTATGCTGAAGAAAACATTTGCTGTGCCGTGTGGCAGTGTTTCATTATTCCTGTCAGCCTCAGGTGACTTCTCACTTTCCTTGAACAGCAGAGTAAGCCTATTGAGCTTGTAGGAACTTGTTATTTAAAACTGGAGATTTGATTTTCCAGGCCCCAGTTCTGATGTTATTGCCTTGGTGCACAGTCTTGGATCTCTTGGGGCTCTCTGAGTCATTGTCTTTCTAATTGTGTCAATCATGCCTCATTGCTTACATTTCACTGACATAGACTTCTCTTAACTCCTCAAAAATTTAAATGGACTATTCACACCTCAGGTTGGCCTGTTTTTATAATTTTCAGTACTGGTGTCCATTAATTTTCTGTTAGTAAATTCATCTCAGGACAGACAAGAATGGTCTTTTTCTTCATATTTTTGAAGTGAGTTGTACAGGAATCTCTAGAAATGCATGATTTATTTTTATCAAGCTTGATTCTTTTATCCTTGGATATTACCTTACACCTTCAGTTAATACAATTATTTTAAAAATTATTCATCAATATAAAATTGTTCCTCTAAATTATGAAATCATTTTTAATATCTTTTCACAATATGTGAAGAGATAATCTTACTGGCAGATATGAAAAAAGTATTTCTTCCTGAACAGTTCATTAGCTGAATTCCCATTTCACTAGCTTTTTATGCACCATGTCTCAAAAATACATCAAACAATAGTTGAATAAAAAATGACTGGGAAACTGCCTGCAGAACCAAAGACACTAACATGATGGATATATTATCCATCATAACCATCATAACATAATATGATGGATATATTATCCATCATAACTCAAGTTATCTTTTACACAGTGGCTATGGAAGCATATTCTTTATATGTACGGGCTCATTAAATCCTTCCTCATGAGGTGTTATGCCCATTTTATATACAGTAAGCATTAAAGGGACACTTGCATAAATCCATCACATCTTGTTTCCTTTCCATTAATCAACCCCCAAACATCGTGGTGAGGCAGTTCTCTCCCTCCCTCCCTCTTGTCTCTCACTTGGTCTCTCTCTCTGTCTCTGTCTCTGTCTCTCATCACATCTTCACCATCCCCACACCTAGCTCAGGCCCTCGTTATTTCTCACTTAGATGACTCTAGTAGCCCTGAACTTGTATATCATTCTCTACCTTGCAGCTGGCTTGTTTTTTCTAAAATAGTGGTCTTGTATTAGGTTTTTTTGCTTGCAAGTGAGTGAAACCCAATTCAAACTGTATTAAACAAATGATGTAGGGATTTATTGGGCTACATCATTCGGAAATCCAAAAGATGGGCCTGATTAAAGGCTCAGCGTGATGTAGGGTTTCCGATATACATGCTGGGTATGTTGGTCACTGGGAGCCCAGGACTCAGACTCTACCAACTGCACAGCCCAGCAAAAGCAGGACATCTTCCCATATGGTTTTGGCAGAACAGGTCCCAAGAAGAGTCATGGGTCTGTACGTCAACGAATCACTGAAGCTTGAGTCATGCAGGCCTTTCTTTGGGTAGAACTGGGCTTGGAGGACAGAGTCAGCTCCACCCAAACCCCATGAATGGGTTCTGTTATCAGCTGAAGGGGAGTAGGGAGCCTTGGCAGGCGAACACAACAGATGTACATGACATTCCATATTGAAAGTCTTGCCACCACTCCCAGCTGCCTTTGGATAATTGCCAAACTCCTTAGCATGTTACATATGCCTCATCTACCTGTATGGTTTCATTTCTGCCTCTCTCTGTTTTTGACTGACAACTTGTCTAGGGTTCAATTTAGTCAGCATGTCACAACTTCCTTCTAGCCTGTCAAACTGGGTTAGGGATTCCTTGTCTGTGATTCCAGAGCACCTTAAACCTCTGCTATCCCAGCCCTGAACACCCTTTTTTTTTTTTTTTGGTAATTAGTGTTTATCAACCCTGAAATTACTAGAGAATCCTCTGCTTGGGAACTTAAAATATACCCATGGCCTAGCTCTACTCTAGCTCAAGTCCTTCAGAATCTCAAGGTGGGAAATGGGGGGACTGCCTATCTATCTGTCTATCTGTCATCATCATTATTTATCTGTCTATCCATCCATCTATCATCAACCTACCTACGTACCTATCATGTATCTTATCTCACTCATTTTTTCTTAAGCTCCCCTGGTAATTCTGAGGTATAACTAGACTTAAGAACCACAGGGTTCCATCATGAACGTTCCATCCAGATCTATAATTCTGTGGTTCTAATCCAAGATTTGGTAGGAGGTTTACCTACTCTTTACCTCTCTTTTCTCCTGCCCTTTCCTCTATTCTCCTTCCCTCTTTCTATTTCTAGCTCTTGCACTGAGAGATATTGAAGCCAGAGTTTTATTAAAAAATAAATACAAGGGACTTCCCTGGTGGTCCATTGGTTAAGACTTTGCCTTCCAGTGCAGGGGGTGTGGGTCTGATCCCTGATTGGGGAGCTAAGATACCACATGCCTCGTGGCAAAAAAACCAAAACATAAAACAGAAGCAATATTGTAACAAATACAATAAAGACTTTAAAAAATGGACCACATCAAAAAATCTTTAAAAAAATGAATAAATGCAAAATATTTTCTCTTCATTTAAATTTTAATTGCCCTTAGATGCTTGGAGGCTATCTCAGTGACAATGAGGTTATCAAAAGAATGAGTTACTTAGTCTGTTGCCTCTTTATCCTAGCTCAGCCCAGTCTTTCCTCATATGGGGCCCAGCTCTGGAGCTGTGCCTATGGGCCCCTTATAATTATGTCTCAACAGCACGGCCAGTCAGGCCCACAGTGAACAGAGTCATCTGAGGCGCTTTCTGTAATGTTTCAAACTGTTGTGTTGTTGACATTCAGTGCATGTGTTTGTCATTGACACACAGGCTCCCATTCCAGCTGGAAAGCCTTGCCTTTCATGTCAAAGCTCTTTAAAGGAAACGTTCCTACTTCTCTCAAAGCCAGAGAGAGTGGATGGGAGGGAGGAGTTTGTTTGCCCACATCTTCAAACGCACTGCATTTTGGGGATGCCAACAGGACTGTTTTCATTTGCTCCCCACAAAGGGAGATCTCTGCTGCTCTTCCTGAGATCCTGACGGAAGAGTGTTTGTCTTTAATGTCATGAGAGAGAGAGTGCAGCTGTGTTTATGGTGGGAGTTACCTGTAATTTATGTTCTAACTTAAACATTTGGGAAGATGAGCTGTTTCCTTTAAAGACGTGAATTCTTTCTTTCTTTCTTTTCTTTTTCTTTTTTTTTTTTTAAAGCTCAACTCCTACAGATTTTTTAAGCACCAGGAAGGCAGTTGGAAAATCAGGACTTCTGATATCTGGAACAGAGTTGGAATTATTGAAATGGGAACATTCTAGAATGTGAACATATACTTAATTTCAATCCATAAAAGCATAAGCAAATGAAGAAAACCTCACCCAGCTGGTTTTCTAAATAAGGGCAGGACATCTCTTTGTGGGTTCATGAGCCCCAAGCTGATCATATCATGTGTCTCCCTCAGCTCCCTTACTTTTTTTTTTATAGCTCAAATCATGCTAAATTTCATTATCCTGAAAAAGTGACTTCCAAGGACATTGGGGAAAGTGAGCTGGGTCACCACCACTCAGGTTTGGGGACTGGGAAGAGGCGTGCAAAGGGTAATAATTGTGAACTGATAGAATCTAATGGAACCCCAAGTGTTTGTTTTATAAACATCAACAGATGGATTCCTCCCCTCGGCTGACCCAGTGAAATATGGTTTGTTCTCATCTAGGACCTTGAGAGGAAAAATCTATTTGTCCCTCCTCTGCTAAAGAAAACCAGAGCCATTTGTTCATATTTATCTTTAGGACCTGTTCTCTAAAAACTAACCTTCCACTGAAAAGTTTACCAGAATCTCTAAAGAAAATTAAAATGTAGCATCATTTATTTATCAATTCAGCAAACACTAAGTGCCCACTATGTGCAGGTATTATGGAAGGAATAAAAAGATGGTAGTGAACGCTACATCTATAAAAATGCATTTAATAAATTATAAGTGCTTTAGTAAGTCACTGGACAGAATTGCTACTGGTCACAGACATCAAAAAAGACATAAAGTACTTGGATGAGATCTAGATTTAGTCTATGATGTTTTCTTATTCTATGAATCTTGGGGCCCTTTGACAAAAAATTCAAAGAGGTTAATCTGGCTGGACTCATTTTTTGTGAGCCTACATTGTCTCATGGTGTTGCTCTTTTCTTTACCAAAATTTTCTAAATTCTGAGTAGCAGTCAGTTCTAGAATTTTCCTGGGAATTGATTGTCACTGGTTTGTACTTTTCAAGATCTCTGAATGTTATTTTAATCATTTAGGTTTTTCTAACTGTCCTCTACAGGCAGCACCATACACAGGGGATGGAGAGTTAGTATTGCAATTTTGTAACCAAGCCATCAGCAATATGGGAGCTTACAGTCCTACATTAGCCTGGTCAAAGTCAAAATGACTGTTGGGTTTCTGAGCTTGCACAGAAGTGTACTTTGTCCATATCCTCCCCACAAAAGACTTTCAGAATTGTCAGACAAACTCCCCTTTGGCTACTCAGAAAGCACCCACCAAAATGCCTTCCTAGGTTTTATGAGTTCAGTTTGAATTTGTTCCAGAATTATTATAAACACCTCTTTGTACCGCTAAACACTTTTTGATAAGTGTAAAATTATTTTAAAATAAAAAGTTAAAAATAATATAATTTATTCAACTAATTATTGATCGTTAGACCTTTAGACTGTTTCTAAATTTTCTTTTTTTGAATAGCTTTGTAGTGAATATCTCTGCCATAAATTTTTGTGTATATCCTATCTATTTCCTTATAATACATTCCTAGAAGTGCAAATGTTGGGTGAAAATGTATGCACATATTTTTTCCCCTTCCAGTTTTATTGAGATATGATTGACATACAGCATTGTATAAGTTTAAGGTGTCCAGCACAATGATTTGACTTACATACATCATGAAATGATTATCACAGTGAGTTTAGTGAACATCTGTCATCTCATACAGATACAAAATTAAAGAAATAGAAAAAAAATTTTTTCTTATTATAAGAACCCTTAGGATTTGTTCTTAATTTTCATATACAACATATACGAAAGCAGTGTTAATTATATTTATGATGTTGTACATTATATTCCTAGTACTTATTTATCTTATAACTGGAAGTTTGTACCTTTTGACTGCCTTCATCCAATTCCTCCTCCCTCAACCCCCTGATTTCTGGTAACCACAAATCTGATCTCTTTTTCTATAGTTTGTTTTTGAAATATAATTGACCTGCAACACTGTGTTCGTTCCTGTTACATAACATAGTGATTTGATATTTCTAATGATCAAATTTCAAAATGATCACCATTATAAGTCTAGTTATGGTATGTCACCATACAAAGATACTACATATTTATTGACTATATTCCCCACGCTGTACATACCCGTAACTCATTCATTTTACGACTGGAAGTTTGTACCTCTTAATTTCTCTCACCTATTTCTTTTTTCCACTCAATCCCCTCCCCTCTGGCAACCACCTGTTTGTTCAAAGTGTATGCATATTTTTTGATGCATATTATCAAACTGTTCCATAAAGTTTCTCTTAACATTACTCTTGGCTGTTAAAATTTTAGAAGTATTTTTTAGTTGGATAGAAAAGAATGATACTTCATTGTTGTTGTATCTTTTGCATTGCTTCTATTACTGAGGAGAGTAGCAGTCTTTTCATGTTTATTACCTGTTTTTACTTTGTGTGTGTGTGTAAATTAACCTGCTTATGACTTTCACACCTTTTACTTTTGGCAGTGCTCCCATTTATCTTTGCGATTTGTATCAAGTCTTTCATGTGGTTCCCAGTCTTGTCCCCGTGTTGAGATTATTTTCTCAGTTGACAACTTTGGAGGTTTTATGTTTAATTCGTTAAGAGAGTGAAAGTTTTGTGTTATTAAAAAAATTTTTCTCCAAGAATTGGAAGCATAAGAGTATATGAGCAGCAGCATCTAAGTAACATCCAAAATTGATATCTGCCCTGGTAATCAATCTTTACCCTTAGACTTAGCTCAAACCCTCCAACTCTTTCCGATCAGAAGATGAGTTTCTGATTAATACTGGTCTCTCAGGGCGTGGTAAGGGCATGAAAATGAAACATATAATCTGTGTTCTACCAGCTCATGTTCCCATCGGTGCAAAATTCAACGCAGGACTCTTCTCTCTTTCGAAGCCCTACCTTCTCTCACTTGTGGTTTTCTGAGAATTCAAATAAGGCCTGTCACTTCATTTCCCACCAGTCCTGCTCGTGCATAGACACCTCCCATGAGTCAGGCTTCTCCTTGTCCCCAAACCTTTTCTCTAACAACTTTCTGTCATTGCTCCCTCCTTCAGTTAGTTTGTCCAGAAAAGTCCCCTCCACTCCCAGCCCCACTTATCTGCTTGGAATGTTCCTACTCATTCTTAGGACTTCAGCTAAAGGCCACTTGTAAGCCTGATGCGAGGTGAGTTGATTGTCAAGGGGAGAAGTGCACAGAATCCTTAGATATAAGTTTGAAGTCCCAGATGAACCAAAGCATAAGTGACTCATGGCTTACAATCTATGCAGGTGATTTCATTACCTCTGACATTTTATCATACTATACTTTTAATTTATTGTTTCCATCTGAGAAGTTGGAGTACACGTTTTCTGAGCCCTGGGGGCTCATACTGCCATCCCCTTCAGTGGGAAGCCTTCTCTTTCTTCTTGGGCAGGTTCCCAGTCTCTAGCATCATGCCTGTGTCTCTCTCAGGATAGTTGCTTGTCGTCCTGACAGTTCTCCCTCTATACTTTCTTTTTTTTTTTTTTGCCTACTCTACTGCAAGCTCTGTCGGAGCTCCCTCTGGGTCTTATTCATTTTTATGTTTTCTTTACCCCCAGTGATGCCTGATATATAGAATGTGCTCGATAAAAGTTGAGCATTGTTATTCCTCTCATTGCAGAAATTATATTTGTAGCATGCTACAATTGAGAAATATGAATTTTACTTTATATCCAATAGTTTGTTAATCACACAGTACATATATATTATGAAAAAAGTAGAAAATACTGTTAAATAAAAAGAATAAAAGTAAAGTGTTCTGTAATTACACTTCCCAGAAATCGCCACTGTTAATATGTGGGCATATATTCTTCCAGAATTTGAAGAAGAAGATGGTGAAGAAGAATATGTATTGAGTCCTCACTGTGTGTGCCAGGCATTGTACTAAACACTTCATATGGATTTTCTCACTCAATCCACATGTTAACACTGTGTGAGAGGGCAACTATTATTTTCTCCATTTCAGGATGGAAGACACTGAGGCTTAGGAAGGTTAAATGACTTGCTCAGGATCACATGACTGACAAGTAGCTTAGCCTGGATTTGAACCCACACAGTGTGAGCCCAAGCACACATGAGTCAGAAGAGCATGGTGATCGAAGTGTGAATCTCCAGAGCCAGACTACCTGGGTTTAAACTCCATTTCCTTCACTAACAAGCTGTGTGACTTTAGGAAAGCTAATTAATATCTCTGTGCCTCAGTGGCCATCCCCTCATCTTTAAAATGGGGTTAATACTGATATTAACCCCAAACTCTGCACAGAGTTGTAAAGAGGATAAAATGAAATAATTTGTGTGACGTACTTAGAAAAGTGCCCACCTATAGTGAAATATGAATTGTTAGCTTTATATCACTATGTATATTAAATAAAAATCAGCATACTGTAATGTTTGTAAACTTTTGACTTACTATACTGTGAACATTATTTTAGTTAATAAATATGCCTGTACCACGTCATTTATAAGACCATACAGTATTCCAGCTCTTTGAATATACTGTAATTTATGTAACCACTTTCCTGTTTCTCTAGGATATGAGCTTCATGAGATGCGTCCTGTTCCAAGTACTGTGGCCAGGCTAGCATAAGGTAGGTCCTCGATAAATATTTGTTGAATGATTGAATGAATGAATATTATTGATGTTATTTCAAATTTTTCACTTTTAATCATATTTTTAAGAATTCCTGGGCTTCCCTGGTGGCGCAGTGGTTGGGAATCTGCCTGCCAGTGCGGGGGAAATGGGTTGAAGACCTGGTCCAGGAGGATCCCATGTTCCACGGAGCAGTGAAGCCCGTGCATCACAACTGTGGATCCTGCACTCTAGAGCTAGCGAGCCACAACTGCTGAGCCTGCGTGCCACAACTACTGAGGCCTGCATGCCTAGAGCCTGTGCTCCACACAAGAGAAACCACTGCACTGAGAAGCCCGCACACCGCAGCAAGGAGTGGCCCCCGCTCGCTGCAACTAGAGAAAGCAACAATGAAGACCCGATGCAGCCAATAAATAAGTAAGTAAGTAAGTAAGGATTCCTTTCTTTGTAGGAGGTTTTGAAATTTCCCTAACCTTCTAATTATTGCTTAAGAACCAAAATGTAATTCTTACACTGAGGTAAAGACATGTTTTTAATTAATTAATTAATATTTGGTTGTGTTGGGTCTTCGTTGCTGTGCGCAGGCTTTCTCTAGTGCTGGAGAGCGGGGGGCGACTATTCGTTGCGGTGCACGGGCTTCTCATTGCGGTGGCTTCTCTTGTGGCAGACCACGGGCTCTAGGTGCACGGGCTTCAGTAGTTGTGGCTTGTGGGCTCTAGAGCACAGGCTCAGTAGTTGTGGCACATAGGCTTAGTTGCTCTGTGGCATGTGAGATCTTCGTGGACCAGGGCTTGAACCTGTGTCCCCGGCATTGGCAGGCGGATTCTTAACCACTGCGCCACCAGGGAAGTCCCATAAAGACATGTTGAGTCTAAGGATACCCATTTGGTCCAAGAGAAAAAATACTGCAGCTAAAGTAAAGGTGCATGGTTACGTTTAAAATAATAACTTTAAAAAGTCTCTTCCATGAAATTGTTTTCAAAGATTATTTTACCATGGGGTAAATTTTAACAAAAATTGCTCCAGTTAACTCCAAGCACAGTGACATGCATAATGCTTTGATTACACATATGAAATTCATTTAGTCAAATAGATTGAGCAGGAAAAATGCAAGTTTGCGAGGGAAAAGAAAACCCCATTATGATAATGATAGAGTAGTTCCCCAAGATCTAATCACATGCACATTTAGAAGAAAGCATTTTAGATTCTTTGTCACAGCAACATGTGGTGACTTTCTAACCATTCCCAAACAGCTTCACTCTGCCTTCAAAATTCCATTTTGTGTTATACAGATCTGTGAAGTTGCCGGCAGAGACTTATGAAACTTGGACATTTTTCAATTTAACTTGAAAAATGTGCTACTTTTCCTCGTCCCTTGACCTAGGGTGGAAAATAGTGATGAATGGAGAGGAAAGATGAATTGAGGTGAGGAGAGCCACTTGACGTATTGTTCTGATGTAGTAAACACCTCAGGGAATTTCTTTAAGGAGGTGATGAGCCTGGCCGTATTGACCAGAAGGAAGATAAATAGACAATGACTAACTTGAGGAACAGCTGTAGCAAAGAGTTGCTCCAGAAAGGGAAGAAATCTAGAGTCCAGCCAAGAATATCCTTTTTGTCAGTTGAGATTGTGTCACGGTTATATTATGCTTCTGGGTAGATTTAATTTAATTTTATTCTTTGGCCTTGAGCTCAAGTGTAAACGACATAGTCCAATCTGCGTTGTAGGATAGCATTGAAGTTGCTTTGGATTTGAGTGTCAATTTCGCTTTCATTTTGGTTTTGTTCAGTGTGAAAATGGTAGTCCCTGGCTACCTGCAACTGTAGTTACATCACTTGGAGCCAAGACTGAAAACATAATAAGAGACATTGGAGACCTGTGAACAATGGTTAAACAGTTCACTAGGCATCTTAAAGGGAGATAACCTATGGATATTTTGGCCTAAAGTCCACTCACAACCTAACTGAATAGCAGAGTGTGATGTAAAAATAATCTTCCTAGGTTTGCCTTTCCTTTATCTTTTCCTCTTTTTGTCTGCTTCTCAGTTTTTTCTCTTGTTCTCTCCTTTCGATTCTTTCTCTTTTCTCCCCTTCTCCCACCTTTAAATGTGTTAAAAGTGTTTAAATGTGTTTCTCCTTTTTTCCTCTATCCTCCTTCTCCCCCACTCCCTCACTGCTGCTGCCCTTTGCCTCTCTCTCTTATGACTTCCCCTTTCTTCTCCACGCCTCCCCGGTTTTTAACTGCCAACTTTTTAACTTCATGGAGCTGAAGTATTGTTTTGATGGTAATTGTGAAAAAGAATTTTACTGTTTGTAATTTTAAAAATAGTTTGAGGAAAGTGTTTATTTTTCCAAGGAAAAAATTGTGCTCCACTTTTTCTGATCTTAGTTTTATTACCTAATATAAAGCACTTGAATAAAGTCTGGCACAGGAAAAGCACTACATTAAATCTCAGCGATTAGTAGTCCCTTGATTCAGTTTTTCTCTCTGGATCGGTCAACCTTGAAAGAAAAAAGATTTCCTCTGTTTTCCTTAAGCAGATCAAGATGGGCTCTTGCTGTTGCCCTTATAGATGCTCTTAAGGATGGAGCATTCACCCTTTTTCCAGCCCCCTGTTTCAGTGGATCAGTATTAACTTGTCTACCCAAACTCTTTCCACGTAATTTAAGCTTACTTTCTTTTGTTTGAGCCTTAGCAGAAAGAACAAATAAATAATGCCTCCATGAGGTAACAGTCCAAGTTCTAGAAAATGGCTTTTAGGCCACCTTTGGACCTGTTGTAGCATAGTCCGCGGACAGAGCATGGGCTCTGGAGCCTTACACTCGAGTCCATGGCCAAAGCATTTAACCCTCTCAGCATCTGATTCTTCATCTGTTGGGAAACATTCAGAGGACTGTTGTGATAACTAAAGAAATCCAAGCTGACAAAACAGCATAGTGCCTGTGTGTGGTGAGATCCTGATAAATGGTAGCATAAACCCCTGGAGCTCCCACGGTGGGAGATTCTTCTCATGAAAATGCTACCAATTCTCTCTCCTACCTCTACATAACCCATAAATAATGAGTGTGGTCTGGGAATATTAAAATCAGAGAGATCAAAGATCATTAGTTATGGAGAGAGAGGGAGAAACAGAGACAGTCAATCGGCCTACATACCTTGTGCCTCTGGGCACAGAGACCGCCTCTTTGGCCCCTGAGTGACTAAACCTGGGGACTTCCCAACATAGAGCCAGGAGAAGTAGTGGGCCTATCATTTGCTGAACTGACTTCTTTCAAAAAATCTTGTGTAGGAGGGTCTGCCCCTGGGGTTACCCCTCCTCCATTTCCCCACAGGCATTGCACAAGTATCTTGGTTGTTGGAGAAACCAAGCAAAGGTGATAAACTGTCTCTTTTTCAAGCATAAGGGTTACACAAGACAATGTCCTGTGTGTGTGTGTGTGTGAGACAAGGTAATAGAATTAAACCCTTCTCTTAGCAATACTTGAAGTGCCCCTAAAACTTAATCTCAGGTACAGTTTCTTGATACTTTCCTCAAAATAACCTAAAAATGCTGAGACCAAAACTGATCCAGGCAGGAAATGTTTTTTATAAAAACGTACATTGGATACACTCCTAAGGTTTCAGTGGTTCTTAATTGCAGGTCAGTGTTCACTGCTGCGCTGCCTGCCATCACCTGTGAGCTGCACTGCCAACTGTTTAACTTTGGGTTTTGTTTGTTCTTCTTTCTCTAGTTGCTTTAGGTGTAAGGATAGGTTGTTTATTTGAGATTTATCTTGTTTCTCTAGGTAGGACTGTATTGCTATAAACCTCCCTCTTAGAACTGCTTTTGCTGCCTCCCATAGGGTTTGGATTGTCGTGTTTTGACTGTCATTTGTCTCTGAATATTTTTTGATTTCCTCTTTGATTTCTTCAGTGATCCATTGATTATTTAGTAACATGTTGTTTAGCCTCCATGTGTTTGTATATTTTACAGTTTTTTTTCCTGTAATTGATTTCTAATCTCATAGTGGTGTGGTTGGAAAAGATGTTTGATACGATTTCAGTTTTCTTAAATTTATCAAGGCTTGATTTGTGACCCAGGATGTGGTCTATCCTGGAGAATGTTCTGTGTGCACTTGAGAGGAAAGTGTATTCTGCTTTCGGATGGAATGTCCTATAAATAGCAATTAAGTCTATCTGGTCTAATGTGTCATTTAAGGCTTGTGTTTCCTTATTAATTTTCTGTCTGGATGATCTGTCCATTGGTATAACTGGGGTGTTAAAGTCCCCCACTATTATTATGTTACTGTCAGTTTCCCCTTTCATGGTTGTTTGCATTTGCCTTATATACTGAGATGCTCCTGTGCTGGTTGTATATATATTTACAATTGTTATATCTTCTTCTTGGATTGATCCCTTGATCATTCTGTAGTGTCCTTCCTTGTCTCTTGTAACAGTCTTTAAAGTCTATTTTGTCTGATATGAGTATTGCTACTCCAGCTTTCTTTTGATTTCCATTTGCATGGATGCCAACTGTTTAGTAGTAACATGATTAGTAGTTAAAATCAAATCTCACACCTAACAGGAAAGGAATACAAAAGTTAATAGAAATGTCCTGAAACTTGAGCCTTCACCAGAGCACTTTCTTTTTCCCTGTCCTTCATGAAGTTGCTCACCCATCCTTAAAAACCAACAATAAACTCTGAGGTTATTGGCAAAGCTGTAGAATTCTTGGACTCCTTAAATTTGACCTCAAAAGTCACTGAACTGCCTGAATTCTTCCACAGGCACAAGAAAGACGCCATGAGAGCACTGATGCAGTGTGTTTGATAGTGGGTGACTGGGCTCTTGGAGAGGTCAGGCAGACCTTCTTGCCCTCAGGCTATACTTAAGTCAGTCCAATTTTCAAACATCTCCAAAGAGTGAGTACGTTTAGCCACATTCCCTCAGGAATCTGTTGTAACATTTTCCCTTTTCCCTCTTAGGGCATTTCTCTGCTTTATAATTTAAATAGAATGAAAAGGCTTATCATTAAAATTTTTTTCCTTTTGTGGACTTCTGTGGGTATTTAGAAAACTGGTCAGACCCTGAGAGAAAGACAGAACAAAACCTCATGAAGTTCACAGTCATTGTCTTTTCTCAAGGCTGAATGGTGTTCCAATTTTCTTTAAAAAATCTTTCTCTGTGGGCTTCCCTGGTGGCGCGGTGATTGTGAGTCCGCCTGCCGATGCAGGGGACATGGGTTCGTGCTCCGGTCCGGGGAGATCCCACATACTGCGAAGTGGCTAGGCCCAGGAGCCGTGGCCGCTGAGCCTGCGCCTCCAGAGCCTGTGCTCCGCAATGGGAGAGGCCACAACAGCGAGAGGCCCGCGTACCGCCAAAAAAAAAAAAAAAAAATCAAAAAATCTTTCTCTGTGAATTTCATTCCCATAACTGTTCTCTCTGTTGGTTCCTTCAGGGAAAATAGGAAATGAACTCAACTTATACCATCTCAAGATCTTTCCAGCCTGCTAATCCTTAATACACTTTTCTTTTTCTGCCAGAGACTTCCATGAGTACCATCTTCTAGGGATTGTATTAAGTGGATCCCTCAATTGGGACACTGGAATGATCAAGTTCTAAGGCTATTTCCAACGTAAGTTTTTTTTTTTTTCCTGCGGTACGTGGGCCTCTCACATGTTTATTTGGGCCTTACCTTGTGCAGGCAGCTGAGATTTAATTATCTGATTGAGTATAGTAATTTAGCATGTAGCTCTTTGCCATAAATTCTTTATTTTTTCCTCTTTAATTCCTTAGTGACACTTCTCTGGCACAGGATTTCCTGGGTTAGGGGTGGAGTTAACATATGAGTGGGGAAAATTGTGCAAAAGAGGCCTTGGAGAAGACCCTGAGAGATCATTAAAACTCTGCTTAATTAGGTACTTAGCAGAATTTTATTTCTGCTCTTAGAAGTATTACTTTGGCTGTGACTATAGTCAACCATTTTAAGTGGTGTCATTATCAATACACTGACCATTAAAACATTATATTCTGCCTCTGAATTCAGCCAACTTTTAATAGCTTAAATGAAGTCAGAAAAAACATGATGTTGAATGACTGTTGTTAATATGAAAAAACATAAGTGATGATTTAAATTTTCTTCATTTTGCTCACATCCATTTTCCAATTTTTCTATTGTTAGTACCTAGAAAACTGATGTGGGATGTATTGCTCAGAGTTATATTTTTCAATTGTTGAAAGGGTCAATAAAACCCAGTAGGGCTTGTGGTGATCTTGCCATATTGTGGAAAACTCAGTATTACTGAATGTAATGTTGGAGTAGATGAAAAAAAGCACCATTTAGAATTTGAGGAGTAATAAATACCTGGTCCTTGTTGTTTTGTTCTATGGAAATGTTTCTGCTTTGAAGACCTATCTTTAATATACTTATGTGGTCTCTGAAGCAGTTCCCAGTACTTCTTTTCATTGGCATAGCTCTTTTGGGGTCCTAGAGCCCTTAAAGGCCAATGGAGACTGTTTGGCCATCCTAATTTTAGGAGTGTCCCCTGATGTGAACATCTTATATAATCAGGTACAGTCATGAAAACTAGGAGATTAATTCGGTGCAGTGCTACTAGTAGCTAAATTACAGACTTTATCTGGATGTCATCAGTCATTCCACAGCTAAAGCCCTTTTTCTCTTCCAGAACACCACATTGCATTTACTTACCATGTCTTCTTTGTCTCCTTTCCGGTCTAGGAGAGTTTCTTGCCTTTTCCTTGTTTGTTTATTTATTTTTTATGGCCCTGACACTTTTGAACAGTATTGGTCAGGTTTTTTGGTTTTTTAAATCATTAAAAAAAATGGAAGTATAGTTAATTTACAGTGTTGTATTAATTTCAGGTGTACAGCAAAGTGTTTCATATTCTTTTCCATTATAGTTTATTATAAGATATTGAATATAGTTCCCTGTGCTATACAGTAGGACCTTGTTGTTAATCTATTTTATATATAGTAGTGTGTATCTGGTAATCCCAGACTCTTAATTTATCCCTCCCTCACCCACTTTCCCCTTTGGTAACCATAAGTTTGTTTTGTATGTCTGTGAGTCTCTTTCTGTTTTGTAAATAAGTTCATTTGTATCATATTTTATTTATTTATTTATTTTTTGTGTTACGTGGACCTCTCACTGTTGTGGCCTCTCCCATTGTGGAGCACAAGCTCTGGACGCGCAGGCTCAGTGGCCATGGCTCACGGGCCTAGCCGCTCTGTGGCATGTGGGATCTTCCCAGACCGGGGAACGAACCCGTGTCCCCTGCATCGGCAGGCGGACTCTCAACCACTGCGCCACCAGGGAAGCCCTGTATCATATTTTAGATTCCACATACAAGTGATACTATATGGTATTCGTCTTTCACTGTTGGTCATGTATTTAAAAAAAATTTTTTTTTTCTTTGGCTGTGTTGGGTCTTCGTTGCTGCGCGCGGGCTTTCTCTAGTTGTGGTGTGCAGGCTTCTCATTGTGGTGGCTTCCCCTGTTTCGGAACCCAGGCTCTAGGTGCACGGGCTTCAGTAGTTGCAGCACGTGGGCTCAGTAGTTGCGGTGCATGGGTTTAGTTGCTCTGCAGCATGTGGGGTCTTCTTGGACCAAGGCTTGAACCCATGTCCCCTGCATTGGCAGGTGGATTCTTAACCACTGCGCCATCAGGGAAGTGCCTGATCAAGTATTTTTTAGACTGCCCCTCAGTTTTGATGTTTTCTCATGATTAGACTGGAGTTACGGAGTTTTTGGAGAAGATACCACTCTTCTCGTTGCACATCACAGGTATATAATATCAACATGACGTTTTACTGTTGATGAAAACTTTGATCATTTGGTTGAGGTGGTGTCTTCTAGGCATGTCCACTGTAATGTTATTATATTACTCTTTCCACACCCTGTTCTTTAGAAGTCAGTCACTAAGTACAGCCTTTTCTCAAGTGGAGAGGAATTAAACTCCACCTCTTGAAGGGCAGATTCTCAAAGAATTGGTGGACATGTGTTAAAATCTCCACAGTAATAAATATTTTGGTTACAGTCCTTTAAGGCTATGTAAAATGTCTCATTTCTCTATAAAGTTTTCCTCATAATTTTAGCCGTCATTAGTGAATCTTGCCTGCAATAATTTTTACTGTAGTGTTCTAAGGTGATTTATTATAACCTTCATTACTATGTTTATTACTTGGAATTCTTCGGTAAGGAAGAGCTGTCCCTTCTCCCGGATTTGTTTATTTGTTCAATCATGTATATGTATCAGAATGGGCTCATAGATATTTGTTTTTATTCTCTGTTTCTAGCTGAAACTTCTTACTGACTTATATACCTTCTGGTGGCATCTACCCCATGTAAGCAAATGCTGGAGGTCTCTTTCTCCCTCCTGGTACCTGTTTTTCTCAGATTTCACATTACTCTTTTGCCCTGTGATCTCAGTTGTTGGATGAGTTCAAGAAAAATAGGTCATTTGCAACTCAGCTTTTTTGTTGTTGTTGTGTGTGCGTGACACTTTTTCCAGCTCTTTACATCTCTACTCTGAAACCAGAAGTCTACATATTTTAATATAACATGTAATATAGTTCAATGTACTATAATACCATATAATATAATAAACAAACCAAATGTAAAAGGATATTCTGAGCATAAGTAGAGGAAACTATAATAGGTATTAGATGATATTAAGGAGTTTTTATTAGTTTTGGTAGATGTGATAACGGTATTGTGGTGGTGTTAGATAACGTCCTTTGTTTTTAGGATGGCTCGAGGAAATATTCTGGTATGAAATATCATGATCTTTTTGTCATATTTTGTTTTGTTTACACAAGGGTCTTTAAAGTGACTGTTTGATCATGGAGTCCTAAAGATTTAAGTTGAAAGGCAGGCAACCAAGATATGCTCAGTATAAGTTGAAAAATTGGGGCCTGATTTACTGCAGGACTTTGCCTGAATTGAGCCAGTGGTATAGGGAACTGTTACTGTTCCCTCAATCTCTAGACTGACTTACTTTATAGACCCAGAGCCCTTTGAAAAGGAGGCAGGCACACCTGAGGAAGACACTTCAGTAATATCACAAGCACATAAGGGGACTCCCCTTCCCCAGTGGGACCTGTAGACATTTTTCATGGTCACTGCACACTGTGGCTAGGCAACTACCTCAAACTTCTAGGAATTACTGAACACCGACTTTGCAACAACACTGGTACCTGGGGACACAGGATGCCATTGTAGCGCGAGTTCACGGAGTCTGCGTTTGGGAGATAAATGGATTTTTAACCAGGCTATCTCTCAGCGGTCTCAGTGGAACCCTGATTATCACTCATGGTTTATTTTCTATTTTCTGTGTGGTAGTTTAAATAGCGACCCTCAGCAGATAGTAGAATCCTCACTTTAGCTCCCAGACTCTTACAATAAAGGCTATTATGGTCTAAAAGACCAAAGGAAGCATATGGTATTTCACTTGCCTAAAAAAATAATAAATCAAAAGCAATACTACATTCCTTGGGGGAACCTCAGGTATTAGAACCACCACCAAAGATGTGAAAAGAGTGGTGCAGTCTTACCACATCCTCATTTTTTATTTATTTATTTACTTACATTTATTTTTTCAAAAAAATTTATTGCAGTATAGGTGATTTACAGTGTTGTGTTAGTTTCAGGTGTACAGCAAAATGATTCAGTTATACATATATTCATTCTTTTTCAGGTTCTTTTCTCATATAGGTTAACACATAATATTGAGAAGAGTTCCCTGTGCTATACAGTAGGTCCTTGTTGGTTATCTATCTTATATATAGTAGTGTGTGTATGTTAATCCCAAGCTCCTGATTTAACCCTCCCCCCCACCATGTTTCCCCTTTGGTAACCATAAGTTTGTTTTCAATATCTGTAAGTCTGTTTCTGTTTTGTAAATAAGTTTATTTGAATCATTTTTAACGTGTTTTGTTGTTGTTGTTGTTTTTTTGTGGTACGCGGGCCTCTCACTGTTGTGGCCTCTCCCATTGTGGAGCACAGGCTCCGGACACGCAGGCTCAGTGGCCATGGCTCATGGGTCTAGCCGCTCCATGGCATGTGGGATCCTCCCCGACTGGGGCACGAACCCATGTCCCCTGCATCGGCAGGCGGACTCTCAACCACTGCACCAGCTGGGAAACCCCATTTGAATCATTTTTAAAAATTAGATTCCACATATGACTGATATCACATGATATTTGTCTTTCTCTGTCTGACGTCACTTAGTGTGATGATCTCTAGGTCCATCCATGTTGCTGCAAATGGCACCATTTCATTCTTTTTTCTGGCTGAGTAATATTCCATTGCATATATGTACCACATCTTCTTTATCCATTCCTCTGTCAGTGGACATTTAGGTAACTTCCATGTGTTGGCTATTATAAGTAGTGTTGCAATGAACACTGGGGTTCATGTATCCTTTCAGATTATGGTTTTCTCTGGATATATGCCCAGGTGTGGGATTGCTGGATCATATGGTAGTTCCATTTATAGTTGTTTAAGGAACCTCCATACTGTTCTCCCTAGTGGTTGTACCACTTTACGTTCCCACCAACAGTGTAGGAGGGTTCCCTTTTCTCCATACCCTCTCCAGCATTTATTGTTTGTAGACTTGTTGGTAACGGCCATTCTGACCAGTGTGAGGTGATACCTCATTGTGGTTTTGATTTGCATTTCTCTGATAATTAGTGATGTTGAGGATCTTTTCATGTGCCTATTGGCCATCTGTATGTCTTCTTTGGAGAGGTGTCTATTTAGATCTTCCACCCATTTTTTGATTGGGTTGTTTGTTTTTTTGATATAGAGCTGTGTGAGCTATTTGTGTATTTTGGAGATTAATCCCTTGTTGGTCGCATCATTTGCAAATATTTTCTCCCATTCTGTGGGCTGTCTTTTCATTTTGTTGATGGTTTCCTTTGCTGTGCCGAAGCTTTTGAGTTTAATTAGGTCCCATTTGTTGTTGTTTTTATTCTCATTACTCTAGGAGGTGGATCAAAGAAGATATTGCTGTGATTTATGTCAAAGAGTGTTCTGCCTGTGTTTTCCTCCAACAGTTTTATATTGTCCAGCCTTACATTTAGGTCTTTGATCCATTGAGTTTATTTTTGTGTATGGTGTTAGAGAATGTTCTAATTTCATTCTTTTACATGTATCTGTCCAGTTTTCCCAGCACCATTTATTGAAGAGACTGCCTTTCCTCCATTGTATATTCGTGCCTCCTTTGTCATATATTAATTGACCATAGGTGCGTGAGTTTATTTCTGGGCTTTCTCTCCTGTTCCATTATACATATTTCTGTTTTTGCACCAGTACCATACTGTTTTGATTGATTTAGCTTTGTGATGTAGTCTGAAGTCAGGGAGCCTGATTCCTCTAGCTCCATTTTCCTTCCTCAGGATTGCTTTGGCTCTTCAGCATCTTTTGTGTTTACATACAAATTAAAATTTTTTTTCTTCCCAGTCTGTGAAAAATGCCATTAGTAATTTGATAGGGATTGTACTGAATTTGTATATTTTCTTTGGTCCACATCCACATTTTAAATCTCCTGTTTGGCCAATGCCACAGACAGAAGGATTTTGGAGACTAACAATGGATTTCCTTAATCTTAATTAAGAGATGGCTTCAACTGCATCCTTAATATCGTTTCCTTACCTGGAAGAAATTGATTCTGTCTTGGCTACTGGATTTAACAATTGAACTGGCATTTCTCTCCAGTATTCAATTAGTAGAAAATATCAGGAAACATTTGCTTCCAACTGGAACAACAATAAACTTTGCCTAAATCACATCAGGTGATACCAACTTCATGACTTTATGCTACTCCACAGTGGTCTTGGGACCTTGGCCATTCCCACGTTTCAACAAGATGTTATATTGGCCTACTACACTGATGATGTCATCCTGGTAAGACCTGAGGTGCAGGAAGTAATGAACACCATGGATGCTTTGGTAATACACTTATGTGTTGGTTGTGAGACAATTGTGTGTCAAAGGGTAGGAAACAAAGTCCTAAAATATACAGGGCTTTCTTGTTTATACTTTAAATCCTCTCCGCCTCATTGACCACTGTAGAATAAGATCACCAGATGTGTGTGGGCAGTGACCAGCATCGTGCAGTTACAACCTGACAGTGCCTCACCCTGGGCCTCTGGCACATGCCTCTTACTCCTCACACTGGAGATTCTCTCACACTCTTACCTGGGATACCTGCAGGTGCCACTGTGACATTCATGCATATGTAAGCTGTTAGGGTGAGGGAGTTATGGCTTCATAGCAATGTGACCCTGGATTAATTCAGTTGGCCACTCCTGCCTAGGACTTGGACTCTTCCAGGCGTAGCACAGAGATGCAGGAACAGCCAGAGATTATTCATATGGTAGTGGAGGTAAGATTCCCGGGGTGTAATGATGAGTGTTCAGTGTTGGCGCCCCCAGTGGTAGAGTCCAAAACAGTTCCTGTGGAATGAATCTGGCTGTGTCTCACTTGGCTTCCTTCCTTGGTTCCTGACCATTGTTTCAGCGTTGTTTTTCAGTCTTCATGTTGATTCTATGAGCTCTCCAGTACTTGTTTCCAACAACTTTTCTGCTTAAGTAGTTTCTGCTGTTTGCCACCCTGAACCCTGACTCTGTAAAGTAAGAAAGTTAGACTGAATGACCTCTGCAATGATTACCTCATCTTTTTTTTTTCAGTCTATTATTATGCTCTTCCATTTCATCAATGGGTATGCTTTTGTGAAGTTTTTTTTAAGAAATAAAAGCACCTGAAATTAATATGATGTTGTAAATCAACTATACTTTGATGATAGTTAATAAAGAATTAGAAGTTATGCTTTAATAGACTTAAGTTTTTAATTTTTCTTGAGGTTGTCTTTTGAGAAGATGTGTGTAAAAAGCAGAGAATTTGTAAACATCAGTATGATTCTTAGCACTCATGAGGCTTTTTTTACTGGACGTTTTGAAATAATTTTATTAATTAAAATTAATTAATTTTATTAATTTTATTAATTTTAATTATTATTATAATTATTATAATTATATATATAATTATATATAATTATAATTATTATTTATTAATTTTAATTATTTTATTAATTAAAATTTATTTTAGAATTAATGGTGTGACATTTTATCAGGAGGTTAGTTCTGGTTGTTAATGACCACAAAGGCAGAATGTAAAAATTTCCACAAGAAAATTTTGTGAGCAAGAAAAAAGCAAGATTTTGATTGTTGTTGTTACTATTGTTATATACTGTTAACTCAATTTAACGCTCGGTGACTGAAGGATCTGATGTTTGCTGGTCTTTTCACACATGAAGATAGTATGAAGGATCTGGTTAAAACAAGAGAGAGATGCAGGGAGGCCCAGAGGAAAGATCACAGCCAGGTGCTACAGCTTGAGGAGATTTGAAGTCTACATGGGGAAAGATAGAGAGAGAGGCAACCCTTTGGATGTAGCTGAGGATACATTTTGGAGAAATGGAGATGTAGGATGGGGATTTTTGGAGAGAAATACTTTGTGTGTGATAAAAACAATCTCCATCTCCCCCAAGAAGTCATAAATTCCATATTGCTTACTGATGCCTGTGGGTGGAAGTCTCTTTATTTTAAAGGAGATAGGAGAAGTGTAGGGTGAAAATAGAGACAACATGCAAAGGTAGTCAACACTTGGATTACAGAAATCATATTTATAAAATCCTGTAAATGTCATTTTTCACTGTCCTTAACTGAGACTCAGTTGAGCTCTAGTAGGATTCTTGCTCAGAGGCTCTTTCCTTAAGATACATCTATTTTCACAGATTTGGCCCATTTCCACCAAGGAGTAGCATGTCCTGAGGTCCTACAATGCACCAGTCACTAAGCCAGTTGCGTACCAAGGTGGGGGAGGAGCACAGTGGGAGTTGCCTGCCTGGGTGAGAGAAGTAGCTGATCACTGAACTTCTTTAGGGCTGTCTGTGGATTATAATAATAAAAAGCAAGTAAATTTTAGTCGGTTTTATTATTGTTTTAAAATTCTCTGCAGATAATGTACCCCCTTTTGACTTGCACCTGAGTGCACAGCTCCCAGTACCCCTTTGGTATGCCACTGCTCTCTGTATTATCTGTTTTACCATTTAGAATAACTCTACAAGGCATTGTCATCCCATATTATAGACGAGCCTTGAAGAGATTAAGAACTTTATTGGAGACAAGAGCGGAGTCAAGATTTCAACCCAGCACCTTGGCATGAAAACCTTTTCTGTCCCCAGTACATTGCCCTGTCCTCCTCAAGGCAGCCCGGACAGTATATCAGGAGGCGGGTTTTCTTCTGGTCTAGGATTTGATAGATGACCACTCCTTTCTTCTGCTTTACCTTCATGAAGGGTAGAGGACCACTTTGGGCAATGGGCAAGTACTCATTCTGTCCCTGGTGACAAAAATAATTTGGTTGTCTTTGGTCTATAAAGCTCTTAGAATGTCAGCTTTGATTGTGAAAAAGACTTTATAAAAGTGGTGACTAAATTCGGAGCCATAGGACAGGAAAGCTGTCCTGCTTCCTAATGCATTTACCTCATCCTCAAGAAATAAACATACATAGCACTGTAGCTTGTTTATGATTAAAGGCAAGTGTCTTGCATGAAAAAGTTGATCTTTTAAAGAAGAGCTTAAAGCAATCCAACTATCCTGATGAAGTAGCTAAAGTAATTTACCCTTGGTTAAAATGTGCCCTTTATATCTGCCCCCAGTGA
This sequence comes from Leucopleurus acutus, assembly GCF_964270905.1. Lineage (NCBI taxonomy): Eukaryota > Metazoa > Chordata > Mammalia > Artiodactyla > Delphinidae > Leucopleurus > Leucopleurus acutus. Next base: position 64,326,330 of record NC_139150.1, on the reverse strand, counting down.
AAGGATGGATGCACTAGGGCAGTAAATTAAGAGTTCAAAATACTTGGGAATGTTTGCTTTGAACCAAACTAAACATTAAGCAGCAATAGAAAAAAACGCTTCTTAACTGCTTTTGAATTGCAACCTCCTTTTTCCTGTTTTCCCCATTTTAGGCCTCCTGTCTTCAATTCTGAATATTTATTGTTAAAATATACTTACCAAAGATAGATTAATTCTTCTTTGCAGTTTTCTTGGTTAAGTGTTTCTCTTGCTTATAGATTAACAGGCAAAATATTTTTGACTCAAGTCTGAACAAGACAAACATATGGATTATATTTGTTTTGAAATAAACATGGCTTTAAGGCTTGTCTGTGGCAGTAACAGCACAAACAGAGGGAGAGAAAGATACATTCTGGCCTTTTCTAACATCAAAACACTTAGAAATATTTGGGGTCAGTCATAACCCCAGCAGCACAGATGTTTTCATCCTTTGAGTTATCCTGCCATTCAGCCAGAATCCTATAACTCTAGTCAGTTGTAGGGGATTGGTTGGAAACTTTCCTGCTCACTTTCCATCTACCTCCTACCCCCTGGCCCTCCTTATTTTACGGTGTAAGTTAACTAGAGCTATCAACTTCTTAATCTAATTTCAGATTAAATTATGCTGCTGCCCTTAGTATCGTATTTGTCCAAGTGTGATCTATAGACCCCCTGCATCAAATGACCCAAGGAGCGTATTAGAAATGCAGAGCCCCAGGCTCCATGCCAGTCCTAACGAATCCATACCTTCATGGGTAGAGCTCAGGGATCTGCATTTTAACCAGATACCCAAGCACACAAAAGTTTGAGATCTACTGTTCCAATCACTTAGTATTAGCTAAAGGTTTCCTCTTGTTAAATTGTTAGCCTATTGAAATCCTTGGGCTGTTATCTCGGTAACAACAGTTTTAGTACTGCTTAAGCTTTCCATTCCACTAGTATTTATTGATCCCCTACATTTGTGCCAAGACTTTTCATGTTCATGATTTCAGGTAATGATAAACTGGCCAGTGAAGTATTTTATTCCACGATAAAGATGAGGAAACTGAGGCTCCCAGATATTAAGTGACTTTGCTCACCCAGGTTTACACAACTAGCTAACGGTGGAAGTAAGATTTGCATCAGGTTTGACTTCATAGCTCAACTTACATTTCTATTATAGCTGTTCTTTTGGTGAAATACAGGTGTTTATTGAGCTTCTACTACAGACCAGGCACTGTTCTAAATGATGGAGATGGAGTGAGAGCAGATGAGACCCCCCCACACCACATTCCAATGGGAGGAGACAGACAGTAAAAAGCTCAAATGCACATAAATACCCGCATTAAAGAACACGTGACAAATGGAGAATCTAATTCAGAAAAAAATGTCATTCTTATCATCTTTATTGTCACATAAAACTAAATAAGACGTTATTAGTGTTTAGGGCTAATAAAGTTCTCAATTATATCTAGCAGACGATGTAAGAATTGCCCATAAATGTTAATTAATGAGAATTGTTACCAAGGAAATACATAATCTGGAAATTCACTTCTATCTCATCAATAATCGTAGTTACCAATCAACTGGTCAGACTGGAAAGAATTTTCAAAGTTTTTAAGAAGCACTTAACCATGTAACACATCAGGCAAACTTTCTTCACCAATCACCTTGAGCATCTCAGCCTCCAGAAATGGATTTGAAAAAGGACAGAAGTAACTGTCTCCACGCTTGAATTAGCCATGGAGTCACATGGGCTTAATGCTCATTATATTTTGAAGCAAGCTTGAACAAATGCCTTTCCAGCACTCACCAGAGAGCACTTTTATTTATTTATTTTACCTCATTTGTGGTTCTGTTCCTCCTGAATGCGAAATTAAGATGAGTGACTAGTGAGAGAGAGAGAGAGAGATCTCCCACGTTTCCTTGAATCCAGTGAGGTTGCCTGAAAACAAAGCACTTAAATTCCTTCACCTAGTTCCCGGCTGAAGTTCCTTCTTTGAGTTTCACTTCTCCATGCTGTTGAGGGAGTCCATGTAAGAAATAATCAGTTGAGAACTCTTTCTGCCTCCTCTCAAAATGGCTTTTGAGACATTGCTCCTTCTGTTTTCCTGAGCTGCTCTAAAGAGTTATTGGAACTTAATGCTCAGAGCAGTTTTGTTGTCTGACAAACTCTGCCTGGAATGTCTTTCTCTTTGTGAACGCCTGCCTAAACCTTTCCTTCAGCTCAGTCCCCTCTTACTTGCCGTCCCCCTTCTAAGGAGCTAATCATCCCACCTGCCTACCCAAGCTCTGCATCTTGAACACAGCTTCTGCAGCTGAGATTTTCACAGTTTCCTTGTCTATCTTCTTCAGCGTTACCCTAAGTTACCGTAAGGATCATAATCCTGACTTAGCCATCTCTGAGTTCTTTGCATTCATCACAGCAGGAGCCACATATAACATTTTTTGAATTCAATCCAATTGGTGTAAGTTTGAGAATAGGATTAGGCTTTGAATACTGGGAAGAAGTTGTTCTGATAACTGAGAGCAACTGGGAAGGTATAGAATCTGTCCCAGATGTCATCTAGGGACCTACAACTCGGTGGGAAAGGGGGCACAACACAATCAGGGGGTATCTAATGGAAGAAATTGATCTCTTTCTTGTGAATACTGCTAGACGGCTGGGACTGCTCAACAAACTGGTTGCAGTCAGGGTGGCTGTAAGTTACTTTATTCTTCTTGCTGCAGTGGTAAATGGGATTGTTTCCTTAATTTCTCTTTCTGATCTTTTGTTGTCAGTGTATAGGAATGCAAGAGATTTCTACGTATTAATTTTGTATCCTGCAACTTTGCCACATTCCTTGATGAGCTCTATTAGTTTCCTGGTAGCGTTTTTAGGATTTTCTATGTATAGTGTCATGTCATCTGCAAACAGTGACAGTTTTACTTCTTCTTTTTCAATTTGTATTCCTTTTATTTCTTTTTCTTCTCTGATTGCCGTAGCTAGGACTTCCAACACTATGTTGAATAAAGGTGGTGACAATGGACATCCTTGCCTTGTTCCTGATTTTAGAGGGAGTGCTTTCAGCTTTTCACCATTGAGAATGATGTCAGCAGTGTGTTTGTCATATATGGCCTTAATCATGTTGAGATAAGTTCCCTCTATTCCCACTTTCTGGAGAGCTTCTATCATAAATGGGTGTTGAATGTTGTCAGAAGCTTTTTGTGTATCTATTGAGATGATCATATGATGGTTTTTATTCTTCAGTTTGTTAATGTGGTGTATCACACTGATTGATTTGCTGATATTGAAGAATCCATGCATCCCTGGGATAAATCCCACTTGATCATGGTGTATGATCCTTTTAATGTGCTGTTGGATTCTGTTTGCTAGCATTTTGTTGAGTGTTTTTATGCCCATGTTCATCAGTGATATTGGCCTGTAATTTTCTTTTTTTGTGGTATCTTTGTTGGGTTTTGGTATCAAGGTGATGGTGGCCTCATAGGATGAGCTTGAGGGTGTTCCTTACCCTGCAATTTTTTGGAAGAGTTTCAGAAGAATAGGTGTTAACTCTTCTCTGAATGTTGCATAGAATTCACCTGTGAAGCCACCTGGTCCTGGACTTTTGTTTGTTGGAAGTTTTTTAATCATTGTTTCAATTTCAGTACTAGTGATTGGTCTGTTCATATTTTCTGTTTCTTCCTGTTCAGTCTTGGAAGGTTGTATCTTTCTAAGAATTTGTCCATTTCTTCTAGGTTGTCCATTCTATTGGCATATCGTGGCTTGTAGTTGTCTCTTATGAGCCTTTGTATTTCTGTGGTGTCAGTTGCAACTTCTTTTTCATTTCTAATTTTATTGATTTGAGTCTTATTTATCTTCTCAAAGAACCAGCTTACTACAGTGTATTTTATGCATAGTTGAAGGCTAAGGTCCATCACTGGACTATGGCCTCTCCAACACAATGCTTGGGTAAGATGGGCCACTAGCCCCAGTTTTCTGGATGTTTCTGAAGTTGCCTCATCTTTGAAGTGGCTGGTGGAAGAGAAAAAGCTCTCTGGAGCTTAACCTCCTTGCTGTACCTCAGTTTCCCTCTATATTCCATCTCCTCCTCGATCCAGGAAGGGTGGATATTTTTGTGCCTCTCCTCCCTGATAGGCTGGAACTTTGCCTCTCTCATTTTCTCCTCCTTCCTAGCCTCATGGCTTGTTTAGCTTTTATGGTAAAAGGGGATCAGGAGGAAAAACTAGCTTCTCCATAAAGGAAAAAAAATTAGGAAGCAATTAAAAATATTTGCTGTACTGTCCCTGATTATAAATCAGAAGCTCCTAGAATAGGTAGCATATTGAGTCATACCATTAATATTTACTTTACTGGGAACAAATGAACAAAGGTATTTTCTTTGAGAGTTGGTTTTGATAGAAGGAGGGGAAAAGAAATGTTAAAGTCAGAAGTATCTATGACCAACAAAAGTGCAAATGAGAGGTTAGGGAGATAAACTCACCCACTTCCTGCTGAAGATACCAAATGTATCTGACCCTACTGGTAAAATTCATGTTTTCCTCCCTAGATTCAGATGTGGGACAAGCCTTATTCATTTATAATATTTATTTAGGGCAGTGCTTCATGCTGAGCTGTTTGAGAATCCAGTTGTGTTTTATTTTCTTGTATTTTGAGCTAAGTGAGGATTTTTCATCCCCTAACATTTCAGTGATAAGAATACTTTATTTTCCAGACACAGGTTTTTACAGACATTTCCATTCTGTGCATTGCCTGGTCTGGCTTTTGTCTAGAAAAGACAGTCCAGTCAAGCCCTTGCCAAATGAGAGATAACGATGGAGACTTTCTTTATGCCCCTGGGGTAGCACTTTGAGAAGAACTAATGGGGGAAGCCTGGTGTGTGTGTGTGTGTGTGTGTGTGTGTGTGTACATGAGGTCTTTGGTTTCTCCATTCTTTAAATCTCAGTTTAATACTTTAGTTGGGAGTAAACATGGGAATTTCCTGGTTCACCCATAGGAAGGATGAGAAGCCTGGGAAAGCAGAGTCTTCATACGTTTAGGAATAAGTGAAGTCCTAATAGCTGTTCATAAAATGGGTGGGTTATTTTTCCTGATGGAGAATAAGTGATTCCATTATTGGTACAAATAACAGTATAGGTAGAAGTCTGGCCTCCACTGCTTCACTCTGGTGAGTAAAAGCCATCTTTCTCTGGGAGTGAAAGGGAATAATCAATTGCTTTGGAAAATGTGGGGTCATGGCCATTACCTGGTGGGTGAGAAAGGTGTGGTCTTTGGGTTCAGACCTGGGTTCCAGTCCAGGCTCTATTACACACTAGCTGAGTGACTTTGGGCAGGTTACTCACCTACTCTGAGCTTCTGTTTCTTCATGAGTATGAAGGCAAAAGTAGTACATACCTCACTGAATTGTAAAAAGGGGATAGTTACAGAGCCTGCCTCCTAAAAGGGCTTCATTGAACACCTTTCTTTTGTGGATGCTGCTTTTTTTTGCAAAGAAGGAAAGCTAACATCCAGAAAATTAGTGAAGACAAACTCCCAAGAGCTGATTTTCTCTTAATAATCATCTACAGTAAATGGCAGGCGACTATTTTCTCAATGCAAGGAGTTTTATGCTATGAACTCCCCTCCTACATAATCTTAGAGGTCTCTCTGAAAATTTGGTGTGTCATGTCTCATAGAAGTTAGTTTTAAGAAAATGCTAAAAGTTTCATATTGTGCTAAAGGGGAAGAAAATGAGAAACACTGGGCATGTACATAACAAATGGTGTCTTAGTTCAAGGACTGAGTGGTTTATAAACAACAGAAATTTATTTCTCACAGTTTTGGAGGCTGGAAGTTTGAGATCAGGGTGCCAGCATGGCCGGGTTTTGGCGAGACCCCCTCTTCCAGGTGGCAGTCTGTCATTTTCTTATTGGATCTTCCCATGATGGAAGGCGGTGAGTGAGATTTCTGGGGTTCCTTTTCCATTCATGAGGGTGTTGCTCTCATGATCTCATTACCTCGCAAAGGCCCCACCCTGCTAATACGATCACACTGGAGTTTAGGATTTTAACAATGAATTTTGTGGGGGGCAGGGGTACACAAACATTCAGTCCGCAACAAATGGTGATTTTGTACCGAATTTGCCCACATCTGGTAGTTTCTCCTTGGAAAGGAAATCACCAATAATAACAGGCCGTCTACTACATGCTAGGTATTTTCATTACACATACCCTCTTTCTAATCAATGTGAAATACATACAAGAGTTATTTTTAAACATTTGCCTGTGACCCTTAGCAAGAAATACATTTGAATTATGTGTGTGTACATATGTAACATAATTATATATGAAGTTAAAGCAAAAATTTCAGGAAACAATACTGACCCTTATGCCATGAAATGAAGCCTTGATATTTTCTATTCTATACCATTTCATTTGGTTAAAATGTTGATTGTAACTCAAACTGGTGTTATGACCTGCTAATGTGTAGCAAATTGCATTTTGAAAACCCCTGCCCTACATTCTAGGTACTGGTATCCACGTTTTGTTTTTTAGAGCGGAAAGGACGTTCCAAGAGTGTGTAAGGTGTGCCTGAGGCCACATGGCCGGGAGGTGTCAGAGTATGGATTTGAATCCAGAGTTCTGATTCTGAACTCCATGTAGCTTATACCATACTATGCTGCCTTTTGTGGAATTTTCCTCTCTTTTTTTTTGTGTGTGTATGTGTGTGTATTTATCTCCCAAACACACTTAGCTATACAGAGACCATGAAACCATTTGTTAAACCAATCCTGGAAGTTATTAAAATAATTCCACTAGACTCAAAAAGCACGGCCTCTAGAACTTTTCTCCTTTGCAGGGTTCTCACTAAACATGCTCTATATGTAGAAAAACTGGTCTCTTTATTCAGAAGTTTAAAAATATCATTTTATTTTCTTTCCAAAGGGAGGCACAAGTTGCTGGTTTAAACTGAAGAGAAAAATATCTGCTTTGTGTTTGACTTTTATTTTGCACCCACTTGGCCTAGAAAAATGAATGAAACTGGCACCAAAGTAATGAGGGCAATGTTGCACCCCTGGATTCATTCTGATGATGTTTTACTAACACCTTAAAGCAAATCAGAGAATATGACACACCCACATTTTATAGCCTATCATGTTATTCCAGTACCATGTTATTTTCTGGAATTCTTAAAAATAGCAAGGTTTGCATATACAATGTGAAGAATAGCTAGTGTGTTTATTTAAAAAATATTTTATTTGAAGAGTCTGGAAAGACCGTTACATGGCCTTTCACCATTTGCAGTTAGATGGAGAGACTTACCTTATCTGTGTGATTTTTCATTAAAAAGCTGTAAGAGTCTGACAAGCGAAAGCCCACCAATGCCTCACAGACAGCAACTGCATTGATAACTCTGTTATGTCCAGACCAGAGCTAAGCCTGGTTAAGTCAGGCGTTTTTTTTTTTTTTTTTTTTTTTTGCAGTACGTGGGCCTCTCACTGTTGTGGCCTCTGCTGTTGCGGAGCACAGGCTCCGGATGCGCAGGCTCAGCGGCCATGGCTCATGGGCCCAGCCGCTCCGCGGCACGTAGGATCTTCCCAGACCGGGGCACGAACCCTTGTCCCCTGCATCAGCAGGTGGACTCTTAACCACTGCGCCACCAGGGAAGCCCAGGCATATATTTTGACATTCTAATTCTAAGGCTTCTAATTGAAATGGCCAGAATGTGTATGTGATTACTGCAAAATACTATAGTTTGTTTAAAAAAAAGAACAAAAAAGAAATGAAAGAGATTGCAGGCTTTGATATAACTCAATAGCTGGACTACTGCCCAGAAGACCAGAAAAATCTCCATTATGACTGGTCATTCATTCAGTCAATCAATACGTATCAAGTATTGGGACTTCCCTCATGGCGCAGTGGTTAAGAATCCGCCTGCCAATGCAGGGGACACGGGTTAGAGCCCTGGTCCGGAAAGATCCCATGTGCTGTGGAGCAGCTAAGCCCATGTGCCACAGTTACTGAGCCTGTGCTCTGAAGCCCACGAGCCACAACTACTGAGCCCACGTGCCACAACGACTGAGCCTGTGCACCACAACTACTGAAGGCTACATGCCACAACTACTGAGACTGCGTGCTGCAACTACTGAAGCCCTTGTGCCTAGAGCCCGTGCTCCTCAAGAGAAGCCACTGCAATGAGAAGCCTGTGCACTACAATGAAGATCCAATGCAGTCAAAAAAACCCCCAACACACTATGTATCAAGTATTTACAATCAGCCCTTCATGTTCCAAGATCCTGCATCCATGGATTCAAGCAACCATGGATAGAAAATATTCATAAAAAAAAAATTACAGAAAATTCCAAAAAGCAAAACTTGAGTTTACTGCATGCTGGTAATTATTTACATGATATTTACATTGTGTTTTCAACTATTTACATAACATTTACATTGTATTAGGTATTATAAATAATCTAGAGATGATCTAAAGTATATGGGAGGATGCACCTAGGTTATTATGCAAATGCTATGCCATTTTATATAAGGAACTTGAGCATCTGTGGATTTTGGTATCCACGGGAGTCCTGGAACCAATCGCCCATGGATAGTGAGGGTTGACTGTACTATGTGCTGTATTCTGTGGCAGGCTCTTTATTCTCAAGGAGTGTATTCATTGCAAAATTAATTTCTTTATGCCTCCTCTGTTCAGAAAGCATTTTGGGTGATTGGGAGCTTCCTCTGAGCACATTTCTGGTTCTGACGCCATGTGCAATGACATCTCATGGGAGGTCACTGGCGGCAGAGTTGAGGTTATAGCAGAAGTGGAGTTGAGCAGTCTCCTTTCCTCTTCTCTCATTTACTGGGTAGTTGTCTCCGTGCATGAGGATGAGAACAGTGACTATTAAAATTCACTTTGCTCTGTAGAGTAAGAGCCCTTTTCTTAGACCTTTAGAGTTCAGAGAGGTTTGGGAAGGGATCCTGATTAAGTATGGCCTTCGGGATCTGTGTATGTGTGTATTTTCATTCATTCATCTTTAGAAAAGAGACAAACAAAATTAAAACCCAAAACACAACACCTCTACCCTCAGGAGCATCTGTTTACTTTTGACATGGTGGTACTTAATCCAGGAGCCATGTTCCTGGGGAAAACTAGTTGTTTCATAGGCTTCTTTACAGACTTTTGGTTTCTTTGGAATAAAGAATTCCAGGAAACAATGAGCTACATGTAAGAGAGCACAACAGGGCTTTTTAAAGGTTCACTGAACTGACCATTGTGTTGCAATTGAGTTTTAGGGCCAGGATCAAGAGTTCTTTTAAATAAAGTTTATTGAACTTCTGCTTTGTCTGAAATAGATCCTACGTGGGCAAAATACCTGGAACACAATAAAAGCCTAATAAATATGTTTTGAAAAAATAGGTGGATGGTTAATTCTTGGTCCCAATCTCAGTGAAGCTTGAAATCTAGTGTTGAAAACAGGCACTGATTTTCAGTGAATCATTTATTCAACAAATATTTATTAAGTGTCTACTATTTTTTTTTTTTTTTTTTTTTTTTGCGGTACGTGGGCCTCTCACTGTTGTGGCCTCTCCCCGTTGCGGAGCACAGGCTCCGGACGCGCAGGCTCAGCGGCCATGGTTCACAGGTCTAGACGCTCCGTGGCATGTGGGATCTTCCCGGACCAGGCCCCGAACCCATGTCCCCTGCATCGGCAGGCGGACTCTCAACCACTGTGCCACCAGGGAAGCCCCAGTTTCAGTTTCCTGAAACACTTTGGACTTTCTGTCCATAGGTTTGTTTTTTTTTTTTGCTTCTTACTCATCTACTGGTAAATAATCAAAACCTATATCCAAAGCACTCTAGAAAAAGGAAGCTCTATTCTCTGTGATCAAGGAGTTACAATCTGATTGCAGAGACGGAGCAAGCCTGTATGAATGGTGATTTGTCCATCTGTGGCTGATATATGGGCTATTAAATCCCTCAGTTAATACAGTGGAAGATGGAATTCATGCTGCAGCCTTGATTCATATGTAATTCTAAGATTTCATTGGTCAAGAATCCAAGGGTCTGAGGGAGAAGGCTGATTCACCACCTTAGTAAAGCTGAGTGATTTAACAATGATACTGCTGCTGGTAATAACATCTGGGTTATCTGTTACTTACCCAGTGCCCGTCTCAGCTGTTATATGTGTAATCTTCCCAACAACACACGTACTGTTATTACCTTTTCACAGAAGAGGAAGTCATCTCAGAGAGACTGAGCAATTTATTCAAGTCCACACAGCAAAAAAGTGGCAAAGCCAGGGTTGGAACTCATGTCTACCAGTCAGTGATTCATGAAACGTGTTTCTTCCTGTCTGTGTGATGTTGTAGACACCTTGAAGACAGCATTTCCTTTTCTGTAAATGGGATAAAAAGACAATTGGGGGGCTTCCCTGGTGGCGCAGTGGTTGAGAGTTCGCCTGCCGATGCAGGGGACGCGGGTTCGTGCCCCGGTCCGGGAAGATCCCACATGCCGCAGAGTGGCTGGGCCCGTGAGCCATGGCCGCTGAGCCTGCGCGTCCGGAGCCTGTGCTCCGCAACAGGAACGGCCACAACAGTGAGAGGCCTGCGTACCGCAAAAAAAAAAAAAAAAAAAAAAAGACAATTGGGTTGTTGTGAAGATTAAAAGAATTGATACATTTAAAAGGGCTTGGAAAACTGTAGAGTGCTATCAATATATAACTTAATATTATAAAGAAGACTTACATATGATCTCCCAAACTCATAAAGTGAGCTGTTTTATGCCAAAGCAGGCCTGGGCTCCCTCCCTTAGAATCTGTTGGTGACACAGCTCTACACATGTTCAGCAACTTCTGTGATATTTGCCACCAGATGAATAGGCCACTGGTCACATTTGAGAAACGTTTATTGAGCTCATTTGTGTGTCAAGCAAAATGCTGGTTGCCTGCTATGTGATGGGGCAGACCTGCTTTCCTGGAACTTGTAGCTCTATGGGGGAGGTTAGGATTAAATCCATAAATTTGCATATATATGTATATGAAAATTTTGATGACTTCTCCAAGAGGGAAAACTGCCATTTTTTTGAGAGAAAACCAGGAGAATAGGCCTAATTCAAATGGGCCAGGAAGTAACTTTTGAGTAAGTGATGTATAAGCTGAAACTTGAAGGTTGAGTAGAGGTCAATTGAATGCGGAGCAGGCAGCATAATCCAGGCATAAGGGCAAATTTGAAGGCCCAGTGTAAGGAAATAATAATAATACTTAATTATAGTAATTATAAAAGCTAACATTTAGTGAACTCTGATCTGTGTGCCAGCTACTATACCAAGTGCTTTACCAGTATTATCTCATTTCAGCCTCAAATGCCCTCTGGGGTAGATGCTATTTTTATTCCTGTTCTACAAATGAGAAAACTGAGGCTAAAGAGATGAAGTGTCTTATCCAAGGTCATATAGTATGTAATCATCCTGGAACCAGGATGATTACAAACTCACATTCTAAGCCATGATCTTGGTGCAGCTAAATAAGGAAAAGTTGGCCAGTCCATCTGTTAGGGCTCAGCTGCAGACAACAGAAACCACCTTAGCTAGTTTGAGGAAGGAGAGATTTACCGGGTACTCAGTGGTTTACAAAATCACTGAAGGAGCTGAAAGGGAAGCTCCTGGGCTTAGAGTCCGGGCCAAGCTTGCAGAGACAACCTCTTACCCCCAGAACCACATTGTTACTTCTGTGATTAGGAAAACTGCTGCTGCAGCAGCAAATAAAATCTGGAAGCCAGTGACTGCAGAACTGTGCTGATTCTGGCCCAGTTTGTACCAGCAAAAGGGATGCCTCATCCTCTGCCTCTCCCCTGCTTAACTGGGCCCTCAGGTCAAGTCTCACACAAGTGCTTGTGATTGGTACAATGAAATCACATGCTGGTTTCTAGCAGCAAAGGGGATCCAGGAACTGCAGTTCTTAGCTTTCCTGACATGCGTTGCAGGGAGACATGCTCAACGGGAGTGGGCTCCCGTCAGTGGGCAGTCAGTCCATGGGCTCCAGCTCACCAGTGGGGCTGGACTGCAGGAGTGATGGGGAAGGGTAGATGGGACCACATCATGAAGGCCTTTGGGCTATGTTAAGGAATTTATATTCTATGTAGAATACGAGGGGGAGCAGGAGACTGTCAAAGTCAGATAATTTTTCAAAAAGACTAACCTGGCTGATGTGTGGAAGGTGGATTGGAGGAGACAGGAGTGAATGCAGGAAGATTACTTACAGGCTGTAAGATGGAAAGAATTGGACAGATTTGAAATATGTTTTGGATACTGAATCAATGTGGTATGGTGTTGAGTTAGATATGGGAAGATGGGAAAACCAGTTTTCAGGCTTGAGAAACTGGGAAGATTGGGGAGAATTTGCTGAGACAGAAAAGGCTGGGGAGTGACTTGCTTAGGTGAGTGCTGGGGGAAGAATTGGAGAATCAGGAGTTCTGTTTTGTAGATCTCAAGTTTGAGATCTCTCTTATGCCAGTGGAAATGTTAAATGATCAGTTGTGAATGACTCTGGAGTCCGGAGAATCAGGACTAGAGATAGAAATTTAGGCGTCATCAGTATATTTATTTAAAGTCAAGAGACTGGATGGAATCACCTACGCACAGAGGATGGTGCAAGAGGAGAAGGGAGCACAGGGCTGAGCCCTGAGCCATTCCAGCTGTTATACGGTTAGGGTAGAGGAGGTGGGACCAGCACAGTAGAATGAGAAACAAACACAGAGGTAGGAGGAGAACAGAAGAAAGTGGGAGAAAGTGAAGGAGAGTGTGACTTTTTAAGAAGACAATTGTTCATTGGACTAGACAGAATGGAGGGCTTTGGTGACTTCTGGTATCTTGGAGAGGGCTGAAGAGTAAGTTGAGGTAAGGAAGTGCAGAGAAGGTTTGTGGGCAACATTTCTGAGAGTCTCGGCTGTGAAGGAGAACAGCTGATGTACTTAGGAGACTGTGAGGTCAAGGGCAGTTTGTTTTGTATGTGTTTTGAACTCACTAGAGAAGGGGTCCCCAAGTCCCCAGGCCGTGGACTGGTGCAGGTCTGTGGCCTGTTAGGATCTGGGCTGCACAGCAGGAGGTGAGTGGTGGGCCAGCGAGTGAAACTTCATCTGCCGCCCCCCACGCTCGCATTATCGCCTGAACTATCCCCCCACCCTGGTCCATGGAAAAATTGTCTTCCACGAGACTGGTCCCTGGTGCCAAAAAGTTGGGGACTACTGCACTAGAGCATGGAGGATGCTATGGGAATGATCTTATGGAAAGGAAAGAGGAGTATACTGCTGGATGGGGTGCAACAAAGTGAAAAAGTGAAGTTCTTGAGAGGGAGAGGGGGTGGGATCCTGGTCCACAGTGCGAAGTGGCCTTTGATAGTCTCTCTTAACAGGAAGCAATTAACAAAGGGGAGCCGCAGCCTTGAACGAGCCGGGGATTTGGTGGTGAAAGCATGTTGGAAGGTTTGTCTGTTGCTTTCTGTTTTCCCACTAGCGCAGGAGGCAAGGCTGAGGCATCAGTAATTTGAGGAGAGCATCCTGGTCCCTCTGTCTGAAGAGACAGAGCTGGAGGTCTGGTTCAATCCCAAAGGCTGCTACCATGTTCTCAGCCAGAACACTGTGACCAATGGATCATTCTGGTATCTGGCCCTGATAAAAGGATCTCTACTCCGAAATGAGTTATCCTTTCCACCTCTGGAAACCAAAACTACCCAGCAAAACCTAGTCGTTTCCCTACCGTAATAAAGGAATTTAAGTTCTCTTCATCAGGCACATCAGTACCCGTGTAACATGTATTTACTGTGGACACTGGGTACTTGCACTTGGATGGGAGAAATAGGAATAAACAGAACAATACAGAGAAATCCTGGGGTGGAAGGGGGGTGAATGCTGGGCTTCTAGAGAACAAGAAGGAAACCCAACCCACTTACTTCCAGACATATTTTGGTCCCCAGTTTCTATGTTCTTGCCAAAATCTCCATCCCCATTATTCACAGCTTCCTTCTTTCCTGGTGGGGGAACTCCTTCTCTGAGGGTGGTAGAGAAACTCACTAATGAGAAATATTAGAATATTAAGAGCAGGAGACAAGCATTACAGAGACTCTTCTGGCAGTGTATCCTAATAGAGGAGATGCTGTGTCTCCAGGTGGAGAATAAAGAAATCACATCCCCGGAAGCAGTTAAAAGGAGGAAGTAGCCAGACTATACAGGGTGTGGGTGCCCTGTCGCGGCCCCAGGCAAGACGTCAAAATGACTGTTTCCAATCAGAAGTTCCCCAAATATTGATACTATGATTTAATGCCTGTTAGAAGGCCCGTGTGAGTTGTGATTGAGTATGAAATGGGACACATGATTTGCTTTATAATCCATCTGAAGCCCTTATAAAGGCCAAATGTTTTGGAGAATATTTTAAGCTCTGGTGAAGGTCACAAGGCTTTAACTGGCAGGAAACTCAAGCGAACTTTATTAAAATAGCAGTTCTTGTGTAGCTCCCTGGACTAGAAGAAATGGTACAACAAAGAAGAGGAGGAGCGCAGGTAATTATATTTCACTTACTTTTTCCAGTCCCTTTCTTTAATTTATGAGTCAGTCTTTCTTTAGAAACTGCTTTTGCTGTTACATTAGCTGTTGGCTTGTTACCTCAGCGATTCGCGGTCAGAAGACATCTCACTATCTCACTCTGGATAGTTTCACTGTTTTTCCTCCTTCCTCACCTCTACAACATTGGGTGTCAACTTCTCTGCCCCTTTTCAGAAGATTTGTCATTATTTTGTACGTGGACTTGGGAAAAAAAATCCTTTTTTTTTTTTTAGTGTTTTCTTCCCTCTGTCTCCTCTAATTATTGTTGTTGGACATCTCTCTGGGTTTTCTATTTTTTGCGTTTTCCCCCCTTTACAATTCACTTTGAGTGTGTTCCCTTTGAACTGAAATCCCCAGAAGCTGGAGGACAGGTGAGGTGGCATCAGCTATACCCTTTCATTAAGGGTAAACTAAGAACTAGGGAGCAGTGCTCATTTCTCCAGCCTCCATCAGGAATGGAAAGGGTTCCTGGGAGTAGGTGGAAGCTATTCTCCACCAGATGACTCAAGGTCACTGGGATTTCTCCTTACCCTTCTGAACTCAGGGCCTCACAACTCCCAAACTTCCAGTCCAGTTTTAGGGTGTGTGAAGTTTCCTGGAAGCTGAGTTGGTAATCCTTGGTCCTCTGATGCCTGTGTAACCCCACTCACTCCACCCCATAGCTGTGTAATGTTCAAGACAACGAGGGAACAGAGGAACGACTGATTGGTTCAGGTCCTGGGGCTTGGTCTTCAGTGAATTTTCTCATTGCTTAAACCTCTGAATGTAAAGTAGGGTGTTTGTGCATATGTATGTTTTTTAATAGCAGTATTATAATTACAAATTTTGAAAATGGGATATCTTCACGGGTACAAAGGAAGGAAGCCAGGATGGTGGTGTGTGTGCAATGCCGCGGTCAAACTCCCTTCCTGAACTTGGTCACCTTTGAGAAGCTAAAGTGGGCTCTCAGTAACAGTTGAAGCAAGAGCCTTTGTTTTTCTCTATGCCCGTTCCTCGGATTCCCTAAACTTTCCCCAAAACATGCCACAGAGGACACCACTTTTCATTTGGAAAAAACAGGTTTGGGAATAAATATTGCTGGTTAGGAGAAACAGAGACCTTCCTCTAAAGAGGATGTGGTAATGTGAGAACAAATTCATTTTCTCTAATTGCATTTCTTTGAAGAAACTTTGGCTACAGGTAGGGGTTGGAGGAGAATTTGCTGACTCACCCAAGAGACAGAGTCTGGGGCTCTGGTGAGTGTGGCATTATGGCTTGGGCATCCCTGGTCTAGGCTGTCAAGGCTTAGCTGGGGACATAGGGTCCCAGGGAGCATGGAAGAGGGTTGTTTCAAACATAGATGCTCATGCCGTGTGGTTTTCTGCCTCCCTCTGTGATCAGCATTATGCTTAGTGCACTCAGACCCTTAGGTTGCAGGATGTGGCCCTCAACCCTACCTTTGCTCAGGGAAGGAAGGAGCCCTGTCATTGCAGGAATTTGTATATTTGGCTCTGCTGGGTGCTCCAGTTCACTCAAGGAAGAACTCTCTTTCCTTGCGTTATCTTCACACACACACACAAGTGCCACTTTCTTCCTTAGGATCTGGCCATAGATGGACTTGTTCTTTGTGAGTTTCAATATTCCCTTGGCCCACAGAGGCAACTCCGATATCTAGTGGGCCTGGGCTGGGCACAGAGATGTCCGTTGTTTAGTCTTTGAGCTGTAGGTCTTCTTGTCACTTCTCTTTCACCTAAGGATGAAACCTGTGAAACAAATGCCTCGTGTATTGTAAAATTTACTCTTTGATGGAGACTCTGGCGGGACCTGGGTGTCAGGTTGTGCTTTCCTTCCTACGTGCCTCTCCTTGAAGGGCTCTGCTTTTTAAGGACCAGCTCTAGGAATTGACGTCTTCAGCCATGGTGGCCCTGGGACCTCATGGAAAGGAGAGATGAAAGATAACCCTGTTAGAGACAGGGGTTGAATAGTAGAACCTTACCTTTTAAAGTTCCCATTTTGTTCTTCCTGCCTCTACATTGATGCTGAAAGACAAAGAAAATGAGAGGCTGGGACCCATTATTCACTCTCCTCTTTCTAAGCAGGTAGAAGACATTCATTATGGAATGAATGATGTGATGTTCATTAATGAATTATGTGACTTTCTGCATTGATTTAATTGTGACTCTTTCCATGCTGTTCATTGTTAAAGTGGATAAAAATATTTTCTACTGACCTTCCTGGAAAATTCAAATGAAGAAGGGTTTTCTGCATGTGGTCCTGATTGGTATTTCAGAGAGTGGTCCTCTACCAGAGAAAGATAGAATCTCAGGTCTTCAGCAACATGTATGTTCCTTTCTATAGGATTCTGCTTTCTTAGCACAGGTGGAGTAGTATCTGATCTCAGGGGCTCAGCATTGCTCACAGATCAGCTCTAACAAAATGGGGAGGCTTGGCTCACAGACACCTAAGATGAGAAGATGGCTGATGAGCCATTTTGAGGACCCGTTCACCTCAGGTGTTCTGAACTCTCCTGATAAGCCATTCAGTGGCCCCTGAATCACAGTGTTTGGGGTTACTCTGGAGCCCTCTGCCACATGCAGGTGGATGGTCTGTGAGCTTTGGAAAGAAGCCCTGGTCCCCGTTGCCTTTTCCCAGCTATTCTCCTTGACTAGATGTCCTCATCTTTCCCTGGAGTTCCCATTCCTGATGTCATTCTGTTGCAATGATTGATTTAGAAAAACGTGAAGGAAGAGAAAAAGAAACAAGAGTCTGCCTCTTCTGTGAGATGGACCTAGAGTTCCTCTACCTGATTGGTGTCATGGTCTTTTTCAAACATGGAATGCCACTGAATTCAGTAGCAAGACAGAAGGAAGACCCTGACCCCAAACAAAACAAAAGCTCCAGGACTCACTAAAAGGCAGAAGAAACCAGCCAACGTTCTGCATCATCTGACGTGCATTGCTGTCTCAGGTGATGGGGCACGGAGAATGCGTGCTCCAGTCTGAGGTTCCAGGCCCCCATCAGAAGGCTATGGGACAGTCGCAAAGGGCTCCTGAGGACAAATGAGAGGCCAGCCCCTCTGCCACCATCCAGCCTAGCACATCCCACCACCAGCTCATGGCTGCTAGATATCTCCACCCTCCCCTGGTCCTTCCTGTTTTCCTCAGCATACTGTAAATTTATATGTATACACCTGAAAACAAAAAAAATTAATCATAGTCAACCTAAGAAAGTAATGGAAAGTTTTATTTGAGCCAACTGGAGGATTATAATCCAGGAGATGGTCATTCAGAAAACTCTGAGGACTATTCTTACTGTTAAAGGTCAAGGCACAGTTCTATGAGTTTTGGAGACAAAGGGTTATATACCAGAGTAACATATTGACAGTTTGCATAGTCCAACAAGGCAAGTAGTAGGTTATTGTGACCCCTTAGAGGATTGAGACAGGAATGTTTTCTATTAAGGAGCTACCTTGCTGGTGTCGGGAGGAAACTGCTTTTGTTTTTGGCGAGTAGCCTTCCCTGTGTCTCCTAAGGGGATCTAGTTAATGTATAATCAGATGCACACTGCACACTAAAGGGCAAGGGGTAGTGGCTCAAATGGGCAGAGAGAGGATTTCATGTTTAAAAATGTTCTTGTCCTGCTTTAAAATAATTTTATTTCATCACACCTTAGTGTAATTTTCTCTCTACTCCACCTATAATCCAGTTACTACCTGGTTCCCTTTTACTCCTTCAAAATACAGGTTTGGACACCACCATTTCCACAGCCTTTGGAGATCTGAAGATCTCTCAGGAATTTTTACTAAGTCCCAGGGACCGTTTTTTGTTTTTCCTTTTATAAAGTTCATTATTAGACGGGAAGAATACTATAGACTCTGGGGTTTGAAAAAGTATAACAGGTGACAGATGAAGAAACATGAAATTAGAGATAATATTTTTATAAAACCTTTCATTAATGAATATTGTCAATCATTAACACTATCTTTTAAATACAATTATTACATTTATATGGTATTGTGACTTTTTTCCTGATCATTTTTACACTCATTATCTGGTTTGCTTTCACAACTATTCTATATTATAGCTACTATTATAATTACTTTCCTCATCTTAAAGTTGAAAAAGCAAAGGACCTTTGTCAAAGATGTTATAATATTCACAAAAGTATATACATATATATATATATACACACAGACACACACACATACACGCACACATACACTCAGAAGTGTATTCTAATATATTGGAGACATTCAGAAAGTCCTGATTTGGTTTTGCTGTTGATTATTTAAGATCAACTATGTCTACAAAATTTATTTAATACTGTTTATTAAGTGCATGCAGTATGAACGGCATTGTTCCAGAGACTATGGTAAATATAGAAAGAGTAACGTAGCCTCTGATATCAAGACTTATATAACTTAATTGGAGAGCAAGCCATATGAATATGTGATTTTAAGGAAAGACTAAACAAAATAAGTAGCATAATAAAATATTAGTCCAAAATTAGCAATTATAGGGAAATTAAAGTCATGTTATCTTAGTTGACAGGGATCGTTGTTTTAAAAACTTTTCTTGGGAAACACAATACAGTTATGATCTAATCATGTATAGAATCTACAGTACATTTTGTTTGGAAATAGATCCTACACATTAGATTTATAAGGATCTTGTACACATCTTAATAATGGCTCTTATTACTTTCCTGATTTCTTCAAAGTTTTTTTCTTTTCACTATAGCAGCCAACATCTCCGATACTCGCCACCTCTCCAAACGTTTTCATTCTCTGCATTTTTTTTATTTAGAAAGGCAAAACCCTTTCTTCCAAAATATTAAACTTCTTGAAGATTTAGATATTGTTGCTTTTCCCTGGGTTAGGGATAAAAGTAAATATTTGTAGGTTGTGCAAAGAACTAAGAAGGAATTGCTTGGTACAGATGGAGAAATGTCAAGGATTCATTCAATTCTTCCTGGAAGAAGGTGGACATGCATATTTACAAATAGAAATACATATTGAGTGAAGTGGGGATTTCTGGCAAGTCTCCATTTCCTTTTTCATATGTTTTCTAACTCAGTTTGCAGACTCTGTTTTGCAATGAAAAGTATCCACCCAGATTCCATCAAATGCTAGCAGTTCTGAGTGCCCGCAAACTCCAATTACTATGGGAAATTGTATGGGATGGGAGAGACTCTGGATATCTCTCATTCAGGTGTTCAGTTGGTATATCTTAGTTTTTTGTTTTTAGATTTTCTCACTGAGTGATAAAACAGGAGCGTACAAGCTCCTGGAAGCAATGAAACCCTGCATGTCATGAAAAGGATTGTAAGCTAAGATCACATCCATTATCATGGGTAAAAAGTCTTTGATACTGTCTGTGTAATTCCTTCTGTGTAATTACATACACGACTCAGGTTTATGGTATATAGAGATTGAATTACAATCCTTGGCTACATGCTTACGAGTTTTTGTTGTTGTCTCCATCAGAAAGAAAGTTTTAGAGTCTATAACTCATGAACTACATATTTAATAAGCGCCACTAATGATTCTTTCAATTTGTTTGTGTGCAGAACTGGCTCTAACTGACTGAACAAGCTATTTTTGCTCCAATTTCTTTATACTTGTTGAAACAGACAATTGTTACTAACTTAACCACGGGAAGAATAATTTCATTTGTATTGCGTGAAAAATATTGACTGGTTTCTAGTTTTATTATAGGTGTTTTCCAGTAAAAATTATTAAAACGTAGATAATGCTTGCCAGTGCTAACTCAATAAGTAGAAAATAATTAGGATTATCATTAAGCTAGAGATCTCTACGTGTGTTGAGCAATTTTGGAGGCTGCACTGCTATACCCTCTATAACACTAGAAGCTATCTAGCAAATCGTAGGTGTTGTAACAGATTTGTAGTGTAGAAAAGAGTTAGTGCAGGGCTTCCCTGGTGGCGCAGTGGTTGAGAGTCCGCCTGCTGATGCAGGGGACACGGGTTCGTGCCCCGGTCCGGGAAGATCCCACATGCCGCGGAGCGGCTGCACCCGTGAGCCATGGCCGCTGAGCCTGTGCATCCAGAGCCTGTGCTCTGCAACGGGAGAGGCCACAACAGTGAGAGGCCCGCGTACCACAAAACCAAAAAAGAGTTAGTGCAAAACTGAGTGAGAGGATGACATAAAGGGTAGGTAAAAGCTTAGCAAGTCAGAAGGGCTCTGATGAACCCACAAAAATTGTATTAAACTTTTTCAGGGATTCTTCTACTGATGGCATTAAAAGAAAAAAAAAAAAAAAAAGAAACACGCAAACAAAACAAACCAAGAAAAATCCCCCAAAGAAAAGACAAAAATCATCCCATATATCCCCAATTCCAAAGGGGAAAGAGGTATCCCTTGGTTTGTGGCCACATGATTCCAGTGTCTGCCTCTGTGGTCATGTCACCTGCTCCTTTTCTGTGTCTATTCTTCCTTTGCCTCCCTCTTATAAGAGCTTTCGTGATTGCATTTAGGACTCACCTGGATAATCTCTCTGTTTCAAAATTCTGAATTTAATCACACTTGCAAAGTCTCTGTTCCCATATAAGGCAATTCATTCACAGGTTCCAGGAATGAGGACCTGGATGTCTTTGTGGGTCTTTATTCAGTCTACCCACCCCCACCTCTATCTTTATTCTTTTTCTGAACACTAACTAGTTGGATTGACTCTTTACTTACCTCCTCTCTCCTATTTTCCTCATCTGTCTTTGTGTTCTACCTTCTGTCTTTCTTATTCTCCATTATATTTTCTAAACCTTCTTTTGAAATTTTAATTTCTCCTGTCATATATTTAGTTTCCAATATTACTTCTTGCTTTCTTAATACTCTTTAAAATATGGCATTGTGTTCTTATTTCATGGGTGTAATATTTCCTCAAATGTCTTGTGGATTTTTGGCTGTCAATTTCATTCATATTTAAGAGTGAAGCATCTACAGGTCATTTCTGTCTATGGTTTATTGACAGGTAAGAAGGTGCTAAGACTTCATGGGTGGTTATTTTTTACTCAGCTGTTAATTTTCCCTGGAGAAGAAACTTCCTATATCGCACATGTAAGTTTTCATTTACTCTGTAAGTCAATTGTCATTTGTCCATTTATTTGCCATCTTCTAGATGTTGTATTCATCTCTCATCTGGTGTCATCTTTAAAAAAGTGAGATAAAAGTCACGTAACATCGAAGTAACCATTTAAAAGTATATAATTCATTGGTATTTTGTACATTCACAATGTTGTGTGACCACCACCTCCATCTAGTTCAAAATATTTTTATCATCCCTCAAAGAAACTCCATACCCATTAAACAGTCATCTCCCATTTCCCCCATAACCACCCAGCCCCTGGCAGCCACTAATCTGCTTTTGGTCACTATAGATGCACCTTTTTAGATATTTCATGTAAATGGAATCATAAAATATGTGACTTCTGTGACTGGCTTCTCTCGCTTAGTGTTAAGTTTTCAAGGGTCACCCATGTTGTAGCATGGATTAGCATTTCATTATTTTTACGGGTGAATACTATTCAATTGTATGGCTGTGGCACATTTTGTTTATCCATTCATCAGTTGATAGACTCATCTGCTGTCATCTTACTATTCTGTTTGGCTGAGTGGACTTGTGCCACTTAATACTTTTATTGACATTTTTGTAGGATTTGGGAAAGAAGCAAAGAAAAATGTATGTGTTCCAATCTGCCATACTTAACCCAAAGTGTATGCCATTGTTTTAAACTAACAATACAGACATATTGTGCTTCTCTTGAATAACACACAAATAAAAAATTGAGCTTGTATGAAACAACCTGGAATGGGCATTGTCCTCTAACAGACCACAGCTGCAAGCAACAAATAATGACTCATACTGGTATTCCTTATCAAAAATTCATATTCATATTCTTTAATATACTAGAGTTGGCTTTTCAAATAGCCCCTTTAAAATACTTTATTATTATTTCTTTGTTTTTACTTTTCAGTTACATGTAGTTATATGTTACGTCATCATTAATTTTCAAATTAGGGAGGACTGGCTCTAAAACTGGTCGCCCCCAAGAAACTTCAGTTACTAGAAGAATCAGACTAATTTAACAGCCCCGCTCACCCTCCAGCATAATTCTGGATCATAATAATAGGGTGGATTCTAGATAGAAACTGTTAGATTCATTTAATTGGAAATATGTTGCATAATGATTTTAAAGATTTTATATATATTGTGTCCTTTATAATTCATTGTCAAGACAATACTGTAACAATAATGATAATCGAATACCCAAAAATCAGCCACAGTCTCTCAGTTACAACAGATTAAGAGTTTTTAACACTCCCATCTAGCTCTTAGTTATTAACATTCCTAATGCTTACATAATTATAATCATTTAGATAGATATAGTTCAATATTCTGCTTTATTTCACATATATTATATCATAAGCATTTGTTTTTATTGCTTTAAAATCTTCATAATCGTCATTTAGTGGCTGAATTATATTTCATTATGTGGGCATACCATAATTTACTTAATCATTCTCCTAAGATTAGGCATTTGGGCTATTATGAGTTCTTTTGAATAACTGTGAGACTTGAATGGAAGCAGTTAATACACAGCTAGAAGGAAAGTGGTCCTATTTATAGCTCTTAGACTTTGTCTCAGACAAGCCTGGGTTCTCTTGTGTTGGCTCAACTGCTAGCTTTGTGCCTTGAGTGAGTTTCCTTTTATTTATTTTTGTAATTACAGTACTTGATTGAGGTCTCTTTTACATACAATAAAATGCACAGATCTTAAATGCCTAACAATGAACTTTTACATATGTACACACCTTTGTGACCACATAAACCCCTCCCCCCCAAGTGTAACCACTCTTCGATTTCTGGCACCATGAATTCATTTTGTCTTTCAAAATTCATATAAATGGAATCACACAATATGTTTTCTTTTGTATCTGTCTTATTTTCTCTGAAATGTCTTTGAAATTTGTCCATGTTGTGTATATCAGTTTGGAAGTTTGTTCCTTTTAATAGCTGAGTAGTTTTTCAGGGTGTGGATATCCCACAATTTGTTTATCCTTTCTTCTGCTAATGGACTTTTGTGTTGTTTCTACTTTGGGGCTATTATGGATAGAATTGCTCTGGTTGCTATGAACATTCTTGCACAAATGTTTTTTTAGATACAGGCACTCAGTTCTCTTGGGAGTCTATCTAAGAATGGAATTGTATTATAAAGTAAGTATAGTTGGTGAAGTTGACAAACATGGAACAACATGGTGCAATCACAATACTGAATGGAATGGAAAATATGCCAAGACCTGACTTGAGTAAATCTTTCAATCTCTCTGAACTTCAGTTTCATCAGCTTTAAAATAAAAATGATAATACCTTCCCTGAAGAGTTGCTATGAAGATTAGAATATATGTGAAAAGTGTAAAGTACCTGGCATAGGATCTGGGGCACAGTAGGGATTCACTAAATGGGAGCTATGATGATGATGACGGTGGTGTTTGTGTAGTGGTAGTGGTGGTGGTGGTGGTGACAATGAAGAAGATGATGGTAATATGATCTCTTTACAGGCACTGTTGAGTAGACTTGTTGAATTAAATGTAGAGCTGACCTCTTTCTCTAAACCTTGAAAGAAAGTCTGAAAATGTTCAAGAAGGTCCCTCTTGCATTATACATTGGCTAGACCTTTGGTTCCTAAAAAGATGCCAGCAGCCCTTCCCTGAGATTCCTCTTTAATTTTCTGAAGACGGGGCCCAGTCTTCTGTATGTTTTAGATGTTCCTCTGGTGGCTTTAATCTGCTGTCAGGGCTGAGGACCACTGCTTAGCAGAAGAATTAATTTATAGCTCACCGTGTCAGACTTTGCCATTCCTCAGTTCTTCGAGGTAGCACACTGACTGTTACTTTTACATTCTTCTCTGTGCTGACCACTTCACCCTCATCACCTCTGAGACCCTGAAACCATCTCTGAGATTTATGTCTTATTGGTAAGCTGCCTCTCCTCCTTTTCTCTTGTTTCTCTTACGAATCTCAAGCTGTTGATTTTAGAAGACGTGCCTTTGTTCCCCATTTGCTGTTTGGCCTCAATATGCAGTCTCAGTCTTCTCAGATGTCACCTTCTCAATATTTTCTTCCTATTTCTCCCGACGTTTTTACCTTTTCATTTAAAATAAACACAAATATGGCAAACTCCTGCAGCCTCTGGTAGATGGCAGCCTGCAAACCTGGCTGTTCCCACCTTGGAGGTACAGATTATCCTGGCAGACTGTTGAAAGTTGTTGTGACTTAAGGAGCAGCTGGTTTTTCTTCTCCTTCTTTCTTTTTTAAAATATGTAAACCTTAGTTTATTTTCACGTTTAATTGTCAAATTAATGTATGTTTACTGTGGCAGAAAATTTGGAGAATTAAGTCTAAAGATCCAAAAACAACAACAAAAATAATTTGTGTAACTTTGTCCCTTATATAGTCAACATCCAGTTTCAGCTCCAGCGACTCCTACATGTATGGCCCTGGGTTACTTCTCTTCCTGAGTCTGTAGCCTCGTATGGAGGATAACAAAAACCTGATAGAAAAATGGGAAAAGACATGAATGATAACTCACCAAAAAACAGATAAAAATGGCTACTGAACATATGAAAAAACATTCAATTTCTCTTATCTTCAATAAGATAAATGCAAATTAATGGCAAAAAGTTTAAGGCTTGACAACACACTTTGTCAGTGAGGTAGGGGACAAACAGGCACTCTCAGATACTGCACACCCTTATAGAGAGGAATGTGGCAATTCTTAAACAGACTACACATATGTTTACATTTTGATCCAATAGTCCTACTGCGAAGAATTTACTCTGAAGATGTATCTTCACAATATGAAATACACATGCACAAGATTACTCATTGCAACATTATTCATGATTGCAAAATATTGAAAATAAGCTAAGTCCTCAGATGTAGGAAATTTTTATTGAATAAACTATGAAACATTTAAATTAAGAGGAACCATGCAAGTCTAAGAGAAAAGGATAAATAACTCCATAAACAGAAATGAAGTAATGTCTTGTGAAAGACGCAAAAGGCAAGGGAATACTATATACACAGTATACTACCTTTGTGTGAGAAATGTAGGTAATAATAAAATATACATTGCAAGAAGGATAAATCGGAAACTAATGAGACTGATTACCTACGGGGGTGGATGGGAACAGAGTAGAAAGTACAGGACAGTGAGTGACACTTCTTTGAGTATATTCTCTTGTGTAGTTTTGATTTTGGGCATCATGCTGATGTTATTTCACTCTCAAAAAATTTGAATCAACAAGAATGTAGGGGAAGATAACCTTAAAGTGGAATATAAGCAGAAGTAGATGAACGCAATTTTCAATAAATTAATATAACCGCTTAGAAGGGTGAAGAAGAGCTAAATCGAGTAACTTTGAACATGGTATTTTGGCTATTGTTAGTCAAAAGACATTTTTTTTATTTTATATATTTATTTTTGTCTGTGTTGGGTCTTTGTTGCTGCTTGTGGGCTTTCTCTAGTTGTGGCGAGTGGGGGCTACTCTTCATTCCAGTGTGCAGGCTTCACATTTAGGTGGCTTCTCTTGTTGTGGAGCACAGGCTCTAGGTGCGCAGGCTTCAGTAGTTGTGGCATGTGGGCTCAGTAGTTGTGGCACACAGGCTTGGTTGCTCCACAGCATGTGGGATCTTCCCCTACCAGGGCTCGAACCCATGTCTCCTGCATTGGCAGGCGGATTCTTAACCACTGCACCACCAGGGAAGCCCCAAAAGACATTTTTGAACTATATTTATTAGGTTACTTTTTTTTTTGCATTGTATGGGTTTAGCAATTCTGAAATTACTTTCTGTATATGGTAGGACTGAGCAGTTGAGTAAATATATTGATGATGCTGGCAGCCAGACTCCTCACAGTTGGGGAAGAGGGATACAAGTGTGGAACAGGGGAAGGCTGGGAAGAACACTGTGGTGATTGGTGTTGGACTGCAATTAGAGGTATCAGTAGGAATGTCTATATATCTATACATATACATATGTGTTGTTTAAGTCTGTTAGACCGCTATAAAAAATTACCATAGAGTAGGTGGCTTGTAAACATCAGAAATTTCTTTCTT
Organism: Leucopleurus acutus; assembly: GCF_964270905.1. Classification (NCBI taxonomy): domain Eukaryota; kingdom Metazoa; phylum Chordata; class Mammalia; order Artiodactyla; family Delphinidae; genus Leucopleurus; species Leucopleurus acutus. Next base: position 64,299,648 of record NC_139150.1, on the reverse strand, counting down.
ACAGTTCCAGAGGCTGGGAAGTCCAAGATCAAGGAGTCAGCAGAGTCAGTGTCTGGTGAGAACCGCATCCTCATAGACAGCTGTCATCCGACTTTAATCTCACATAGTGGAATGGACTAGGGAGCTCTGTGGGGCCTCTTTTATAAAGCACTAATCCCATTCATGAGAGCCTCACCCTCATGATCTGAGTACCTCTCAAAGGCCCCACTTCCTATCATCACTTTGGGCATTAGGTTTCAACATAAGAATTCTGGAGGGAATACAAATGTATGTAATCATACATACATACATATTATACATATGTAAGTGTATTTATATATACTCACGCTATTTATATATACATATATAAATAGTGTATATTTATACATATGTAGATACATACATATGTGAATGTATACACACACATTTCTTAAATACACACTGAAAAGACTTAGAAGCAACCCCTGCCCCCAACAGATTTTGGTTTTCAAATTATCATACCACATTAAAAATAGTTAGTGCTTCTTGAATTAATGGCCAATTCCAGGGCCAGGGAAGAGAAACAGGGCATGGGACATATTTTTGTCTAAAAAGTAAGGATGTACTTAAGGAATAATGGGAACTTGTATTACTCAGGTTTCCCCAGAGAAACAGAACCAATAGGATTTATATATTTATATAATATAAAATTTTGTATATTTATTAGAAGGAATTTAAGAATATATTTGGTAGTATATTTACTGTAAAGAATTAGCTCATGTGATTATGGAGGCTGGCAAGTCCCAAGATGTGCAGAGTGAGTAACCAAGCTGGAGATTCAGGGGAGCTGAGGTGTAGTTCCAGTCCAATGGCTGGCAGGCTTGAGACCTAGGAATAGACAGTGTTTCAGTTCGAATCCAAAGGCAATAAAAAGATGATATCCCAGTTTGAAGACCACCAGGCAGGAATTATTCTCCTTACCTGGGAAAGGCTCAGCAATTTTTATCCTATTCAGGCCTTCAAGTGATGGGAGGCGGCCCACTCACATTATGGAGGGCAATCTGCTTTACTCAGTCTACTGATTTAAATGTTAATTACATCCAAAAACACCCTCCCAGAAACACCCAGAATAATGTTTAACCAAATATGTGAGCACCCTGTGGCCGAGTCAAACTGAAATGAAAATTAACCATCATAAGAGCTATGAAAAAAGAAAATAATGAGAGCAATGGATTATAATTCATTGAATAAAATATAGATTGTGAGTCCATAGAGACAATAAATAAACAAATAAGTAAAAGAAAAAGCAAATTTCTTCATTAAATGAGAAAGCCAGGAATGGTGGAGGTAGCTCACTGTTTTATGACCATTATAGTAAAAACTGATTCAGACAAATATCTATAAATATTACAATAGTAGGTGAAAGTTTGATGAGGTGATGCATATATACATACTCTCAAAGAATCCCCCTAAAAAGGTAACTATAGTGGAGAAATCTGGCTGACACTACCTGATGGTTTCAGCTTTATTTAACATCTCCAATTATGTGATAAATGGATGTCATGTACCTCCTGATGTGATGCACTGAGGACACAATATCACATATATAGCATTCTTGCCAAACATGAAAGAAAAACAGATTGTGGGGAAATCTACACAATACATGGCCCATGCACTTAAAACATGTCCATGTCATGAAAAACAAAAGTTGAGGAGCCGCTTCAGATCAAAGGAGACTAACTCTTTGGTACAAACATCTGAATGCAGTGAGTGATCCTGGATTGGATCCTGGATCTGAAAAAAAAAAGTGCTATGTAGGACATTATGGGGACAATATAGTGTATAGTATGAATGTGAAATTTTCTGACTTGATCATTATACTGTGGGTATGAAACAAAATGTCTGTTGTAAGGAAACACACAGTGAAGTGCTTAGGAGTAAGGGGGCATGATGTATGCAACTTACTCAAGTTGTTCAGAAAATGTATGTGTGCCTGTGGAGAGAGACACAAAAAGAGAAAGAGAAAGCAAACATGGCAAAATGTTAATTGGTAAATCCAAGTGAAGGGTATAGAAGTGTTCTTTGTAATATTCATGAAAGTTTTCTTTAAGTGCAAAGTTATTTCAAAATAGTTATTAAAGTTAAAAACAGAATAAGAGTACCTATACTATTTTTATAAGGACTAAATAGAATAATCTATAAAAGTATTTTAACACAGGGCCTGGCATAGAGGGGAAAACTCAATTAATTGCTAGATATTATTAAACTAAAATGAATATAATATCACCATATTAATATTTTATTAATATAGCAATTGATAGTCACTATCAATATATTAATATCAACATATATCAAAACACTTGATATCAATATTATATTAGTATTTGATCAACATATATATTTACTATGTTGATAATAGCATTGATACATTAATATTACTACTACTAATATCAATATACAGATATTTACTGTTGCAGTAGCTAATTTTATTAAAATAATATTACAAAATAATTATGCTTTTTCACTTAAATTATATGATGAGTAATTTGATTTTTAATGATGTGTGATATTTTATTGTTTGTATATTTCACAATGAAAATCTTTTCTAATTTTGAATGTTTATGTTGTCTCTACTTTTTAAATTCTTTTATAAGTAACATCTTGCTTATAAATTTATAAAATAATTTATAAAAAGTAATATAAATTTCTGTCCCTCTTCCTGATTGTGTAGGACAGGGAGTAATATTGCAAAGTCAAAAGGACAGACATTTTAAAAACTCTTTTGTTAGCTGCCAGAGGCTTTCCAGAAAGATTTTTCCCCCTTTCTCTTTCACTAGCAGGATATAAATATGTCTCTTTTATCTGTCCTCACCAACATTGCGTATTATCAATTATTTGGCTCTTTAGAAGGAGCTGATTTTTAGGAATTAAACTGTTTCTGAGTGGTAGAATTTTGTTAGTTTTTAAAACTTTCCATTTTACTTCTGCTTATTGCTTGACATTTTCCTAAGAAGAATTACCAAAAAAGAACCCCAATGAAATAATTAAAAAAAAAATAAGATGAGCTTAGTAGGCCAAAGTAATAATGGGACCAATGTAGATTGTATGGTTTCTATATTCACAAGGAAAATCATGCTGTCACCAAGGAAAATTAGCTTCACAGGTGACTAGACTTGAGATAGATTCCCCATGAGGACAATAGGTTTTTGGCATCAGATAGGCACGGGTTCAAATCTTGATTCTTTCGTCTACTAGCTTCTCACTTTGGGCAAGTTATTGGACTTTTCTAAGCTTTTGTTTTCTACTGGCAAAATAAGAATAAAACCACCTACCTCATAGTGTTTTTGGGAAGTTTAAGTAATGTGGGAAAAATGCTTGGTAACTTACTGAATGCTTTATAAATATTAGTTTAAAAATTTATCATGCAGTTGACAATGTTTTCAGTTACAATCTTATAATAAATAAAATAGTGGGTACTGTAAGCTTATAGGCAGTGTCTCTTAATCTGAGTCAGGAGGAGAATATTGCCAAAGTGTAACTCAGAAAGTGAATTATCTGGGAGGTTAAAAGTTGTCCTGGTATCAGGATCCATGACTCCAGTGATTGTAGTTTAATAATGCACTGAACCAAAGGTCTGCAGCTCGGATGACCACATCCTAAATGTTTAATTATCTTCCTGCACTTGCCCAGGAGAGAGACCACCAAAAAACAACTTCTTGCTAATTTGATGCTAACCTAAGACTTTTAGATAGGAGAACATTGATTTGATTTGATTCTGAAAGTAACAAAACCAACAGCTTTGTTTGTATCTAAAAATGCTGTAAAATGGTACTTAGGTTGCTTAGGAATCAAACATGTTAGAAAAGGTATGGCCATTTCAAGTTTCTGTAAATCAACATTGCCTTGGGGTTAGACTGAAAAAATGTGTAATATATTCCACCACCAAAAGACCTCTTCAAAAGGCGATTGTCTATTTCGCCTGGAAAAAAAAATATTTCCCCTATCACTAGGTTATCATTGTAAAGCTGGATTATCAGTTGTAAAAGTGCTCTTAATTTAAGTTTTAAAGGGAATCGATGTTGAAAAATTAAGTTTCTATTTATCTTTCCAGGAAACAGATACATTCCCTTGCTTCTTGATAATTAGCAGATGCTACTAATCCCTCACAAAATATGCCCCCAAAGCCTTAGCCTATGGAGCAGAATCTGCCACAAATGTCAGAGGATATTTACCTGGCCCAGATTTATGTTACACATTGAAATTAAGTCTAATATTAAGGGAAATAATCTATTTGATTAATATTTATGCATACTAGTGAATAATTTGAAAACACATGCTACAGACTTTTAAGGTAGAGTGGTAAGACAGTGTGCCAGAAATATGCACTGATGCATAGGTATAGAAATGGAACTTGGTTTGAAAAAGAAATTCCATCCCTCTTTGGATAGTGCCTCTTTTTTGAATTCCCTTTTCAATCTGTGATATAGGGTGCCATTAAACTACACTGATGATAACTTTTTTAAATGTCGAGATAAACTCAGTGATACCTGAAAATACCAAGGGGAAGGGCCTCTCTTTGTGGGAAGCTATGGAAAGAGATGGAAAATTTCATCAGCGTCTCTAGTGAATTGCCTCCGTCACTAAATATCCAGGAGCATTTCATTATGGTGGTAGTTTGGGGAGTGTGCAAAAGCAGTGTAGTTCACAATTTCAAAGCTTGCATTATCTTCAAATTCCCCAGGGATCAAATGGCCCCACCTGTGACTGTGGTGGTTGGCCTTTCGAAGAAGGGAATTTATGATTATTTTTGCTGAAACTAAATTACTTCTGAAATGTTGTGACTTGCTTGGGGGAGAGTACAACTTGGTGTTGACCAGCCATTCCCTTGCAAATCTAAGAGCACTTCATTAAGAGACTGAGGGGTTTCTCCCTTCCCACTCTCTTGTTTTGTTCTTGGCAAGCTGAGTGTTGCATCATTCTGTTATAAAAACAGCTCCAAAGCACCAAAATTTGGCAAATTCATCATCTTCCATTGTAATCATGATGGGGATAGTTTGGGATTACTCTAGTCAAATTTGAGAAAGTAGTTTCAAAAGAAAAATTATTACCTCACTTTCCATTCCAGCCCTCAAACCCCACTCTTTCTCTCTAATTCCAGTTTTAATTATAATACCAAGATGACTAATACCATCTGAATTTTTTCAAATATAAAAGTTGGAAATTCACACTTCACATGTTTGACATTTATTTGGAGAAGTCAGAAAAGCTCCATGTTAGTCCAAGGTATTGACATATTTTAAAAGTTATTGATAATTCATTAGTAAGCATTAAAATTGAAGAAACTGACTTTCCACCATCGTGTAGTCTTGCTTCCTTTGTCGTAGATTAATTGACCATAGCTGCGTGGGTTTATTTCTGGGCTTTCTATCCTTTTCCATTGATCTATATTTTTATGCCAGTACCATACTGTTCTGATGACTATAGCTTTGTAGTATAGTCTGAAGTCAGGGAGCCTGATTCCTCCAGCTCTGTTTTTCTTTCTCAAGATTGCTTTGGCTATTCAGTGTCTTTTTTGTTTCCATACAAATTTTAAGATTTTTTTTGTTCTAGTTCTGTGAAAAATGCCATTGGTAATTTGATAGGGATTGCACTGAATCTGTACATTGCCTTGGGTAGTATAATCATTATGACAATATTGATTCTTCCAATCCATGAACATGGTATATCTTTCCAACTGTTTGTGCCTTCTTCGATTTCTTTCATCAGCATCTGGGAAGACTGGACAGCTACATGTAAGAAAATGAAATTAGATCATTCTTTAACATGATACACAAAAATAAGCTCAAAATGGATTAAAGACCTAAATGTGAGACCAGACACTATAAAACTCCTAGAGGAAAACGTAGGCAGAACACTCTCTGACATAAATCGCAGCAATACCTTTTGTGATCTGTCTCCCAGCATAATGGAAATACAAACAAAAATAAACTAATGGGACCTAATTAAACTCAAAAGCTTTTGCACAGCAAAGGAAACCATAAACAAAATAAAAAGACAACCCACAGAATGGGAGAAAATATTTGCAAATGACATGACTGACAGGGGATTGGTCTCCAAAATTTACAAACAGCTTATGAGGCTTAATATCATCAAAACAAACAACCCAGTCAACAAATGGGCAGGAGACCTAAATAGACATTTCTCCAAACAAGACATACAGATAGCCAAGAGGCACATGAAAAGATGTTCAACATTACTAATTATTAGAGAATGCAAGTTAAAACTACAATGAGATATCACCTCACACCAATCAAATTGGCTATCATCAAAAAACCCACAAAGAATAAATGCTGGAGAGGGTGTGGAGAGAAGGGAACCCTCCTACACTGTTGGTGGGAATGTAACTTGGTACAGCCACTATGGAGAACAGTATGGAGGTTCCTTAGCTAAAAATAGAGCTACCATATGACCCTGCAATCCTACCACTGGGCATATATCTGGAGAAAAACATGATCCGAAAGGATACATGCACCCCAGTGTTCATTGCAGCACTGTTTACAATAGCCAGGACATGGAAGCAACCTAAATGTCCATTGACAGAGGAATGGATAAAGATGATGTGGTATATATATACGATGGAATATTACTCAGCCATTAAAAAGAATGAAATAATGCCATTTGCAGTAACATGGATGGAACTAGCGATTGTCATACTGAGTGAAGTAAGTCAGGCAGAGAAAGAGAAATATCATATGATATCCCTTATATGCAGAATCTAAAAAGAAATGATACAAATGAACTTATTTACAAAACAGAAACAGACTCACAGATTTAGAGAATGAACTTATGGTTACCAGGGGGAAAGGGAGGGGAGTAAGGATAGTTAGGGAGTAAGGATAGTTAGGGAGTTAGTACACACTACTATATTTAAAATGGATAACCAACCAGGACCTACTGTATAGCACAGGGAACTCTGCTCAGTGTTATGTGGCATCCTGCATGGGATGGGATTTTGGGGGAGAATGGATACACGTATACGTATGGCTGAGTTGCTTTGCTGGGCACCTGAAACTATCACAACATTGTTAATCGGCTATACTCCAATATAAAATAAAAAGTTTAAAAAAAGAAAAAAAATCTTAATGATTATGAAGCTTAATTAGAAGAAATTTTACAAAATGAAAAATATGGAATAATGAAAGAAAAAATGTTAAAATTCTTTTATATTTAAGAATATTTGAAGCCTTTCTATCAACCTTGTCGTTTACCTATGTTAAAGATTCTCCTGGCTCTACCTGGTTCAGTCTCTTCAATTTATTGGTATTCCTGTGAATATAGAAATAATAGAACTTGTCTTCATGAGTTGAATCTCTTGTTCACCTAACCTCAAATTGAAAGTAAGATCCTTGTCTGCTTAAAGCCAGACAACCTTAGTCAGCAAAGAGGATTAAATTTTTCTATTTATATGCCATTTTTTGTTGATTCCTTAAATTAGAAGTTGACATGCCATTAATCTCAAGTAGAAATAGAAGCATCAGGCATCACTTAATCATTCGTTTAGGAAATTAATCATATTACAGGGGAAAATCCATCAAACTATGCAGAACATTAGAGAAAAAATGAAATTATCAGTATATCACAAAAGAACCAATGGCTGATTTTAGAAAATAATTGCAAAATCTGACTTTTTAAATTTAAAAACTCACTTGGTTTTCATAAGGTATTTAACTGCTATCAGTTTGCTGTGTTAAAGAGACAGCTTGCATTCTTTTTATCCAATATATAAGCTTAACATGTAGTCTGTCTCAGAAGCTATATATTTGCTTCTAACCCAAATTAGACCATACTTACTTCTAGTGAATGCAAAGACAAAATGGACATGTGATTCTTTTTTTTTACCCTTGAAGGATAAAGATACTTCCAGATAATTCACTTCTTTGAGGATACTTTCAGGTTTGGTAAAAGTAGGTTTTAGAGAAAAGATGATCTTGATTATTTAGAAAATATTCAGATACAGTTCCTTCCTTCTGCTACATGGAAAGCACACTAGATTGGGAATCATAAACATCTACATTCCAATCCCAGTCCAGCCAGTTGGACTCACGGCCATGGATCCATCATGAATTTCTCTAGGTCAGTTTCATCATCAGTAAAATTGGAAGGATAATGCCTTCTCTATTAACCTCAAAGTTTTGAGGATTAAATAAAATCATGAATGTAAATGTGGAATCATGAACCATAACACTATTTATGGAGACAGGAAAAAATATATGCCCAATATTCTTTGAGGAGAAAGTATAAACTCTATATTCTTTAATTTATTCCTTGCTTTGCAGAAGCCCTATTTTCTTTGATTCAATCTTGGCTAACGTAATCACAGCTAAAGCCAGGCTGTTGATCCAGGACTTGTTACGTAAGGAGATTGGGAATGTTTGCAAGACATTGGCCTAGATCAATAGTTCTCAAACTTTTTGGTCTCAGGGTTGCTTTACACACTCAAGAAATTATTGAAGGTCCTGGGACTTCCCTCGTGGTCCAGTGGGTAAGACTCCACACTCCCAATGCAGGGGGCCCGGGTTCGATCCCTGGTCAGGGAACTAGATCCCACATGCATGCTGCAACTAAGAGTCCGCATGCTACAACTAAAAGATTCTGCATGCTGCGACAAAGATTCCCAGGTGACCTGGGGCAGCCAAAATAAATAAATATTAAAAAAAATTATTGAAGGTCCTAAAGAGCTTTCATTTATTTGAGTTATACCTATATTTAGTATATTAGAAATTAAAACTGAGAAATATTTAAATACCTATTAATTTCAAAGGAACAATAAATTTATTATATGTTAACATAAATAAATATTTTGGTGGAAAATAACTATACTTTTGAAAGCAAAAAACCCTGAAACAGTGGTGGTGTTTTACATTTTTGCAAATCACTTTAATATCTGACAATGCAAAACAGCTGGATTTTCACAGCTGCTTCTGCATTCAATCTCTTGCAACATCACATAGCCTCTGGAAAACTATGTTTTATACTCATGAGAGAATGTGGATGAATAAGGAAGAGATTATCTTAATATTATAAAAATAATTTTGATGTCATAGAGGCCCAGAAATGATCTTGGGAACCTCCAGGTATTCCTGGCTACTTTTTTTTTTTTTTTTTAATTTTTTTTTTTACGCGGGCCTCTCACTGTTGTGGCCTCTCCCATTGCGGAGCACAGGCTCCAGACGCGCAGGCTCAGCGGCCATGGCTCACGGGCCCAGCCACTCCGCGGCATGTGGGATCTTCCCGGACTGGGGCACAAACTCATGTCCCCTGCATCGGCAGGCGGACTCTCAACCACTGCGCCACCAGGGGAGCCCTCCTGGCTACTTTTGAGACTGCTAGTTTAAAAGGTACTTAAAAACAAACATTCATCCTGTGTTGTGATGAGGGTAAATCCTATTAGCATGATACCTGAATCTGATTTAGTAATCAAAAACATTTTTCTAGGCTGCTGTTTAAAGACCCGTTAATGATAATCTCCTATGAATTTAACAATTATTCTTTTTAAAAATTGAGAAGTAATTGAGTTATAACACTGTAAGTTTGTGTACAATGGGTTGACTTGGTACATTTGTATTTTGTGAAATGATTACCACTGTAGTGTTAGCTAACCCTTAACAGTTATTCTTATAGCTAAACATGCTAATTTGTTTTCAGGGAACTGAGTTTTCTGTACTTCACTTGTATATAAAGGGATTAAAACTATCTTTTTATTGTCAGAGAACTATCAGTACTTCTCTGACTTATTTCTCTAGTGGCTTTTTGTATAACTGGTGACTAGATTATAGACTTATTTATCCAAACAATTTAAGAGGAACAATTTACTTTGATACAAATGTAAAATGGTATTATTATTGTGAGTGAGACCCAGGAAGGTAAGAGATTTGCCTCAAATCACACAGCTTCCTGATGGGAAAACTACAATAGAACCTGATCTTCTGACACCTGATTTAGCACTTATATCACAACTCATTCTTAACTCTGTTGGAACTCTTTTAGTAGAAGCAGGGAAATGCCCCCGGCTTCAGACCAGTCAGACCCCTTGTTTGTATGCTCCCATAGTGCCTTGCACTTCCCCCTTCATAATACCCATCATGTTCTAATTTCTAGTTCACTGTTCACCACCCACGAGATGGTGAGCTTCATGAAGGCAGGGTTCACATCCGCCTCTTTCACTGCTATGTTCCTGATATGTAGCGGACTCTGAACAAATTTTTATGGAGTGAATAGCATTGTTCGGAATCCACAGAATTTAAAGTCAGGTTAGGTTTGACTGGACTTGGAAGTTAATATTATTATTTAAAATTCTGCTTAAAATACTGTAGCTAAAATATACATTACTTTATGAAATAGCAATTTCAGACCTGAAATATACCCAAGAGAAATTAGTACATAGGTCCACCTAAAAACAGGTACAAGAATGTTCACAGCAACTTTATTCGTAATGGTCCCAGCCTGGAAACAGCCCAAAAAAGAGAAATAAATAAATTGTTGAATATTCATACAATGCTATAATATACTGTAATAAAAAAAGAGAAACTATTGGTGAAAAACATGGATGAATGTCACAGTACTTACGCTGAGTGAAAGAAAACAGACACAAGATAACATACACTGTATGATTCCATGTATACAAAGTTCAAGAAATGGCAAAACTCATCTATAGTGATTGAGGCCAGAATAGTGGACACCTCTGAGTTGGGGAGGAGGGTGTTGACTGGACAGGGAAATGAGGGAACCATTGAGAGTGCTGAAAATGTTCTCTGACTTGATCTGGGTGGTAGTTACATGAGTGAATGTGAGCATGTAAATTCATCATGCTCTATACTTAAGGTGAATGTACGTTACTATATATGGATGGTCATTTTGGTTGTTTCCACTTCTTGGCAACTGTGAATAGTACTGGTATGAATACACGTGTGCAAATATCTCTTAGAGATCCTGCTTTCATTTTTTTGGGGGGGGTATATATCTAGAGGTGGGATTGCTGGACCATGTGTTAACTCTATGACTAACTTTTTTGTTTTTGTTTTTGTTTTTTGCGGTACACGGGCCTCTCACTATTGTGGCCTCTCCCGTTGCGGACCACAGGCTCCGGATGCGCAGGCTCAGCGGCCATGGTTCATGGGCCCAGCCGCTCTGCGGCATGTGGGATCTTCCCAGACCAGGGCACAAACCCGTGTCCCCTGCATCGGCAGGTGGACTCTCAACCACTGCGCCACCAGGGAAGCCCTGATTAACTTTTTTGAAGAACCTCCATGCTGTTTTCTGTAGTGGTTGCATCATTTTACAATCCCGTCAACAGTGCATAAGGGTTCCAATTTCTCCATGTGTAATTCTTAAAGACTTTCTTTCCTCCTTGAGAGATTCTCTAGGGATTGTGACCAGAGGTACCATTTTTTTTTCCGACACTTTTGAATTTTAAAAATATGCTTATTAGATTTTATTTTTTAAAGAAGTTTTAGGTTCACAACAAAATTGAGTGGAAGGTACAGCGATTTTCCTTATACCTACTGCCCCAACACATGCATAGCCTCCCCCATTATAAATATCCCTCACCAGAGTGGTATCAGATTCACCCAGAGTCTATAGTCTATGTTAAGTTTCACTCTTTTTTTTTTTAAGATTTATTTATTATTTATTTATTTATTTTATTTACTTTTGGCTGCATCAGGTCTTAGTTGCAGCATGTGAGATCTTCGTTGAGGCATGAGGGATCTTTTGTTGTGGCGCGCGGACTACTTCTCTAGTTGGGTGCATAGGTTCCAGAGTGCATGGGCTCTGTAGTTTGCAGAACTCGGGCTCTCTTATTGAGGCACACAAGCTCAGTAGTTGCGGCGTGCAGGCTTAGTTGCACTGCGGCATGTGGGATCTTAGTTCCCTTACCAGGGATCGAACCTGTATCCCCTGCATTGGAAGATGGATTCTTTATCACTGGACCACCAGGGAAGTCCCACAAGGTTCACTCTTGGTGTTGTATGTTCTATGGGTTTGGACAAATTTATAAAGACATCTATCTACCATGCAGAGTAGTTTTGTTGCCTGAAAAATTTTCTGTGTTCTACTTATTTATCCCTCCTTTTTCCCTATCCCCTTATTTTTTATTGTCTCCATAATTTGGCCTTTTGCAGAAGTCCTGCAGTCAGAATGATACAGTATGTAGCCTTTCAGAATGGTTTCTTTCACTTAGAATCATGAACTTAAATTTCTTCCCTGTCTTTTCATGGCTTGATTACTCACTTCTTTTTTAAGCCCTAGAGATCTAATGTACAATGTAGTCAAAAGAGAAAATAATTTTGTATTATAACCATCAAACTTGCTAAGAGACTAGAACTTAATTATTCCAACCACTAAAAGGAAAAGGTAATTATATGAAGTGATAGCGGTGCTAAGTATCACTACAATAGCAATCATATTACAATATATAAGTCTAACAAATTAACATGTTTTACACCTTCAATTTACGCTGCATTATATGTCAGAAATATTTCAATAAGAAAGGGCTCCTATTGCCTCAAAGATTGAAATGGATGTCTCTCATGGTGCCTGACTGTCCTGCCCAGCTGCTTCCCCATCCCTATTCCCTGTTCCCATTCGGAAAATCTTTCCCCACTCTACCTTGTCCTGTTGAGCCCCTAGATCCATTCAAGGTATTAGAGAATTGTCTAGATTAAATGAATTAATAAATGCATGTAAGTAAAAATGTACATTAGAGATACATGTTCAATAATTATTAGTGATCCTTAATCATATCTCAGTATATAACATCTCTATATAGTTTTGTTTTTCCAACTGCATTGTAAGGTTTTTGAGAGCAGGCGCTACTCATCTCTGTTCCTACTCATCTCTGTTCCTCCCAAGATTAGCACGCGGCCTACCTTATACCAAGGTACAGTAACTCTTGTTGAAGAGAATTTAACAGATCAGCATGTTCTGGTTTCTGTGAGACATATTTGTGTGACGTTAGCCTCATCTTTCTAAACAAGTCTTGGATTTAGTTAGTAGATTTGTGCCGTTTACTCCTACGATGAGAAAATCATCTTTTGCCTGTGGGTGTGTTCTGGTACTTTAAGTGTACCCCGCTTAGACTAAGCTGCCATGAATTTTTTAAATGTAATAACTGTTTTTATTTTGACTTTTTCTTTTCTTTTTTTTTTTTTTTTTTTGCAGTATGCGGGCCTCTCACTGTTGTGCCTCTCCCATTGTGGAGCACAGGCTCTGGACGCGGAGGCTCAGCGGCCATGGCTCACGGGCCCAGCCGCTCTGTGGCATGTGGGACCTTCCCGGACCGGGGCACGAACCCGTGTCCCCTGCATCGGCAGGCGGACTCTCAACCACTGCGCCACCAGGGAAGCCCTATTTTGACTTTTTATGTTACAAAATACATTGTCTTTTGAGACAGTGGAGTTAGACTTTTTTTCAGAATCAGTAAGCAGAGACTCCCAACTGCTTGAGTTATGCTTGGAAATATAAAATTGTTCTTGGTGCTAAGCTTGTAAAGAGCGAATCACTCCCAAATCTCACAAAGATAGTGAAATGTAAAACATCTTAAAATTAAATTGTTTATGCTGCTTTTGGTGCATTTCCCCCTTTGCTGTAAAAGGTGGAGATAAAAAGGATTCTTGATGATTTTTTCATGTTTTTAATGTATGTGTGGTAATCCTAATGTCTGTTTACTTTTTTTCTTATTTATTAAAGTATATTTGATTTACAATGTTCTGCCAATCTCTGCTGTACAGCAAAGTGACTCAGTTATACACATATATACATTCTTTTTAAATATTCTTTTCCATTATGGTTTATCACAGGATATTGAATATAGTTCCCTGATGTCTGTTTACTTTAATGCTAGCATTTGAAGCTGTGTTCAAGTTAATTCTTAATGAGAAAAATGCAGCACACTGGAATGAAATGAGTCAGTTTATTGTGATTCCTGTCTCAATTTAGTGGACAAATGTGGAAATGATAATGCGATGAGTAAAATTTTTAGTCTAAAGTTTCCATTTCCACAAGCAATAGCCTTGAATATGGAGGATGGGAAACATTTTCTCAAATAGATTCCATGAAGCACATGTAATCTGAGTATTAGTCCTCATAAAATGAAAGAACCTGAATCTTTCATTCTTTCAGATCTCCAGCTGGACCACTGGCTCCAGACATAAAACAAAGTGCTAGGAGAAGGATTTCTTTTTATTAACAGCTGTACTGCTGAGTGTGTACATGTGTGTATTTGGAAAAGGCTGTCCTTTCAGTGTCTCTCTTGTCAGGATACTCTCTTCCAGTACCCTCATTCAGAAGATTTCTTTAATATATTTTATAAGGAGATTCTTTTAGAAATCTTTTATAAATATCTTTTAGATTTTTAAAAAAGTCTTTTTTAAGAAAAAGTTTTAGAAATGTAAGGTTTATTTTCTTCCTTTCCAATCCTCATGCCTCATTTTTTTTTTTTTTTCTTGACTTACTGTATTGGCTAGGGTCTCCTATCCAATATTGAACTGTGGGCATTATAGCAGGCATTTTTGTCCTCTTCCCTCTTTAGTGGTTACTAAAAATTTGCCATTAAGGATGAAATTTCTGATAGAGGCCTTTGATTTGGTAAAAAGATTTCCATTCTATTCTTAGCTGGCTAATAGTGTTTTTTGGTTTGTGTGTTTAGTGAATCAGTGTTGACTTTTACTGAATACCACTTTTCTGCATTTATTAAGATGATCAGATGGCTTTTTATCTCCTTCAATATATTAAACTGCTAGATGTTTTTATTTTTGAACCGTCCTTGCAATCCTGAAATAAACCCTATTTGGGTACAATATATTTAACAACACATAGGTAGATTAGATTTGCAAATGTGTTATTTAGAATTTTGCACTTATGTTTAAAAAAGTGATCTTGGTCTATACTTCTCAAATTTCAAGCAGAGTGCATGGCTCTTCTTCCTTCCTTGCTGGGGTTTGTTTCATTCCCTATTATCCCCTAGTCACCCTGAACTTTGAGGTCTGCAAGTCTCTGTCTCTAAACACACTCGCTGGGTTGTGTTTCTGTTCTTTTCTGGTACACAGGGGTGTTGATCTTACTTTAATTTCACTGACTTTAAAAAAAAAACTTTTATTGGAGTATAGTTGTTTTACAGTGTTTACTTATTTGTTTTAAGTTGATCTATTTAAAGTGTGAGCCCTTCCGCTCCCGGCCAATAGTCTTTTTAGTTTCAGCATTGCTTCCCATAGCCATCGGATTTTATAGATTCAGTAGGAAACCATCTTCACAATGTGTTGGATAACACCTCTGTGCTTGGTGCCATCAACAACATTTAATAGACCCAGTCCTAATATTTTTATATGGGCTGTTGGTGAAGGTGTTGGCTGTGCTCCTTACAGAATGCTGTATTCTACAGCAGTTCAACAAAATCATTCATGTTTACAATCCAAAAAGGTATGGTCATCTCCAACACATGACATTTTATATTTTTCATATCATGTCAACCCTAAGGTTAGAAATAGAATGATTTCTTTAAAATGTGTTTCATTTCAGCACTAAGTTCAACAGCACATGCTTTTAGGGAAAGAATTCTTTGTTGTTTCTATGGCTAGCTCTTTTAAAATATTCTGGCTTTGCATTTCAACTTGTTTAAAGATTACTTTAGTAAAGTTGATAATTGTATTATTTCAACAGCCCCTATCCATCTGTGGAAGATATAAGAGAAAGACTGTATTTATATACGCAGGCACTTCAGATTTCAAGATATTTGGGCTAACCTAAGTCTAGCTCTGTTTATTCTAGAATATGTTCAGCACAAAGTTAGGCCAAGCATCATGTATATAATTAACTTAATGAAAATTACATTTCTTGCAGATATTTTGAAACATGTTGCAATTTAAGTTTTGGGGGTTTTTTTTGCTTAGAATGCTGAAGTTATTTTTCCCCATAGAAGTGGCATGAAACATTTATTTCTGTTTCTAGATGAATCCATAAACTTTATTTAGCCCAGATGTTAGAAGAAGCACATCAACGCATCATTCCTTTTGTTGTTGTTGTTTTTTGTTTTTTGTTTTTTTTCGGTATGCGGGCCTCTCACTGTTGTGGCCTCTCCCGTTGCGGAGCACAGGCTCCGGATGCGCAGGCTCAGCGGCCATGGCTCACGGGCCCAGCCTCTCACGGCATGTGGGATCTTCCCAGACCGGGGCACGAACCTGTGTCCCCTGCATCGGCAGGCGGACTCTCAACCACTGCGCCACCAGGGAAGCCCTATCATTCCTTTATCAAAAGAGTTTTGTGGGGCTTCCTGCCGATGCAGGGGACACAGTTTCATGCCCCGGTCCGGGAAGATCCCACATACCGCAGAGCGGCTGGGCCCGTGAGCCATGGCCACTGAGCCTGCGCGTCCGGAGCCTGTGCTCGGCAACGGGAGAGACCACAACAGTGAGAGGCCCAAGTACAGCAAAAAAAAAAAAAAAAAAAAGAGTTTTGTGTCTCAACTAATAGCATCTAGAATCATCTTCGTTTCTTTTCAGGTGAGATATTCACAAGCTGGGAAATTTATTTTTTTTAGCTTTATTCTAGACATAGAATATTTATTTGCAGATAAAAGGATAGATAGAACAAAAATTAACATACTATAATAAAATTTTGAAATAAATAAAATAGAATTTTACTTGGAAGAAAAGAAATTAAAGCTATGCTGAACTTTAGATAATTAACTTCCTTACCCCATGACATGTTCTATTTTTAAAATTAAATTAAATTTATTTTTTTATACAGCAGGTTCGTATTAGTCATCCATTTTATACACATCAGTGTATGCATGTCCATCCCAATCTCCCAATTCATCCCCCTCCACCCCCCCACAGCTTTCCCCCCTTGGTGTCCATATGTATTTTCTCTACTTCTGTGTCTCTATTTCTGCTCTGCAAACTGGTTCATCTGTACCATTTTCTAGGTTCCACATATATGTGTTAATATACGATATTTGTTTTTCTCTTTGTGACTTACTTCACTCTGTATGACAGCCTCTAGATGCATCCACGTCTCTACAAATGACCCAATTTCATTCATTTTTATGGCTGAGCAATATTCCGTTGTATATACGTACCACCTCTTTTTTATCCATTCGTCTGTCGATGGGCATTTAGGTTGCTTCCATGACCTGGCTATTGTAAATAGTGCTGCAGTGAATATTGGGGTACATGTGTCTTTTTGAATTTGAATTTGGTTTTCTCAGGGTATATGCCCAGTAATGGGATTGCTGGGTCATATGGTAATTCTATTTTTAGTTTTTTAAGGAATCTTCATACTGTTGTCCATAGTGGCTGTGTCAGTTTATATCCCACCAACAGTGCAAGAGGGTTCCCTTTTCTCCACACCCTCTCCAGTATTTATTGTTTGTAGATTTTCTGATGATACCCATTCTAACTGGTGTGAGGTGATACCTCATTGTAGTTTTGATTTGCATTTCTCTAACAATTAGTGATGTTGAGCAACTTTCCATGTGCCTCTTGGCCATCTGCATGTCCTTTTTGGAGAAATGTCTATTTAGGTCTTCTGCCCATTTTTGGATTGGGTTGTTTGTTTTTTTTAAGTTTGAGCAGCATGAGCTGTTTATATATTTTGGAGATTAATCCTTTGTCAGTTGATTTGTTTGCAGATATTTTCTCCTATTCTGAGGGTTGTCTTTTCACCTTGTTTATGGTTTCCTTTGCTGTGCAAATGCTTTTAAGTTTCATTAGGTCCCATTTGTTTATTTTTGTTTTTATTTCCATTACTCTAGGAGGTGGATCAAAAAATACCTTGCTGTGATTTATGTCAAAGAGTGTTCTTCCTATGTTTTCCTCTAAGAGTTTTATGGTGCCTGGTCTTACATTGAGGTCTCTAATCCATTTTGAGTTTATTTTTGTGTGTGGTGTTAGGGAGTGTTCTAATTTCATTCTTTTACATGTAGCTGTCCAGTTTTTCCAGCACCACTTATTGAAGACACTGTCTTTTCTCCATTGTATATCCTTGCCTCCTTTGTCATAGATTAGTTGACCATAGGTGCGTGGCTTATCTCTGGGCTTTCTATCCTGTTCCATTGATCTGTATTTCTGTTTTTGTGCCAGTACCATATTGTCTTGATTACTGTAGCTTTGTAGTATAGTCTGAACTCAGGAAGTCTGATTCCTCCAGCTCTGTTTTTTCCCTCAACACTGCTTTGGCTATACGGGGTCTTTTGTGTCTCCATATGAATTTTAAGATTTTCTGTTCTAGTTCTGAAAAACATGCCATTGGTATTTGATAGGGCTTGCATTGATTCTGTAGATTGCTTTGGGTAGTAGAGTCATTTTCACAATATTGATTCTTCCAATCCATGAACATGGTATATCTCTCCATCTGTTGGTGTCATCTTTAATTTCTTTCATCAGTGTCTGATAGTTTTCTGCATTCAGGTCTTTTGTCTCCTTAGGTAGGTTTATTCTTATGTATTTTAATCTTTTTGTTGCAGTGGTAAATGGGAGTGTTTCCTTAATTTCTCTTTCAGATTTTTAATCATTAGTGTATAGGAATGCAAGAGATTTCTGTGAATTAATTTTGTATCCTGCTACTTTACCAAATTTATTGATTAGCTCTATTAGTTTTCTGGTGGCATCTTTAGGATTCTCTATGTATAGTATCATGTCATCTGCAAACAGTGACAGTTTTACTTCTTCTTTTCCAATTTGTGTTCCTTTTATTTCTTTTTCTTCTCTGATTGCCGTGGCTAGGACTTCCAAAACTAAGTTGAATAATAGTGGTGAGAGTGGACATCCTTGTCTTGTTCCTGATCTTAGAGGAAATGCTTTCAGTTTTTCACTGTTGAGAATGATGTTGGCTGTGGGTTTGTCATATATGGCCTTTATTATGTTGAGGTAGGTTTCCTCTATGCCCACTTTCTGGAGAGTTTTTATCATAAATGGGTGTTGAATTTTGTCAAAAGCTTTTTCTGCATCTATTGAGATGATCGTATGATTTTTATTCTTCAGTTTGTTAATATGGTGTATCACATTGATTGATTTGCATATATTGAAGAATCCTTGCATCCCTGGGATAAATCCCACTTAATCATGGTGTAGGATCCTTTTAATGTGTTGTTGGATTCTGTTTGCTAGTATTTTGTTGAGGATTTTTGCATCTATATTCATCACTGATATTGGTCTGTAATTTTCTTTTTTTGTGTATCTTTGTCTGGTTTTGGTATCAGGGTGATGGTGGCCTCATAGAACGAGTTTGGGAATGTTCCTTCCTCTGCAAATTTTTGTAAGAGTTTGAGAAGGATGAGTGTTAGCTCTTCTCTAAATGTTTGACAGAATTCACCTGTGAAGCCATCTGGTCTTGGACTTTCATTTGTTGGAAGATTTTTAATCACAGTTTCAATTACATTACTTGTGATTGGTCTGTTCATATTTTCTATTTCTTTCTGGTTCAGTCTTGGAAGGTTATACCTTTCTAAGAATTTGTCCATTTCTTCCAGGTTTTCCATTTTATTGGCATAGAGTTGCCTGTAGTAGTCTCTTAGGATGCTTTGTATTTCTACAGTGTCTGTTGTAACTTCTCCTTTTTCATTTCTAATTTTATTGATTTGTGTCCTCTCCCTGTTTTTCTTGATCATTCTAGCTAATGGTTTATCAATTTTGTTTATCTTCTCAAAGAACCAGCTTTTAGTTTTATTGATCATTCCTATTGTTTTCTTTGTTTCTATTTCATTTATTTCTGCTCTGATCTTGATGATTTCGTTCCTTCTGCTAACTTTGGGTTTTGTTTGTTCTTCTTTCTTTATTCCCTTTAGTTGTAGCATTAGATTGTTTATATGAGATTTTTCTTGTTTCTTGAGGTAGGCCTGTATAGCTATAAACGTCCCTCTTAGAACTGCTTTTGCTGCATCCCATAGGTTTTGGATTGTGGTGTTTTCATTGTCATTTGTCTCTAGGTATTTTTTGATTTCCTCTTTGATTTCTTCAGTGATCTCTTGGTTATTTAGTAATGTATTGTTTAGCCTCCACGTGTTTGTGCTTTTTACGTTTTTTCCCCTGTAATTGATTTCTAATCTCATCGCATTGTGGTTCGAAAAGATGCTTGATATGATTTCAGTTTTCTTAAATTTACTGAGGCTTGATTTGTGACCCAGGATATGATCTATCCTGGAGAATGTTCTGTGTGCACCTGAGAAGAAAGTATAATCTGCTGTTTTGGGATGGAATGTCCTATAAATATCAATTAAATCTATCTGGTCTGTTGTGTCATTTAAAGCTTGTGTTTCCTTATTAATTTTCTGTTTGGATGATCTGTCCATTGGTGTAAGTGAGGTGTTAAAGTCCCCCACTATTATTGTGTTACTGTCAATTTCCTCTTTTAGAGCTGTTAGCAGTTGCCTTATGTATTGAGGTGGTCCTGTGTTGGGTGCAGATATATTTATAATTGTTATATCTTCTTCCTGGATTGATCCCTTGATCATTATGTAGTGTCCTTCCTTGTCTCTTGTAACATTCTTTAAAGTCTATTTTATTTGATATGAGTATTGCTACTCCAGCTTTCTTTTGATTTCCATTTGCATGGAATATCTTTTTCCATCCCCTCACTTTCAGTCTGTATGTGTCCCTAGGTATGAAGTGGGTGTCTTGTAGACAGCATAGATATGGGTCTTGTTTTTGTATCCATTCAGCAAGCCTGTGTCTTTTGGTTGGAGCATTTAATCCATTCACGTTTAAGGTAATTATCGATATGTATGTTCGTATGACCATTTTCTTAAGTGTTTTGGGTTTGTTTTTGTAGGTTGTTTTCTTTTCTTGTGTTTCCCACTTAGAGAAGTTCCTTTAGCATTTGTTGTAGAGCTGGCTTGGTGGTGCTGAATTTTCTTAGCTTTTGCTTGTCTGTAAAGCTTTTGATTTCTCCATCAAATCTGAATGAGATCCTTGCCGGGTAGAGTAATCTGGTTGTAGGTTCTTCCCTTTCATCACTTTAAGTATACCATGCCATTCCCTTCTGGCTTGTAGAGTTTCTGCTGAGAAATCAACTGTTATCCTTATGGGAGTTCCCTTGTATGTTATTTGTCATTTTTCCCTTGCTGCTTTCAATAATTTTTCTTTGTCTTTAATTTTTGCCAGTTTGATTACTATGTGTCTCGGTGTGTTTCTCCAGGTTTATTCTGTTTGGGACTCTCTGCACTTCCTGGACTTGGGGGGCTATTTCCTTTCCCATGTTAGAGAAGTTTTTGACTATAATCTCTTCAAATATTTTCTCTGGTCCTTTCTCTCTTTCTTCTCCTTCTGGGACTCCTATAATGCGAATGTTGTTGCATTTAATGTTGTCCCAGAGGTCTCTTAGGCTGTCTTCATTCTTTTCATTCTTTTTTCTTTATTCTGTTCCGCAGCAGTGAATTCCACCATTCTGTCTTCCAGGTCACTTATCCGTTCTTCTGCCTCAGTTATTCTGCTATTGATTCCTTCTAGTGTATTTTTCATTTCAGTTATTGTATTGTTCATCTCTGTTTGTTTGTTTTTTAATTCTTCTAGGTCTTTGTTAAACATCTCTTGCATCTTCTCAATCCTTGCCTGCATTCTTTTTCTGAGGTCCTGGATCATCTTCACTATCACTATTCTGAATTCTCTTTCTGGAAGGTTGCCTATCTCCACTTCATTGAGTTGTTTTTCTGGGGTTTTATCTTGTTCCTTCATCTGGTACATAGCCCTCTGCCTTTTCATCTTGTCTGTCTTTCTGTGAATGTGGTTTTTATTCCACAGGCTGCAGGATTGTCGTTCTTCTTGCTTCTCACAAGCTGGGAAATTTTTAAATTTTATCTGAGAAAAGATCTTCTGTCACACTGTGTTTCCTGTTATCATTAAGGCTTTATTTCTTATTTTTCAAGATCAGTACATGAATCATACACTGTCACTATATTTTGTGTGTTTAGTAAATCATGTTTGTTTACTTAGAAAGAACCTAGTGATTCTTGGAGAGGTTTCACCCATTATTCTTCGAGCAAATGGAATGAATCAAGAGATTCTAGAAGATTTTAAATTTCTTGTGACTTTGAGTAAGTGTATATGTACCTTTCCTTGCTAAAGTATCTATAAAGCATGTTTTCAAATGAAATAATTGTTTTCTCTCTCCTTTTGAATTCTTTTTCATTTTTTTCTTTGCTTTATTCCTTCTTCACATAATCTGCTTCCCTTTCTTTTCCATTTTCTTTTCTCTTCCTCTCATTTTTTCCAAGAGAGAGGGTAGTATGTGGTGACCTTGTTAAGGGAAACCACAATCTAGGCTGAATTGTATTTACAGTGTCTTGTACTTCTGGTTAAGGTTTAGAATAGCCAGACGTGTCTCGATATAAACATTTTCCCCAAAGCAAGATAATACTCCTACTTCTCTATTTATGGTCAGTTTAAAAGTTAGCCCAGATACTATGCCATTATTTTTATTTTTTCTGGTGGAGATGAAATACAGGAAAGCATTTTATTATGCAGTTGTTAAGTAACAAGACTTTCACCCACCCACGGAATCCTGCCCAGTTTCACTGAATGAATCTGTGCTGAGAGGACATGTCTTGACCTGTGATAGAGCTGAATCAGTGGGGTCATAAAGTATATGCAAATGAGATGAGATTAATAGAGTTTTTCTGGATTTTTAAAAAAGAACCAGACACATTAAAAGCCTTATAAACTGAAGAACTAAGGTTGTACTGAAAAACAGCCCCCTAGAATCTCCTCTTTTCCTTTAAAGGCTGTGACCAAATTTCAGAGGGGCCAGGTCTCCTCTCTCCTCCCTTCTGAATGCTGGACATCTTGTCTGAATTTGAATAAAAATCTTTCAGGATGGGAATTTGTTCCAAGAAAGGTTCAGGAAGAGTTTGAAGTTTCTGGAAAAAAACTTGTGTGAGTATGAGTGTGGGTGGGTATAAGCAATGTGTGTGTGCACCTACGTGTATGTGTGTTTGCACGCACATGGGTGTGAGGGTGTGCACACGTGTGCCCGTGAACTCGTTTGTATGTGGGTGTGTGTGTGTGCACGTGTGTTGATGCCCATGTGTGGTGTGTTTGGGTGATTGTGTGTATGGGGTGTGGGTGTGTGCCCATGTGTGTGTCTGTGAGCGCGTGTGCCTGTGCACTGAGGGCGGGAGAGGCAGCTTCAGCTCAGCCAGTGGCGGAGCAGTTAGTACAGAACTAATAGTGAGAAAGGAAGCTGGGGAGAGACTAGGAAGAGACGCAACCAACCTTATTAACGAAAGCTCAGTTTTGTCCCTGCGGACCCAGCCAGCAGAAGGGACTGGAGAGCTTGGCTCTCTGCCAGGGAGGTCGGGCTCCCTGCAAGCAGTTGCAGGCATCCTTGATCATGCCTTTCTCCCAGGGAGCCCTGAGGTTGGCAATCGGGAAGTTTTCAAAGCCGCAGAAGCTGCAGCCCCGGAGAAGACCAGCAAAGACAGTGGAGTGTGTATGTGACCTTCAGTTTTCTGTTTTCTTGTTGGGTGGGTTAATGGATTTTTAGTACAAAGAAAGCTAAAACTCAGCTGACCTGAAAGACTGGAATTTCAGCTCTCTTTCCCTCCCTGGGCTGTTTTTCCTCCCCCTTCCTCTCAAAGCCCTTTAAACCAGAGATTACCGGGTCAGTGACTCTTATCCTGCCTGCCTGCGCCAATGGTTTCTAGCTCTTTGGCTTGGCAAGGAAAACCACTACCTGTAAGTATCTGCTTTATGTATTTCCTCTCATCTTGACTGTGAATGTTCTGCTAGAATGCCCCAGAGGTTATCTGTGTGGTAGCTTCACTCCAGTCTGCTTGCAAAAGTTTAATTCTCATGTAAACTCCCAAGGTGGCAAATTGCGGTGTTAAAAAGCCATATGCCCCAAGTGGGAGGCTCTTTATTATGTAACGCAACTTTATAACTCTCTTCTGAATCCATCCCCAGTAGCACTCACCAGTGAAATAAACATTTTTCCATTCTGTAATTGTCCCCCTCAAATCAGAATATTTCTTTTCAGCGAAATGAAATGGCAAAAAGAAAAGATGCCCAAATTAACAAAATGGATAATATTCTCATGGTATAAAGATATAGAAATTTGGAAGAGGTGGTTTTTGGATACCTTTGCTTTAGTTTAGTTATCTTTGGATATGTATTTCTTAAAGCATGGTTTCTGTTTTTATGGGGATGAGAGCTGGTGTTGGAGAGGTAACGAAATAATATTGTTCTGAAGTTTCTGACCGATTTTTAAGCTCTTTCTTCTCATTCCTCGGATTTGGTCCAGAGACTTTGGTGCTGTAGTAAATAGTTTCCTTTAGTTGTCATCTGGATCCCCAAAATAATTTTCAAGGCATTTCATTTTTGTTTCTGTTTTTTTTTTTTTTTTTAAACGATTGTGTGCAGTCTTCTTGTGTGGCGTGAATTAGAAAGCTTCAAAAGAGCATTTCCGAGGGCTGGTTGGAGTTTATGGCCTGGGAATCTTGCTGGAGAGATTAACCTTTTCAGGACTGTTTCACAGACCAGAGCTAGAGATCCAAATGCTTTTCAGGTTTCTGCTCCACAAAACTGATACCACCATACGCTGCTCCGGTTAAAGCTTGAAGATTTGCTTCTTAGTCCCCTGCCTTCGTGTGATACAAGCGCCTTCAGCATAACACTAAGAAAACGTTAACTACTTTTCCTCTTTCTCTCCATCCGAGGTCCTCATAACCCAGTGTACCTAAGAACCATTTGGGTGCTTGGTGTAAGGCAGGTGCTTAGGCCACACCCCCAGAAGAGTTTACATTTTGGGTAGAGCCGAGAATTTACCCAGGTGATTCTGATGCAGGCGCGATCACACTTGGATGAGCAGTGCTCTGCATCGTCCGTCCTTGGCAATTAAATTCTTGTCACGTCCTTGGTTAATGTTAAACCTCATACCTAAATAATAAACTTGAATTTGAGCTGATGTTGAACATAAGTTACATGAAGCATGGTTTGGCATGCTTGGCCGGCAAACCAGAACTTTTAACCAGCTCTCCCACCAAACTCTTTTTTTGTTTTTTTTTTCCTTTGCTCCCCCTTTCCATCCTGCCTCTCCATTCCCATGAGTGAGAAAGGGAGTCAGGGAAAGGTACCCCAATTCCATGTGGCTATGTGGTCTGACCTGCTCTGCATGGATAAACTATGTTTGTCTTGGAAACTTTAAACCCAAGGGTATTCTTAATTCTTTATCAATTTGCAGGGGATACTGTGCTCCTGGGGCTGAGTTGGGCTGAACTGAGCTGGATTATTTCTGGGGACCGTTCAGGAGCAGTTTAATTCCTAGAAATTTGTTTTGATGGGACCAACCCACAAGGATCGGGAGAAATAGGAAATGATACCTCCATCATGCTGAGGTCCTCGTTTGACAGCATATGACAGTAAGAACTCAGCTTCCATCCCCATCCCCAATGACATTGAATGGCTTGTATATTTATAGTAAAAACAAAATAGGATGTGGTCACCAGTGCCCCTTCCTTTTTTTCCCTCTCCTCATTCCAAATATTTGTAGGTGCCTGCTACATGGCAGGCTCTGTGTTAGTGCCAAGGACTTAGAAAGATCAGTGTGTATAATATGGATAGACTCTGTCTTCTTGGTGTTTCACATCTTAGGTGTTGCTAACCAATCTTGGATGAATCACCTATTCTTTTTATTTATTTTTTCACATTTTACAACATCTTTATTGAGATATAATTTCTATGCCATGAAAGTCACCATGAAATTCATTATAAAATGTACAATTCAGTGGTTTTTGTACATTCACAAAGTTGTGCAGCCATCACCACAATTTGTTTTGAACATTTTTGTCACTCCAGGAAGAAACCCTATATTAACAGTCACTCCCCATTCCTCCCCACCCCCTCCCCTAGGCAACCCCTAATTAATCTATTTTCTGTCTCTATAGATTTACCTATCCTTGACTTTTCATATAAATGCAGTCATGTAATACGTAGTCTTTTGGAATCACCTATTCTTGCTAACCTTCTCTTCCTCTGTTAATATAACAAAAGGGTCGAATTCAGTGAGTTTTGATATCTTTCTAGCTCTGACATTCTGACATCGATGGATATAGCTCAGTTTCACTGTTTGTTTTGACAGCAGGCCCAAAGATTTGGCTTACAGCTTTTCTTAAAAATTTTAAAAAATACCCTTTAATTTTTTTTTTCTCTCGCAAAGAACCAAGACCACTGATCTAGTGAGTTAGACAAATGCCACCTTTCAGAGCACACAGTCATTCCACACAATGGGATCCTGTAACTCTCTAGAAAGGCTTTTTCCCTGGACCAGGTTACATGGGATGGCAGCCTCTTATCTTGTCTGAATCTGGTGTTGCTCCCCCTTTGGCGAGCTGGGTGGTCTGAACAGGGCTTGCTGGCTTCCATACTTGCACAGCTTGCTCCCTGACCCTTTCATTCAAGTGATTTAATAGCTTTTGTACGACTAGGTGAGAGGCTCAAACAGAGACCTTTGAGGGGCTGGAGGAAAAAAAAAAAAACAACTCCCTAATGAAATCTCGCCTTTTGTCTGTACTCGAGTTTCTCTTACTGCAGTGACTGGGGCAACATTTCAAAGGGTTCTAAAACTTGGCCATCAAGATAAGAATATCAAAATATAGCTGTGATCTATGTATTTTTCTGACAAGCATAGCCTCCAGCTGTCTGAAGATACTGTGTTTGGATGGGAAAGTGCTCACTGGAGGACAGAGTACAGGGATCTTGCAAAGTTAGGATATTTTTGACAAAACGTTCTTGGCTTCTCATTGGTAAGCTTAATGGAGATGGCAAAATAGACTTTGGTTTCCCTTTTATCCCTCCCTAGTTCTGGATTTGCTGATACGGCATCAAAATACTCCTTTGGTGCATCATCAAAGGCTGCCAAGATTGTTTGTCACTCTTCACTCTCAATTTTATCCTTGAAACCTTCCTATCTGGCTTCCTTAGAGACGGGGGCAGGTGACACTCCAGGACTCAGTAAGCTCCAAGTCCTTCCATTGGTGCAGTCCACTTCCCTGGGATACCATCTCTGCATCCTATCAAGTGTTACCAGCTGCTCAGTCCTTAGAGATGCTTCCTGAATCCTTCTCTTACAATAAATAAACCAGGGCTTTGCCTCATGGGGTCACACTCAATGCCATGGTATTTTCATTCCAAAGTCTACATTTCTTGTTAGCACAAAAATTCTTAATAAATTATTGATATATTTCTTATAAATTATTGATATAAGCCCAAATCATTAAGTAGTTAGGATAATTTCAGAAAGGATCAGAATTCCCAGATGAGGATTCATCCAAATGTTTAAAAGTTGTTGTTTCCTATCAAATCCTGTTCATTGCCTAGATTTCCTTTTTTTTTTTCTGTGAAAGTGATTCTTCTCATAAAAACAACACAGCAACAACAGAAGAGCAGTGCTTTAGTTCTGTTTTATATAAATCTTCTCTTTTGTTATAACATGGTAGGATGAAATAGTTTGTCAAATAGGCATTAGTGATTTTTTTGAAACCAGAAGGTAGTGTTGATAGGAGAGCCCTATCAAATATTGAATCAGAGTGTGGTGTAGTAGAAAAAAAGAATGGCCTTTGAATAAATTTCAGCTGGGTTCCAGCCATAGGCTGTGATGTTCTTTGGTTCTGTGATGTTGGCCAAATTACTTACCAGTTTCCTTGGGAGTAAAACAAATACATTTATACTCACCTCACCAGGTGTTTGGAAGGGCTAAAAGACATTTGGAAAGCACCCAGCATGGTGCATGACATATGATAAGTTCTCAATAAATATTTCTGCTTTAGGAGAGGACTAACAGGTGTGAAGGCTGGAAAGAATCAAACATGTGGCGAGCCAGGCAATTTATAGGTGAAAAGAAAAGGGAAATGGGAAATAGAACTTTCTTCCAGACATCATGGACTGGGCAGGATAGATCTCCATCCACCACTTCCTCTGCCTATAACTCTGGGCAGCAGCCTTGTACTCCCTTGATTCCTTCTTCCAGATTAAGTGGAAGCATGAAACAAATCCATGAGCTCACACACTACCAAAGGGATTTGTTAAGGAGAAAACAAAGGCAATGTGAATATCATTCTGTCCTTTTCTTCCTGACTCTTCAGAACTGGAGACATGTATAGCCATTGCACATAAACATCTGAGGAGAAGAATCATTTTGTTTCTCTTGGGATTTTTCTCCATTGTAGCAAGTGGCCTAACCTCAGGGGAAAGTATTTGTTTGAGATTTTGAAACTCTGCAATTGCCCCATGGTCAGCCTACGAGCTATCACCAAGTGGAAAGACACAGCCATTCAAGCATGTGGTGTGAGCTCTTGCTCTCCCTCTCTGTCTCTGTCTCTCTCTATCTCTCACTCTTCTACCAGTTTTTCTTTTAAGTCCAAA
This sequence comes from Leucopleurus acutus, assembly GCF_964270905.1. NCBI lineage: Eukaryota > Metazoa > Chordata > Mammalia > Artiodactyla > Delphinidae > Leucopleurus > Leucopleurus acutus. The sequence continues at coordinate 64,271,287 of NC_139150.1, read as the reverse complement.
GTTTGCATTGGGGTAAGTCAGTCTCTCAACTGATAACGTATTGATCTTCTCTGTGCCAAGCCCTGTGACCAGGACTGGGGATGTTTGAGTGAGCAGAACAATTATGGTTGTTATCTTCAAGAAGCTTACAGACTAAGGTCAAAGGCAGACATGTATAAATGACTGCAAATAAACATTTAAATGCCTGTAGGTGTGCAACATGTGGTAAGGGGTATTGCAGGATTCTATGCAAGCAGTTAAAACTGGTCTGGGAGGTTGAGACCTGAAGGATGGGTAGAATTTAGCCAAATGGAGTGGTAGGTGGGAGAGGGGAAAAGGGCATTCATGGCAGATGGGACAACATGGATGAAACATGTAAAGGCCTAGAATGGGCAGTGCCGCGAGTTTAAGGAAGGAACGAAGACCTGAGTGACTAGCTTGTCCGTGGCAAGGAGGAGAGTCGTGTGAGAAGAGGCTGGAGAGGTGGCAGGGGGCAACCATACAGGGAAATCCAGTCTCACAGTTAAAAGGGACCCCAGAAAGCACCTAACCCACACTCCCTCCCTGAGACAAAGACCCCTTCCTGTGTCTGTACCTCAGCCCTCACCATTACTGGACAGCTCTGAAGGAAAGTTCTTTCTGAGGGGAAGCTGAGATTCACCCATCCTCCCTGTTTCTGCACACGGGAACCACAGAATAAAGTCACTCCTCCTGCAGGTGTTTGAAGACAATTTTCTTTTTTTTCATAAATTACTGCCCAAGTAAATCTTCTCTTTCCCATATATTTGCAATTGATTTTTGGGGTTGTAAATTTATATGTTTGTGCTTGTTGAAAGTGAACTTGCTGGCTTCAGCCCATCATTCCAACCTCCATTATCCAGGACGTCGATCTTGATTATGCCCTCAGTGGTAACAGTTAACCTTCCTGGGTTTTTGCTGTCTGTGAATCAGATAAGCTTGTTTCTATATCTTTGTTTAGGAATTTGGAAAATTGTTTAACCAGAAGGAGCCAAAAATGGAGCTATGGGCACCACTCAAGATGTTACTCACAGAAATGTCCAGGTATAAATGAGAAGAGCTCAAAGATGTTAATGTGTGTTGATAGTCTTGTTTTGACAAGAATGCTAAAAGCACAGTTCAACTATCATTGCTGATTTCATTTATTGATACATGTGTTGAATGTGTATCACATGCAACAGACAGTTCTGTCCTCCTGCTTTCAAAACACATAGTCACACCATCATGTAGGATATGATAAATGCCCCATGATGGGTTTCAGTAAAATGTGACTTTTCTGCAATCGCAGAAACCAAATGGAATGATCAGGTCTTAGGGCATCTTGGAGGAGGCATTTCACAAGGCATTGATATGTGAGGAAGATTTTAATAAGGATGGAAGCAAAGACATGCAGGGGGCAGACATGAGCAGGGGCTTACAGGTGGGAAGTGTCAAGCAGGTCACTGTGAATGTGTAACTGAGGTTACGGGAGAGGGAGGGCTGTGATTTGGGGCTACATGAGCCTAGAGGTGATGGCCAAAGACCATGGGAGTGGATATGTAGTGAGAAGCCAGTTGAAGTCAGATTTTTTTAAAATGTCGTATTTTCAATGATACAATGTGACCAAGAGAGGAGAAAACAGAGGGTGGAAAGAAAAGGAAGAGAAGATAAAAGAGAAAGAAGCATTGGTGAGGTAGAAGGAGAAGCAGGGAGTATACTGAGTCCATAAACTAGGGGAGAAGAAATTGTGCAGAAAGTGTGGGTGTAGCGCATTGTGGGGCGCTATAGAGATCAGAGAGGATTGTTGGAGAAAATTTCAATTTGCTGTAACAGTTAGGAGGTCACTGGCAGCCTCTGAGACAGCTATTTCAGTGGACTGGGGGCAATCAAAATCAAGGGTCCTTTTAGGAAATACAAGGCTGGTGAAGGAGTGGGTAGAGACAGCATTTTAAGGAGATAGGATAGTTGGTCAAGACGAGGTATATAATGGGAAAGGGGAAAAGAAAAATGTTTGATGAGGATTAGTAGTTAATAGTCGCAATAACAATGTGCTTAGATGTGCCCACCCTAATGACCTCATTTTAATTTTCCTCCTTACGGACTCTATCTCTAAATATAGTTACATTCTCAGGTACTGGGGGTTAGGAATTCAATATATGAATTTTGGAGGAACAAAATTCAGCCTGTAACACCATACCAGCACATCAAGGCCTCCTCCTGGCATTAATTAGCTGATCTTCCAAATTCTCTAGACATTACTGCAGCAAAAGAAAATAGAATGAAACCTGTAGCCACATAAACCCACATTTAAAAATCAGTTTAGTTTCTGCTTTATAGATGTTAAAAAAAAATCAGTTTATAGTGCACTCTGGATTTAGAGTTTGTCTTCAGGATGAGGTGACAGAGAAACTTCCTCAAGCAGGAGTACCTTTGCACTTTCTGGGTTTTTTAATTTAAAAAAATGGTTTTCTATAAGTTTGCAAACTTTGGGCTTAAAGGTTTTCTTTCTGCAGGAATTCTTAGAGCCTTTAGTAAGCTCATATTACGTTGTAAATCTTTAAAAGAAGATTTTGGCATTCTGTGCTTCACATATATTTGGATATAGAAGACTTATGCGGAAAACTTTTTAACGTCTCCAACATGTGCATTTTAAAAAACACAGTTTGAAAAATGTGGCCTTTATCAGCCAGACAGACATTGAAGTGTTGAAAAATCTAGGAAAGGAGACCTTCTAATGAGTTTGTGTGGTGGTCAAAGATTCATCTTTGCAATCTTGCCCTGGATGGTACAGCCTGAGGGACACTTTCTCTCCACAGAGTGAAAATTAGGGTGTCAATTAGTACCATCTTTCCAAGTAGCATGCATCGAGAGCCTCAAAATAAGTTTTATACCCTTTGATCTTATGATTCCACTTCCAAAAAATTATCAGAAGGAAATAACTAGAAAAATAAGCTGATTTAATGAAGGATTTTTTCATCACAATCTATTGACATAGTAACTAGTTCAACACAACAATGGAATGACTCTAGAAGTCCATGTAGAGGATGTAGTGCACAGATGAAAAGTAAGATCACAAGGAACGTTTAATAATACGGAAAATGGTTAGAATAGAATGTTATGTAACTGGAAAAGAATGGTACACTACTCTTTTTGTAGTGTGGTTCTAATTAAGTTTAAAAACTGTAGATACATATACTTACTTATGAAAACCGAAGGGCATTTTCTTTGGGTGTTGGGAAAGTGTAATTGTTTCCTTTTCTTTATGTTTTTATATTTTTATCCTTTAGTTAATGAGCATGTATTTCTTTTATACACATAAAAGGAAGTTATTTTCAGAAAAAACAGGTAAATAGATAAAATGAAGGATACGGACTAGTTGATTTCTGAGTTTTCTCGTAAACCACACATCTGTGATTTAGATTACAGTTTAGAAAAAGTTGCAGAGTGAAGGAAGCAGAATGTTATAAACAAAATCAACATGTATTTTATTAATTTAATAGACTGCAATTTTGAAGTGGCCTGTTTGCTTTGAGACCTTTAAACTGTGCTTGTAGTGTAAGGAGTTGGAACACTCAGATGCTGGTAGGCAAGGTATCTGCATTAATTATATGTTCTTAAAGTAACAGCTACTTCCTTGAGAGAACATTGCCTCCACTGAAATATTTATTTTTGTAATTTATTTTATTTATTTATTTTTGGCTGCATTGGGTCTTTGTTGCTGTGTGCAGGCTTTCTGTAGTTGCGGTGAGCGGGGACTACTCTTGCTGCGCTGCGCGGGCTTCTCATTGTGGTGGCTTCTCTTGTTGCGGAGCGTGGGCTCTAGGTGCGTGGGCTTCAGTAGTTGTGGCACATGGGCTCAGTAGTTGTGGCTCATGGGCTCTAGAGAGTAGGCTCAGTATTTGTGGCTCACGGGCTTTGTTGCTCCGCAGCATGTGGGATCTTCCCAGACCAGGGATCGAATCCATGTCCCCTGCATTGGCAGGTGGATTCTTAACCACTGAGCCACTAGGGAAGACCGCCTCCAGTGAAACTTTAACTCCTGCAACAGCCATCAGTTGCTGTCTGGGACCATAAAGGAAGTTGTTAAGGGTTTGCATACTGTAGGAAAAAGACTCCAGGGATAGTGAAGGAATTGCGAAGAGTATATGATTTTGTTGTAATGCAAAGTGGTATAATATAGCAGTTAAGTGCACAGGTCCTGGGGTCGGCAAATATGGGTTATAAGATGCTGGAGTCAAGCTGGTGACTTTAGGCAGGTAACTTAAACCTCTTTGTACCTCATTTTCAAAATCTGTAAAATCACTGTCTACTTCCTAAAACCGTTATAGGAATTAAACAAGATAATGTATGTAAAGTCCTTTGAACAACGCCTAATCCATAGTAAGCACTTAATAAATGTTCGTTTTTATTATGATTATGATGTCACTTCCTTAAGTCACTGTTTATCTATAAAATCAGAATAATAATCAAAACTGCTTTATAGGTTTGTTGTGAGAAATAAATGAAAACAAATATATAAAGAATATAGCCCCGTACCTGTATACAGTAAGTAAAAAGTACTGGTAGACATAAAATGAGAAAAGGAAGATACAGTCAGCCTTCCATATCTGTGCATTCTACATCCGTGGATTCAGCCAACTACGATTGAAAATATTTGAAAAAAAAAAACTCCAGAAAGTTCCAAAAAGCAAAACTTGAATTTGCCTGGCAACTATTTACACAGCATTTCCCTTGTATTTACAACTATTTACATAGCATTTACATTGTATTAGGTATTATAAGTAATCTAGAGATGATTTAAAGTGTGTGGGAAGATGTTCATAGGTTATACGTAAACACTTCGCCACTTTATATAAAGGACTTGAGCATCATCGTGGCGTTTGGTATCTGTGGAGGGTTGGGCGGTTACTGGAACCAACCCCTGTGGATACTGAGGGACAACTGTACTATAAATTGTTGAGGAAAATCAATCTTAGAAGAAAATCAATCTTAGAAGTCGTCTTCTCCACGATTCTATTCTCCCCGGAAATCCTGTGTTGGGTAAGATCGCCACGGATTCTCCACCCCTGTGGGGGGCATTGAACAATTAAAGCTCCATAAGAGGTGATGAGCTTCTTGAAAGAGAAGAACCTGTTTTGTATTTGTGTGTTCCCAGGGCTGCTTTTGCAGTGAGACTGTCAGCATAGAGGAGGACAGAGCCCTTCCCCAGGGTGCCAGAGACCTGCTTCTCCCAGGCTGTGCTGCCTCCGGCTGTGACCTTGGGCCAGCCTTAGACTGACTCCTTGTTGCTTATGACAAGGTGCAGTTAGACTTCTCTGTCTCTCTCAGGGAAGGAAAGTCAGAGGAGGCAGTGGATCTGAAGTCCTTGGTAAAATCTAAGTCTTAATTTCCTCAACTACTACACAAAGAAGAGAGCCACTTTCTCTGAGTTTAGACAGTTAGTTGTTCCCTTGGGGGACCGTTCTCCTCATTTCCGGTTCATTGCTCTTGGGTGAATCAATTTATGTCACATATGATTCGGAATCATTTCAGTTATTCTGTGGATAATTATATGCAGCTATGAGTTTATTCCTGAAACTTTTACATTTGATTCATATGAATTATTTTGGAAATCAATTTGAGTGAAAATCATGATGATTGAAAAAATTCATTATAAGTAATTCCACGATGGCTTCTATGTTTCTTCTGACTGGTATTTTAAAGATTTTAATGTAGAATACAAGTCAGAAAATCTTCACGGGCTTTCTTACCAGTCTAGTCAAGGATATCAGAATCTCTCTATGTTTGAGTGGGTGGGAATGGGTCGATCCTGAGTTGGCTACTTCTTTTTTTACTCAAAATGCCACTTCTCTATTAGTTTATTTTCTTTCTTAAAGACTATAGGGTACTTGTAGGATCTGAAGCTGTGAGTCATGAGGTAATAGCTTCAAGCACAGGGAAGATAAAATGTTCCATTGTTTACATCATCTTTGGTTGATTGGTAATAACTACCTGGAGTGCTGAGAAGAGTATCAGACCAGTAGGAGTTCTGCAAATAGCAAAGCAAGCCAGCAAAAGGTTAGGATAGATTATTGATATCTTTTGTTTTTTTAAAATTAATTAATTAATTAATATTTGGCTGCGTTGGGTCTTTGTTGCTGTGCGCGGGCGTTCTCTAGTTGCGGCGAGCGGGGACTACTCTTGCTGTGGTGCGTGGGCTTCTCATGGCGGTGGCTTCTCTTGTTGCGGAGCACGGGCTCTAGGTGCGCGGGCTTCAGGAGTTGTGGTTCGCGGGCTGTAGGCACGTGGGCTTCAGTAGTTGTGGTGCACACGCTTAGTTGCTCCGTGGCATGTGGGGTCTTCCCGGACCAGGGCTTGAACCCGTGTCTCCTGCATTGGCGGGTGGATTCTTAACCACTGCGCCACCAGGGAAGTCTGATTATTGATATCTTGATATCTGTGCTGGGTGCAGGATGGGGAAGGTGCTTCTCTCGTGTCATGTAGCTTCCATTGTAAAATTCCACAGAGGAACAGTAGTAAATATGATTCTCTTCAGGGCACATCGTTAACATTGACCATCAAGAAGTTCCATTGCAGAGAGAGCCTGGGAGGACAGCTGGGATCCTGCTTTTCCTGTTGTGCACAGATTACCTAAGATAAATGACCGGAGTACCATGTTTATATCAGCATGGAGAATACATCCTCCTGTGGTTAAACTGAACATATAATTATGAAATGAAAACCAGCTCAGCTCTACCAGATGAAATGTTACTGAATCATTTTCTTCTGTTCAGGAATTTACTAAGAAAGAAAGAAATTTACTAAGAAAGAACACTTTTTGAATTTTTATAAGGAAGAACTCAGAGCAGGATGGTTTTCCACTTTCCAAAACATCTTTTCACTTTTTTGTTGGCTTGTAGAGATATCCTTCGAATACATGATTTCCACATGAAGAAAAAAGGCAAGGGTGGGAAATGGCCTGTAAGAGCATAACTGATTTGCAGGATGACGTGAGGATTGTGAAATGCTGAGAAGCAGCTGAAACACACAAGCAAGCAGACAGGATTTATTTCTATTGCAGCATCAAATTAAGTCCCATGTGGCTAAAAGTCAGTTGGCTTACAAGCTCCCTTGTAGAATCTGGCCACCTTTCTACTTCCCTTCCAAAGCTCCCACTGATTCTGCTGACGCTGTGGCTGCCCACATCAGTGATAAGAGCAAGCTACAGACAGCTGGATTCTGAGGATCTGACTTGGCCCTATGTTGGGATTAAGCAAACAGAGTTCTCAAGATGTGTTAGGTTTCCCACTAGGGTGTTGTCAAGTAAATGTTGGCTGCCTCTGGACATTGTAATTTTGTACCAGAAACAAGACAATTCTGTCATCTTCTTTGGTGGAGATAAAAAAATCCATCATCATCTGAAATCTTGTTTGACTTAGAATCCTGATTTCCATTGCTGTTGTTCTGTGTGGTTTTTGTTTTTTTGTTTGGCCTTTTCCCTCTCTGTTCATCCAAATCCTTTTCTCTTTCCCCTCCACTGCCACCTTCTTCATGTGAAAAATCAGAGCAATATTTTCCATGGAATGTCTACGTACTTGGCATTTCCTAACACCAACAGAAAAATGCAAGCGCAAAATTAGAGTGTAAATAAAACACAAATAAAGTATACTCTTTTTGATCTTTATGGCACCTAATTTGGTAGCCCAGTTGATTGAAGGCTGAGTTTTGTTTGATTTTGAACTTAGAAATTGTTACTCTTGCACTGTTTACCTCCCAGCAGTGTTGAGGTAATACTGAAATATTAGCATTCAGTTTCTTACTTCGACCTCCTGTTTTAAGACTGTGAGGAAGAAAAAGAGAAATTTTGAATGTCATTAAAACACATTTTGACTTTTACTGAACCTAATTCTGCCCCCTTCATCCAGGACCAGGTCCTGCCATTCTGTTTTTCTCGAGACAAGCTTTACCCTCTTATTCCTTTGACATGTAATATGTATTATTACATAATAATATGTAATAATGTAATAATATGTAATAAATATATATAATAATATATAATAATATGTAATAAAATGTAATAATAACATTACATTTATATGGGGCTTTGTAGTTAAGAAAATATTTCCACATGGACTATTTCGTTTGGCCTCACGGGGGAACTGGAACAGGCAAGACAGATGGCCCCATTTTTGAAAGAGAAAACAGATGTTCAGAAGAACCAGGGTTAGAATCCAGGTCTTCAGATTCAGGTCTTCCCTTCCCACATCACTGTGGCACGGGAAGCCACAGAAATAGATTTCCTTTTCTTTCTCTCTTGTTTCTTCCTGGTAGATGAACATTAGAATCTTGGTCTTTGACCTTATCTGCTCATTAAGGACTTACTATGCTATAATTAGAGAATGAGCTATTTCCCCATATGCTGTAGGTAAGAAGTTAAAATATTTACCTGATTTGTGACTAAACAAAATTAACAAAAATTGAAGAATAAGGTAGTTATTAACAGTGTAAAGTTATACTCGTTTATTATGCCCATTGGAAGGTCTTGCATTTTCATGATTTTAATGATTTCTGCACATGGCTACTGAAATATTTGTCAGAAGGTGTAGAAAAAAATGCCGTCTTTCCTGTTTAACAGTAGGTTAAACAGGAAAGAAGTTTACATTCTCTGCCATGTAAAATTCTGGCAGAGTGGGCTGGTGTGGTGACTTCACTTTGCAAATGTCCCAAACACCCAGGCTCCTTCTGGCTCACAGCTCTGCTAGCCTGAGGTGTGGCTCTCTTTTTTATGTGCAGGGCAGCCTCCTCAGTCTGGGTAACAAGAGGGAGAGAAGCATAAAGATAAATCCATGAAAAAAAAGGAAGAACGAGGTCGCTAGGGAGTGAGGGTAGACAAAAAACAGGTCCCAGGACTGGACCCTAGGCTCCCCAACATGAAAAAAGTCAGGGATTCTAGGAAGAAGCAGCAAAGGAGAAGAAGGGAGATGAGAAGAATGCCTGAGAGTATAGAGTCCTTGCAGCCTTTATGGGTTAATTTAATTCATTGAAATCTCAGAAAGCCAAGTTTTTTCTCTTATCTCTCAGTTTTGGGTGATGCCTACCCACCCTGTTGCTTCTCTTCTTTGTGAAAGCGCTGCTTTTTTGAATGATCTTAGATGCCAAAGGTGAATGGAAACAAGTTGTGAAAGTTCAACAAGCAGGTTTGCATTCTTGCCCAAACAAGCCAACCTAATTCAGCCTGAGCGTGGGCAACATGGTCAGTGGGAGGATGGGACTGTTTTATTTGGGGACCGACACCATAAAAAACAGGCTGCTCTGTGAAGTGTGCACCCGCCCGCCCCCAGGTGTTAGGTGACATGTCACGCACTGTCTCAAAAGTGAAAGGTTTCAAACAGGGACAAGAGAATGAGCCTTCCCTTAATGTATTAGAGGTGGGCAATAGTGGCATTTTTGTCTACACCTTCTGACAAACATTTCAGTATCCGTGTGCAGAAATCATTAAAATCATGAAAATGCAAGACCTTCCAATGGGCATAATAAACTACCATTATGGTCTATCATGGATAACTAATCGTGGATATGATTGGTTCACCTAATCATATCTTGGAATTAAAGATATATTTCAATACCTTGCACTTTGGATAAAATCATTTCTGTTCTTATGGGACACAGAGAAATAATCATGAAATTCTAAGTGGTTAAAATAGAAAAAAAGACTCCACTTGTGCGAATTCTATACTTTCTATGTAATTAGCATTGCAGATGATGTATAAATGCACGTACATCTGCCGTGTCATTAGCTGTGTATGTTGAAGCTACGTTACTGGATTCCTAGTCCTTGTTACACCTAAACAAAACCCCAAATGATCACTTAGAAAAAATATCTTTTCTCCAGTTTCCACTCAAGCGTTTCTTAGGCGTCTTCATTGTCCAGCAAAGTCAAAATTGTGCCCATGTGACAAATTATTAAGCCTTTTTTTTTTGAGTGGGTTGTACTGATTTAGAATTAATCATGTTTTCAAACAGTGGGCAAGTAATTGTATCAGCTCTCTTGCACAAATGAGGTTACAGTCCTCATTTATCAAGTGAGAAGACAAAAGCAAAGAGTTCAACAACTTTCTCTGAACGCAGAGGAGCAAACGCTGCCCGTGGCCGTGAGGCGGGCTGCCTCCTGTCGGACCACACAACTGACGTCCCTGTTGGGACCCGTTGAGTCCGGAAGCAGGAGTTACCGCCGGGGAATGAAATGGCTGCATTGCCTTTCAGATGCCCCTGGAGGTCAAGTTAGTTTATTTGTTTTTAATTTAGCTGAAATTACAGGCTGATTGAAAGATTCCTTTGTCGGTGGGGGTCTTTTGAATAAGCCACATAAACCTTTTTGTTTCTCTCTCACTTTCCTCCAACTCCTCGTCCCATTTGCAGGATTAAAAAAGCACTTGGGAGGCACATTAATCTTGCCGGGCGTTGTCAGGAGTGATCAGCGAGTTTTATTAAAAGCTCTGGGACTGCCTGAAAGACCTCCTTGTCTGAGTTTGAAATGAAAGGGACGTGTTAAGATCTTGGGGCACATTGTCGGGACCCCTTGCCCTGCCCCTTGGACTATGAGCTGACACCCCCGGAGAAGGCACAGAAGCCCTCCTTTGTTGAAGGGATTTCACTGGTGGATGGAAACGAGTTGGCCCCTGTCGGCATGAGCTCTCTACGCTGGGGTGGGCTCGGTGCCCTGCTGCTGTTGCTCAGGCTGCTCCCAGGCTGGGCCAGCCTCACCCTCATCCGTGTTAACCGAGGGGTCAGGGTGATGAAGGGCAGCTCCGCCTTCCTGTCTCAGGATGACCTGAAGTTCGCCATCCCCAAAGAGAAAGATGCCTGCAAAGTGGAGGTTGTGATGAATGAACCAATAACCCAGAGGGTTGGGAAACTCACTCCACAGGTAGGTCATATCTGAGATTTGCTATTTAATAGTGTGTATGAATGAGAGTGTGTGATAATGTTGGGGGTGGGGGAGAGAGAGAGCGAGAGAGAGAGCGAGAGAGAGAGAGAGAGAGAGAGAGAGAGAGGGAGAGAGAGAGAGAGATCAAGCTCTTCCTTCAAGCTACCAGAGGTGAGTGTTGTAAGGTGTTCACATCTGAAACGGTGGAGTTGCAGTTAGCGGGCATAATACTGCACTGTTTTTTCTATGCAAGGTGAAACCTGTTAAAAAAAAGTTTTTTTGACGTATAATGACATATAACATTAGTTTCAGGTATACGAGGTAATGATTTGAGATTGGTCAAACCTGTTTTTTGAATGTTCTTGGTGACTGTGGATTACAGCCTTGAAACCAACAGGAGTTACTCCTATTTATGTCAACCCCTCTGGAGGAAGGATGGTTCGAACAGATATGGATGGATGCATTTTTAAAATTAGTAATACACCAAATTGACAAGTCTTTCCAATTTATCCTCTCTTATTGACGAAATCTTGTGTAAATATTACAAAACAGCTAATCAGCCAGGAAAAGGCATAATGGTAAGGGAATCACATCTTATTTTAGGTACATGGCCACTCTATGAGAATCTTAGGGGAGAGAGAGAAAAAAACAGAGCGAGGGGGAGAGAGAGAGAGAAGTAAACGAGAGGGAGAGAGAATGAAAACGGGTTGGAGTGGGCAGTCTCCTGTGTGGTGTGATAAGGTCAGTCTTTATGGGACTATTCCTGCCCCCAAATTGTCTCACCCATGGCCAGAGTGCCTTTGGATAAGATATCAGGGTTTCAGGACATCTTTAGGACACATTTGTGACTGCAGAATAGCAAAAGTTAAACACGAAGACATTTTAATCTATTACCATCCCTTGAACGTTCCCTTGAGTAAGGGAAGAGATCTGGAAACGATATACGAAGACACTTCATTTTAAATATTCATTGTTCTTCAAAAATGTCTTCATAAAATTTTTTTTTCCCTTTAATCACTACCATGGAGACCTTGTCATTTAAGGGTGTTCCGTGCTCAATCCTTTTGTAGGGTGGAGTTACCCTCTAATTCCTTGGGTTTAGGAAAGTCTGTATTATCATACATTTGCTTAAAGAGCTTATCTTTATACACAATAGAAAATTACTTCTGGTCTTATTACTTGTTCCTACTGTGGTTTAACTTTCTTCTCAAGGCAAACAGTTTTCAGAATATTCAGTGCTGGGTATGGCTGCTGCTCCTAGCAAAATACAGCATTTCTGTTTGCTGAACTGTGAGCATTAATGTTCTTCCTCTTCCTCTCTATTTGGCTAAAAAACTATTCTATTGGCTTATTCAAAAGTGGTATTAGATGTCGTAAAGATGAACTAAAGAGACTGAGATAGATGCTAGCTCAAGTTGACATCTCTGGACATTTCCTTTACTTCCATTACAGTTATAGTCTGATTCTGAAACACATCAGAATGCTGTGGCAGGCTCTCACATTGGGAGTATGGCTCATGTGACTGTGACTAAATGTCTCCTTCCGGTTTCCTGTGAGTTTTTCTTTTGTCAGTCAATGAGCTTCAGATGGGCATCTAAAAAATGTTAGTATGTGCTCATGGACCCAGGGCACCCTGGTTTTCCCATGTGTGTGGTAAGTGCAACATCTCCCCACTTTCACCCAACATAACTTATGCTGGAAAGTGTGTTTGATTGGCACCTATAAGTTAGGGATAGAGGAGACGCCTGGGATAGCTCATGTCTGGAGCCCCAGTGCACTAAATGCGATGAGTAGGTGACACGAATAGGCTCAGCAGCAGGCCGTGGAGCCCTAACTACAGGCACGGGGGTCAAAAGCAAATCCTTGGAGTTTTGGGGAGCAGCAAAATAGGACCCGAATCCTAGATGTCTGGGATCCCTGATAGAGCAGAGACCCAGGGCTATATGGAAAAAGGTGGATGCCTCATAAAGACTGATGAACTGATAATTTGGTAACCCTTCCAATCAATATATTAAAAAAATGTGTGCAACATTTATTTAGAAGTAAGGCTGAATATATTTTGTGAGATAAGAAGAGAGGAAAGATTCCTCCTTGTAGCGCACTGGGGTAATCTCTGGTCCAGCTGTATTAAGCTCTGGCCCCAAGCATGCAAAACCAAAGGCCTATTATTCACCAGATTCTCCCTCCTTGGAAAGCATTTTGGGGAGGATCTCCTGTTACTTAAACCAGCCTCTTGGGATATCCTCTCCCCATCCCAAATAGCCTATGACTTCTCAAGTGCTTCATATAGCACTTTCTATGAGAGTAATGAAAAATATCATCATTTTCAGTGATATTTTAAGTCTTCACTATGTGGCTAGCTCTGAGGCACTGGAGAGCAAAAAGGGATCCACGTGACTAGAACTAGGTAAAACATTTATTTGGTCACAAGGATCAAGTGTTGTGATAGATCTCTAAGTTGTCTCATTTTCAAACTTTCGCTGATTTTCTGGCAAAAATCCATTACTAGAAAGACAATGTGGAACAGAAACAACGTATCTGTCTGATTTAGGGAAGTCTGCATTGCAAGGCAAAGGGGCAGGGCTCCAAACATCCCCAAAGGGTCCTCTAATGTGCTGATTGAAAGATAATGTTTAGTGTATGTCTATCCAGAGGTACATCTGACATCTCAAACAGATTTATATCATCTAAAGTAAATATGTGATATATAGCTGCTAACAGTTATTCTGTGGAAAGGAGTCCATTAAAATGTGGAGTTTCGTTGCCTTTTGGTCAAATATGAGAACTGTGTACTATCATGAAATCTGTATGTCCGGAAAACTTTGTTTCTCAAACCACTTGGTGATCCTATTTTTTCATTATGATAATTTCAACACAAACAAAATCCCTAAGTGAAAACTGCTTTTTTGCAATATGTAGCTGTACTAAATTCAGGTCGATGCAGTTCTCCCCAGGGATTGATTTCTTATGGAGTTTTTGAAATTAAACACAGCCAAGCATAGCCAAGCCAATTATGCACACACAGACACACACACACACACACACACACACACACACATCCTAAACATTACTCTTTAATAGAGCTTACTAGTAAGTTGAAAGCAGGCTTATTTGGGCCCATTCCTAGCGAGATGACTGTATTAACAACACCCTGCTGTGTAATGAACCGTTTCATGTGAGTTGTACAGAAAATGTTTTGTTTAACATCTATTCAATCAGTGTTTTCATTCCATTACTGAAGTTTGTCATAGGACCAACAGGTTCATTTTCCTATTGGTTATTTGGAAAGGGATTTCACTTGGTGCACACGAGTACCTTCTGTCTCGATAACCTTCTCGAGATAGTCAATTAGAGAAGGTTGATGGCAATATGTTTTCCTCATGTTTTAGGACAAGACTTACCCACTCACAGTACTTCTCACCCCTGACCCAAAGCAAGAAATTTCCTGGGTGGAAAAGCACCCCCGTTTAGCACTGAGCTCGCTCTTTTGAATAGGAAATGCAGAAGTAGAAAATATCTCTAGTTTGAACGAGTTTGCTGTCATTAAAGTGAGTAATGAGTTAGGAATGTGTGACAATTTAATTATAAATTGTAATTGAAAAGCAATTGAAGTGGAAAAAAACAAAGCTAGACAGTAATTAGAAAAGGATTTAGCTCTCCTTTGTTTTAGTTAGTAAATTTATGGAATTATGGTTGTCGCCTTTTATAAAAGGAAAACATATTATGAAACATAAAACAGATGTTTCTTTTAACAAAGCAGATTGTCTCTTTGTTACAGTGACTATCTGTCAATGATATGGGAAAGGTCTTTCCTTTATCTCCTTCCTTGTTGTCAATTAAAAAGAGGAACCAAAGATGTCTGTAGGAAACGATCATTTGTATTAGTGAGAAAGTCTTCTCAGGGAGGATTATGTTGTTTGTAAATGTTTGAGGCTGTAACAAGGTACAGGCTAAATAGCATGAACTCAACAGTGATGATATGTGAATACCTCGAGGGTATTTCTTAGAACTCTACCAAGTCAGATCGGGCAGAATGAGGGTCATGGTGTGAATGGAAGAGAAAACTCTTCTTTTAAAAACTATGACTCCCAGAATATAACAATTAGCAATCCTTAGTAGTTCTGAGTGAGGTGATACAGTTAATTATAATTTTGTTTGAATAGAGAAAATTGCCTTGACATTATTATTTGTCTCATCAGTCATTTCTGCTATTACATAACTAATAAAAGCAGGCTTTTGCAAGTAAATGAGAAACATCTGTGGGTCGTGTTTGGCTCTGATCGACCACAATAGTGTCTGTAGTAAGTGGCTTCATTTTTAAATATACTATTTGGAAAAGAAAGCAATAAAAGGAGAAGAAAAAAATACAGAGCTAATACAGCGTGTTTGTATGTGGGGTAATGCATGCCTGTTTCTACATACACAGAGGTAGACCTCTCTGACTCAGTTGCTATGGTGTTGGTAAATAACATTTTGAAAGATGGAACCATATTTTAAATGTACTATACACTGGAAAAAGATAGTTATTTAGAGATAATCACTGCTTAATTTATCTGCCTGATCTGCTTGGATTTTCATAATTTAGATATTCTCAAAGCAAAACACAGCTATATAAGCAGGATGGTCATAGGCATGGGGGTGGGTAGAGGTGGTGATGGTTAAAACACACACACACACACACACACACACACACACACAATGCTAAGAGACCATAATTTCTTCAGGCAGTACTTTACTGCTGGAAAAATTAAAAAATGTACCAGTTTTCTCACAGATATGTATCCATTTCTTCATGTGAACTAGGTCTTTGACTGCCATTTCCTTCCCAATGAAGTAAAGTATACTCACAACGGTTGCCCAATTCTTGATGAAGATACAGTGAAGCTTAGACTTTACAGGTAAGCAGCATAGAAGCATTGTTCATTCCTTAGCAGATAACCACTCTGTGTACTTCTTTTTCTTTGGATAGATATTATTATGATGGGAGTTACTAGATTTCAAACAAGTAATTCGCAGTAGGAACTGGAGACCTGAGTGGGTGAGGCAAGAATTGTAGCAACCTTTCAGTTACTTTTATTTATATCATCTTCCTTGGGGCATTTCTGTGGCAAATTATTAGCCCTCTCCTGTTTCTCTTTAGAGTTCTTGTATGGGTATCTCTGGTCATTCAATTCCCCACTTATGATAAAAAATGGAGATTACAAACTACAAATTTTTAATGAGAATTAGGAGGAAAATATATTCCAAAAGTGAATGAAATTCTTCTTTTTGATTATCAACTGCTTATTTATTAGAAGTGCAATATCTTCTATTTTTCAACATGTTATATTTTAAAAAGGTTCAAAAAATCAATTATAGAGTTGGACAAAGTGACCATATGACCCAGCAATTCTACTTCTAAATATACATAAGAGAAATAAAAGATATATTTACACAAAAATTTATACACAAATGTTCACTGCAGCATGTCTCATAAATGCCAAAAAGTTGAAACAATCTAACTGATGCATGTGTAAACGTGATGTGGTATATCCATACAATGGAATATTATTCAGCCATAAAAAGGAATGAAGTACTGATACATGCTACAACATGGATGAACCTTGAAAACATTACGCTAAGTGAAAGAAGTCTGACACAAAAGGTCACATATTGTGTAATTTCATTTATATGATATGCCTAGAAAAGGCAAATCCATAAAGACAAAGTGGATTAGTGGTTGCCAGCTGTTGAGGAAGGGGTGAATGGGGAGTGAATGCTCATGGGTGTGGATTTTTATGGTGGGGGGGGGTCATAAAAATGTTCTGGAATTAGGGAGCATGACGGTTGCATAACCTTATGAATATACTAGAAACCACTGAATTATAAACTTTAAAAAGGTAAATTTTAGGGTCTGTGTATTATATCTAAATAAAAAGTTAATTTAAAATTACATAGCACAGGGAGATCAGCTTGGTGCTTTGTGACCACCTAGAGGGGTGGGGTAGGGAGGGTGGGAGGGAGACTCAAGAGGGAGGGGATATGGGGCTATATGTAAACGTATAGCTGATTCACTTTGTTATACAGCAGAAACTAACACACCATTGTAAAGCAATTATACTCTAATAAAGATGTTAAAAAAATATAAGCTCATGGTTATGGTATTGCTCACTTTATAGAAGCAACTGAGAATTCAGTGTAGGTGGAGTAGGCCTTATACAGATTTTACTTGGTTTTTGTTGCTTTTAAGAGTATTTAAGAGTAAAATATGGCAGCATGAATTTCCCTTAAGTACTAGACTAATATGGGTCTAGAGTTTTGTAGCACAGTGAATCATCCTATAAACACTTATGATCATCTGCTATAGGTTAGGCCCATGCTAGACATAGGAAACAAAAACATGAGGAGACATAGACTGGTTCTCATGGTCTCATGCAAAAGATGGGTCGCTAACTGTGATTCAGAATGACAAGCGCCGTAAGAGAGGGGTGAACCGAATGCTGTGCTCAGGAAATGCGATGGCACCAAAGGGTACCTTAGGAAGCTATGCAATCAGCATACAAGGCTGTTTGAGTTTCCTAAGACTTTAAAGTTAAAAAACAAATTAGCTTCAAAGAGCTTGCTGGGAAGGGCTGGAAAAGCTAATGAATTCTAGCTGTTCCTATTTCTTTCTTCCTTGAGTTTCTGAGGGATGGGGAGGGTAGAGGAGCACACATGAAGGGCAGAGTTAGAGGACCTGTCAGGTTCCCTGGTCTTGAGGATTTAAAATAGAATATTCAGAGGAGTTGGAGGCAGAAAACCAGGGAGCATGTTTATTACCCTCTTACCTCGTCTCTAGCTCTTTTGGCAAGCTACTTGACCTCCCTGTGCCTGTTTCCTTATCTGTAAAATGGGATTAACCACACTTATGTTAGATTCCTGTGAAGACTGAATGATATACTCTTCATAGAGTTTAGTATCTGCCCGGGCCATCGTGAAAACACGTCAGTTAGGAGCTGCATTATTGATACACACCCATCACCCATTAATTTTCTCCCTTCAGTAAAGAGTGACAACCCCTATCTGCTGGTCTCTGTAAGTATCCAGAAAACAGAGTCACTAAGGGAATGGAGGTAACAATCACTGAATACCCTTTATATGCCAAGCGCTGAGCAGAGCACCCCAACTAGACTGTAGATGACTATTCATGTAGTGGCATTTCTGAAGAGCAAAAGGGCCTTGGTGCTTCAGAAACCCCTCACCCCCTCACCCCTGAATTAAAAGTCAATCCATAAATTATACATGCTGGATACTCTTAAGTTGCACACATGCTAGAGAAGGGACTCTGAGCTCATAGCAGTCTTTAAATACCAGTATCGATGATGGATTTGAGAGAAGGTGTTAAAAGAAGGGTCATTGGAAAGGGAAGAAACAGGAAAAGGAGTTGTCACCAAGGTAAGGAGAAGAAGGGAAAAGAAGAGAGAGGTTGGGAGTAGAGTATAAAATAAAATCCACACTACGTGACACACTGATTGTGTGAAAGCCAGTCTTTAAGCTTCCAGCCAAGTTAGTACACAATATCAGAAGTACCTGGGCACCAATAATATTGCCTTTGCTCTGTTCTGTCCACAGATTGACTGAGACAGACACCTTCACGGAAACCTTTATCCTGCGGGTCTATCTCCTGGAACCAGACTGTAACATCATCCGTATGAGTGACAATGTACTGGAGGTGTCTGAATTCTATGGCCTGTCCCGAGCCATTGATAAAAACCTGCTCAGATTTGATTATGAGAGGACGGCTAGTCTGGAGTGTACAGTCAGGCTGGACCCTGTGGGAACTCGGCTGCCAGCCCATGGCCAGCTGGTTGTGGTGGAGCCCTGGCCGGAAGAACCTCGTGGAGATCAACCACACAGTTTTTTCCCTGAGTCTCGTATGATATGTTTTAATACTTATCTGGATGTTACTAAAGCTGACAGATCTGTAAATGGTCATCTTCTACCATGACAAAGATTTTTACTTAATATAATTTGTAGCTGGCTGAAAAATGTAAGTTAGTGGTTAAGAGTGTAGACTTTGGAATTGGAAAAACCCGGGCTTGAAAACTGCCTCTGCTATTTATTCCCTGTGTGCTTTTAGGGGAATTATTTAACCTGTCTAAGTCTCTGTAAAACGGACAAGGATAGTGGCTGTTCCATAGGATTGTATAAAGATGGGATGAGATCACACACATACAAAGTGCTTAACACAGTGTCTGGCTCATAGCAAGTGCTCGGTAGCTGTCAGCTGTTATTATTAATAGTAGGTAGCAATGGCAGTGGTAGCAAAAGTAGCTGGTGAATTTACTAAGTATTACTAGACTTGGAGCAGGTTTGAGGTAGAGCTGGTGGGCAGCAGCCATGGTTTAAATCAGGAAGAGTTAATGGATAACGTTCTTTCTGTTATTCATTTAATTATCACATTTTGGGCACCTCCTAGATGCATAATAGTGTTCTAGGCACTGTGGGAAGAGCAAAAAATATAAGGGAAAATCATGATCACAGTAATACCTTGAATTTGGACAGAAATTTATAGCTGAAAACATGCACAATAAGTCATCTCATTTGGTCTTCACAGCCTTCACAGGGTAGGAAGTAGGATACCTATTTTGTACATCAGGGAAATGTGCAAAAGGCCACTAGAAAAATAAGTGACCTGTGAGTATCATATACTGTGCAGGAGTGAAAAAGGCAGTTGGACAGAGACAAAAGACTATGTCTTGGAGAGATGACTGTGGTTTTCGGTGGGAGACAGCAGGTTGGCTCAGGTGGTCAATGAATATTTGAAGAAAGGTTTAGAAAAAAGATTAAGTCGACCTGAAAAGGTTTTCAGGATTTGAGTGTGTGACAAGCACTAAGGGGAGTGAATTTCAGTGAGTAGAATATTCTAGCAGAGATGGCATGATGGTACCATGGAAGTGGATGCTGTAAAGGAAGACCAGAGCAGGACAGTGGAAGACCTACAGTGAGCCTATTAGTCAAAGATGGTCCAGCACCAGAAAATGCATTTTATATATTTTTTCTCTTGGTCACTTTTGGTGGTTAAGAACCTGATTGGATAATTGGTCAACTGTTCTTTTCAGTAAAGGCAATGACAGGTTTTCAAGAAAATGACAACCTACTCAGTGAATGATTGGAGGGTACATGTGAGTAGTCTTTGGGTAGTGAGAGGGAATGAGTACCCATGGGAGGGAGGATGGGTTTTTAAATTTTTACAATCATTAATGTACAAGTGACTCTCTTAATTCACTGCTGTACATTCTAGAACTGGGAACAGAACTGAAGTGTCCTGGTGGCAGATGTCCCCTGGGACTGAAGAAAATAGGAAGTCTCAAAATGAGCTGTGAGGAGTTCTTGTTGTCGGGGCTTCGATATCAACATCTGAGTCCCCCTTCTCCGCACATTGATTACATCTCCATCCGACTGGACCTCACAGATAGCAGGAGTAAAATCATATACAAGGTAGAGTCCGTGGGGTTATGTGTCTGTGTCCCCAGCTGATCCACAGCAAGAAAGCCAGTTCCACGGGGGCGCTTGTGCTGGTTCCTGTATGGTTGTGGGTAGAACAGCTCAGCGAACTGCAGACTTGTTCTGCCAGTACGTGCTTGAAACAGTAGCTTTTGTATATAATATCAGTACATAGTTTCCCTTCTCTGCCTCTCTTGTAGCTCTATCATCACTGAAGCAGCTTAGAAAGGACCTGGGTCAGGTTACATGCTAACTTTCTTCTCCCGTTCCCTTCAGTGTTCTTCAGATTCCCATTTCTGCGCTTGTAACTCCTACTCTTTGATGCTTCATTTACTCCTTTATTAGAACCTCCTTTCATCTGTTAGAGGAAATCAGAGGGTCCACCCACCCACTCTGCAAGGCCGCAGGAATCTGGGAGAGAGGGGGAGCTCAGTCCTACTTCTATGGCTGTAGCAGATGATATCATTTTCACTCTTTCAGACTTTGAGTTGGAGGACTGGGTTGTCAAGGAGACAGCCCCCCAAGGACCTCCTGCATCTTCCAATCTCTTTTACATTCTCCTGCCCTTTCTTTCCTTTGATCTCTTCCCATGGAAACGATGACAGAAAGTGAAATCAGCCTGTATAAGAGATTTGACATGCTATTCTCTTAATTCATGTATGCTGTAACTTGTTTATTTGGGAAGCTGGGGTGACTGTGTACCTGCTGAAACAGCTCAGATTTTGTGCTGATTTAAGGTGATCTGAGATGACATTTGTGGAAGACCTCCGTCTTTCACAGGCTGACTTCTCACTAGGATTTCTCCTAACAGACCCAGTCAAATATTGAACATTATTACCACAGGAATTAATAAAACACGGAATGATAAGGAAATGAGTAAACAGGATTATAGAATTTTATAATTGAGATTTGGAAAAACCGTGAGGTAGTCTGGTCAAACTGATCAGGTGAATCACTTGGGGAGCTTTGAAAGAATAGATTTGAGTCTAACATTAACAGTTAAGAGCATGACTTTCGGCCCAGGTTGCCTGGGTTCAAATGTTAACTAGCTGTGTGACTTTGTACTTTATGCCTCATTTAAAAAATCTTAAAATGGGCATAGTCGTACTTACTTCTTATTGAGAGGATTAAATGAGATAATGCTTACAAAGCACTTGGCACAAAGTTGGACACGTAATAACCTCTATACATATTTTGCTAGTGAAAAAACTGATCATCAGCCAGGTTTGGAAATGATTGGCTTAGCCCAAGCCCCTTGTTTTATAGTGGTAGCCAGAGAAATCGTGAACCTCGCGAACCTTGACTCTACATGCTTGGCTGAGTCAAGACTAAACCCTACGTCTCTTAACGACTAGTCTGTGTCTTCTGTTTGTTTTGAGGTCAAACTCCTTTCCCTTTTAATGCTTTTTTGTATCTGTAAAAAAAAATTAGAGCCATTTTTCTTCCTAATTGATTTTTCTTCTTTTTCCTCTGTATATTGATAAAGGGTTTTATGTTTTCAGATCAGTTTTATTAGGAGTTTCCCCTTTAAAATAACCTTCCTGTATTATTTAGAATTAACCTATTCCATAGTCAATTTGGCATGTCACAAACAGATATAAAAGTAATATGCTCAACAGCAGAGGATTTTTTTTTAAAAGCACAGAAAGAAAAATAAGAAAACAAAACTAGGGGTATTTCCACCATTTTTATATATATACACCCTTACACACACATACACAAACACACACACAGAGTGAGTGGGGAGGCATGCACACCAGAGTTAGTTTATGGAACTGAATTTATACTGTATTTGAAGTTTTGTATCTTGCTATTTTTTAATTTTTATGCTGGTATGGTCCTTCCTCATCAAGTGACTAAATGACTGTTCACCCGTAATTTCTTACAGATTTAAAAACATTTTCCTGTTTATATTTGCCTTTTTATTCTGCCTGAAATGAATTTTATCATATTGTGAAACACAGAACAGTTTTTTCCAGGTAGCCAAAATTTTCAACACTATTTGTTGAATAATGGACATGTTTTGAGATGAGTCTTCTATTGTATAGAAAGATATTATGTGTCTATTTCAAGGCTAGCTCTTTTGTTCCTTAGATTTGCCCACCTATTCTTGTGCCAGTGCCATATTATTCTAAATATAAAAGGTCTATTATAGACTTTAACACTTTACAGGCAAGTCCTTCCTCATAGCCATGAGTCCTTCCTCTTAAAATTTTCTTATCCATTCTCACCTATTCTTAGTTCTAGGCAAGTAATTAAATATTTATGTAAGTTTTTTAAAAAAGCCCCTAAATATCTTTATCAGGATTGGATTAAAACTATAAATTATTTTGGGAAGAATTGGAGTATTGGAACATTTCCATATTGAGTTGTCTCATCCAGACAAAAGTTATCTAACTTCATCGAGGCAAATGATATTTTATATGTTTCTGTAAAGTTTGTAGTTTTCTTCATGTCAGTTGTGCACACTTAAGTCCAGTCCTAGACAGTTTGTTTTTGTAAAATTATTATGACTAGTCTTCTTTTCCTCCACTATTTCTTCTCATTGGTTACCGATGATAGATAGGAGAGCTATTTCTTAGACTAATCTTCTTTTGTCTGCCTTCTTTCTTGAATTCAATTATTCTAAAAATTTTTCAATTCTTTGGGCATTTAAAGACCATAATTACATCTTTCACTAATGATGATAATTTTTTCCTTTCTTTTTCAATAATTATTCCTCTTTTTTCTACTCTTTTCTCCACTGGTTTGGCCAGAATAGTATTAAAAATAGTGATGCTTATAAGAATCTTTGTCTTGTACATTTCATCACTGTCAACTGCCCACACTGTCCTTTTTAATGTTTCTTGCCTTGAATTCATCATCTCTTTGAAATTCTTTTGGTTACAACTGCAAACTTTACATGATAAGTTAGGATCATCCTTTTACTTTTAATCTTTGTATATAATTTTAAGTGCCTCTCTGGTAAGGCAGATATAATTGGATATTTAAATTTCAGAATATTTGTCTTGAACAAGAGAATATAGGCCATATTTCTGTAATAATGGATATCTGTGGGGTTTTTTCTATCATCTTGTTTTCTGCTTTCTTGCTAGTTAAAAGAAATTATCTTGCATTCTAGTTTATATTTTCTCAGACTTTATCTTTACTTATTTGAAAAATCTTTATCCCACTTTAAAATTTATTTCTAAATTTAAAAAATTCTTTAACCTATATTTTTAACATTTAAAGTAAAAAATGAAGTCTTTTGCATCCTTCCTATATGAGGATTGATCCTTTCTCACTGCAGTTACTCACCAGCAGGCTTGGTTAATATAATCTGCAACTTTAGTTCCAGTTTATCGTTTTTATACCTTACGATTGCTTGCATCATCTTTTATTTCAAGTACACTCTTTTGACATTTGTATCCATTTTGTTAGTATGTTTCAAATAACATTTATTTAGGCTTAACTCTAGGTTTAATTGGTCTTATTGTTCGGCACCAGTCCTTTCATATTGTAATTTCCCCATTCTTGTTTAAATTATAAATCTTCAAATGTTTTTCAATGGCTCGTGAAGACTAAATAGTGTAAACTCTGTGCTGTCTCAGCATATCACTCCTTTGTCTTTATAAATCACGCAGTGAGAAGGGGGTGGGGTTGTCTTCTTCTATTTCTCTCTTTCTTTGAGGCTTGCTGACTAGTTTCTGAATTTCCAGGCTGGGGGGTGGGTGGTTTGGAGAAGTTTGGAGAGAGAGGTCTTATTGGACCAGGCACTGATGGAATATGACTTCATGTTCTCTCAGTCTGGCAGATGTTTCAAGCTGCTTCTTAGTCTCGGGGCAATTTCATGGTTCCTCTGGAGATCCCCCATTGCGAAGGCCTCTCATCTTGGGAGAGTACATTTCTAGCCTTATTGGTCAATTGCAGTTCCTTTCGACACTCCTAGGATATGATTTCCACTTCCAGGTTCTTTCTGCTCAGATTCTTTGGCTTCTCACAGATGCACCCTAAAGGTCAGGGTCCAGGATGACCCTAGACCAACACTCTGTCCCACTTGCTCCACACCTGAGAACACTTGTTTATTCCTTCCTGCCGCAAACAAGGACTAGAGACTGATCCCAGCACAGATACCATTATTCTTCTGCCTCTGGCCCTGAGCTTCCTCAGGTATGAGCCCAGCATTAGTTCTCTGTGTGCCCCACCAGTAAAAGACACATACTTAGGCTGGCGTGAAGGAAATAGGAATGTGTTAAATATCATACTATTTACCCTGATTTTATAGCATCATTTATATTGTTTCCCCCTTCATCTTTTCTTTCTCCTTCAAAAGTCAGAGAGTGTGTGGTTACCCGTCTATATCAGAGCTGGCATCCCTAATCAGATTCCAAGGGCTGCATTCATGGCCATGTTTATTCTGGAAGTGGATCAGTTCATCCTGACCTCTTTGACTACATCAGTTCTGGACTGTGAAGAGGATGAGACCCCCAAACCCTTGCTGGTGTTCAACATTACTAAAGCCCCGCGCCAAGGCTATGTGACTCACCTGTGGGATCACACCAGACCAGTGTCTTCCTTCACCTGGAAAGACCTAAGTGACATGCAAATTGCCTATCAGCCACCAAAAAGCAGCCATTCTGAGAGGAGACATTATGAGGTAAGAAGGAAGAGAGACAAAGCTGCTAGCCTATTTGGTATTCATAGAGTCATTGAAGAGGCTCCGCCAGTGGAGAACCACTGCTTTGAGAGAGGCTCTAGTGGTCTGATGCTGGACTGACATAGTCTTCTGAGCAAATGCAGGGAAACATGTCTAGCATATTTGCTTATTTGGGGTTAAGAACTTCTTT
Source organism: Leucopleurus acutus (assembly GCF_964270905.1). Lineage (NCBI taxonomy): Eukaryota > Metazoa > Chordata > Mammalia > Artiodactyla > Delphinidae > Leucopleurus > Leucopleurus acutus. The sequence goes on along the minus strand of NC_139150.1, from coordinate 64,246,114 downwards.
CACAGAGAGGAAAAGTTAAAAACACTGATAAACTAAGGAACAAGACCTACAGCCTGAAAAAGTGAGATTAGGTTGTCAAAAATGAGATCAGGCAACAGCAGAAACCTGAATCAGTTTTGCCTCCATCTGTGGTGTATAGCCCAGAAATAATGGTATTTTATATTATAAATGGTCAATGTGTGATTCATATGCAATTGTTTGTTTACAGGTGGAGCTGGAAGTATATGACTTCTTCTTTGAAAGGAGTGCACCTATTACCGTTCACATCTCCATCAGAACAGCAGACACAAATGCCCCGAGAGTGTCCTGGAACACAGGTAAAGTGCAATATAGGAGTCAAGCAACATAGCCTTGAAGGGAAGACAAGAAAGTGTATGGGTCAGGAAAAAAAGGTAGCTTTATTCCCATTTTACACATGAGGCAACTGAAACCAGACAGGTTAAGGGTATCAGATAGTTATCTTTTTGGTTTTGTTTTTCCTGCTGTCAGGGTGAGAAATTTAAATCCAGGATTCTTGTGTCCTGAAACTAAGTTCTTTCCTTTAGAGGAGATAAGCCAAAGATCCCTTTCCTCTGATTGAGGCAAAAAAGTGACGATTTGTGATATTGAGCATAGTTGGACTGGGAGAGAAAAGGTCTCCAACTCAAAATTGTTCAGAAGCATCGAAGGAAGGCGTAGACTGTAATCCATTGTCTTATTGTTAACTTGGGTTGCATGGAAATGAAAATGCATAAATAAGAGTTTAAACTTCTTCGTTTTATTTTTTATTTTTTTATATTGTGTAACTGACTTACAATTTTATATTAGTTTCAGGTGTACAACATAGTGATTCAATATTTTTATATATTATACTCCATTTAAAGTTATTATAAAGTATTGGCTGTATTCCCTAGGCTGTACAATATATTCTTGTACCTTATTTATTTTACACATAGTGGTTTGTACCTCTTAATCCCCTCTCCCTATCTTGCCCCTCCCTGCTTCCCTTTCCCCACTGGTAACCCGTAGTTCTGTATATCTGTGAGTCTGTTTCTGTTTTTTTCATATTCATTTATTTTTTAGACTCCACATATAAGTGATAACATTGAGTATTTGTCTCTCTGTGACTTATTTCACTAAGCACAATATGCTCTAAGTCCAACCACGTTGTGGCAAATGTCAGAATCTCATTCTTTATTATGGCTGAGTAATATTCCATTGTATACATAAACCACATCTTCTTTACCCATTCATCTGTTAATGGACACTAGGGTTGCTTTCATATAGTGGCTATTGTAAATAATGTTGCTATGAACATTGGGGCACATGTATCTCTTCCAATTAGCATTTTTGTTTTATTCAGGTATACCCAAGTAGTGTGATTACTGGGTCATGTGGCAGTTTTATTTTTTAGTGTTTTGAGAAACCACCATACTGTTTTCCTCAGTGGCTGCACCAATTTACATTCCCACCAACAGTGTACGAGTGTTCTCTTTTCGCCACATCCTTGCCAACATTTGTTATTTGCATTGTTTTTGAATGATAGTCATTCTGACAGGTGTGAAGTGATATATCATTGGGGTTTTGATGTGCATTTCTCTGATGGCTAGCAATGTTGAGCATCTTTTCATGTGCCTGATTGCCATCTGTATGTCTTCTTGGGAAAAATGTTAATTCAAGTCTTCTGACCATTTTTTTTTAACATCTTTATTGGAATATAATTGCTTTACAATAGTGTGTTAGTTTCTGCTTTATAACAAAGTGAATCAGTTATACGTATACATATATCCCCATATCTCTTCCCTCTTGCGTCTCCCTCCCTCCCAATCCCACCCCTCTAGGAGGTCACAAAGCAGTGAGCTGATTTCCCTGTGCTATGCGGCTGCTTCCCACTAGCTATCTATTTTACATTTGGTAGTGTATATATGTCCATGCCACTCTCTCACTTTCTCCCAGCTTACCCTTCCCCCACCCCGTATCCTCAAGTCCGTTCTCTAGTAGGTCTGCCTCTTTATTCCTATCTTGCCCCTAGGTTCTTCATGACCTTTTTTTTTTTTTTTTTTTTAGATTCCATATATATGTGTTAGCATATGGTATTTGTTTTTCTCTTTCTTACTTCGCTCTGTACGATGGCTGAGTAATATTCCATTGTATATATGTGCCACATATTCTTTATCCATTCATCTGTTGATGGACACATAGGTTGCTTCCATGTCCTGGCTATTGTAAATAGAGCTGCAATGAACATTGTGGTACATGACTCTTTCTGAATTATGGTTTTCTCAGGGTATATGCCCAGTAGTGGGATTGCTGGGTCGTATGGTAGTTCTGTTTTTAGTTTTTTAAGGAACCTCCATACTGTTCTCCATAGTGGCTGTATCAGTTTACATTCCCACCAACACTGCAGGAGGATTCCCTTTTCTCCACACCCTCTCCACCATTTATTGTTTGTAAATTTTTGGATGATGGCCATTCTGACTGGTGTGAGATGATATCTCATTGTAGTTTTGATTTGCATTTCTCTAATGATTAATGATGTTGAGCATTCTTTCATGTGTTTGTTGGCAATCTGTATATCTTCTTTGGAAAAATGTCTATTTAGGTCTTCTGCCCATTTTTGGATTGGGTTGTTTGTTTTTGTGATATTGAGCTGCATGAGCTGCTTGTAAATTTTGGAGATTAATCCTTGTCAGTTGCTTCATTTGCAAATATTTTCTCCCATTCTGAGGATTGTCTTTTTTATGGTTTCCTTTGCTGTGGAAAGGTTTTAAGTTTCATTAGGTCCCATTTGTTTATTTTTGTTTTTATTTCCATTTCTCTAGGAGGTGGGTCAAAATGGATCTTGCTGTGATTTATGTCACAGAGTGTTCTGCCTATATTTTCCTCTAAGAGTTTCATATTGTCTGGCCTTACATTTAGGTCTTTAATCCATTTTGAGCTTATTTTTGTGTATGGTGTTAGTGAATGTTCTAATTTCATTCTTTTTCATGTAGCTGTCCAGTTTTCCCAGCACCACTTATTGAAGAGGCTGTCTTTTCTCCACTGTATATTCTTGCCTCTTTTATCAAAGACAAGATGACCATATGTGCGTGGGTTTATCTCTGGGCTTTCTATCCTGTTCCATTGATGTATATTTCTGTTTTTGTGCCAGTACCATACTGTCTTGATTAGGGTAGGGTTGTAGTATAGTCTGAAGTCAGGAAGACTGATTCCTCCAGCTCAGTTTTTCTTTCTCAAGATTGCTTTGGCTATTCGGGGTCTTTTGTGTTTCCATTACAAATTGTGAAATTTTTTGTTCTAGTTCTGTGAAAAATGCCAGTGGTAGTTTGATAGGGATTGCATTGCATCTGTAGATTGCTTTGGGTAGTATAGTCATTTTCACAATGTTGATTCTTCCAATCTAAGAACATGGTATATCTCTCCATCTGTTGGTATCATCTTTAATTTCTTTCATCAGTGTCTTATACTTTTCTGCATACAGGTCTGTTGTCTCCTTAGGTAGGTTTATTCCTAGATATTTTATTCTTTTTGTTGCAATGGTAAATGGGAGTGTTTTCTTAATTTCCCTTTCAGATTTTTCATCATTAGTGTATAAGAATGCAAGAGATTTCTGTGCATTAATTTTGTATCCTGCTACTTTACCAAATTCATTGATTAGCATTAGTAGTTTTCTGGTAGCATCTTTATGATTCTCTATGTATAGTATTGTGTCATCTGCAGTGAGAGCTTAACTTCTTCTTTTCCGATTTGGATTCCTTTTATTTCTTTTTCTTCTCTGATTGCTGTGGCTGAAACTTCCAAAACTATTTTGAATAATAATGGTGAGAGTGGGCGACCTTGTCTTGCTCCTGATCTTAGTGGAAATGATTTCAGTTTTTCACCATTGAGGATGATGTTGGCTGTGGGTTTGTCATATATGGCCTTTATTATGTTGAGGTAAGTTCCCTCTATGCCTAGTTTCTGCAGGGTTTTTATCATAAATGGGTGTTGAATTTTGTCAAAAGCTTTCTCTGCATCTATTGAGATGATCAGATGTTTTTTCTCTGTCAATTTGCTAATATGGTGTATCACATTGATTGATAGGGGTATATTGAAGAATCCTTGCATTCCTGGGATAAACCCCACTTGATCATGGTGTATGATCCTTTTAATGTGCTATTGGATTTTATTTGCTAGTATTTTGTTGAGGATTTTTGCATCTATGTTCATCAGTGATATTGGCCTGTACTTTTCTTTCTTTGTGACATCTTTGTCTGGTTTTGGTATCAGGGTGATGGTGGCCTTGTAGAATGAGTTTGGGAGTGTTCCTCCCTCTGCTATATTGTGGAAGAGTTTGAGAAGGATAGTTGTTAGCTCTTCTCTAAATATTTGATAGAATTCGCCTGTGAAGCCATCTGGTCCTGGGCTTTGTTTGTTGGAAGATTTTGAATCACAGTTTCTATTTCAGCACTTGTGATTGGTCTGTTTATATTTTCTGTTTCTTCCTGGTTCAGTCTCTGAAGGTTGTACACTTCTAAGCATTTGTCCATTTTTTCCAGGTTGTCCATTTTATTGGCATATAGTTGCTTGGAGTAATCTCTCATGATCCTTTGTATTTCTGCAGTGTCAGTTGTTACTTCTCCTTTTTCATTTCTAATTTGTTGATTTTGAGTCTTCTCCCTTTTTTTCTTGATGAGTCTGGCTAACAGTTTATCAATTTTGTTTATCTTCTCAAAGAACCAGCTTTTAGTTTTGTTGATCTTTGCTATCGTTTCCTTCATTTCTTTTTCATTTATTTCTGATCTGATCTTTATGATTTCTTTCCTTCTGCTAACTTTGGGTTTTTTTGTTCTTCTTTCTCTAATTGGTTTAGGTGTAAGTTTAGATTGTTTATTTGAGATGTCTCTTGTTTCTTAAGGTAGGATTGTATTGCTATGATCTTCCCTGTTAGAACTGCTTTTGCTGCATCCCATAGGTTTTGGGTCATCGTGTTTTCATTGTCATTAGTTTTTAGGTATTTTTGGATTTCCTCTTTGATTTCTTCAGTGATCTCCTGGTTATTAAGCAGTGTATTGTTTAGCCTCCATGTGTTTGTATTTTTTTTACAGAGTTTTTCCTATAATTGATATCTAGTCTCATTTCAGTTTTCTTAAATTTACCAAGGCTTGATTAGTGACCCAAGATATGATCTATCCTGGGGAGTGTTCCATGAGCACTTGAGAAGAAAGTGTATTCTGTTGTTTTGGGATGGAATGTCCTATAAATATCAACTAAGTCCATCTTGTTTAATGTATCATTTAAAGCTTGTGTTTCCTTATTTATTTTCAGCAATGATCTGTCCATTGCTGAAAGTGGGCAGTTAAAGTCCCGTATTATGATTGTGTTACTGTCCATTTCCCCTTTTATGGCTGTTAGTATTTGCCTTATGTATTGAGGTGCTCCTGTGTTGGGTGCATCAATATGTACAATTATTATTTCTTCTTCTTGGATTGATCCCTTGATCATTATGTAGTGTCCTTCTTTACTTCTTGTAATAGTCGTTGTTTTAAAGTCTATTTTGTCTGATATGAGAATTGCTACTCCAGCTTTTGATTTCCATTTGCATGGAATATCTTTTTCCATCCCCTTACTTTCAGCCTGTATGTGTCCCTAGGTCTGAAGTGGGTCTTTTGTAGATAGCATATATATGGGTCTTGTTTGTGTATCCATTCAGCCAGTCAATGTCTTTAGTTGGAGCATTTAATCCATTTACATTTAAGGTAATTATCGATATGTATGTTCCTATTACAATTTTCTTAATTTTTTGGGATTGGTATTGTAGGTCTTTTCCTTCTCTTGTGTTTCCTGCCTAGAGAAGTTCCTTTAGCATTTGTTGTAAAGCTGGTTTGGTGGTGCTGAATTCTCTTAGCTTTTGCTTGTCTGTAAAGAGATCCTTGTTGGGTAGAGTAATCTTGGTTTTAGGTTTTTCCCCTTCATCACTTTAAATATGTCCTGCCACTCCCTTCTGGCTTGCAGAATTTCTGCTGAAAGATCAGCTGTTAACCTTATGGGGATTCCCTTGTGTGTTATTTGTTGTTTTTCCCTTGCTGCTTTTAATATTTTTTCTTTGTATTTAATTTTTGATAGTTTGATTAGTTTAAGTCTTGGTGTGTTTCTCTTTGGATTTATCCTGTATGGGACTCTCCATGCTTCCTGGGCTTGATTAACTATTTCCTTTCCCATATTAGGGAAGTTTTCAACTGTAATCTCTTCAAATATTTTCTCAGTCCCTTTCTTTTTCTCTTCTTCTCTGGAACCCCTATAATTCAAATGTTCGTGTGTTAAATGTTGTTGCAGAGGTCTCTTGAGACTGTCCTCAATTCTTTCCATTCTTCTTTCCATTCTTTTATTGTGCTCTGCAGTAGTTATTTCCACTATTTTATCTTCTAGGTCACGTATCTGTTCTTCTGCCTCAGTTATTCTGCTATTGATCCCTTCTAGAGAATTTTAATTTCACTTATTGTGTTGTTCATCACCATTTGTTTGCTCTTTAGTTCTTCTAGGTCCTTGTTAAACGTTTCTTTTATTTTCTCCATTCTATTTCCAGTATTTTGGATCATCTTTACTATCATTACTCTGAATTCTTTTTCAGGTAGACTGCCTATTTCCTCTTCATTTGTTTGGTCTGGTGGGTTTTCACCTTGCTCCTTCATCTGCTGTGTGTTTCTCTGTCTTCTCATTTTGCTTAACTTACTGTGTTTGGGGTCTCCTGTTCACAGGCTGCAGGTTCGTAGTTCCTGTTGTTTTTGGTGTCTGCCCACAGTAGCTAAGGTTGGTTTAGTGGGTTGTGTAGGCTTCCTGGTGGAGGGGACTAGTGCCTGTGTTCTGGTGGATGAGGCTGGATCTTGTCTTTCTGGTGGGCAGGTCCTTGTCTGGTGGTTTGTTTTGGGGTGTCTGTGGCCTTTTTATGATTTTAGGCAGCCTCTCTGCTAATGGGGTGTGTTGTGTTCCTGTCTTGCTAGTTGTTGGGCGTAGGGTGTCCAGCACTGTAGGTTGCTGGTCGTTGAGTGGAGCTGGGTCTTTGCGTTGAGATGGAGATCTCTGGGAGATTTTCGCCGTTTGATATTATGTGGAGCTAGGAGGTCTCTTGTGGACCAATATCCTGAACTTGGCTCTCCCTTCTCTGAGGCACAGCCCTGACGCCTGGCTGGAGCACCAAGAGCCTGTCATCCACACGGTTCAGAATAAAAGGGAAGAAAATAAAAAAAAGAAAGAAAAAATAAAATAAAGTTATTATTAAAAAAATTTTTTTAAGTATTAAAAGGGAAGGTAGATTGCAACCAAACCAAAAAACAAATCCACCAATGATAACAAGCGCTGAAAACTATACTAAAAAAAAGGGGAAAAAAAGGACCAACAGAACTCTAGGACAAATGGTAAAAGCAAAGCTATGCAGACAAAATCACACGCAGAAACATACACACACAAACTCACAAAAATAGAAAAAGGGAAAATATATATATATATTGTTGCTCCCAAAGTCCACCTCCTCAATTTGGGATGATTCGTTGTCTATTCAGGTATGCCACAGATGCAGCGTACATGAAGTTGACTGTGGAGATTTCATCTGCTGCTTCTGAGGCTGCTGGGAGAAATTTCCCTTTCTTTTCTTTGTTCGCACAGCTCCTGGGGTTCAGCTTTGGATTTGGCCCCGCCTCTGCGTGTAGGTCGCCTGAGGGTGCCTGTTCTTCGCTCAGACAGGAAGGGGTTAAAGGAGCTGCTGACTCGGGGGCTCTGGCTCACTCAGGCCGGCGGGGAGGGAGGGGCACGGATGCAGGGAGAGCCTGCGGCGGCAGAGGCCGGTGTGACGTTGCACCACCCGGAAGTGCGCCGTGCGTTCTCCCAGGAGAAGTTGTCCCTGGATCACGGGACCCTGGCAGTGGCGGGCTGCACAGGCTCCCAGGAGGAGAGGTGTGGAGGGTGACCTGTGCTGGCACACAGGCTTCTTGGTGGCGGCAGCAGCAGCCTTAGCGTCTCATCCCCGTCTCTGGGGTCCGCGCTTTTAGCCGCAGCTCGCGCCCGTCTCTGGGACTCTTTTAAGCGGCGCTCTGAATCCCCTCTTCTCGCACACCAGGAAACAAAGAGGCAAGAAAAAGTCTCTTGCCTCTTCAGCAGGTTCAGACTTTCTCCCGGACTCCCTCCCGGCCAGCTGTGGTGCACTAGCCCCTTCAGGCTGTGTTCATGCCGCCAACTCCAGTCCTCTCCCTGGGATCTGACTGAAGCCCGAGCCTCAGTTCCCAGCCCCGCCCGCCCCGGCGGGTGAGCAGACAAGCCTCTCTGGTGAGTTCTGGTCGGCACCGATCCTCTGTGCGGGAATCTCACCGCTTTGCCCTCCGCACCCCTGTTGCTGTGCTCTCCTCCGTGGCTCCAAAGCTTCCCCCCTCCGCCACCCGCAGTCTTCACCCGCGAAGGGGCTTCCTAGTGTGTGGAAACATTTCCTCCTTCACAGCTCCCTCCCACTGGTGCGGGTCCCGTCCCTATTCTTTTGTCTCTGGTTTTCCTTTTGCCCTACCCAGGTACGTGGGGAGTTTCTGCCTTTTGAGAGGTCCGAGGTCTTCTGCCAGCCTTCAGCAGGTGTGCTGTGGAGTTGTTCCACATGTAGATGTATTTCTGATGTATCTGTGGGGAGGAAGGTGATCTCCACGTCTTACTCTTCCTCCATCTTGAAGCTCCTCCTTCTGACCATTTTAAAATCAGATTGTTTGGTTTTCTGCTGTTGAGTTGTGTGAGCTGTTTATATATTTGGATATTCAATAAGTTGTCTTTTCATTTTGTTGATGGTTTCCTTTGCTGTGCAAAAGCTTTTACGTTTGATTAGATATCATTTGTTTATTTTTGCTTTTGTATCTGTTGCCTTAGGAGAAAGATCCAAAAAAATATTGCTATGATTTATGTCAAAGAGTGTTCTGCTATGTTTCCTTCTAGGAGCTTTATGGTTTCCAGTCTTACATTTAGGTCTTTAATCCATTCTGAGTTAATTTTTGTATATGACATGAGATATTGTTATAATTTCATTCTCTTACGTGTAGGGTCCTGGTTTACTGTAGGACTTTGCCTGAATTGAGGCAGTGGTATAGGGAACTGTTACTGTTCCTTCACTCTCTAGACTGACTTACTTTATAGACCCAGAGCCCTTTGAAAAGGAGGCAGGCACACCTGAGGAAGACACTTCAGTAATATCACAAACATATAAGGGGACTCCCCTTCCCCAGTGGGACCTGTAGACATTTTTCATGGTCACTGCACACTGAGACTAGGCAACTACCTCAAACCTGTAGGAATTATTGAACAGTGACTTTGCAACAACACTGGTACCTGGGGACACAGGATGCCATTGTAGTGGGAGTTCACAGAGTCTGCATTTAGGAGATAAATGGATTTTTAACCAGGATATCTCTCAGCGGTCTCAGTGGAACCCTGATTGTCACTCATGGTTTATTTTGTAGTTTCTGTGTGGTAGTTTAAATAGCGACCCTCAGCAGATAGTAGAATCCTCACTTTAGCTCCCAGACTCTTACAATAAAGGCTATTATGGTCTAAAAGACCAAAGGAAGCATGTGGTATTTCACTTGCCAAAAAAAATAATAAATCAAAAGCAATACTACATTCCTTGGGGGAACCTCAGGTATTAGAACCACCACCAAATATGTGAAAAGAGTGGTGCAGTCTTACCACATCCTCATTATTTATTTATTTATTTACTTACATTTCTTTTTTCAGAAAAATTTATTACAGTATAGTTGATTTACAATGTTGTGTTAGTTTCAGGTGTACAGCAATATGACTCAGTTATACATATATTCATTCTTTTTCAGGTTCTTTTCTCATATAGGTTAACACATAATATTGAGAAGAGTTCCCTGTGCTGTATAGTAGGTCCTTGTTGGTTATCTATCTTATATATAGTAGTGTGTGTATGTTAATCCCAAGTTCCTGATTTAATCTTTCCCCCCTTCTTTCTCCTTTGGTAACCATAAGTTTGTTTTCAATATCTATAAGTCTGTTTCTGTTTTGTAAATAAGTTCATTCGTATCATTTTTAAAAATTAGATTCCACATGAGTGATATCACATGATATTTGTCTTTGTCTGACTTACTTCACTTAGTATGGTAATATCTAGGTCCATCCATGTTGCTGCAAATGGCATCATTTCATTCTTTTTTCTGGCTGAGTAATATCCAGTGTATATACGTACCACATCTTCTTATCCATTCCTCTGTCAGTGGACATTTAGGTTACTTCCATGTCTTGGCTATTATAAGTAGTGTTGCAGTGAACATTGGGGTGCATGTATCTTTTCAGATTATGGTTTTCTCTCGATATATGCCCAGGTGTGGGATTGCTGGATCATATGGTAGTTCCATTTATAGTTGTTTAAGGAACCTCCATACTGTTCTCCATAGTGGTTGTACCAATTTACATTCCCACCAACAGTGCAAGAGGGTTCCCTTTTCTCCACACCCCCTCTAGCCTTTATTGTTTGTAAACTTTTTGATAACGGCCATTCTGACCAATGTGAAGTGATACATCATTGTAGTTCTGATTTGCATTTCTCTGATAATTAGTGATGATTTTCATGTGCCTATTGACCATCTTTATGTCTTCTTTGGAGAGGTGTCTATTTAGATCTAATGCCCAGTTTTTGATTGGGTTGTTTGTTTTTTGACATAGAGCTATGTGAGCTATTTGTATATTTTGTAGATTAATCCCTTGTCAGTCGCATCATTTGCAAATATTTTATCCCATTCTATGGGCTGTCTTTTCATTTTGTTGATGGCTTCCTTTGCTGTGCCTAAGCTTTTGAGTTTAATTAGGTCCCATTTGTTTTTGTTTTTATTCTCATTACTCTAGGAGGTGGATCAAAGAAGATATTGCTGTGATTTATGTCAAAGAGTATTCTGCCTGTGTTTTCCTCCAACAGTTTTATATTGTCCAGCCTTAAATTTAGGTCTTTGATCCATTTTGAGTTTATTTTTGTGTATGGTGTTAGAGAATGTCCTAATTTCATTCTTTTACATATAGCTGTCCAGTTTTCCCAGCACCACTTCTTTTTTCCATTGTATATTCTTACCTCCTTTGTCATGGATTAATTGACCATAAGTGTGTGGGTTTATTTCTGGACTTCCTATTCTGTTCCATTGATCTATGTGTCTGTTTATGTGCCAGTGTCATACTGTTTTGATTACTATAGCTTTGTAGTATAGTCTGAAGTCAGGGAGCATGATACCTCCAGCTTTGTTCTTTTTTCTCAAGATTGCTTTGGCAATTCTGGGTCTTTTATGGTTTTATGTTAATTTTAGGATAATTTGTTCTAGTGTGAAAAATGTCATGGGTGTTTTGATAGGGGTTATGTTAAATCTGTAGATTGCTTTGAGTAGTATGGACATTTTAACAATATTCATTTTTCAAATTCATGAACATGGGCTATCTTTCCATTTCTTTGTATCATCTTCAATTTCTTTCAGCTTTCTATAGTTTTCAGAGTACAGGTCTTTCACCTTCTTCGTTACGTTTATTCCTAGGTATCTTATTCTTTTTGATGCAGTTTTAAAAAGGATTGTTTTCTCTTTATGATTGTTATTATTAGCTTATAGAAAAGCAACAGATTTCTGTATATTAATCTTGTATCCTGCAACTTTACCGAGTTCACTTATTAGTTCTAATAGTTTTTTGGTGGAGGCTTTAAGGTTTTCTATATATAGTATCATGTCATCTGCAAATAGTGACAGTTTTTTTGTTTGTTTTTTTGTGGTACGTGGGCCTCTCACTGTCGTGGCCTCTCCCGTTTCGGAGCACAGGCTCCAGAGGCGCAGGCTCATCGGCCATGGCTCACGGGCCCAGCCGCTCCACGGCATGTGGGATCTTCCAGGACCGGGGCACGAACCCGTGTCCCCTGCATCGGCAGGCACACTCTCAACCACTGCACCACCAGGGAAGCCCCATAGTGACAATTTTACTTCTTCCCTTCCAGTTGGATGCCTTTTATTTCTTTTTCTTGTCTGGATGCTGTGGCTAGGACTTTCATTACTGTGTTAAATAGAAGTAGAGAGAGTGGTCATCCTTGTTTTGTTCCTGAGTTTAGCAAGAAGCCTTTCAGCTTTTTGCTGTTTAGTATGATGTTAGCTGTGGATGTGTCATAAATGGCCTTTATTATGTTGACATATGTTCCCTCTATGCCAACTTTGATAAGAATTTTCGTCATGAAAAGGTGTTGAATTTTATCAGATCCTTTTTTTGCACTTATTGGGATGATCATGGGATTTTTACCTTCCTTTTGTTAATGTGGTGTATCGTATTGATTGATTTGTGGATCTCGAACCATCCTCGCTTACCTGAAATAAATTCTACTTGATAATGTTGTATGATCCTTTTAATATATTGTTGATTTGCGTTTGCTAATATTTTGTTGAGGAATTTTGCCTCTATATTCATCAGAGATATTGGCTGGTAATTTTGTCTAGTTTTGGTATCAGATTCATGGTGGCCTTGTAGAGTTAATTTGGGAGAGTTCTCTCTGTTTCAATTTTTTAGAAATAGTTTGAGAAAGATAGGTATTAGCTGTTTTTTTATATATATTTGGGAGAATTACCCAGTGAAGCTGTCAATCCTGGGCTTTTGTTTCCTGGCAGTTTTTTTTAATTGTTTAAAAAAAATTTTTTTTATTACTAATTCAGTTTCACTACTGGTGTACAATCTGTTCAGATTGTCTATTTCTTCCTGATCCAGTCTTGGAAGAGTGTATGTTTCTAGAAATTTATCCTTTTTCTCTAGGTTGTGTAATTTGTTCGCATATAACTGTTTGTATTATTCTCTTATGATTTTTTTCTCTGTGAAATCAATTATTTCTCCTCTTTCATTTCTTACTTTGTTTATTTGAGTCCTCTCTATTTTTCTTGATGAACCTGGACACAGGATTATTGTTTCTGTTTAACCTTTCAAAAAAACAGATTTTGGTTCCATTGATTTTTTTTCTATTTTTTTTTTGTCTCTATTTTTATTTATTTCCTCTTTGATCTTTATAATTTTCTTCCTTCTGCTGACTTTGGGCTTCCTTTGTTCTTCTCTTTCTGATTCCTTTAGGTAGTAGGGTAGGTCGTTTTTTAAGATTTTTCTTGTTTCTTAGGGTAGGCCTGTATTGCTATAAACTTCCCTCTTAGAACTGCTTTTTCTGTGTTACACAGATTTTGGAAAGTTGTGGGTTTATTGTTTTTTTCATTTCTCTCAAAGTATTTCCTGATTTCCTCTTTGATTTCTTCATTGACCCATTGGTTTTTTTAGTAGCATGTTTTTTAGTCTCCACGTGTTTGTGTTTTTCTCATTTTTCTTCCTGCAATTGATTTCTGGTCATACCATTGTAGTTGGAAAAATGCTTGATATCATTTCTATCCTCTTAAATGTTCTGAGACTTGTTTTGTAGCCTACCATGTGATCTATCCTGCTGTTTTTGGATGAAATATCCTGTAGGTATCTGTTAAGTCCAACTGGTCTAAAGTGTCTTTTAAGACTATTATTTCCTTGTTGACTTTATGTCTGGATGATCTGTCCATTGATGTAAGTGAGGTGTTAAATTCCCCTAATATTATTGTATCATTGTCAATTTCTCTCTTGATGTCTGTTAATATTTGCTTTATATACTTAGTTGCCCCTATATTAGGCATATTTGTTAGCAAATGTTATATCCTTTTCTTCTGTTTATCCCTTTATCATTATATAATGCCCATTTTGTCTTTTGGTAAGACTTTGTTTCAAAGTCTATTTTGTCTGATATGGGTATGCCTACCCCCTGCTTTCTTGTCATTTCCATGAAGATCTTTTTTCCATCACCTCACTTTCAGTCTGTGTGTTTTTAGCTCTGAAGTGGACCGCTTGTAAGCAGCACATGGATGGATCTTGGGTTTTACTGTGTGTGTTTTTTTTTTAATCCAATCAGCCATCCTGTGTCTTTTCATTGAAACATTAAGTCCACTGGCATTTACAGTGATTATTGATAGGTATGTACTTATTGCCACTTCGTTACTTGTTTTCTGATACTTTTTGTTGTTCCTCTCTGTTCTTCTTTTAGTTGCTTCCCTTGTGTTTGATGATTTTCTTTAGTGGTATGCTTGTGTTCCTTTACTATATATTTGCTTTTACTAGTGGGATTTTTCCTTTCCTACAGATTCTTACTTCTTGTTGTAGCCTGTTCTTTTCCACTTAGAGAAGAACCGTTAACATTTCTTTTAGAATTGGTTTAGTGTTGATGTACTCTTAGTTTTTGCTTATCTGAGAAGTTCTTTATCCCTCCTTCAATTCTGAATGATAATCTTGCTGGATAGAATATCCTAGGTTGTAGGTTTTTCCCCTTTCAGCACTTTAAATTTAAATATATCATGCCACTTCCTTTTGGCCTGCAAAATTTCTTCAGAAAAATCCATTGGTAGCCTTATGGGGGTTCCCTTGTATGTGATTCTTTGTTTTTCTTTTGCTACCTTTAGAATTCTCTTTTATCTTTAACTTTTGCCATTTTAATTATGATATGTTTTGGTGTGGTTCTCTGATTTCATCTTGTTTGGGATGCTCTGTGCTTCCTGTACCTGGATATCTGTTTTCTTCTTCAGGTTTGGGAAGTTTTCAGCTATAATTCCATCAAATAAATTTTGACCCCTTTTTTTTCTCTCTTCTCCTTCTAGGACCCATGTAATGTGAATGTTATTATGTTTGATGTTGTTCCAACCGTCCCTTAAACTGTTTTCATTTTTAAAAATTTGTTTCTCTTTCTGCTTATCTGATTGGATGTTTTCCATTATTCTATCTTCCAGAACACTATGTGTTCCTCTGTATCACGTAGTCTGTCATTAATTATTTCTAGTATGTTTTTCGTTTCAGTTATTGTATATTCAGTTTTGACTGTTTTTTCCCATATTTTCTAGTTCATCTATTCCCTAGTCCAGTTAACATTCTTATTATTAATCTTTAAACTCTTTTTCTGGTAATTAATTCACCTCTGTTTCACTGGTTGGTTTTTCAGGTTTTTTTCCTTCTTTCGTTTGAAATAAAATCCTGTCTTCTTGTTTTGGTTAACTTTCTCTGTCTCTATAAAATTAGGTAAAAGTTACCTATCCTGGTCTTGAATGTGTGTCCTTGTGTGAGAGCATCCCTATACAGTCTGTGTGTTCCCAGTGGATTTCACAGGAGAGCTTGATCTGGTGTGAACATAAGTCATGTCTTTCCCCAGAGCATGCTGGCAGCTATCAACTTTGTAGGGGTTGGGGCTGGAGATGGAGGAGCTAGAGCCAGAGCCAGGTGTGAGTGGGAGCTTCTCCTCTGCTCAGTGGCCAACACCACCCTGGAACTGGAGCAGAAACCCTGGGTTGGGCTCAAGCCAGCTCCCTCCCCCGCAACTGTGCACTCTCCTCAGCTGTGGCAGCCCTGATTCTAGTGGGGAACTGTGCCTCAGAGCAAGAGGGGTTGGAAAGGGTGCCTGGCATGGGCCAGGGCACGCACTGAGGCAGTTGTGGGAAACCAGCCAGAGTCCTGGGCAGTTTCAATCTGCTTTCTCTCTCTTGTCATGGGAGTGAGCGAGAATGTGTGTGTTCTTCATGAGCAGAGTCTAGATTTCTTACAGCCCTGTTGTCAGTCCTATTGGTTTTCAAACCTTCTAAGGGCACTCGTCCTC
This sequence comes from Leucopleurus acutus, assembly GCF_964270905.1. Classification (NCBI taxonomy): domain Eukaryota; kingdom Metazoa; phylum Chordata; class Mammalia; order Artiodactyla; family Delphinidae; genus Leucopleurus; species Leucopleurus acutus. The sequence goes on along the minus strand of NC_139150.1, from coordinate 64,230,462 downwards.
CCACTGTTGGACCCCAGGGCTGGGGGACCCAGTATGTGGTTCAAGCCACTCCCCAGGGATATCTCCACCCTGGTAATCCCCCTCCTCTTCTGTGTCCCCTCCTAGGGATGCAGGTCCCAATCTGATTGATTCTCTTCCTTTCCTACCCAACTCCATGCGGATCTTTCTTATAGCCTTGGTTGCATAAGGGTCTTTCTGTCAGTCTCCAGTCCATTTCCAGTGAGAATTGCTCCACATGTAGATGTATTTTTGATGCATTCACAGGGGTGGGAGGAGGACAGGAGGTGAATTCTGCATCTTCCTACTCTGCCATCTTGACCTCCTCCTGCTTTATTTCTTTTAAAAGAAGGCTTTGCACTGCCTCTCATTCCTGAGTAGATTTAAAATGCAATGTATATATTTAGATAAAATGTAAATGTGAAATGTAAATGAAGATTTTTTTTCCTTTCCCCTTAATACCATCAAGAGCATTCAAAACATACTTATAAACAGTGTTGGTAGGTTCAGTTAACACAGAAAATATCTGTGTGATTTGAATACTCAGGTGGCAGCTTAAACTGATTACCTCTTGTGCTTGTGTGTGTGCTTGCACATGGGTAACATACCATGTGTGTATATTTGTATGTCTGTGAGTTTCAGTAGAGATGGACAACATTGGTTGGGCATCCTTGATTTATAATCTGCCTCTCCGTACTACTCTACCTCTGTTTGAGGGATAATGAGAGAAAAGAATGAATTAGTGAGCTAAAGTTTAGTAATAATCAAATATTAATTACGTTATTGCTTGAGTGTAGAGACTTAATGGTCTGCATGTGTATGTGTGATCTGTGAAACCAGGCTTGTTAAGAGCTCCAAATCTGGTTTTGACTAGTTTGGACACCAGAATTCTTTTTTTTTTTTTTTTTTTTTGTGGTACGCGGGCCTCTCACTGCTGTGGCCTCTCCCACTACGGAGCACAGGCTCCGGATGCGCAGGCTCAGTGGCCATGGCTCACGGGCCCAGACGCTCCGTGGCATGCGGGACCCTCCCGGACTGAGGCACGAACCTGCGTCCCCTGCATCGACAGGCGGACTCTCAACCACTGCGCCACCAGGGAAGCCCCCAGAATTCTTTTTTAAATGAAATTTTATTTATTATGAACTTAAGTTCATCATTGAAAACTTGGAAAGCACAATAAGTAGGATAAATAATAATGAGTTAATAGTAATGAATAAATGAATGAAATAATGATAATAAATAATGATAATATTGATAATTATCAATATTGATATTATCAATATTGATATTATTGATAATAAATAATGATAATATTGATAATAAATGAATGAAATAATGATAATAATAATGAGTGAATAAAATCACTCATTACTTCACCACGAAGACATAACCACCATTACTATCTTGCTATATAAATTTCTAGTGTTCTCACTTGCTCCTCTCCTGCATCCCATGATGCCTTGTCCTGTGCTGTACTGTGCACTTTGGGCTTCAAAACCCTCATTACCAGTCGCAGAGGTTCTTTATATGTGCTTGTCCTCCCTCTCTCCCTCTTTCCCTGCTTCCCTTCCTTCTACCCATCCTTATTTCTCTCTCCCCCACTACCTCCTCCCTCCCTCCCTCCCTCCCTCCCTCCCTCCCTTCCTTCCTTCTTTCCTTCCTTCCTTTCTTTCTTTCTCTCCTTCTTTCAATATGCCATATGTCTTAGCCCAGGTACTATAGCAAACAGCCCCTTAGGCAGATTACATGCACTAACGCTTTACTGAAAACTAGAGTAAGGGGAAGGGAAGTTGGGGGTTTGGGGGCATAAATAAAAAGGTGGTGTGACTGAGATGGTCATAGGTTTACAAGAAAATAAAGCTGATGTGATCGATAGTGCTGGTATCTCCAGTAGGAGATGAACCCACTCTGTGTGGGAAGAGTCAGGGGTGGGGTTGAGAAAGTGTGAACAAACACATGTCAGCTCCTTCCATCTCCTCTCTCACCCTGGTCAGTTTGCCTCACTGGATGTTAACTCCCCACATGCCTAGGTTGTGTTACCTGGCTCTTCTTAACAGCCACTGTACAAACTCCTTGAGTCCCATGGTGTGGGACCTGGCCATGGTCACAGGGAAGTTCACGCCAAAACCTCGTCTGGTGGGCAGTTGAGGGCAACAACATCAGAAGATGAGGCAGTGGTGGCAGCCAGGGCTTTACAATGTGGGGACTGTGGGAAGCCTATTGGAGCTGCTGCAGCTAGAAAGCAGGCACGTGGTCAGCATCAGGAGGAAGGGGAGCTGGGTAGATTTGAGGGGAAGCATTAACTGGGTCCACCAGTGCACTGTCTTTAAATTTCATCACCCTGCTTCTTTAAAAGGCTTTGCTCCTTTTCGAGAGTCTCTTCAGTCTGTTGGCCCCCAGCTCTACTGGGTAATGGGAATGGTTGACGATGCTGCCTGTCTCTAACGGCAGTGTTCAGTCTGGAATCTGTATTCTTGCTCTGAGCAGCACGCATTCTCTCCCCATATTCCCTCCAGCGTGCTGGGTCCAAGGAGAAAGTTTTATTTTTAATTTCTTTAGTTACAGAAGTTCCTTCCTTATTAGAGTCTAGATTAAAACACAGCCCTCATTATAAAGTGTCAGACCTTTCCTGTCTGACATCATTAAATATTCCCTAGCACAGTAACTCTGTATTTGTGTATTTAACCACTTGAATTCTCTATCCCATGGGACACTTATGCTCTTAATAATTTATGTGTAAAAGCACTTCTGACTCTTGCCCACTTAAAATATGTGAATGCAGCCTTTGAAAAATTCCTTGTGGACCTTTTTGAACTAGAGACCACTGTGAGCATAACATCTGTTATTTCCTTCTAATATTTATTTTTGGCACCATCATGCCCCTAAAGGATATGTCATAAGGAACCAGTTGTCAGGTTGGAGTCAATAATACTAATAGTAAAAATATTGCTTAAAATAAACACTAAATTCCAGTTTCTCGAGAAGCTTTTGAAGATACAGTTTTTACCTAGTTTTGTGAGTGAAAATTCTTTAATCTTGTCTTAAAGTAGGCATCTTGGCATGTCATAGAACTTTCCAGGACACTTTTTGTGCTTTCTCTTGTAGGTCTGAATCTCCTAGAGGGACAGTCTCGGGCCATCACTTGGGAACAGTTTCAGATTGTTGACAGTGATGACATTCATGCTGTCCAGGTAGTCATTGTGGATGGCCTGCAGCATGGACAGCTTACTCTGAGAGGTGAATGAACAAACTTTGTAACTTAGAAAAAAACCCCAGAGGTATTTTCTCCAAAAGCAAATCATATTTAACAGGATATGTGTAGTATCTCTTGGGCTTCATTTCTAAATGAATTATCATAATCCCCAGATCCAGAGATCTTGAAACCATTGGCTTTTGTATTAGGATGCCCAAATCAATGGATGACATTTTATGAATGGACTTTTGTACTTGAGTCATTGTTTAAATCTCAGATTTGCTTTCTGGAGCCATGTAGGGCTCCTTCTAAATATACTCCTTAACTGATTATCTTATCCCAGTTCAAAGACACAATTTTTCATTTCTCTGCTTCAGAGAAATGCAGTGAAAAACAGAAAAACTTATGTTTTTTAATTAGTTAGTAATAATGATGCTATTATGTTATTAGTAGCAGTTGCTGTGGTTTAAAAGAAATGAATTTATAGTTATACGGATGGTAGTTAACAAGGTAATGGCCCTAATAAAAATATCCATACTTAATGATAATATAGTCCATTTCTTGTAATGAGCTCAGAGGATTTAATTCTATTATCCTCTTAGTTTGCCAAACTGTAAAGTAGAAAGAGAGCTCTTATTTATCATTGTTTGTGATTAGGAAATTCTGAAAAAAATAAAATCAAAAATAAAATGATAAATTCTCTTGCCTAATCCCAAGACAATGGGAGTTTAGCTTAAGCTGGATGTATTAGTTAGGATGGATGTTCAGCTGCATGTAAGGAAAACACAACTACAGCAGCTTAAAAATTCAGGAGTCACTCTCTCCTTGTGACAAGTTGCACAGAGGTAGGTATTCTGTATCCATGATGCCAGCGGCTCTTTTCTGCTCTGTCAGTGGTCACAGGATGGTGCCTACACCTCTAGGCTTTTAATCAGTGTTAGGGGAAGGAAGAAAGAGAAGGAACAATAAAAAAAATAAGGCCATCTAAGTTTGCTCTATTTTACACTTTTCCTAGGAGCCTGATACAATGAAGTCTGATTATATCTCTCATCAAGTTACATACTATCCCCCTAGGTGCAACAGAGTCTGGGAACCTGAGTATTTTTAAATAGTCATGTTACCATTCTAAATAAAACTAGGATTCTTGTACTGAGGAAGAAACAGAAAGTTCCTGTTGGGCAAGTAACTCATAGTGTTCATTATACTCATGTTTAATCCATAAAACCATATGGAGTGGGGAAAGAAATAGGACACCTGCCATCAAGAATTGTAATAGTTTGTGCAGAGTGAAGCAATGTTTATCAGTACTATAGAAATGAAGTGGAGAGTCATAGCCCATAATGCAATGATGTTCTGGCTCAGAGGAAGAAAATAGTGTAAACATTTATTAAGCATTTACTTTGTGCCAGATCGTACAAAGCATTCTACATACTTTATCTCGCATCAGCTTTATGAAGCAAGGAACTGTTATTACATTCACTTTACAAATGGGAACCTGAGACTTAGAGAAGTTGACTTGTCTGTCTGGAAAATGGCCGAGCTGGGATTCGAACCCAGGCCATTTGCTATCAGAGCTCTAGCTCTTGCTCATTAAGCTAGTGATTCTCAAACTTTAGCATGCATTAGACTCCTGAAGGGCTTGGTAAAACATAAATTGCTGGGACCCACCAGCAGAATTTCTAATTCAGTAGGTCTGGGGTAGGACCTGAGAACTTGCATTTATAATGACTTCCCAGACGGTGCTGATGTTGCTAGTTCGAGACCACGACTCTAAGAAGTGCTGTCAGATGATGATAATGAGTCGAAGAACAATGAATACTTATTGTAGGTACACTGTTGTTTGAGTTCTCTCATCCTTAAGAGGGAATGTTAGGTAGGTATTATTATCTCTGTTTTATAGATGAGTCTGAAATAAATTAAATACCCTGCCCAAGTCCACTCAGCTAATAAGTATTACAGCCAGTATTCAAAACCAGGTCTTTGGAGCCCCAGAACCCACTAAACAATCTATGGTTTTTCCAGGCGAGGGAAGCATTGGCTGCACCACTTTCCCTTTCACACCCTCTCCTGCAGTGCTGCTTTCACTAACCTGCTGCCTCCACACCTTTTTCATTCTGCTCCACCTCTGTTCTTTCCATCAGGGGGGAAGGGGTTTCTCTTCACCGTGGCTGACCTTCAGGCTGGAGTCGTTCAATATCATCATGACGACAGTGACTCCACCAAAGACTTTGTGGTCTTCAGGATATTCGACGGCCAACACAGCATCCGACATAAGTTTCCCATCAACATCTTGCCCAAAGATGATAGTCCACCATTCCTCATAACCAATGTTGTGATTGAACTGGAGGAGGGGCAGACCGTACTGATCCAGGGTTCCAAGCTGAGAGCTTCAGACATGGACTCCAGTGATGACTACATCTTCTTTAATATCACGAAACCCCCGCAGGCTGGAGAGATCATGAAGAAGCCAGCACCAGGACTGATAGGTAAGTTCTGGGCAGTTAAGATCATTTGTGTCAGAATTTGTGCTAAGGGGGACATCCAGTTTATGAGGTAAGATTCTGTTATTATTATTACCATTTCGTAGATGGGAAGCCTGAGATTTAGGTTAAGTTGATCTATCCATATGGAATCTAGAAAGTTCCAGAGCTGGGCCTCAAGATAACCATTACATCATGAAAAATTAAGTCTGCTATGCAAGGTAAGAGAACAAATAAGGTTGAAGAGATATGTTTGACCTATTCTACATTATTGGTAAAGAAATTTCATGAATAACATTTATTTACATTTTGTTAGAATAATTTCATAACTACTTTTTGAAGTAGGTAGGTCAGGAGCTTGACAAAATAGGTATCAAGCAGTTTTACTTAAGACTGTTTCTTTTTTTAAACATATTTAATTTTATTTTTAATTAATTATTAAAAAATTGAGATATAGTTGATATACAATATTTTATGTTTCAGGTGTATAACATAGTGATTCACAATTTTTAAACGTTATAATCCATTTATTGTTATTATAAAATATTAGCTATGTTCCCCATGTTGTACAACATATCTTGAAGCTTATTTATTTTATACATAGTAGTTGGAACCTCTTAATCCTATATGCCTGTATCGCTCCTCCCCCTTCACTCTCCCCATGGGTAGACACTAGTTTGTTCTCTATATCTGTGAGTCTGTTTCTTTTTTGTTATATTCACTAGTTTGTTGTATTTTTTAGATTCCATGTGTTAGTGATATCATACATTATTTGTCTTTCTCTGACGTTTCATTTAGCATAATACCCTCTAAGTCCATCCACATTGTTGCAAAATTTCATTCTTTTTAATGGCTGAGTAGTATTCCATTGTATGTATATATGTGTGTGTGTGTGTGTGTGTGTGTGTGTGTGTGTGTATACACACCACATCTTCTTTGTCCATTCATTTGTTGATGGACACTTGGGTTGCTTCCATGTATTGGCTATCGTAAATAGTGCTGCAATGAACATTGGGGTGCATATATCTTTTCAAATTAGTGTTTTCATTTTTTTCAGTCATATATCTAGGAGTGGAATTGCTGGGACATATGGTAGTTCTATGTTTAGTCTTTTAAGAAACCTCCATACTGTTTTCCACAATGGCTCACCAATTTACATTCCCACCAACAGTGTACAAGGTTCCTTTTTCTCCACATCCTTGCCAATATTTGTTATTTATGTTCTTTTCAATGATAGCCATTCTGACAGGTGTGAAGTGATATCTCATTTGCAATTCTCTGATGATTAGTGATGTTGAGCATCTTTTCATGTGCTTGTTGGCAATCTGTATGTCTTTAGAAAAATGGTTACTCAGTTCTTCTGCCATTTTTTAATCAGGTTGTTTGTTTTTTTGCTGTTGAGTTGTATGAGCTGTTTGTATATTTTGGATATTAACCCCTTATTGGTCATATCGTTTGCAATATTTTCTCCCATTCAACAGGTTGTCTTTTTGTTTTGTTGATGTGCAAAAGCTTTTAAGTTTTACTAGGTCCCATTTGTTTATTTGTGCTTTTGTTTCTTTTGCTTTAGGAGACATCCAAAAAAATCGCTATAAATTATGTCAAAGTGTGTTCTGCCTTTGTTTTCTTCTAGGAGTTTTATGGTTTCAGATCTTACATTTAGGTCTTTAATCCACTTTGAGTTTATTTTGTTTATATGGTGTTAGAGAACGTTCTAATTTCATTCTTTTACATGTAGCTGTCCAGTTTTCCCAGCACCATTTATTGAAGAGACTGTCTTTTCTCCATTGTATGTTCTTGTCTCCTTTGTCATAGATTAATTGAACATAAATGCATGGGTTTATCTCTGGTTCTCTATTTTGTTCTGTTGATCTATGTGTCTGCTGTATGCCAGTATCATACTGTTTTGATTATTGTAGTTTTGTGGTACAGTCTGAAGTCAGGGAGTGCAGTTCCTCCCAGCTCTGTTCTTCTTTCTCAAGATTGCTTTGGCACTTCAGGGCCTTTTGTGTTTCCATACAAATTTTAAAATTATTTGTTCTAGTTATGTGAAAAGTGCCCTTGATGTTTTAATAGGGATTGCATTGAATCTGTAGGTTGTCTTGGGTAGTATGGTCATTATAACAATTTTAATTCTTCCAGTACATGAACAGTGTATGTCTTTCCATCTGTTTGTGTTGTTTTCAATTTCTTTCATCAGTTTCTTAATTTCAGATACATTTTAACAACCCTGCACTTGTACTCTCCTCCCCTCACAGCTACTGTTTTTGATGTCATATATTACATCTAATTTTTTGTATATCCCTTAACTGCTTGTTGTGGATGTAGATGATTTTACTACTTTTGTCTTTTAATCTTCCTCCTATCTGTGTGTGTGGATGATTTACTACCTTTATACTGTGTGTTTGCCTTTACAGATGAGCATTTTGCTTTTGCAGTTTTCACGTTTCTAGTTGTGGTATTTTCTTTTTCTCTTAGAGAAGTCCTTCAACATTTCTTGTTAAGCTGAACTCTTTTAGCTTTTGCTTGTCTGTAAAGCTATTGATCTCTCCATCAGATCTGAACATGAGCCTTGCTGGGTAGAATATTCTTAGTTGTAGGTTTTTCCTTTGCATCACTTTAAATATATTGTGCCACTCCCTCTGGCCTGTAGAATTTCTGTTGAAATTCAGGCGATAGCCTTATGGGTGTTCCCTTGTATGTTACTTGTTGCTTTTCCCTTGCCATTTTTAATATTCTCTCTCTATCTTTAATTATGCCATTTTATTTTATTTTATTTTTTAAAAAATATTTATTTTATTTACTTATTTTCCTTATCATTATTATTTTTTTTGGCTGCGTCAGGTCTTAGTTGCTGCGCACGGGATCCTTGTTGAGGCACTCTGGATCTTTTCATTATGGCGCGCGGTCTCTTCATTGTAGTGCTCGGGCTTCCCTCTAGTTGTGGCATGTGGGTTTTCTCTCTCTAGTTGTGGTGAGTGGGCTAGAGGGTACGTGGGCTCTGTATTTGTTGTGTGTGGGCTTGGTTGCCCCGTGGCGTGTGGGATGTTAGTTCCCCGACCAGGGATCGAACCCGCATGCCCCGCATTGGAAGGCTGATTCTTTACCACTGGACCACCAGGGAAGTCCCAATTTTGCCATTTTAATTATAGTATATCTTGGTGTGTTCCTCTTTGAATTAATCCTGTATAGGACTCTCTGTACTCCCTACACTTAGGTATCTGTTTCCTTTACCAGGTTAGGGAAGTTTTCATCTATTATGTCTGCAAATATGTTGATAGGTTCTCTGTTTCTTTTCCTTCTGGGACCCTTATAATGTGAATATTAGTGTGCTTGAGGTTGTCCCAGAAGTCTCTTAAGCTGTCCTCATTTCTTTTCATTCTTTTTTCTTTTGTCTGTTCAGCATCAGTGATTTCCACTACTCTGTCTTCCAGCTTCCTGGTCATTTCCTCTGTATCATTTAGTCTACTGTTGAGTCCTTGTACTGTATTTTTCATTTCAGTTATTGTATTCTTCATTTCTGTTTGGTTGTTCTTCATATTTTCTAACTCTTTGTTAAAAAGCTTCTAACTTATTGTTCTATGCATCCGTTCTTTTCTTGGGTTCTTTGATCATCTTTATCATCACACTACCCTTATCTCTTTCTCAGGTAGATTGCCTATCTCCGCTTCACTTAGTTCTTCTTCTGGGGTTTTATCTTGTTTGTTAGAAACACGTTTGTTCCTTTGTTGCCTTCTTTTGCCTAGGTTACTGTTTTTATTTTTATGTATCTGGTAGGTTAGTTACATTTCCCAATCTTGGAGAAGTAGCCTTTTGAAGGAGACATCCTATGTGTCCCAGCAGCACATCCCCCTCTCATCACCTGAGCTATATGCTCTAGGGGTTCCCCCAATGAGGACTGACTGTGTCCTTCTCTTGTGGTGGGCTGACTATGTAGGCAGTCTTGTAGGGTTGATTTGCCCCCTGTCCAGTTGGTTGCCAGGCCCTGCCTTGTGTGGAGGTTGCTGACTGCTGGTTGGTGGGACCGGGTCACAAGGTGGTGCTGACTGCAGAACCCCAGGGGGCACTGGGGCTAGTGCTGGCTCATTGTTGGGTTGAGTCAAGGTCCAGGAGACTCCAGGGCTGTTACCCACCCACTGGTGTGTTGAACCAGGTCCTGGGGCTAATGCTGGCCTACTGGTGGGCAGAGCCAGGTCCTGAAGTCTGCTTGCAGGACCCAGGGGTCCTAGAGCTGGTTTTGGATCACTGGTGGGTGGGACTACTTCCTGACACAGTTGGGTGCAGGGTCCAGGGAGTCCTAAAGCTTCTGTTGGTCTACTAGTAGGCGGGACCATGGTCCAGTTGGTCCCCATGCAGGTCCTGGCCTATTAGTGGGCAGGTCGTGTCTGCAGGCTGCTTATCTGTGGCTTTCTTTCAGCTAGTGTCTGCCCCTTGGTGGATGAAACTAGTCTGGAGGCTAGCGCAGGCTCCCTGGAGAGTGGGGCTGGGGCCTAGGCTATTCTGGAGCTGGTACCTGCCCAGTGGTGGGTGCAGCTGGATCCTGAGCTCTCTGGTGGACAGGGCAACGTCCAGAAGCAGCTGTTCATGCAGGAGGTCTTATGACAGCCTGTCTGCTGGTGGGTAAAGCTGTGTCCCCACCCAGTTAGTTGCTTGGCCTGAGGCATCCCAGCACTGGAGTCTACAGGCCTGTGGGCTGTGTCGGGGCTGGGTCTTCACCCTAATAAGCTAAAGAGAAGATTCCACAATGGCGTTTGCCAGTGCCAGTATCCATGTGGTAGAACAAGTTCCCAAAATGGCTGTTGCCAGTGTCTATGTCCCTAGGGTGAGCTGAAGTTGCCTCCTGTCTCTCCAGAAGATTCTCCTAGATCAGCAAGTGATTCTCACCCAGGCTTCTATCAAATTACTGCTTCTTCCCTGGGTCCTGGAGCATGAGAGATTCTTTATGTACCCTTTAAGAGTGAAGTCTCTATTTCCCCCAGCCCTCTGGGACTCCCAAAAGTCACCCCACTGGCCTTCAAAGCCATATGCCCTGGAGGCTCACCTTCCCAAGTGCAGGACCCCTGGGCTGGGGCTTGGACCTCTTAGTCCTTTGAGAGACTCTGCAGTTGTAATTATTTTCTTGTTTGTGGATTGCCCACCCTGTGGTATGGGACTTGACTATTTTGTGACTTTGCCCTTCCTACCCATCTTGTTATTGTTCCTTCCTTATATCTTTAGTTGTAGAAGCTCTCCTCTGGTAGGTTCTGGCCTTTTTCACTGATGGCTGTTCTGCAGATAGTTGTGATTTTGGTGTGCCCATGAGAAGAGGTGAGCTCAGGGTCTTTCTCCTCTGCCATCTTGGCTGATGTTAAGACTATTTCTTGAAAATATTTTTCTAATGCTAATTTTTCTATATATTAAGGCAGATGTAGTACTTTAATTTTTCTGCTTTATTATTTATAAGCTTTGATAAAAGCATTTAATAATGATTCCATGGACAAACTACTATACATAAAATAGATAAGCAATAAGGATTTACTGTATAACACAGTGAACTATATTCAGTATCTTCTAATAATCTTTAGTGGAAAAGAATCTGGATATATCTATATCTATATCTATCTCTCTATATATATATGTATATCTGAATTCCTTTGCTGTATACCTGAAACTAACACAGTATTGTAAATCAACTATACTTCAATTTAAAAAAAGGATTCCTTGGGTACATACAACATACTAGACTGAGAAAACTTCTGGAGATAAATCCAATATCATTATACCCCAACACCTGGCAGACTGTTACAAAGGTATGTGATATTTTGTGGACCCAATAGGCTATCCTGTCCCTGGCTTCCTTCAGATGGATCTGTTCAATGGCATCATTTACTATCGTCATTTTGGTGGAGAAATCTTTGAAGATTCATTTGAATTTGTCCTGTGGGACAGCCATGAACCTCCAAATCTCTCAGAGCCACAGGTAAGAGTCCATCTCTGAACTCTTTCCCAAAGTCTTGTCCACAGATATCAGTTCTAGAAGATGTAATTAGAAACTACAGGAAAACAGATTTCAAAGCTCGAAGTCTGAGAAGCAATGGAGTAAGCAAAATTAAGTCAGTTTCTTTGCAACATAACTGCTCTCTTACTTTTCCACAGAGTTATGTAAATTACCATGTATGCAGTGTTTCCAAGGTTATTTAACCATCAGACCCTTCTATAAAGAGCACCTCACAAAATTTGCTTGCTTCATAACAGTAACAACAAAAAAACCCACTGACTTATTTTGTGTGTTGTGGTTAAAACATAGGCTCTGTAGTCAGACCGTCTTTGTTTTTGTCCTGCTCTTGACATTAGCTGACCTGTGACTCAGTTTCTTTATCTGTAAAACAACATCCTTATAAAGTGATTGTGAGGGTAAGTGACGTAATACATGTAAGTGTTGAGAACTTTCTGGCACATAGTAAGTACTCAATAAATATATTAGCTATTATTTATCATTGCTTTTGAAGAACTAAGAGTTTTACTACCACCCAAGGATATTATTTAAATATATAGAATACAAAAATAGGCTTAAGGAGCCATCATCCTATACAAATTACAGATGAGGAAGGGTCTGGGCAACTCTAAAGGGGTAGACTCCTTGCAAGAAGAGGATGATTGGTGGTAAGGATGGAAAAAAAGGCTTCTGAAAATAAATGGTACCCACTACATATAGTGTCCCTGTTGGTGATATAATATCATCTCATAGTGTCATGGTCACTGACATTAGCCAATGCATAGATGATTGAGCTATTCATCTGTCTGCCAAGATAAAGGTAACAAATGGAAGAGCCCAGAAGCTGAAGGAAGTAGGTGCTCCTATTTAGAGGGAATGGAAAATGAATCAGAAAATTCTCAATTCATCTGCTTATTGACTGAAAAGAAATCAATTCCTTTATAAATAACAGCCTCCTCTTTTCATCAATGCGTAAAATTATGCCATTTCTAGATTACATTTTTGCTTGAGGCCTTAGATGATTTGATAATCCAAAATGGAAACTATTAATAGGATTTATTTCTAAATCTTTTGTTGTATCCATTCAAACTGAGCTATGTTTCTGACTAGAATACTATATCGTTTTTAGCAAACTATAGGCCTTTTTAAAAACAGAAAATTCAGGACTCCTTTTCTGCTATTGTATATTTTATAGGTCATATTTTTCATACCCACAAACATAGATGTCAGTTTCCTCTACAGTAAAGACCACAGTAATGAAAACTTTATTGAAATAAAATTATTTTTAAATCTTGGCAAATATGTCAGGCTGAATTCTATAGATCCAGTTATTCCCCATGATGGATGGCTTCTAAAGAAGTCATAATCATATTTTTCTCTACTTTTATTCATCTTCTTAATCTGTGTTGGGGGGGAGGGAGGGAAGAAAGAAGGGAAGGGTGGAGAGAAAGAGAAAGAAAGGAAGGGTGGGGAGTGGGAGGGAGGGGAAAAGGAGGGAGGGAGAGAGGGAGAGGGAGAGAGAGAAACAGAGAAACAGAAAGACTTTTGCTCTGTTTTCATGTACCGCCTATTTTTTGACTCCTAAATATTCTCCAGCTCAGACTTGTGTACCAACATCTCTACCTGACATCTCTACATTCATTTTATTTATTTATTTATTTTTTCTATTTGGAAGATATATTTATTTTTTAACATCTTTATTGAAGTATAATTGCTTTACAGTGGTGTGTTAGTTTCTGCTCTATAACAAAGTGAATCAGCTATACGTATACATATATCCCCATATCCCCACATTCTTGCGTTTCCCTCCCACCCTCTCTATCCCATCCCTCTAGGTAGTCACAAAGCACTGAGCTGATCTCCCTGTGCTATGCGGCTGCTTCCCACTAGCTATCTATTTTACATTTGGTAGTGTATATATGTCAGTGCTACTCTCTCACTGCGTCTCAGCTTACCCTTCCCCCTCCCCATGTCCTCAAGTCCATTCTCTACATCTGCATCTTTATTCCTGTCCTGCCCCTAAGTTCTTCAGAACCTTTTTTTTTTTACATTCCATATATTTGTGTTAACATATGGTATTTGTTTTTCTCGTTCTGACTTACTTCACTCTATATGACAGGCTCTAGGTCCATCCACCTCACTACAAATAACTCAATTTCATTTCCTTTTATGGCTGAGTAATATTCCATTGTATATATGTGCCACATCTTCTTTATCCATTCATCTGTTGATGGACACTTAGGTTGCTTCCATGTCCTGGCTATTGTAAATAGAGCTGCCATGAACATTGTGGTACATGACTCTTTTTGAGTTATGGCTTTCTCAGGCTATATGCCCAGTAGTGGGATTGCTGGGTCGTATGGTAGTTCTATTTTTAGATTTTGAGGAACCTCCATACTGTTCTCCATAGTGGCTGTATCAATTTACATTCCCACCAACAGTGCAAGAGGGTTCCCTTTCCTCCACACCCTCTCCAGCATTTATTGTTTATAGATTTTTTGATGATGGCCATTCTGACTGGTGTGAGATGATACCTCATTGTAGTTTTGATTTGCATTTCTCTAATGATTAGTGATGTTGAGTATCCTTTCTTATATTTGTTGGCAATCTGTAAATCTTCTTTGGAGAAATGTCTATTTAAGTCTTCTGCCCAGTTTTGGATTGGATTGTTTGTTTTTTTTGATATTGAGCTGCATGAGCTGCTTATATATTTTGGAGATTAATCCTTTGTCAGTTGTTTCATGTGCAAATATGTTCTCCCATTCTGAGGATTGTCTTTTTGTCTGGTTATGGTTTCCTTTACTGTGCAAAAGCTTTTAAGTTTCATTAGGTCCCATTTGTTTATTTTTGTTTTTATTTGTTTTTATTTCCATTTCTCTAGGAGGTGGGTCAAAAAGGATCTTGCTGTGATTTATGTCATAGCGTGTTCTGCCTATGTTTTCCTCTAAGAGTTTTATAGTGTCTGGCCTTACATTTAGGTCTTTAATCCATTTTGAGTTTATTTTTGTGTATGGTGTTAGGAAGTGTTCTAATTTCATTCTTTTACTGTAGCTGTCCAGTTTTCCCGGCACTACGTATTGAAGAGGCTGCCTTTTATTGGCATATAGTTGCTTGTAATAATCTCTCATGATCCTTTGCATTTCTGCAGTATCAGTTGTTACTTCTCCTTTTTCATTTCTAATTCTGTTGATTTGCGTCTTCTCCCTTTTTTTCTTATGACTCTGGCTAATGGTTTATCAATTTTGTTTATCTTCTCAAAGAACCAGCTTTTAGTTTTATTGATCTTTGCTATCGTGTCCTTCATTTCTTTTTCATTTATTTCTGATCTGATCTTTATGATTTCTTTCCTTCTGCTAACTTTGGGGTTTTTTTGTTCTTCTTTCTCTCATTGCTTTTGGTGTAAGGTTAGGTTGTTTATTTGAGATGTTTCTTGTTTCTTGAGGGAGTATTGTATTGCTAAAAACTTCCCTGTTAGAACTGCTTTTGCTCATCACATAGGTTTTGGGTCGTGATGTTTTCATTTTCATTTGTTTCTAGGCATTTTTTGATTTCCTCTTTGATTTCTGCAGTGATCTCTTGGTTATCTAGTAGCGTATTGTTTAGCCTTGTTTAGCCTCCATGTGTTTGTATTTTTTACAGATTTTTTTCCTGTGATTGATATCTAGTCTCACAGAGTTGTGGTCGGAAAAGATACTTGATACAATTTCAATTTTCTTAAATTTACCAAGGATTGATTTGTGACCCAAGATATATCTATCCTGGAGAATGTCCCATGAGCACTTGAGAAGAAAGTGTAATCTGCTGTTTTTGGATGGAATGTCCTATAAAAATCAACTAAGTCCATCTTGTTTAACGTATCATTTAAAGCTTGTGTTTCCTTATTTCGTTTCATTTTGGATGATCTGTCCATTGGTGAAAGTGGGGTGTTAAAGTCCCCTACTATGATTTTGTTACTGTCGATTTCCCCTTTTATGGCTGTTAGCATTTGCCTTATGTATTGATGTGCTCCTATGTTGGGTGCATAAATATTTACAATTGTTATATCTTCTTCTTGGATTGATCCCTTGATCATTATGGAGTATCCTTCTTTACTTCTTGTAATAGTCTTTGTTTTAAAGTCTATTTTGTCTGATAACAAGAATTGGTACTCCAGCTTTCTTTTGATATCCATTTGCATGGAATATCTTTTTCCATCCCCTTACTTTCAGTCTGTTTGTGTCCCTAGGTCTGAAGTGGGTCTCTTGTAGACAGCATATACACAGGCCTTCTTTTTGTATCCATTCAGCCAGTCTGTATCTTTTGGTTGGAGCATTTATTCCATTTACATTTAAGGTGGTTATCGATACATATGTTCCTATTACCATTTTCTTAATTGTTTTGGGTTTGTTATTGTAAGTCTTTTCCTTCTCTTGTGTTTCCTGCCTAGAGAAGTTTCTTCAGCATTTGTTGTAAAGCTGGTTTGGTGGTGCTGAATTCTCTTAGCTTTTGCTTGTCTGTAAAGGTTTTAATTTCTCTGAACCTGAATGAGATCCTTGCTGGGTAGAGTAATCTTGGTTGTAGCTTTTTCTCTTTCATCACTTTAAAAATGTCCTGCCACTCCCTTCTGGCTTGCAGAATTTCTGCTGAAAGATCAGCTGTTAACCTTATGGAGATTCTGTTGTATGTTATTTGTTGCTTTTCTCTTGCTGCTTTTATTATTTCTTCTTTGTATTTAATTTTTGATAGTTTGATTAATATGTCTCTTGACATGTTTCTCCTTGGATTTATCCTGTATGGGACTCTCTGCTTCCTGAACTTGATTGACTATTTCCTTCCCATATTAGGGAAGTTTTCAACTATAAACTCTTCAAATATTTTCTCATACACTCTCTTTTTCTCTTCTTCTTCTGGGACCCCTATCATCAGAATGTTGGTGTGTTTAATGTTGTCCCAGAGGTCTCTGAGCCTGTCCTCAATTCTTTTAATTCTTTTTTCTTTATTCTGCTCTGCAGTAGTTATTTCCACTATTTTATCTTCCAGGTCACTTATCCGTTCTTCTGCCTCAGTTATTCTGCTATTGATTCCTTCTAGAGAATTTTTAAGTTCATTTATTGTGTTTTTCATCACTGTTTGTTTGCTCATTAGTTCTTCTAGGTCCTTGTTAAAAGTTTCTTGTATTTTCTCCATTCTATTTCCAAGATTTTGGATCATCTTTACTATCATTATTCTGAATTCTTATTCAGGTACACTGCCTATTTCCTCTTCATTTGTTTGGTCTGGTGGGTTTTTATCTTGCTCCTTCATCTGCTGTGTGTTTCTCTGTCTTCTCATTTTGCTTAATTTACTGTGTTTGGGGTCTCCTTTTTGCAGGCTGCAGGTTCATAGTTCCCGTTGTTTTTGGTGTCTGCCTCCAGTGACTAAGGTTGGTTCAGTGGGTTGTGTAGGCTTCCATGGGACTGGTGCCTATGTTCTGGTGGATGAGGCTGGATCTTGTCTTTCTGGTGGGCAGGACCGTGTCTGGTGGTGTGTTTTGGGGTGTCTGTGACCTTATTATGATTTTAGGCAGCCTCTCTGCTAATGGGTGGCGTTGTGTTCCTGTCTTGCTAGTTGTTTGGCATGGGGTGTCCAGCACTGCAGCTTGCTGGTTGTTGAGTGGAGCTGGGTCTTAGCGTTGAGATGGAGATATCTGGGAGAGCTTTCGCTGTTTGATATTATGTGGGGCCTGGAGTCTCTGGTGGACCAGTGTCCTGAACTTGGCTCTCCTACCTCAGATGCTAAGGGTGGCAGCCGGCCAGAGTACCCAGATCCTGTCAGCCACATGGCCAGGTACGTGGGGAGGTTCTTGCCTTTTGGGAAGTCTGAGGTCTTCTCCCAGTGTTCAGTAGCTGTTCTGTAGGAGTTGTTCCACATGTGGATGTAGTTTGATGTATTTGTCGGGAGGAAGGTGATCTGCATGTCTTACTCCTCCACCATCTTGAAGGTGCCCCCTCTGGCTGGTGGGCGGCTGCAGCCAGCCGTCTCCAGGTGGCGGTGAAGTCGGGCGGCTGTTCTCGCTGGCTCCGGCAGACCTCTGCATTCAGTTTAAACTCAACATGTTCACAAGACATTTAGCATATTTCCCTGAAAATTTGCATGAAACCACTGTAACTAGAATCTTTGAAGTCATCCCTACCCCCTTTCTCTCGTGTATCTGCATAACCAGTTGGTCAGCTAATCTTAATAAATCTACTTGAGAAATTTCTCTCATCTGTCTCTACTTCCCCACCCCACCGTCATTGCTTTAGTCTCAGCCTTCATCCTTTTTGGACTAGATTATCCTCCACATGTGTCATATGGTCTCTTAAGAATAGACGAGATTAGCCACATCCTTTTTTTTTTTTTTTTTTTTTTTTGCTGTACGCGGGCCTTTCACTGTTGTGGCCACTCCCGTTGCGGAGCACAGGCTCCGGATGCAGGCTTAGCGGCCATGGCTCACGGGCCCAGCCACTCCGCGGCATGTGGGATTTTCCCAGACCGGGGCACGAACCCGTGTCCCCTGCATCGGCAGGCGGACTCCCAACCACTGCGCCACCAGGGAAGCCCAGCCACAGCCTTTTAATTGAGGACAATTAAAACTCATTGATGCAGTAGCAGTATGTTTAGTAGAGTACATCTAGTGTCCATTTTTTCCCAGCTCTCCCTCTTCTGATGTGTGGCAGCTTTAGCTCATTCAGACTGTGGACTGGCACTCAGCTGTAGAATCACCTGCTCCAGGAATCATCCTCTGATGCTCCTATTCCATACCTGTTTCCCCAGGCTTGACCATCTGGTCCTTTTATATAATCTGATATGAAATTACTATAATGTGAGGCCATTATTTTATTGGATCAACTGTGAGCTCGTTTATGACAGGGATCCTAATTTATTCATGTCTCTGTCTTCAGATCTTGGTATCTGACTCAGAGTAGAACCTCCAGAAATGTGTGTTGGTTCCAGAATAAACTCTGGTTCTTTCAACTTTTATTGAAATGAGGGGGAAATAAGAAGACCCAGACATGTGGCAGGGACTGGGGAAGGAGTAAGACGCGAAAGTAATAAGTGTAAAGCTTTAGTTTTCAGAGCTTTCAGGAATTAGTTGTGTGCATAACAAAAAAACAAATATTTTGTATGTGTGTGCGCTGTTAAGAATTACCGTGTTGTAAAACCCTGATATCATCACTGAAGCTCCAATTTTTAAGGGACTCAAATGATCAGCTGGTCTGTTTGATGACTGCATGTTCAGTGTGGATGAGTATCCAGTCATGTCTTACAAATATAAATGTATTTAAAATATTCAACAAAATCTGTAACTTTCAGCTGTTCAACTACAAGTACAGATGAAATGGTTACTTGATGGGAGCTTTTGTGATCAGAAGGTTCCCCAGTCACTGAAGATTAAACTCAGGCCATAAACTCAGGCCATGTTTTGGCCATACTGTGAGAACACCTCCTTTCATAGGGGCAGAAATCAAAGATCTCAGGTGAGAATCTATTTAAAACAGGAAGGAAGTTACACAAGTGGAGATGCTTCTTACTTCTTCTCATCTTTTCCATCTAGATACTCCTACTGAGAGATCTACCTGCACATCAACAAGATATTAGCAAGAACCCCCCTCTCTTTCTACCTTGGTTGCCATAACTGTCATCAAATAAAGCCTCACCTACTCAATGTGCTTTTGAAAAATATTTTCTTAGGTTATTACAGAATTGTTTGTATCACTACCCAAGTGCTTATCAACAGAAGACTGGTTTAAAAAACTATATCTATATGATGAAATACTATCAAACAAACCAACCAAAAATACCAGTAAATCCATGGAAAATATTCTGTATCTTAACTGTGGTGGTGCCTTGACAGGTATATAAGATTGTCAAAACTCATCAAATTATATACTTAAACTGAATGTAGTTCATTGTATGTAAAGTAGTCCTGACCAGAAAAAGGAAAAAAAAGAAAAATGTTGTTCTTCTTTATTCCTCTCAGTAGCGGGCTTTATAGAATTTATACCTTAGATTTTAACCTGGGGGAGAGTAAAGTTAGCAGTAAAATGGAGAGTGAAACCTAAGGATAGAAGAGAAATGGAGAAAGAGGACTAAGAAACAGGAAGAAAGGAGCAGATGCCACAAAGGCCTGGGGGCAAAGTGGGAGGAAGGAGTGCAACATGACCAGAGGAGAGAACAGGCACCCAGAGTGGGCATTTATCAGAAGTCAGACCGGAAAGGGGAGTGGGCAAAACTAGCATTGGAAATAACTCCTGGGGGTGAGAAATAGCACTGGATCATCTCAAAGGAAGATGCAAAAGAAGGAATCAGGCAGAAAGCAAGCTCAGTGCAGAGAAGGGATCAAGAACCCAGGTCTACAAGGAAGGCAGATAGTAGCCAGTGGAGTATCATATTGTGAGCTGGATTCTGAGGGTCAAGTTTAGTGGTTGTCATTTTATATACTGATTTATTACTTTATGTTCCAGTTCCCTGCAGATCTGTCTGTGGGTGCTTGTGGCCGAAAGTAGACTGGATGCATGTAGGGGAAGGCAACAAGCAAGAGCCCAGTGCCTAGTTTGGGCCCTAGTTTTCCACTTTGTGGGAATGGGTATTTAATTAGGTCTTTTTTACAACCAAATTTCAGTAAAAACGAGAAGACTTTATTTCTCTATGGAGTTTGTTAAAATAGGATCTTTCTCGCCCGCAGAACACAGACACAATAATTATTTGGACATGCATAAATACGTAAAGACACATCAACTTAAGCGATCAGAAAGCATGTTGAAAAATGTGCCCACCATGAATTACTACTGGGGTATAGAAAAGCATGCTTGTACATTCTTTTTGCACAAAGAACGCACTGGAGAATAAATTAGCATAGAAAATGGTCTCTTTGAAGGCACAATAACTATTGTTTCCTTGTTAAATCTAGTTTTTCAATTACATGGAGCTTCACTGATCCACACCATGGCTGGGATGTCCCATAGAGAATTTCTGAACTTTAGAGATTAGCAAAAAACTGTAACTGGAAAAAAATCATGACACAGATTCCAGGAACTGGAGAAATGACTGTCATTGTGTTCCTTTGTTTTGATTACTGAGTTTAGTTTCTAATTATTGAAATGCTTCATAATGGAATAGTAAATATGCTGTATGCTTGAGATGGAATTAATTTATTGAGCACCTACTACCAGGTACTCACTGTGCTATCAGCTATCTCATTTGATCCTGACAGCACTTCACTATAATAGTCATCCTTATTATTCCCAGTGTAAAGAGAGAAACACTGAGCCCCAAAAGGGTTAAATTATTTGCCCCAGGCAGCAAAGTTTGTAGGCGGCTGAGCTGATGTTCCAGTCTTTTTCGTATCATAGCAAAAGTTTAACCATGTTTTAGTTTTTGCTTTGTATGTTAACTTAAAAAAGAAATTCTCTTCATTTTCAAATTGGTTATTGTGAACACCATTATCTTAGAAAAAATTGGCATTGCTGATCTGTACTTCAGTGACAATATTAAAATAAATCAAAACCAGAGTCAGAATACTTTCATGCATCAGGCTGTGCAACGACTCATGATGCCAAGCAAATGTACCATTTCAAGAGAGAGTAATTGCTTTCTCCCAGCCAATCATGGATTATTGTAAAAAAAAATAAATGTGATGGTAAAAAGCTGTTTGGCAAAGTCTCCTTTCCCTCTTGCAAGATCCAAACCTATGAATGTTTGAGAAAATTCTTAACATCACAAACAGGGCATGTTGACTCATTCAGTGAGGAAACACCTATAAAGTGCCTCCTACCTACAAAATACCGTGCCAGATGTGGTGGAGCTATAGAAATGAACAAAATATTTATTGAGCACATAATATATGCCAGACATTTTATCTTCATGGTGATATTTGATCTTCATAAAATTCTGTGAGGTTGTTGATATTATGCTTAATTTACAGATAGGAAAATTGACACTCAAAAAAGTTGAGTGACCTGTTCAAGATCAGTAACAGCTACCAAGTGGTTTACCCAGGACTTTAACCGTCTGTTCACTGCCAAATTCCATGTGGTTTGCACTATACTATGATCCTCCTTGTGGAACTTTCAGTCTAGGAGAGATTTACATGTAAACTACTAACTAATAATACAAGACAGTGAAATAATGATGTTTATCAAGGGATAACCAAAATTCAGGAAAAATTAATTCCAACTGAGAAATTGGAGAATGTTTCAAGAAAAACCTTCAAGGGTAAGAAAGACTCAGGTTGCTGGAGAGAGCAGGAGAAAACCATTCCAGACTGAAGGAACAACAGGATTCAGAGCAGAGAGGCATGTTTGAGGACTAGGTCTGGGTCCACTGAGTGCAATCAGGATGCTGGATTAATGTTGAAAGGTCATAAAAGATAAAGTTGAAATAAAGAGTGTGTTTAAACTGTGAGGGGTCTTGAATACCATGCTAAGGAGTTTGAATAATTCTATCCCTCCTGGGGGGGTTAAGATTTTTTTTTTTAACTTTCTTTTTAAAAAAATTTTATTGAAGTATGGTTGACTAACAGTGTGTTAGTTTCAGGGGTACAGCACAGTGATTCAGTTATTCATATATATGTGTGTGTATATATATATATTCTTTTTCAGATTCTTTTCCCTTAGAGGTTATTGCAAAATAGTGAGTGTAGTTCCCTGTGCGATACAGTAGGTCCTTGTTGGTTATCTATTTTATATATAGTAGTGTGTATAAGTTAATCCCAGCCTCCTAATTTATCCCTCCCCTGCCTTTCCCCTTTGGTAACCATAAATTTGTTTTCTGTGTCTGTGGGTCTATTTCTGTTTTGTCGATAACTTCATTTGTATCTTTTTATAGATTTTTGAGGAAGTGAATAACCTGATTTGACTTGTATTTTTTAAAAGATAACACCAGAGGTATGAAAAGTCAAAATGAGTTATTGGAGTTAGGGCTGATGGAAAGCGTTGTGATGATGTAAGGAAATTATGAAAACTGGAGCAAAGTCAGGAACAGTGTGAATGACAGCTGTGGGACTAGGGTGTGGGCACTGTTTAGAAAATTTTGTAAGTACAAACTCTGGTACTTGGTGATGTGTTATATGTGGGTAGAGAAAGAGGAACCAAAAGTAATGTCGAGATTTCCAGGATCTATGACTGAGTGGAAAGAGGAAGAGAAAGCCCAGGTTGCTGGTAAAGGGAGGTGTAGAAATAAAACCAGGAACATATTTTGTGTATTATATGCCTATTCTATAGCACTCATGACTGCATTAACTATAATTGTGATAATCATATTCTTAAGTTAGAATGAAAAATGGGTGGAGAATGTTCCATTTTTCATGTTCCTACTAACTCCCCAATCTTTTCACTGGAAGTGTTTTACAAAATGACAGGTTTTGAAAATCATAACTGTGACTGGATGATAGTGGGGTGGCTTTCTTTGGTGTCTTTTTGGTATTTCAAATTAATGGTAAAGATAATTTCTTTCCAGGTGGTGACAATCCACATCACTCCAGTCGATGACCAGCTTCCAAAAGAGGTTCCTGGAGTTTCTCGACATCTGGTTGTTAAGGAAACGGAGGTGGCCTGTATCACTAAGAAACATCTACATTTTGTAGATACAGAATCATATGACAGGGAGCTGCTCTACACAGTAACCACTCCTCCATTTTTCTCCTCTAGCCGCAGGTACCTCTACAAAGAGTCATCACCTGGGCTATTAGTTGAGGGTTGCGTTCTAGGATTGAGTTGAAAGTGTCAATGTGTACTACTGTGGTTCACCTGCTTTGTTGGTCACACATGAACTTATATTCAATTCAGCATTTATTCTAATCTCAAACTTGTCTCATACCTCCCTTCAAAAGCTATATTAATTGGTAAGTGGCCTGCAGCTTGTAGTGTCTTCAGCTTAGGGAGGCTTAAAACAGTCTTTAATCCCTTTTTCTAAAGAGAATACTTTTTTTCTCTTTAGTAAAATGTACTGAGTCTTCATCGTTTTATTTTTAGATATTGCAGCCCACAAAAGTGGTCATATTCTCTGATTCCAATCCAGAAAATATCATGAATATACCTTAGGTTTGTATTATCTACCAAAGGATAGTGAGGAAACGTTTTTAGGATGAGTATCTAACTACATCTTATTGTAGTTAGATTCCCTTTCATCATGTCAGAGCAGAAATTCTGTACATACTTTCTGCTGTCATGATGAGAATGGCATTCATGATACTAGACTTAAGGCTAGAACCTCCCCCCGCCTTGATATAAAGAGAGAATATAAAGATGGAACATTTGATTTCTTCCTACAGTGAATACTTTTAGCTTCAGAAAATTTGGTTGTGGACTACTATTTGATTTAATTTTTCTTACTGGGAAAGTTAGCTGATGTGTTCTCTTGTATTTTTGTTTAGACACTTGGATGCTGGGAAATTATTCATGGTAGACAGCATACCAAGGCTAACTAAAAACCCTGCAGCTCCAGGGTTGAAGTCATTCACTCAGGTATGATGCTATGCTCAAGTGTTGACAAACATGATGGAAGTGTCCTCTGAGAAGGTACGGTGCTCCTAACGTTGCACTTGAGAGTATTGGCCTTTGACATCTGTCACAAGCAACAAATACTTGATGTCTATATTCTTTCTGCTTGCACATTTCCATTAAGCAAGTGACATGTAACATTTGAAAATGCTTGATCAAGCTGGATATGATTGTAAAATCTCGTTACAATTCAACACAGTCTTTTGCATCAAATTAGGTCCCTGGCTTAGGGCTCTGATTTAGGGACCTGGTGCATATGTTTTTACTCCATCAAAGTCAGTTCGTCCAATATCCTACCATCTTAGTTTCCTAGGGCTGCTGTAGCCCAGTACCACAAACTAGGTGGCTTAAAAGAACAGAGATATATTGTCTTACAGTTCTGAAACTAGAGGCTAGAAGGCTAGAAGTCTGAAACCAAGGTCTCAGGAGGGCCACCATCCTCCAAAACACTGTTTGATCGGGGGGCAGTGGGGTCTTAGCTTACCTCTTTCCATCGTCTAGTGGTTTGCTGGCAATCTGACATTCCTTGACTGGTAGATCATCACTCCACTCTCTGCCTCTGTCACGCCATGGCTGTGTTCTCCCTGAGTCTCTCTTCTTATAAGGAACAAGTTATATTGGATTAAGGGCCCACCCTACTCCAGTGTGGCCTTACCTTAACTAATTACATCTGCAACAACCCTGTTTCCAAGTAAGGTCACATGCTGAGGTACTGGGGGTTAGGACTTCAACGTGTCTTTTTTTGTGGGGGACATAAGTCAGCGCATGCTATCTACTGCTTTCCAAAATCCTTCATTAGCCCTCTCCCTGCTCCTGTGGCCTCTGCTCTGCAGACCTGACTAGAGGCACAGTAATGATGAGTGCTTAGGTAGCAGCTACCCCTGAGCTGCTGAATCTCACTGTAGTTAGGGGTTGTATTAAATGAGTATGTCAACCTATGTGCTAAGTACTATTATTTTTTTCATTTTGTAGGTAAGGAAACAGAGACCTCGCAAGTTTAAGTAGCTTGACTAATATCACACAGCTACTTTGTGGCACAGCTGGGTTAAAATGCAAGTCTCCTGTCTTTCACAGAGTTGCCTGGCTTCAAGCACTTGACGTAGTCACTTAATTTCTTTGTTCTTTTCCCTCCTGCTTTTAGAAAATGCGATTTGTAAGATAGAGCTTTTTATGTTCTTCAAATTGATGATGGTGGCATTTACAATGTTCCCTATCAGTGAATGAGACGGGTATCTTAGACTTAGGTCTCTAAATGTCTCTCATCCTGGGAAATTGGCACCCACATGTCCGTCTTCACTTGCTTTGCAGCATGCTGTGAACTATATGAAAGTGGCCTACATGCCACCCATGCAAGATATAGGCCCCCACCCCCGACACGTCCAGTTTGCCTTCTCCGTCAGTAACCAGCACGGCGGCACTTTGTTCGGGATCTGCTTTAACATCACGATTCTTCCGGTGGACAATCAGGTCCCTGAGGTAGGCGTAATGCTTGATGTGAAGGATGAAAAGGCAGGGAAGACCTAAGGGAAGAAAGATTTTTGAAAGACTTACTCAAAATGCTAACTTCTCTTTAGGCTCTTTCAAAGAACTTTTTTATTTTCCAGCTACAGTGTAGGAAAAGAAAGCATGGGGAGGGGGAGTCCTTCACCTCCTATGGGACTTTCTATCTAAAAGATGAGATTTTCTAGGTGCTGAATTTGGCATTATTTTCAAAGCTTTATCAAAATCTCTTTCCTTTCTGCTGAGTTTCATGTGTTGATCAGGTGAAGGGGATTAAATTAGGAGTCTCTTAGCAACCAGATAGGCTTATTTGCTCTCTCCGCAGGCCAGCTATGCTGTTCTGTCATCTAAATAAGCTCTTTAATTTTCTAAAATGAATTAAGATGGACCCTTGCATCCTATGCTGTTCCACTCCCCAATGTTTGTGTAAGCTTTAAAGCACTTGGGTCTCTCATTATAAATCAAATTACAAAGGGGATGCTACCTTGTGCATCTTATCTGCGAGGCTGGGATTCATGGTGAGAATTTGTTCCCTACCTGCTCCCTCCCCATCAGAGCACTAGAGTTAATGAGGGTGGCTATTCCTAGGTTTGCTTTTTCCCTCAAAAGCGGAAAGTGTGATTACCCATTCATTAGGAACCAGAGGGGACTAGAACTCACATGTGTCTCATCCCTAAGGAAAGAGGCCACCTTCCCAGGCAGCCACCTGGAATACGGCCAGGAAAGCACGGATGCTCCTTTTCCTTTGCTCTCCTCACCATCTCTAAGCTGCCCAAAGTTGTGGAGCAGAGGTCTCACCCTGCAGGGCCAAGGGGCTTACCCAAACCACACAACTGTTTTGATGAGTCTAGATAATATTTGAAAATAATGAGTTGCCAACGCTTAAACATCAGGAGGTTTTGTATCAGGTTTGGATTTCTGGCTTCTCTTGAAAATTTGGAAGCTCTGGCAACACTGGGTCCACTTCCCTACCCCCACCCCACAGCAGCTGAACAGGGCACATTCCCCAGTCACCCAAGTCCCCACCCAACTCAAGACACCCATTTACATCACTGGCTTGACCCCGCCAGCCTCTGAGCTTGCAATATTTGGTAGAAGATGGGCCCAAGAGCTCACAAAAAAGGAATGTAAACTATGTTCTTTGCCTCCTTCCCTGTCAGGAACCAGATCATGTTCCCTGTATAAAAAATAGTTCAGAATGTCTCTTAATTTTTTATTTTTTTATTTTTTTTTGCGGTACGTGGGCCTCTCACTGTTGTGGCCTGTCCCGTTGTGGAGCACAGGCTCCGGATGCGCAGGCTCAGCGGCCATGGCTCATGGGCCCAGCCGCTCCACGGCATGTGGGATCTTCCCGGACCAGGGCACAAACCCGTATCCCCTGCATCGGCAGGCGGACTCTCAACCACTGCGCCATCAGGGAAGCCCAGAATGTCTCTTAATTCGATTAGATTTTATTCAGACCATCCTTTTCTATGTATGAGATACATGCCCTGAAATAGCCCAGCATCTAAAGAAGCTAATGTGTCAATCACAGAGAAACAGTTTTTTATGCCAAGCTGTCCAGCCTCTTGCTAAAGAAAGATGATCTGTGGTAAAAACCAGAAAGGGTGAAGTGAATAGTTACCTCCATCATTTGAAGGTAAATGGAATAGTTACGAGGACTTGGGGCTCAGGAGGCTTAGTGGCTTCTGTCTTTTTCCTACAGTAGATGGGACAAATGAAATAGTACTGTAGAGAACTGAGAATAGTAGAAATAAAATTAAATGAGTGGCTTCAGTGAACCTAGTCATGGGAGTGGTTCCCTGGTGTGAAAATCCACAGTTATCGCTGGGCTAAGTGATAACCGTTAGGGGATCTTGACACCATGCTGACCTGAAGTTCCAGAAATCCAAGCACTGGGTTCAGGCAGGGACTAGAAAGTGAATAATTAATGGGGGGGGGGGGCAAATTAGCTTTTAGTTTTTTAAAGTTGTCCTGAAATACATATATATTTAAAAATCGTCTAATGAGGCAAAGTATATTCCTTGAAACTTAGCATCTTGGGATATTAATCGATGCAACTCAGGACAGAATGAGGTTGGCGGACATGGACCATGTTTCAGTGGTAATAATCCTCTTTAAATAAGAACTCCATTTATTTCTTTCTCCTACAAACAGTGAAAATGTAGGTTTGGCAAAATCAGAGTAAGGCACTTAGGAAGGGTGCGGGTGAGTGGCTGTAGGGAGAAAAGGCTCTTACTTTATGTCGTCCTTTGCTGGCAGAAGTAGTTTATTACAGAATACAAGGCAGCTGTCCCAGGGAGCATGGGCTCATCATTTCCATGATCCAAGGAACTGCCCTTGGGGCGGCTGTGCCCTGGTGGGTGGGAGGATGGAGCAGGGCTCTGGGTGGAGGCTGTGATTTCTTGCTCACTTCCCTTTCCTCTGCCCATTTCTCGGGCCTCCGTCCTCTTTACCAGCTCTTGCCTTAGGGAGTGCTCTCCTTTCTAGGAGTGGCAGCTGCTCTGAAGAGAGTAGCTGCTTCCTCGGAGAACCCTGTGTCCTCACGTTAGCAGAGCGGTCACCCCAGATCGTGTGTGAGGAGCCTTCAGAGCCCATGACTTGGTAGCCCAACTGTATCTCCCTGTTTTTGCTTCTGTGTAGTAATACAAATTTGAGAAAATGATAGGTTAAACAAAGTTAGCAGATTTTCCTACTGTAGGGTCTCAGAGTGCTGAATACACTTACGAATCTTATAAACCTCCAAGGTGAAGATACGGTATGTGACTATTTTCTAGATGTGTTTGACCATGGAACACTTCTTGCCAACTCCCAATGTGATGATAAAATAGCCCAAGCCCTTCTAACTTGCTTTTTACTTTCAAGTAAATTTTTATTGAGCGGTGAGTTTTTCTGTTAGAGAAAATTATCTTTATGGCTTTAATATTTAAGTCTAATGCTTGCATAAATCTATTTCCTATGAAATCTTCAATTTCTAGTCTTTAATTTCCCTGTTCTACTTCCATATCTAAAACACTCACTACCCTGATGCTTAAAAGCTCCAGTCAATTTCCCAAGTCTTTAAGAATTTTTAGGGTGTAAAAAGAGATGGATTCTTCCTCTAGGGGAATTTGATGTAGGTTTTGTTCATTTTGTAGATTAAGGTACATATGTGCCGAGCAATGGTAGGTGTGGACACGATGAGGGATGTTATTATTTTCTCAATTTAGCACCAGTGATGGTAAATCTGACTGCTGCTTCTACTCTACAGGGTCTGAGATCAGTGAAATGCAGATGCTTTCAGGTTTCTAGATCTGCCTTGTTTCCTTGTGTCCATCAATGTTTAGAATTGGAAGCATTTAGTAAAAAATACTTTTCAGCCAGGATGTTCAGCTGTGAACTTGTTCCCTTGAGCACAGTCTTGAAAGTTTGATTGGCATGTGAAAATGGTGCTGGAAGTTTTCTGTTGGTTTCATGAGCTCTGTCTTCAGGTACACCTCATGGAACAAGGCTTTAAATGTTTCCTTCCTTCTTTCTAGGTATTTACCAACCCTCTGAGAGTGGCTGAGGGAAGTCAGTGTGTCATCAGCACAGAGCATGTCCTGGTTTCTGACGTGGACACCAAACTGGACAACATCCACCTCTCCCTGCAGAGACCGCCTCAGCACGGAAGGGTGGAGCTGAATGGATTTCCTCTAAACACAGGGGCCATATTTTCTTGGGGAGACCTCCAGGCCTTAAAAGTTAGGTCAGAACATTTCCTGGCTTCTTTGTTTTACATGCTTTGTCTCCCATCTGAATCAATTGTGAGGCAGTGTAAGAAGTTTGTCCAATTCTTTCAGGGGTAGCAGCATGCCACCTCATACTTTTCCAGGGTCAGTTGAAAATTAGAAATGACAATCCTTTAGTTTCCCCCCAAGGCATTTTCTTTCCCTCTGGCTTGCTGTACTGGTAGGAATGACATTATGAATATTTGAGCAACAGAAACTCGATTACCATGAATATTAAATTTGCTGCAACTGCGTATATCACAAGGGGTAACAATCAAACTAGATGAATAGAGTCTGAGATAATCTATAAGGCTAATCTACATAATTGAACTTGGTTTTAAGAAAAGCCAATTTCTTAACCCTGGAAACTCTGGGATAGAATTCTGTTGATCGAAGTCCTTAGTGTGAATTTTTAATCCATTTTTGTGGGGAGGGGATTTGAGGACAAATACGTAGGGTAGGTTGGGTAGGTAGGACATGGAATAGTACTTGGGTCTCTTCCAGTCAGGGGTGGAGTAATCCCTGTCTCATGGTCCTACAGTAGTTCCCCTCACCTTGAGGACTTTCATTTCTTCTACCTAATGCAGTTATGTAAGAAACTTTTTCTTTAAAATCTAGTAAAACATCTTCTTTGTAAAACAATGCAAGGTACTCAAAAGCAGTGGTCAGGTAGACAAACATACTGGTTAATTTCTCACTTGTACAAGTTCAAGTTATAAATGGGAATTTTGTCCTTTTTGATAAAGTGTAGTAGAAGGTATTAGGCATCAAATGCTTAGTTCTACATTTAGAAATTGATGGGGAAGGAGAATTTGTGTACAGGAAGATCATTTTCATCCAACAGTTCAGTTACACTGCTTTATTTACAGTTTCCAATATCTTAACCTCTTTTCACTACTCTTATCCTCATTAAAATTTCCTTTTTTGGGCTTCCCTGGTGGCGCAGTGGTTGAGAGTCTGCCTGCCGATGCAGGGGACATGGGTTCGTGCCCCGGTCCGGGAAGATCCCACATGCCGCGGAGCGGCTGGGCCCGTGAGCTATGGCCGCTGCCCCTGTGCGTCTGGAGCCTGTGCTCTGCAACAGGAGAGGCCACAGCAGTGAGAGGCTCGTGTACTGAAAAAAAAAAAAAAAAAAAAAAATTTCCTTTTTTCCCCAAGATCTCAGCTCTTTCCTACCTGTTAGAAAGAGAGCTCTGTTTAGGTAATTCTTACTAGGGAATGAACGATGGATAGAAAAAAAAAAGTTCCAGTGTTTGCCAGCACGTATATTTCAAGCATTCTTCTAGAGACTTGCAATTATGGGTTTTTTTCATTAAACTTCACAGCAGTCAAACCTGACAAGGTAGATGGTTCTATTCTCATATTATAGTTGAAATAACTAAGACACGAAGAGGTTAAGGTCACTTAGCTAGTGTGTGCAGGACTCTGGTTTTGAAAGAAATTCTGTTTGATTCCATAGCCATGCATTTGGATGTGTACTCCTAGACCTATTTGGCCCTTTTAGAGGCATTAGCATGGTAAGTATATTTGAATTAGCACATTGTCACATACCAGTCTATTTTTGATGAAGATATCAGGGAGTATGACAAAATAAAGCATAGGAGGCAGTGTTGGGAGGGAAATTGGGAGTAGGAGGTGGGCTTTCTCCACCACTGGAATCGAATCCCTAGCTAGTGTATGGGTGAGTCTCGTCCTGAGGAAAACACCTTCTGGCCCTGGAATTTTTTCATATGTAAACGTTATATATGTTCAATATACAATACAATTTTTAAAGCAACTTTTTTTTTTTTTGCGGTACGCGGGCCTCTCACTGCTGTGGCCTCTCCCATTGCGGAGCACAGGCTCCGGACGCGCAGGCCCAGCGGCCATGGCTCACGGGCCCAGCCGCTCCGCGGCATGTGGGATCTTCCGGACCGGGGCCCGAACCCGCGTCCCCTGCATCGGCAGGCGGACTCTCAACCACTGCGCCACCGGGGAAGCCCTAAAGCAACTTTTAATTTCATTTCCTAGAACTTATTTCCATAACTGAGTGTCTTGAATGGATCACTGATAAGCTACAAATTTGACTCAGTTCAACAATTATTTAGAACTTACTGTATATCACTACAGTGGACTGAAGAGTAAATGGAAAGTCTAGAATTAGACAATTCCTTTAAGAAACTTGACTGAGAATTAAAAGGAAATAGGGTCAAGGCAAGACCAAGAAAAAATATATATATACATTTTTTGTAAATTTATTTATTTATTTTTGGCTGCGTTGGGTCTTCACTGCTGCGTGTGGGCTTTCTCTAGTTGCGGCGAGAGGTGGCTTCTCTTGTGGAGCACGGGCTCTAGGCGCACGGGCTTCAGTAGTTGTGGCACGTGGGCTTAGTAGTTGTGGCTTGCGGGCTCTAGAGCGCAGGCTCAATAGTTGTGGCACGTGGGCTTAGTTGCTCCATGGCACGTGGGATCTTCCCGGACCAGGGATTGAACCTGTGTTCCCTGCAATGGCAGGTGGATTCTTAACCACTGTGCCACCAGGGAAGTCCCGAAAAAATACTTTTCAGTCTAGAGAAATTCAAGAATCTTTATAGGTTCAGAGGAAAAGAGTTAGTAAATAGCAAGGGGGAAGTGGCAGGAGAGAGGCAATGAATAATGCATAGATAAAGCTTTAGGGCAGAGCTGAATCAATCCAGAGCAAAGGCAGAAGGAATAACCTTAAAAGTGGGGGAGGCGGGAGAATTACCCAAATCCACGTAGTGTCCCACTTTTACCTGCCACTGCTCAGTCTCAGTGTCCCCTTTGCCCCCAGCGGTGTTTTCGGTAAGTAGGCAGAGCTACACCCACTGGTTCCCATTTTTACAGTGACAATTTGAAGAGCTGCTTTTTGATTTGGGGACAAGTTATGAATGCATGAACACATTTTTCCAGGGTGGAGCAATTTTACATTTAAGGATACTTGAGTACAGTAGTTACATATGTGACTTCATGATTATGCTGGGGGTTTGGTTATTTATTTGTTGAACATATGGCCAAAACCATGGAAAAGTTCTTGTGACAGGAATCTCAGTGCACTCTCACAGTGGCCTTGAGAGGTTAGTGACAGCTATCATCCCCACAGGTATCAGCATGATGGATCTGAGATACTTCAGGATGACATACTACTGGAGGTCACAGATGGCATAAATGCAGCAGAATGTGTGCTATACATTGAGGTACGTAGTAAGTTTCCTCCATGGTTCATATAGAAACAAACCTTCTAGTCTGGAAGCCTCTTGGGGTCTCTGATAGAAATTGAAGCACATGGACTTCAAAGCAAGAAGGTGTCTGCTTACATCTTTGATTATGTCAGGACAGGCAATAGAGAGCAAAGTTATATTGGTGAAATGGGCATATGAGTTTCTTGTGCCAATCGATTTAAAGGTAGAACTACTCTGACCTCAAACCCAGAGACTTAATTTAAAAAGCAGTCATTTCCATGTATAAATTATTTCTAATATTTTTCATCTGTAATGCCCAGAAATATTTATTTAGCAGTTGGACAGATTAGGCTAGCATCGCTGGGCTTTTCCCTGTTGTGTGCAAGGAGCGTATCTATATGTGCGATGTGACCCTTTGTGGATTCCTGTACTATATACCCCTGGCCTGTTTGAGATGATTATTTTCCCTCTTTTGAAAAATGAAGGAAAATCTGCACATAAAGGTTGAGTATATGCTCAAAGGCCTGATGGGAACCCCCGAGTTTCTCTGTTGGGTGACCATCCACGTCCACAAGCATAGCTCATAGGATTTGCAGGTATTTATAGTTAGTGACAAAGGACAGTCAGCAGAAGACTTATCACACTTCCTGAAGATCCACTAATTATTCTTACCGTACCAAATTCTATTTCTGTTTCAATTTTGTCAGTTCTTTGTAGTATGAAATTATTATTAATGGTCATAATAATGTGTTTGTAAGATATTTTACAGTTAATAATTAAGAATGATCACATCATTCTAGTGTTTTAAGAAGTACACAGAAAAGAAATTATCCCCGTCCTATAGCAAAGGTCTGAGAAGGTTCAATGACTTGTCCAAAGCCATTAACTTGACCATGTAGACCTGGGCTGGCATCTCCACTCTGGTACTCAGGCCAGTGTGCTTTCCTCCTCACCACTGCCCAGATCTAAATTAACAGGTGATTGTAATTACCATGCTCGCTAACGTTTCCTGAGCACTTATCCATGCCAGTCACTGTGCATAGCCACTTCTTTTCATTTTTTCCACTTAGTTCTAATGATGGTCTTGTATCTAGATGAAAAGCAGTACGTTATTTCAGCTTCAAAAAGGAGAGTTTTCTTTATTGGCAGACTTTTACATATAAAGAAAGCTTTTCTGAGTTAATATTTTTTCCTGAAAAGCAAATTTATGGTGAAAACCCCAACTCTGTCTTCTGTCCATGGCCATCTTCTCATTAATGACCCTAAGCAGTGAATTTGGGGAAAAGAATTTGTGTATTATTACTTTTGAGACAAAAGGGCATAGCCTTTGGAAACCAATCAGAGCTTCAGGAAAGTTTTAGACAATTATGTGTGATTTTTTTTCATTCAGGAGGAATGTTTTTAATTCTATTGCCTTTGGACTTTTTATGCATTTGAAAGCTGAGGATATTTTGTGAACTGCTGCAAGGTGATGATCATGAATGTATTGGTGAGATTGATCAGATGGGGTCAAGAACAATAATAAAGAAGGTCTTCACTGAATCTACGCAGAGGACTTGAACAAAGATATTGTTTCCTAATAAGCCAATAGAAAATGGAATAGAGTATTGCATACTTTTCTATCTTTAGTTAAATAAATAAACCTGGGTTTCCATCACCCCATCTCTCTACCTGTTAAAGGAAAGTGTCTTCATAATTTCATGTATATTTGTTGTCGAGTTGTTAGCCTGTTGAAACAGTAGGGTAACCAGGGCATATATACGTAGTTACATTCATTCATTCGTTTATGCCATAAATACTTAATAAGTGCCTGCTATATGCCATGTCCTATGCTAAATTCTTGGGCTGTGTTGATGAACAAGATAAATAAACTTCCTCTTCTTTTAGAGTTATGGGCAAGGGATGAAGGCAGGCTTTAAACAGATTATCACTGAAATAATTAGTTAAAATGTGGATGTGTTCTACAAGTGAACAGGGTACTAAAAGAGAGTAAACAAGGGAAGTTTCTAAGTGAGTCTGAGTTGTCAAGAAGTTTTCCTGGAGGAATCCATATGTACCCTGAAGGAGGAGGTAGCCAATCAAAGAGCTACGGGAGAACATACCAGGCAAGGGACAGACAGAAGATGCAAAGACGGGGCAGAGGCCTGACGTGTGGAACACAGTGTCTTGGGGGTAGAAATGGACAGGAGTGGCAAAGGAACCCCATAGCATGAGATGAAGCCGAAGACATACTAGGAGAAGCTCTGGGAAGCCATTGAAGGTTCCCACAGTTAGATGACTTGATGAAAGCCACGTTTGAAAAAGATCACATTGGCTAAAGCGTGGGGCAAGGAAACGTAGGGGTGACGGTAGCCACAGGCCAGACTTGATAAATAAATGTGCAGCACACGCCGAGTTGTGGTCGTGAACTCAGAGGAGGACTGTCCTTCATTCCTGTTTAGAAGACATACTTTTTCACATTTCTACAAAATCTTTTAAAATTTGGACAGCCAGTGTGATCCAATGTTGCTTTTTTTCCCTTTCTACTTGGAAATTTATTTTCATGACAGTGAGAGAAAAATGTTTTATCAAGTTGAAAACTGGCATTGATTTAATGGTTATGGGGTTTCAGATTTAACTCAAAATGTTTGAAATGCAGCTGCTGCTTATTATAAGTCCAAAGAAACTTCCTGGGTGGCAGGAAGTTGAGAGTAGAGGAAAGCCTTGTAATCATCAAGTAATTTGAAATATAAATAACTTTGATGTGGTAAATGTAAATGCTCAGACCACAAGGACTGGATTTCCTGTAGAATATGGGTAAATTTAGCAAAGGAGGATAGGGGCTTGGGTGAAGGATGCTTTATATCACATTTATATTTTGTCTGTCTTGAAACAAACGAGAGCTTTGAGCCCCAAACCATAACCATGCTCTCCCATTCCTACCTAAAATGTCTCTCATGTGGGTCATTTCTTACAAGTTGGTTCATATGGGGAAAGTTAAAAGATACAGATGGCTTGGCCAAATGCCATGGCTATTGTTTCACGTGTCTGGAAGATTGAAAATGCCTGTCATTCCAGTTATGAGCTATGAGTTACCAGTTGGGCAATTTGTCATTGCTCTTTTTTCTTGAAAACATGCATTTTTTTTCCTGCTTAGGTGTTGCCTGTAAATGATGAGCCACCGGTCCTAAAGGCAGACCTCATTCCCATGATGTACTGCCCAGAGGGCGAAGAGGTGGTCATTACCTCTGAATACATTTTTGCTACTGATGTGGACAGTGATGATATGAAACTGATGTTCATGATTGTTCGAGAACCTCAGCGTGGGACAGTGAGGAAAACTGGGGTCACAGTGCGTCAGTTTTCTCAGGGAGATGTTACGGCAGGGGCTGTGACATACAAACACACAGGTAAGTGACAGTACTGTGACTAGTCTGAGAGTGGGGATGCAGCAACATGACAGAGTCAGCCCACTCCTTGCTGTGGGCTCTGATAATCTAACAGTCTTAATGCTTCCTTCCATTAAAAGAGTGGCAGCCCATCTCCCATTTTCAAGTATGATCACCATATTCAGAAGTATTTCTTGATCTCAGTAATATAATGAATTTCAGAGTTTAGAAAGATCAAGTGTTATTGCTTCTCTGCTCCTGATGCTTCCACATAGACCTTCAATTCACCCTGGCTTGTCCTCGTTCCTATTTTGGTCAATATGAAGAAGATTATTTGACCATCTCAGCTTCTGGCTCCCTAAATCATAACAGAAATGCCTGAAGTAGGCTCCCTAAGATAATTATCTTATTAACTGTAAAAGTTTCCTGATTATCAGCTAGCTCCTAAGAAGAAACCGGTCTGACCTTTGAGTTCTTGAAAAGCAAAGATCGTGTCTTACACTTTTGTGTAACTTGTCCACAGCACATGACAGTGGTGGACATAGATGAGAGATACAGTAAATGCTAGTTTATTAGCACTGTAGTTACATTTCTGGCATTGCATTATATTGTTATCCGGATGGCATTTGTTCCTTATGTAAAATGTTCATGTAAAGAAGATGTGAATTCAACGTCTGATGTCTGCGAGGCACAGTAGTAGGCACTGTGGCTTTACAAAGGAGTATAACCCAAACCCTACTATGAAGGACTTTTGATTTAAAGGACTAAGACAAACACATTCCCACGTAAAGATGACAGCGTGACACATCTGCCCATCGACACATCACCACCCCTCTCCCACATCTGATTTCTGGGTTGGGGCCACTTCCTCAGTAATAATACATCTACTTCCTCTACCTAAGTTTTATCACACTCCATTACAATTTCACGTTTACTCATCCATATGCCTCTCTAACCTGGAAATTCCATGGGGGAAGTATGATTGGGTGTGGGAGGCCAGGTGAGTGATACAAGAAATAAGAGGTATCGGAATTCAAATCATTTTCTTATTTGAAGAGACAGAGAGAGAGAGAATACAAGCAGGGAGGTGGGAGGGAATTCAAGGAGGGGGATTGAGATAGCAAAGGATTCATTTGGACATGGGAGAAAACATTTTGAAATAATATTTTTATGGGTACTTTAAAAAACAGTGATCCATTGGGATACCAGTTCTTAATCACTCAACTAAACATCTTTTTTCTTTAAATGCTATCTCCTTATCTTCTTCTTTATGTTAAGTCTTAGGAAAGGTTTCATTGGCTCTTTCCTTGTCCTGAGGAGTTTAGCCCACTTGTTCGATGTCTCTCAATGTCTCTCAAGAGTTTACAGTAGGTGCTTCTTTTTAATTTCCCCAGTAGTTCTCAGACTAGCAGAAAAGTGATCCAAAGACCAGTGATTGTTGATTTTTACATAATTTTTTAACATCTTTGGCAGGCTCACACAGCATAGATAAATTAGTGGTGAGATGAATCTGTCTTCTCTTCCTGCGCTTTGTTCCAGACGTTAAGCAACAGTTGTACATATGTATAATTCTCTTCTAGTGTGGTGGCCATAGAAGAGAGTGTTGACACATTTTTTTCATAAGACCTAGTGGGACACTGGGGCAAATTGTTTCAGATAGACTTTTTTGTTATGTTAATAAATTAACAGAGGGGCAGAGTCAAGATGGCATACTAAGAGGACGCTGAATTCGCGTCTCCTCACAACTAGGGCACCTACTAGGCACCAGTGGGACCACGGACACCTAAGGGGATGGGAGGAACCCCCAGTGACTGGGTAGGACGCAGGGTATGGGGGAAGTGAAGGGGGAGAAGAAGTGGAGGCGGGATGGGACTGGAGCCCTGCTGAAGGGTGGCTGGGGGAGGGGAAGGGATCCCATGCCTGAAGGGGAAAATTGGGGGACCATTGGGAGGGCGGAGGATCAAAAGGGAGCGTGGCCAGGTTTCCCCTGCCCACTTGGGCCGCCAGGAACCTGCTGAGATCCGGGGCCTGATCCTCTGACCACCTGAGGCTGCGCAGGCCCTGAGGGAGTGGGAGGGAGGGAAGGGGGAGCAAAAGTGGGACCGGCAGCCCTGAGGGGCAGCTGGGGGAGGGGAGGGGTTCCTACACCCAGCGGGACCCACCCACAGTTAGGGGTCCAGCGGCAACGGGGGAGACCCTGGGGGAGATGGTGGGGGAGGGGAATGGAGGAATGCAAGGGAATGGAGCCAGTGCTTTCCCTGTCCACTTAGGCACCGGGGAGCCTACTGGGCTCTTGGGCCTAATCCTCTGCCCTCAGAGCCTCCCTCCTGCTGCTCAGAGCCCAAGCCCCGCCTCTACACCCCCACCCAGGGCCCCACCTCTGCACTCGGAGACCCCCTCCAACGCGCTGGGTCTAAACTCCACCCACACACCCTGACCCAGGGCCTTACCTCCAAACTCCAGAACTCCACACTCCAGAGGCCCGCCTTTCCACGTGCTGCCTCTCCCCTTCCGAGCAGGTCCTAAGCAGAGGCCCTGCCCCATGCTTGAATGTCTCCCTGCCTAGGCCCTGCCCCTAGGGCCTTTTCTGGCTACGTGGGTCCTGAGCCTAGGCCCTACTCCACACTTAAACGTCACCCATCCACCCGCCTAGGTCCCACCCCACCCTAAACCACTCCCCTACCTAAGTTCCACCCCCACCTAAACTCCACCCCCATAGCCAAGGCTTTTTTTCTCTTTTAGATTAGGGTTCTGTTTTACAATGTTGATTCATTGTTGTTGATTCTTTTATATTTTTATTTTTCCTAATAAATCATTTATTATTCTAATTTTATTTTATGCTTTATATTTTGTTATTGTTCTCTCCTTTTAGCTTGTTCCCCCCCCCACCTTCTTTTCTTTTTTCTGTTGTGGTTTTATTTTACCTTGTTGCAGGTGTTTTGATTATAGTTTTATTTTTCCTAATATATTTTTTATCATTCCAATTTTATTTTGTTTTTTATTCTTTGATATTGTACTGGTCCTTTTTTTTTTTTTTTTTTTTACCGTGCCATGAAGCTTGTGAGATTTTGGTTCCCAGGCCGGAGGTTGGGCCCGAGCTCCTGTGGTGGGAGCTCCAAGTACAAATTGCTGGACTAACAGAGAACCTCACATCCCAGGGAATATCAATCTGAGTGAGGCCTCCTGGAGGACCTCATCTGAGCACCAGGATCAAGCTCTATCTGCCTGCCTGCAAACTCCACTGCTGGACATCTCAGGCCAAACAACCAGTAAGACAGGAATAGAGCACCACCCATCAAAAAAAAAGACAAAGAAGGAGACTACATAATGATCAAGGGATCGATCCAATAAGAAGATATAACAATTGTAAATATTTATGAACCCAACATAGGAGCACCTCAGTACCTTAGGCAAATGCTAACAGCCATAGAAGGGGAAATTGACAGTAACACAATCATAGCAGGGGACTTTAACACCCCACTTTCACCAATGGACAGATCATCCAAAATGAAAATAAATAAGGAAACACAAGCTTTAAATGATATTAAACGAGATGGACTTAATTGATATTTATAGGACATTCCATCCCCAAACAACAGAATACACTTTCTTCTCAAGTGCTCATGGAATGTTCTCCAGGATAGACCATATCTTGGGTCACAAATCAAGCCTTGGTAAATTTAAGAAAATTGAAATCCTATCAAGTATCTTTTCTGCCCACAGTGCTCTGAGACTAGATATCAATTACAGGAAAAAATCTGTAAATAATACAAACGCATGGAGGCTAAACAATACACTGCTAAATAACCAAGAGACCACTGAAGAATTCAAAGAGGAAATCAAAAAATACCTAGAAAAAATGACAATGAAAACACGAAGACCCAAAACCTATGGGATACAGCAAAAGCAGTTCTAAGAGGGAAGTTTATAGCAAAAAAATCCTACCTCAAGGAACAAGAACCATCTCAAATAAACAACCTAACCTTACACCTAAAGCAAACAGAGGAAGAAGAACAAAAAACTCCCCAAAGTTAGCACAAGGAAAGAAATCATAAAGATCAGATCAGAAATAAATGAAAAAGAAATGAAGGAAACAATATCAAACATCAATAAAACTAAAAGCTGGTTCTTTGAGAAGATAAACAAAATTGATAAACCACTAGCTAGACTCATCAAGAAAAAAAGGGAGGGGACTCAAATCAATAGAATTAGAAATGAAAAAGGAGAAGTGACAACTGACACTGCAGAAATACAAAAGAATCATAAGAGATTACTACAGGCAGCTATATGCCAATAAAATGGACAACCTGGAAGAAATGGACAAATTCATAGAAAAGCACAACCTTCCGAGACTGAACCAGGAAGAAATAGAAAATATAAACAGACCAGTCACAAGCACTGAAATTGAAACTGTGATTAAAAATCTTCCAAAAGGGCCTCCCTGGTGGCGCAGTGGTTGGGAGTCCGCCTGCCGATGCAGGGAACACGGGTTCGTGCCCCGGTCTGGGAAGATCCCACATGCCGCGGAGCGGCTGGGCCCGTGAGCCATGGCCGCTGAGCCTGCGCGTCCGGAGCCTGTGCTCCGCAACGGGAGAGGTCACAACGGTGAGAGGCCCGCGTACCGCAGAAAAAAAAACAAAAAAAAACAAAAAAAAACACAAAAATCTTCCAAAAAACAAAAGCCCAGGACCAGGTGGCTTCACAGGCAATTTTTATCAAACATTTATAGAAGAGCTGACACGTATCCTTCTCAAACTCTTCTAAAGTATAGCAGAGGGAGGAACACTCCTAAACTCATTCTACGAGGCCACCATCACTCTGATACCAAAACCAGACAAAGATGTCACAAAAAAAGAAAACTACAGACCAATATCTCTGATGAACATAGATGCAAAAATCTGCAACAGAATGCTAGCAAACAGAATCCAGCAGCACATTAAAAGGATCATACACCATGATCAAGTGGAGTTTATCCCAGGAATG
This sequence comes from Leucopleurus acutus, assembly GCF_964270905.1. Taxonomy (NCBI): domain Eukaryota; kingdom Metazoa; phylum Chordata; class Mammalia; order Artiodactyla; family Delphinidae; genus Leucopleurus; species Leucopleurus acutus. The sequence continues at coordinate 64,189,539 of NC_139150.1, read as the reverse complement.
CAAGGATTCTTCATTATACACAAATCAATCAATGTGATACACCATATTAACAAATTGAAGGATAAAAGCCATATGATAATTCCAATAAATGCATAAAAAGCTTTTGACAAAATTCAACACCCATTTATGATAAAAACTCTCCAGAAAGTAGTCATAGAGGGAACCTACCTCAACATAATAAAGGCCATATATGACAAACCCACAGCCAACATCGTTCTCAGTGGTGAAAAACTGAAAAGATTTCCACTAAGATCAGGAACAAGACAAGGTTGCGCACTCTCACGACTATTATTCAACATAGTTTTGGTCACAGCAATAAGAGAAGAAAAAGAAATAAAAGGAATCCAAATCGGAAAGGAAGAAGTAAAACTGTCACTGTTTGCAGATGACATGATACTATACATAGAGAATCCTAAAGATGCTACTAGAAAACTACTAGAGCTAATCAATGAATTTGGTAAAGTAGCAGGATACAAAAGTAATGCACAGAAATCTCTTGCATTCCTATAAACTAATGATGAAAAATCTGAAAGAGAAATTAAGGACACTCCCATTGACCATTACAACAAAAAGAATAAAATACCTAGGAATAAACCTACCTAAGGAGACAGAAGACCTGTATGCAGAAAACTATCAGACACTGATGAAAGAAATTAAAGATGATACAAACAGTGGAGAGATATACCATATTCTTGGATTGGAAGAATCAACATTGTGGAAATGACTCTATTACCCAAAGCAATCTACAGGATCAGTGCAATCCCTTTCAAACTACCAGTGACATTTTTCACAGAACTAGAACAAAAATTTCACAATTTGTATGGAAACACAAAAGACCCCAAATAGCCAAAGCAATCTTGAGAAAGAAAAACGGAGCTGGAGGAATCAGGCTCCCTGACTTCAGACTGTACTGCAAATCTACAGTAATCAAGACAGTATGGTACTGGCACAAAAACAGAAATATAGATCAATGGGATAGGATAGAAAGCCCAGAGATAAACCCATGCACCTATGGTCAACTAATCTATGACCAAGGAGGCAAAGATATACAGTGGAGAAAAGACAGTCTCTTCAATAAGTGGTGCTGGGAAAACTGGACAGCTACATGTAAAAGAATGAAATTAGAACATTCCCTAACACCATATACAAAAATAAAGTCAAAATGGATTAGAGACCTAAATGTAAGACTGGACACTATAAAACTTTTAGAGGAAAACAGGCAGAACACTCTATGAAATAAATCACAGCAAGATCCTTTTTGACCCACCTCCTAGAGAAATGGAAATAAAAACAAAAATAAACAAATGGGACCTAATGAAACTTCAAAGCTTTTGCACACCAGAGGAAACCATAAGCAAGACCAAAAGACAACCCTCAAAATGGGAGAAAATATTTGCAAACGAATCAACAGACAAAGGATTAATCTCCAAAATATATAAACAGCTCATGCAGCTCAATATTAAAGAAACAAACAACCCAATCCAAAATTGGGCAGAAGACCTAAATAGACATTTCTGCAAAGAAGACATACAGATGGCCAAGAAGCACATGAAAAGCTGCTCAACATCACTAATTATTAGAGAATTGCAAATCAAAACTACAATGAGGTATCACCTCACACCAGTCAGAATGGCCATTATCAAAAAATTTATAAACAATAAATGGTGGAGAGGGTGTGGAGAAAGGGGAATCCTCTTGCACTGTTGGTGGGAATGTAAATTGATACAGCCATGGAGAACAGTATGGAGGTTCCTTAAGAAACTGAAAACAGAACCACCATATGACCCAGCAATCCCACTACTGGGCATGTACCCTGAGAAAACCATAATTCAAAAAGAGTCATGTACCAAAATGTTCATTGCAGCACTATTTACAATAGCCAGCACATGGAAGCAACCTAAGTGTCCATTGACAGATGAATGGATAAAGAAAATGTGGCACATATATACGATGGAATATTACTCAGCCATAAAAAGAAATGAAATTGAGTTATTTGTGGTGAGTGAATGGACCTAGAGTCTGTCATACAGTGAAGTAAGTCAGAAAGAAAAAAGCAAATACCGTATGCTAACACATATATATGGAATCAAAAAAAAAAAAGTTCAGAGGAACCTAGGGCAGGACAGGAATAAAGACGCAGTTGTAGAGAATGGACTTGAGGACATGGGGAGGGAGAAGGGTAAGCTGGGACGAAGTGAGAGAGTAGCACTGATATACACACACTACCAAATACATAGCTAGTGAGCAGCAACTGCATGGCACAGGGAGATCAGCTCAGTGCTTTGTGGTCACCTAGAGGGGTGGGATAAGGAGGTTGGGAGGGAGATGGAAGAGGGACGGGATATACGTATGCATATAGCTGATTCACTGTGTTGTACAGCAGAAACTGACACAACATTATAAAGCAATTATACTCCAATAAAGATGTTAAAATAAATAAGTTAATTAACAGAAATACTGTATTCAAAAAGGTGTTTGGTTATTTGAATGTTATGTTTTCTGGTAATGTTCACTCAGTTACTCAGTTGTTAGTAATTTAGTGCTCTTCTAGGATGAGTAAAGAGAACTTCATTACTATAGGATCTAAAGTTTCAGTGGCCCCGCTCTTTCCTCCATACATTGGTTATAAAGATCACCAGAGAACAATTGTGTCACCATTATTTTACTTCATCGATTGATTTATTTTATCTTATTTCTACGATTATGAAAACAGTACACGCTCATTGCAGAGAACATGAAAAAATATAACGAAGTTTTGAAAAAATTACCTTATTTACCTTTCAAAGAGAATCACTGTTAACATTTCAGTGTTACAGTATTTTCGTTTTTATAATCATAATTTTTAACATAGTTGCAATCATGTTATATGTGCAGTTTTGTAGATTCCTTTATTCATTTAGATAATCACCTTAAAATGTTTATTAAAATATTTAGTAAATTTTATATAGTTATTGTAAACAGGTTTTACTAATTGAATAATATTTTATGATATAAAATTACACTATTAATTTTCTATTCTCCAAACATTATATATGAGGTCATTCAAAAATTTTCTTTCAAATAGCAGCACAGTTAACTATTTTACGTATAAATTATATCTTTAGACTGTATTTCATTTCAAGGTAAAGAATTCTTCCACCAATGCTGTAGCCTTTTTAGTGTTTAACCCTCAGCCAAATTTTCCAGCTCTTTCTGTAAATGTATCCTATGCTTCCATTATATTGAAATTACAGTTATTGAATGTACTATGTTTGCTTTTTTGATTAAGCTGTTTTCATTTCCCAGATTTTTCTACTTCTCTTCCAGTTCCCTCTCCCTACACGTCCTCTCTCCTCATCTCCCAATTCTCTGCCTTATCTGCCTTATAAACTACTCATCCTTTAATGCTCAGTACAAAGCCAGCAAGGCCATCTGAAAAGACTTCTCTGACTTTCTCTGGTGTGTGTGCCTTGCCCCCTATGCCATCATCAGCCAATATTCTCATCCTTGTTCACCCTCAGCACCTGGTACATAATCAGGCTGAGATAGATGAATTTTCCATTTAATAGGTAAAAAATGGCTTAATAGTAGCAATTTCATATGGTTCCACTTAATAACACACACGTATCTGTGATGTTCTAACTGAACTGCATTTCTTTCTCTACCATTAGACTGTGTCAGCTCCTGACACATAGTAGGTCTTTGGACATTTGACATTCTTTTGAACTATCTCTTGACGTTTTCAACACGTCTGCCTTTTTCTCTGCTGAGGCACCCAGAACACTAATTTTCATATAACAGGCATTAAGTATATATTTATCAAGTGAATGATGAATAAACAAACTTTATGCCAATTTGTTTTTTGTAATTACGAATAGATGAGAGGTGTCTTTTTTTTTTAATTTTCCTGAAGTTGAAGGCAGATTGTTTAATTTTAGTTCTCTCAACTTCACTGTTTCTTAAAAATAAATCCAGTTATCTCATCCTTTAATCATTTGGTTGCTTAATAATATCATCTCGAGCTTTTCCTTGTCATTTTTTTCAAACAGGTAGAATAATGCCAAACACAATGCTCTGTAGATTTAACCAATGTGTCTTGTGAAAAGAGATGACATCCCTGATCTTTCGTGTCCTAGACTCATCAAAACTTCAAACATAATTGCTTCCCTCTTGGCACTTTCAGAGTGATGCCTGAGAATTATCAAAAGCATATCTGCAGAACTTTCCTGTCCCCTGGACAGCAAGCATTCCCACCTCTGTGCTGTTAGTTAGTAATCCAAGAGCAGATTGTTCTGTTTACTGGTAAACTATCTAGTCCTGACATTTTCTTCCTTCTTCCTCTCATTGCCTAAGTTGGGGCCATTTTGAATCCCATAGCTGTAAGCTCTAAAGAGTAAACAGAAAATGAAAATAAATGCCACTTCTTTTCCAGGTGCTGTTGCTATTTTGCTAACATCTTGGCTATTATGTAATGAGGAAAATACTGAAACAAATCACAAAAATGTGGGTTATATCTGTATTTCACCTATTCTGCTTCTTCTGTAGTGAATGGTTGTTCATTTAAGGTGGTTAATGCAAATGGGAAGACAATTACCAGAGGGAAAAGGGTGCCTTCTGTTCTCCCTGAGGTTGGTCCTAACACTAATAATAATGAGAGAAGAGTAAAGCCATCACGAGTCAAGCTTCGTGTCTATCCCTTATTCATTTATGAACTGTCAGACCCTTGTTAGCCCTGTTTTGCCCCTCCATATGGTGATAGATGGCTGGCAGGGATTTCACCAGAGGCAACAGATGGGCAAGCATTTTTGTGTTATTTTTATGACTCTATTTAATTGCATAGATAAAATTGAGTTTTACCTTTTAACCACATAAGTTCCTTCCCTTGCCATTTTATGGTTGTAGAGCAAGTGTGAGTGGGTTTCATCTTGGTATTCTATGTTTTTAAAAGTCAGGCTTAAACTCTAGTTGTGTTTTCCAGGTGGTGAGATTGGCCTGGTGCCTTGTTTTGACACCATAACGTTGGTAGTTTCGGACACAGAAGCTGGCCCTTTTGTGAATGGACCTCATCCATCTGTTCCTCGTCGTGAGTCCTTTCCAGTGTATGATCTCAACATCACAGTGTATCCGGTGGACAACCAATCACCTTCAATTGCAATAGGTGACAATTTTTTCTTTTAAAGTTCTATTATTTCACCTAGTGTCATACCCATGGTCCAGTGAAATGATGCACTTTACATATAGTCAAAATAGAAAACCACCATACAGAATTGCTTCCAATAATTGCCTCAATACAAATTTGTGGAAACCCCCTGATCTATGAAAGATTACAGGGCAAAAGAATTTACTTGTTTAAAAATTTAGATAAATCTGAGGGACCTTCAAGATGGTGGAGGAGTAAGACGTGGAGATCACCTTCCTCCCCACAAATACTTTGGGAATACATCTACATGTAGAACAACTCCTATAGAAAACCTACTGAATGCTGGCAGAAGAACTCAGACTTCCCAAAAGACGCCCTCAGGCGACCTACACGCAGAGGCGGGGCCAAATCCAAAGCTGAGCCCCTGGGAGCTGTGAGAACAAAGAAGAGAAAGGGAAATCTCTCCCAGCAGCCTCAGGAGCAGCGGATTAAATCTCCACAACCAACTTGATGTACCCTGCATCTGTGGAATACCTGAACAGACAACAAATCATCCCAAAATTGAGGCAGTGGATGTTGGGAGCAACTGTAGACTTGGGGTTTGCTTTCTGCATCTAATTTGTTTCTGGTTTTATGTTTATCTTAGTTAAGTATTTAGAGCTTATTATCATTGGTAGATTTGTTTATTGATTCGGTTGCTCTTTCCCTCTTTTTTATATATATATATATATATACATATATATATTTTTTTATCGTTTTTCTGTTTTTGTGAGTGTGTATGTGTATGCTTCTTTCTGTGATTTTGTCTCTATAGCTTTTGTCTCTATAGCTTTGCTTTTACCATTTGTCCTAGGTTCTGTCTGTCTGTTGTTTTTTTTTTTTTTTTTTGCATAGTTTTTAGCACTTGTTATCATTGGTGGATTTGTTTTTAGATTTGGGTGCTCTCTTCTTTCTTTTTATTACTTTTTTATGTTTTTAATTTTTAATAATATTTTTTATTTTAATATTTTCTTTCTTTCTTTCTTTTTTTTTTTTTGGTCCCTTTTCTTCTGAGCCGTGTGGCTGACAGGGTCTTGGTGCTCCGGCCAGGTGTCAGGCCTGAGCCTCTGAGGTGGGAGAGCTGAGTTCAGGACATTGGTCCACCAGAGACCTCCTGGCTCCATGTACTATCAAATGGTGAAAGCCCTCCCAAACATCTCCATCTCAATGCTAAGACCTAGTTCCACTCAACACCAGCAAGCTACAGTGCTGGATACACCATGCCAAACAACTAGCAAGACAGGAACACAACCCCACCCATTAGCAGAGGGGCTGCCTAACATCATAATAAGGTCACAGACACCCAAAAACACACCACCGGATGCGGTCCTGCCCACCAGAAAGACAAGATCCACTATCATCCACCAGAACACAGGCACCAGTTCTCTCTACCAGGAAGCCTACACAACCCACTGAACCAACCTTAGCCACCAGGAGCAGACACCAAAAGCAACGGGAATTACGAACCTGCAGCCTGCGAAAAGGAGACCCCAAACAAAGTAAGTTAAGTAAAAAGAGGAGACAGAGAACACACAGCAAATGAAGGAGCAAGGTAAAAACCCACTGAACCAAACAAATGAGGAAGAAATAGGCAATCTACCTGAAAAGGAATTCAGAATAATGATAGTAAAGATATCCAAAATCTAGGAAATAGAATGGAGAAAATACAAGAAACGTTTCACAAGGACATAGAAGAACTAAAGAGCAAACAAACAATGATGAACAACACAATAAATGAACTTAAAAATTCTCTAGAAGGAATCAATAGCAGAATAACTGAGGCATAAGAACAGATACGTGACCTGGAAGATAAAATAGTGGAAATAACTACCGCAGAGCAGAATAAAGAAAAAAGAATGAAAAGAATTGAGGACAGTCTCAGAGACCTCTGGGAAAACATTAAATGCACAAACATTCGAATTATAGGGGTCCCAGAAGAAGAAGAGAAAAAAAAAGGGTCAGAAGATATTTGAAGAGATTATAGTAGAAAACTTCCCTAATATGGGAAAGGAAATAGTCAATCAAGTCCAGGAAGCACAGAGAGTCCCATACAGGATAAATCCAAGGAGAAACATGTCAAGAGACATATTAATCAAACTATCAAAAATTAAATACAAAGAAAAAAATATTAAAAGCATCAAGGGAAAAGCAACAAATAACATACAAGGGAATCCCCATAAGGTTAACAGCTGATCTTTCAGCAGAAACTCTGCAAGCCAGAAGGGAGTGACAGGACATATTTAAAGTGATGAAAGAGAAAAACCTACAACCAAGATTACTCTACCCAGCAAGGATCTCATTCAGATTTGATGGAGAAATTAAAACCTTTACAGACAAGCAAAAGCTAAGAGAATTCAGCACCACCAAACCAGCTTTACAACAAGTGCTAAAGGAACTTCTCTAGGCAGGAAGCACAAGAGAAGGAAAAGACGTACTATAACGAACCCAAAACAATTAAGAAAATGGCAATAGGAACATACATATCGATAATTACCTTAAATGTAAATGGGTTAAATGCTCCAACCAAAAGACATAGACTGGCTGAATGGATACAAAAACAAGTCCCATATAAATGCTGTCTACAAGAGACCCACTTCAGACCTAGGGACACATACAGACTGAAAGTGAGGGGATGGAAAAAGTTAATCTATGCAAATGGAAATCAAAAGAAAGCTGGTGTAGCACTTCTAATATCAGACAAAATAGATAGCTAGTGGGAAGCAGCTGGATAGCACAGGGAGATCAGTTCAGTGCTTTGTGACCACTTAGAGGGGTGCGATAGGGAGGGTGAGAGGGAGACACAGAGGGAGGGGATCCGGGGATATATGTGTATGTATAGCTGATTCACTTTGTTGTACCACAGAAACTGACACACCATTGTAAAGCAATTATACTCCAGTAAAGATGTTAGAAAAATATTTAGACAAATCCGTGGAGAGAGAATGCAAGTGTGTGTGTGTGTGTGTGTGTGTATGTATGTGTGTGTGTATCTGTGTGTGTGTGCACACACTTGGGAATGAAGACAACATTGCAATCCTCAGATATTCTGGTTTTATTTCACGTGGGAAAATATCATTTGCCTGCTGGAGAGCCAATAATTTATTTTATCCATAATTTCTATTAGAATTGAACGAGTATATTAGCGAGACCATTTATATATACTTGACCTTATTTGCTTTTTAGAAAGTCATCTCTTCATAGGCACTGTGTATATGTTCTGTGTCTCAAAAAAAAATGCAAACATATGTATGAATGTTATTGTAATTTGCAAAGTATCTCCTAAGCAATGTTCTGGGGAGGAAGCATTATCCCTGCAGAATAATTAAGCACCAAGGCATGAAAAAATGTTCATTATGAGCAATTCATAATAGTTCTCAGGCAATTAATGCTCTGACAAACAGAGGCAACAACTGATCTTGAGGAGTACATAGACCACATTTAGTGACTTATCATTAAAACAGTTTGGCAATTCTTAGTTTCATTTGTCACTTCTGTAAACACAAGGGAAATCAGAGTTCCTTGAGAGTGACTAAAGGGCTGTACTGAAGCATTTAGTATTTCTGCTCTCTTTCTATTATTGTCTGGCTTGCTTATACAAGACAAAAATATAATTCCGTTAAGTCAAATTAAGTTCCCCCCATTACCCCTGAATATATTCACTGTAAGGAGAATTATGCCAAAGGAAATGAATATCTCCCATGGAAGTATATTTGCATGTAGGATGCTTCTATGAATTGGAATTTCAATCACTCCCTTTTGTTCTCACTATTCTGATTAGAGGATTTCACGCTAAGTCATAATTGCGTTATTATTTGTATGCAGGTACCATGTTCTTTGTAGATGAGGGTTTCTCAGCAGCCCTTACTGTTAACCATTTGTCTGCCACTGATGCCGACACTGCAGCAGATGACTTGGAATTTGTTTTGGTTGCTCCTCCCCAGTTCGGCTACCTTGAAAACACACTACCTTCTGCAGGTTTTGAAAAAAGCAATATGGGCATCAGCATAGGTAAGTCATGGCTTTGTGTCCAGCAATAATTAGCCTATGTTTGTGACTAATTGGTTAGATCATGTTTAATAACTGGGTTAGGACTTCAGAAATGTTCAAAGTACTGTAGATACTCAAGGAATTATTATTATTACCAATACTTTTGAGTATTATTGTTTTTCGTTCTAATTTTTCATTTTAAATTTCCCCATGTATGGGAGTTTACTTCAAAATAAATGGAGATTTCACTTATGAAAACTATAGGAATAAATATTGAAGAAATAATGTTTTTAAAGGCTCTGATAGCAACACAGAATTCTGTGATAGAATAAATCTGGTGGAGCTCACTGGTCTCATTCTCACAGTTTTTTTTAACACTTTTAAAAGATATGGGCAGAAAAGATTAGGAAACATATCATGGAAATGTTGAAGGTAATGACATTAATTTTGAAACCAAAATGCCTCTCAGATACTGAAATATCTCTGGTATTTCAGGCAAAAAGAAAACAACCAAAACAAAAACAGACACCAAAAACACAGTTGTCCAAAGGCACCACTTTAGAGTTATTCTCTAAGCACCTTTTGGGGTACATCTATCTTAAATATGAGAGAATCTGGGTTTAAGATTAATTGCATTAATAGAGTGACTGAATGGTTAGAAAAATAAAAGACCCAACTACATGCTGCCTACAAGAAACTCACTTCAGCTTCAAGGACATACATAGGCTTAAAATGAAGGGAAGGAAAAAGATATTCCATGCAAATGGAAACCAAAAGAGAGCAAGGGTAGATATACTTACAATAGACAAAAGAGACTTTAAGTCAAAACTGTAACAAGAGACAAAGAAGGTCATTACATAATGATAAAGTCTTAATTCATCAAGAGGATATAATAGCTGTAAATGTATATGCACACAACATTGGAACACCTAAATATATGAAGCAAATACTAATAGATTTGAAGAGGATAATACACAACAATACAATAATAGTAGGGACCTCAGTACCCCAATTTCAACAATGGATAGATCATCCAGATGGAAAATCAATAAGGAAACATTAGACTTGAACTATATGTTAGACCAAATGAACTTAACAGACATATACATACATTCCATCCAACAAAAGCAGAATAAACATTCTTCTCAAGTGCACATGAAACATTCTCCAGGGTAGATCATGTGATGAGTCAACAAACAAGTCTTAGCAATTTAAAAAGATTGAAATTGTACCAAGTATCTTTTTTGACCGCAATGGCATGAAATTAAAATCAATAACAGGAGGTAACTAGAAAATTCACAAATATGTGAAAATTAAGCAACACACTTCTGAACAACCAATGGGTCAAAGATTAAATTTAAAAAAGAAATTTAAAAATCTTAAATAAAAATGGAAACACAACACACTAAAATATATGGGATGCAGCAAAAGCAGTGCTAAGAGGAAAATTTTATAGTGATAAATGCTACATTAAAAAAGTAAATCAACTAGAACTAGAAAAACAAAAACAAACTAAGCCCAGGTTTAGCAGAAAGGAGGTGATAACAAAGACCAGAGCAGAAACAGAGAACAGAAAAATAGAAGAGATTAATGAAACTGAATTGATTTTTCAAAAGATAAATGAAATTGGCAAACTTCTAGCTAGACTTAACAAGAAGAAAAGAGAACTCAAATAAATAAAATCTGAAATGAAGGAGGAAACATTACAACTAATACAGAGGATCATAAGAGACTACTCTGAACAATTATACACCAACAAATTGGACAACATAGGAACATAAAACTTACCAAGTCCGGATCATGAAGAAATTAAAAATCTGAACAGACCAATAATCAGTAAATAGATTTAATCAGTAATCCAAAACCTCCCAAGTAAGAAAAGCCCAAGATCAGATGGCTTCACAGGTGATTTCTACCAAACATTTAAAGAAGAGTTAGCGCTCATTTTTCTCAAACTCTTCCAAAAAAAATGAAGAGGAGGGAATGCTTCCAAACTCATTTTACAAGGCTAGCATTACCCTGATACCAAAGACAGATAAAGATACTACAAGAAAAGAAAACTACAAATCAATATCTTTGATGAATATAGATGCAAAAATTCTCCACAAAGCAATAACAAACTGAATTCAACAGCACATTGAAAGGATCACACAACATGATCAAGTGGGATTTATATCTGTGATGCAAGGGTAGTTCAGCATATGCAAATCAATAAATGTGATACACCACATTGATAGAATGAAAGACAAACATCCTATGATCATCTCTATAGGTGCAGAAACAAACATTTAACAAATTTCTACATCCTTTTAAGATTAAAAACTCTCAAAAAATTGTGTATAGAAGGAACATACCTCAACATAATAAAGCCTGTATATGCAGAACCCACAGCTGGCATCATAGTCAACAGTGAAAGGTTGAAAATTTTCCCTCTAAGATAAGGAACAAGACAGAGGTGCCCACCCTTATCATGCCTATTCAGTATAGTACTGAAAGTCATAGTCAGAGCAATTAGGCAAGAAAAAGAAATAAAGGATGTCAAATCAGAAAGGAAGAAGTAAAATGTTTCTGTTTGCTGATGATATGATATATAGAAATTCCTAAAGACTTCACCAAAAACTGTTAGAACTAATCAACAAATTGAATAAAGTTTCAGGGTACAAAATCAACATACAAACATCAGTTGTATTCCTATACACGAACAGTAAGGTATCCGAAAAAGAAATAGAGAAAACAATCTCATTTATAATAGCATCAAAAACAATAAAATATTTAGGAATAATTTTAACCAAGGAAGTGAAAGATTTATATGCCAAGAACCATAAGACATAGAATTGATATCTTGATGAAAGACACTGAAGAAGACACAAATGGAAAGACATCCCATGTTCATGGACTGAAAGAGTTAATATTGTTAAAATGTCCATACCGCCCAAAGCTATCTATAGATTCAGTGCAATCCCTATCAAAATCCCAATGGCATTTTTTACAGAAATAGAACAAACAATCCTAAAATTTGTATGGAACCACAAAAGACCTCAGATAGCCGAAGCCATCTTGAGAAAGAAGAACAAAGCTGGAGGCATCACACCTCCTGATTTCAAGCTATTATTACAAAGCTATCGTAAACAAAGCAGTATGGTATTAGCATAAAAACAAACACATAGATCAATAGAACAGAATAGAGAGCCTAGAAATTAATTTTTAATGAAGGAGCCAAGAATATACAATGGGCAAAGCACAGTCTCTTTGAGAAGTGGTGTCGGGAAAAATGGACAGCCACATGCAAAAGAATAAAACTGGACTACTATCTTATGACACAACAAAAATTAGCTCAAAATGGATTAAAGACTTGAACATAAGACATGAAACCATAAAACTCCTAGAAGACAACATAGGCAGTAAGCTCCTTGACATGGGTCTTGATGATGATTTTTTTAATTTGACACCAAAAGCAATGGCAAAAAAGCAAAAATCAACAAGTGGGACTACATTAAACTAAAATGCTTCTGCACAGAAAGAGAAACAATCAACAAAATGAAAAAGTTACCTATAGAAAGGGAGAAAATATTTGCAAACCATATATCTGGTAGGAGGTTAATATCTAATATATATAAATTACTCATACGACTCAATACAAAAAGCCCAAACAATCTGATTGAAAAATGGGTAGAGGACTTGAGTAAACATTTTTCTGGAGAAGATGTACAAATGGTGGAACAGGTACATGGAAAGGTGTTCATCATCCCTAATCATCAGGGAGATGCCAGTTAAAACCACAATGATGTATCATCTCCCACCTGTTAGAATGGCTATCATCAAAATGGTAAGAGATAACAAATGCTGGCGAGGATGTGGAGAAAAGGGAACTCTGGTGCACCGTTAGTTGGGAATGTAAATTGGTACAATCACTATGGAAGTTCCTCAAAAAATTAAAAATAGAACTTCCGTATGATTCAGCACTTCCACTTCTGGGTGTATATCCAAAGAGAATGAAAACAGGATATCAAAGACATATCTGCACTCGCATATTCATTAGAGGATTATTCATAATAGCTAACATATCTAAACAACCTAAATGTCCATTGATGGATGAATGGACAAAGAAAATGTGGTGTGTGTGTATATATATATATATATATATATATATATATATATATATATACACACACACACACATACACACATACATTAGGATATTATTCAGCCATGAAAAAGAAAGAAATGCTGCCATTTGCAACAACATGGATGGACCTCTGAGAGCATTATAGTAAGTGAAATTCATCAGACAAAGACCAATATTGTACAGTCTCACTTATATGTGGAATCTAAAAATATTGAACTCATAGAAACAGAGAGTAGAATAGTGGTTGCCAGGTGCTGAGGGTAAGGGTGAGGAGTTGCAGGAGATGCTGGTTGAAGGCTACAAACTTTCAGTTATAAAATGAATAAATTCTGGGTATCTAAGGTATAGCATGATGACTATAATTAACAATACTTATTATACACTTGAAAGTTGCTTTTAGAGTAGAGCTTTGATGTTCTCATCATATCAATAACAGCAAAATAGTAGTTATATGAGGTGAATGATATGTCAATTAACCTTATTGTGATAAACACTTTGTGGTATAGAATGTTTCAGATCAACACGTCATACACCTTAAACTCACACAATGATATGTGCATTATGTCTCAATAAAGTCGGAAGAAAGAAAGATTAATTGCATTAAAGTTTATGCAGTTTCTCCTGTGACTCATACACAACACAGAGCATTTTTATCTTTTGATTTAAGGCAATGTCAGAATACCAAAATAACAGGTCAGTTAATTCCATTCATTCCTACCAGTTGATGTGTAGTCAAGTAGGCAGATGATTGATGGACTCTTGATTGATGGCCTTTATATGAAAGAGATGGTTCCTTTCTTGTTCAAGCATGACAAGAACTGCTCACACAGGAACACTGGTTTTAATCAAGGGAAGGAAAGTCTCTCTGACATTCATTCCAAGTGTATAAAGAATGGTCATGAAGTCCCTATAATCCTAGTTAGCAGTTATTGCCCTTCCGTTCTCCATGAAAATTTTAATTGTTCCTTATAATTTATGGATATCTGTTTTTATGTTGATGGTTATAGTGATTATAGCAGCCCCTGAAGCTGATTGTTAGGTCAACTGCTATGACCTCTTATTTCCTCTGCTGAGAAATAGGCTATCAGATTAAGGATTAAGGACCAGTAACTTGGAAAAAAACGTTTTTCTTATTTATGTGCTCCATCTTGGTGTGCTCTAGCTTCGTTTCAGTGGAAAGACATGAAGGCTTTACACATTAACTATGTGCAGTCCAGGCATCTGAGGATGGAACCAACAGCTGACCAGTTCATGGTGTATGTTACTGATGGGAAACGACGCTCCTTGGAGATACCATTTTACATTATAATCAACCCCACAAATGATGAAGCTCCTGATTTTATAGTGCGAAATGTTACTGTAAGAAAGATATCAGAATTTTCAATTTCTCTTTTATCATTTTCTAATTTTTATTTTCACCTAGCCCATTTACATTAGTCTATGTGCACTTAACACTTTAAGTTGATGAGAAGTAGAGAAGGCAGTAACCTGTTATGTAATGCAATCACTTGAAAAGTATTTTTCTAATAATAGTGATGTTGGTAATGCTAATAATAATTGCTAACATATAACAATTGCATGGTTACAATTATAGTTGCATATATAGAGAATGTAGTACTTACTAGGCTGTAGGTACTATTCCAAACCCTTTACATGTATTCATACTGAATCCTCGCAGTAGGCTTTTAGAGTGATGGCATTACTATTGCCATTTAATAACTGCAAAAAATGAGGCTTAAGAGGTTAAATTAGTGGCCCAAGATCACAGAGCTTGGAAGTAAGTAGCAAGTAGGGGATTTGCACCCAGGTGCTCTGATTCCACAGAGTGCCCTCATAACCAGTGCTATAGTAGCAAGGGCTCTTAATTCGGGAATCACAGGCATCTTTTTTTATACAGCTATTTATAAAGATATATGAAATGAAAAAATACAATTTGGACCATTATTTTTATGCAGTTTGAAAACGTCTTTATATTATATAATAATATTTGTTAGTTTTATTTAAAAATTCAGACATATACTTAAAATGGCCCAGCATATCACTGCTGAGACAACAACTGTTGTCTTAAAAAAAAATAATAAATATCTATGGTTAAATAAGTTAGAATGTTGAGAAACATACACGGTGAAATATGAAATTCTCCCTCTTCAACAGCCCCTACCCATAGTCACTCCCCATCAGTTGAGGTTTTAGTAATTAATTTCCACAGAAATAATTTGTGCACATGCCAGTGATATGTGTGTGTGTATATGATTTGTCTGTATGTTTTTACCTACAAATCAGGGATCATACTATACCCTACTCTCTACTTAAAAAAAAAACACCTTAATTACGTATATTGTAAATATTTTCATATCAGCATATAATCCTTTTTAAACAGTTCTAATGTTTATACAGTTATTTAAAACAGACATGCACATAGCAAATCCTGATTAAATGAATGAGCACAGGCTTTGGAGTAAGAGGGACTTGGTGTAGCTGTTTACTAGTTGTAGGGTCCTGGGTAAGTTATTTCTCTTTGTTTCTGTTTGCTCATCTGCAAAACGTGTATCAAATCTTCGTTTAGGGTAGCCATGACAATCATGATGGTCAGGCACATAGAAAACCCTTAATAAATAGGTGTCATTCATGTTAGTCTTGTTATGTGTGTCATCTTTTTTCAGACATTGACCAAAGCACATATTATCTATTTTGAAACCATTATCTTGCCTTATTTTGCACTAAAAATCATCAAACTCTAAATGCAAAAGTCTTTATTTGATTTTAATTTTCTACTGAATCTTAATGGTATATGAAAGCCACCTCAGGATGAGACTTAAGAGCCAGTTCCTGCTTTTCCTCTTCTGTTGGCACATGGATTTCTCCAGAGAGCACTTCAGTAATTATGAGAGAGAGAAAAGAATTACAGATGATTCCTTCTATACCTACCTCTATTGTCTTGTATCTGTCTAGGACTGGGGTTTCTGAAATAATTAGGCCACTGGGAATTTGTCTCTTGCTCTTCTCTGAAAGCAATCATGCTTTTTTTTTTTTCCTGTGCATTCCTTAGAGAAGCTGTTGAAGAGTAACAAATATGGAGCCCCATGTGTTATTGGCAGAGCTGGCTTTAAGCTTCAAGTGATTTTTTAAAATAGTCATATTTATTTTGCCTTCTTGTGAAAAAGTGTATTTATTTTGTAGCTAGCTGGGCTTCCATCAAGTTGTGCTGCAACTTGCAAAGAAAAAATTGAGGTTTTAGTTTAAGTTATTATAATCCATTTCAAAGCTGTCTACTAGTGAGTTTCTGTATTTTATGTCTCTTGATCTAAACCTATTTTTTATAATCTCAATAAACAATTGAATGTGCAAAAAAGAGTCCCACATTTTTTCAATAAAATTTCCCAGTCATCTTATGAATGAATTTAGCATTTTGTAAATAAGAAAGGTTGCCATAACAGTGAGTCCAGGAGCCCCAAGCTTTATAAAGACAGATAATTAGAACATCTTTTTAAGTTGCCTTATGAAAGTTTTTGGAGAAAAAGGCAAATTATCATCAAAGATGATTCCCTAATTCTATCATTGTGTATTAAATTATGATGCCATCTCAGTTTTTAATAAGAAAACCAGCATGATTTTAGCCCAAATATGAGATATTATGATACTTTTTTATGCACGTTCAAGGAAGAGTGGTTGCAGAAAGGCTCTCTTCAAAGTCCTTAAGAGAGGCTGAAGGGAAAGGCCATTTTCACAAATCTAAACTGTATGTCTTCTTCACAGCTAAAATGTCCACTCAGCCACGAAGACATTCCTGGGCTCCTCCACTCTTTTGCACTTCTTGTTTATCCATATTTAGTAGCACTAGATATTTTCTTCCTTGTGTTATAGTTATTGATGGACAGGCTGTCACATTCTCATCTGACTTTGATTCTTTAGAGTATTCGTATTCCCACAGCATCCAGTGAACTGCAAATGCCCAATAAGCACATGTTAAACTTATACACTTATATTATTTAGATCTTGCTATATTTCACAATAGGAAACAGAAATACTTCTTTGTTCCCTTGCTATGAGAAAAAGAAGATAAAGATGACTAAGCACCGTGTCAGTGGTACTAATGGTACTGATGGTTTTAAATAACTAGATCCTACATGAAATGAAAAACATTCAGTTCTCTTTATGCTTAAAGGATTATGAAACCTGAAGTGGGGTGCAGGGTCGTTCAGGAAGATTAGAGGTGTGAAGACTGGGAAGAGATGAGGGACCCAGAATTAAAATATATTCTATCGTGCATCCAGAAGCATCCTCTCAACTGTTGTTGACTGTAATTGAAACATAGAAGGTTTTACTACAATGACAAAAGTTAAAACACCTAATACCCCCAGTGTGCATAGCAGATATTTGTGCCATTTCTAAAACAGAAACGTGAGAATTATGAAAGCAACAAGGTCCAGGAGATTAAAATAACAGGTTAGGATCTGAAGGCAGGGTCTATACCTGGTGACTTCCAGAAAGCAAGCATCCTTTTGGTTGCTTTTTCCCCCAACCTTTGAGTTATGAAATATATATATGAGATTCTATGTATCTCTCCTTTAGTCCTTCATGTAAATAAAGTGCTTTGAAATCTTCAAAAGAAAATGTGAGAAAGATTAATAGATTTGTTCTTGTCTTCGAAGGTCACGTTGAACCAGCAATTTCTTTTTAGGACTCATTACACACACATCTCATGGAAAATTTGCATGGGTATCTTAAAATTATATAGGATATGTCAAAATTATTTTTTGAGCAGTTTGCCAAAAGAAAGACAGGTTTTATTTAGCATGCAGCTGACGTTCCTGTTTTTGTTTAGGTGTGTGAGGGTCAGATGAGAGAGCTGGATTCTTCCATCATTAATGCTGTTGACCGGGACATTCCCAAGGACCCCTTGCTGTTCAGCGTCACTCAGAAGCCACGTCATGGCCTCCTCATCAACGGGGTGTTTAGCAAAGACTTGCCTCAGTATAAGCAATCACCCAACCCTGGCCAGAAACATGAGCTTGTTTACAACTTTTCTATGGAACTTCTCAAGAATGGTATATCACGCTTCATTTCAATTTGTTTGTTGTTGTTGATTTAATAATTTAACCCAGGAAAGATAATAATAAATCACAGAAAGAGGAAGTGAAGAAATGGCATTCACCTACATTCATTATCCCTCAAGGGTTTTCTCTGGGCTCTGGATTAATGCAGGGCATGAAACCCCAGCTAGAGATAGTGGGTAATTGAAAAGGAAATAATATGTTTTCCTTTACTTTTCGAGCATCAATAAAAATGGTATTTGTGATTTTTGGTAGTTTACCCCAAGCTTTTTTTTTTTTTTTTTTTTTTTTGCGGTACGCGGGCCTCTAACTGTTGCGGCCTCTCCTGTTGCTGAGCACAGGCTCCAGACACGCAGGCTCAACGGCCATGGCTCACAGGCCCAGCCGCTCCGCGGCGTGTGGGATCTTCCCGGACCAGGGCACGAACCCATGTCCCCTGCATCGGCAGGCGGACTCTCAACCACTGCACCACCAGGGAAGCCCTACCCCAAGCTTTTAATGTCATAATAAAAAAAATTTCTTTTTAAAACTATTGAGATCGTGGAACTAAATTGAAGAGGTTTGTCTGCCCAAACATCCACATTTGAAACAAATATAGAACAAATATAATAACTCATTATTCTCTGAGGAGATAATTTGCCGTTTAAGGAAATGACACATTGGAATAGCAGCCTGAATTATTCTTTCATTACTCTTTCTGAAAAATTGATCTTATCGCATTTAACATATATATATAAATGCTTTTAAATATTTGAGAAAAGTGTGTTGGCTCTAGAATCACTGCCTACTTGCATTCTCCTTCCTGCCCTGCCTTCATGTATTCTGTTTACCCTGCCTGAGGGGTCCTTCCCTCTCCTTCCCCTGGCCACCCAGTACCAGCCTTCAGAACCAGTTCACTATCGACCTCCCTGTGGAGCCCACCTGCACACTCCTTCTCTGTGTTTGATTTATCTAGCACTTGTTCCACATTTTTTTCTGTCTTTAAATTTTTCCTTTCCCCAACTAGAGCTCTCTGCCCCAAAGTTTATTTTGCAATAGTTGCACAATATCATATCATGTTTGAATTGAAAAAGCTAATTAACATACTTCTCAGTTTTATCAATTGCAAAGAAAGAAATTCCAGAGCTTAAATGATGGTATTACCAAATGAATAACCCTGTGTAGGAAATAATACAATATATTGTTACAATATTTTCTTCAAATATAAGGCCAAGGAAAAAGAAATAATAAATCAAATTTTACTCTCAGGAAAGTCAGTTTTTTGGGACTTCCCTGGTGGCGCACTAGTTAAGAATCTGCCTGCCAATGCAGGGGACATGGGTTCGATCCCTGGTCTGGGAAGATCCCACATGCCACGGAGCAACTAAGTCCGTGTGCCACAGCTACTGAGCCTGCATGCCACAGCTACTGAAGCCTGTGCGCCTAGAGCCTGTGCTCCGCAACAAGAGAAGCCACTGCAATGAGAAGCCCGTGCACCACAACGAAGAGTAGCCCCTGCTTGCCGCAACTAGAGAAAGCCCGCGTGCAGCAATGAAGACCCAATGCAGCCAAAAATAAATAAAATAAACAAATTTTTTAAAAGTCAGTTTTAAAAAAATAATATTCATTGTTTATTATTAAGTTAAATAAGTATTGTATGCATATTGTGTGAAGTTTTCATTACATGATCATTTTGAAGAAAAAAATTTTCATCTAAATTAATATTTTGGTGACATTCTCAGAGATTAGATTTTCACCTGTATTTTATTTTTGGTTCATTTATGGCTACATTAAAAAAAAAAACTTTAGTATATTCTAACCTCTGCCTCCACCAAACATACAGAACTTAAAAACTACCATATTATGTAATCTGTTTTTTTCTTATCAATTATTATAAGCATCTTTTTACCTTTTAAATATTGAGAACATGATTTGTGATAATTACAGTGTTTCATTATATGGACATACTGCACTGTAATTTTATACAACTATCTCCTATTTTTAAATATGCAGGTAACTTCATATTTTGATATTATAAGTTACATATCAATAAACATATTTTACATATATTTATGTAACATAAATCTTGGTGCCCATCTCTTAATATTTCTTTTGAATAAATTTTTATAATGAGATTGCTCGGTACAGAAAAGTCAGCATTTATAATACTTTTCGGGAAAAAGAATACCATTGCTACCACGTGCCTGGGTATGCCTTTTGTCCTAATCAATAATGGATATTATTTTTAAAAACCTTTGCAAACTTGGCGATCAATTAATAGTCTCTCATTGTTATCTTGATTTGAAGTTCTTAGATTGAGTGAGATTGAACATATTTTCATGTTTATTGACCAGATATGTATGTTTCATCTTTTGTGAATTTCCCGATAATATCCATTGCCCATTTTTCCATCAATTCGTATTGATTAATAAGGGATTGGTAAATACTGATGCTTTGTATTTTTGTCACATTACAATAAGTTTTTCCATGTTTTATTTGCCTTTAATTCATGTTTTTAAATACAGAAGTCAAAATTGTAGGAAGTAAAATTTATTGTTATTTTTCTTTATGTATTTTTCTTTTGTTTTTATATTAGGAAGATCTTCTACATCCAGGAATAAGATATTTATTTGTATTTTCTTCCAAATCTTTTAAAACAGCTTAATTGAAATATAACTCATGGGCCATAATATTCACCAATTTAAAGTGTATAATTCAGTGGGTTTTAGTGTATTCATCATCACAGTCGATTTTAGAACATTTTCGTTACCCCAAAAAAGTAATACAATACACATTAGCAGTCACTCTCATCCCTCCCTCCCTAAAACCCCGGGCAGCCACTAACCTATTTTTGCCTCTATAGATTTGTCTGTTCTGAACATTTTACATAAGTGAAACCATATAAATGGAATATGTGATCTTTTGTAACTGGTTTATTTTATTTAGCATAATGTTTTCAACATTCACCCATATTGTAGCATGAGTCAGTACTCCATTCCTTTTTATTGCCAAATAATATTCAATTGTATGGACATACCACAATTTATTTATCCATTCATCAGTTGATGGACATTAGGGTCACTTCCACTTTTTTGACTATTATGAATGATGCTGTTATAAACATTCATGTACAAGTTTATTATATGGGTATATACTATATATTCATTTCTCTTGGCTATATATCTAGGAGTGGAATTGCTGGGTCATATGTAACTCTATGTTTAACATTTTGAGGAACTGCCAAACTGTTTTCCAAAGTAGCTGTATCATTTTACATTTCTACCGGCAACATATAAGAATTCCATTTTCTCCACATGCTCACCAACATTTGTTATTGTCTATCTTTTTAATTATAGCCATCCTAGTGTGTGTGTGTGAAGTAGTATCTCCTTGTGGTTTTGAATTCCATTTCCCTAATAGCTAGTGGTGTTGAGCATCTTTTCATAGGTTTTTTGGCTATTTATATATCTTCTTATATCTTCTTTGGAAAAATGTCTACACAGATCCTTTGCCCATTTTGTAACTGGGCTGTCTTTTACTATTGAGTTGTTAGAGTTCTTAATACATTCTGGATACTAGATCCTCCCTTATCAGGTATATGATTTGTAAATATTTTCTCCAGTTCTGTGGATTGTCATTTTGCTCCCTTGATGGTTTCCTTTGGAGTTCAAATTATCTATGTTTTTGTTGTCATTTTGTTTTGTCACTTGTGCTTTTGGTGTCTTATCTGCAAAACCATTGCCTAACCCAAAGTCACAAATGTTTTCTTCGAACAGCTTTTCTAGCTTAGCTCTTGGTGTTTAGGTCTATGACCCATTTTGAGTTAATTTTTGTATATAGTGTGAAGTAGGGATCCAATTTCATTTTTTGGCCTATGGATGTCCAGTTGTCCCAGCACTATTTATTGAAAGACTACTCTTTCCCCATTGAATGGTCTTGGTGCCCTTGATGAAAATCAGTTGATCAGATACGTATGAGCTAATTTCTGGGCTCTCTTTTATTAGGTTCCTCTGTATCTATTCTATGCCGGTACTACCCTATCTTGATTACTGTAGCTTTGCAGTAAGTTTTGAAAATGGAAAATGTGAGTCCTCCAACTTTGTTCTTTTTTTTCCCAAGACTGTTTTAGCTATTCTGGGTCTCTTGCATTTCCATATAAATGTTATATAGGTTTTTAAAAATAGTTTTATAATTAAGTTTTGATTCATCTAGAGTTTATTTTGGTTGTTGGCTTGAGGTAGGGATCTAACTATGAATTTCTCTATGTAATGAACTAATTTTCTGTTTCATTTAAACACTCTGTCACCATTGTTCTCCTGCAGTTTATTAAATAATATATACTTTCTCACTGATTGTAAATAAGACCCTTATCAAATACTAACTTATTTAAATAGGAACTTTTATTGAACGAGGACAGGTGCTCTTACTTCATAAAACAGTTTGATTTATGCATTTATCAATGCAACCTTATGGTATTGATTAATGAGCTAATGCTAATACCAATGCCTTGGAGGTTAAAACAAATTATCTGTGACGTGCTTTGAAGTGGTTCGATCATAAAAAAGATTTGCTTTCTCTCTTTTTTCCTTTTTTCCAGGAATGAGGTTGATGTATTTGCATGATGACTCAGAGAGCCTTGCTGATGACTTTACAATCCAGTTGTCGGATGGGAAACATAAGATACTTAAAACCATTTCTGTAGAGGTCACCCCAGTTAATGATGAGAAACCAGTGCTGAGCAAGTAAGCTACCTGAAAAGAGTGCCTTTCAAATTCTGTGTAAAATTCTGAGGCCTGGAAGACTAGATGCAAATGGAATGTGTGTCCTCAAGAGAGAAACAAGTCTTTGACAGCTCCTGCCTGTTACAACTTGCCCCATCTAGTCAGGCACCTAGAACCTTTGGTGCAAATATTAGTTAATATAACTTCTCCTTAACAGTTCTCAAATTAGCCTTTTAAAAATTAATTTTTATTGGAGTATAGTTGCTTTACAATGTTGTGTTAGTTTCTGCTGTACAGGAAGGTGAATCAGTTATATGTGTACATACATCCCCCCTTTTTTAGATTTCCTTCCCATTTAGGTCACCACAGAGAATTGAGTAGAGTTCCCTGTGCGATACAGTAGGTTCTCATTAGTTATCTATTTTATATATAGTAGTGTATATATGTCAATCCCACTCCCCCTTCCCTCCTTGATATCCATAAGTTTGTTCTCTACATCTGTGTCTCTATTTCTGCTTTGTAAATAAGTTCATCTGTACCATTTTTCTAGATTCCACATATAAGCAACATTATACGTTATTTGTTTTTCTCTTTCTGGCTTACTTCACTCTGTATGGCAGTTTCTAGGTCCACATCTCTGCAAATGGCACTATTTTGTTTCTTTTTATGGCTGAGTAATATTCCATTGTATATATGTACCACATCTTCTTTATCCATTCCTCTGTTAATGGACTTTTAGGTTGCTTCCGCGTCCTGGCTATTGTAAATAGTGCTGCAGTGAAACTGGGATGCATATATCTTTTAAAATTATGGTTTCTCCACCTTTCAGTTATTTGATTTTCCTCTAAAAGTTTTATTTACTTGTCAATAATTCAAAATAACCAAACATACAATATAAAATGAACAGTGTACTAAATATTTACACACATGCATGCACATACATCAGAGTGTAATTAATATATAGATTCAATTAAAGTGTGGTAATATTAACTGCAGACAGTCCTCACTGTGGATTTGGTCAAACTTTGAACTAAGAGTGACTGAGGGAAATATATCACTGACTCTTCTTTCATCATCTTGCTATTTCATTGTCCTCCAGTCCTCTACTGTGTTCCATAGGGATCAATGCCCCCTTGCCACCTGTTGTCAAAATGATCACTTTTTAAAAATTCTGTAGTGATATTATTAATTGCAGACTTTCTCGGTGTCTCCCTCTGTAGCTGATCAGAGTTTGGTGATAGGGTACAGAGTCTTCATCAATTATATTTCTATAGTTCTAGCCATTTCCTTTATTATTGGAAACTGTACAGAACTGTCCAAGGTTAGAACTTTAGGAAGTCTGACTCTTCTCAGGTGCTGGATGGAGAGAATTGTCTGCTTCTTGGTACCTCTTTGACCATTTTAATGGTGTAGCAGTGAGGGGCATTGAGTAGACAGTCCAAGTCTTTATCAGGAAGTGAACAATTTCCTGAAGTGTGTAACTCCCAAAGTCTCGTCCACTTTGCAGAAAACAGGACTTTAAACAAATCCCTTACTTATTCTGCCAATTCTCCTGCTGTTCCCTACGGGCCACCAAGGCCCTTGGAAAGCATTATGGGAAATACTGGAGATAGTTTTTTGGAGGATTGCATCTCAGATATCAGTTTGACAAGGAGTATTCAATAGAAATTTGAATTTGTTGGAAGGAGTCTGGAATGTTGGATTGCTGGAATGTTGGATTGGTAAATCTTGATTTATAAAAATGAAAATATGAAGGACATTGTGGTATTATGAAACCTCCTTTCTGATGACCTCATTTTACCTAAAAAGGAGGGAGAGAGGTGAAAACTGGTGTTTATTAAGTGCTTACTATGTGGCAGTACGTTGGCTCCTTTCACATATAGTTGTTCCTTAAGTCCTCACCAGAACTGTGTGAAGTAGGTATCGTTATCCTCACTGAGACAACTGAGACCAGAAAGGTGAAATAACTTAGCAAGGCACTCATTCAGTCCTATCTGATTTACTATTTCTTGCTGTGTTCTTGCTATTAAACTTCCTGGCATAGCTTCATCTACAGAATCACCAAAGCTCCTCTAACTTTGCCTCGAAATTCCTCCTTCTTCTTTTCTTTTTTCCTTTTCTTCTTTCCCTTCCATATGTGTCCTTGGGCATATCACCTCTTGCCTTCTCCCAGAACTTGCTCCATTATTTTCTCCCTACCGCATCTTCCATCTCTCTCTTTTCATTCCTTCTGCTAATAAGACACAGGGATATAGTTAGTGGTGAAGGGAGCAGATTCTGGAGCCAGACTGCCTTGGTTCAGCCACTTATCAGTGGTGTGACCTTGAACGTGTTACTTAACCTCTCACTACCTCTTTGTCAACTTCTTTGTAAATGGCGATAATAGCAGTATCCTCTTCATGTGGTTGTTGAAAGGATTAAAGGAATTAAAATATGTAAAGGTATTTCAGATACTATACCTATTAAGTTCTCATAAGTGTCAGTTATTAGCATTATTCCAAGCAGGTATTCTCATTCTAAAACTACAACGATGACCCAGTCCCTCATTTATTTCAGTGCCAAACTATTTGGAGGAATAGCTTGTGTTTGCTTCCTCTATTCCTGCCCACTCTCCAACCTCCCTTAAAAGTTACCCTTGGATTTCCCACCAAATCTAATGGCTCTTCTCATATTGCTGGACCTTGTTAGGTCATCTGACACCATTCCTTTGATATTCCTTTTAGATGCTGTGCTTTTGGCTCCTGGGGTTACACCCCCTTAGCCCACCTCTGATTCTAGTTGCAGCTATGACGGAACGTACCCTGCACGCTGTCTGTGCCCCATCTAAGTGCCCGCAGTGCTCTGCTTTTTTGCCTCTGGACTTTCTCTGAAGCAGCAGTGGCTCATTCAGCCCATGTCCAGGCACAGGGGAGAATACTTTGAGGGCAACCCTCCACCTATGAAAGGTAGTGGAGAAGATAAGTATCCCAGCCTCCTATCCTTCTGAAGCATAATTTGAGGCATATTCTACATGGCTCTTCAAAGGATCCCCAGCAGGATTGAGCCCCATAGCAGTAAATACACCCTTCGTTGCCTTTTCCTCCTTTCCTTCCTCACTCCTCCCTCCCTCTCACTTGTTCCTGAGATCACTTCGCAAATAAATTACCTGCACCAAGGTCTTTGTCCCTTTCAGGGTAACTCAGACTATGACATACTTTCTTCTCTCTTGGACCCTCTGAAATTTAATTCTGACCCTTTCTTTCTACCAGACTCCTTATCATCTTCATTGTATGGGCTTCCTGTTTTGATTCATCTGTTTCTATATTAAAAGCACCACTGGGGGGACTTCCCTCGTGGTCCAGCGGTTAAGACTCTGTGCTCCCAAAACAAGGGGCCCGGGTTCAATCCCTGGTCAGGGAACTAGATCCCGCATGCCGCAACTAAAGATCCTGCCTGTGGCAACAAAGATCCCGTGTGCCACCACTAAGACCCGGCACAGCCAAATAAATAAATATTTAAAAAAAAGAGAGAGACCTTTCCACACAGTCATGTGTTTAAAAAAAAAAAAAGCACCACTGGGAATTCCCTGGCGGTCCAGTGGTGAGGACTCCATGCTCTGACTGCCTGGGGCCCGGGTTCGATCCTTGTTTAGGGAACTAAGATCCCACAAGCCGCGTGGCGCGACCCAAAAAAAAAAAAAAAAAAAAGCCACCGCTAATCTCCATAAGCCCTAACCATCATTTTAGCCTACTAAAATGATAGGATTAATATTCTCTAGTAAAGAGGTGGGCAAAAGTCATCTCCTATGGCCAGGGAAGATGTCAGTTATGAGTAGGCAAGAAAAACCTAGTAAAAGAGGTTAGAACTGAGGTGCTTGGGCTACGGCTTGTCAGCAGAGGAGTGGAAGGTTGTTGAGAATGACCAGTTGATGCTACACAAATGTCCTTAATCTAAATCCCAAGGAAACTTCCCAGTTTTTCTCAGAAACAAAGTGTCAAGTTGGACACAGGCCATGTGTGATGACCAAAACCAAGAGCTAGAAACACAGGTGAAAAGAAATCTCTTCTTCTCTTTGGTAGGACCAGGGAAAACAGCCATATTGGCTGTGAAAGCAGCAGCCCTTTATAGGAGACACAAAACCCATAGCAGCAGCATTTATGGTAGAAGCAGCACCTGCTCTCTGTCCCAGCCTTCTCTTCAAGATGCCAGGAGCTGACCGGGCAGCTGTAGCATTTGGAAAAGATGAATTACTGTGAAGAGAACACTAGTTATGCAGAACATCACCAAGGAGGAGAGTAATGTAGAGGGCTACAGATTACCTAAATATCACCAAATTCATAATGGTCTATCATAAAGGGTACCAGAACACCCGTGAATAAGTCATTTCATTTCTTTAAGTTCCTGTCTGTAAAATTAGAACAATAATACCTAGCCCACTTACTTCATGGTGCTGTTGTTGTATCAGATAAAATTTTGGAAACAAAATCAGTTTATAAAATAAATGTTAACAGAACATTATAAAGTTCTATACAAGTAGACAGAAGTATGTAATTACCTCGTGCCATACTCATTGTTGCTGACTAATTGTCCTTAGGACTTTCACATGTAAGGTGAAATGAAAGCGTATTTTGCAAATCTGACTCATCATTTTCAGTACTTTGGATATTGAATATCATTCCCTAATTTTTTAAGGTTGAACGCTGTAATAGTCATTATCAGTGTCCCCTCCTAAGGTGATGTCTTCTATTTTTTATATCAACCCAGACATCTTCCTTTTTACAGGAAAGCTGAAATTACAGTGAATATGGGTGAAACTCGTATTATTTCTAGTGCAGTTCTCTCAGCCATAGATGAAGACTCCCCCAGGGAGAAGATTTACTACGTATTTGAAAGTCTTCCCCAAAATGGGCAACTTCAGCTTAAGGTTAGTGGCCTTTTTACTTTTATTTTTCAAAATGAATGTAACAGGTATACATTTTCTAAATGCACAGATTCCTATAACTGAATTTATTCTGTAATAGCCATATTTTGCTCAGAGGTAGAAAATTTAATTTTCCTAGTTTGGGAAGAACTCACAGTATTCTAAATTTACTTCCTCAATTCAGGGTAAATTCAACCAAAATTAAGGTTCATCATTGCTCCTTCCCCATTGGGACTGTACCTAAATTGGAGCATAGGGAGTTACTGGGGTAAAGCAAGTTATCTAGTTACTGATAGA
The DNA here is from genome assembly GCF_964270905.1 of Leucopleurus acutus. Classification (NCBI taxonomy): domain Eukaryota; kingdom Metazoa; phylum Chordata; class Mammalia; order Artiodactyla; family Delphinidae; genus Leucopleurus; species Leucopleurus acutus. Next base: position 64,161,317 of record NC_139150.1, on the reverse strand, counting down.
CTTTATTTTTTAGAGCAGTTGTTATGGGTGTCAACAAACTGATTCTAAAGTTTATCTAGAGAGGCAAACTACCCAGAATATCTAACACAATATAGAAGAATGAAATTGAAGGGCTGACACTACCTGACTTCAAGACTAATATACAACTACAGTAATCCAGACAGTGTTGGTTTGGTACAAGAATAAACAAACAGATCAATGGAACAGAATAGAGAGCCCAGAAATAGACCCACACAAGTGTAGTCAACTGATTTTTGACAAAGCAGCCGAGGTAATGCAATGGAGAAAAGATAGTCTTTTCACAAATGGTGCTCACCAGTCTGATTCAGACTTTGTGTGTGTGATGTCCAAGAATCAGCCCAGTACAAATTATAGCTCAGTCACTTGAGAAGGTCACTTGAGTATTCCATCATAATGTCTGTCTGAATGGTGGATTAAGGCTAGCAGCAGTAACCACCAGCCATCTCCAATGTGATTATTTGACTGAATGCTTAACTTTTAATGTAATGTAGGTACAGCCTGAGAAAAGCAGCAAGGATTCATTCTGCGTAGAACAGCTTGATTGTCTTAGATTGTGGGCACCATAGAGAATCAAAGTGAAGAGCAATCACAGATTTAAATTGAGGTGCAGCTGTGTCCTTATTTCATTTCAAAGAGTAATGAAGCAGAAATGCAGTGACAGCTCACACATTTGGGTGACATGGGAACTGAAGTGTTTTGGTTATGAGAAAATCCAGATGGGTCCATGTTCCCAATATGGTGCCACAGAGTTCTCTCCCTGCTCTCTAGGGCTTTTCCAAGTCTCTCCAAGACCAGGGACCAGGCCTCCTGGACTTTCTCACGCATCCTGGTTTTCTGGTTGACTTTCCTGCGTTTTCCCCACCTTGAGACTGAATCTTATTTTCTTCCTCTTTTGGGGCTTGCAAATGATTTTGTTAAGTCAGAGCTCACACTTGGGAATGCAAGTGGGGAATTAGATGGAGATGACAGAGAGCAAAAGATATCATCTTCTGTATTTACTTTCTGGGAAAAGATTATAAAGAAAAACATTAAATAGAATTGCAGCCCGTTTGGTTTAAAACCTGAAAGAGAATCTGTTCTAAAAAATAAATTTACAAACAGATCTTATGATGCAGACAAACAATGTGCTTAATTATTATAATTAACTTTCACCCAGTGAGCACTGGGGCAGAACATACCTGTGTGCAAACATCAGATGGGCACAAGCATTAAAGGGAGAGAACTTTATCAAATAGAATGACAAAGGGAAGTGGTAATACAGTGAGGGGAGAGAAGGCATGTTGAATAATGTGACAAAGGAAATTTTTTAAAAATCGTTTAAATTTCTGTTATAGTCTCTTAAACCAGAGAGGAAAAGCACAAGATAATATCATATAGTAAATTTTTAAGATGACATTTTGCTTGAATTACTTCAAATGACTTTTATGAGCCCTTCTTAGGGAAAGCTATGCATTTTTAAGAGAAAACAGTAGAATTATTAATGAGACAGATTTATTATTATTGTATTTTCTAATAGTCTCAGTTGTCAGCTCTCCCTCAGCATAAGGACCTCTTTTAATTGAAAATGCCACAATTTCTGCACTGAGTTCTGTACAGAATATATGCTTAACTAATGCCAGCTTATTATTAGAAGAGCATGATACATAATACATATATGATATTTGCAGTTGTTTTTGTGCTGACTCAGGGTATAAATGTAGGGAGTGATAGGGACTTTGATCATTTTTGGTCTTTAGGAAGCCTAAAAATGTGTGGACAGTAAATACACCCATTCTATTTATGTTTTATCTACTTCAGATAAGCCCAGTGACAAACCAGTATGAAATAATAGGTTTTATTAGTTGTACAATGATAAGAACTAAAAACAAAAAAGGAAACCCCAAATGAGACACATTTAATTTTTAAAGAATCAATTCCAACAGCTCGATTACCCACCTGCTCTCAATAATTGAAATACTTAATCAGCTATGATTGCTTGTGTTAAATACCTTGGAAATAGCACTGCAGTTGAATTGCCACAAGACTTTGTCAAAAATCCTTTGGTTAAAGCTTGTTTTTTCCCCAAGGCCTGCAATTGTTTTAATATATTTCTTTAAATGGAAAATATGATGCAGAATGGCAAAAAATTAAATCTAGAGTTTTCCTGAAATATCATTTATATTGGAAGTTTTCAGAGGATATGGAAAATGTCCACTGACACAACGTGGGGGGAAAAATACCCCGGGCAGCTGACTAATTCTGACACCTTTCAGATAGGGAGGGACTGGGTCCCTCTCCATCCTGGCATGAAATGCACTCAGGAAGAAGTGGATCTGAACTTGCTGAGATACACACACACAGGCGCAGTGGATTCCCAGAACCGAGACAGCTTCACCTTCTACCTCTGGGACGGTGACAATAGGTCCCCTGCATTTGACTGTCACATCACCATCAAGGATATGGGAAAAGGTAAAGCATGTCTGTCAGGGTTTATTGGAACCAACTTTTACAACCAGAAGTGAGCTGGTGTAAGCCCTTAAAGCTTTTCCCCTCCCTCTCTTCCTCTCTCCCTCTCTCCCTCCCTCCCTCCTTCCCTCTCTCCCAACCTTTCTCCTTCCCTCCTTTCCTTTCTTCCTTCCATCCTCTGTCTTGAAATTCCATCATTTATGATTTGATCCTTTGACTCCTCACTTGCTTTGCCTGTGATCTGTGAGGTTTACGAGGGTAGCCAATTCATTTGTTATTTTCAGTATTTCAAAAAGCCTATTAAAAGCCCAGCCTTGCCCACAATATGGCTGCACAGGCTACTTTAACTGTCAGGGTTTTAAGCTTTAAGTAAAATTTTACCAAATCAATGTGATGACTCTAGTTTTATCTTCAGGGATTGAGTTATTACTTGAAAACAGAGTTTGAAAGGAAAAATATTTTCAATACAACAATAATAAAGGAAATACAAATAAATGTGTCTTAAAATAAAAAAATAATAGAAAGGAATTTTGTTATTGTAAAGGTTGGAGGTTGTTTCTCTGTTCACTTTGGAAGTGCTGACAATACTCTTCAGGGACAAGGGAGAATGCTGTAAGATAATTATCTTCTTGAATTAATTAAAGACCATTTGCATGATAGGACTCAGCAACACATAAATGGCAGAAGGAAGAGATTGAAAAAAAGATACTGGAAAGGAATCTCGGCAAGGGAGAGTGTAAGCCCTTGATTCCCAACATGTCACTCACTACCCCATACTTTTCCTTAGAGCTTATGTGAAGAGGGTAAAGATCCTATCTCATTCATCTGTATAGTCCAGGATCTATATATTCCCAGGACCAAGCATAGTCTTAGATCCTCAGTATGTGCTTGATTGACAGAGTGCTTTCTTTTTTTGCCTTGGCTGCCAGGAAGCTCAGAGCTAAATTAAATTGGATGCTTAGGTACAGTAAAAGTCTTACTTCATATGTATGGTAAAATTACAGTTGTTCTGAATTTTTTTAAGACAGATTTTAAGCTAGCTTGATTGATTTTCAGATGTTTATTTTGGGGCTGTATAATAATATATTTTATTTGCTTGTTTCCTTGAAGATGTCTAATAAGTGACTCTCAGATAAGCTACGTGTTACTGTACACATTTATTTCTCTCTGCAAAAGTAAGACTGCATTCATCATAAGTATTTGTCCAGGCAAAACGTAATACAAGTAAAATGCACGTAATGTATTAGGGCAGGTTATCCTGTCATTGCCTTACTGAGATGCATTCCCTAGCATGGTGGAGGAGAGTTCTGTTCCAAGCAGCCACCTGGGGATTCTTTCCAGCTAGGGGATCATTTGTCTCGGAAGTCCCCGGAGTCACTTTGAGAGTGAGATATGGAGGATATGAGAATGAGAGAATTTCATGGGCTAGGCTTGGAGGTAGGGTACCTGTGGCTGAATTGCAGTCACGGGCTACATTAAGGAGTCTGGGCAGTAGAAACTGGAGCAGTGCATCCAGGAAGAAAAGGCATTGAGGCTGGTGAGTGCCTCACTAGTCTCTGCTACAACTGACACGTAATTATTTTCTAAAAGTATTTGTGAAAACTTACATCAGGTAGATACATTAACCTGTTAACATTTTCAGAAGTTCATAATTTCTTTTTTTTTTAAACGTAGTGGTGTTTTATCTCTGTACAGTGTTCTCTCCTTCCCCTCCTCCTTCACTGTTGCTGTCCTTCCTTCCCTTCTTCCTTCCTTCCTTCTTTTCTTTCTCTCTCTCTCTTTCCTTCCTCTCTCCCTCCCTCCCTCCCTTCCTTCCTTCCTCCCTCCCTTCCTCCTCCCTTCCTTCTTTTTTTTCTCTCTCTCTCTTTCCTTCCTCCCTCCCTCCCTTCTTGCTCCCTCCTCCCTTCCTTAGCGTCAGTTTTCTCAGTTTGCAGTGTAACTTTATAGCCATAATTGTTCATCTCTAAATGAAACTATACTGAATTGTTAGACTAAATCAACACTAATATTAGCATATTGAACACTTGGGTTATTTCCATTTGGGAGCTATTATAAATAACATTATGCCTTCCCATTGTGCTGTGTCTTCTGATATGTGCAGTGGCAAAAATGACATGGACATCTTTGAGAGAAGTTGAGAAGGACATTGTCTGTAGTTGACCCTGATCCATACTCTGTCATTACAGTGCTGAAAAGTTGGGTTCAGGCTAAACCTAGATGCTCTTCCTCCACTCAGCTGTATCTTCTGCTCCTGGTGAAACCTCCTGTGCATGATTTTTATTTCCCCAGCCTTGTTCATTCTTCTTACTTCCTTGATATATTCATCTTGACTCCCTCTGAAGAATCTGGGGCTCAGGTTTTGATTTAAAATTAGGTTGGTCATTGATTCTTAGGTTGGACGTAAGTTGCATAGCATTTTGAGTTAAAAGCATAGTATACAAAAAAGACCAATTTGATCATCTCAAACAGGGTTTCCCTGTCTCGGCAATATTGACATTTTGGAAAGCAGAAGTCTTTGTTGTGCATTATCAGATTTTTAGCAGCATCTCTGGTCTCTACCCACTGGAAGCCAGTAGCACGTCTCAGATAGGATAACCAAAATGTCTCCAGATGTTGCTAAATGTCCCTTGGGGGGCAAAATTGTCCCTCATTGAGAAACACTGGGGTAAAATTATACCTCCTTGATGTTTTATTTCCTTATAGGACTAAATATCTTTTCAAGATTTTATTGACTGTATTTTTAATTCAGAAATGACTTGGCATTTATTTTACACACATTTCCTTTTGGGTATTCACCGTTTTAGTGTTAATTTTCAAGAATTCCTTATATACTAAAGAAAGGAAGCCAAATAATAAAATGTTTGAGTTTGTGCTCTTGGGTCACATATTCAAGCTCCACCTTTCACAACTGTGTAATCATTAGCAAGATGGTTAACATTTCTACACCTTAGTTTCCTCATTTATAGCCTGAGAAATGTGACAATACCTTAACCCTGTAACTGTACAAAGTAGAAACTCTATAGTATATTAGTTGTGATTTTTTTAATGAACCTCAGGTGAGCAAAATTGGATTACAATCCTTAGTTTGTGAAGCACCATATCCTTTGTCTGTGTGTGATCCTCTTCTCCTTTGCTCATTCAGACACTCATTCATACAGTCTTTTAAGCATAAGAACACCTGTGTAGCCACCACACATACAAGGACTGGAATATTAACAGTATCAAGCATCTACCTATGTGCTCTTTCCAACGTCCAGTGAGAACCACCATCCTGAATTTTGTGTTAATTTTCTTACTTTTGTTTATACTTTTCTGGGACTTGCTCACTCAGCTAATAAATGTTAATAAGCTACATCTTGTGTGGTTGCATATAGCTCTAGTGCATCTGTTTTGCTACTGTACAAAATTCAGTTGTATGAATAGACCACAGTTTGTTTATACATTCACCTTTTGAGAAGGCATTTGGGTTGTCTCCACTGTTCTCAGTTACAAGCAGTGCTGCCATGACCATTCTAGCCCAGATCTCCTGGGTACAAGTGCATGTGTTTCTCTCCAGCATGCAGCTGGAGTGGAATCCCTGGGTCAAGGCATAGGTGAGTATCCAACTCTTTACAAAATAATTCCAGATTGTGTACCAGTTTACCCTCCTACCAGACTCATATGCAAGATTCTACGTCCTCTTCAACACTTGGTATCATCAGGCTTCTACATCCTTGCCAATCAGAGGGTTACAAGATGACAACTTACTGTGATCTTGATTTATATTTCTGTGACTATTCATGAGACTGAGCGTCTTTTGTGCCTTTGTTGGCCACATTGTTACTCCTTCTTTGTGATATCTGCTCGTGTCTTTGGCTGAATTCTTTTATTAATCCTTGTTATAGAAATCTTGCTATGTCATATTAGTTTTGACTTCTGCACAGTTTGACCTTTGCTTTTTACCTTCACCTTGGACATTTTATTTTTAAAAATTTGGTTCTTGACCACAACCTCTTCTGCCACGCAGGTGATATTGTCATCCGGTCAAAACCACTTTCGGTGTCTAAAGGTGACAGAGGTTTCCTGATGACCACCACCCTCCTTGCTGTGGACGGAACAGACAAGCCTGAGGAACTTCTCTACGTCATCACCTCCCCACCGCGATATGGCCAGGTCGAATACGTCCGCTATCCTGGGGTCCCCATTACAAGCTTCAGCCAAATGGACATAGCAGGACAGACAGTCTGCTACGTACATAAGAGCACGGCAGCTGCCCACAGAGACACGTTCAGGTGAGCCCCGAGGAAACTCTTCAGAACTCCTTCTTTGGATTAGTGATTAGAAAGACAAAGGAGGGGAAAAAATGGGTCCTTTTCCAGCTCTGGTGTAAGTATGCTCTTCATCCACTCCCTCGATGGATGAAAGGGAAAGGTGCACAATTAAAGTGACAGCAGCCAGCCAAGAAATTAGGGCTCGTTGTTTAAAAATAAACACCTAAGCAGATCTCAGTGCAAGCTGTTACGTGAAGAGACATGTGAAGACCTGAGGATCCCCGCTAATGAGAGCTGCGGAAAAGTAATTTACCTCTTTTTGAGTATGTTTTTCTATCTGAGGGAAAGGAATTTGCTAGTAAACATTTGGCATAAGCAGACAGTGCCTTTTGACACAATGTGTTCTGGTAACTACATCATAAATCATGTTGCCATAAAATGGATCGTATTTCCCCATAGAAACCGTGTTATAATTGGGGGCTGTGCACCTGTTCAAGGATTCTGTATCAAATAAATCACTGGAAGGAATAACAATCTGTTGAAAAGGCAAAGATACAACATTAATGAAGGTCTACATTCATTTAAAATACTGAAATCTGTTTCCAGTCACAGAAAGCAAGAAAAACTGCAGAGGATCTATCATTTAGCAGTTTGCAAAGCTGGCTGAACTTGAGTTTCCCCAAGGACCTCAGGGCTGGGATGAGAACCCAGAAATCTTAGACTAGCCTTTGGGGGACCATGGTACACATCTAACCCTGAATTTTACCAATTAAGAAGGAGGCCGTGGGGCTTCCCTGGTGGCGCAGTGGTTGAGAGTCCGCCTGCCGATGCAGGGGACACGGGTTCGTGCCCCGGTCCGGGAAGATCCCACATGGCGCGGAGCGGCTGGGCCCGTGAGCCATGGCCGCTGAGCCTGTGCGTCCGGAGCCTGTGCTCCACAGCGGGAGAGGCCCGAGTACCAAAAAAAAAAAAAAAAAAGAAGGAGGCCCTGAGAGCATTGATTCATTTTGCATACACATAGGACTTCTGGCCTCCAGTATAATTTTTACCATGTCAGAAAACAGCCTTCAAAAGAATGCTATACAATAACATAAATGTCGCAGACTCCTGTGTTATTTGAACGGCTCCCATAAACTATCAATTACACTGATATACCCATGTCCAAATACCACTTTCCTCTATCATATATCTTATCTATCTAAATTCAATATGTCTGCTATGATAAACAGTGTTTAAATGTCAGTAAAGATGATTTTGCTTCCCTTTTTGGCATTTGGAATGATGATTTGAAAAGATGATTTGGATAGTTCAACTGTTAAACAAAAAAATCCAGGGGAGTTTGAACTAATACCTTCTCTTTTCCCTTGACACGTGTTCTTAACAAGCAGATAATCATTTGGTTGGTCACTCTCTCAATAACGAATTCAGTGCCTGAGTGTTGCTCAGTATTAACTGAAACGTCAGAAGTGGGGAATACTTTTCCCACTGGTTCTTTGGCTTGGGAAGGCATAGGCCTGGGGTCAGTTCCTGCCTTCATTACATCACATCTCTGGTTTTCGTCAAGTCACACATTCTCCTGTGCTCGCATTAACTCTTCCATGAAAAGGAATGATGCTCATGTTAGCTGCCTCAGAGAGTTGCTGAGGGGTTTAAATGGGCTTGTGTACATAAAGTACTGAAAACAGTACTGGCACGTAGGAAGAACAAGATAAATATTGGTTTCTATTTTTACTGTTACTATTGTTGTTGTCATTCTTGTTGTTATCATTGTTTACTATATTCTTTCCTTGGCCCCATTTTTTTCTCTCCAATCTTTACACCACTAAGATTAACCTTGGAGGAAAGAAGGTATAAAGAGCAATGATGATTCTGTTTTTCCTGTTTGTTAATGGAGGGTGGATGCTTCTTGACTTAACCTAGGTCTACCAGATTCAGGGCTTTTCGTTTGATACCCATTTCTGGGACTTCTTGTTCCTGTCCATTCCTGCTTCCCCCCGTCAACGCCTATGGGAGAGTCTGTTGAAGACATTAATGACTGTATTGGAGAAACCAGAGATCCTACTGGTGAAGCCAAAGAATGAACATGTAAAGATGTTGAGAAATAACAATTAGGTCTTAATCAGATGGTAGTGATGAGCTGAAAATGAAAAACAAAATGCCTAATGTGAGGATTGGTGATACCATAACAGTTTCCTAATTCACATGCAGAGAGAGTCATACTAGATGGTGTTTTAGAAATCATTCATCCCAGGAATGTCTAACTTTCTAGATTCTGAAGAGACTTACCTGAGAGGTTTAAAAAATTCAAATTCTTGGGCCTTACCGCAGAGAGGCGACTTTGGTAAGTCCAGTTTCAGGCCCAGGAATCTGTATTTTTAAAAGCTCTCTAGGTGATTCTGATGCTATTGGGACTAGCCGTCTCCAGTCTGGTCCAGTCCATTGTTCCAAGTATGTTCTGAGGAGTTTGAAGATTTACAGGAGGCTTCTGAGGGCCTCCCAGAGACAGAAAATGAAGGGGCTGAATTAGTGGGACTCTGCAGCTCACATCCCAGTTTTCTGAGATAACTTTGTTTGGTTTAGTTTTTTGGTGGTTTGACTTTTAGTTTGTTTTGCACACTGAGCTTCTGGGCAAGGTTTTCTTTTAGCAAAAAATCTGTTTCCTAAAATGAGTGATTAGTACCATCAATGATACAAAGATGCAGAATGATGTGGGCTGGTACAGGAAGGAGACAATAAATAATAGGGATTCAAGAGTGGGAAACTACTCCCTTTTAATTCTCTCTATCCTTCTGTTTCTAGAAGGAAGTCTCAGGCCTGTGCTCATATGTACTTAGCAGCTCTTCAATATTAACTGTTTTCCCTTTTTAGCAAAGAGTGTACAGGCCTCAGGCTCTAAGCCATTGGCCAACAATATCTAGCTAGAATGAAAAACAGTTTGTTTTCCTGTATTTATTTTTATAGTATTTGTAGTGATTAAGTTTTTATGAGTGCAAACTTTGAGCTTTTAGTATTTAAAAGGTTTCTTTTCAAGTACATTTACCTAAGCAGAAAAGTGAGTTGATATAAAACAAAACAGTAGGTAATAAGAATACAGGTAATACTAGAAAATGGCAACAATTGTGATGATGGTGTTTGAATGACTTAAGATTAGGGAACAGGTCCATAGAGAGACAGTAAACGAACAACAAGGGTTGAAAAGCATTGATTTAATCCAATCCCTTCATTTATATCTAGGAAAGCTAGTATTGCTTGAACACCTGTAATGCGTCAGGCAGTGTTCTAGACCCTTTTTTGTGTGTATATCATTTCCCTTAAGCCTTACACCACCACCTTGAGAGAGGTGTCTTGCTCCCATTTTATGGATGAGAAAACTGAGTTTCCAAGAGACAAAGAAAGTCACCTAAATTGACATAAGTAAGTATCAGAGCTGAACTTGGGCTGAGATCTCATTTTGGAGAGGTCTTTCCATTATACCTAGTTGTACCAAAAATTTGTGGACAATTTGTACTTGTGGGAAGGAACCTTCTCAATGTGTCATTCTGACGTTTGGCCAGCAGTTTTACATATTTATAGTGGAAGAGCCTAGCATCTGCTGAAGACCCTCCTTTTAATCTTGTCATTTCACTAACCCAATCATCGACTGCTGTGTTTGTCAAGTGGCGCTCAACCAAAGCTGAAAGCCTGTTTTAATGAAAGTGTGATTATGGTGCTTTTTAAAAATTAAATATATGCAACCAATCTAATCACCTAAATTTATGTTGCTTGCTGTTAAATCTGGCAAGGAATTTGGCTGGGTAGAAGAGATAAATTCTGCGGCAGAGAATTTTCCCCCTTCTCTTTTTAATGTAAGCTATGGCAGCATTAATTAAATGGGGGAGTTTCATGGTCAGATTTTTACCTTCTGCAAAACTATTTTGTGAATCATAAATTTCTCCTGTATTGTTTGGTGCTGCTGGCCTGGAAGAAAGATTTGGCATCGCATTCTGGGACAGATGACACCAAGTGATTAGCAAGCTGACTTCAGCTGCTAGCAGCCGGGGACTAAAAGAACATGCTAATGTCCTCCATTTTGACATGCCGGCTGGACTTTTTTTTTTTTTTTTTTTTTTTCTGAAGAACTGGCTCTATTTATGATTCCATTTTTATCTTTTAAATGCCATGACAGATGGCAGATTCTTCAGCCAACTCTATTGCCAGGAAATGCAGAAAGCTTGAAAGCACCATGGTAATGGTGAAATCAGACCAGGCAGGCACCCCAGACAAATCTAAGAGTCATTCCCCAAATTTCATGAGATAGTGGTCATCTTGGCTATGTCTCTTCTCAAGGGAGGGGGGCGGTAATAAAGGAAATGGGACCCACAGAAGGAGCTGCTCCCTCGATACCACCAGCTTCTTAAGCTTGGAGTGGATGCCATAACAGCAATGGCACTATTGTTTTAGAACTTGAAAATATGTTTGGAAGGTTTCTTTTGAGGGGGGTGGTAGTGCAGCATTTGTAAGATCATCTGGTCAACCTTTGTAGACACGAAGCACTGACCTTGTCTCACTGGTTCTGCTAGGCTTTTTTTTTTTTTTTTTTTACTGGGAAGCCAACCATGACCATCCTCCCTGTCTCTCTCTCTCTGATAATGTTCTCTGCCTGTGAGTAGTTTGCATTGTTACCGGTGAAGGTGGAATGATGTGTGTGATCCAGTCCTGTTGAGACATTGTGTCCTTTTCACCACTGGCTTCTTAGCTTTCAGTCCGTGCAGACAGCTGCCTTGGGGTCCCAGCTGGGAACGCTGGCCTCAGTAAACATATTTCTTACTCTTACATGGTCCCTCTCCCGCTCGCCCTCATTCCCATCTGTCTGATGGCAGGCTGCCGGTTTCCGACATGGTCAAATGCCCATCAGAGGCAGGGAGGAGTCTGCGATGGACCACCTGGATCAGGAGAAAACTTCAGTGCCCGCCACACGGGTCACACACACACACGGATAAATGCAGCCGCCTCGAGACTGAGCTTGGAGGACCTTGTTGGGCATTTTTGGAATTCAGTCTCCAGGGAAGAAAGTCAGAATCTGATGCTCAAAATGACTGCCTCTGATGAGCCCGTGGCAGTCGCTGGGCCTCCCCCTTCACCTCCTTGCCCCTGAGGGCTGCCTCTCCCCTTCCTTCTTTTTCCTTCTCCACCAGTATTTGACCTGCTTTTAACGGGGCACAAAGACTTGAATTCCACAATTAATGCTAATACTAGAAATACATGTCCTCTGGCTTAAATTTTTGATCAACTCTAAATGGCTAATTTAAAACTCTCCACAAGAGCATGTGTGGATATAGGGATCTGGTAGGGAATAGACAGCCACTTTATTGTGAAAGAGGGCAAAGTTGGAAGCCTGAAACGTGTTTCTGGAGGGGTTAAGTGAAAAAAGGAGAAATTGGAGGCCCTGAGGGAATGCCTAGTCTCCTTATTTTACCTCTGGTCAGATGATAGGCTCCAGGGAGGAAACATGAAAAAGTTAACAGGAAAACAGTGGAATAAAGGCATAATTCCACGAAAAGCTGCCCCTGAGAAACAGACCATGATTTTTGTACCTAAAAAATGTATATCGCTTGATCTTTGAAACTGTCAAGGTGACTAGTAAGTAAAAAGTTGAAGTACACACACAAATATTTTTCTAGGTGTGCTTTTTTTTCCTTTTTTAAAAAATAATGAATTTTGCAAACACTTCATGATCAAGCAACGAAATTACCCTCTTTGCTTAGAATATATTTATCCAAATGTTTTGTTTTAAGGAAGCTATGTGATTTTGCTCAATCTACAATTCTAAAGTTAATTCAGTATTCTTTTCCAAACTGTAAAAATAATGCTGTGGACAAAACCAGGTCATATTCTTTACAAGACAAGGTGTGTGAAATGTCAAAAATGTGCTTTATCTGTAGTACTTCACTTAGCAGTTTTAACTTTTTAGACAAGAATTTCTATGCATCACATCCTATTTTCCTTGTAGGCAGTCTTATCAACTAGATAATTTGAAAGCTCAAAATTTTTAGCCTAGCCTTCAAAGCAAAATCTGTATCAGCCAAACTCATCTCTTACGTTTTGTTCAGCTGCTTTTTTTCCCTGAGTCCTTCGCCTCAGGCAGGCTGGTTGCTACATGACGCCCACACAACCTGGTTTCAGGTTCCCTCATGTTCAAAAGCAAAGCATCAACCTTCCAACCCTGGAGGATAAGACACATTTTGTAAAGAATGAAAAACTTGGTAGTCACATTTGTCAGATTAGTAAAGATAAACCCCATGTCTTCTCTAGTTTTGAAAAAGAACCTCCTAAGTAAATTATTATATAATTTAATGTTATATGCCACAGCAACAGTTTTAGACATGTTTACATCCATGGAATATAAGAGTATCTCTCTCCCCCATGAATATTTCAAGCACCTGGTACATGGAGAAAAACGAATAGACAAAACTCTGTGATTATTTCAAAGTACATTTCTTTGGCCTACGGTGAATGTGTCAGTTCCATTTGAGTAGTGATTTCCTAACTTGTTGGAGTTTTAATAGTGCATTCTGTGGGCTTAATTTCATGATGGTCTCCATTGTCCTTCAAATAGAAATTACATGTTGAAATGTTCTAAAGATCATTTCAATTAGTTTAATTTTGAGATTGGCAGTGCTGGGTGGAATGTGATTTAGTGATCAATATAATCAGAAGCACATTATGGTATCATAGAACCCACGATTGTAAGAAAGATTTTGCTCACCTTGGATTTGTATCATTTCAGTTTTCTCTTTGTAGGTCTGCAGTGGTACTCAGGCACCACAACTCTTTCTTAGTGGACTGCTAAACCAGCATTTATTAAAAACTCTGTAAGAGCAAAAGGTGTGAGGTCAGAAAACCTGGGTTCTGGTCCCAGCTCTGTCTCCTACCTGCCTTATGATCTCCTGCCACGTTTCTGAACCCTTGTGCTCTAATTTTCTTTTCTTTAAAGCAGGGGAATAATCGTTATCTAATGGCTCTCCCCCATATCTTGTCAGGGGCAAATGTGGAAGCTCAAAGAAAAGTATGTGAATTGAGTGAATTAGCCAAATTTAGCCCACTCAGCATTTTATTGGATGAGCTTCCAATGATCAGTCTTAAGAGTTTAGCTTATTATAGCACAGGGAGATCAGCTTGGTGCTTTGTGACCACCTAGAGGGGTGGGATAGGGAGGGTGGGAGGGAGACGCAAGAGGGAGGAGATATGGGGTATATGTATATGTATAGCTGATTCACCTTGTTATAAAGCAGAAACTAATATACTATTGTAAAGCAATTATACTCTAATAAAGATGTTTTAAAAAAAGTTTAGCTTATTAAATTCTCACCAAAAAATACAGTTGCAAAAGTCTATATATATAAAATGAGTGTACTCTTCAAACTAGTGCAGTGGATCTGAAAGGATGTGAAATTCCTATTTGGGGCAAGGAATTACACTAAGTACTGACAAGCCTGAGAAATATCATTGGCACACTCTGCCCCATCACGTGAGTTACCATCAATGTTGATGAAAAAATACTTTGGGAGTTAGAATGGTCCATTTGTGCATCACCTAGTGATTGGTTTAATGGATAGAATAGTGTCCTCCTGCAAGATCCACCCTTGAGTTTTCATTTTCGTCCCAACACGACATATCCTTTAGTAAAGGTGTGTATTGTTATAATTTCATTCCAGTAGATGGTGACACAAGAATCCATGTTGAAGGCTACCTTGCCTCTCTTTGCCAGATTCATCGTGAGCAATGGACTGCAGACCAAGCCTGGGGTGTTTGAGATCACACTGGAGACTGTGGACACAGCCTTACCCATGGTGACCAGGAACAAGGGGCTGAGACTGGCTGAAGGGGCCACAGGTCTTCTCTCCCCTGACCTCCTTCAGCTGACCGACCCTGACACTCCAGCGGAGAACCTCACCTTCCTTTTGGCCCAGCTTCCACGACATGGCCAGCTCTACCTGCGGGGGACAATGCAGCTTCCACACAGTTTCACTCAGCTGGACGTGGACAGCGGGCATGTGACCTACAGGCACTCGGGAGGGCACTCTCGCACCGACCGCTTTACTTTTGTGGCCACGGATGGGACAAACCAAGGCTTTCTTGTGGATGGGAGAAGGTGGCAAGAACCTGTTTCATTCACCATCCAGGCAAGTATGACAAATACATGGTCCTTGGCCAGAGATGTGGAGAGAACGACTTCCAGGAGAACTGTTGCCTTATTTCCTTCCTTCTTTCATTCAAATGTGTAGTGTGTGTCTACAGTGTGCCAGGCACTAAGGAAGGCACCAGGCATGTTAATATGAACAAAACAGTTGTGCTCCCTGTGTACGGGCTAATGACTGGCCTTTGGAGTCAGTGGTGGTACAGAAAGGACCACAGAACATGGGCTTTGGAGTCAGACACACCTAGGTTGGAATTTCTGTTTTAAACATTTTAATAGCTGTGTGACCTTAAAAGAGTTCTTTGACTCTTCTGATTCTACTTTGCCTTCTTTGAGAAACAATCCTTGCACATTATGGTGAGAATTAAATAAGATTAGGTATCTAAGGTACTAGCATATTGCCTGAAATACATCAGATATTCTATCTCTTGTGAATACTGTAACAACATCTAACTACACTATTATGTTGATGCCTTTTGGTCTGTGTTATCTACTGGCATTTTAATGGTTTTCAAGTAAACACATGGAAACTTACGAAGCAGCATCAATATTACACATGTATTAATGGTGGGGATAATAGCGGTAGCAGCTACAATTTTTGGAGTGTTAACTGTAGGTCGGACCCGCTTTCCATAAATCTCATTTAATTTTTATAAAAATCCAATGAACTAAGTTTTATTACCTCCATTTTATAGATGGTCAGGAGTTCAAAAGTTTGGTCAAACACACATAAAGATCTCAAGTCTTTTTGATCCCCAATACTGTGTCCTTTCTGTGGTACTACGCTGCCACAGTTGTGTTGACTGTTACGATGGTTCTTGGAGGGCATAATGTGTGTTTCTTTTTTAGTCAAAACACATCAAGTATGTTCTGGCTCTCAAAGCCTTGAATCCAGTCTCCTTGGATATAGTTCACCCTGTTCTACACACTTCCACCAACAGCAAAAAAAGATGTAAATCTGTCTCTTAATTCAGGATACATTCTGATTATGTAAAATAATAATAATTTTCCCTTGCTCTTTCATCTCTGTCTTAGAGTTCTCCAGAGAAACAGAACCAAGAGGATGTATATAATTTATATACATATAGATTATGAGAGAGAGAGAGGGGAGAAAAAGAGAAAGGGAAAGATTGATTCAATTGATTTATGTTCAGGAATTGGCTCACGCAATTGTGGGGTCTGACACATCCAAAATCTGCAGCGCAGGCCAGCAGCCTGAAAATTCCAGCAGGAGTTGATGTTACAGTCTTGAGTCCAAAGGCAGTTTGGAGGCAGAATTCCTTCCTCTTCAAGAGACTTCAGTCTTCTCTTAAGGCCTTTAAGTGATTGTGTGAGGCCCACCCACATTATCGAGAGTAATCTGCTTGACGCAAAGGCAATTGATTGAAATACTAGTCCCATCTAAAAAACAAAAAAATGCCTTCACAGGAGCATCTAGCTGGTGTTTGACCAAACAACTGGACATCAAACCCGGCTGAGGTGACATATCAAATTAACCATCACAGTCTTTATCTAAGGTGGGATCTGAGGAGGAAGGTGGGGAGTTATGATCACATGGAGTGGATACAAGATGAATCTTTGGCATGAGGGAGGTCCAGAAAGTGGAATGAAATTATGATGTACTAGGAGAAAAGAGAAGGTGTTGGTAATATTGGTACAGTATGTAAGAAGTACTTTGTACATAGTAAAATTACTCTGTTTCTTTTTAAATTATGTTTTACTTGTTGTTAGTTTCATCCCACTCTTCAGTCTGTTAATATCTTTTTCTTGACCCCTGACCCCCCACACAATGTAGAGAAATGTCACTGTACTGCCCAACCTGGAATAATGTTCTGGTCTATTTGGTTGCAGATTTGTAGGAGTTACTAATTCTGAGTGAAGGCATAAGAGTTCCGCACTACACTCAGAACAGAGAGGGAAAAGGGGGTACAGTTTGAAGAGAGTACCAGAACTTAAATCAGGTTTCTCCCAACACCAATAATATCTTAAAGAACATGGTTATCATAGGAGAGTTATCTCTTGGAAGTTGTAGAATTTACTGATAGGGAAATATTCAATACATGTTGTAAAGGTTTTTCATTAAAAGTACAAGGGTTTCCTTGCCTTGTGTGTTAAAAAGCAAGCAAGCAAACGAACAAAAAACCTCACAAGGAAGGCCTCAAACTTTCTCCCACAATTCCCCTGAACTTCCTGGTGTCTCTGAGCCAAGAAGTCAAACAGTTTAGGAAATGACTCACCCCTCCAGCAGTGCAGGAGAGTGACCTCCTCAGTCTCTTGCTTTTAAGAGCTTTTTCTGGCAAGACAATAAGACGTCAACCACCACTGAGGGATGAATTGGTCCAAATAGGTCTACTAAGCATGGGTGCACTACTGTTAGGGTCCCAACCTGGCTAACTGTGGGCAAAGCTACTGGATTTAAACACAAAACTGATACCAGCAGGCACTAATCTGACATTCATTTTGTAGGAAATCATGTCTATCCGACCAAGATTCTGCAGTCTTTTTTTTAACTGAAGTATAGTTGATTTACAGTGTTGTATTAATTACTGCTGTACAGCAAAGTGATTCAGTTATATGTATATTTACATTCCTTCTTTTTTAAAATATTCTTTTCCATTACAGTTTATCATGGAATATTGAATATAGTTCTCTGTGCTATACAGTAGAACCTTGTTGTTTATCCATTCTGTATATAATAGCTTACATCTGCTAATCCCAACCTCCCACTCCATCCTTCCCCCAGCCCCTCTCCCTTAGGGAACCACCAGTCTGTTCTCTATGTCCGTGAGTCTCGTTCTGTTTCGTAGATAGGTTCATTTGTGTTGTATTTTAGATTCCACATATAAGTGATGTCATATGGTATTTGTCTTTCTCTTTCGGACTTACTTCACTTAGTATGATAATCTCTAGTTGCATCCATGTTGCTACAAATGGCATTATTTCATTCTTCTTTGTGACTGAGTAGTATTCCATTGTGTGTGTGTGTACACACCACATCTTCTTTATCCATTCATCTGTCAATGGACATTTAGGTTGTTTCCATGTCTTGGCTATTGTGAATAGTGCTGCTATGAACGTAGTGATGCATGTTTCTTTTTGAATATAGTTTTGTCCAGATATCTGACTAAGATTCTGCAGTCTTGGTGTAATGATTCCTGTAATCTTTCTTAAAAGGAGACAATGGGAGTGGGGGTGAGGGAGAAAGGACCAGCACCACTGCTTTCTAAGGTTTAGGCAAGTGTGAGATGATTTTTAGTAAATCCAACACAAGTGATCATAAGGATGTAGCCTTTTTAAAAAAAAGTCTTATACTCCAATATTTTAAAATGCTTCTGTTATACTGATCCAAAAGACCTGCTTTTGAAGAAACTAGAAATTTAATAAGACTAGAATAGATTTTAACACAAAGTAGGACTGAAGACACAACAGGGGACCATGTAACCGGAGTGTAGATATTAACAATTTTTTAAAAACAAATGAACACGACAGGCATTTATTCATTTTGTAATACTTTTATTTTTAAGGAAAATATAACATAAAAAAAATCCCTATACTCAAGTATTTACCAACTTTGAGTATTACTTACATGGCTTGAAGTATTTGTATTTTTCCTCTCTTGACATTGACCATCCTTCCTACTAGTCACCTTGGAGCTTCTCCCCCAGTGGCCATGATAAGTGTTTGACCCTCCACCTCCCACCCAACCTCACAGCTCTGAGGGTGCTATGCACACTTTTTTAGGAGAGGAGAATGACTAACTTTTGAAAGTGTTTGTTGCTATTTCAGCTTATAAAATAATTGTTGTAAAGAATTCATAAACTACAGAAAAGGACAAAAAAATAACCCTTCATCATCCTACTGCTGTCAGTGGCTTCCTTGCATTCTTTTATTGCAATAAAAAAAGGATGATATTATATGTACTATTATGCATATTGCCTGTTTCCACTCATAAAAATTTCCTCATGTCATTAAATCTTCCTTGAAAACACAATTTTTAAAGGCTGCATGGCACTCAATCTCAGGCAGAGGTGTTTTATAAATCCCCTGTTGGACTTTTATGTTTTATGGAATTTTTTGTTAATTGCTATTACAAATTATATTTTAGTCAACATCCATATATATATATATTTGTGTACATATGTATTTCTGTAGGATGCATTCAAAAACTGAAAATTTTGGATCACAGTATGTGCACATTTTTAATATACATATACGTCTAATTTATCTCCAGAAAATTTTCACTAATTTGCATTTGTACCAGCAAAATATAAAAATGTCTGTTTTTCCAAACATTTACCAACATGAGGTATGATTACGTTCTTTAATCAAAAAGCAGCTTGCCAACTTAAAAGGAAAAAAAATTTTGGTTGTTACAAAATTCCATACAGAAATACTCAAAGGAGAAGCGGTAATTTTTCCTCATCCCAAGACAAATGAACAGGTTTGTGCAAATGCTCCCAGAATTTTGTCTATGTCTGTATGAACATATATATGTATTTGTTTTGATCAAAAATGGTAGTGTAGTTGTCTCCTATTCGGCAACTCGCTGGGTTTTGTTTTTTGGTTTTTACCAGTTAACGTTGAATTGTGGGAATTTTTCGTTACTAGTTTGTCCTGCCTCCTTTTCTTATTAATAGCTGAATAGCAGTTTATCACATGATCATACACAAAAATATATATAGTCTTATCATTGACACTCTTTGGTAGAATTACAAGAGGATCATTTGAGGTAAATAAAGTTAAAATTTGAATGATTAGGAGTGAAGGGAAGTACAAGTGTCCTTGTACCTCTTTTGTGGTATCAGTGATGAATTGTGCTAATTCATCCTAAAATGTTCCCTCCATAACCTATAAGAGTCATTTTGAAGAGGGACTGAGCTCCATAGGATACCTGAATGAGGCCCTTTGTAGTGTTTGAAACTATATATCTCTTTCACTCAGGAGTAGTTGCCCATCACAGTCTTCACAGATTGAGTCTACCTGTTTAGTTACCTGGTTCTCACTGTCAATAAAACAAATATGCAAGTGCCTATAGATAAGCACCTTTCACTTTTTTTTACTGAGGTATTTTTATTTCTACTCAACGTTTTTGCTATCTTAACAAAGACACGACAAAAAAAAATGTTCAATGCATTTGTAAAACCTTACATGTTTTCTTCCTTAAGTCACCAAACACTGGGAAAAAGGGGAAATCCTTCTGTAGAACTAATATTAAGTTTGCAATACAATTCTTGGGTCAGTTTTAATGTATTCATTCAACAAGTATTTCTTGAGCTTCTATTATAGCTGGGCATTGTGCCAGGTGCAGGGAATAGTTGGGGAGAAAAAGACATGTATCTGCCCTCAGGGAGTTTAGGTCCTAATGGGGTAGTCAGACGGTGGACAAATAAATAAAGCTGGGTCAAAGTTTACAGTAGAAAGTTGGCCTCTCTTCCAGGCACTATGATATTTGCTGAGAATATTGTGAATGAGATAGTTTTCAGCAGAAATTAACCAATAAGGAATCTGAAATTCAGGAGCGTTTGTCATCGTTGAACCATTAAAGCCCTGTGTTGCTTGGGGATGAGAAGCCTTTGTATAACACTGTGTGTAATTATTGATCATGCAGGTGGACCAGGTGGACAAAGCAGCCCCCCACATCACACATTTGCATTCCCCTTCTCAAGTGGGGCTCCTGAAAAATGGTTGTTATGGGATTTACATCACTTCCCATGTGTTGAAGGCATCGGACCCCGACACTGATGGCAATCAGATCATCTTTAAGATTTTACGAGGCCCCCAACATGGACATCTGGAGAATACAACAACAGGTACTGCCTTCCTTACTCCTTGTAATTGCTCATTTTAAAATACCCAGTGGCTGGCAATGCTAGACAGTAATTTAATTAAGTGCAGGCCCATTTGGTAAACACTCCCCAGGGCTTCTGATAGATGCAGTTTATAAATCAATATAGGTGCTAAAGAGGGTTTGAAGTTGAGTTTTCCTAAATTCATCTTGAGTGGGAGAACTAAATACTGATACACAGTTGTTTATTGTTTACAACTTTTTTTTCAATAACCAGATCGTAATATATTGACAGGAACACACATTGTCAGGACCAAATTCATATTTGTGACTCATTTTTTTCTGTCATGAATTCCAAGGTGATGTAAGTTCATTAAAAACAATTTTTTTGGTGTAAGTTTTCTCTGGATTGTATCTTATTTCTGCTTTATGAAGACAATGATCACAATATGTCACTAAACAGGATGGCACAGAATTTTAGATTTTATTACTATATCTTCCTACTCCCTATTTTCATATTTAAGGTACAATATTTCTGAGACAAAGTAATTTGGAATCCTAATTTAAGTTCATTGAATTTGAATTTTAAGGTAGTTACATTTTATTAATTTCTTTAAAAAATATACTTTGGCTACTTTTAAAGAGGAGTTTGAAATAAAATAGCCATAAAATTGTATCAGCCCTTACCTAATATTTTGTTTGATTACCAGTGAAACTCATTTACTTCTTTTTTGTAGGTGAATTTATCCATGAGAAATTTAGCCAAAAGGACTTAAACAGTAAGACCGTTCTTTACATCATAAACCCATCTTTGGAAGTAAATTCAGATACCATAGAATTTCAAGTCATGGACCCCACGGGGAACTCTGCCACTCCTCAAATGTAAATTCTTTTGCTTATTCAATAGTCCTGCATATAATGTCCAGAATGTATCTTATTAGGAAAGCGAAATGTTATTTTTTAATCAGAATCTAAGAGGACAAATTGATAGATTAATTCACAAGCTCATAGAATTGATTTTGGAGAGGGAAACTTCTATTACTGCTTGATAATGGGAAAGCCAGTAGCTTCACAGAATATGGAAACGTTAAAAAGTTAAGTTCATTAACTTAACTGGGTCATTCATTTTATGCGTGCATTTACAAATGCATATCCTTTCACACCCACAGAGGTTTCTGTCTTGACGATTCACTGGCATCCAGGATTGAGCTTGTAGGCTCATGTACAAACCATGCAGCAAGAGGTCACTCTAGGACCGTGTTAGTAACCACAGTTTCCTAAATCTAAATCTCTAAAATATCTAGAACTGGGAAGAGTGAGGAAGTCAGGAAATGCTAGCAAAACATCTTCTCTTCCCAAAAACCCAAGCAATAACTAGTGACTGCTTTTGTAAGTCAGTAAACCTACCATAGGTAAGGTGAAGACAGTACAAAGAGGAAAACAGACTTGGGGAGATATTAAGTGATACTTAGAATTTGCATAAAGTGTATGTCTTTCAGAATAACCAGAGTAACAAACCCTCAAAATTAACAATATTCACAGACCATAGTAATTTCACTCACCAGGTCCCTATTCTAAACTTTTTTGGAAGGTGTACCTTGAGTAACTTGCCAGCTGTCAGATGATCACAGAAAGGTTAATCATAGCCCAGTTCTCCACGTGCAGTGTTTTTTCTTTCTTTTTAAGTTTGATACCCTTCCCAGTCACCTCGAAGGAAAGTTGTTCATTTATCCTAGTTTTAGTATTTACCTTATCCTAGTCAAACTACGTCCCATAAGTGAGGACAGCTCCTTTACGGGGCTTTTATGACAGAATATGGACAAAGGAAGAAAAGAAAAATTGAGAAATTCACCTCTGCTCCCTTCGTTCTTGCTTTTTCTTTCTAATCCTGAATTGTAGTCCCAATATCTGCCAGCAGAGGTCTCTGTAGTCATTGTTAGAAAAACACGTCTTTAACAAAACATGTTCCCAGGGTCCCACCTCTATTGCCTGCAGTACCTGGTCCAGATTTTTACCGAGTGGCTACTATAGGCCAGGTGTGCAGTACAAGAAGCTGGGAAATAGGTATGAGCAAGGAAGTCCTGTCCCCTGACATTAAAATACAATCATGGCGCTATAAAAGTAAAACAGCTGCCCACCTACCATTAAAATGCTCTTGCCTCGGGATTGCAATCCTTATAGAAAATATATTACCTACTTGCAATTCAGACAAATGTCTTCCAATTCTCAAGGAAATTTTTTTTTAAATCCTGCTCCAAAAATATTAATAAATTGATTTCACTTGCTTTTTAATAGTTCAACTAAAAAACCTAAGAATATTGTTCAGACTTGCTACTCATCAAATGCTGACTGCTGGTCTTCCACATGAGAACACAGCATAGGTGCCAGAGAATTTTTTTCCCAAAATAGAGCTAGATTGATACTGCTTCACCTACATACCCTTTTCAGTCCTCATTGTTACCAAGGGCATTGTTTTGAAGATGATTTATGATTTTAAATAATCCTCAAACTTATTGCAGAATCACAGAATTTATAACCTTACTTGAGGCTTTTAAAATAGGCTCCTACCTGTACTGAATACCTTTTTTCAGGTACTTACGCTGAAGTTGTTTCTAATTCAGCCTGTAATGATTGGAACCAGTGGAATATAATGTAAAATATGCCTACTGATGGTTAATCCCAAATAACTTTGATTTGATCTGACATATATTAAGTTGTCTCCTCTGGAGTGGGTCGGGGGAGGTGGAAACTACTCAGTGCTTATCTGTATAAATTTTGAAGGATATAGTTGGCCCTAACCTCATTTGTAAGTAGATGTTTTTTGGAACAAGAAGAACTTTTTTTTCCCAGCAGGAAACAAATGTTATGAATAGTGGTCTGTCTTCCCATGACAACCAGCAGGAAGCTACTTACACATACATTATAAATCACAGGCATTTACAATGTAGGTTTCTGCTCTAGTTCATTGCTCTTTGTTTAATCGTCAAAACCACCTTTAAGTTAGGAACTATCATAATCCAGAATTTACAGGCGAAGAGTCTGAGGCAAAAGGAGATAGGAAGTGACTTTTCCAAGCTCATACACCTAGCTAGGGAAGGAGCTAAGATTTAGGTCCAGAAAGTACGGTTCTTGAGTCCATGGTTTTCCTCACTGCACTAAAGGACTTTTTGCCCACTTTTAATGAGTGTGCGGAAACGGCCTATAGGAAAAGAAGCTCCCTTCTTTCTCTCCAGTCTTTGGCCACCAAAGCAACAAGAAAGGGGGAATACTTACTCCTCAAGACCTTAAATGTAAATTACATTTACATTTCAATATGAGTGTGTACTCCATGGCTAAGGCACTGGGGGTTATGGGACAGATAATACACAATAAACCACTGGACTGAGAGCCAAAGAACAGGGTTTGAGCCTTGGCTCTCCCACTGACCTGGGTCAAGGCTTACTTACCTTAGTTATCTTATCTGTAAAGTGGGGGCAGTACTACAGTTTCTTCAGTGGAACGAATGAGGTAA
Organism: Leucopleurus acutus; assembly: GCF_964270905.1. Lineage (NCBI taxonomy): Eukaryota > Metazoa > Chordata > Mammalia > Artiodactyla > Delphinidae > Leucopleurus > Leucopleurus acutus. The sequence continues at coordinate 64,137,129 of NC_139150.1, read as the reverse complement.
AACATATGTAAGCATCTTCTATATTTAAAGTCATTAACAAATGGGACCTGTGGTGGTGATTACTATTGTTGTTCATTCACAAGGGGGCAACAGTTGACTGAAGAAGGATCCCAGAGACATTGGGTGGCCAGCTCAAGCCCATCTCTAGTTAGAAATTGACTCTGCGTTGATCCACAAAGTGAATAATCCATATGCTTGTTAATCAATCAGCTAAATGCTGTGGAACTTCGTGTTCTTTTCAGGCTTACACGGTATTAATAGATTAATATTCTGCATGTTTAAAGGGGTGGGACCTTCTATAACACAGCTGAAGAGACAGGTGGGTGCAATCTGGAGCAAAATGGAGGCTCTTTAAAGAACAAGAAGGACCCATGTTCAGGGGGAATTGTCCCAGAATCTTGATTGCTAGTAAGTTTTTGCCATGGCAGCATTTCTATAGAATATCATTCCTGAAGGGTCAATAGATATTCCGTTAGAAATAGTGTTTGCAAATCTTAACGTAATCAAGTTATTGCTAGCTAGCTTGCGGGCTGCTTAATGCATCAAGTGCTAGAGTCACGAAGATGCTTGTATGCACTGGGAATCTTCGAGAGAGGGGTATAGTATACAACATATCTCAACCTGATTTGACTATAGAACCAAGACCACCCTACCCCAGAATAGCTCATGAAACAAGTTTTTCAAGGGATACATTTGGGAGACGTTTTATTGTAAATAGAAGTTATTTTAGAACACTGAAATCCATGGAAATTTGCATCAAGATTTAGATTTGGTTAAGTGCCAAAATTTCAGGCACTGTGCTAGGCGCTTTTACATATGTTGTCCAATTTAATCTACAAAACACAATCCTCTGAGGGTGATAAGAAAATCAGGCTCAAAGCATTTAAGTAATCGGCCAGAAGTCACTAAGTGAATGAATGGCAGAGGCCACAGTGCACCCTGACCTCAACATGAGTGCTCATCTTATCGGCTCACGCCTTGGCGTGATTCTCTCATACGCCCACGACAGTTCTCTAGTCCGATGTGAATCTCAAGGTGGTCTGCATACCACCCAAACTCAGTTACACAGGACCGCGTAAAACACCTCTGCAGACCACAGAATATAGCTGACTTCTGACCAAGCCAGTTTCTTAACACGCATTCAGGGTTGACCTCTTTCTTGTGCCCCCTGCAAAAAGGTGAACTTCAAAAGAAAAGTTGACCCTTGCTGAAGTTCTGCATAACTCAGTAGCTGCTTCATGATTCTAAGCACTTTGATTCTTCTCCTGCCTTTGGCTACCCTCATTCTAGCTGTTCTGTTATTCATCCTTGGCCTTAAAAGAGAAGAGCCAAAGAAATCAAAAAAGAAAAGGAATTTCTAGCAGGCGAACCTGGCAATGCTTTAGCAGCTTTTATGAAACACATTGTAGGGGAAGAGTTTGAAACTCTTAGTTAGGTTCGGCTTTCATGTTACCTGCAAGCCAGAAGTTAAAGTATTTATCTCCAGACGAGATCTAAGAAACCATAGAGGAAGGGAAAGGAAATAGCCCTTATTAAACACCCACTGTGTACAGGTGCTTTATACATATTAACAAATTTTAATTTGCATCATTTGACGTGAATATGATTCCCTTCATTTTAAAGATAATGAAAACTGAGGTCCAGAGAGACTAACTGACCATAATCACACACTAATAAGTGGTTGTGAGATGTGTCTGATTCCAAAGCACTTGTCGGGGGTACTAGCTGTGTTGCTTCCTGGCTAAACACTGTTTCCCCATTATCATGCGAGAAAGACAAATATGAAAGTGCAGGTGTTCATAGCATTTTTACTGAGCTTAATAGCATCCCCTTTGAGTTGATGTCTTAGATTGAACACTTGGAAAAATATTTTTTACCATTTCTATTTTCTTAAGTCATGTGCTACTTGATTATAAGTGAAGATCTAGTTATAAGAATAATTTAATCACAATTTTAGCTACTATAAAACCTTTCACTGAGAAGCTCAAAGTACTTAATGAGTATTCATTAAGGTTCATTTAACCTCTTTATTATTGCACTTCGGGAAGTGAGGAAACTGAGGCATAGAGCAGCCAAGTACCTTTTTTACACACCCTTGTTAACCTGGATTAATGTCCCATATCCCAAAGTAGAGTTTTAATCCCAACTGGTTCTTCTGGTCCATTGTTCCTTCATATAAATGAACCGAGTAGCCACAAAATAAAATATCAGAAAGTATATATTTTTGACTCTACTTCAACACTATTGACTACTTGGTCCAGACAATTCTTTGCTGTGGGGCAGTGGTGGAGGGTGAGTTGGGTGTCCTATACATTGAAGGATGCTTAGCAGCGTCCCTGGCCTCTACCCGCTAAATAACCAGTATCACCCACCTCCCATTGTGAAAAACAAAGCTGTCTCTAGACATTGTCTGATGTTGAGAAGCGTGCACAGGCCTTAGAAAACAAGAAATCATACTTTATGATAGAATGCTCTTTTACCAATGCCACCTTTCTCTCTAGTCCAATAGGAGCTAAAGAATCCAGAGTGAGTCAGGGCTGGAAAAAACACGTGAGGACCATCTAGTCTAGCTGTTTTTTCAGACTGTGTGAAATACGTTAATAGGGCTGGGGAGAAAAAAAGTTTCAGTGGTCAACTTAGCTTTTCAAACAGAAAGCTAAACAAGGTTCATTATTTCCTTTAACAAATACTTATTGAGCTCTTACTATGTCTCAGTCACTCTAGAAGGGACTTGGTGATACATCAGTGAACCAAAGACCCCTGTTTACTTGTAGCTAAGTACCTAAATACTTAGCTAAGTTCCTTGGTACCTAAGTAAATTAAATAGTATGGTATACACGATACATACTTTGGAAAATGAAAGTTGGTCAGATTAAGGGGGATCACAGACACTGGATTTTGGGGACGGATTGCAATTTTAAATTGAGTGATTAAACGGATTTTCTCGTACTTGACTTAGAGTTAGAGAGGAACCGGAAGTCCCATCCCGTTTAATTTCTAATCCTCCATCCCGTGTCTTTCATTCACGATAGTTGTTGGGAACCAAAATTTAGCTTATACATTAAATAAAATGTTCTATTGTTTTGAGTCCCCACAATCACTTAGGGTAGGTTTCTCCCCTGGGGATGACTTTCCCCATGAGGGACATTTGGAAAGTTCTGGAAACAGTTTTGATTGTTGTAACCAGAGGGGAGTGGTGTGGCTAAATCTGGTGGATCTCACGAGTAGAGGCCAGGGATGCTGCTAAACTTCTTGCAATGCACAGGACGGCCTCCCACCACAAAGAATCATCTGGTCCCAGATGTCGATAGTATCAAGTTTGAGAAGCCGTGACCTAGGGCCTTAAGGAGTTCTCATGTCCTGCTAAGTGACTTGAAATGATTGCGTTGTGGGCTTCACAGAAAGTGTATCTATAAACTTAATTTCTGACTTTAGAGTGAGCTTTACTTTGTGGTAATAGAAGGGAGGGATCATTAAAATGTGAAGATTTGAACCAACTCTTGTCTGCATGACACCTCGCAATCCAGAGCTTCCCACATTTCTTTCATGGGGTCCTGCACCTGGTTACCCACATGATACCAAGCATACGTCTGTGTGGCTTCTTTCAGGGAGAATTCCCAAGTGACTGACTACATCTCTTACTTTTCTTTCAGGTGTTTGTGTAGAGTTTTAGCAACTGCAGTCTCAGTGTAGAAAGATCTTCTTCAATACAATACTGCAGAAAACAAAAAACACATTCAAAACATGTGTCACACATATCCTCTAGGTATGCAAGTGCTTCGTGACTTAAGTATTTTTCTGGGAAATATATAGCCCGGCTTAAGTTTCATGGCTTTTCAATAGATCTTTATTATTTGTAGGGAGTAGTTTTAAGAAAATAAAGTAGAACATTGTGTAATGACAATCTTAACCTCTAAGCATTATGAAGCATTCGAATGGTGTATCAGGGTTATGTATGCACTTTCCCAGACACCAAGACCCTTAATGCTTTGAAGCTGAACAGCGCTCTGCATGGTCCCCTTATGGATCTAGATCAGCAATCAAATCACATTTCACTTTAAGCCTTGGGGTCACCTGGACCTGCAGAGTGACACTGTTGAATTTTTGCTGGTCATGGTTAGCATTAGCAATGGATGGATTCTTAGAAGGTTGAACATTGAAACTCATTTGAACCTTACTGAGACTTAGCTGAAATCCATCCCTGTGTATCTATTTCACTCCTTCCCATTGTTCCCCTTTCCTCCTCTTTTATCTTTCCCTAATCCCTCTTGCTGATTTTGTTCTCCTTTCTCATTTATCTGGATCCTTTAGGAACTCTTTGCAATGTGTTACTTCTATTAGCATTTATAACATCCTTGTTGCTTGTTATCTTGTGATTCTTTAAGCAGTCTCTTATTTCTTTATGTCTTGATTTGAAATCAGTTGCGTCAAAGACCCATGAGGGGTCTTTGAATACTATTGAATATAAGGATCCTATTTTCATGTCAAAATTTTGTGAAGCCCAGCATGCCAATAATAATAAATTTCATATGTATTGCTTGAATAAACATTCATACAAATTCATTCCACACTCCCACACTCCCCCTTGTCCCACTGGCCCAGGGTTGGTGGAGTAGGAGACAGTGCTACTGAGTTTGTTTCGCTCGTGAACTTAATCTATAGGATGTGACTGTGACACATGACTGGTACAAGGACATACAGTGATTATTAGAGGATAAACTTACTCTCTAATATGAATGATCTACAGGAAAGTCTGGAGAGCCCTGTGAAATTTGTGAATTCTATGCTCTACATAGTAGCACCCAGAATTTCTAGTTCTGAAAGGAAAAGAAAATTGTAAAGTAACTTTAAAAGTCTAGAGGAAAGAGCCTGAATCTAAGGGAAAGTTTGGGAATATAGTAAGGCAACCACTGAGGGTTTTGTGAGTGGAGAATGAAAGGGAAATGAATAAAACACAAGCAATGGAAGTGGGTTAAATGATCATAGTGAAGATTGCTTATGTCTTTATGGCTGAAAGGTTACAGGGGGTAAAGGATGTAAGAACATATTTGAAGAGAAATGTTCAGGTGAAACATTTCAAGTTTTCTCACCTCAGAAAGGGAAACACTTCAGGGTAAAGATAAAATTGTAGTCCCCTGCTTGAGCTCAGACTGCAAGAGTCATGAAGAACTTCAGTTGGGAAGAAGAATGGTAGAGAAGGAATAGTACATTTGGTTTCAGATTTATACTGGGGATTCCATCTCTGCTGTCTGTTAGCTTTGTCATAGCTTTTTGCCTTCGAGGTAGTTATTTAACCTCTCTAAGCTCAGTGTTCTTTTCTGAAGAAAAGAAAAGAAAAAGTCCCTCTCCATGCCATGAGGATTAAAGAAGTCAGTTTCCGTCAAATGTCGGGCTTACTAAATATAGCGTGGGGAAAAAAGACCACCCTGTATTTAGCAAGTTTATTCAGTTGTATAGCTGCATCCAAGGTACATATTAGTGTAGCCCTTTTATACGCACAGAGGAAGGGACAGATAATGCTTTAAAACACAGGCACATTCTAACTCCTAGGCACATCCTCAAAGATATCTTGTTATTAAACTGAACCCAAGTTCAGAGAAGACCTGTGCCTGGAAATGATCTTGTTGTATTGATGAAGGAGGCCAAAAGATAGGAGAGAAGATTTCATATCAATGTCCTTTCCAAAAATGAACTTCCCCTTGAACTTAACACCTGCTCCTTTCCCTTCTGAAGACGCAAGTAGGAGTCTCTTTTCTATCACTAATAATTGTAAGACCTCTGATAGACTTTTAACCTTATTTCTGCATTTATAAATGGAATTCTTATCCGTGCTGTACATCACAGCATTGTTAAGAGCAATAAATGAGACAGTGACAGTAAAAGTTCTTTGTGAGCTAAAACGTCCCAAACAAGTGTAAGGAGCTTGTAGCATTGGTGTAGGTTGATGAACCGCTTCTGTCTCCCAGTGTGGACGAGTGGTTCAGCTTGCTACCCAGCGGAGGAGCCCCCCAGGCATCCATTATGCATTTCTCATGACTTTCTTTCTTCTTTTCCTTACATGCATAGCTTGGAACTGAAGTGGTCTCATATCGAGTGGTCACAGACTGAATATGAGGTCTGTGAGAATGTGGGCGTATTGCCCTTGGAAATTACCAGAAAGGGATATTCCATGGACTCGGCCTTTGTGAGTGTAAAGGTAACAAGTCTGTCAATTTTCAAGCTAAAACCTCGGTTGCTGGTTGGTGCCTTTGATTGTTTCCTTAGAAAAATTCAGAGTAACTAAGGAAATTTCAAACTGCACGAGTGTTGCACTATTCCCAAGAGTCTAAGTACAAAACCTCCTTGCCCCTCCATCACTTATCTAGGTGAATTAGCTCCTAGATAGGATATTTCTAACCCATTTTTAGTTTTTAAATCTGGTCTTTAACTCTTGAAGTTTGATTTCACAAGGGAGATCTATCCAACCTAGTGAACTTGGGCCAAACTCTGCTTTGGAAACGAGAGTTGTAGGCAAATGTTAAGTCCCCAAATGGCTTTCTCTTAGTATGCACCAGGACCATTTCCTGTGGTCTCAGTGGATGAAAAAATCAGGGAACACACCTATCATAAGCTTCACCCAAGCCACGCAAAATTAAGAGACCATGTATCAATACAGGCACCCTGAAATATAAGGAATTTTCAATAATTATTTTTGGACTAGTCACCTGCTATTTCTTTACACTGCCATGGGCCGTGAAGCACAACCTATGGCTTCTAGAATTGAAAGATTTTTTTAGGAGTCACTATAAAAATTGCACTTCACGTGAACGGGAACATGAAAATCCTGTACATACGAATGCTGGTGAATGAGCCTGAAAGACTCCCCTCCTCAATCTAAGGAAAAAAGCAGTGATACTAGCTTCTGGGAAAAAAATGCCATCTCAGTTAAGTCTCAATTACAATAATAAGTTCAAATCACCCTCACAACCTTCTGCACATAAATCCTACTATATCCAGACTCAGTATTTATCTTTCTAGTGGGCATAGGGTCTTTTCCCCTGATCTGGGGTGTTTTATTATTGTTAAATCATCAGATAACTGGGTATCCCCTCTACCTTCCCAGTAGATAGTTTATGGAAAAAGAAAGAACCCGCCTGGATGGTTTTCTAATATTCTTCTGGTCCTCCATAAAAAGCGCCATATGCTCCAGTCTGGAGTTTCGGGCCACAGAACCGTTCACCATGCCAGGTAGAAAGAACAGACGTAGTGTGACGGAACCTTTTGTCTGCTTAAGCTGAGTGCACACAGTGAAGCTGCCAGCTGAGTCTGCAGGCCTTTCGCAAACAGCCCGAGTCCTTCAGGGACCACTCTGCTTACAGCACAGCCTGCTGCTTTAGCCTGGAGCCTATTGGCTGCTTGGCTGGGAGGAGGGAGAAGAAAGCACTCTTACCCTACGTTGTTTGCTCTGGTTTGAATCACACACCTGCACCGGACTCATTTCTGCAGCCACCTTGACTCAGCCCATTCCTTTTCCCACGTAGGATTCTGTAAGCTCAGTGGTGGTAAATACTAGGTAATTGCACGTGCAAGAACCACATGGGGAAATGTAACTCCCAGCATATGATGGGTACAGGTGTGCAATGGGCTGCCTTTCCACAGGGAAAGGTTGTTGGGGAGGAGCCTTGGCATTGTGGAGAAAGAAGAAATGGGAGCTTAGGAGGCAGTACTCTTCTTGAGCAAAATGTTTCCACTGCAGACCACTGACACGTGTTAGGGCCTTTGGTTAGAAATGCAGATAATGTCTGAGGCCAAAGAAATAGGAATTTGCAAGTTTTTACTTGTGCCCTTCATCCCTTTGTAAGAAAGTGAAGGAATAGAGTAACTCACTTTCCTGAACATCTCATTCAAGGACCTCTTTTTCAAACCAGCTGAAGCTTCTTTTTCAAACTCCTTTTCAACCATATTTCAAACTAAATATGTGTTCTTCACACATATTTAGGCTCCTCTGGGGGAAGTTAAGGGCACGAGATGTCAGAGCCCTTAAATCACCTCTGTTCTTTAGCCCTGGGGGATGGGGAAAAAGGGGTCAGCCAATTGTCTCTTTAGACTGGACCAATTTTTTTTTTTTTTACAACTTACTTGAAGGAGCTTCTGAAGCCCTTGGTTCTGGGTGTGGATGGCCTTTGTGTGGCTGTTCCCCAGGACTGTCATCCCCACAGAGCCCTCATTCATGTCTGTGAAGAGGAATGGTTTCATCCAGATGCGAAAATGGACCAGACTTATTTTAGTTCATCTGGTCTAAAGGCTTTCAGTGCCCTGAGCTCGCAGGATACCTCCAAGCTGGCTGACAGATCAGCACCCCGGTTGTCAGCAGTACCCGCTTTTCCTTCTCTTCACTGCCCTTCTCCCTTTCCTCCAAGGCATTATTTTAGGACCTGGTTGGGGTAGAGGGAAGGCCATGAAATAAAATGATATTTGCAACAAAGAGAAATATACTGTTTAAAATTCACATTACTTTCTTCAATAACCAAATCATTTATAAAGGAGAAGAAAAAAATAAAAATAAAGTTTTATGTTTACTTCCATTGATATTAGTCTAGGAAAAAGTTAACTTTAAGGAAGATGGGTCAAAAATGATGTATTAGAATTAAAAAACCACTTAATGTTAAAAACAGATTTAAGAGCATGAGTTTAGTCTAGTATGAGATCAGACTAGATGTTTTTCTATTACAGAATATTTATTTTTATTAAAAAAAAAGATTTTGTTTTTCCCCTCTTAAGGTCAACCAAGTGTCAGCTACAGCTGGAAAGGATTTCACTATGACTCCATCTAAGCTGATTCAGTTTGACCCAGGTACGTTTTGCGTCTACACTTTGTTTCATGTTTTTGTAAGAAAGTCTGGAGATGGTGGAAAAGACAGACTATTATGCAACTTCAGCCAACTAGAAACTCCTCAGGGCACAGGATCACCCCTCTCCCAGAGAGATGAGTTTGTACTTGAGGCTTTGCCCCTCATATTTTATGTTATTACTAGTGAGTATTTATTTAAAATGAGAAGAGAGATCGTAACAAATAAAATATATAAAATATTAAGGCAAACATCCAAAAATCCAGAAAAAATGCCATTTAAAAAAATTATTCAGAGGTCTGACACAAAGCTGAAATAATGTAATTGCCTCATATTTTAATGGAAATTTTTTGAATGTTATAGTCATGTGGATTCCTAAAGGGTCATTTCTAAATTATCTCTCTTGGAATAGGCTGATATGAACAGATTCCAGGGGAAATTATTATTTAATTAGATAACACCTGTTTTGTTTTAAGCATTTGGAAAAATTTTGCTAGGTGCAAAAGGGAATACAAAAGCATGGGGCCTGTTGTCAAGGATGTTCTATCCTGTGAGAAATATAGACATGAAAACAACTCACTAATAGAGTACATTGTGACCCCAAGGATATGCCATTGTTCTGGCTAAGGAAAATCCTGGAAGACTTCCTGGGGGAGTTGGTAGCAGAAGAAGGGGACTTAAACTGCAGGACAGACATTCATTTGGCTAACTGTGCCTTAAGTACCAAGGCGGGAGCCATGCCCCCTTTCCCTGGTTTCTGTAGATGGGAACCAGTAGCTCTCCCTCACTGCACTGCATGGTTGTCTCTCTTTCCCTCTGGTATGGAATGGACCTAGATCACCTGTCCAGGGACAAAAGGAAAAGGCCTTGAGAAGCAGCCAGGGCGTGTGGCTTTCTGCTCCCCTGCAGAGGAGGTGTTCTGCATTCTGAGAACAGGCCATCCAATCAAGACTTTAGCCGTTTTCTGCCACTGACACATGAAGTTTTGGGCAAAGGCAAAACAAAATGGCCTGAATACCATTACCACTCCAAAACTGACAACCTTAATATTAAACGTAGAGGAGACTTCCCTGGTGGCGAAGTGGTTAGCACTCCACGCTCCCAATGTGTGGGGGCCTGGATTCAATCCCTCATTGGGGAACTAGACCCTACATGCATGCCGCGACTAAGAGTTCACATGCCACAACTAAGGAGCCCGCATGCCACAACTAAGGAGCCAGTGAGCTGCAACTACGGAGCCTGCCTGCCACAACTAAGACCCAGCACAACCAAAAAAAAAAAAAAATTAAACGTAGAAAAGAAATGCCTTTCTGCAGTTCACCACAAGTTGTACGATGTTTAGTGACTGTATTAGTTTGCTGGGGCTACCCTAATAAAGTATCACAAACCTGGTAGCTTCAAAACAAGAATTATTTTTCTAATGGTTCTGGACGCTAGAAGTTCAAGATCATGATGTGGGCAGGGTTGATTCCTTCTAAGGGCTGAGAGGGAATCTGTTCCATGCCTCTCTTCCATGCTCTGGTGCTTTGCTGGAATCTCTGGCCTTCCTTGGCTTCTGTTGCATCACCCGATCTCTGCCTTTATCTCCATAGGATGTTCTCCTTGTTTGTGTCTGTGTCCAAATTTCCCCTTTGTATACTGACACCAGTCATCATAGACTAGGGGTCCACTCTACTCTAGTATGACTCCATCTGAATTACATCTGTAATGCCCTTATTTCCAAATAAGGTCACATTCTGAGGTACTGAGAGTTAGGACTTAAACATAGAGATTTTTGAGTGACACAACTCAACCTATAACAGAGAGCCTTACATTTGACATGGAACAATCCCGATATTGTTTTTGGCCTCCTTCCTGTGATATTTAAGTTTCTGACTTGCATAATTTTGTCCCTCAGACTGACCACCCTTGATGAGAAGAGCTATTCCTGTTATGTATTTGAAGTTTACCCTCGGGTTGCTGCAGGCTCTGGTTCTGATCAACCCTAAGATGAAAGGATTTGATGCATTGGCTCTGTGCTCTTCATGTACTTCATGTTAAGGCAGGTCCGGCCTTTCCTCTTTTCAAGAGGCAAGAGTGCTTGTCATATATCACCTTTATTATTTGAGGTCTGTTTGTCACAAGATCAGGAGTGATTTGGGCTTTTGGTGGATTTTGAGCAGCCCACCAGGTTCTCTGTTTGGATTGATAGGGACTAGAAGATATCACACTGGAGGAGCTCCTGGAAGCTAACTCTTGCAAGTCCCACTGGGTGAGGGAATGCCCATTTGCTTTCAAGAGTTTACATGCTGCTTCCAGTAGATACTAAAGACTTCTGAGGGTCTAAATCGTCATAATTTTAGAGATTATTTAGACTTTTTTTTTTTTTTTTTTTTTTTGGCGGTACGCGGGCCTCTCACTGTTGTGGCCTCTCCCGTTGTGGAGTACAGGCTCCGGACGCACAGGCTCAGCAGCCACGGCTCATGGGCCCAGCCGTTCCACGCCATGTGGGATCTTCCCGGACCGGGGCACGAACCCATGTCCCCTGCATCAGCAGGCGGACTCTCAACCACTGCGCCACCAGGGAAGCCCTATTTAGACTTTTTTTTTTGGCCATGCCGTGTGGCATGCAGGATCTTAATTCCATTTCCAGGGATTGAACCTGTGCCCCCTGCAATAGAAGCGCAAAGTCTTAACCACTGGACCACCAGGGAAGTCCCTATTTAGACATTTTAAGAAAATAAATAAATATAGCTTATAAATGAAAAAGAAACAACACTTGGGTGTTCATTGCTTTGGAACTTATTAGCCAGAAACTGTTTCATAAGCTGACGTCTTCCTTTAGAGAATGTTAGAATTCCCCGTGTCCACAGGTCCTGTAAATACTTATTTACTCCCATCTTGTTCATCCTTGCCTCTTTCAGATCTGGTGTCTTCATCCCCATTCCCACCCCTTTCACCCAAAGCAATCTGTTCATTTCTTTAAAAACAGCAGCTTCCATGATTGGTGAGGAAACAGAGAGTGAGAAATCAAAGACAGTGGAATATCATAGGGTTTGAGAGCCCTTGGAGGGAGCTGAAGAGAAACTGAGGGACTTTTCAGTCTAGTGAGCTACACTCAAGTAAGCTTGCCTTGCAGCTTTGTACCAAACCAAAAGCTAACCCTGACTACCTTGCCTTCTGCTATTGTGAATAATCTTGAGTCAAAGTGCAAATATTCTTAAGAAAATGATTGTTTTCCTTTAAAATAAATGTTCTTCAGAGGTTTGCTGCATTCTTAATTGAGACTTCATTGTACCTGAGTCAAAATGTTTTCCAAAGAACAGCTCTCTCACGTGGCATTTGCTGAAAAACATTGAGAATATGTCTTTCAATAGTGAAATGTGTTTTGCAGGAAAATATCCAGGAATTAACTCACTCTGTAAAGTGGGCTATGTCTGCATAACCTGACACCTCTCTCTCCTCTTCAGCACCTTTTGTTTCATGGGAACAGGGGGCCAGTTCATGCCTTCTGAAATTGTTTATAATCACCGTGATTTCACAAATACTTTGCACCTTGAAGGCTGGAGAGGAAGGAAAAAGAAAAACTAAGAAAGTTCTGATTTCTAATCTCATTAACCTAAAAAAGGAGGTCCTGTGTGCCTACCTGGTAGACATATAAACAAAGTTGAAATGCAGCAAACCAATCAAAAGTACTTAAACGAAACTTGGAATAGATCTTCTCTAGCCATCTGGTTCTACTTCATAAGGTTTTACAAAAACTTTAAGGTTTTTTGGGGGGTGGGTGGGGCAGTGGGGGGAAGGGGTACTATAATTTATTAAACAGTTCTTAAAATAAGAAGGCAAATGGTTGGGGCTTGGGGAAAAAAATTTTTTTGTATTGGATTTTTATTTGAATAACACTTAACTTTATGGGCTTTGAGAGTCAAAACAGCTCTCTGAATATTAAAACCTTAGTATTCATATGCCTTCTTCATTGTCAAGTCTCTTTTCTCTCCATGCCAATTTATTACAACAGCTGCCTACGTGGATTCCCAACTTCTAGCCTCTCTGCTTGTCTGCCTGGGCCCCTAAATCTTCCCACATACCACTTTCAGGTTCATGTTTTTAAGACATCCATTTTCAAGAGCCTTCCCTGTTGCCTGTGGTTTAAAGTCTGAGTCTGACCCACCTAGTGTCGAGGGTTCTCTGCAGTCTGGCTATACCTACCACCTCTCTTCCCTGGCGTGACCTCTCTACTCCAGCCGGGTAATCTGCTCAGCCCTCCTGATCAAGGTCTCTGCTTTGCTATCTAACTGACTTTGCTTCTGTTGTTTTCCCATTTCCTCCCAGGTCCTTCCAACTCTGGAGCCCATATACATGTAGTATTTACCATCTATTCTGTACCTTGTGGCAGCTAATTATACACAACCTGGAATAATTGACTTTTTTGGTATTTACATCTTGTCTCTTCAAGAAGGTTGTAAATTCCTTTATGTCAGGGCTTCCTTATGTTATACCTCTAGTATTCTCTCTAGCATCCACCAAAGGCAAGCACATAATACAAAATATATATTTTGATGGACTGATTCATCCAGCCACGAGGTGGGAGTTATGTAGTTTATATTAAATGCTTCAAATTTTGTCTTTGTAAAGACTATGAAAGTAATTGATTTAAGAACTCAGTGGAGGGACTTCCCTGGTGGCACAGTGGTTAAGAATCCACCTGCCAATGCAGGGGACACGGGATCAATCCCTGGTCTGGGAAGATCCCACATGCCACGGAGCAACTAAGCCCGTGCACCACAGCTACTGAGTCTGCGCTGTAGAGCCTGCGAGCCACAACTACTGAAGCCTGTGTGCCTAGAGCCCATGCTCCGCAACAAGAGAAGCCACCACAATGAGAAGCCTACGCACTGCAACGAAGAGCAGCCCCTGCTCGCCGCAACCAGAGAAAGCCCGTGCGCAGCAACAAAGACCCAACGCAGCCAAAAAAAAAAAAAAAAAATCAATGAAGGACTAATACATGTTACAACATGGATGAGACTTGAAAACATTAAAAAAAAAAAGTTCAAAAAAAAAGAAAAACTCAGTGGATACTGAAAGCTTAACAACTTACCTGTCAGCCTATTTTTTTTAAATAAAATTATTTCAAAGACCCTTAATTTTTCTCTCTAAGTGCAGGCAAGAGTAGGATAAGTGAACAGTTTCCTCTTTCCATTGGATTCTGTCGGGGATTGATGAGACTTAGATTCCATGATGAACTCTATAAGCAACATACCTTCAAGAAGGAGGCCATCATCTAGCTAGCACAACTGAGAGGCATAAATCTGTAGAAAACAACCTGCAAGGAGAAAAGAATCCGATTTTCAGATGAGAAGACTAGAAAAAAATGTTTAACTGCTTATATAGATGGGTTTATGGGAATAAAATCACTCAAATAGCCAATGAGTAAATGACACAGAATAAAGTTTCAAAACTTAGTCCTCAAAGGTTAAACCATAAGTTTATCTTTTTCCCCTTAAAACTGAGCCATCTTTCTTCCCTAAACAATACTTTCTTTCCTTCCTGCCAACTCTTCTAAATAAACCCATGGGGGATGTCCTGCTATCCACGTCATGGAAACTGGTCAAGATTTGACAATTTCAGAAGTTTCTTCCCACTTTAATATTTTGTGGTTTTGGGGTTGCTTTGTGTCCCATCTTGGTGGTGACAGGATAGCTGGGGATATGTTTGTAACATCAAAGCTCTTTTGCATTAAGTTCGCAAAGTTACTGTGAACCAAGCTTGATTGTAACTCCATGAACAGAGGCAGACAGAAAGAAAAAAAAAAATTGGCTCCGTCTATTTCAAGAACCCCCCAGCCTATAAATTCTCTGTAGGAGGATATCAAACTCCTGAGTATTACATCATCAGAAAAAGCATTTGTGGGCTAGAAGGATCTCAGGAAGTAGGGCAGCCGATGGAAGCAGCTGTCGTTAGAAATCAATCATTTCTGTGAATAGCATGAAGTACCATCCAATAATCGCTTCTGACTGTCTGAATCAACATCTTAAGGTTTTTCAAACTATTAAGATTTAAAGATTGCAGTACTTGTTTATTCTTAAGGAGAGAAGGGGCAGGTCAGGAAAAAATTGTCTTAGATCTCAACTGCTCACCATTTTCTGTTCATCCCTTGCCTAATGCAGCTCGCTTTTTTTGTTACAGTGTTTGCATTTAAAGGGAAACATCATTGTCCAGGAACAAATGTGTTCTCTTAATATTATTTAGGAGAACAGCACGACTTCAGCGAGTTGGTAGCAGTACAATAGCTCACTCAGGCTACTGCAGTCTAGCTGTAGACATGTTAATTAATATATTTCTCTGACACCTAGGTGATTGAAATAGCAATTAAAGAGTAATTAAAATGTTTACTTCTTGTAGGAATGTCAACTAAGATGTGGAATATAGCAATTACCTATGACGGATTAGAGGAAGATGATGAGGTCTTTGAAGTAACTCTGAACTCCCCCGTGAATGCGGTTCTTGGCACAAAGACAAAAACGGCAGTGAAAATTTTGGACTCAAAAGGAGGTATTCCTTTGATCCTCATCTTGAAATCAGGAGCAGTCCTGGCACTGTAGTTGCTTGCTTTCAACAGCCAGTGTGCTTGATAACACCTTCAAATCAAAATGCTTAATTTCTTGTCAAGAAAGCAACCTCAGTCGTGATGTAGGCCCTTTATTCTGGTTTCTGCTTCATGTGGTTTTCCTCCTGCTAAGAACGACCGTTTTGAGAAAAGCAACAAGTCAGAGCTTCGTTGTTTTTTTCCTCACCCGTTTGTTGTTCTCACCAAAGGGGAAACAATGTCGCTGAGAATCTATCGACAATTATTTTCCCCCCAGAGTTTATAGGGCTGTAATTATCTTCCTCTGTTAAAGAGAGCTCTTAATGCCTAAAATCTGAGTCCCCACTGTAGCCTGACCCCGAAAATTCTGAGAGGAAGGAATTGGAGAAAAATAGATGTGAAAGATGCAGCTGGCTTGGGGATTCAGGAGCAGCTGGAGAATATTAATTAATAACCTTGGGTTGCACGGCCAAATAGGTCCTGGATAGTATATGCTAAAGAACAACGTGTGAACTAAATAAAATAAAGAGCAGCCCAAAGTCTTGGTGCTCTGACGGTTTTCCTGCCAAATACCTTCTACTTATTTGTCTATTTAGCAGTTGACAAGTGTCCAGTTACTATGCTTGGTCTCACCTTCCTATTTTGACACATCACGCCCTACAGGCCATATGTTTTTCTTACCTGAAATTTATTATCTCCTCTTTCTCATCCTATAATAAAAACAGACACTATCCTCTTTCCTTTACCATAGCATCTCTCCCATACCACCTTACCTCACCAAATTCATTTCTTTTTCAGTAGAATTTTCTGGTCACATTAAGTACATGAATACATAAAATACACACTTTACGCATGAAGTGTAAAGTATCCAGACGAGGCTGCTAGGTTTAGCATTTTTTCATACTAATTGACAATATTTCTAATCAAAGGAGCTCCATTAAGATTTACTGGATCTTTTCTGTAACAGTTAAATGCTCATTTTTATAACTGTTAACTTGATTTCACTGACATCTTCAAACAATTCCAGTTTCTCCCTCTAGGAGATTGGGGAAAGTGTTTGTGCAATGATACTTGATCAGGGAGTAAACCCGATAATATGGAGGAGTTCTATAATATGAAGGGAGGCTATTGCCCAGGTAGATGGGATGATTATAAAATCACGACAGTGATTTTCATCTGTGGTTCGTGAAATCCATTTCATGACTTATAGTCACCCTGTAGGTGTGCAGAAGGGCACGGCCTTTCTGGATGAACACTGATGAAGAGTAAAGGGGTTTCTGGCAAATGGCAGAAAGGCAACATCTGGTGGGAAAATCATCCGTCTGAGTTTAATGACAAGCTGCTCCAGGGACTTTCTCCATGTGATCACTTATCTGTTTGTGTAAAATGAACTGACCTGCCATTTTGTGCGCCTCCAGGACAGTGCCGTCCTTCATATGCCTTCAATGCAAACATGCCCAATGCATGGGAGAAGGGCATTTGGAGGCTGCTCTCCCCAGGGGCTTCCTCACGCACCACTTCTGGTTCCTTTCATCCGGAAAGAAGACCCCTTCCGTCTTCCAAGCAGCTAGCAGTCGCCAAGGGAGACACCCTGCGGGACTTTGATTCTGAAGATCTTTCTCTCATGAAGCTTAGGACCCAAGGGAATAGCAAAAGAGTAAGGATGGGGACCTCTTTGGTTTTGATGTGTGGAGTGCATACTGAAAGGATCAAAAGATCTTAATAAGTATTCTGAAACACTGTGGAAGCTGTTCTGGTTCTCACAGTGACTGAGGGCCATGGTGATTTTCACGGTTCCTTATACCATCATGAAGTGCCTTTTGTATACAAATATCATAATGCCGACCTACTTCATTTATTGTACTGACTGAGGTGATAGATGTACTGACTCATCCATATGATTTCTGCTTTGGTTCCTTTTGTGATCAAGACAGATGGGGAATGACCAGTGACGCTGAAATAGAATGAGATTAAATGATCTACTTGGGTGTGGAAACAATGGCTTTGACATTATCAGCCTAGTTTTCTAACCAGGCACACACTCATGGGGGTGTGTGTGTGTGTGTGTTTTCTTGGACCTCTGTGTACTATAGATGTACCAAAAAAATAAGGATGTTTTTTCTCTCTAACTGGGACTAAGAATAGGTGAGTCAACATTGATAAAGTGCCATTAGGTCCAGTGATTTTATAAAAATTCCAATGATTTAGGCATGGAAAATCTTAAGAAAAACATATGTTTAAAAATTTTTCAGTCATTAAAAATATCTTATTGGAAGGGTTTTACCCTACTGCTAATTATTATTCAAGTCAATTTTTTTCATATTTTGTTCTCTCTTGATTTCAGGTCCATCCATCCTCTGTTTATAGAAATGGAACAGACATCATCTACAATGTAAGCATAGTCTGAGAGAATTGCTAAATTTCTTGTATTTATGGATACAAAATATTTAGTGAAACTACCTTTCATAACTGTTATATTTATGTATTTCTCTTAAAAACATGTTTTGAAATTTGTTTTAGAAGCTTGGGTGGTCAGAAAAAAAATACACCTTTTATCTTTTTGTTTTGATCCAATTTTTGGATTGCTCATTTTTGCAACAAATGTTTTTGTTTGCTCTCTTGGTGTTTATTTTTTCTTTATTGTTGTTTGTTGATTTCCTCAAGTATCATGGAATGATTTCCCTGAAACTGGAGGATGACAGTTCCTCAACTCACAAAAGTAAGGCCAAAGTATCCATTGTTAGTCAGCCACAAAAGACAATCAAAGTGGCAGAACTGCCTCAAGCAGATAAGGAGGAATCCACAACCGGCTCACACTTCCCCCAACAGGTATGAAAATCTCTTCACTTCCTATTCACTTTACAACAAGCTGTGTTCTGGGTCATAAAACAGCCTTCAAGCTTGGGGATAGCTGATGCAACACAAATGCTACTCAACAAAGGATGACCTAAAAGAGGTACAAGTGTGATCAGCTTACATCAAGTCTGAATCACCTTTCTTTGCCATAGGACCGTTTGCCCTCATTTCCAAAGAACTGCACACTGGAATTAAAGGGACTCTTCCACTTTGAAGAAAGCCTCCAAAAGCTGTATAAGTGCAATGGAATTGCCTGGAAATCTTGGAGCCCTCACACCAAGGTGGGACACAGGCCGAGCAGCCAAGTACCTGTACTTGCAGCATGTCCCATGATAAGCTGAGAGAGAGGGAGTGCCCTGTCCACTCCTGCTACCTCGGCCTGCTCTGTTACACTTCGAAGGTGAAGAGGAAAAGATGGCCAGTTGGTGTTTTAAAAATCACAAAACACATTAGTTAAGCAATACAATTTGAAAAGATGTTTACTTATTTTATTCAATTATCATAATGTCAAAGTGTAAAATTAAAACACTGCTGACTTTACCAGTGTGTTCCATAAAAAGCCATTGCATTTCTCAAAGTAGAGGATTGGGATTAAGGCTGACCTCCTTTCTGGTGACAAAATTACTCACATTAGGGGACTCATAGGACTCTTTATGCTGACAACAGACTCTAGATTGTAAAGACCATTATAATGTGAACATGGACAACTATTTTTCAGGTGGAAGATAAATCATGCCCAGCTGGGTGGCACCATCACTTAGGCTACTGCCACTCCTTGATCACAGAGCAGAAGGGCACCTGGATCATAGCCGCCCAAGCTTGCAGGGAACAGTAAGAAACCCTGTTTCACATTTGATTGATGTTTCTTTGCTGATGTTTCTCTGTTTTCTCATGGAACTGTAATGTTGCTTCATTCATTCAAGCGTTGAGTGTCTGATATCTACCTGGCTTTGTTTTAGGATTTTGGAGGGAGCTCTGTAGTTCAGAATGGATTTGGGCTGACCTTAATAATGTGTTTTGACTTAGCTCTTTTATGATAAAACTGTGCCATTGCCACAGTTCTATTTTTTTTTAATATCTTTATTGGAGTATAATTGCTTTACAATGTTGTGTTAGTTTCTGCTGTATAACAAAATGAATCAGCTATACGTATACATATATCCCCATATCACAGTTCTATTTTTTAGCCTCTCTATCTTAAACTTTGGAGAAAGTCAGAAGGAGATTCTCTGAGTCAGCAGTGTTGCAGATTCTAGATTTATTAAATAGTAATTCCTGCCCACTGATTTGAAAATATATAGCAATGAAAAGTCTTATGGTATCAGGCCTATAACAATGTAAGAGGCATTGATGATTATGAAACCAGACGAGTTGGACAAAGGGTGATTGGATAACAGAACACTCAATGAAAGATGACTTGTGGTCAGATAATGACAACAAAATTTATCTAGCTGAGGCAGACTTTAAAAATGCATATGTAACTATCTCTGAACCTCCTTTTTTGCCTCCCTGGATATTATCCAAAGCAATGCAATTAGACTAATATGTTCCATGGCTAGAAATTGAGACTAGATAAATTGCTGGTGGATATCAGTCAGATTTTGCACTTCATGAAATTTTAAAAGTTATGTTCATCTAAAGACACTATTAAGAAAATGAAAGGTTAGACCACATTTGGGAAAAGCTCATCTCAAATCATGTATCTGATAAAGGTCTCAAATCCAGAAAATATAAACATCTCCTACAAATCAGTGACAACCAGATTTTTATAAAATAGCATATACACTACCAAATGTAAAACCGATAGCTAGTGGGAAGCAGCCACATAGCACGGGGAGATGAGCTGTGTGCTTTGTGACCACATAGAGGGGTGGGATAGGGAGAGTGGGAGGGAGGGAGACGCAAGAGGGAAGAGATATGGGAACATATGTATATGTATAACTGATTCACTTTGTTATAAAGCAGAAACTAACACACCACTGTAAAGCAATTATACTCCAATAAAGATGTTAAAAAAAAATAGCAATTGACTTTGAGATTTCACAAGTAAAGAGAGACAGTTGGTCAATAAAGACATGAAAAAAGGTGCCCACCACCATTAGATGTCAGAGAAATGCAAATTAAAACCACAATAAAATACCACTTCACACCCACTAGAATAGTTAAAATCACAAAGACTATGTTGTAGAGCAAATGGAATTCTCATTTATTGTTGGTGGAATTGTAAAATGGTACAACCTCTTTGTAGAACTGTCTTGCAGTTTCTTATAAAGTTACATGCATCTGCCCTGTGACCTAGCAATTCTACTCCTAGGTATTTACCCAAGAGAAATAATAATATATGTTTAAAAAAAAGCACTTAAAAGAATTTCATTAGTAACCTTTTTAATAACAGTAGTTTGGGTCATTTGTCTTCTTGTTATTGATTTATAGGAATTGTGTATATTTTCTCCATCAAAAAGGGAATAGACAAATTTTCTTTTCTTGATAAATTAATTTTTTTCTTTAGAATATAGAAATATTATTTTACAAATTTATTTTTTATGGAAGTATAGTTGATTTACAATGTTTCAGGTGTATAGCAAGTTACATATATATATGTATATATATTTATATTCTTTTTTTCAGATTCTTGTCCATTATCGGTTATTACAAAATATTGAATATAGTTCCCTGTGCTATATAGTAGTTTCTTATTGTTTATCAATTTTATATATGGTAGTGTGTAGCTGTTAATCCCAAATTCCTGATTTATCCCTCCCCCCCTCTTTTCCCCTTTGGTAACCATGAGTTTATTTTCTTTGTCTGTGGGTCTATTTCTGTTTTGTAAATAAGTTCATTTGTATCATTTTTTTTCAGATTCCGTATGTAAGTGATATCATATGATATTTGTCTTTCTCTGTCTTACTTCACTTAGTATGATAATCTCTAGTTGCATCCATGTTGCTACAAATGTCACTATTTCATTCCTTATTATGGCTGAGTAATATTCCATTGTATATATATACCATTTCTTCTTTATCCATTCATCTGTTGATGCACATTTAGGATGCTTCCATGTCTTTGCTATTGTAAATAGTGCTGCTGTGAACACCGTGGTGCATGAATCTTTTCACATTAGAGTTTTCGTCTTTTCCAGATATATGCCCAGTAGTGGGATTGCTGGGTTATATGGTAACTCTATTTTTAGTTTTTTAAGGAACCTCCATAGTGGCTGCACCAATTTACATTTCCATTAACAGTATAAGAGGGTTCCTTTTTTCCCCCACCCTCTCCAGCATTTATTATTTGTGAGCTTTTTGGTGATGGTCATTCTAACCAGTGAGAGGTGATACCTTAGTGTAGTTTTGATTTGCATTTCTCTAATAATTAGCAATCTTGAGCATCTTTTCATGTGCCTGTTGGCCATCTGTATGTCTTCTTTGGAGAAATGTCTATTTAGGTTTCTGCCCATTTTTCAATTGGATTGCTTGGCTTTTTTTGATACTGAGCTGTATAAGCTCTTTATATATTTTGGAAATTAATCCCTGTCAGTAGCATCATTTGCAAATATTTTCTCCCATTCTATAGGTTGTCTTTTCATTTTGTTTATGGTTTCCTTTGCCATGCAAAAGCTTTTAAGTTTAATTAGGTCCCATTTGTTTATTTTTGCTTTTGTTTCCATTATTCTAGGAGACAGATCCAAAAAAATATTGCTGCGATTTATGTGAAAGAGTGTTCTATGTTTTTCTCTAGGAGTTTTGTAGTATCCAGTCTTACATTTAGATATTTAATCCATTTTGAGTTTATTTTTGTTTATGGTGTTAGAGAATGTTCTAATTTCATTCTTTTACAGGTAGCTGTCTGATTTTCCCAGCACCACTTATTGAAGAGACTGTCTTTTCTCCACTGTATATTCTTGTCTCATTTGTCATAGATTAATTGACCATACGTGCGTGGGTTTATTTCTGGGCTTTCTATCCTGTTGCATTGATCTATGTGTCTGTTTTTGTGCCAGTACCATAGTCTTTTGATTACTATAGCTTTGCAGTATAGCCTGAAGTTAGGAAGTGTGATTCCTCGAGCTCCATTCTTCTTTCTCAAGATTGTTTTGGCTATTCAGAGTGTTTTTTGTTTCCATACAAATTAAATTTTTTTTTTTTTGTTCCAGTTCTGTGAAAGATACCATCAGTAATTTGATACAGATTGCACTGAATCTGTAGATTGTCTTGGGTAGTATGGTCATTTTAACAATATTGATTCTTCCAATTGAAGAACACAGTATAAGTTTCCATCTGTTTGTCATCTTCAGTTTCTTTCATCACCATCTTATAGTTCTCGAAGTACAGGTCTTTTGCCTCATTAGGTATTCATAAGTATTTTATTCTTTTTGATGCAGTAATAAATGGGATTATTGCCTTAGCTTCTCTTTCTGGTATTTTGTTGTTAGTGTATAGAAATACAACAGATTTGGGTAATTAGGTGGATCAATAAAATAAAAAAGATATTGGGCGACTAATACAGGGTTGTCAAAATGAAGACATCAACAATATTACCTTAAATTGCCATTATTTCACAAGAAATGTTTTTTGACACCAAAAACCTAGAAGATCATAATCTCAGAATAATGGTATTAAGAAATACATAAATAGGTATTTTGTTCTGCAGTAAACTATTATAAAATCCAGTATAATAGTGATGGAAATTTTCTATCTCCCCTATTAATTCAAGAGGATTAGTGATCGTATATAGCAGATCAAACATTATGTTATAAGCAGTTTCAGAACTAACTTTTTCATATCATTGTGAAGTTAATTTTATAAACCTCTGGTTTCAGGGAATTGTTTTAACTGTAGTACTGAGACCTTTTTTTAGATGTAAAACTGAGACAGCTTTCAGAACAAGAGAAAGTTTTCAGGGGGCAACTGGAGTTTTTCCATCATATTTTAGAGAGTGACATTATGTATCTATCAGTAATATAAACTATTTTGACTTACATGTTATGTATTTACCATATTGGTCCAGAAATTAAAGCATTTATCAAATACCATTTCTAACGGTATTCCAGGGTGTGTAAGAGATAAAATATATTTGGTGTGAGATTTTTATTTTTTTTTCTAAATTAATCAGTTTATTGTTAGGCAGATTGTTCTTTTTTTTTTTAATAAATTTATTTATTTATTTTTGGCTGTGTTGGGTCTTCATTTCTGTGCGAGGGCTTTCTCTAGTTGTGGTAAGTGTGGGCCACTCTTCATTGCGGTGCAGGGGCCACTCTTCATCGTGGTACGTGGGCCTCTCACTGTTGCGGGCTCTCTTGTTGCGGAGCACAGGCTCCAGACGCGCAGGCTCAGTAGTTGTGGCTCACGGGCCTAGTTGCTCCGCGGCATGTGGGATCTTCCCAGACCAGGGCTCGAACCCGTGCCCCTGCATTGGCAGGCAGATTCTCAACCAGTGCGCCACCAGGGAAGCCCGAGATTTTAAAAATATCATAAAAAGCTTCTAATTTTCAAATTTTAAGTGAAAAATGGGTATGAATATTTGACCTGATGGCTTTTGTATGATACTTCAATATGCATTTTATTTCAAAAGGACAATAAGAATGATGATCCCAAGAACAGTTAATACTAGTTACAGGCATTCCAGCAAATGCCTAGCAGCAGATTAAAAGCAAACTAAAACAAAAATAAAAGATCTGCACATTCTTTTGGATCAGTCATTTTAAGAGGAACACTTTTGGATGACAAGGCCACCTCCTCAGTATATTTTTCTCTGAACCCCAAGACCTCCCCTGTCATTCAACATGTTTTCATTCATTCTATGGGCCTCTCTGCTTCCCTTCACCCATTACTTTTCAGGTTCATTTAGTCCTCTTCTCCAACCTCTTTCCCTTGAAAAATAAATATTCCTCTGGGAATTGTCGATTCCTTCTGTGATGTAAAATTAATAGTTTCAACATTTTATAACCTGGCTATTTACCTTCTCATGAATATTTTTAGGAGATGGTTTTAGATTCTATAATTAGAATTAATATGCATCTAGAGTGTTTTTGTTTGGTCTCAGGGACCATTTTTCAATTCTCGGTTATGTTTCCTCAGGCTCCCTTGCTACCTGATGGTCCTTTACATATGGTCATTTACAGCACCCGTGTTTCAAGAAGAACAGCAAATTTTACTCTATCCTTTGTCCTTAATCAGATTGCTAACTCAACCCAATCTTTATCTCCAATCTCCTTTGCTCCCCATTGGTGTTTTATTATTTTTCTAGCCCAGAGGAGCCAGACTTCTAGATTAGGTATTTCTTGAATTTACATACTGTAATCTCATCTGCTCATTTCCTTAGGCAGTCATTGTACATTTGGTAATTCTATTATTATAGATCATTATCTATGAAACCATTTTGCTTTCCCACAGGAATGTCTGGAACCCCTGCTGACCTATCCTTAAAGATTTAGTCTAAAATACATCTATATTTAATCAAAAAGTTTCAAAGAAGTAGATGTTTATTTCTGTAGCTGAAAAAATTAAGGTTTCTGTTTTTAATACTGCACTTTGAATGCTTTCAACTTTCAGAGCTGTCAAAAGATTTTTATTTGTGTGTCTCTATATTTTATTTTTATATCTCTATAATATATATATCTATATAGTTAATATTCTCTATTTTATTTGTATATGAGTATAAAAGAAAATGAATGGTATTTTTATAAAATAATCAACATACAAATGCCTAAATATTTTTTTTGTAAATAACTATGGTCTAACATTTTACGTAGCCTAAACACAGCTGTTTTCCCCTCTTGCTCTTTTGGGATTTTTTGCTTCTCATAGCATCAAAAAGGAAATCAAACTTGTACTTGACCAGCTAAAATGGATTTTACAAAGTATCTTTTAAAGACAGTTTCAAGGATCTTAAAGCAGGAGGAGATGTTAATATCCTTGAATAAAACCTGTTCCTTCCTGATAAAGACATTGAGGCAGAAGTTGCATCCATAAGGAAATTGGGGACAGAGCAGGAAGTGGAACCCAGGTGTCCCATGTTCTGTCTAATACACCACATTGACTGAAGCAGCCCCTCAAGCCCTCCCTCAGTCTATATTTTATACACATTTCATATTCCATGTTCTAAACCCGCAGCACCTCAGAATTACCATATTGGATGTGAGAGAGAGGGGAGAAAAATTGGCTATCATATCTGCTGTAACTGTCAGATAGGAGCTGACAGTAAGTAGTAAAGTCAGAACCAAGTCACACAACCCAAATCCGGCAGCCCAAGGACATTCAGAAAAGTGGGGAAGAGCCTACCTATCTCAGAAGGCCCTGAAGTCACCACTGCATCATACAAAACTAAACTACTGTATTAGTAGGAAAAAAATCATTAAGAGACAGGTTAGATTATGTTCACTCTACATGATCTGGAAAAGCAGAGAAATGAATCTAAAGTTTGGAAAGATATAGGCAAAATGAAAAAAAATTCAACAGTCTAAACTTGTGACAAGTATGTATTACTAATGATGTTTCCTGCTTTTTAAAATATCAGTAGATATTAACCAGGCAAGAAGATCAAGGTGATTTTGTTTGTTTCTTTTTTTTTTTTTGAGACTTTCTGTATTAGAAAAAGAAGAAAAGAAAAAAAATAACTATTTATTGGCTTTTTACTTAAAGCATTTTAAAGAGCTTTTAATGAACACTGTTGGGGAATTAGATAGAATCAAATATTGCTTATAGGAATAATTCAGCTAGCTGAGAAAATAATTCATAAGGAATTCTTATGCCTGTTAAGAGTGTCTGTCATCAGAAAGACAAGAGATAACAAACACTGGCAAGGATGTGGAGAAAAGGAAACCTTTGTAAACTGTTGGTAGGATTGTAAAATGGTGAAGCCACTATGGAAAACAGTATTGAGGCCCCTCAAAAGTTAAAAATTGAACTACCATATGACCCAGCATTTCCTCTTCTGGGAATATGTCTGAAGGGAATGAAAATACTATGTCGAAGATGTATCTGCTCCCCCATGTTTATAACAGCATTTTTTACAATAGCCAAGACATGGAAATGACCCAGGTGTCCATCAACAGATGAACAGATAAAGAAATTGTGGTACACGCACGCGCGCGCACACACAAACACACGAATATTATTCAGCCATAAAAATAAGGAAATCCTGCCGATTGGGACAACACGAGTAGACCTTGAGGGCATTATGCTAAGTGAAATAAGTCAGACAGAGAAAGACAAATACTATATGATGTCACTTACATGTGGAATCTAAAAACAAAAAGTCATAGAAAAAGAGATCAGATTTGTGGTTACCAGAGGCGAGGGATGTGAGGTGGGAGAGTTAGATGAAGGTAATCAAAAGACATAAACTTCCAGTTATAAGTAAATACAGGGGATGTAATGTATAACATGATGACTATTGTTAACACTGCTGTGTGGTAGATTTGAAAGTTGTTTAGAGAGTAAATTCCAAGAGTTCTCATCACAAGGAGAAAAGCATTTTTTTCTTTTCTTCTCTTTTCTTTTTTTGTAATGTATGAAATGATGGGTGTTAACTAAACATATCGTGGTAATCAAAGTTCACTATATATGTAAGTCAAGTCATTATGCTGTATACCTTAAACTTATTAAAAATAGAATTATATTTTGGGGAAAACATTTATATATATTTGTAAGAACAGGTGCTTTAACTTCTGCACAACATACGAAGGTTTGACAGTGAGGCTGAGCCTGTTTCTCTGGGTGGGATGAAAGAGTCACACATATTGGGGTATTTGACTAAACATGCAAAGCTCAAAATGTCGGCTTCAAGTAATTTTATCCGAATAGTTTGGGTTACCTTACTGGCCAAATTAACTGGGAAATTGCAAAATTTATGCCATTTAGAGATAAACTTCCCATGAGAAGAGTCATTTTTTGGCATTAAGTAATTTATATAAGTAAGCAGTTGCTGATTTTCTCAAAAGATGTTTAAAACCCATTGAATTTATGCTTTAAAGCCCAGATATTATTACACAATATCACTTTCTTTGCTGTCACCTACCCCACCCTGCAGATACTCATTAATATAAAAAAATAGAGTATTAAAATCTTGGAAAGTTCTTTCTACATACGTAGCTTTTTTTCTATTTTAAACTATCTTTGATTTGCATTATGCATTTCACATCAGCAGAAATGTTGAATTCCTTGTCACTGACACTCTCATTTTCGTGTGTTTGCACCTAGTCACCTGGGCAGCCTTGTAACTGTCCTCTCCAGGCAGCATATGCAATGGCTTTGGGACATCAGTGGAAGAAAGCCCTTTTGGATAGGCAAGTATCCGCGCTGCCCTGAGGGGGAAGGCAAGAACGCGAAGAGAACGTCTCCCTTCCTTAGGCCAAATAATTGTGGTTTACAATAATAAGCAATGGTTAGACAGTTGGACAGTCTGTCTTTTAAAACTCATCTTAATTACATAATACTTTCATTTATAGGCATCTAGCTCCAAGAAATAATGTGGAATGTGATTCAATTTATAAGTAACAGAATTTTTAAAATGTTATTTCTAAAAGTAAAAAATTAGAAACAGTTGTAAATAGGGGATGGTGAAATAAATTACAGTATAGCCATATGAAAGAATATTTAATATTTAATGCTTTTGTAAGGCATCAAATATTAAAGACATGACAAAATACCTTATGTTTATGAATTCATTCAATGTTGAATGCATATTGCATATAAAATATGTAATGCACTGCATTTGTGGCAAGGTGCTAAGTGAAAAAGCACTGTCTACAGCCATATGAAGCATGAAATAATTTATAATAAAAAAGAAGTGTATGTATGTGTGATATACATACATATATACTTATATGTATAGACATAAAAAGAAATAAGCCAAAAAGTTAGAAATTTATTTTGTATCTCCGGTTAAGAATTATAGATCTTAATTTTATCCTTTGTTTTCTGAAGTTTTAATATTTTCTACAGTTTGAACAGTAATACAAATCTTTTCAAGCCAGTTTAGAAATAGAATTCTCAGGGTGCACTGAAGTTACTATTCTTACCATCTCTCCTTAAAGGTATTGTATTGCAGGGAATTATAATAAATGCACTCTTGGCTTCTCAAAATCTCTGTAATACTCAGTGAGCGTCTAATTCTGAAATCATCTGAGAGTATTAAATTAAGGCTGGAAGATAAATTTTCTCTATGTCCACAATGACTGATGTCAAGGCTCTATCCCCAAAAAGTCCTTGGGCATAGCATCACCTGATCAATAATTCAAAGCAACAGTCCAGAGGAGACAGTCATTCCCAACCAAAAATACTTCATTTTATTCTACCCCAAAATATAGAATGAGAACCAGTGGGGAGAGGGTTACATGCTATGTAACAAAGACTGTTTTCATGGTCAAATTTGGTTTGGGAGCTGCCAGGCCATCCTATTGCAGAGGATTCTTTTCTCATGCTATTATTTTTATTTCTATTCTGAAAGACAGGAGGAGGAATGCTTCTTTAAGAAAAATTACAAGAGCTTTACAACATTGAAGTGTAATTTTCAAAAAACTGCCAGTGGGAGTAAAGAGACAAGTTGAGAAAAGCTGCTTTTTATTAGAACTGTAGCAGATTGAAAAAAACCTTAAGCTCCAGACTAAAAATAATACTTAGTAAGCTACTTTCAAATATAAAAACCGAGACATTTAAATCGTGAGGAAGAAGAATAGACAAGAGTGTGATACGAGTTCTGCCTGTAGGATACTATGAATAATAATTGCTATTTATTAAACACTTATATGTCATGAGCTTTATATGAGTTATCTGTTTTAATCCTCAAAACAGGCTTGGATATATTTAGATATACACTTCCGAGTTGAGAAAACTAAAACTCAGAGAACTCAGAGAGGTTAAATAACCTGCCCAAAGATGTTCAACTAGCAAGTGGTGGAGCTAGGATTTGGATTCCAGTCTGCCTGACCCCAAAGCCTTGTATTCTCACTTGTGTCTCACAGGATTCCCAGGTCCTAGTCCTTGTTTTAGAACGTAGGCCTACATTTGTATGTGATTACTTAACTTCGAATAACAGGTTGATATGCTGTCCAATTGTAAATGTAATAAAATCCTATGACGCGCTTCTTTGGTTCACATTAGGTTTGAATGACCAAGTGCATGCTGGTCACTGGGAGTGGATCGGCGGTGAACCTGTGACCTTCACCAACTGGAGGAGGGGGCCTCCTCAACGTTCAAAGCCTGGCAAGAACTGTGTTTTGGTTCAAAGACAAGGAAAATGGCAAACAAAGGACTGTAAGAAGGGCAGATCTCACAATTATATGTGTTCCAGGAAACTCTAAATGTAACTGGCCCTACAGGTGCCCACTTGGGATTTCTTACCTATTTATTTCCAGGATTTGTGCACATGGCTCAATAGAAAACAGGGTGTCATGACTGACTGGTACATTTTTTTTTTTTTTTAATCATAGTGTTTGAAGGATTCTGTCTAGTAAAGGAGAAACACAGTTAAATAGTTCCGGGAAGATTGATAAATGAATGTTACTTATAGGAAGAGATAAAATTTTTGCATCTCAATACCTTCCAAAATAAAACCCCAAGTATTATATGGCACAAGATTTGATTATTCCGGAGACCTCACTCCATATTTCAGTCAATACGAATTTCATGGTCCTTGGATGTTTTTGGTCCCAATACCTCAAATGAGTCCATTCTGAAATCTATATTGCAGGTGCTTCTACTACTTCAATCTGAGGGAAGCTCACCCTGCCAGTTCATTAAATCAAGGTTGAACTGCAAAGGGTTGCTTTGTCCCTTTGGAGCCCTTTCACATGTGAAAGCTGAGAGGCTGTGGATAAAAAGGAGAATTCTCTGTGGTGAAAAAGGAAGGCTTTAGATGGAAGAATCTGGCAGATGGAAACTCATCTGCAAAGCTCTAGTTCAGGTAAGAATTCAGGGGCTACCTGTCCTTCAGAGGTCTACCCATCACTACTCACAAGACAGATCTCCTTTTCTAATAAGAATGGTGCACCATTCCAAAGCAAATGATTGGGTTTCCCCAGCTTTACAGGGTCATGAGAAATTTGAAGTAACATGAGCCTTTCTCTTCATTCATGTTTATAGTACTGACAGGCATTTCTCAAGGACATTTGGAATAAAAAGCATATATGAATGATGATTAACATATGGAAGAAAAATATGACTTTCTCAAAAGTGTCCCAATGAACTGTGCTGATGAACAAAGAAAAGTAATACTGAAAACAGAGCTCTTGAAAGCCTATCTTCTCAGAAAGGATTTTGATACAATTTTGAGCCCTTAAATATTTAATATTTGTAGAAATGCCATGTTAACCTGATTCTCTAATGAAAAGGTACCTTATTAATTTATAATGGCTGCTGAGTGAAACATTTTGTAGCAGTGATGCATGTTGCAGCCTTGCAAGGACTCCCTTCTGAAATCAAGGTTTAATTACAGGAAATTAAAAATTAATTTCTAAACCATTTACTCAAAATTTTCCTCTTTTCATAATCCCTGAAAAATATGGTTATGCCACATGTGACTTGCTATATGAGCACCAGGGTCACTTCAGAATCAAAATGGAGTTATTAAGTGGACCAAAGTTTTGGTTCAGGTTTTATTATAAAAATACCCTGAGAGAAACTAAAAGTGAAGAAATTCAGTCCCGTTTCTGGTTATAAAACATGACAGGCTTATTTTATTTGTGCTCATTTATCAAGATTTTGGTTAATAGAAATATTTACAAAAAGAGGTTGGAATGAGATTTAGACATTCTACATCTTATTAAATTCCAACATCTTTGTGGAGTCGGGAGGCTCTTTACCTTAGATATCACAAGTAAGCTCTGGACTGCTGTGATACACAGGTCTTCTGTACGACACAAGTAGTTTCTGGTGTTTAACCAAAAGATGTAAAACCCATTCTCTGTATCAGTTCAAATCCCTTCTGATCCACTGGCTTCTGCAATGTGGAAAGGTGGGATGCCGAAGAAAGAAATGAAGAGTTGTTTACCTAAAAGGCTATATCCTAGGAGGGAAAGTAAAAGTTCAAGGAATGAGGAATATATTAGAACTATTTAAAACTGGAAATCCAGAACCATGGCAACTATGTAGAACCTGATCAGCATGGTAGATTTTATTTTACATTCCTGCCATGACAATGATATTTAAATGTAATTGCAAATGTTAGCACAAAGAGAGACTGCTTTGATTTTTATAGCAACTAAAAATACTAGAAGAATATTTAAAATATTCTTGATCATGAAAACATTAATTCAGGCAAGTGTAGGTGCTGGGCAGTATTCATCATGACCTTCATCTCCTTCTCATGATTGGGCTTTGACTGATGGGGAAATAGAAGTAAATGATGGTCATGGTTCTTTCCACCTTGATTGGTTACTGTCATCCTTTAGGTTCTGGTGGGAGTGGGAAGGAAGGAAATGGAGTGATGGTAGAATGGCAATGGGAGGTTATACGAAAGGAGAAGAAAGGGGAGAGTGGAGGAAGAGATGAGGGTTGATTTGTAGCTGAGAAAGAGAGCATCAGAAAGAAGGACCTGAATGCCACCCAACTCTTCTCCCCAGACTTGAATACCGACTCAGGAAAAGTCCCAGTTAATCCAAGGGCATTAACTCAGCTCAATAGTGTGTAGCTTTTCAGAATCTTGTACCTTTGGTCTTCAACAAAAACATATATATATATATAGTATATATTTGCTAAGCATAAACTTAAAAAACATATGACAATCACTTCATCTCCTTCCAAGGAGTGGTAAAAATGAAGTAGGTGACATTTACTTACATTTTTGTTTGTGTTTATTTTTAAGACAGCCAAAAAGAATATGCACATATTTTCATTAACACTATGGTTCTGTGTAATTTAAACCATAAGCTGGTGCTGATTAATTTCTGCGACAAAGCAGCTTATTAAATACACTGTATCTAGAGTTGTATACAAATTAATAAAACAAACTTATTTCTAGTTCTGAATCACTGTCCCTTTAGTGTTTAACATTTTTTATTTATTCTACCCATTGTAAGAAGAAACGGAGAAGAAAAGTCAACATGTATGTTTCATCCTTACTGTTTGGATCAGCCTTTCATTATACAGCTTCCATCCATCCATCCATCCACCATCCACTCAACAAATATTGAATATGAAGTGCCAACCCTGTACCTGATAGTGTTCTAGATACTGGAGACGTGGAGTGAATGAGATAGGAAGGTAAAAGTATAAAGGCATGGTGCAAATATGCAAATTTCTAATAGTTCTTTTTAAGCATGGAGCTTTTTTTCTTAATCAGGGAGGAAGTCATTGATTACATTATCCCTTTTCAGAACTGGAGGGAAAGCCACACTGACACAAACAGCTCAGGCTGTCTTTTGTTTTATTTCTCAACTGATTAAGAAGCTGGTGTTAACTTCCTGAATATATAATCTGGTCAAAGTGTTATTGATAGCAGCTGTCTCAGATTTTCTGTCTCCAGATCAAGTTAGGAACTAAAGTTTTCAAATCTAGGTAATTAATTTTGTAACAATTATTTTTTTCCAAGAAGACAAGCAGTGTGTGTCTGTGTGTCTTTGAGATTCCTGGAGTAACAGGAATGAAAATGAGAGACCTTTGATGTCATCTCATCTAATATCCCTTTTGTATAGCAGAGGAGACTGAAGTCCTCAGATGTTAAAGTAGGAAGAGATCAGCACTAAAGCTACAGTCTTCCAAATCGTAGGCTGGATCTCTTCTAATTATCCCATGTATTTATTACCACTCTGAGCAAATGGTTTTATTATGTTCAAGTAAGATATCTTTCAATGATGATTATGATGAAGTTAACGATATACTTGAAAACATTATTGTAAGTGAAAGAAGATGGACACAAGGCTGCATACTGAGTGATTCTGCTTATATGAATTGTCCACATTAGTAGATTAGTGGTTGCCAGACGGTTGTTAGAAGGGGAAATTGGAACTAACTGCTTGTAGGTACAGGGTTCCTTTTTGAGGGAATGGAAATGTTCTGGAATTAGATAGTGGTGATGGTTGCACAACCATCACTGAAGTGCACA
Organism: Leucopleurus acutus; assembly: GCF_964270905.1. Taxonomy (NCBI): domain Eukaryota; kingdom Metazoa; phylum Chordata; class Mammalia; order Artiodactyla; family Delphinidae; genus Leucopleurus; species Leucopleurus acutus. Next base: position 64,103,841 of record NC_139150.1, on the reverse strand, counting down.
CTTTAAAATAGTAAAGCTCGCACAGAGCCCTGAGCCACGCCGAGGTCTAGGCCACTGCACAGCCGGGCTGTATCCAAAGGGCCACCACTGTGTGAGCCTTGCATCTAGAGATGCCCTTGCTGCCCTCAGAGCCACCCGCAGCTCACAGTGACTGCAGGAACTGCCGTCACCACAACGTATTTGTCACTTTCAAAGAATTACAGTACTGTACAGTATGCCTCTCTCTTGGAATTAGAGAAACCACATTATCAGCCCATTATCACAGTAGGTGGACCTTCAAGATGGCAGAGAACTAAGACGTGGAGATCATCTTCCTCACCACAAATACATCAAAAATACATCTACATGTGGAACAACTCCTACAGAACACCTACTGAATCCTGACAGAAGACTTCAGACTTCCCAAAAGACGTGTGGCTGACAGGGTCTTGGTGCTCTGGCCTGGTGTCCCTCTGAGGTGGGAGAGCTGAACTCAGGATGTTGGACCACCAGAGACCTCCCGGCCCCACGTAATATCAAACAGCGAAAGCTCTCCCGAAGATCTCCATCTCAACACTAAGACCCAGCTCCACCCAACAGCCAGCAAGCTCCAGTGCTGGATGCCCCATGCCAAACAACTAGCAAGACAGGAACACAACACCACACATTAGCAGAGAGGCTGCCTAAAGTCATAATAAGTTCACAGATACCTCAAAACACACTATCGGACATGGCCATGCGCACCACAAAAACAAGATCCAGCCCCACCCAGCAGAACACAGGCACCAGTCCCCTCTATCAGGAAGCCTACGCAACTACTGAACCCACTGGAAGCAGACACCAAAAACAACGGAAACTACGAACCTGCACCCTGCGAAATGGAGATCCCAAACACAGTTAGTTAAGCAAAATGAGAAGACAGAGAAGCACACCGCAGGTGAAGGAGCAAGGTAAAAACCCACCAGACCAAACAAATGAAGAGGAAATAGGCAGTCTACCTGAAAAAGAATTCAGAGTAATGATAGTGAAGATGATCCAAAATCTTGGCAATAGAATGGAGAAAATACAAGAAACATTTAATGAGGACCTAGAAGAACGAAAGAGCAAACAAACAATGATGAACAACACAATAAATGAACTTAAAAATTCTCTAGAAGGAATCAATAGCAGAATAACTGAGGCAGAAGAACGGATAAGTGACCTGCCAGATAAAATAGTGGAAATAACTACTGCAGAGCAGAATAAAGGAAAAACAATGAAAAGAATTGAGGACAGTCTCAGAGACCTCTGGGACAACATTAAACGCACCAACATTCGAATTATAGGGGTCCCAGAAGAAGAAGAGAAAAAGAAAGCGTCTGAGAAAATATTTGAACAGATTATAGTTGAAGACTTCCCTAATATGGGAAAGAAAATAGTCAAGTTCAGGAAGCTCAGAGAGTCCCATACAGGATAAATCCAAGGAGAAATATGCCAAGACACATATTAATCAAACTATCAAAAATTAAATACAAAGGAAAAATATTAAAAGCAGCAAGGGAAAAGTAACAAATAACATACAAGGGAATCCCCATAAGGTTAACAGCTGATCTTTCAGCAGAAATTCTGCAAGCCAGAAGGGAGTGACAGGACATATTTAAAGTGATGAAAGGGAAAAACCTACAACCAATATTACTCTACCCAGCAAGGATCTCATTCAGATTCAACAGAGAAATGAAAACCTTTACAGACAAGCAAAAGCTAAGAGAATTCAGCACCACCAAACCAGCTTTACAGCAAATGCTAAAGGAGCTTCTCTAGACAGGAAACACAAGAGAAGAAAAAGACCTACAATAACAAACCCACAACAATTAAGAAAATGACAATAGGAACATACATATCGATAAATACCTTAAATGTAAATGGATTAAATGCTCCAACCAAAAGACATAGATTAGCTGAATGGATACAAAAACAAGATCCACATATATGCTGTCTACAAGGTACCCATTTCAGACCTAGGGACACAGAAAGACTGAAAGTGAGGGGGTGGAAAAGGATATCCCATACAAATGGAAATCTAAAGAAAGCTGGAGTAGCAATTCTCATATCAGACAAAATAGACTTTAAAATAAAGACTCTTACAAAACACGAAGAAGGACACTACATAATGTCAAGGGATCAATCCAAGAAGAAGATATAACAATTGTAAATATTTATGCACCCAACATAGGAGCACCTTAATACATAAGGCAAATGCTAACAGCCATAAAAGGGGAAATCGACACTAACAAAATCATAGTAGGGGACTTTAACACCCCACTTTACCAATGGACAGATTCTCCAAAATGAAAACAAATAAGGAAACACAAGCTTTAAGTGATACATTAAACAAGGTGGACTTAATTGATATTTATAGGACATTCCATCCAAAAACAACAGAATACACTTTCTTCTCAAGTGCTCATGGAACATTCTCCAGGATAGATCATATCTTGGGTCACGAATCAAGCCTTGGTAAATTTAAGAAAATTTAAATGCTATCAGCAGTTCTAAGAGGGAAGTTTATAGCAATACAATCCTACCTCAAGAAACAAGAAACATCTCAAATAAACTAACCTTACACTTAGGGCAATTGGAGAAAGAAGAGCAAAATACCCCAAAGTTAGCAGAAGGAAAGAAATCATAAAGATCAGATCAGAAATAAATGAAAAATAAATGAAGGAAACAATAGCAAATTTCAGTAAAATTAAAAGTTGGTTCTTTGAGAAGATAAGCAAAATTGATAAACCACTAGCCAGACTCATCAAGGAAAAAAAGGGAAGCGACTCAAATCAACAGAAGTAGAAATGAAAAAGGAGAAGTGACAACTGACACTGCAGAAGTACAAAGAATCATGAGGGATTACTACAAGCAACTATATGCCAATAAAATGGACAACCTGGAAGAAATGGACAAATTCTTAGAAAAGCACAACCTTCCAAGGCTGAACCAGGAAGAAATAGAAAATATGAACAGACCAATCACAAGCACTGAAATTGAAACTGTGATTAAAAATCTTCCAGCAAACAAAAGCCCAGGACCAGATGGCTTCACAGGCGAATTCTATCAAACATTTAGAGAAGAGCTAACACCCATCCTTCTCAAACTCTTCCAAAATATAGCAGAAGGAGGAACACTCCCAAACTCATTCTCTGAGGTCACCATGATGCTGATACCAAAACCAGACAAAGATGTCACAAAAAAAGAAAACTACACACCAATATCACTGATGAACATAGATGCAAAAATCCTCAACAAAATACTAGCAAACAGAATCCAACAGCACATTAAAAAGATCATACACCATGATCAAGTGGGGTTTATCCCAGGAATGCAAGGATTCTTCAATATATGCAAATCAATCAATGTGATACACCGTATTAACAAATTGAAGGATAAAAACCATATGATCATCTCAATAGATGCAGCAAAAGCTTTTAACAAAATTCAACACCCATTTATGATAAAAAATTATCCGGAACGTAGGCATAGAGGGAACTTACCTCAACACAATAAAGGCCATATATGACAAACCCACAGCCAACATCATTCTCAATGGTGAGAAACTGAAACCATTTCCTCTAAAATCAGGAACAAGTCCAGGATGCCCACTCTCACCTCTATTTTTCAACACAGTTTTGGAAGTTTTAGCCACAGCAATCAGAGAAGAAAAAGAAATAAAAGGAATCCAAGTCAGAAAAGAAGTAAAGCTGTCACTGTTTGCAGATGACATGATACTATACATAGAGAATCCTAAAGATGCTACTAGAAAACTACTAGAGCTAATCAATGAATTAGGTAAAGTTGCAGGATACAAAATTAATGCACAGAAATCTCTTGCATTCCTATAAACTAATGATGAAAAATCTGAAGAGAAATTAAGGAAACACTCCCCTTTACCACTGCAACAAAAAGAGTAAAATACCTAGGAATAAACCTACCTAAGGAGAAAAAAGCCCTGAATGCAGAAAACTATAAGACACTGGTGAAAGAAATGAAAGATGATACCAACAGATGGAGAGATATACCATGTTCTTAGATTGGAAGAAACAACATTGTGAAAAGGACTATAACCCAAAGCAGTCTACAGATTCAATGCATTCTCTATCAAACTACCAGTGGCATTTTTCACAGAACTAGAACAAAAAATTTCACTATTGGTATGGAAATACAAAAGACCCTGAATAGCCAAAGCAATATTGAGAAAGAAAAACTGAGCTGGAGGAATCAGGCTTCCTGACTTCAGGCTATACTACAAACCTACCCTAATCAAGACAGTATGATACTGGCACAAAAACAGAAATATAGATCAATGGAACAGGATAGAAAGCCCAGAGATAAACCCATGCACATATGGTCACCTTATCTTTGATAAAGGAGGGCAAGAATATACAATGGAGAGAAGACAGCCTCTTCAATAAGTGGTGCTGGGAAAACCGGACAGCTACATGTAACAGAATGAAATTAGAACACTCCCTAACACCATACACAAAAATAAACTCAAAATGGATTAAAGACCTAAATGTAAGGTCAGACACTATAAAACTCTTTGACATAAATCACAGCAAGATCCTTTTTGACCCACCTCCTAGAGAAATGGAAATTAAAACAAAAATAAACAAATGGGACCTAATGAAACTTAAAAGCTTTTGCATAGCAAAGAAAACCACAAGCAAGACGAAAAGACAACCCTCAGAATGGGAGAAAATATTTGCGAATGAAGCAACTGACAAAGGATTAATCTCCAGAATATACAAGCAGCTCATGTAGCTCAATATCAAAAAACAAACAACCCAATCCAAAAATGGGCAGAAGATTTAAATAGACATTTCTCCAAAGAAGATATACAGATGGCTAACAAACACATGAAAGAATGCTCAACATCACTAATCATTAGAGAAATGCAAATCAACACTACAATGAGGTATCACCTCACACCAGTCAGGATGGCCATCATCCAAAAATCTACAAACAATAAATGGTAGAGAGGGTGTGGAGAAAAGGGAACCCTCTTGCACTGTTGGTGGGAATGTAATTTGATACAACTACTATGGAGAACAGTATGGAGGTTCCTTAGAAAACTAAAAATAGGGCCTCCCTGGTGGCGCAGTGGTTGAGAGTCCGCCTGCCCATGCAGGGGACACGGGTTCGTACCCCAGTCCGGGAAGATCTCACATGCCACGGAGCGGCTGGGCCCGTGAGCCATGGCCACTGAGCCTGCGCATCTGGAGCCTGTGCTCCGCAACGGGAGATGCCACAACAGTGAGAGGCCCACGTACCACAAAAAAACGAACAAACAAAAAAACTAAAAATAGAACTCCCATACGACCCAGCAATCCCACTACTAGGCATATACCCTGAGAAAACCATAATTCAATAAGAGACATGTACCACAATGTTCATTGCAGCACTATTTACAATAGCCAGGACATGGAAGCAACCTTAGTGTCCATCAATAGATGAATGGGTAAAGAAGATGTGGCACATATATACAATGGAATATTACTCAGCCATAAAAGGAAACGAAATTGAGTTATTTGTAGTGAGGTAAATGGACCTAGAGTCTGTCATACAGAGTGAAGCAAGTCAGAAAGATTAAAACAAATACCGTATGCTAACACATATATATGGAATCTAAAAAAAAAAGGTTCTGACGAACCTAACAGCAGGACAGGAATAAAGACGCAGATGCAGAGAATGGACTTGAGGACACGGGGAGGGGGAAGGGTAAGCTGGGACGAAGTGAGGGAGTGGCACTGATATATATACACTACCAAATGTAAAATAAATATCTAGTGGGAAGCAGCTGCATCACACAGGGGGATCAGCTCAGTGCTTTTTGACTACCTAGAGGGGTGGGAGAGGGAGGGTGGGAGAGGGAGGGTGGGAGGGAGACACAAGAGGGAGGGAATATCGGGATATATGTATACATATAGGTGATTCACTTTGTTATACAACAGAAAGTAACACACCATTGTAAAGCAGTTATACTCCAATAAAGATGTTTAAAAAACGGTAAGTTGTATGTTATAGGAAATATTTCTGAAAAAACGCTAGTAAAAATCTCCACGTAAAAATGTATTTTAGAGAGCTATAAGTGTGTTGATGTATTAGCTGTGTGTTTACGTAATTCATCCAAGATACTTTTTCCAGTCTTTGCCCCAAGTCTCTCTCAGGTTTTTTATTTGTTAATACAGTTGGTTAAGGGAAAGAAAATACTGATTCGACATATTTTAAAATTTAAGGTACTGCTTTATTGATCTTCCTCCTCTTTCCCGCTATTAATCATGGAACAACAGTTACTGATGGCGGAGTGTGTCTGTAATATCCAGAATGCCATGATTTTCTTAAAATTTATTTTATAAGTCTTCAGAAAGGATTGCGCAGGAAATGAATAGACTATCCCCATAACTTACACATATAACTGTTCATTTTGAACAGTTTTTATGGGTCTTATATTCTGCTAGGCAATACAGTTTAGTTTATCCTAAGACAGAAAGGAACAAAAATCAACCAACACTTCCATTAAAGGCCTTATGGTAATCTGCAATACTTTTTCCAAGCAATGAAGTATGAGTTCACCTTTCACTTCTATCCCCATCTGTATTATTGCTTCCTACAGGTAATCACTGCCAACTTATCCTACAGAAGAAAAATGGAAAACAATACACTGTCCTAAAACTAGTCAAAAAGGAAGCTGCAGTGGCTATGTTATCAGAAAATTTTAGAGCAAAGAGTATTTACCAAGGATAAATAAGGTTGGTTTATAATTTAAAGGAGCCAGTACATCAACAAAACATAATAATCCTAAATAGTCATGCAGCTAATAACAAAATTAAAAATAGAGGTGTAAGGAGACATAGACAAATCTCTAATTATAGTCGGTAATGTTAATACCCCTCTCGATGATTGATAGAACAAGTAGGCAGAAAATCGGTAAGGATAGAGAAGTATGGATACTGTTAACAAATTAACCTAGTAGATATTTATAGAACACTCTACCCACAGACAGCAGCATATACATTGTTTGCAAGTGCACATGGAACATTTACCAGGGCAGACCATATTCTGGGACATAAAATGGGTCTCGACATACAAAATATGTTCACTGGCCACAATGGAATTAAATTAGAATTCAGTAACAGAAATATCTCTGGAAAATCCGTAAGTGTCTGGAAGCTAAATTATAGACTTCTTTAATGCTGGATTAAAGAAGAAGTCAAAGGGGAGCTTAAAAATTATGGTGAACTGAATTAAAATGGAAACACATCAACGATTGTAGGATACCATGCAGTACTTACAGGGAATTTTATAGCACTAAATGCCTATATTAGAAAGGAAGAAAGGTATTACCCTCAGCTTCCACTTTAAGAAAATAGAAAAAGAAGAAAACATAAATAAGGAAATGAAAAATACCAGATCAGAAGCTAATGAAATAGCAAAACAGGAAATCAGTAGGGAAAATCAGTGAAACCGAAGCTGATTTTCTGAGAATATCAATGAAATTGGTAAATCTCTAACCAGACTGATCGGGAAAAGATGAGAAGAGGACACATATTGCTAATATCAGGAATGATAAGTGACATCAGGTGACAGCACTACATATTCTATAGCTACTAAAAGAAAAATAAGGGACTATCATAAACAACTTGTATCAATAGACAGCTTAAATGGTCAAATTCCTTGAAAGAGACAAACGACCAAAGCTCAATCAAGAAAAAATAGGTAACTTGAAAAAAGCCTAGAACTCTTACAAAAGTTGAATTTGTAGTTTCTCACAAAGAAATTTCCAGGCTCAGATAGCTTCACTATTGAATTCTGCAAATATTTAAGGAAGAAATAGTACCAAATCTTTATAAAACTCAGAAAATCACAGAGGAATGAATACTTTCTAACTCATTCTGAGGCCAGTATTACTCTGACAGCAAACCATACAAAAGTATTGTAAGAAAAGAAAACTTCAGACCAACATCCCTCATGAATATAGATGGAAAAATTCTAAAAAATTTTTACCAATTAAAATCAACAATACATACAAAAGGATAATACATCTTGACCAAGACACTTAAGAAAATGACAAGCTACAGACTAGGAGAAAATATTTACTATGCATATATCTGATAAAGGACTTGTATCCAGACCATATTTTTTAAAAACTCCAATATAGAGAATATAAGACTATATTATATTTCTCTAGTAACTAGGATGTTGAGCATCTTTTCATGTGCCTCTTGGCCATCTGTATGTCTTCCTTGGTGAAATGTCTATTTAGGTCTTCCGCCCATTTTTTAATTGGATTGTTTCGTTTGTTTTATATTGAGCTCCTTGAGCTGTGTGTATATTTTGGAGATTAATCCTTTGTCGTTTCATTTGCAAACATTTTCTCCCATTCTGAGGGTTGTCTTTTTGTCTTGTTTATGGTTTCATTTGCTGGGCATATGGCCGATTCACTTTGGTGTACAACAGAAACTAACACAGTATTGTGAAGCAATTATACTCCAATAAAGATCTATTTTTTAAAAAAGACTATATTATATTATTAAGAAATCAATAATAATTTTTTTAATGGGCAGAAGATTTGAACAGATACTTCACCAAAGAAGATATATGGATGGCAAATAAATACATGAAAATATGTTCTCCTACTGTTCAGTCATTAAGGAATTATAAACTAAAGCCACAATGAGGTAGATTTACACTCCTACTAGAATAGCTAAAATTAAAGAGGCCGACTGTACTAAGTGACGGTGAGGATGTGAAGGAACTGGAGCTCTCATACACTGCTGGTGGAAATATAAAATAGCCCCACCACTTTGGAAAACAATTTGGTGGTTTAAAAGTTAAATTGTATATGATCCAACCATTCCACTCCTACGTATTTATACAAGAGAAGAAAATACATATCTCCGTTCAAAGACTTGTACATAAATGTTCATAGCAACTTTATTTGTAACAGCCAAAACTGTCAACAGACAATTGTCTATTATCATGTGAATGGATAAATAAATTATAGCATATCCCTGCAATGAAATACCATTCAGGAATAAAAACAAATGAGACATTGCTACAACATGGACGATTGTTAAAATACTTATGCTGAGTGAAAGAAGCCTGACAAAAAAGAATATATAGTGTATATGTACTCCATTTATAGAAAATTCTGGAATGTGCAAACTATGTTGACAAAAAGCAAATCAGGTATTATCTGGGAATAAATGAGGAGGACAGGAAATGGCAGAGGAAAGGATTGCCAAGGGACAGAAGGAAAGTTTTAGGAGTGATGGATATGTTCACTATTTTGATTGTAGTGATAGTTTCACAGATATGCATGTGTATACATATATGCACATATATTTCTAAATCTAGCCAACTGTACACTTAAAGTACATTTAGGTTTTTATTTATCATTTATCCTTCAATAAAGCAGTATAAAGAAAGAGAAACAATGAAATAATCTCTACAACACAGTGGAAATTTTTCAAAAGAAAATGAAAGCTATATGCATGAGGATATCTTTATTTCAGGGCAATAAAAAATTGGAGCAAAGTTATATGATTTAAATGTCCAATGACAGAAGAATGCTTAATGGAATATTGCCTCCATTAAAATAATAATTCTATCCCATAATGTTAAAGTAGCGGAATTTAAAATAATATATGCACAAGTTTAATAGCTATATTGCAATAGGCAAACTGACCACAGAGAAAAGCATGAGGTAGGTTTAGATCTCAATCCCACCACTGACTAGCTATATATCCTAAACTTAGGTTTCTTATCTAGAAAGTGGGAGTAATAATAGCTTCCTAAAAAATTGTGAGAATTAAATGTGAAACTATGAAGAATATGCCTAGGACAGAGTAGGCATTCAACGAAAGGTACCTTTGTAAAAGTTGAAGAGCTATGAAGTGTGAGTGTGTGTGTGTGTGTGTGTGTGTGTGTGTGTAATGCACAGTACTTGGAAAAGGGTGACAACTTCAAGCAGTGTTGTCCTTACCAGTAAGCAGGGAAGGAGGAGCTGGGGAGTAAGACAGTTGGGGTTTTAAAGTTGCATTTTCCGGTAAGAACTTTCCCATGTATTAGGATATTTTGTTGAATATAGAAATGTTTCCATTTGTTGGAAAAATCCAGAATTTTCTTTCTTTTTAAAATCTCAATATGCCTTGCTTTCAGGCATGATCTATGATACACAAATCTCATTGTAAAGAGAGACAAGTTAGGGGATAGTTTTTCCCCTGACAGAAAGGGTTGTTTGTTTTGCTAAAGGATTGTTTGTTGCTAAGGACTTGGATGATAGTTGTTTTCTAAGAATGGCTCTGCAGTGAGGCCATATTTTCAAAATTCCCTTTTACATACAAAAGTAACACACTTGCTGCATATATTGAGTGTTCATCAGGCCTCCAAATGAATATGTAAATGGTGCTAGATGGAGAAAAATGTGGTTTGGGGTATACAGGAGTCAGGGAGGATTCAGACTAGAAGCTGAAGGACAGAGAAAGCCAGCTGAGACTGGCTCCCAGTAAATCACCTTCTTGCCTACAGATTTCCCACCCAGCAGAATCCTTAGGTCATTTTGGTGACTAGCTGCGAATAACAGGCTTCTAAGAGTTTCAGATTTGAATCAAGAGTCACATTTGAACTTTTGCACATGTGACTAAGGTGTGCCCAATTTTATAGCAAACTTGGACCCAGGGTCAGGTACACAATAGAAGGCAAGCCTTACTGGAAGTTTCTGCTTTGCTTTTGCATTTTATTGTCACGATTTTTCACGGTTTGTCTTATACCACCTTGTTACTTAATTCCCACACCTTGGAGGGAAAAATGTGTAATATTTTAATATTTATATTACAGATACTTAACATTATGTTTCTGCATAGGTGTTGCCAAGAGAGCAAAGCCAACCTTTATTTATAGAGGGTAGAAAATATAAATCTGTCTAAAATCTTTTGTGAAATAAAGGTCTTAATATTTCCAGAGTTGATTTTGGTGCCTACTCTTGGAGAGGCTTAGAGAAGTGTTGTGAATACAATGTACCATTGTTTTAGGTTTCCTATCCACGACTTGCTTTTTTCCCCAACTTCCCTCTCTTTTGGCAACTTCTCCTCGCATTCTGTCCTACATTTGGCCCCGAGACAGTTGAAAGCTTTGCAAGTTGATTTTCCATTCCCATCTGAATTTTAGCTTAGCCGTGGAACTGTTTTCCATGTGTTTTTAATCATTTGTCCATGTGTTATGAGCTTATAGGGACAATATGTTTCCCCCAATCTGCCTGCATTGTATAAGCAGAAACTGGCAAGGTGGCCAGTGGGGGAACAGTTTTCAGAAGTTGCCCCCTACATTCATTTCTGTTGGTGATACACCATCCCCATCTTCCAACTGGAGGGAAACAATTTACAAGCTGCATAAAGTTAACTAACACAGAGTCCACTGGCCTGAGTTGCCTTTTTTCAAAGTATAATTATCTTTCGGAAGAGATTTGCCTGGGAACTGTGGCTGGTATGACAAAGTTCAAAGACCTACTCTGAGACTGTGGCCAGGCTGGGAAATAAAGTTTTATTCTGAGTCTTCCGAGACTCAGTGGAAATTTGATTTTAAAATAGGGTCTAAACACAGAGAATTAAGGATAAGTTCTCCAGGACAAAGAGATACCTTTTAGAAAGTAAAGCACAACAAGGACCCATGTCAGAAATTGCTGTCCAAAATTTTTACTGGATTTGGTATGTTAAAGCAAACATTCATTAAAAAAAAAAAAAAGCAAACTTTCATTAACCTAAGTGTAGAGCAAGGAGCCAGGAACAGGAAAGAAACAAAAATACATTAAGCAAAATCCCTGTTCTCGAAGTCTGTGTCAGACTGCTGTCAATGCAGTCTCCAGCAAACACAGACCTTGCCTCCAAGGAGCCTTCTCCCCCGGTTGGGAAGACACACAGGCAGCCAAATTAAATCAATGCTGAGGAATTGCTAACTGGCAGAGTAAAGAAGGGACTTGGCTTCCGGAGCCCCAAATAAATCCTGGTGTTATGGGAGAGGTGACTCCCTGTAAATGCTCTGCTCCCCAGAAAGCTGGCTGGATGGCAGATCTGCTCTTGGAGGTTAAAATTGCAGGTTTCTCGTAGCTCTTTTGCCTACTCTGACCTCCCTTTCTTTCTCCATTTTATTTAGGACCAAATTCATGAGAAGTGAGTTTCATGTTGCAGAGAGTTCCAATAGCTACACGGAGGCATGGGTGATCCTGGGAAGAAAGATTTAAAGGTGGGCTGCAGCAAAAAGCTAGACTTCGGTGGGTTGATATGTCAGTGGATGTCAGAAAGTAGAGTTTGGGTTTGGACAATTCTTTCCAAAGTTTGCCTGGGAAGGCAGAAGACAATACTGAAGAAAAGAACCTGGAAACCTTTATGAAATCAAAGAGACATTTTTAAAACTTGAAAACAAGCACACACTATATAAATGCTAGTAAGAGGCAGCCAGTGGAGTGAAGGGAGTTTGATGATATGGGACGAGACTATTAATAAAGTAGGTTGGAAAGGGTGGATTTCAAGAGCAGAGTGGAAAGGAGGAATGAATTGTTGTGGTTTGATGATAAAGTCAAAGGAAACGCTTCCATCTGATGGCTTCTATCCTTCTCTGTGGAAGAAGGGGTGAGTTCATTTGCTGAAAACGTTGAAAGAGGCAGAGCAGTCAAAAGTTTGAGATTATCAGAGAAGATTTTTAAATAATCTACCTGGAAAATGAGTTGACTAGAGTCATACAAAAGACTGCTGGGCAGAATTGAGGGTTCAGTTAAGATGGGAGATCATTTATATGGAATCAATTTTCGCCATTTTGTAATTGTCTCTGCCAGAATTCCATAGCCCAGAAGTGGTCCAGGAAAGAGGGACAGCTGGGTGTTTCCAGGGTTAGAATTTTACTAGATCATGCAAGAGAAAGAAAAAGGGATGAGGAAGTTGGGAATATTGCAAAAATTTGAAGTGATGGGCCATGGATACAAACTGGATAGGGAAGGAAGTGAAGACCAGAGGATTTATATTCATTCATTCACAAATATTCTGAGCATCTATTACACAGAAGGAACTCTTTTAGGGCCTGAGATGGTGACCGAGAAAGGCAGAGCCCCTACTTTCATGGACTTTAAAATCTAAAGTGGAGACAAATGTTAAACAAATGTTCATAGAAGTAATTATTTAACTGCAATTGTGGTAGCACTATTATAAGGGCAAAGCAGAAAACAGATGCTGTGGAAACAACTGAGAGAACGGAAACAACAGAAGGTTGTCCTGAGAGAGCGGAATGTGAAATTTACCGGTCAGAGGTGGAGCAATTCCTGGGAATAACAGGGGTGCGAATGTAAAGGGGATGGAGAGGCCAGGCGGAGTGGAATCATCAGATTTCAGCCAGGGTACTGAATAAGACATCATGTAATACTGATGGCATGTTATTGGTCAGACCCATCCATGTGAATCCTGAAGTTACCCAGGGTAATAACAGGATCTGGGGTGAAAACAAAGGCAATGAGCCAGATGAGGAAAGCATGGCAGGTGGTATTTTTTCTGGCAAGGTTTAGGGACATGAAGTTAAGTACCTGAGATCATGAGGCTTAATAAACTGTCAGGCCGAGCCAGAGTTTTTCTGGCTTCAAATCTGGAGTTACTCCCACTTACATTACTCTTTCTGAGAGCAGCTTTCTGCAAAATGAGAAATGATCCAGGTAAATTTTAAGGATTAGGAAGAAGGAGCATGACAGATGTTTATCATCAGTGAAGGCATCCTGGACTAGCTATAAATAGAGGCTGTAGGCAGTGGGGGATGGATGGATGGTGGGGCACATAGTGAAGTCGCCTTGGCTGCCTTGGCCTCCTTCTCAGATTTGTAGGAGCCCTCTATGAGATCCTGGTAAGTAGCTTATTTGTCAAATTTAGGTATTGTCCATGACTTGTGCATAGTAATAGATACATCCCCAGTTGCAAAAAGTAAAATGCTTCTTTACGGTGTGGGAGTGTTTTGGACAGAGAGCAATAAGATCACTGAAACTGCTAACAGAATAATCTGACCTTAAAATGTAATGCTGAGATCAGTGCTGAAGAGTGGAAATGGGGAAATTTTATAATATGGTACACCGTTTGGTATTTGTCCTTTTCTATTGTCTACATATTTTTTCTCTTTGAGTGATGTATTAGTTTGTTACGGCTGCCATAACGAAGTACTACAGACTTGGTGGCTTAAACAATAGAAATTTATTTTTTCACAGTTCTAGAGGCTGGAAGTCCAAAGTCAAGGTGTTGGTAAGGTTGTTTCCTTCTGAGGGCTCTCTTCCGGGAATGTAGACAGCCGTCTTCCCCTTATGTCTTTACGTGGTCTTTCCTCTGTGTGTGTCTTTGTCTCAATCTCTTTTTCTTATGAGGACATCAGCCTTATTGGATGAAGCCCCACCCTAACGACCTCATTTAAATTTCATTACCTCTCTAAAGGCCCTATCTTCAAATACAGTTACATTCTGAGATACTGGGGGTTATGACTTCAACATGTAAATTAGGGGGAAGACACAATTCAGCCCATAAGCGGTAACAATTTTAAACGATTGAATATAAATAAGTTGACAACACTGATGGCCTCCACGGCAGGACAGGAAGCCTGGGAGTTCAGAGGAATATTTACTTTTTACCATACAATTTTTTGTATAATCTCAATTTTGTTGCTACACCTATTTATTACCTAATCAAAAAGAAAAGAAAAATTTGCATGACATCTATTGCACTACCTGGTGCAATACTTATTTGCAAATGTTTATTGAATAAAATTAGTAGAAACACAGTGTGACAGTCCACAGTGCCTTTGGGATTTGGATCTACCTGAAAGTCCCTGATTAGTGCTAGGAATATTGTCTGCCTAGGTTTTCCTTGTGTAACTCATTTTGAATAAACTATACTCTCCCTCTAGATTGCAAACTTCATTAGGCCTGGACAAGGACACCCTCACTATTTTATCCTCAGGACCTAGCACAGAGCTGGCACTCAGATATATGCTGTATGAATGAGTGTATCCATGAGTTCAATAAGTGAAGTAGCTTTGGGGAGGTAGGCCTTCCTAATGTTTTCTTTCCATAGAAAGTGGAAAGGAGGGGAGTGGAGAGGGAGAGAGAACTATGTTTTAAATAATTTACTAAACTAAATCATGATAAAAGGTTTAAGGGGAAACCACGTACCCTAATTTGCTGTCTTCCTTGTCCTTTGGAAAAGAAGAGAAAGATTTTGCCTTCTTTTGAGTTCTTTTTAAATAATCTAAACTCCCATGGTCCTGTGGTTATTCTCTATTTTGAAAAGAGAGAGAGTTTTGAGGCAATGGCATGTACCCTAGACAGATTTCTTCCACAAAGCCATCAGCCCAAATTCCCCTTTCTGTCTCTCAGTTTTAACTCTAATGCCTATCTCCTACCCCAACGCTGCCTCTCACCTTTTGTTGATTTAGGTCTGGGGTTTTTACAAAAGAATTGAGTTTCTCTGTTTCCCCTTAGAGAGCACTGGACTGCTTTTAGCTCCTTTCTGAGAGTCTGTAAGAGGGACAGGAAAACATAGCTGTTACTGTTCTCTCACAGGCACACTGGGAGCTCCACCCAGTCCTGAAGACATCCTAGTGCCTAGGAAGCCAGGTCAAGTTGAACTCAGAGTTCAGATCATGCGGAGCGTGAGTTATAAATCGGAAAGAATGAAAGATGAGATTGGACCCTCTGGCTCGCACGAAGGCTTGAGGTGGTCCCAGAAAGCAGATTTAGGCAGACTTGGGCTCATGAAAGCTCAGGCCTGCCTTCCGCTGTGGCATTTGGTACTAAGGACACCAGCAATTTGTGGTGCTCTCTCCACACAGCGGCTCCCTGCTGTGTCTGGAGACCCCCTCCACACCTATATCTCCATTTGGCTTCATCCAAATTGGGAGGTCACTGTATGCTTGTATGACTGAAGACCCACACCAAAATGTTTATGTTTTTAAGCGTAAACTATAATGTACCACATACACAGCTTCAGAACTGATGTAAGGACACAGTGGTGAAAGGAGAATGTCATCTGCTGTTAACTGTAAAAGGCAGGGGTTGAAGATAGACTCCTGTACCGTAGTACGCGTCACAGAAGGCTTTACTTTGCTAGATTTACCCTTCAAGATATTTGTACATTTTCTCAACAGGAGTGACAGAACAGCAAAAGGAAATGCTCCATGAGTAATTTTTAAATGACATTTATAAACACCAAAATTAGTATCAGAAGAAGAGGGGTTTAGGACTAAGGAAAGGATAAATAGGCATAACTGACATCCCTACAGCTAATTGAATAAAGTTATAAAATGTGTGATACCACTAGACTACTTGAGGGCAGGAAGTAAGTTTTCATCATTTTCTATCATATTCTAGTATCTAATGTGATGCTTGGCCCACAAAGTGAGACGTCTACAAATTTTAATTCAAAAGAAATTATTTGAATTGTACCCTATGTTCAGAGACAAGCAACCTGAGACCCCGAGTAGAATTTCTGGAATAGTCTTCAGTCTGGGGAAAAACTGTGACTGATGGCAATGGAACTTCAGGCACGAAAACGTAAAGTCTAAAAGGAATCAGGGAACATATAGTTAGCTCCCACACCATATTTATAATTAAGTGGTCAGCTAATATAAATTATGTCATTTATATTTAGAGTGGCTAACTCTGGAAGGCCTATTGCATTGGATGGCTGAGGGAAATTAAGAAATTCAAACAGCAGGCAACTTTTAAAAAGCACTTTAAAAGAAATGGCAAATACTAATGTTCATTTAGTATGAATCAACTGTACCTTAAGTAATACTAGCACAGGTTCTATGGGTACTTGGTACAAGTAAAGTATATCTCTTCTGATAGATTTCTGGAAAAATGATGGTTCATTTAAAAATAATTCATTATTGTAGGTAAAAGGACTTGACGCTTTGTCTCACAGAAATCATGCCTGACTATTAAGGAGAACACTAGTGTCTGAAAAAAATATTCAAATGGATCACTTCTTGGAAAGAAAGATTAATCGGTACTGAAAAAAAGAGAGGGGCATGTTCCAGGCTTACTTACGTGTGTGACTGAAAGCAAACGATATGGTGATTAAATTAAAAGGGGAGAAATACAAGCAAGTACTGAGTCAATTCCCAATGGAAATACTGTTCAGTTAGTGTAGAGGGTAGCTTGAACTCAACTCTGGGGTTCCATTTTTGTGGATGTGTTCCTTTCTCATACCCTCATCTGATTTATAACATTTTTGAATGATAGTCATCTAACAAATTTTCCTTTGATCCCTGAAGAGTCATGTTTGCCTTCATCTTTATTTAACCCGGTCATCAATTACTGCAGAATAAAGATGATGTGGATTCTGTAAGGTAAAGAATGGACCAGCCAGCTTCATGCCCAGAGCTATCAAACCTGGTTCTTAGAATCCACGTTCTCAAGTCTGGCTCTTTGTTTAGAGAAATTAAAAAAAAAAAAAAAGTCAATAGGGTGGCTTGAGGGAAAGACACTTCCCCATCCTCAGTGAGGGCTAATGAGCTGTCAGTCTATTACTTAGGATCCTGTTGAGAAATTTGTGAACAATTGAAAAAGCTTATCTGATGATTGACCAGTTGTGAAATTTAGCACCAAGTATTTGATTCTTAAGGTGAGGGGATTACTTGGGAATTGTGAGTTTCCATGTGTGGAAAAGGAGAATATACTCCCTTTACTGTTACCATGCAAAAATCAACAACCCTAACCACATCTCAGTAACAGGGAGTGTCCTCTGCTCAACGAACTTAACACCCCTCTATTTCTTCCTTTCTTACAACTTTTGTATACTTCTTTGGCTGCTTCTCTGTGTGTGTGTGCGTGTGCGTGTTCGTGTGCATGTGCGTGTGCGTGTGTGTGTGTGTGTGTGTGTGTGTGTGTGTGTGTGTGTGTAGAGCCTAGCAGCCTGATCTTTGGCTAAATGTATGTGTTAATTTTTATCTGATATACTTCTCTCCTTAAAACATGTCTGTTCTATCCCAGCACAAAGCAGATGCACCACAAATATTACCTTACTCTGGTCCTTCTAACAACAGTGATGGGAAATCCGGGCAAAGAATGTGTTGTTTTCACAAATACTGCTCTTTAAATCTCAGACGATAAAGTGTCAGCTAATTACCCCCTGGGTCCCCGGCTTTCACTGAGGCCTTCTAAAATACACAAAACCAAAATGAAGGCAGGACACCATTAGCACTACATAATTCAAGCAAACAAGGAATGTGTTTACTCTGCCTGGCTACTGACCACCTGCCTTCCCATCCCACAAGGCAGGTATCTATATATAGCATCTCCCTGTTCACAGTCCTGCAGAGAGTGAACCTCTTTTGGGGCCTCACCATCTGTGAATCTGCAAGAAGCTTCGGCCCCGACAGCATGCATCTTCTCTTCCTTCAGCTGTTGCTGCTCCTGCCTCTAGGGAAAGCTGCAAGGCACGGGGATGGCCGCCAGAGTCAGAATTCTGTTTCTCTCTTGCTCCTAGAAAGGCATCGCAGAGAGCTCTCCTTGGGAGGAGAGGAAGCTGAGGAGAAGCCAGATCTGTTTGTGGCAGTGCCACACCTAATAGATGCCAGCACTGCAGGGGAAGGCCAGAGGCAGAGAGAAAAGATGCTGTCCAGGTTTGGGAGATTCTGGAAGAAGCCTGAGAGAGAGCTGCACCCACCCCAGGGCTCAGTCAGTGAGCAATTCTTCCCTGCGACCCAGGGTCTCACTCAGCCAAAGGATGGAATGCCAATGGAGAAATCTCCTCTTCGGGAAGAAGCCAAGAAATTCTGGCACCATTTCATGTTCAGAATGAGTCCAGCTTCTCAGGGGATCATCCTGCCCATCAAAAGCCATGAAGTGCATCGGGAGACCTGTAGGACGGTGCCCTTCAGCCAGGTATTTGTTCTGGGTGGGGAAGGGGATCCAGGTTTTCAGGAGGGGGTGGACAGCTGGGACAGGTGGAAAGTAGGGGACGAATGTGCCAGGAGCCCGAGTCTCACCTCATTCCCAGATTTGGTCCTTGGGCCTTCATCAGTGGATTTGGCAAAGTATGACCATACTCCCTAAATTTCCTTCCAACCTTGGAAATGCTGCAAGAATGGTATGATGGTACTTCATATTGATGGCATCGAGCTTTGTTTTATGGGGATGTATTTATTTATTTCTACATCGGGGTGGTCTTATCTGGAGAGGTAATTGACTGTACCCCCAGTTAGGAAGTTGGGAATTTAGAGCAATCACTAGAACTTCTCTCTAGCTACATCTCTACACTCTATTAGGACATGGATGAACCGGTGGATTCCATCTGTAGATAAGATGGGATACATCGGACTCCTCCCCAGACATGCATGTATGGTGGTCTTAACCCCTGTATTTCACACCTAACTACTTCATAGGTCTATAAAATATGTTGAGGTTGTCCGGCAGAAGTTGCCATGTTAGTTCTAGCATTACTATCACAAAAATGATTTAACGTATTTTCTCATAAGCTTTCAAAAAGTAATCTTGATGTGAAATCACATTTCCTCCTCTTAGAAACACCTGTTTCCCAGTTCATGTTGTGTTGGCTGATTTGCAGTTATTATGATTGATTCCACACTATTAAGACAAAGGAGCATTCTACTATCTACTGCCTCCAGTCAGTCCTGGCAAAGCCCACACTCCAAATGTTAAATTAAAATTGAGAAATTGCATCAGGTCCTTAAACACAAAGATACTGAACCAAAAGCAATGCAGGATAGAGTAAAATTTTACAGTCCAGTAAAGCTACACAATTAAGCAGGCAGTATTATAAGGTAATTGACTGTGCAAGGCAGTTAAGTACTCTGAAAAGGCAAGGATATGTAGCAACGACAAGTCAATGATCAAATAATAATGACTGCTTTGTTGGCCCATGTATAATTTAAAAATTGCTCCTAAGAATTGGGCAATCAAATTTCCTTTGAACTCTTATTTTGAATTCTATCACTAATTAAATTAAAAATACGGTGTTTGGCTCATATATTTTGAAGGGCACGTAAAGCTAGGTGTATGGGGTTATGGGAGACGCAAAGATGATGTCATGCATGATGATTTAGAGGCACAGGTGCTGCAACTTTGCTCCATGCAACTTAATAGATTTGAATGTACTATACGCGCTGTAAAATAGGACAGAACTAAACTCTGGATGTTCTGATCTATTCTATGAGCAATTGAACAAACATGTATTGAGAATTTATTTTGTACAATGCACTGTGAAGAGTAGAAGGGTAAGGCACATTACTTATAAGAAGCTAACCATTAGAATTTTCAGACAGGTAACACCCAATTAGACAAAATGTCTTAGAGTTTGGCATTTAAGTGTAGAGTAAAATATTTTCATATTACCTTAGTTATTTTCTACAGGCTAATTTATTAATGTATCCAATAAAAAATTTAGTTAAGGTAGCTCCACGCTCTTAAGATGCCATCACTTGATTATTGCAAACTGTATCCAACATTGGAAAGATTTTTAAATCTTTTTATTTATTTTTTGGCCCCTGCACTGCACGTGGGATCTTAGTTCCCTGACCAGGGATCGAACCTGTGCCGCCTGTCGTGGGAGTGCAAAGTCTTAACCACTGGACTGCCAGGGAAGTCCCTGGAAAGACTTTTAAATTTTAGTCTAAGTTATCCTCGCTTACAGTCTATAGCTTCGGCATCATGTATGGTAAAGAAATGACTCAAGGTAATTTAATAGAGATGTGTTTGTCTTTTAGACTATCACCCATGAAGACTGTGAGAAAGTGGTTGTACAGAACAACCTTTGCTTTGGAAAATGCGGGTCTGTTCGTTTTCCTGAAGCTGCGCAGCACCCCTACACCTTCTGCTCCCACTGCCTGCCTGACAAGTTCACCACGATGCACTTGCAGCTCAACTGCACTGGCCTTGCCCCCGTGGTCAAGCTGGTGATGCTGGTGGAGGAGTGTCAGTGCAAGGTGAAGACAGAGCAACAGCATGGCCACCCCGAACAGGCTGGCTTTCAGGCAGAATTTCACGTCCAGGATCCCTTTATCCCAGGACTTTCAACATAAAAAAAAGCCATCCCACTATTATCAGCAAAGTTGCTGATTATTCAGTCTGAAATGTTAAGTGGGTATGTAATATTTTAAGAGAAATGTGGTTTACAAAGTAAGAACGATTTAGAGGTCATGGCGTTCATCTAGTTATCGGTGCACATTTGGGATCTGGTCTTGACTCTGCCGCTAACTGGCTGTAGATGTTAACAAGTTGCAAAGGCTTTCACCCCCTTAAATTTTTCATCTGTAAAGGAGGGACTTGAACTAGATGATAGCTAAGGTCCTTTCCGCTACTAGTGTTACCTGATCTATTGTCTACAAGTTTTGGTAAAAGCCTTCCATCTGGAGAAAGAAAAGAAACTAGACCATAAAAATGGGTTTCTTTAATAGCTTATCAAAGCATTAGCAGAAAACTATATGTATATATTTATACATATATGTATATGCATGTATATATACATATCTGTATGGTATTTGTAGAAAGGATTCCTCATGCTTATAGCTGCCTTTGCCCTCAGGCCGTGTTTTATTTGACTTCTATCAGATGATTGAGTAGTTCCATAGATAGAAGGAGTAACTTGTTTGGTTGCCTCCTTATTTTTGATACTCCCCATGTAAAATTCTTGATGTCAGATCTCCAGCTTTGAAGAAGGAACATTGACGTTACTTGTAGTGGTTTACATAGGGATAAGGAACAATCAATCAGTAGCCAAACTAGTACTTAAAATATGGGGAAGGAAAAATATATGACCAGTACCAGGTTTAAAGGTTAATCCAGAAATGCTAATGCAAGTGACCAAGGAATTCCAGTAGATGTCAGATTAAATAAACTGCAAATGACTTAAAATTTAAAAAACAATTTACAGGTGAAACCCTTATCCACATGCATTTTGGATTAGGTAGTTTAGTAAGGGTTCTGTGTTTGGATGACTGTGTTTTTGCTACTGTATAAAAACTCCGTATTACAAATTTTACTTGCCAATGTCACAGTTGCAAATTCTGAAAATATTCCAAATATTCTAACGTATTAAATTTTAGTGTATGAAGCATTCTGGGAAATGTTGTGGCATTCAATTGTCTTATATTTTGTCCTTATTTGTTTTGCCTGTCCCATAATTTAAAGATACTATTGGGAAATTACCGAGTAAGAGCATTTCTGAAATGGCTTCATAGGCTAATGACACTGGTCCAAGTGTTTCTTTTAACACTGCAAACAGCTTTCTGTTAAGGTCCTTCAATCACTGTCTTTTAGTCATTACATTTCTCCTGTCTGTATTTATTTGTATGAAAAATGTGCAGAACTGGCTTTCCTTACCCATATTTCTTTTTCTAAAATCATTCTCTAAAAATTCATCTTAAAAATAATTTTATTTGAATCCCTTTACTCTCAGAATATACAAAAAAGTATTTCTCAGAATAATAATTGTTTTTTAAAAGAAATTAATGCCTATTTAAATTCTATTCCTCTTTAATCACACCGTTTAACCGTGTGTTCTGAAGTAACGAATGCATTTATATTTAGTGTATATTCTATGACACATCAAAGCAACAGGATACGTGCTACACAGATACACATGTGGCATTTACATCAGAATATATCATACCCTTCGGTGGTCAAAGACAACCTAATTGGCCAAGGTATGGTCATGAGGATAAAACTGTTAAGCATTAATGATATCCCAGCTGGTCAATATATTTTGGTGCCAAAAGCTCTTGAGCAGCTGTCTAGCTTGCAATTGCCTAACCTTGATTATGTAAACCCTTCTCTGCCAATTGGACTATCCTTCTCCTCCTTACACACTTGCAAATCCCTTTTATCTATCCTTGCAAATAGACTCTCCAGCCCAAGCCCCAAACAATCATCAGTTTTATTCAAACTCTGCTCTGCCCTTCCCTCATGTGTGAATTCAAGATGAGGTAGATGATGGTTGTTATCAGAGGTCACATTCAAAGAGTAGCAGCATGAACCTCACAAAATTGTCCATATTCAATGATTTTTATTAAAAAAAAAGGCGATTTCTAACTGTTCAACATAATACATGGCAGCATAAGAAACTGAGAGGAAACACACAAATATTGAACAATCTATTAAGTGCCAGATACTATGCTGTGTCTTTTATATATAATATAATTTATGTCATACATAAATACATAAATTATACAATGCTCACAAGAAGCAAATGAGGTAATGGGACTTCCCTGGTGGGGCAGTAGATAAGACTCCACGCTCCCAATGCAGGGGGTTGGGTTCAATCCCTGGTCAGGGAACTAGATCCCACATGCATGCTGCAACTAAGACTTCTTATGCCACAACTAAGGAGCTGGCAAGCCACAACTAAGGAGCCCTGGAGCCGCAACTAAGGAGCCTGCCTGCTGCAACTAAGGAGCCCATGTACTGCAACTAAGGAGCCGGCGAGCCACAACTAAGGAGGCCGCGAGCCTCAACTAAGACCCAGTGCAAAAAAAAAAAAAGAATCAAATGAGGTAAGTAAATACCCTATTTTATAGGAGAGGAAAACAAGCCTTAAAATTTTAAGCAACTTGCCTAAGATTATGTGAGGCATATTTTCTATTTGTATTAAAATATTTACCTATTTGTTGTTCGTCAATTTAGATTTAACTCTTCTAGGTCTCTTGCCTATTGGCCTCAAAGCTAATTTTTTTTTTTACCTCTGGTCTAGCCCTCATATTTGATGGGGCAGTGATGTTATCTCTTGAAAGAGAAATCATCCCTAGGTCAGGTTCTCAGCCGAGCATTGCCCTTATCAGCAAGCCCCCTTATCAAGCTTGGTCTCATTTTCCTCCTGTATAAAATAAGGCTGGTAATAATTACGTCAGAGTTACTGTAATGATCAAGTATAGGTAACAGCACATCAGAGAGCTATAGATCCTGTAAAGCTAGGATAAATTCACTCTTCTCTATTCAGACCTTTAAAAAAAATTGTTTTGAGAAATTTAAAAGATAGAGAAAAGTACAAAAAGCAATATAACAGACACTCAAATTCTCACCACCAGAATAGTTAATGTTTATCATCTCGTGCTTCTTGTCTATTTTCTTAAAGAAATAAACCATTTCTCATGTAAGTAAAGTCTCCTTTAACTACAGTGCTGAGTTCTATCCTCCAAGACTCTGACCGCTCAATACTTACCCCAACCCCCAAAATTCTTGTTTACCCTTCCAATACCTTTTATATTTTTGAAAAGGTACATAAACATCCATAGATAATACATAGTATTATTTTTGTGAATGTGTTCCTTTATTTGGCAGATATTTATTTGTCCACCAGCTTTGTGCAAGATATAGCTGTAGGTGTATAGTTGTGTCTATAGCGAGGAAACAAGTCACACAAGGTCCCTGGTCCTCTAGAGTTCACATTCTAGTGGGAGGAGACAAGCAATTTGAAAATCAATCAATTCATCAATCAGCTGAAAAGGAAAAATATCAGATGGTTGTAAGTGATATGCAAAGAATGAAAATAGAGGAGTGTGCTAGAAATTAGTTACCTTAGACTGAATAGTTTCTGAAAGGGTGACAATAAAGCTGAGTTTTTAATTACAAGCATGATATTCTATATAAATTGCTCTATGGTTACTCTTCTCTCCATATAGGATTCTGGTTTGTTTTTACAAAAGTTTTTAGAGCTGTTTTTTCCCATATATTTTATCTCTATTCTAGGAAGTTGGCATTAAGTATTCCCTAC
Source organism: Leucopleurus acutus (assembly GCF_964270905.1). Lineage (NCBI taxonomy): Eukaryota > Metazoa > Chordata > Mammalia > Artiodactyla > Delphinidae > Leucopleurus > Leucopleurus acutus. Next base: position 64,079,086 of record NC_139150.1, on the reverse strand, counting down.
AGAGGGTGGTTAACTTAGCTTTGATAATTTATCAAAGCTATTGGTGTACATAGTCTCCTTAACCTGTCAATTTAATTCCTAATTAAGAATGTTATGTGTTCTCTGAACTTTTACTGATCATTTATTCTATACATGACACTATTCTGAGGACCCTCGGTTAACCAAAGATAGATAAAACACATTTCCCCCTACCTTGTAGCTTATAATATAGTAGCAGAGAAAATATATGCAAATTATAAAGCAATAATAGTGAGTAAGTCCTGTATATTATACACCTTTGTTATTCTTCCATTTCTAATATGTTTTATATTTTATATATTACATTATTGTAATGTGTTATTAGATATATCAGATATATTTCTGTATATATTATAATATCATGTATTTATATATTCTGAGATTGATATATTTGCATGTATACATGAACATACACCTATGCCTACAATGTATAACTTTAATGTTTTGTAAGGAATAGATGTTTATTACCTGTAAAGCTAAATAAATGAATTTTGGGAGATGCTCTTGAAAGGATCGGTAGGGTACATAGCGTGGGGCTCTTTGAAAGGCAGCCACCAGGTCGTAAGCATGTATTTGGTAGGCCACGGGGAGTTTTTGAAGGTTTTTGAGCAGATTAGATGGTAAGGATTTACAACAGTAGCTTCAGAGGGGCTCATGACCCACCTGAAGTGTGCACAAATATTGTGGATATGGACATACTTCAGGGGAGATCTCCAGAACTTTCCTCTGCTTCTACAAAATTTCCATGAGCCAAAACTTTTAACAGTGGGGCTGGTCAATTGGAATGGAGAGAAAGCATGGAGGCCAGAAGAGCTGGAAGAAAGCTTGGAAATCATGTGCACAAACCTCTTCTGCCTGAATCTCAAGAAAGTCACATTTCCATGTCAGGAACAGCGGACAAGTTTTAAGTGTAAGTCAGTGGGTCCTCTTCACCTTGTTTAATCTACTGTTCACATTCAGGAGTTGGCAATGGTGAAGTGGGTGAGTAATAATATCTTGAGCAAAGGAATGGACTTTCCTGAAATACTGGTTTTCCAAAGCCAGGCCCCACTTATCCACCCACACATCCGGGAGAGAGCTCAGATTTTCATTTTATTGCCTTCCTCTCTCCTATTTTGTTTTGTTCCTCCTCCTTTCATCCAAAAGAAACAATCACCAGTGACCCATCTCTGGGTGGGGACTTGGGTTAATGTTTCTCAAGGAAATGATCACAACTTCCTCTTGTCTACCAGCTAAGGGAAACACACCTATTTATGTTCAATTTACAAAGAACAAGAGTTTCCAGTACATGCTCCTTTATAAGTCACAATTCCATTACTAAAGGAAACCTGCATCCTGCCCAAACCTCAGGCAAGAAATAGATAAATATTTAAGTGGATACACAGATTTTACATCTTACAGCAGTTCAAGTAAGACACTAAAAGGATGCCTCCATCAGGGGCCCTGGGATCCATGGGATTTAGTAATCTTTGACCATTAAAAAAATAATATCCTGGAGCTTTTCAGGACCATGAGAACACAGTATGAACCCATCATGGAAGGGGCTCCCCCATGTGCAGAGATTGAAAAAAGAGGCTTTATGTCCCTCACTCTCCTGTTCGTCTGCAAAGGAGATCATGAGTCCTGGCATAGCTCTAAGGAAAATGGCAAAGCAGGTGGAATTTTCTTTGGTGTCTACTTTTCCTTCTTTCTGCCTCACCCTTGAGCTCCCTTCCCTCTCTCACCTTGAGTTTAGGATATTCAAATTATCTACAATTGCCCAGGGCTCCTAATTCATGTCCATTCATCTATGTAGCTCATCAGCGTATTCATCCAGTTAACATCTATTTAGAATGGATTAAGCGTCAGGCACTGGGCTGACCCACTGGGGTACCAAGATGGCTCTGACAGCTTCCCGTCCTTAAGGAGACAGAATTTACTGACTGGAGAGTTTGGGTTTCATTGTACAGGTAACTAGTTCTTAACCTTGGCTGTGTATTAGAATTATCCATGAGCATTTTAAATACAGAAATTCTGTTCTAATAGTTGGAGGTAGGGGCTGGGTACAGCAGGTAATAGTCGATATATTTTTGAAAGCTCCACTGGTGATTTTGCCACCAGGGCAGATAATGAGTAGGTGGGAGCCGCTGCAGAATTCTGGTCACAGGAATTCTGAACACTTGCTCAGACTTCTAGAACAAGAACATCATGCTGTTCTCCCAGACCTTCTTGATCCTCCTGTTGTTCTCCACCAAAACTCTCTTTTAAGTTCTTTAAATTTCATTTTCATGCAATTTATGAGTAGCATTGCTCTCACCCGGTTAACTAAATTGCACTTTGTTGCCCACAAGAAATAGAGGTGTTTAATTGAGTTGATTTTTCTCCCCCAAATCATTTCCTCTTTTTCTCATATACCTATTGCGTGTATGCTTCCATTAGCATTTAGCACTGTAATTCAATAACTCTCATATTTTAGTGTGTCTAAAACTTACTTTGGGTGCTCACAAGCAATGCGTTTTTCGTTTCACACCCAGGGCATCCGATTCACTGGGTCTGAGATATGTTTGGGAGCCTGCATTTTTTCCACTTTTTCATTATGTAGGTTTTCAAACATACCAAAAAGTTGGAAAAAAATAGATCCAAGAATACCTCCATAGCCTCCACCTTAATTCAACAATTGTTGTTTGCCATATTTGCTTTATCTCTCTGTTTGTATGAATGTGTGTATATGTGTGCTCACTACATATTTTTATATTGTTGAACCATTCAAAAGTAAATCACAGATATCATGACATTTCACCCTTAATACTCCAGTATGCCTCTCCCAAGCATGAGGATGTTTTCCTATGTAATAAAGATAATGATATCATTATCACTCCTAAGGAAATTAGCAATATTTCCAACATGTTGCCAAGTTATTTGCATTTTAACTGATGTCTCCTGGATCTAGCTCACTCTCTCAAGTATAGAGGTGGATATTTCTGACTTTATGGTGGGCTAGTGGAGGAGATCCCAGGGGAGCAACCAGGACTTATGAGTACAACCCAAGTAAGTACAACCCAAGTAAGTCTTGAGTTAGCTCTGAGTAGATTTCACAAATCAGGACAGCCCAATGTCCCAGCTGGCCAGAAGACCCATTCCACTTGACACAAAGCCTAAGAGAAGCCATGTCCCAGCTGGCCAGAAGACCCATTCCACTTTACACAAAGCCTAAGAGAAGCCAGACAGGTCATACAACTCCTAGGGTGCACTCCCACACCCTGGCTTGAACTATAAGAAAGGTGAAATGTTGTTTCCTGCCTTGGGAAACTTCAAAGAAAATCCTCCTGCCCTTATGTTTAAAATAGAAAGTTGGGTGGTGAGCGTACAAAAAGGTTTCTACAATCATTAACTACAATCCCAGTTTAAGGGATAAGATTGGTTCCGTGGAAATGAGGTTGAATGATTCTCTGCTGTGATTAAAGAGTTAAAATTGTGGTCCAGCGTCAGGCTTCAGGGGAGCTGTAAAGGACAGGGATGGTGGGAGTGGTAGCGTGATACTTTTGCATGCTTGCTAATATCGTCTCCATAAAACAGCATCAACTGCTGCTGCTGCACACAGTGTAAGTTTAACATGCTCCTTTAATATTTACAGCATGCCCGTAGAAGATTTCAGTGATTTCTGTGGCAAGTAATGAATGACAGCACAACCATGATCAGACATCTTCAGGAAAAAGTCTCTCAGAATGCTGGTATTCACAAATCCAGACCCGAGGACGATTCCTGGGTTCAGGATTTTCTAAACCTAAGGTTGGCACCATTTCATTATTGCCTACATGGTTCTGTAGGGTCATATCTCCAGGTTCTCCCCAAACAGCAAAAGTGGACTAGGAAAAGGTGATGGGAACAAGGGAGTCACTTGCTAGAACAGGTATCAGCTTGGGACAGACTTTTTATTTTTGTAATGCAGTTACAGTGAAAGTTACTCCTTGACTAAGAGAGCAAAGAACAAAGATATCAACAGAAGTGTGTGTGTGTGTGTGTGTGTGTGTGTGTGTGTGTGTGTGTGTGTGCCGTGCATGTCTATCAGTTTGGCAGGTATGGCTATCCAAAGCAGCACAGGTATTTAATAAACCCAAGATGTGGTCAGCACATTCTAATAGTACATCAGTCTTTCACCATCGCTTGCACTGAATTCCTCAATTATGCATTTGCTTGCCCCATGCTCTTCTCCACTGTGACACTCTGAGCCTGCATTACCTATGGAATTTTCCCAGGCATCTCTGTTTGGTGGTGCACCCATGTCAATTACACTTTTTTTTTTTTTTTTAACCACCTAAGGCTACAGCTTTCTGCTGTGGCACTGCAGGGTGCCAAAGGTGAAATGCCTCGTGGCCTCAATTTTTTTCCTCTATATTAGATGTAGATTCCATGAATCCACACCAGGTCTGTTGAGTTAGTATATGTAGAAAACAACCAAAGTAAATCCTCTAAAGTGTTTTACAGCCATAAGTACTATTATGCAGAACAGCAGAAAGTACTAATTTTATTATCTCTGGCATCTGGGTTTTCTTTGAAGGACTCAGAAATTGTTTTATCCCCCTAGTCAACATTATCTCCACATGAGCCACGTGGGCTGTCCCTTTTAGTCTCTTCATCCCCTTTCCTAGTGCTGAATATTCCCCTATTTTCTTCCCCTTTCAGAGAGCCCAGCACCTCCTGTTCTTGTGTCTGCACAAAGATGGAAGCCATTGAATTTGAACTCTTAGCCTCCCTCCTCTCCCCTTCAAGATTTCCCACTTGATCACCCTCTGGCTCTTCTTTGCTCTGACTTTGAGAATTAAGCAGCTGTTTCTTCTCTACCAAAGAAAACCCTCCTATTTGGACTCTTGATTCTACTGGTGCTCCTGCCTTTCACTTTGTTTAAGCTCCCAATTCTAACTTGTCTTCCTCTTCTCTGTTTTTATGGTCTTGTCTTGTCGGTTTTCTCCGTCTCTTTCTGCTGTTTTCTTTATAATAACATCTCTCGATGAAAATCTCACTCAATCTTTCTCTGTCATGCAAAGAGGTCGGCATCATCAAAATTGCCCTATTTTTAATACGTTGTTTGCATCGAATCAGGGCAGAACTTGCCATCATCTTTCTAGACCCATTTTATTTCTGTCTTGGAATTCTGTTAATCCCATTTACTTAGAATAAGCTGTTTTCTGAAAATACCACTCACAAAAATAGTTTTTAAAAACATTTAAAAACCTTCTATCTCAATCCATATTTCTCTAAAGGATGAAGGATCAGGGGGATCTGCCCAAAGCATCACTTTCTCCCATGTTGGAAGAGTCCACGTGTGAGACTGCTGAGTCTCATTGCTGAGAATGGCAGCTACGTTGCTGTGCCTTTGACACAGAAAGGGAGACCTCTTTCCTGAAGAACCTTGACTTTTGAGTCCTGACAACAGGGAGCTTTCATTATCAAATGGGTTCTTAAAACGTACTCAGCCAAAGACTACCAGGAACAAGTCTGTAGCATGAAAAAAAAGCAGATTTATTGCCTTGGAAAAAGGGAGGGCACATCAGAGGAGTGCCTGCCGCTAGACAAGCAGGAAGAGGTAGGCATCTTTTGTGAACTGGGCTCTCACTGAAGGACTTTGAAGAAAGTCTAAGGGAAGCAGGGATCAGTTTTGCATTGGTTGTTGTTTTGAGGTACGAGTAGAAAAAGAGGCAATTAACTAGGAACTGGGTGTTTTCATGAAGTGAAGGTGTCAAGATGACTGAGCAATTGGGTATCCCTAGTAAGAAATGAAAATAGCACGTGGTCTGGGGCATCACTGGTCAGTAACCACCCAAAGAGAGGGTCGTTATTGTAATTTCTAACTGCTCCTTGATCTTGGCAGAAACAGTGTTTTCTATTAACGTTGCAGCTGCCTTCATCTGTGTCTGTCCTCCCAGCCTGATTAGTGGCAGGGCTTTTTTCTTTTTTTCTCTTTTCAGTCCAAGTTGGTTTTCCCTCTTTCAATTCCAAACAGATTTTCAGCATCCCAGACTCTAAACTCACTGAAATACATTTCCCCACCTAACCAATTGTAAGTATTTGGGTTCATCTTGATTTAACTTAATAGAAAACTCTAGAGCAGACATCAAGCAACCTTAAAAAGTTGAGGCAAAGCCATGTGGTTTCACTCCCAGGTTCCAACTTAGGATATTTAGAACTTTTCCAAATGCCCCACCACTCTGCCTTTTGATGATGCCACTGCCCTCACAAATAGCCTTTCTAGATTAGAGCAGGTCTATTACCCTACTCCGAAAGCTTACTGGCCCCTCATTGGAAATCTCATTGTCTTTGAAGCTCACCATGATTTGGCTCTGTTCTACCTTTCCATTCTCCTCTCTTTCTATGTGTTTCACATTTGAGCCACATCAGAGCGACCCTTGTACTTCTACACTTCCATGCCTTTGTTTACACTTTCCCTCATCCTGGAGGGATCCTCTGCCCAATCAAAATCCTATTCTCACTTATCTGAAGCAAGAAGTTTCTCCACGAAGCCACTCCTGAATCAGCCTGTTGACACTACCAGCTGCTTCTTTAGCATTCCCATAGCACTTTGTTTATGCCTCTGGTTAGCATTGCTTTTCTTCGGTCTCCTAAGAACGCAGTGTTTTTTAGAGTTATTCTTGATATTTGGGGGGAAAAGTGTTATTCTACCGACTCTCTACGTCCTGGGGAACATAGAACTCTCTACGTTCTTAACCTGAAGTTCATGACTTCATGTCTGGGGACATGGGAAGGTGAAGTATCTTGTGAAACTTTATGTATACATCTGTATGTACACGTTATATAATTGTGTAACTTGTTGGGAAGAGGGTCTACAACTTTCAGCAGATGCTCAGAGATGTGTAACCCCAAAGAGGTTAAGAATAACTATTAAAATATTAGACTGTTGTGGAATGGGCACTCTGCCACTCAAACAGATGGGGGAGAGGAATACAAACAACCCAGAAATCATGAATGTGCATCAGATGTGGGTGCTTAGGGCATGGTACCCAGCTGGGCAGGTGGAGAACTCTATCCACCCAAAGCTGCCAAGGGCTATTTGCCAGTACTGATTAAACTCTGGACTGTACTTTCACTGACTTTAGGAAATTGCAATAAAATTCTGTCCTCCCCAGTCAAGGCACAGCAGCACAGTCATTGGCTGAGTTTGTCCACATAAATGCCCTGACCGTGCCTTTGCTGAGAAGCCAAGTTGGCAGTGGCAGCAATGCTACTTGTCCTCATCTACTTTTTCTATTCCCAGATAAATATTAGTTTGATTAATAATCACATTTCAGTCAGTCACAGGCACCATGAAGACTAAAATTCTGGAGGGAAAAAGTAGTGCATGACATATATCTTTTCTCCATCCTTAGACTAAATAGAAAAGCTCCTCAAAAGGATTATATGATGCCATATCTTCCTATTCTCTCACTTTAACACAGGTGTCTAAGTATATGGGTTGCAAGACAATACAGTCAATGTTGAGCATGAATGAGACAGCTATGACCTGACCTTCAGTGCAAGAGACAGGCCCTTGATGATACTGCCCATGAGAAAAAGACTCATGATTTTGAGAATGTTTTTCCTGCCACTTCTTCCATGCCTTTCTTAGAAAAGTCTCTGTGGAACTGACTTGGCTAATAACAGGTTAGCATTAGAAAAAGGCATGAAAAATATGTACACTTCCAATAGTCATGTGCATTCACATGCCCATCAACTAAGCCTCATTTTGGCACCTGTTGAGATCATTTGCCACAGCTTATTCTCTCCCACAAGGGTATGCAAAGAGAGAGCAAAAGAATATGCTATTCAGCACCAGGGTTTAGGGGGCAAAACTCCATGTTTCCTCTTCCTCAAAGTGACTAGTTATCATTATTACTTCTTTCTTTTCAAACAAACCCAGTTACAAAAATCCTACAACAGCAAAAGCATTATGAAAATCAATGATAATTCTTCCAAAAGCAAGTGTGACTGCCTTCAAACCTAGCTATTCGTGAGCGAAGGAGCTTACTTCTCAATCTGAAAAGCAATAAAACTTGCATATAGTCAAATCAACCCCTACCAATGAGTTCCTTTGGGATTAACAGATAATATTTTAACTCAGTAATTTTAAAATGAGCATGCATTAGAATCATCTAAAAGGCCTGTTAAAATACAGATTGCTGGGCTTCATCCCCAAAGTTTCTGATCCAGTAGATCTGGGGTGGAGCTGGAGAATGTGGATTTCTCATGAGTTCCGAGGTGATTCTGATGCTACTGGTGTGGAAACCACATGCTGATAACCACTGATGTAGGACTTTAAGGTTGTGAGGTATTGGTAATTAATTCAGAAACCAGGACATAACATGTTTTAAACTACCTAGTAATACAAGGTAACATAAGGGTCCAAAATAAGCTACAGTGTGTGTGATGTTGAGAGAGAGGGAATTCGGGGCTGGCAGGATTTGAGCTGACTCCCAAGTCCAGATGGAATTAAGATCATCAGAGAGGAAGGTGGAGGGCATTCTAGGATGGGCAGAAGAATCAAGTTAGTTAGAGGTAAGACTGGAGGGGTAGGTAGGGACCAGTTTGTGGAGAATGGCTTTCAATGCCATTCTATAAAGAGTTCAGATTTTATGTAGCAGGTAGTATTTCTTCCATTCCCACATTATTCCTCCCATGGCATGCAGTCACAAAGCTCTAGTTCCAGGTTACTGCAAACATTTTAACCTTCCCAAAGTATTGTTCAGCTAAGGTGAGTGGGAAGAGGGAAGGTTTTAGCATATCTCTGATATTTGATGAAGATACGAATTGAGATTGGGAGTTGGATTATTTGCAGTGTAGAGTCAATTTATTTTTCCTAGGTTGGAGGGATGGGAAAGCCAGCAACTTTTGGATGGCATCTGAAACACTAAGTAAAGCTTGTTTCAGTACGGATTTTGGTTGCTGACAGGAATACGAAAAAATCATGGATGTCTTGGGCAACTGTGGCTCTTGAAGTGGGCAAGACCATTCACTAGAGGCCAGTGCTTTTCAATCTTTAAGGTGCACATGTAGGAATCATTTGTAGATCTTTTTAAAATACAGATACTGATTCAGCAGGCCTGAAACGGTGCATTTCTAACAAGTTCCCAGAGGATGCTGATGCGGGGGACTGCAATTTGACGCAAGGTACCAGAGGACAACCAGAGCGCGTTAGGGGTAGAGAGGCCCGTGGGGCATCCTTCCCGAAGTACGGAAGGAGGATAAATGCGATCCTTAAAGAAAGGCCCTTCTCCAGTCACTCAGGAGAGCGGGGACAATGGTGTGGAAGGAGGAGGAGAGCGTGGGCAGAGCTGGGAAGGTGGCAGCCGGGGAGGGCGGCGGCGCCGAGGTGCGTCAGGTACGGGTGTTCGGGTGATGGCTGTCCGGCAGGGCACATTGCCGCGGCGCGTCTCCGCGTGCTCGAGGCGCGATTTCTGGTCTTTAGGCCCTCGGCGGCTCCCATCGCGGCTCCCGGGCGCCCAGCTGGGACCGCGGCGGCGGCGGCGGCGGCGGCGGCAGCCGGTCACTCCACCGCGCGGGCGGCGCACACCTAACCCGCCGGTCCCGGCGCTCTGGCTCCCGGAAGCGGAAGGGGAGCGCGGCCCGGCTAGGGCGGTGGCGGCGGGACTAGAGGAGGAGGAGGAGGCGGAGGGGGAAGAAGCGGAGGTGGAGGGGGAAGAGCTGCCGGCGGCCGCGAGAACAGCGGCGGGGAGAGGCGAGCCCCCGGCGCCGGTGAGTGTGTGCAGGCGCGAGAACGCCACGGCCGCCCCCCCGCCCCCGGCCCCTGCAGCCCGGCGTCCGGCCGCCCGCCCCTGGCTGCGCCCCTGTTCCGCGCCCTGTTCCCTGCCCGCACCTGCCCTCGCTCCCGCTCAGAACCCCGGGTCTTCTGCGTGCCCTGCCCGCCTGGGGCCTGGCCTTTCTCCCAGCATATTCAGCCAGAGCTGCAGCCGCCCGCCAACTGCCCCTCCTATAACTGGTGGTGGGTGGGTTCGTGCTCCAGTCAAGATGATTTGGGGTAGTTTTTCGTGTGTGTGTGTGTGTGTGTGTGTGTGTGTGTGTTTAATTAAAAAAAACCTTTGCCCTGAGTTTCTCGCGTGTGAACTGTAGTTTCTCTCTCTGTACCTGCGCCCGGAGACCTGCGTAGGGATCTGGGATTTATCCTTGCCATCACAGCCTTTCATTCATTTCCAGATCGCTGGGTGAGGCTTCAGAAGACTTACAGGAGGAGAAATAGTTTGCTCCTTTACTGACCTTCTGCCTCCCTCCCGCAGATTCAAGAGTGGTTTTAAGAAAATGGCTTATGGATGGCAGCAGTTTGCACTTGTTACCATTCACTGTAACAGACCGCTAGATTTTAACCGGGGAGTCCATTTAAAGTTGTGCTCTTTCTCAAGCTGTATTTGGAGCGTATTTTAAGATCCCTTGTGAGTCAGTGGAGGATGTCTGTATCTCTAGGGCTAAGAAAACCTGACCAGTTTATTACTTGAAAATATTGCTATATAGCAGTCTATAAAAGTACAAGAGGAAAAAAAAATCAAGGTCGTTGTGAGCAGGTCATAAATCATAGTGTAAAGTTACAGTATAAAATCATGACAACTAACGATAATTAAGCATGCAGGTTAAAAATATTTGTCAGATGGATCCAAGGCCTAATATGTGTACTTTAAAAAATTCACTGCCTTCCTTGTAGTAAAAAGTAATAATAATTATCATCTGATGATTGCTTAGTATATGCCATTCCTGAACTAAAAGGCCTTTGGTGTAATATCTTGTTAAATCCTTCCAACTCTTTAGATTTTATTTATTTTAAAGATAATATCTAGAGAGATGCTTTATTTTGCCGTAGGTGTGCTAAGTTGTCATGGCAAAAAAGATTTTTGAAGAGATGAGAAATCAGTTGGAAAGAAGGAACCAAATGATTTGGTGTCGTGGAAAGAAAAACTAGATTTTAGTTCCATTGCTGTCACTATTTAGCTGTGGGGTCATGGGTAGGTCAGTGACCCATGCCATTTTTCATTTATACAACCAGGAAGTCAGGATAAATTCTTTAATGCTTATTTTAGCTTTCCCATCCTTACTTGGCATATGCTAAGTTTGTAAATAATTTAAGACCCTTTAACATGTTAAAGTTACTTTTAAAACATTTACCTGAAGAAGTATTAGTAAAATTATATCAAAATATAACCAAAAAATGTATAATTCCATACTTTTAGAATAATATTTGGTGTAGTACTATTCCAGAATTCCTCATTTTGGAGGTAAAACAATAGGATTATATTAAGTCCCTTCAAACTGTTGTGACTTCTGTTAAATTTAACGTACTTTTGAAGCCGTAGTTGGAATAAATGAACTAGAGCATATTTTAAATAAAACGGTGTCACATTGCCTATCTCTGGGGTGTTTTACTTAATAAAAAGAAATTTAAGCATTTAAAAATGCAAACATGTAACCATCAGCTTAACAGGTATGTTCTAAAGAAGTAACCAGTGAATCATAAAATTTTTTACTTCTTATTTACCCACTGCCTGATTTCTCTAATTCATAGAGACTGATTCAGAACCTGTGGGAAAGCACATGGATAGAATAATGTCGTGTATTAGTGAAGAAATGAATTTAGAAGTCTAGTAATGTCTCCATGGAGCTTTTCTTCAGGAATTGTAATTGAATGTGAGTCAATAAAATCTTTTTCAGTGTAGAACGCTACATAATGGCATTATCAGTACTACCAGGCATAACAGGGAAGGCGGAGGAAAAGCTATTTTTATTACCAGGAACTTGTTCCCTAAGCTCAGTTTTACTTTTATATTAAGGAATGAAGACATTTTATATTACTTTAGTAAAACATTAGGGCTCAGTTTCAACTTTTCAAATGCACTAAGTATAAACGGCATCGTAGCATGTAGTAGAATAATCAATGAATTAATACCTCTTATTAAAGTTGAAAATGTTTTGCTTTGAATCAGTAAAAAATATAGGTGAATGACATGAAGAAAAATGTAAAAACACCAGTCTTGCTTATTATCAGAGTAGTGATTTTTTGTTTCTTTATTGGAGTATAATTGCTTTACAATGGTGTGTTAGTTTCTGCTTTATAACAAAGTGAAATCAGCTATATACCTACACATATATCCCTATATCTCCTCCCTCTTGCGTCTCCCTCCCACCCTCCCTATCCCACCCCTCTAGGTGGTCACAAAGCACCGAGCTGATCTCCCTGTGCTATGCGGCTGCTTCCCACTAGCTATCTATTTTACATTTGGTAGTGTATATATGTCCATGCCTCTCTCAGAGTAGTGCTTTTTTGGGTAAGAATCTTTGGTAAATTGAGTTAGCCTAGTTTAAAAAGCATATCTTAATAGACATGAAATAGCACTGCTTTCCATGGTAGCTACCTTCCCCAGAATATCTTAAAGTGATGGTAGATTATTTACTTATTTCCCTCTTTTGATGTACCATGGGAAGAAACGTGGTATTTTCAAAGTTTGTCTTCTGCCTTTTAGGCCTCTTCTTTCCCTGTGCTTTTCCTCTCAGGTAGATTGACTTGATCCATTTAAGAGACTGAATAGGTTTCTGCTCTCTTCATCTCTCTGTTGCTGCCACTTCCACAAAAGGGCAAGTTAGGTAAAAATTAGTATTTTACTACTCACTGATTCATTCAATTTAACTTAATGTGCTCCACTGTGATCTCAACCAGGCTTCTGATTTTAAGCCTTTTATCTGTAATTATGGAATGAATAACTTTTTTACCTGCTGCAGGATTTTCAACTTCAGCAAGCAGGGAGAGATTTTTTTTCTTTTAGTGTTATTGGTTTTAAGTCATGTCTGCTCTGGTAAAGCCTGGTGTGAAGGAAATCTAATTTAGCCTTTTGGTTTGTGTGTTCTTTTTTTCAATCTGTTCTTGGTGCAGTGGGTACTAGATAGAGGTAAGTAGCTGGCTTGCCTTTCCTCGTGGAAGAACATGTCTGATTCACACCCAGGAAATGCCAGAGTCTAACTTCTGGCTTTTACTGTAGCTGAAGTTTTTTCCTTGTGCTGTTTTTGGAGCAAAGGTTACCCGTGCCTTCTGTTCCTACCCTGCATTTAACTCCAGTTCTTCCCTTGCCTGTCCTGTCCTTTTTCCCACACCCATACCTTCCTAAATGAAGAGCCCTGCTTAGACATTTTGTACTGATTGAAACAGTATTTGGTAGTCTTTAATTCATATCATCACACACCTTCCCAGTTATTTTTGCTTTTTGTTGGGAGATTCTGAAGAAGTGTGTCGTTGTAGTGCAATACTTTTAATAAAGGTATTAATTTACATTTTTTTCACTCACGAGGCGGGTACACAGAAGAGCAACAGCTTACGTTCAGTTCTGCCCAGAATATAGTGATTTAAAGACTTGTTCTAGGAAGTGGATTCTTGAAACCATTGATGGTACAGGTTTGATATGCTTTGACACTTTGTCTACCCACATTTTAACAGTCTTCCTGGAGAACTGAGCAATTGGGTCAGAATTCCCTACTTTAATTCTGCATTCTTCCTTAGCTTTTGAAATCACGTCCTGGTTTTCTGCCATGCTTCATTGCTTAATTTCCCAGTCCTTCCACTTTTACCTGAAAGAGATTTAGTTTACAGGCTTTAGTTCAGTCACTCTATTTTAGATCAGATCTCTATTTTTGGTTTTCTGCTTGAAGAGACCTCACGCCAGCCTTGTGGAAATACAACCTCCCTACATGCTTATAGTGTGATGCGAGGGAAAAGGCTGTGTACTGTCCTATCTGAGGTTTCTCATCTCGACAAGTTCTCAGACTTCAGTGTTAGAGAAGGTAGGCAGCTGGGTATAGCTAAATTGTATTTAATGATGGTGACCCAGAAACACTGTTTCATCCTGGAGTTTGTAAGACTAGATGTACAACTCATCTTTAGTCCCCCCTGTCCTCCACCACCCCCCACAAACGCCCCTTTAAAGTTGCCATTGTTGGAGGTGCTTATCATTTGCCAGGCAATTTCTCTTTTAAGTATGACAACCACCTTGTGTGTTGATATTTTATTACCATTTTAGAGATGGTTAAACCGAAGCTTGAAAAGAAACTGAAGTTTGGAGAGCTAATAAGAGGCTGTTTCATAATTTGAATGTGGCTCTCTTAAGTGTCTGTATAAGATTAATTTCCTACTCTATTGAAATAAACTGAATACCTCTGATATTTTAAAAATTGAATTACCTCTTTGGCTAATTAAAGACAGCTATATCCTGATATTTTAGGTAGAATTACTTGACCAATTTTTCAGAGTTAATAAAATCAGAAATTAAATAGCTGTATAAATATGTAAGATTCATTTTAAGCTGCAGTTATAAGGTTTAAATTTTATACATTTAAAAATTTTATATATTTGTATATTAACCATTTTGTTTTGACTCTCTGGGGGGATTTTTTTTTTTTTTTTTTTGGTTTGCCCTGTAAATTGTTGATTGCAGTCTCAGATGTAGCAATGTTAAAAATACTTAACATTTTGTAGTTACAGAACTTTGAGATATTCTTTGTTATCACAAAATTTCTTGGGTTTTTAAGACTAGAATTGCTTTTATATCACGTGGGTGAGATTTGATTCCACAGTGATGGCGATGCTGAACTACATAAAACGTTCATCTCATTTTGGATGCTATGGCTGTGATTTAGTTCTGATAACTGTAAATGTAAAGTAGGATTTTTTCCTTGGTTTTAAGCCAGTGAGTGACTAGGGTTTGACTCATGGACGGTTGACTTGTGCTGTTACCTAATGTTACTGATGGAAACTACTGTTTTGCTGCAACAGTAAGAAGCCACCCTAGAGTCATAGCTTTAGCAGAATTACTGACTTTGGCCATGTTTCAGAGCACTTCATCGTACCACACTTAATTCTGCTTGAGATCTTTTCTAGAAGAAGATGAATTCATTCATTGCCACTAGAGTAGCAGCTCCTTTACTAAATCATTCTGTATTTTGTCTCTAAGAAGCAAATGTGCAGCCAAAGAGACCACTCTAAATTAGCTTAGAAAGTTAGAGTATAAACAAGTTATATATATATCACAATCTAACAATCATGGACCATAGAAAAAGTGACCCTGGGAGAAAGTACAGTTTAAAAAAAAAGTCTGTAAGGGGAATGGAAATGTAATGATAATGATTTTGATGTTTTTTTCCACATCCTCAGTATGTAATAGATTCCTATTGCTGTGGTAAGCAGTATGCATAACAAACTCACAATTTGTCCTTTATCTCCTTTCTTGGAGAATGGTACCACCATTCAGCAAGACCCTAAGCCAAAAACTTGGGAGTCATCCTAGCATCTGCCCTTTGCATGATTGATCACCACGTCCTATCAGTTTTACTCATTAAGTTCTTATTCTGCCCTTTTCCAGCATACCTCCTGTCTTAAGTGTTCCTTCCTCACCCCCCTCCCCTCCCCACTTCCTTTAGAAGTTACTGTTTTTGGGGTACTTACATGTGACCTCATTTCTCACCTGAATAACCAGTAAGCCTAGCTTATTCCATATAGTCAGTCTTGGAGCTTTATCCATCCACCCAAGTTCATTCTTCAAAGTGTTGCTCTTCTTTCCAAAATGCACATTTCATCATGGCATTCTTCTGCCTTTAATCCTTCAGTACTTTCCAAACTACTTTCTTCAGGGTGAAGTCCAAACTCATTGGCATGGTTTAACAGTGTTTTTTATTCTTAGATCACTCTCTTCTTGTAGGTCATGAAATCAGTCTAGTAGGCTGTGACCAGCATTATATATTTTTATTAAAGTGAAATATAATAAAATAGTACACTATCAGAGTACGTCACATATAGTCAGGGTGAATATCACTTCATTAAACTTTTTCAGTTATATATTTTATATATGTGAAATATATACTCACATATCTCATATATTTCTGTGTATATATTACCAGATGTCCTGAACTATATTTCTTAAAGATGCTTGTGTTCGAAAGGTTAAATGCGTTTTATCCCATTCTTCTGTATGCAATGACTCTAGTCATTTCAGTTTACTTAGATTTTCTTTGCCTGCCCTTATACCTTTGCGTACTCCGCTCTCTTGTTCAGAAGAGCCTCGATTCTTCATCCACAGGTTTTGCTCTCTCCAGAAATCTTTTCCTGATGGTAACGTACCAAAAGAAATTTTTTATTGCAACCTTGTACACACAAATATTTACATAACTGAAAAGTTCCGTGAACCAATACCCTTCCTGTATGAGATGCATTATTGCCCCCTTGCCCTCTGTCTTACTTTGTCTTACTTGGTATTGATCATGTCTGTTTACTAGTTTGTCTCTATTGAGAATAGGGAGGGTCTCTTTTTTATCTATACCAGTGCCAAGGCGTAGTAATATAGATAGTGATAGAATTAGTGAGATACTGAATCAGTATATGTTTTCTAGAACTCTTTACAGTATTATTGTTTTAGCCTGAACTGTAGAAACTAACTTTAATGGTTGATTCTCTTAATGGTTTCATTATAGGAGGATAACGTTTTTCCTGAAAACATTTAAACTAATATGTGCTTCTATTTTAAACTCTTAATTTATGTTTATCAATTGTGATTAGACAGTCCAGGCCTAATATCTTGATAGATATTACATTGGATTTTGTCACATCAGTGACCTCAGAATGTATTGTCATTTTGTGATTTGTGGTCAGTAAGTCTGATGAAGCCCAAATGCTGGACATGTAATACTAATTTGATTTTATGGGAACTGAGTGGTTTCAAAAGAGAGAACGTAGAATGTTCATGTGTAATGGTAATCAAATAAAGATTTTGGGGGGCTGGCTGGATTAGATATGAAAGCATAGAATTAAGTGGAGTTGAATCACTATTTCTAAATTTAAACTTTTTTTTTTGTAATTGACATTTTTTACAGTTAGAATATTTAGTTGCTTACAGTTTTTATCTTTGTTGTGAGATATTATTTGTTAAACCATTAATAGATTCGCACGGAGAACTGCTCTTGAGGAGAGATCCATTTGTTGGGATATAATAAAAAGAATGAATCAAGATAAAACCTCTAAATGCAAGTACCAGAAAAATTACAACACATCTCAGTGAATTTGCAGGTGGTAAGTGCATTTAATTTTAATGGGAATATGTTTCTGAATTGTGCGGCGTAGTATCCTTAAAGTGTTTCGTTTAGATGAATTTAACAATCTTTCATTTGCAAAAAAAATGATAGTTGCTTTATGTTTATATAAAATTTTCGTATTATCTTTTAACTACACATTTTCTTAAATAAGGCTTTTTCCATAGAGAAAAAAATCTGTAAATAATACAAGTTTCAGAAACATCTTCCTGAATTATAAGTTTTATATGGCTTTACAGCTGATGCTTCTGTGCTGCATTTTTAAAGATATTAACTTTAAAAGCATTTCATATAAGGATAATACATAGTGATAAAGAGACGCTAAAAGTAAAAATTTTGTTTGTGAGGTTGTAGTGTCAAATCACACCTTATTGGCTATCTTTATTTTTCAGTTGGTCGAGAAGAATTTAGAAGTACATATGTCTATTAATAAACTTACATGAACACATAAATATATATGTAAAATGTGACAGCATTCCTTCTCACTACTCTTTCCTTCCTCAGCCCACTGGTAACCACTGTTAACAGTTTGGTAGATGTGTTTTCTTCCACCCATACAGAAATTACTTATACATATTTTTTTTCTAACAAAAAAAGAAACATGTTATCCAACGTACATCTGAATACCCATCACCTAGATTCTACAACTAATATTTTACTGAACTACATCACATACTCATCCATCTCTCTGTCCACACATCAGTCCATTTTTTGAGGGGATCCATTTGAAAGTAAATTGCAGACATCAGTATACTTCCTTCCCCCTCTCCCCAGTCAGTTTACATGCGTATCAGCAATGGATGAGATTGTCCTTTTCTCTGTGCCCTTTCAACATTGGGTGTCACCTGTCTTTCTAGAATTTTGTCAGTACGAAGGGTAAATAATATACCTAGTGATTTCACATTTTCCTAATCAGTAATGATTAACCACTGGA
The DNA here is from genome assembly GCF_964270905.1 of Leucopleurus acutus. Classification (NCBI taxonomy): domain Eukaryota; kingdom Metazoa; phylum Chordata; class Mammalia; order Artiodactyla; family Delphinidae; genus Leucopleurus; species Leucopleurus acutus. The sequence goes on along the minus strand of NC_139150.1, from coordinate 64,061,040 downwards.
TTTTTTTTTTCTTTTGTGAATTGCCTCTCTGTGTATTTACTTTGTATGACTCTTACTAGTCATATGGTATATTATTTTTTTCCAGGGATGCTTTGTCTTTTAATTTTGTTTCTGGTGTGTTTTGAACTTCAGAAATTTTAATCTTTATGTGGTCAAAGGTGGCTTATGGGTCTTGTTGAAGATCTTCCTCATTCTAAGATTATAAAACCACTTGCTATATTCTTCTACTAGTTTTGCTTTTTATTTGGAAATTTGAAGAGAAGGAGAAATCACTGTGAACTAAGGTGCCAGGAAAAATTTCATATGGCGAGTGAGATTCAAATTGACCTTGAAGTGTGAGTTGAATTTAAATAGAGTAGACAAAATGGTAGAGACATTTTGGACAGAAGGAATGAGAGAGGGAATATATTTTTCATATTCATGGAACAGTAATAAGACCACTGGCTGAGGTGGCGAGTCATATAAAACTGCAAGTTTAGAGATATTCATTTGGCTCCATTTCTTGTAAATTATTTTGGCTCACTTTTTAAAATCTGCATTCTGGTGTTACAGTTTTCTGTCATGTAATAGTTTTCTGTCACTTTCTTTTCATAGTGACTTCAGTATTCTTCCTGAGGAAAATATGTGGTGAAATTTTGTTGCCTGAAAGGGCAAAAAAGGGAAAGGTGGTTTCCTACCAGAGTAGTTTGAACATTGTGAATATTTACTAGTCTAGTTTATTAGAGTTGAGTTATAATTTCTTTAAAAAAAAAGTCGTGCTGTAGTAATTTACATCATTAATGAAGTGAGAGCACTCAAGTATAGTTACCAGATATCAATCTTCAAAAATGTTGAAATACCAGTGTGTCCACTAGTTACATCAAAGAGTTATGAGCTCACCATTTAATATACAGATTAATATGTTGGATTCTCTAGCTGATGAAAGTATTTACAGATGCCACCCTTAAGACTGAGTAGCAGCATTGTGTTCCGTTTGGTTGTTGCTCAGGATGTGTAGTAGTTTCTGTTCAGCCGTGAGCCACGCCTTGGTAGATAATAACTGAGTGGAGTGATCCTGCAACTTTACCAGTTACACGTTTCTGGTTGTAATCTGATTTGGAGCTCTTGGAAGGCTACTGTTTTCTTTTCTACAATCTAGTTGTAAGGATTATGTGGCACTAATTATGTGGATTAATTTTCACTACTCAGGTATTTAAAAAAGTATTCTACATCTTATTTGTTCATTGTTTTATTTTTCTCTCCTTAGCGCACTTTTCCTTGGAGATGCTTGTTCTTTTAGAGCTTGTTGTCTGTGTATGTTTATATCCAGGAAAAACAGACACATTTTTAACTATACTTTTCATTTATAGTTTCTGTTGTGAGGAACTCTTCTTGCAGTGATAAGAAAAATTTGTTATTCTCTGGTAGAGGAGAATAAAAATAGAGTTTAAAAAAACAAATGAGTGTTTGATAATTTTGCTACTTGTTTTGCTGGCTTGTATGCTTTTCTGTTTCTAATACTAATACATTTAGAAATAAGTAACGAAATTACTCCGTTCTGTATAGTTACTAGAATTCATTGTCTGTTTTTTTAGTCGTGAATGGAACTGAAACATTAAAAGAAAGAAAGTACATGAAGTTAATGATATTGAACATGTTGAGAGACAGAGCCTTCTGTCATTCTTTTAGCACTTGATGGTTGGCAAGGCTATAAAAATAAACATTCTTTTTAATGTTTCTCTTTTTAGGTATGTTGATAGCTTGTCATTTGTATTTGAGTTCATTTAGCTTTTAAAATAATCATCCCTAGAAAATTAAATCCTCTGTGACTTTCCTCACTTTAACGATACTGATAGGTCTTTTAATTTTTAAATTAAAAGGTAATGAAGTTCAACTTTTACTTTTTTAAAGGCCTAGGCATTATTCCTATTTTAAAATTCATACATAAGTGCTAACTGAGACCATATCTGATTTAAAGAGTTGGGTGGTGAGTTTGAGTTCTTGTCTTTTTTTCTGCTGTCCCAGTGTTTCCAGGTTCTAGGGATAACAGGATAGGGGCATTCTTTTAAAATTAACCCTTAATCTTTTTTTCTTTGTTCTGGTAGCTTTGTAACTTTAAAGAACATTGGCAAGGCCTCTAAAGGGTAGTACCCTGAGGCTCTTCAACTGATGATAAATTATCCTTAGAATGAAGTAGTCTGGGATAGAAGCTGGAAATCTGGGCGTCATCCTCCAGAAGCTTACTGGTTTGATTCTGTTCTTCAGTTGATCTCTCCAAAACTAATTTTGGCTTTTGCCTTCTCGTAGCCTAAATGATCTTTGTCTTTAATTTCATCCTCCACACCAGAGCTTTAATCCTTTATTTAAAACATAAACCTCATTATGTTACCCGCCTGCTTTAGTAGCTTTCCAGCGCCTAAGAATGGCATCTTTATATCCATCATGATATAGCCCTTTATTTCTTACCACTTGCTCTCCCCTGAAAGGTTTGTGATTTATCATGGCAGTTTGTAATACCTCCTACAATTTTTACTCTTGTCTACCTCCTGTTCTTCCTTCTGTTTGCAGTATTGTTGTCACTTTTCTTTGCTTGGATAACTTTTACTCTTTTAAGATTGAACTCAGTTCACTCCCCAGCAGGGGGGTCTTGCCCTGATTTAATCAGTCCCCATCTTTCTGTGCCTATAGTAAGATCTTGTCCACATCCCTGGAATGTATTATATTAAACCCATTTTATGGCTCTTTTCCCAATTAGACTGTTGGTTCCTTTAAGCAAAGACCATGTCTTATTCATCATTGTATCTACAGTGTCTAGCAAGTGACTAGTATATAGTGGAGGCTCAATGAATATTTGTTGAACTGAGTTCAGCTCATTGCTGTACATTGAAGTCTTAGTGAAGTTCCTGGATCCGTGGTTCCTGGATACCCGTCAGCTGTATCGAGACACCTGGGGAGCATTTTAGAACATTTTATAGGTTTTTGAGCATTACTCTGTAAAGAATTATGATTCAGTACATCTGGAATGAGGCCTGGGAATAAGTACTTTTAAAAAGCTCCTCAACTGATTCCAGTTTGCTTATAGGTTTGAGAAACATTGTCCTAGTGTATTATTGTATTATTCCATTGTATTTTAGGTAAAAAAGTTGCCCCCTAGACCTCATATAGTAATTTATTATTTAAGGTTTATAAATTATAGCTACTAAAGTAAGGATATATTTTAGGTCACTTTTTTTTTTTTTTGCGGTATGCGGGCCTCTCACTGTTGTGGCCTCTCCCATTGTGGAGCACAGGCTCCGGACGCGCAGGCTCAGCGGCCATGGCTCACGGGCCCAGCCGCTCCACGGCATGCGGGATCCTCCCGGACCGGGGCACGAACCCGTGTCCCCTGCATCGGCAGGCGGACTCTCAACCACTGCGCCACCAGGGAAGTCCTAGGTCACTTTTTAAATACCATATGTAGGAGTATCTTTAAGCCTCTCATTGTGAGGCCTATTAGCATTTTGTTAACACTGAACTGAAAAAAGCCCCATTTAAGCAGGAGTCTTCTCGAATTGATAGTAATATTAGTTGGGCTTCATTCCATGAATTTAAGTATTTTTGGCAATTTGTAATTACTTCTCACTTTTTATTATAATTTTTCAAAATGATTTTTAGGCATTTTGTTGTGGTTTAAAATTAAATTAAATTGAACAAATCTTAAGTGTATGTAGCTCAGTGAGTTTTTACATATGTAGATATCTGTAAGGCAACAGGTCAACATCTAGAACATCTCTAGCTCCTCAGAGTTTCCCCCATTTCCCTTCCCAATTAATAAACACCCCTCCCACCACAAGATGAGCACTCTTTTGACTTGTATTACTATCAGTTAGTCTTATGTACAAAACCTTTTTGTAGTTTTAATCATATCTTTTGGTGAATATGTGCACTCATTTCTCTTGAATTTACACATGGAATTGCTGAGTTAAGGGCAGACTTGTGTTTAACTTCAGAAGGTAATGCCAGTTTATACTCTATGATTGCAATTCATATGAAAATTGAAATTAAATTATTTGAAGCTTATGGTGAAATTTTAATAGGCTGAAACTTCCCTTTGTTTTCCAAAGTGTTCTATTTTGTCAAAAATATACATAGAAAGAAAATTTAAGTGTCATTTTATAGTTGCCAAAAAGGTAGTTTTGTTTTATTCAAATAATTTTTCCTATATAAGTAAATTTTTCTTTTTCCCTTTCCTTAGGTTGATCTTTCCTGTGGGTTGGCAGGCAGTCATAGGACTGCAAAATGGGTCTCCGGATTCACTTTGTTGCTGACCCACATGGTTGGTGCTGCATGGGTTTGATTGTCTTTGTCTGGTTATACAACTTTGTTTTAATTCCCAAAATTGTCCTCTTTCCTCACTATGAAGAAGGACATATTCCAGGCATATTAATAATAAGTAAGTTTCTAGATCTTTATTTATTTCTTTGGATAATTAAAGCTTTTTCTCATTGTGAATGTTTTTGGAGTAAAATACCACTATAATAACCTTCCTTTTAATATTATTCAGTGCTATTAATATGAAGTTATTTACTAAATTATGGACATTTTTAAAAAGAATGGCCTTTATATATTTTGCAGGGTTAGATAAATGTGATATCTTCGTACCTAACTCTACAAAATATATAAAGACCATATTGTTTAATAAAAGACTGGCACAATAGTGCTCTTTGTGTAGGTCTGTGTGTATTTTTAATGTTTCTGTTATATACTTATTGCAAATGTGGAAGGAGTTTTAAGAATGATTATGATACACATTATTGAGAAAAAGTTTCATGATATCAAAGTTATTGATTATGATTTTGATTATGATAATACTTTGAACTTCTGGGTAATTATTTTCTCCTATAGTTTAATGGTGATGGTTTGCTTATGATTAAAAGAATAAGATTGAAGTGATATGATTTACATGTACATGGCATTTATCATTTTCATGTACATTATGTCATTTTGATCTCATAAGAGCTGTGGGAAGTATAATCTGTTTTACAAATGATAAAACTGACCAATACCATGCAGTCAGTCCTGGAGTTAGCACTTGAACTAAGTTTCCTATTACAGGTGCAGTGCCTTTATCCCCCCAACAAAATGCCTATTTCTTTTTCATCTAAAAGGTAGAATTATGATGAATGAATATATTTTCCTTTACTGTTATTTTTTCCAGTTATTCATTTTAAAACACAAAAATTTCTAGATTCTTTATTTTCAAATTAACTATCTTAAGATCTATTGAAAAGGGCAATTGAACATCACTAACCCAATGTAATTTTGAAGCTAGCCACTTAGAGTTAATGAAAAAGTTTAATTGTAGAATAGGTTTAAAAATGCTGCTTTGATTCTGTCAAATATAGTACATGTAATAATTAAAAGGGATTCATTTATACCAATATTAGTAGGGAATTTCTGTTAATAAAGAATCTGGTTTATAACAAGTTTATCAGTTATTATTATACAAAATAACTATTTAAAATTACTACATTTTAGATAATCCTCTTGGCAGTATTTTTTGATGAATGGAATGAATTAATCATCTTTCCATCTTATTTTTGAAAATTATTTATCCTGATGGTATTAATTAAAATATACATTTATCCTTTAGATATGCTTGTTGAAAAATGTTTTGAAGGGTAAATACGAATTTTATTTATTTCCTTATTTGTTTGTTTATTTCCAAGTATTCTATGGCATTGCCATATTTTGTCTGGTTGCCTTAGTGAGGGCCTCAATAACTGATCCAGGAAGACTCCCTGAGAACCCAAAGATCCCACATGGAGGTATGGTACCTTTCAGATTTATCAGTTTTACAATGCCAGAATTATCATCTTTATTAATGTATTTGACTGCCTTTAGTATATTAATTATATATGTCATGTAACGCCGCTTTCAAGTCTTTCCTCAGTTGTTTCCTTTCCAGACTTCTCAATTTAAAACCACACATCTCAGCTGACTCCTCATATCCCCCACTCTCTGGCTCTCCTTTTCAGTTTACTTGTTTATTTATTTGTCTCTCCCTCCTCCCACTCTAGATCTGTGTAACCTCTGTGAGGGTGTAGATTCTTTGTTTTGTTTTCTTCATTTGTTCAGTACTGTATCCTTAATGCCTAAATAGTCTCTGTCACTTAGTAATAGTTGCTAGGTAAATATTTGTTGAATGCTATATAATTACTGAGAAATTATATTTTTATTTAGTAAAGGAATTTTTTGATGGTGCCACTTACCTCATGATATTATTGATATAATATTGCTTAAATATTTGTAGTATTATAATACTATTGCCTGTATTTCTTCAAGTTCGAAAAATTCAGTGAAAATTTTGAAAGCCTTTTATTCTAGTGTCAATGAAGGTAATTTTTGGTCACTTTATTGCATAGTAACCATTCAGGCAACACAAAGAAATTACAAATGTATTGCTTGTTTTATTACCTGCCAGATATAGTAAACCTCCTTTACCCTCTTTCCCAAGTTTCACTTTTCCATCATTTGCTATGTAAGCTTTGAGAACTCTGTACTTTCTTCTAGAAAGAAATTTATATGTCTTTGTTATACATTATAGAACCAGAAAAATTTTTATAGTAGTTTCTGAACTTGCTGTACATTAGAACCACGTGGGGAGCTTTAAAAAATCTCAATGTCCAGATCACATCCCATATTAATTAAATCAGAATATCTGGGGGTGAGAGCCAGGTATCCGTATTTTTGAAAGATCCAAGGTGATTCTAGTGTGTCACAAAGTTTGGGAACCAATGTACTAATTCTTTCTAAACTTAGATAAACTGGCAAGTCACTTATATAGCCTCCCTTGAGTTTCTGATTGTTTTTTGAGATCCCTCATTTGGGGCTTACTTGGTGTTGCAAGTTTAACGATTAAGTGGGAATGATATGACACTGATGTTTATGTAGAAGTTTCTGAAAATTATCTTGAATATTTAGTTTTTATTAATTTATAGAAGCAGTATCACTGTCATTTAGCGGTTATTGTGTGTGTGCGCGTGCGTGTACCTGTGTTTGGTCAGGGAGGATGGCACTCTGTAATTTGTATAGAATCCCTCTTCTCTACTAGCCTAAACCAAAGGCTCTCTAAGATATTGATACATGTATTTTCTTTTTTTTTTTTTTTTTGCGGTATGCTGGCCTCTCACTGTTGTGGCCTCTCCTGTTGCGGAGCACAGGCTCCAGACACGCAGGCTCAGCAGCCATGGCTCACGGGCCTAGCCACTCCGCGGCATGTGGGATCTTCCCAGACCGGGGCACAAACCCGTGTCCCCTGCATCGGCAGGCGGACTCTCAACCACTGCGCCACCAGGGAAGCCCTGATACATGTATCTTCTACTTCAACTCTAAAACCCAATGTTATCAGAAAATCAAAGAAGCAGGCTTTTCCTAACTCAGGACTCATTTCTGATGAAATCTTTAGTTTGCTGTGGTCAAACATTCAAATGCCTACATCTGTCAGATACTGCAAATCAGTGAAAGGGGCCAGGGAGGAACTATTTTACGTTGAAAATCTCATATCTTATCTAAAGGGAGTGGCACTATTCAGCTACAGTGAAATAGTCATACAGGCCTGGTATTATTAGATACTGCAATTTTTGAAGAGAAAATATGGAATCTCAATTTTTATGAGACATTTCATGATTTTTAAAAATACTGGCAACTAATTCAAAATTTTTAAAGCATTGTTTTAAAATAAATACCGAACGGATTATACCTGTGGGTCAGATTGAATCCACCTGAAACTGCTGTGTTACCTTTAGCTTATAGACTCCAGTGATGGAGGACACCATGGCATCTTGCCAACTATTTGGATAGCTGCATTATATCTGGTCTCATTGACATTTGGCCTGTTTTTCTTCAGTGAAGAGTTCCCATTTGCCCAACCAAAAAAACATGCATTCATTTATCACATTTTAATGTTTCGAAAGTCTCTTGGTATTGTTACAGAGCTACACTGGCAACCGATTCTGTCAGAAAACCTCTGTTAAAACCCAACCCTTGTATTGATTTTTGTAGTTTCAAGTTATATTTTTCTCCCCAAAACATTACTTTGTGATTTGAGATATAGTAATTGAGAAAAGGCCCCCTAATATGTGAGTCTTTTAAAAGACTCAAATAGAAGGTGATTCCTTCCTTTTTGAGGGATAAACCAAACCAAATCTTGCTTTATAGTCATTCATGCATTTACAGCATTAATAAGGTTCCCTGTTAAACAATGAGATGCTGTTTACCTTACATTAAAGAGCATCTATCATTTATAGAGTTTGCCTTTTTTCTTTTATTTGTTTTATGTTTTGATTTTTCTTTCCTTTAAAAAATGTATCTGTTAATTTTTTATCTTCTATAGCTACCATAAATTAGGAGTTGGATTCTGTCTCCCATAGGCTTTTATTTTGTTAGATGGGTAGTACAAAAGTCTTGTAGGTGACCATCAGACACCAGAATGTATCAGTCACCAAGATCCTATTTGGACATGAATAAACCCTGAAGAAAAAAGGGAGAAGACTAAGAAATGGTTTATAGATACATAGGGTGGTAGGTTAAGATGGATGGCTTTTTTTCTTGCTCTGCAAAGCAAAAACATAGATGATACTTTAATTTCTGGATTTTAAAAATAGTGATTTTTTTTCTTTTCTAAAAACATAAATGTGTGTGTGTACTTGTGTGTGAAAATGTGCATTTTCATTTGTATTTTTCATTTTAGATTCTTACATCTTAAATTGAGTCTTAAATGGCTCAAACCCTTTCTTTGAACAAATTTATGTACCAGACCATAGGTCAGCACATTCTTCTGTACTGTTAAGGGCCAGATAACAAATATTTTTAGCTTTATGGACCATATGGTCTCTGTCACAAGTCCTCAGCTCTGTCATTGTAACCCAAAAGCAGCCATAGAAATATGTAAATGAACGGGCATAGATAGCTGTGTTCAAATAAAACTTTATTTATAGACATTGAAATTTAAATTCCAAGATTTTTATATGCCACAAATTATTATTGTTATGATCATTATAATTTTCAATCATTTAAATTTGTAAAAAACATTCTTACCTCATGGGTCACACAAAAACAGGTGGTGGCCTGGATTTCCCTGTGGACTGTAGTTTGCCAACCATAGTCTACACTACAGAATGAATTACAGTCTTTCTCTGACTCTAGCCAAACGCTCTTTCCTGAGGATACAACATTTTAAGTATGAAATAAATAATTTATTCTTTGCAGTATTATGTGCTGAAATTGCCAATAGCGAATACCCCATATTTATTTTTTAAGGGGCTGGTTTAAGAACATAAAGTTTTCATGTTGTCTTTTAATGAAAATTGGCTCATCAAAGAGAGTCTCCTTCCTGACCATATTCCTTGTAGTATGTGAATTCAAAGTTTTAACATTGGGATATTTGGGAACATCTAACATCCACTAACATCTAGGGGAAAAAAAAAAGTGACATGCTTGTGACCTTGTATTATGCTACGAATGAAATATTTCTGTTTCACTAACAGTTAAATTATCATAGTTCAATTGTACCTAAATTAAGCTTTAATATTGTTGCTCTCTCATGTAATATGTTTTCATTAAAATAAGAATTGTAAGTAAGAAACGGAAGACAATTTTATTTTAAAGTGAAATATTTTAAATGTAAAAGATAATTTCTCAACTTTCATATTATTGGAATGAACAGTTGATTTGATATAGCTTTTATTCATACTTTATTGATTTCTTCAGAGACATTGGTAGCAGAATGTTTTTCCAACACTTTACTATAAAATTCCAGTATCTTGATTTTACTTCTGGCCATTAAACTAGAAATAATGGAATTAAAATAGGGTATCTTTTTAGAAAATTGAAAACTACCCACAATTCTATTACTTATATTTAGAATCTTTCATTAAAAAAATTTTTAAACTTTTCATGCTTTAGCAGGGATTTAGTTACTACCTACTGTGTGCTGGGTCACATTTTGCATATACTAATACTCACTCTGAGTATTGGAGTTAGGTTAATTTTACTATGCCCATACTTTTAGTGAGGTTAGGATATAGTTTTCCATAAGTGATATAAAGTTTAAAAATTTTTATAAAAGTAAAATTCCATTTCAAGAAATATTAAAATGATATGTTCTATATAACAATTGTCTTATCTTGGTAGATGACTGTCCCATAGAGTTTTTATGGATCTAATTAGAGCAGTTCTTAATGAAAACAAATGACTTTTCCCTTTATTCCTGTAAACTTCATGTTTTTAAGCACAAAGCTTAATTGTGTGCTCTTTCACAACAGACTAGAGGAAACTGCTATTTGGTGGTAGGATAGAATTTTGTAAAGGACTCCTTTATTTCCATTAAATAGTAATCTTCTTGTAATCTTCTTCACCTCTGAAACTATTCTAGTACCTCTTAAACCCATCTGAAATCTTTTTCCAACCCTCTCTCATAAACATTCCCAAATGAGTCCATTAATATTTTAAAAACTGGTTTCGTGTGGGGAGTTTGGAAGGATGCCATCTCTGTTTTTCTTACAATATCGTAACGATTGATTTTGACTTATTAATCTATGAAACCAATACTCAGCATTATTTCTTCTTTAGAGCCTTTAGATAATAAATTTCTAGAAATTAATTTGTTTAAATATAATTCTGTTTTAATGTAATAATTTGGTTGTACTTCGGGGTTTTGTCATTAAATTTTACTTACAGCAATATGCTTAAACTCAAATATGTTGTTTTCTATCTCTTAGTTTAACTATTAATAGTGTCTTATTTTTATAGTGTTTAAAATTAGAAACGTACAAAATAAAACATGCATAGAATAGAGCAGCAACATTTTTGGCAGACATTTTCACTGGACACTTAGACATATATATCGAAGAATTCCTATAAACTCTTCTAAACACTTGTTGCTAAATTTCAACATTATTCATGTGCCTTTATTAAATGGATTTTAATTTCCTCCTCTAGAAAGGGAGTTCTGGGAATTGTGTAACAAGTGTAATTTGATGAGACCAAAGCGTTCCCATCACTGCAGCCGCTGCGGCCACTGTGTTAGGAGAATGGATCATCACTGTCCATGGTAAGAAATGAGTAATTCACTTTTTGGAAAAAAAGGTAGTAAAAAATAAATCTTAGTACTTAGCAGATTTAAACAAAGGTTATATTAGAGTTACACAGTTTAAGAAAACCTTTTTAATGAAGATCCCTTTATTTGATCATATGGTTCTGTCAACTCCCAAAGTCATTTTTTCCAGAGATCCTATATTTTCTCACAAGGAGATATTTGAGCAGAAAACTAAGAATTAACATGCACCCAAATATACAAAAGAACTAAGGTGGTTTTATTAAATGAGGCAATGTATGTAAAGCATTCAGTGTAGTATCTGACATAGAAAATACTTAAATATAAATATAGTAGCTGTTATTGTTTCTAACTGTAATAAACCGTATACATCTCATTGTTTGTATTTCCCTTCCAGTTTGTTTAATTAAAGAGTAACACATTTCAGATACCCTTATACCTCATTTCACCCACTTTCAGCCTTTTTCAGTGCTATGAATTGGTAATAGGTATTAACATTACATGCTGGCTGGATGTGTAAAAAGTGGTAGTTAGCTGATTCTGCTGAACTGCCAACATTTTTGGTCAATAGGGGGCTCTCTTGTAATATTTAAAGAAAATGTTCAGTTGAGAAATAGAATTTTTGAAAACAAATGCTGTGAGAGTTCTTCATTGTATCTCATTTCAAAGCTGTCACAAAAATCTGTGAAAAAGATATTGTATTTAATTCTGCTTTCCTAGCATGGGATCTCTGTATAAATATTTAAACTGGTATGGTGTAGCACTTTATAAATATATCTATATACATATATATTTATGTTTGTACACACATACATGCATATATGCAAAGTTAGCTACATAATAATCTTCTTAAATTTATAATTGCATTTATCTAAGTTTGACTCAGGGTAGAGTTTAGCTTTGCCTAGTAATGCTAATCAATTTAGAGTTTCCCTTGTTTTTGATAACACAGGTTATTATTAGCAAGCTTTTAGTAAGAATTTGGTTTTCACTATAAACTGATTGTTTAAATACAAGGTAATTTCCTGAGATTAAGAAAAAGTAAAAGCAATTTGTTACTATGTAAAAAAGTTGAAAATTCCATCAACAGGATAGTTTAGTATATAACATACAGTTGGTGTTGAAAAAATGTGCCTTGACTTTAAACAGATCAATTCTCAAGTGATTTTACAAACCTCAGTGTTCTGTTTACAGTTGCAATAGTAGTAGATTTTTTAAAGCTATATAAAACATGTATTCAGGTAAGGGATAATCACACTTAAAAACTCAATTTTATACACTTTTTAGAGTACTATTTCTGATTAAGAGTATAATAAATGTTCAGGATAGTTGGTTGGATATTGATACCTCCTTTTAAGTGAATGCAATAGCTTAAGCTTAAAAAATAATCAGCTAGGAACTGTTTTGGTACTATATAGATGAGTGATTTTATTTATTGATTTATTTTCAAGGAATAAAGATTGACTTGGTGACAAAATAAAGTGCTGTTTAACCAAAATTCTAAGATTGGGGTGAGCTCTCTGTTCCTAGGCCTTGCGCTTCCATAGTTTTAGTCACCTTCTCAGAACCCTGGTGGGAAGAAGAGTGAAAGTACAAAGAGCTGGAGCATAGGAAGGGAGAGTAGACCAGGGGGCCTGCGTAGATTTAGGGATTTATGTGATTGAATTCCCTAATAGAGCAGTGCTGAGATATTCAGAGAGTGAGGGAAATGTACAGTATAACTAGAAGCAAGGAGAATTTTTGATTTTTTTCAGAAACTGCATTATCTTAGCTGCTTAACAGCTTTGGATTTGGAGGTCAGTTCTCTGATGACCTCAAGGTTTACTCTATTTTTGGCTCTAATCACTCCTTCCAAGGAACTTGCTATCAAAAGAACTCTTACATGTAGATTATCTTAGTGTTTCTTAAAGTTCTGCGCTTAAGAAGAACGCCATGATCATAGCAGTTATTTCTCAAATTTTGGGGGGACAGAAAGGAATGGGGCAAGTATAAGTCCTCTTTCAAGCAACAGCTATTGAAGAGTATTTTTGAGTGCATACAGAAGCACCCTCCTCTGGTAGCCCTGCCTGCAGATAACAAGACACAGGAAGTTTTCTTGTTTACAAAGCATGCACTCTTTAGTCTAAGAAATGCCTCTTCCAGGTTTTCGGTTCAGTTATATATCTGATTTTAAAAAACAGTTAGCACACATTTAAAACAACAATTTAAGTTAGGAATTTGACCCTATTTATTTATTTTTTCAAACAGTGGCAGTGTAATGCTATATTGAAATGAAAACATTTGTGAAAGGTAATTTGTAGTTTTGAACTAGGGTTTTCTGCTGGAATTGTAAAATATTTTGAAAATTTAGGTACAGTAAATAACCTGGGAACAATAAAATGGTCAGCTTGCATTAATCTTGAATATTTTGGGATTATGACATTAATCCTTTTTCCTAGTTGTGGTTCACTGTTGTTTTGGTGGAAATGTAGCTCTAAGAATTTATAAATACTTTTGGATATGTGTTTATTTTCAGGAACCAAGGTTAGATTTTAAAAGTAAGAAAAATTGTGAATGCTTAGCAGTATCTCAGAGTGGCAGGTTTAAGTTATTTTACTTCACATCATTCAAATTGGTCTGCACAGCTAGAATGCTGCGGTGGAAGAGCAGTATACAGAAGAGGGTTCTTGTTCTCTTGACCACTGTCTCTCCTAACTGTACATCCTCTGGCAATTGTCCTAACTCCTTTGTTCCTTTTTTGTATCAGTGAAGCAAGGAGGCTGCCATCTGTTCTTCCCTGCCTCACTGGGTTGTTGTTGAGTTGAAGGGGAATCATATACAGGACTTCTTTAAAAAGTAGAATGTGCTTTACAAATGTGAAGTGGCATATTTGTGTCATATCTTATGTACTCTTTGCTTTTAGGTTTGAGTGACTTTAGCTTATCTCTGTGAAGTAAAGCACATATGAAGTTTGTGCTTTATGTGAAGTTTGTGTGTGTTTGCGTCTTAGTTTTATCGTCCTAAAATTAACATTAAAGTTTGAAATAATTTTTCTTTTTCCTTTTTTTCTTCAGGATTAACAATTGTGTTGGTGAAGATAATCACTGGCTTTTTCTGCAGTTGTGTTTCTACACTGAACTTCTTACTTGCTACGCACTGATGTTTTCTTTCTGCCACTATTATTACTTTCTTCCACTAAAAAAGCATAACTTGGTAAGAAATGTTTATATCAACTAATGTTAGAGCAACTATATTATACAGTTATTAACATGTGGTGCTTTTAAGTGCAGAAAACTGAAAACAAAACAACAAACATAAACCCTCAAATTGGTGCATTTTAAAATATGTTGGAATTGAGAAAGTGGACCCTGTTCTGATATTGCCTTTTAACCACATCTATTTATGATTATTTATTAGTGTTGAGTTCTTTAAAAAGTGACATATTAGATCTCTTAATAATATATTGGTTTAAAAATATCTACAGTAATGAAAAACAAAGTGAAAATGTTAGCTTCTTGTTTCTTCTCAGGAATAAAAATAGACTTGTTTAATTCTTAAAGGTTCTCAAAGGAACATTAAGTTCTTGAGAGAAAGGACAAGACGAATTTGCAGGATGCCCTAAAAAGTTATTACATACACCGTTTGAGGCATTGCTTTTTCCATTTTGTAGAGGAACTACAATAGATGTTAACAAGATTTGCCCAGAATGGTGGTGTTAGTGGTGGTGGTGGTAATAGCATCACCTAGGAGTGTTAAGGCTTGACTGTATATCAACACTATGCTATGGGCGTGTGATTTTAATTCTCACGTTAATGCTCACTACAGCCACATGAGGTGGGTATGATTTTCCCCCATTTTATAGATGGAAACAGACTAATAGAGGTTGAATAAATAGTTACTGAAGATGCAAAGCTAGGGAAGTGATTAAACTGGTTTTAGTTGTAGAGCTGGGATTTGAACCTGATTTTGTGTTTTCTGAATCATATCTTGTGTGCTTTGTGTGTAGAACTGGTATTTGAGCCTGATCCTATGTGTCATTTGGACTTAGATTGTGTTTTTAAAATGCCCTCTGTGTGTGTGTGTGTGTGTGTGTGTGTGTGTGTGTTTTGTGTGTGGGAGAGACAGACAGAGTATGAGCAAGGGTGCGTGTGAGAAACCGGTAGGGAAGAGAGAGGGAAGAAGGAATAGATTCCCTGATGGAGAAGGGTGTTTTCTTTCCTATTTATATCATTTTATACCGTTTAAATCTTTTTTTATTAAAAATAACAAGTTCGGTGGTGGTACATACAATTAAATTTTGTAATAAGAGAGCAATTGAGAGAAGGTTTTTAAGTTCTGCGTATTTAGATCTTTTTTATACACATGGTCATTTTGTTTAAAAGAAGATATTTACTGTTGTTGCTTAGTTGCATATATTAGTGGGGCCTTGTGGTAATTCTCCTTATTAAATACAGAGTGAGCAATTAAAAACTAATAACTGAAAAAAGTTCAAAAGGGAGAACTGTAAATATAGGTGTTTGACATCATCACACTGAGACTTTAGTGCATGCTAGTACTGTGGTTTTAGAAACATTTTATTTATAGATGAATTTCTTTTTTAATGCTTTCTCATATTTTAATTTTACTTTCTAATAAGACCAGGTACAAAAGAATGGTCACCCAAAACATCCAGATCAAAAGCTCTAATGCAATAGCAGCTAATACTTAGGGAGTCGTTTAGGGTCGGTAAGGTACTTTTTCTGCACATGTTATTTCTTTTAATTCCCACAACAACTGTGTGAGGTGACCTAGCCATGAGTGTGACTTTAAAGCCAAACTCCTTGGGTTTGAATCTCAATTATAGGTTAATTTCTGATATAATTGGTATTGTAGTTAAAATATGTAAAAGATTATACATATTCTCCCAAGAGTAACCTGTTTCAAGTAGATTGAGCCTAATAAGAAAAGCATTAAAATAAAAATTTACCAGTAAGATTAAGGTCAGAATGTTTTAAAAACTGAGAGAGAGGTAAAATTTAGTGGTATTAATGAAAAGCTACTCGAGCTTCTCTAGGAGGGAATGCATTGTAGAATAGTGAAGGGATTGGCAAACGATGGGCGTTGGGATAAGTTTGAACCTCTGCCTGTTTTTTTTTTTTTTTGTCTTCTTTTTCCTCTGCCTGTTTTTGTTAATAAAGTTTTACTTGAAACACAGCTGCTCTCATCTATTTACATATGTTTATGATTGCTTTTGTGCTACAACAGCAGAGTTGAATAGTTGTGAGAGAGGCATATGGCCTAAAAGCCTAAAATATTAAGTATCTGGCTCCTTTATTTTTTTAATTAATTTATTTTTGGCTGCATTGGGTCTTTGTTGCTGTGCGTGGGCTTTCTCTAGTTGCAGCGAGCAGGGGCTACTCTTTGTTATGGTGCGCGGGCTTCTCATTGCGGTGGCTTCTCTCATTGTTCCAGGCACGCAGGCTTCAGTAGTTGTGGCAAGAGGGCTCAGTAGTTGTGGCTCGCGGGCTCTAGAGCGCAGGTTCAGTAGTTGTGGCACACAGGCTCATTTGCTCTGTGGCATATGGGTTCTTCCTGGATTGGGGCTCAAACCCGTGTCCCCTGCATTGGCAGTTGGATTCTTAACCACTGTGCCACCAGGGAAGTCCAGATTAATCCTTGTATTATACCTTTTAATCTGTAGTAATTATTCTTGCCTTACAGTGTTTTTCTTTGTTATTAATTTAGCTATATCAGCTTTGTTTTGGTTAGTATTTTCATGGTATGTCTTTTTCTATCTTTTTACTTTCAACCTTTATCAGTTATGTCTTGTCAGTGTGCCTTGTAGATACCAAATATTTCTTTTTTTTTAAGTTTAGTTTGATAATCTTTGTCTTCTAATTGGAATAGTCCATTTTTATTTACTGTGACTGATATTAATCCTATCAGCTTACTATGTATTTTCTACTTGACCCATCTGTTCTTTGTTTCCATTTTTCTCCTTTTCTTACCTGCTTGGAAATTTTCAACTTAAAAAGATTTCCAATTTATCCCTTCTGATGGTGTTTCTCCTTTTACTCTTTTTAAAGTGGTTTTCCCAGAGATCAAAACATTCTTCCTTGGTTTTCTGAAGTTTAATATAAGTTGGTACTTTAAACATTGCTGTGATAGTAAATGTAGTGGCCTTAGAACCCCTCCTATCATCATTTTTGGTATTCTGGGCGCATAAAGTAGATGTTGAACTAAAACTCATGACAACAAGAAGTAATTATTGTCGTTTATATATTATGTGTTATAATACATATGTTATATGAAGTCACTATTTGTTTAGAGTTACCCACATATTGATGCTTTTTCTAGTCCTTCATGTCTTCGTAAGTTTCTGAGTTTCTTTCTGGGAGTATTTTTTTTCTGCCTCTTGGTGGAAGTGTACTGGAACAGATTCTCCCAGTTTTGGTTCACCTGAAAATGTCTTTATTTCTCTTTCATTTTTGAAGGATTTATTTGCTTGGCATAGAATCATACGTTTGGAGTTATTTTCAGGTTTTAAAAGATGTTATTTCCTTGTCTTCTGGTTTCCATCATTTCTGTTGTAAAGTCAGTTGTTAGTTTTATTGTTCCTCCACTGAAGTAATGTATCTTTTCTCTGACTGCTTTTATGATTTAGTTATTTATATTATTTCAGCTTTGCTGAGGCATAATTATATAATTAACATATAAATTTATAAGATACTTAAATTGTGTATTATGATAATTTGATATATGTATAACTTTGAAAGGATTTCCCCATCTAGTTAATTAACACATCCAACACTTCACATATTAATCTTTCTTTTTATGAGAACATTTAAGTTCTTCTCTCTTAGCGAATTTCAGTTGTACAGTATGGTGATAAAACAGTGGTCATCATGTTCTACATTAGATCTTTACCTTGTTCATCTTACAGCTAAAATTTGCACCTTTTTACCAACCTCTCCCTATTTCCCACAACCCCAGCCCCTGGCAACTACTTGTCTACTCTCAGTTTCTATGAGTTGAACTTTTTTTTTCTTAATTCCACAGATATGTGATACCGTTTGGCTTATTTCACGTAGTATAAGGGCATCAAGGTTCATCCATGTTATCACAGATAGCAGGATTTCCTCCTTTCTCATGGCTGAATAATATTCCACTGTGTATATATACATCTTTTTTATCCATTCATCTATTGATGGACACTTAAGTTGCTTCCATATCTTGGCTATTGTGAATAATGCTGCAGTGAACATGGGAGTGCTGATATCTCTTTGATATCCTGTTTTCATTTCCTTTGGATATATACCTAGAGGTAAAATTGCTGGATCATATGGTAGTTCTATTTTTAATTTTTTGAGGGGTCTCCATTACTGCTTTCCATAGTGGCTACACCAATTTCTATTCCCACCAACAGTGCAAAAGGATTTCTTTTTCTCCACATCCTTGCCAACACTTACCTTTTATCTTTCTGGTGATAGCCATTCTAATCTAACAGGT
This sequence comes from Leucopleurus acutus, assembly GCF_964270905.1. Taxonomy (NCBI): domain Eukaryota; kingdom Metazoa; phylum Chordata; class Mammalia; order Artiodactyla; family Delphinidae; genus Leucopleurus; species Leucopleurus acutus. Next base: position 64,042,499 of record NC_139150.1, on the reverse strand, counting down.
GTGAGGTGATATCCCATTGTGGTCTTGATTTGCAGTTCCCTGATGATTAGTGATGTTGAGTACCTTTTCACATACCCATTGGCCATCAATATATCTTCTTTGGAAAAATGTCTGTTCAGGTCCTCTGCCCATTTTTTAATCAATTATTATTATTATTTTTTGCTGTTGGGTTGTATGGTTTCTTTATATATTTTGGATATTAACCCTGTATCAGAGATATGATTTGCAAATATTTTTTCGCATTACATAGGTTGCCTTTTCATTTTGTTGGTGGTTTCCTATGCTTCGCGAAGGTTTTTAGTTTGATTTAGTCCCACTAGTTTCTTTTGCTTTGGTCACTTTGCTTTTGGTGTCAAATCCAAAAAAACATTGCCAAGACCAGCGTCAAGGAGCTTACCCAATATGCTTTCTTCCACCATTTTTATGGGTTTAGGTTTTATGTTCAAACCTTTGATTCATTTTGAGTGGTTTTTGTGTATGATGTAAGATAGGGGTCCAGTTTCATTCTTCTGCTTGCGACTGTCCAGTTTTCCCAGGACCATTTACTGAAGGGACTGTCTTTTCCCCATTGACTCTTCTTGGCTCCTTTGTCGTAAACTAATTGACCATATAAGAGTGGGTTTTTTTCTGGGCTGTCTATTCTGTTCCATTGATATAAGTGCCTTTTATGTCAGTATCATACTATTTTGATTACTATAGCTAGGCAGTATATTTTGAAATCAAGACATGAGATGCCTCCAGCTTGGTTCTTCTTTCTTAAGATTGCTTTGTTTATTTGAGATCTTCTGTGGGTCCATTACAAATTTTAGGATTGTTCTATTTTTGTGAAAAAAATGCAGTCAAATTGTGATAGGGGTTGCATTGAATCTGTAGATTGCTTGAGTAGTATGTCCATTTTAAGAATATTTAATTTTTCCAATCTATGAGCGTGGAAGAGCTTTCCATTTATTGGTGTTGTCTTCAGTTTCTTTCATCAGTGTCTTCACTGTACAGATCTTTCACCTTGTTGGTTAAATTTATTCCTAGGTATTTTATTCTTTTTGATACAATTGTAAATGGGATTGTTTTCTTAATAACTTCCTGATAGTATATGGAAATGCAACTGATATTTGTATATTAATTTTGTATCCTGCAACTTTATGAATTTGTTTATTAGTTCTAACAGTTTTTTGGTCGAGTCTTTAGGTTTTCTATATGTAATACCATGTTATCTGTAAATAATGTCAGTTTTACTTCTTCCTTTCTAAATGGATGTCTTTTGTTTCTTTTGCTTGCCTAATTGTTCTGATATCCAGTGTTGAATATTGGTGATAAGAGTAGGCATCTTTGTCTCATTCCTCATCTTAGAGGAAAAGCTGTCAGCTTTTCACTGAGTCTGATGTTTCTGTGGGTTTGTCATATATGGCCTTTATTATGTTGAAGTATGTTTCCTCCTACACCCAGTTTGTTGAGAGTTTTTATCATGAATGGATGTTGAATTTTGTCAAGGGCTTTTCTATGTCTTTTGAGATGATCATATGATATTTATCATTCAGTTTGTTAATGTGGTATATCACACTGATTGATTTGCAGATTTTGAAGTATCTTTGCATCTCTGGAATTAAATCCCACTTGATCATGATGTATGATCCTTTTAATGTATTGTTGAATTTGGTTTGCTAATATTTTGTTGAGGATTTTCACATCTTTTTTCATCAGAGATATGGTTTTCTTTTCTTTTAGTGTTGTTGTCTGGCTTTTGTATCAGGTTAATGCTGGCCTTGTACAAAATTTTGGAAGTGTTCCTTCCTCTTCAATTTTTTTTGAAAAGTTTGAGAAGGATTAGTGTTAATTCTTTAAATGTTTGGTTGAATTCATCCATGAAGCCATTTGGTCCTGGACTTTTCACTTTTGGGGGTTTTGATTACTGATTCAATCTTCTTACTAGTAATTGGTCTGTTCAGAGTTTCTGTTTCTTCATGATTCATTGTTGGTAGGTTGTTTGTTTCTAGGAATTTATCAATTTCTTCTAGGTTGTCCAATTTCTTGGTATATAATTTTTCATAGTAGTCTCTTATGATCCTTTGTATTTGTGCAGTATCAGTTGCAATGTCTCCTCTTTCATTTCTGATTTTATTTATTTGAGTTCTCTCTTTTTTTTTAGTGAGTCTAGTGTATTTCGTTTATCATTTCAAAAAACCAGGTTTTAGTTTCCTTGATCTTTTCTATTGTCTTTTTAGTCTCTATTTCACTTACTTGTACTCTAATCTTTGTTTTTTCCTTCTTTCTACTTTTGGCTTATTTTGTTCCTCCTTTTCTAGATCCTTGAGACATAAAGTTAGTTTGAGATCTTTCTTTTTTCTTTTTATTTCTTTTTTACATCTTTATTGGAGTATAATTGCTTTACAATGGTGTGTTAGTTTCTGCTTTATAACAAAGTGAATCAGTTATACATATACATATGTTCCCATATCTCTTCCCTCTTGCGTCTCGCTCCCTCCCACCCTCCCTATCCCACCCCTCTAGGTGGTCACAAAGCACCGAGCTGGTCTCCCTGTGCTATGCGGCTGCTTCGTACTAGCTATCTGTTTTACGTTTGGTAGTGTATATATGTCCATGCCTCTCTCTTGCTTTGTCCCAGCTTACCCTTACCCCTCCCTATATCCTCAAGTCCATTCTCTAGTAGGTCTGTGTCTTTATTCCTGTTTTACCCTTAGGTTCTTCATGACATTTTTTTTCTTAAATTCCATATATATGTGTTAGCATACGGTATTTGTCTTCCTCTTTCTGACTTACTTCACTCTGTATGACAGACTCTAGGACCATCCACCTCATTACAAATAGCTCAATTTCATTTCTTTTTATGGCTGAGTAATATTCCATTGTATATATGTGCCACATCTTCTTTATCCTTTCATCTGATGATGGACACTTAGGTTGTTTCCATCTCCAGGCTATTGTAAATAGAGCTGCAATGAACATTTTGGTACATGACTCTTTTTATTTTATTTTATTTATTTATTTTTTAACATCTTTATTGGGGTATAATTGCTTTACAATGGTGTGTTAGTTTCTGCTTTATAACAAAGTGAATCAGTTTTACATATACATATGTTCCCATATCTCTTCCCTCTTGCGTCTACCTTACATTTGTTAGTGTGTATATGTCCATGACTCTCTCTCGCCCTGTCACAGCTAACCCTTCCCCCTCCCCATATCCTCAAGTCCGTTCTCCAGTAGGTCTGTGTCTTTATTCCTGTCTTACCCCTAGGTTCTTCATGACATTTTTTTCTCTTCTTAAATTCCATATATATGTGTTAGCATACGGTATTTGTCTTTTTCTTTCTGACTTACTTCACTCTGTATGACAGACTCTAGGTCTATCCACCTCATTACAAATAGCTCAATTTCGTTTATTTTTATGGCTGAGTAATATTCCATTGTATATATGTGCCACATCTTCTTTATCCATTCATCCGATGATGGGCACTTAGGTTGTTTCCATCTCTGGGCTATTGTAAATAGAGCTGCAATGAACATTTTGGTACATGACTTTTTGAATTTTGGTTTTCTCAGGGTATATGCCCAGTAGTGGGATTGCTGGGTCATATGGTAGTTCTATTTGTAGTTTTTTAAGGAACCTCCATACTGTTCTCCATAGTAGCTGAACCAATTCACATTCCCACCAGCAGTGCAAGAGGGTTCCCTTTTCTCCACACCCTCTCCAGCATTTATTGTTTCTGGATTTTTTGATGATGGCCATTCTGACTGGTGTGAGATGATATCTCATTGTAGTTTTGATTTGCATTTCTCTAATGATTAATGATGTTGAGCATTCTTTCATGTGTTTGTTGGCACTCTGTATATCTTCTTTGGAGAAATGTCTATTAGGTCTTCTGCCCATTTTTGGATTGGGTTGTTTGTTTTTTTGTTATTGAGCTGCATGAGCTGCTTATAAATTTTGGAGATTAATCCTTTGTCAGTTGCTTCCTTTGCAAATATTTTCTCCCATTCTGAGGGTTGTCTTTTGGTCTTGTTTATGGTTTCCTTGGCTGTGCAAAAGCTTTGAAGTTTCATTAGGTCCCATTTGTTTATTTTTGTTTTTATTTCCATTTCTCTAGGAGGTGGGTCAAAAAGGATCTTGCTGTGATTTATGTCATAGGTTGTTCTGCCTATGTTTTCCTCTAAGAGTTTGATAGTTTCTGGCCTTACATTTAGGTCTTTAATCCATTTTGAGCTTTTTTTTGTGTATGGTGTTAGGGGGTGATCTAATCTCATACTTTTACATGTACCTGTCCAGTTTTCCCAGCACCACTTATTGAAGAGGCTGTCCTTTCTCCACTGTACATTCCTGCCTCCTTTATCAAAGATAAGGTGACCATATGTGTGTGGGTTTATCTCTGGGCTTTCTATCCTGTTCCGTTGATCTATATTTCTGTTTTTGTGCCAGTACCATACTGTCTTGATTACTGTAGCTTTGTAGTATAGTCTGAAGTCAGGGAGCCTGATTGCTCCAGCTCCATTTTTCGTTATCAAGATTGCTTTGGCTATTCGGGGTCTTTTGTGTTTCCATACAAATTGTGAAATTTTTTGTTCTAGTTCTGTGAAAAATGCCAGTGGTAGTTTGATAGGGATTGCATTGAATCTATAGATTGCTTTGGGTAGTAGAGTCATTTTCACAATGTTGATTCTTCCAATCCAAGAACATGGTATATCTCTCCAACTATTTCTATCATTTTTAATTTCTTTCATCAGTGTCTTATAAGTTTCTGCATACAGGTCTTTTGTCTCCATAGGTAGGTTTATTCCTAGATATTTTATTCTTTTTGTTGCAGTGGTAAATGGCAGTGTTTTCTTGATTTCACTTTCAGATTTTTCATCATTAGTGTATAGGAATGCCAGAGATTTCTGTACATTAATTTTGTATCCTGCTACTTTACCAGATTCATTCATTAGCTCTAGTAGTTTTCTGGTAGCATCTTTACGATTCTCTGTGTATAGTATGTCATCTGCAAACAGTGACAGCTTTACTTCTTCTTTTCCGATTTGGAATCCTTTAATTTCCTTTTCTTCTCTGATTGCTGTGGCTAAAACTTCCAAAACTATGTTGAATAAGAGTGGGGAGAGTGGGCAACCTTGTCTTGTTCCTGATCTTAGTGGAAATGCTTTCACTGTTTCACCATTGAGGACGATGTTGGCTGTGGGTTTGTCATATATGGCCTTTATTATGTTGAGGAAAGTTCCCTCTATGCCTACTTTCTGCAGGGTTTTTATCATAAATCGGTGTTGAATTTTGTCAAAAGCTTTCTTTGCATCTATTGAGATGATCATATGGTTTTTCTCCTTCAATTTGTTACTATGGTGTATCCCGTTGATTGATTTATATATATTGAAGAATCCTTGCATTCCTGGAATAAACCCCACTTTATCATGGTGTATGATCCTTTTAATGTGCTATTGGATTCTGTTTGCTAGTATTTTGTTGAGGATTTTTGCATCTATGTTCATCAGTGATATTGGCCTGTAGTTTTCTTTCTTTGTGACATCCCTGTCTGGTTTTGGTATCAAGGTGATGGTGGCCTCATAGAATGAGTTTGGGAGTGTTCCTCCCTCTGCTATATTTTGGAAGAGTTTGAGAAGGATAGGTGTTAGCTCTTCTCTAAATGTTTAATAGAATTCGCCCGTGAAGCTACCTGGTCCTGGGCTTTTGTTTGTTGGAAGATTTTTAATCACAGTTTCAATTTCAGTGCTTGTGATTGGTCTGTTCCTATTTTCTATTTCTTCCTGATTCAGTCTTGGCAGGTTGTGCATTTCTAAGAATTTGTCCATTTCTTCCAGGTTGTCCATTTTATTGGCATAGAGTTGCTTGTAGTAATCTCTCATGATCTTTTGTATTTCTGCAGTGTCAGTTGTTACTTCTCCTTTTTCATTTCTAATTCTATTGATTTGAGTCTTTTCCCTTTTTTTTTTGATGAGTCTGGCTAATGGTTTATCAATTTTGTTTATCTTCTCAAACAACCAGCTTTTAGTTTTAGTGATCTTTGCTATTGTTTCCTTCATTTCTTTTTCATTTATTTCTGATCTGATTTTTATGATTTCTTTCCTTCTGCTAACTTTGGGGTTTCTTTGTTCTTCTTTCTCTAATTGCTTTAGGTGCAAGTTTAGGTTGTTTATTCGAGATGTTTCCTATTTCTTAAGGTAGGATTGTATTGCTATAAACTTCCCTCTTAGAACTGCTTTTGCGGCATCCCATATGTTTTGGGTCATCGTGTCTCCATTATCATTTGTTTCTAGGTATTTTTTGATTTCCTCTTTGATTTCTTCAGTGATCACTTCGTTATTAAGTAGTGTATTTTTTAGACTCCATGTGTTTGTATTTTTTATAGATCTTTTCCTGTAATTGATATCTAGTCTCATAGCGTTGTGGTCGGAAAAGATACTTGATACAATTTCAATTTTCTTAAATTTACCAAGGCTTGACTTGTGACCCAAGATATGATCTAGCCTGGAGAATGTTCCATGAGCACTTGAGAAAAATGTGTATTCTATTGTTTTTGGATGGAATGCCCTATATATATCAATTAAGTCCATCTTGTTTAATGTATCATTTAAAGCTTGTGTTTCCTTATTTATTTTCATTTTGGATGATCTGTCCATTGGTGAAAGTGGGGTGTTAAAGTCCCCTACTATGAATATGTTACTGTCGATTTCCCCTTTTATTACTGTTAGTATTTGCCTTATGTATTGAGGTGCTCCTATGTTGGATGCATAAATATTTACAATTGTTATATCTTCTTCTTGGATTGATCCCTTGATCATTATGTAGTGTCCTTCTTTGTGTCTTGTAAGAGTCTTTATTTTAAAGTCTATTTTGTCTGATATGAGAATTGCTACTCCACCTTTCTTTTGGTTTCCATTTGCATGGAGTATCTTTTTCCATCCCCTTACTTTCAGTCTGTATGTGTCTCTAGGTCTGAAGTGAGTCTCTTGTAGACAGTATATATATGGGTCTTGTTTTTGTATCCATTCAGCCAATCTGTGTTTTTTGGTGGGAGCATTTAGTCCATTTACATTTAAGCTAATTATCGATATGTATGTTCCTAATCCTATTTTTGTAATTGTTTTGGGTTCGATATTGTAGGTCTTTCCTTCTCTTGTGTTTCTTGCCTAGAGAAGTTCTTGTAGCATTTGTTGTAAAGCTGGTTTGGTGGTGCTGAACTCTCTCAGCTTTTGCTTGTCTGTAAAGTTTTTAAATTCTCCATCAAATCTGAATGAGATCCTTGCTGGGTAGAGTAATTTTGGTTGCAGGTTTTTCTCCTTCATCACTTTAAATATGTCCTGCCACTCCCTTCTGGCTTGCAGAGTTTCTGCTGAAAGATCAGCTGTTAACCTTATGGGGATTCCCTTGTGTGTTATTTGTTGTTTTTCCCTTGCTGCTTTTAATATGTTTTCTTTGTATTTAATTTTTTTTTTTTTTTTTTTTTGGTGGTACGTGAGGCTCTCACTGTTGTGGCCTCTCCTGTTGTGGAGCACAGGCTCCAGACACGCAGGTTCAGCGGCCATGGCTCACGGGCCTAGCCGCTCCGCGGCATGTGGGATCTTCCCGGACCGAGGCACGAACCCGTGTCCCCTGCATCGGCAGGTGGACTCTCAACCACTGCGCCACCAGGGAAGCCCTGTATTTAATTTTTGACAGTTTGATTAATATGTGTCTTGGCATATTTCTCCTTGGATTTATCCGGTATGGGACTCTCTGTGCTTCCTTGACTTGATTGACTATTTCCTTTCCCATATTAGGGAAGTTTTCAAGTATAATCTCTTCAAATATTTTCTCAGTCCCTTTCTTTTTCTTTTCTTCTTCCTAAACCCCTATAATTAGAATGTTGGTGCATTTAATTTTGTCCAGAGGTCTCTGAGACTGTCCTCAGTTCTTTTCATTCTTTTTTCTTTATTCTGCTCTGCAGTAATTATTTCCACTATTTTATCTTCCAGGTCACTTATCCGTTCTTCTGCCTCAGTTATTCTGCTATTGATCCCATATAGAGTATTTTTAATTTCATTTATTGTGTTGTTCATCATTGCTTGTTTCATCTTTAGTTCTTCTAGGTCCTGTTAAATGTTTCTTGCATTTTGTCTATTCTATTTCCAAGATTCTGGATCATCTTTACTATCATTATTCTGAATTCTTTTTCAGGTAGACTGCCTATTTCCTCTTCATTTGTTAGGTCTGTTGGGTTTTTATCTTGCTCCTTCATCTGCTGTGTGTTTTTCTGTCTTCTCATTTTACTTATCTTTCTGTGTTTGGGGTCTCCTTTTTGCAGGCTGTAGGTTCATGGTTCCCATTGTTTTTGGTGTCTGTCCCCAGTGGCTAAAGTTGGTTCAGTGGGTTGTGTAGGCTTCCTGGTGGAGGGGACTAGTGCCTGTGTTCTGGTGGATGAGGCTGTATCTTGTGTTTCTGGTGGGCAGGTCCACCTCTGGTGGTGTGTTTTGGGGTGTCTGTGGCCTTATTATGATTTTAGGCAGCCTTTCTGCTAATGGGTGTGGTTGTGTTCCTGTCTTGCTAGTTGTTTGGCATAGGGTGTCCAGCACTGTAGCTTGCTGGTCGTTGAGTGAAGCTGTGTGCTGGTGTTGAGATGGAGATCTCTGGAAGATTTTCGCTGTTTGATATTATGTGGAGCTGGGAGGTCTCTTGTGGACCAGTGTCCTGAAGTTGGCTTTTCCACCTCAGAGGCACAGCACTGACTCCTGGCTGCAGTACCAAGAGCCTTTCATCCACACGGCTTAGAATAAAAGGGAGAAAAAGTAGAAAAAAAGAAAGAGAGGAGGAAGAAAGGAGGGAGGGAGGAAGGAAAGAAGGAAGGAAGGAGGGAAGGAAGGAAAGAACGAAAGAAAGAAGATAAATAAAATAAAATAAAATAAAGTTTTTAAAATAAAAAATAATTATTAAGAAAAAAAAATTTTTTTAAAGAAAAAAAAAAGGACGGATAGAACCCTAGGACAAATGGTGGAAGCAAAGCTATACAGACAAAATCTCACGCAGAAGCATACACATACACACTCACAAAACTAGGAAAAGGGGAAAAAATCATAAATCTTGCTCTCAAAGTCTATCTCCTCAATTTGGGATGATTCGTTGTCTATTCATGTATTCCACAGATGCAGGGTACTTCAAGCTGATTTTGGAGCTTTAATCCGCTGCTCCTGAGTCGGCTGGGAGGGATTTCCATTTCTCTTCTTTGTTCGCACAGCTCCTGAGGCTCAGCTTTGGATTTGGCCCCGCCTCTGCGTGTATGTCGCAGGAGGGCGTCTGTTCATCCCTCAGACAGGACGGGGTTAAAGGAGCAGCTGCTTCGGGGACTCTGGCTCACTCAGGCCGTGGGGAGGGAGGGGTACGGATGTGGGGCGAGCCTGTAGCGGCAGAGGCCGGTGTGACGTTGCACCAGCCTGAGACACGCCGTGCGTTCTCCCGGGGAAGTTGTGCCTGGATCACCGGACCCTGGCAGTGGCGGGCTGCACAGTCTCCCCGGAATGGGGGTGTGCATAGTGACCTGTGCTCGCACACAGGCGTCTTGGTGGCGGCAGCAGCAGCCTTAGCGTTTCATGCCCGTCTCTGGGGTCCGCGCTTTTAGCCGAGGCTCGCGCCCGTCTCTGGAGCTCCTTTAAGCAGCGCTCTTAATCCCCTCTCCTCGCGCACCAGGAAACAAAGAGGTAAGAAAAAGTCTCTTGCCTCTTCGGCAGGTCCAGACTTTTCCCTGGACTCCCTCCCGGCTAGCTGTGGTGCACTAACCCCCTGCAGGCTGTGTTCACGCCGCCAACCCCAGTCTTCTCCCTGCGCTCTGCTCTGACCGATGCCCGAGCCTCAGCTCCCAGCCCCGCCCTCCCCGGCGGGTGAGTAGACAAGCGTCTCGGGCTGGTGAGTGCCGGTTGGCACCTATCCTGTGTGCGGAAATCTCTCTGCTTTGCCCTCCGCACCCCCATTTCTGTGCTCTCTTCGCAGTTCCGAAGCTTCCCCCTCCACCACCCACAGTCTCCACCCGCGAAGGGGCTTCCTAGTGTGTGGAAACCTTTCCTCCTTCACAGCTCCCTCCCACTGGTGCAGGTCCTGTCCCCATCCTTTTGTCTCTGTGTATTCTTTTTTCTTTTGACCTACCTAGGTACGTGGGTACTTTCTTGCGTTTGGGGAGGTCTGAGGTCTTCTGCCAGCGTTCAGTAGGTGTTCTGTAGGAGTTGTTCCACGTGTAGATGTATTTCTGGTGTATCTGTGGGGAGGAAGGTGATCTCCGCGTCTTACTCTTCTGCCATCTTCCCCTCGTCTCCTCTCTGTTTTCTTAATGTAGGCATTTATAGCCATGAACTTCCCTCAGAACTGTCTTTGCTGCATCTCGTAAATTTTGGTGTGTTGTATCTCCATTTTAATTTGCCTCAGTATTTTTTAGTATCTGTTTTGATTTCTTCTTTGGCCCATTGGTTGTTCAGTGGTAAGCTGTTTAATCTCCACATATTTTTGAATTTTCTAGTTTTCTTCTTATAATTGATTTCCAATTTCATACCATTGGGGTTGGAAAAGATGTTTGATATGATTTCAGTCTTCTTAAAATTATTAAGGTTTGTTTTGCCGCCTAATATATGATTTACCCTGGAGACTGTTTCCTGTGAACTTGAGAAGAATGTGTATTCTACTGTTGTTGGATGGAATGCTCTTTAAATGTTTGTTAAGTCCATCTGGTCTAACATGTAGTTTAAGTCTGATGTTTCCATATTGATTTTCTGTCTAGATGATCTATCCATTGTTGCAACTGAGGTACTGAAGTCCCCTACTATTATTATAATGCTGTCTAGTTCTCCCTCAGGTCTGTTAATATTTGCCTTATGTATTTATGTGCTCCTGTGTTGCATGCATCATATTTATACAAATGTTATATCCTCTTGTTGGAGTGACTCTTTATTGTTTTATATTGACCTTCTTTGTCTCTTCTTATAGTCTTTGGCTTAAAGTCTATTTCGTCTGATATAAATATAGCTACCTCTGCTTTCTTTTGGTTTTCATTTGTGTGGAATATCTTTTTCCATCCCTTCACTTTCAGTCTGTGTGTCCCTAAAGCTGAAGTGAATCTCTTATAGGCCCTAGATGACTGGATCTTGGTTTTTTTACCCATTTAGCCATTCTTTGTCTTTTGATTATAGAATTTAGTCCTTTTATATTTAAAGTAATTATTGATAGGTATGGAATTACTGTTGCCATTTTAAAAATTGTTTTCTGGCTGTTCTGTAATTCCTTTGTTTCTTTCTTTTTCTCTTGCTTTCTTCCTTTGTTTTTTGGTGATTTTCTTTAGTGCTGTGCCTGATCTATCAATATAAGATTCGCTCAGCTAGTTTCTGGACTTCATTCAAAGAGAATTGCTTCATGCTTAGTAGTAGATTCATTGTGTCTGTGGGAAGAGTTGAGTTCAGGAGCCTTCTCTCTTGCCATCTTGGACCAGAACTCCTATGATTTCTTTTTATTTTTGTATTTAGCAGTTATTCTATGATGTGCTTCATTGTTGTTTTCTTTGCATTCTTCCTGTTTGAGAGTTTATATAACTTCTTAAATCTATGGCTTGATGACATTTTTAAGTTATGGACATTTCTTGGCCTGTGTCACTTCAACTGTTACTTCTGCCCAACTTTATCTCCTGCATTCCTGGGATTCTGATTATATGCACATGACATCTCACTGCACTGCATAACTTTTGCAGTCTTTCCTGCATTTTTCCTTTTTTTCCCTCTGTGCTTCAGACTGGGTATTTCCTACTGACCCCTCTTCTGGTTTACTGCTCAACTCTTCTGCTCTGTTTAATCTACTGTCAAACCCTTCTGTTGAGGTTATTAATTCAGTTATTATATTTTTCTCAGTTATAATTTCCACTTGATATTTTTTTCATAGATCACTTCTCTGGTGAAATTCTTCATTTGTCATCTAAAGTTTTGAACATTTTAATGAAAGTTATTTTAATATTTATGTCTGATAACTTCAGTGTTGAGATCTACTTGTGGGTCTGTTTCCGTTGACTTTTTTTTCTTCTCTCTTGTAGTTTCCAGATAGTTTGTCCTTTCTTCTGATATATTTAATAAATTTTGTTAGATACTGGGCATTTTGTATGACAAATTGTAGAAGAGCTGGTTGATTCTTTGTTTTTCAAGATATGATGTACTTCTTCTGTGGACTGTCAGTAAGAGAAGACTCATCTTGATCCAGTCAAGGATTTGTATAATAAATATTTCTAAGGCTAATAACAGAATATTGGTCTTAATACAGCAGTGCTTTTGAAGATGACATTTACTGTGTTTATTGAGACTTTGTAAGGATTTATGATTTCGGGTTTTGTCTTCATAAAAACTAGTTTCAGTTTGCCGTTTCTCTTATGTCATAGCCCTTCAGGAGTTTCTCAGCTGGAAACTTCAATGTTAACAGTGGATTGTGCCTTCTCCTTTTTGTTTCCCCAGTTCTCTGGGATTGCAGAAAACTCTGAGCCTCCACTTCTACTTGACCTTTCATATGTAATGTTTATGAGGTGGCAATTACCTTTAAGTAAAAAGTACTGAGGAATGTAGGACTCACCTTAGTGCACTTCTACTCTTTCTGGGATCTTTGTCCTTTAAGTCCTGGCTAGTTTGGCTACTTCCCAGTGTCTTCAGTTAGCTGTTTATTGACCAATTAATTGGATTTTATCTGGCTTTTAGTAATGTTCTTATTGGTAGGGTTAGTCTCATACAATCTTTTCCTGCCTAGGTGTCATTGGCAGTAACATTTTGTTTAAAAATTTCTTCCCAAGTGATTTTAATCATTGCTTCCTAACTACACAACTCCAGGAGACCACACTCATGTCATAATCTATGTAAACAATATCCTGTGGAGTTGTGCAGAACCATACGACTATAGCCATAAGGTTTGAGAACTATTGTGCTGTAGAAAATGAGACTGGTGATGGACTTGATAGTATTGGTAGAGATGAACCAGATGGAGAGATGAAGGAAGTCATTGCTGGACAAGAGAATAACAGAAAGCTTGAGGCAGTTAATTGGAAATTGGTTTTAAGGTCACATTTTTTTCTAAGATATTAAAAAACTCTATAGCAAATATTTTTAAAGCTAAATAATAGAAAATTATCCTTACTTATAACAGGTTTTTTTGTTTGTTTTTTGGGGGTTTTTTTAGTGATGACATTTATTACATTTTTTTATAAAGGTAGAAAATTGCCAGTGATTTCAGTACAAAAGTCACTATTGACATTTAAAAAAATTAATGTTTTGTAGTGGAATATTCTTCAAACAATCCTGCCCCATCAGTTTTTTTCTAAGTCCTTGCCTGTCTCTCTTTCATTTTTCTCTAAAACAGACAAAGTATATCCAGGTCTTCATTTTGTGTGTAAAGTTGTTCATAAACTTTGTTATTCTTTCCATTATATGGGATATGGTATAAAGACCCCCAGATATCCCTAATTATCTTTAGAGATTGTGTTATTGATTACTGTGCTTCTTTCTTATGGAGAAAAAGTACAATGAAAGTATGCCATGGACTTTGACTCTATATTCTGTCAGCCAGAGGAAGTGAAAGCTTTAGTCTGCATTTTTCTTTATATCCTTTCAGGTAGATAGATGGCAGCATAGTATCTTTCGTTAAGTTCTAAAACTGAGTGCTTATCTCTGGGTGGGAAAAGAAAGTGTTAAAAACTCTTACTTAGGTTTTTGTTTCTTTTCTTTTCTTTTTTAACATGAAAGTGTTTATTCATTGGACTGACTTTTAAACTTTGTGGTGATGTCGCTTAACCTGTATTTAGTAGGAAACTGGTACTTTAATGATTAAGCACATGGGAAAGAAAGAGTTGAGAGAAAGCAGGCTGTTCACAAACTCTGGAAAATAAAGGGTTTGGGACCTGATTTTCTTCCATTTCTCTCTCCTCTTGGCTTTCTCTTTTCAGGGGAGTGCTTTCTCTGCTGGATTGTTTGAATTGCTTTGCAATAACCCCATTGTTTTTGAGAGTAACTTAGTGCTTTTTAGATTTCTTCTTAATCTTTACTTTTAAAATATCCACCTATCATGGACTTTCAAGGATTTATGTGTTTTTACTATGTGACGTTTTGAGGAAATACTTTAATATATCCTTTAGTTAGAGAAGGAGTTAATAAGAGGTAAGGAAGATAAGGAATTTATTCATCATGAATCAGTGCCCCAAAAAAGGATTTATTTTTATGCTGTAAGTATTGATTTATATCCTAAGTCTTATAAAGAAGGCCTACAAACCTGAGAAGAATTAGTATTACCATCTTCTTTGTAAATAGTAACTAAAAAAAAAAATCTCTAAATTCTCAGTTGATATTAAGACAAAAATTCATATTTTTGTTAGAAAATTACAGAAATTTCTAAATTTCTAAATTTCTAAAATGACATTAGAAAATTACAGAAATGTAAGTAATAGGTATCTTTTCAAATAAATGGGGATAAATAAAGCATTTTTAGTTAAAATCACAGAATCCAAAATTGATAAAGATTATAAGCTTGGAGATATTTGGAGAAGTTTTTCAAATGTTAGATGTCAAATTAGTTTGACCGTCATTTGTATTTATCATGCTGCTATAATGTTAACTTTTACTTAAAATCCTCTTGAAACTAATGTCTTCCTTTAAGTAGTTATTGGGATGAAAATCATTTTAAAGATTTCAAAACCTGTAGAGTGGGGAGTGATGTGGCATTTTAAATGAATAAAATGGATAGATATTAAATAAAATAAATTTTCTTTGGCCAAAGTCTATATTTGACTATTTTTCACATAGTTATTTTAAATGTTTATAAGCAAATGCCTGGCCATTTGGCATATTATTAAATTATAAAAATATACTTCGTCTTATTGTATGCTAGTTGTTTACCAAAACCATTATTAGAAAATTACAGCATTTTATTGGGTTGGCCAAAAAGTTCACTTGGGTTTTTCTCTAACATCTTATAGGATAAAACCAAAAGAACTTTTTGGTCAGCCCAATGATTAAATATGAAGGAAGGTGTCATTATAATTAGGGAGTATACTTTCTAAAGATTATTATTTATTGATCCATGAATATTTCATTAGTCATATGTTTCAGGATTTTTATATTATTCTCAATTTGTAAGAATTGGATTAGTGGAAAATGTCAACTTATTTAAAATATCCTTGAGAGGATAAGTAGTATGGTTCCCATAGTACAGAGAAGGTACTGAGATTCAGAGAGGTCCAGTAACTTGTTTAAGCAGAGAATTATCCCACTTGGCAGAGGTGTGATTTGGGCCCATTTCTGCCTGTTCCTAAGTCAGTGTTCTTTCTATAGTATCAAGCTGCTATTTCCCTTTTTTACACTTTTTCCTGAGGATACTTTTTAGCAGTTTAAAAAATACTCAAGCATCACAAAATTTCTTCTTCAGGGACAGCTTATTGAATCTCCTGATTGGTAAATTCATACTTTGCTGTTTTCATTTTTCATTGAGGCAGTACATTTTTAGTAGTTAATCTAATCTAAAGACTGTCAAAATACATCTTATAAAGGCATTATAGTAGGTTAAAAATATTTTTTAAATTATGTACCTGCTGATAATCACATATTGTAGGCAGTACTATCTCTACTTTCTTTCTATGTGAGAAAACAAGTTGTTTTCTTTCTTAAATAATTGGTAGCTATTAGTGTGGAGCTTATGCAACTAATCATTTGTGGCATAGTTCTAAAGTTATATGTTTTAAATTGTTTTTAGATGAAGTAGATTTAGATAATTCCCAGATGATTCTTTTGTGTCTATTTTTATGTGAAGGGCAAAAACTAATATACTAACTGAATTTAAGGTTATGGGTAGAGTGATAGAAGTGGGGAAGGAAGGGTGAGAATTTGAATAAAGGACATACTGCCAATATTCAGAAGAGGAAAATAAATAATGTTTAGCAGTCCAGCCAACAGCTTCAGCTAGGAAGATACATTATTATTATTCTGATTAGCTCCTATCTAATAGTGTTGCTAGGGATTTGATGTCGGATAGAACTATGCCACAGAGTTATTTGCGTAGCTTTTTGGCTAACAAAGAATAGAAGTAGCCAGAGGACTTAGTTGCAGGTAGCTCTGAATATTAGTAAAGCTCTTTACAATTTAGTTTAATCTTTTTATATAATCAATCTCAAAGTATCCTGAGCACTTCTGTTATTTACTGCTATTTTAAAAAAATGATTTAGGCTTTACTCAATATTTATATAGGGTCATTTATTGTGGGTACTTTAGAATGAATAAAATTGCTGAAATATGTATTTAGTTTATTTTTGGCAAGAATAGCCAATAGTGTGGAATTAAGATAAATATGAAATGAAAATTATTTCATTAGCAAGTATAAGGGTAATTTGGTGTTTTTGCCTCTGTATCCTGAAATGTTAGTGGAGGTAGTAGCATCTCTTGGTAAATTTTTCTTTCTCTTTTCTTTCTTTTTTTTTTTTTTTTTTTTGCTTGGAAGGTATGGTATCAGATATATAATTAGTTTACGTTTGTAAAAAAAAAAGTATAAGACTACCCTATTATTCTAACAATTGTCAATTCTATATGTCATATATCCCTGTGCTTTGACTGACAGATGGAACAAAGAAACCTTATGCTAAATCTTGACCTTGCCTTGCAGTACCAGGTCTACTGAATATATGTCCTCATTAAATTTTATATAGCTAATTATTTATGAATATTATAGCACTTAGCATAAAAATTTAGCAGTTTTATTTCTCTGTGAGAATGTTTCAGTCACTTTGAGCTTAAATGGTTAAACGCTGGCAGCAATTTTACTGTCTCATCTTTTACTTTTATCAAATGCTATAGTACTGTATTAAATGCATACTGTATTAAATGGTAAATGTAGCAAGAAAATATGGTATCTTGTTTTCTTATTGAACAGCTATAACTTTTCTAGAGTTTTTACTGCTAAAAGATGGGAAGGCAGACAAAATGATTTTTCTGAAATATTGTACCCTCAGCCATGAACCTAGCAGTCAGGTGCCAGTGAAATTTGCTCCCTAAGAAAGCTGCATTTATATCTGTATCAAAATTGAATGTGTAATTCTGGTCACTCAGTGATAGCCATGAGTCAAGTATGAATAGTGATTTTTTTCATTTAGATATTAGTTTCCATTAGGATTTAACAAGACTGAAAAAGTACATTTTACCAGGGGGCTGGAGGTGAGAAGCATATACAGAATAATCGTGTAACTTCTTTGCCTATAATTTTGAATGTAATGATAAAACTTAAGGTGAGGCCCATTCCCAAAAGTGCTGATAACCATACAGATATGGTAGGATTTTACTTTATGCAAGAGTAACGGCCACATGAACCTAACTTAGCACGTGAAGTTGGTTATTTAGGCATTTTGAAAATTCAAATCTGTATACTTTAGATATCTTAGTTGTGATGTAAGCTATTTTCATTTTTGAAAAACAGAGAAAACAAATCCATTCCAGTATTACAGTGGGGAAAGGAGGGAGTCTCTGGCCCCCCTTCCCCCCCTCCACCCCAGAGACATTGGTAATGATATCTGGAGACTTTTTTGGTTGTCACAACTGGGAGAATGCTATGGGCATTTAGTAGGTAGAGGCCAGGGATGCTGCTAAATATCCTGCAATCATAGTACCACCTCCTACAACAAAGGCTGATCTGGCCCAAAGTATAGTAATGTTGAGGTTGAGACACCCTTCAGTAGGAGGAAGATAACAAATACCTCACATGTTAATTTTCAGGCTAGTCTCATAAAAACACAAAAGGACTTATAAATAATAGTTTGTAAATAAAATTGCTTCCTACTGATTAATATAAGACTATTATTTTATATGTAAAATTTTATTTGTAAAACAGTTGTTCATTTTCAAAAATTATGAAGAACATTCAGTAAATCATTTAACAAATATTTATTGAGTGCCTGCGATGTGCATGGTAGCCATTCTAGGCTCTGAGAATGCAGCAGTGAACAAAACGAAGTTCCTGAATTAAAGAGCTTACATTCTAATTGGGGGAGACAGGCAATAAACAAATATATGGTATACAAGATTAGTATTATGAAGTGTAATAAAGGTGAGTAAGGGATAGAAAGTAATGATTGATGATATAGTCAAGGAAGGCCTTTCTCATAGTGACACTTGAGCAGAGACCTGGAGCTCAAGCATGTCACTGATATTGGGAGGAAGAGCATTTCAGTGAGAGGAAAGAACCAATGCCAAGACTGTGAGGTGGCAGCATGCTTGACATTTTTAAGGAAGAGTAAGGAGGCCAGTGTATCTTGAGTGAGGGAGAGAGTTGTAGGAGATGAATTGAGAGCAGTGAGGGCTGGGATTGAAGGTGAGACTTTGTTTTGTCAGGATGTTTAGTGGTTGGGACTTTGGAAGCTTTTGAAAGTTTTTTAGCAAAATTACACAAACTCATCTACATTAGAGAAAGAAACCTGATTGCTAGGAAGAATAAATTTAGGGACAATCATGGCAGCAAGAAGACCATTTACTAGACTGTTAAAAATATAGTCCAAACAAGATGATGTGGGGAGTAGTGGAATGTTGAGAAGTGGTGCGTTATAGTTTAAGAGCTGACAGGATTTAGTGTTGATTTGGATGTGGGCTATGAGATAGAAAGTGACAAGTAGAGGATGACTGCAAGGTTTTATGTCCTGAACAACTGGAAGAATAGAGTTGTCATTTACTGAGATGGAGAAGCTTGGAGGAAGAGTAAGTTTTCGGAAAAAGTTTGAAGATTTTGGTTCTATTGAGGTGCCTATTTGATATCCAAGAAGAGATGTTGTTAAGTAGACAGATATGGGAATCTGGATTTCAGTAGAGTGGTCTGAGCTAGATATATAAATTTGGGACCTTTAGGTGTAAAGATGGTATTTAAAGCCATGGGACCTGATAGGAGATTTTCTAGGGAGTAAGTATAGCTAATAAGAAAGGAGGTCTTAAGACTAAGCCTGGAATACTCTTAAATTTTAGAAGACAGAAAGATGAGGAGGAAACAGAAAGGTGACTAAGCAGGAGCACCCGGTGAAACCAGGGAGCACTAGTGAAAGAGAGCATCAAGAAAGTTCACAGGGGCTTCCCTGGTGGCGCAGTGGTTGAGAGTCCGCCTGCCGATGCAGGGGACGCGGGTTCATGCCCCGGTCCGGGAGGATCCCACATGCCGTGGAGCGGCTGGGCCCGTGAGCCATGGCCGCTGAGCCTGCGCGTCCGCTGCTCCACAGCGGGAGAGGCCACAACAGTGAGAGGCCCGCGTACCGCAAAAAAAAAAACAAACAGAAAGTTGACGGTATATATTGAAGGAGAAATTATAATAATGTAGTGTGGACTGTAAACAAGTAGGAAGTCAAGTGAAGGTATTGGAGGAAGGCATTGATGGACAGTGAAATGGTGGTTGGGTCAACAGATCGGACGTTCATTGAGGGTGATAATGTATTAACATTGATGGTCTACAGGGACTTAGATTGAAAGATGCAAGGTGGTATTCAGAAGGTGATGTGTTTGAATTTGCAATCATGTTATGAGCACAGTGATGGGAAATATTAAGGTAGAGGATATAATCATAGAATTTGGATTGAGATTGGAATAAGATTATTAGAAGAAATGAGTTCAAAGAATTCACAGACCAAGTATTGGAAGAATTATTTGCTAGATCATAAATAGCCAAATCTGATCCTTGGTTTATTTTCATTTAGCTTGCATCAGGAGGTGATGACCCCACTGCTCCCTAGTTGTGTAACATTTTGAAATTTTAAATGATGTAATTAGCAGATAGGAGTATAGGAATGTTATTTCATGTAAGTGTCCTTTTCCACCTCTCTTGGTTTGTGTGACGTGTGTCTATGTACATGTTGCCTATGTGTTTCTTTTTCTGTGTTTCTCTCTGCTATTTCATGTGTGTAATAGTCTTTGTAGGTAGTACTCTAACTCTTCATGTGTTGGGGGAGACTCCTTTTTTGGCTAGCTTTCTTCCTCATTTTCATTTATTCATTCAGTAAGCATTTATTGAGCATCTACTGTGAGCTAGAGCGAGTTCTAGGCTCCAGGGACTCATCATTGAACAAAACAGTCAAGAGTTCCCATCTTCAAGAAACTTACTGTTGTGAGAGACAGATAGTAAATACATACATAATTACATAAATAAGTAAATATCAGATGGAGGTAAGTACTCTAGAAAAAATAAAATAGACCAAGGCAGTAGGGAATGCTGGGATTTTCTGTAGTTTGGTCAAGGCAAAATAAGCAAATGGGCCCTGGTAAAAATAAACAAATGGGTCTCTGATAAGGTGATGTTTAAACAGAGACCTAAAGAAAATGAGGGAGTAAATGTGGATATCTGGGGAAAGATTTTGCTGGGAAGAATAAGTGTAACATCACTGATGTGGGGTTTGCTTCATATGTTGGAGAAATAGCAAAGAGCTCAATATGGTGGGATCAGAGTGGTCCAGGAAGAAAGTGGTAGATGAGCTCAGAAGGCCAGTCCGACTCCTCCTCTCTCTTTCTTCCCTTTGTCTCTTGTATCCTTTTCTATAACTTATTTGACATCTTTTGTCTGTCCTTTCACAGGCCATATGTAACTAAACGTTTTCATTTTGCTATATATATTTTAAAAGAGTTCTGTTTCTTTTCTAAAATTAAGAAAGTATTTTTGTATTTAATATTTCATGATCACAACTTTCTTTTTACTGCAGTTTCAGTTTTTGTACCTTTTGTATTGTAAAATATAATACACATATATAGGTGTGCACAAAAATAAAAACATACAGCTCAGTGAATGATGGCAAAGCCTCTTTGAGCAATATTTATAAGATTTATTCTTTTGTTACATTAGATACAGTTTATTTTCATTGCTATGAACATTGCTACAAATATTCATAGTATTTTATTTTATTTATTTATTTTTTTGCGGTACGCGGGCCTCTCACTGTTGTGACCTCTCCCGTTGTGGAGCACAGGCTCTGGACGCGCAGGCTCAGCGGCCATGGCTCACGGGCCCAGCCGCTCCACGGCATGTGGGATCCTCCCGGACCGGGGCATGAACCCGCGTCCCCTGCATCGGCAGGCGGACTCTCAACCACTGAGCCACCAGGGAAGCCCCTATTTCATTTTCTAATATATTTATTTATTTTTGTCTGCGTTGGATCTTCGTTTTTGTGTGCCGGCTTTCTCTGGTTGCTGCGAGCAGGGGCTACTTGTCCTTGCAGTGCGCGGGCTTCTCATTGTGGTGGCTTCTTGTTGCGGAGCATGGGCTCTAGGCATGCAGGCTTCAGTATTTGTGGCACACAGGCTCAGTTGCTCTGTGGCATGTGGGATCTTCCCGGACCAGGGATCGAACCCGCGTTCCGTGCATTGGCAGGCGGATTCTTAACCACTGCGCCACCATGGAAGTCCATAGTATTTCATTTAATGTAAAATAGTTTATATATCCATTCTATTGATGGACATTTACATTGTTTCCAGTTTGGGGCTATTACAAATAATGCTGCCAGAAGCAACCTTGTTCATGTCTCTTGCTGTACAGGTGCATGTGTTTCACTTGGATGTACAGCTAGAAGTGGCTGTTTACAAAGGTTATGTGTACGTTCCTTTAGATACCGTTAAAGTTTTACGAAGTGGTGGTACCAATTCAAAACCCCACTAGTAGAGTATGTAAGTTCACGTTACTTCATAGTGTTGCTAATACTTTTTCAGGTTTTCCTTTTTTTTTTTTAATGGCATAATATTAAAAGTATCTCCTTTATTTTTCAATTGAAGTATAGTTGATATACAATATTACATAAGTTATGGGTGTACAATATAATGATTCACAATTTGTATAGTTATTGTAAGATACTGGCTATATTCCCTGTGTTGGACAGTACATCCTTGTAGCTTATTTTATACCTAATGGTTTGTACATCTTTTACCCCTACCCTTATATTGCCCCTTCCCCTTCCCTCTCCCCACTGTAACCACTAGTTTCTTCTCTATATCTGTGAGTCTGCTTCTTTTTTGTTATATTCACTAGTTTGTTGTATTTTTTTAGATTCCACATATAAGTGATATCGTACAGTGTTTGTCTTTCTCTGTCTGACTTATTTCACTTAGCATAATGCCCTCCAGTCATCTTAAAGTTCGTAATTTTAGTGGGGATGAGCAGTACTTCGTTGTGTTATTGAGCCCCTTTTCACATGTTTATCGACCATATGTATAACCTGTTTGATGCACTGTGTCTGTTTATTTTGCATGTTTGGTAGGGGGGTTATTTAACTTTTTTTTTTTCCTGGTAATTGTAGGATGTTTTAGATTTGAGTCCTTTTATGATTATGTATGTTGTAAATACCTTCTCTGTAGCTAAATTTTTTACTCTCTTAATGCTATTTTTTGATGAACAGAAGTTTTTTTTTTTTTTTTTTTTGCGGTAGTCGGGCCTCTCACTGTTGTGGCCTCTCCCGCTGTGGAGCACAGGCTCCGGACGCGCAGGCTCAGCGACCATGGCCCACGGGCCCAGCCGCACCGCGGCACGTGGGATCCTCCCGGCCCGGGGCACGAACCCGTGTCCCCTGCATTGGCAGGCGGACTCCCAACCACTGCGCCACCGGGGAAGTCCCTGAACAGAAGTTTTAACTTTACTCCAACTTACCAGTCTTTTCCTTTTTAGTTAGTGCTTTTGAGGTTCAATTTAAGAAGTATTTTTCTATCCTAAATCATCAATATAATTCTCCTATATTGTCTTCCAAGTATTATATTTTTTATATTTCTACCCAGAATTGATTTTTATAATGCTTATGAGGTAGGAGTTAGGATTTCATTTTTTTCACAGATGGATATCCAATTGATTTAGCACCATTTATTGAAAAGATAATTCCACTGTGCTCTGCAATACCATCTTTGTCATAAACCAAGAGCCATATATGTGTGTATCTGTTTCTGCTTTTTTTCTAGTGCATTAGTCTATCTTTGTGGTTGCACCACACTGTTACAACTGTAGTTTTATAATAAATCTTGCTATCCAGTATAAGAGAGTTTTTCTGCCTTTTTTTTTTCACTATTATTGCTCCCATCAGGAGCCTTTTTAGACACTTTCTCTTCTTTTCTCTGTGAAGTTAAATACTAAGGAATAAGATTTTGTCAGGTAGGATTGATTTGTGGACAGCCACAAATCACTGTAAATAGCTAAGTTTTTTTTCCTCCAAGAACCAATTTTCTCCCTCCTGGGGGCGATACTACCCCTACTGAGAATGCATGCAGTAGAGCAGATCCTCCTCCTTGTTCTTTTTATATAGGAGTGGTATGCTATCCTTTGCTTTTGTCTTTTTCAGTGAAATTTAGAAACAGCTTACTTAGCAGTTTACAAATCAAAACAAAGTAAAAAACTCCTACCAGTATATACTCTACTGGTGGGGGAATTTTATTGGGATTGTATTAATTCTATACATCAGTTTGGTTAGTTGACATCTGTACCTTACTGAGTTTCCTGATCATAAGCATAGTATAGCAGCAAGAAGAAGTTGGAAACATGGGTAGTCCTATGATCATGAGTGAGTAGTTAAAACTTTTCCTGAAAAGAATATTCACACATTTACCAGTGAATCCTAGCTCTATCATATATGAAAGGAAACAGTAATTCCAGTCTTATGCATACTCTTCAAAACACCAGAAAAAAAGGAAACTCCCCAACTCATTTTATGTGTATAGCATATGTTGGGTATATAGCCTATTAAGGGCAATAAGAGAATGAAAGGAAATTAGTCTGATTATGAACA
The DNA here is from genome assembly GCF_964270905.1 of Leucopleurus acutus. Lineage (NCBI taxonomy): Eukaryota > Metazoa > Chordata > Mammalia > Artiodactyla > Delphinidae > Leucopleurus > Leucopleurus acutus. The sequence goes on along the minus strand of NC_139150.1, from coordinate 64,018,752 downwards.
TAGATAAACAACCCCTAAACAAAATTTTAGCAAACTGAATCTGGTCATATATAACCAGCTTGATCAAGTTGAGTTTGTCTTAGGAATGAAAGGTTGTTTTTACACTAGAAAATCCATCAGTATACTTTTATCAATTAACAAATTAGGGGAAAAAAACCCAGATGTATGGAGACTGTATGTATTAGTGTGTGAGGACAAAGATAAAATTCAGCCTCCATTCATGTTATAAACTCTTAGCAAACTAGAACTAGAGAACGTTTTTAATGAGATAAAAGGTTCCAAAACAAACAAACAAAGAAAAACCACACACAGAACCCAACACAGTAGCTGTAGCATGCTTAATGATGAAATGTTGACCTTTTTCCCTCCAAGTTGAGGGACAAGGTGTTGATGCCTGCTGTGCCCCCACTGCCATTGTTATTAAATATAGTGCTAGGAATTCTAGTCCATGCAGTGAGGCAAGAGGAAGAAAGAGACGGTATAACTGCTGAAATGAAGAAAACCATCATTACTCTTAGATGGTATGATCATGTAAATAACTTACCTGTAAATTCTTTGGAATTTTTAAGCAAGTTTAAGAAGTGTGACTATAAAACAATATTTTAAAAAATCAGTTTTATTTCTATATGCTAGCAAACAGTGCTTTAGACAATGAAATTAACAGCAGAACCATTTATAATAGAATCAAGAAACAGGAATTAAATCTGACTTTAAAAACACAAGACCTCTAGGGGAAAATTGTGACTCTTAGTGGAGAGAATATATCATATGTGTGTGTATGTCTGAGTGTGTTGTAACTCGAAATCTAATTTAAAATTTTTATGGGAATACAAATTAGAGTTGACCTTTGAACAATACACATTTGAACTGTGCAGATCCACTTATATGCGGATATTTTCAGTGGTAAATACTCCAGTAGTACAGGATCGATGTTTGGTTGAATCCGCTGATGCTGAGGAACCGTGGATACTGAGGGCCTGCTATAAGATACATGCAGATTAACCCCCGCCTTGTTCAAGGGTCAACTGTACCTAGAATAACCAATACGTCCCTTTTTTTACATTGAAGTGTAGTTGATTTACAATATTATGTTATTTTCAGGTATAAAACATAGTGATTCAATATTTTATAGATTATACTCCATTTAAATTTATTACAAAACAAAGGCTGTATTTCCCTGTGCTGTACAATATATCTTTATTGCTTATCTGTTTTATACTTAGTAGTTTGTGTCTCTTAGTCCCATACCAAGATATTCTTGAAAAAGAACAAGTTGGGATGAGTTGGCCTACTAGGTATGGAGAGTTATTACAAAGCCATAGTAACTAAGATGTGCTCACTAGTACGGGGATAAACAAATAAACCAAGAGAACAGGATAGAGAGCCCACATCAGACTCAGGCACTTATGGACACTTGACCTCTGATCCCTGAGGAAAGGACAGCTTTTTAAATAAACCGTCCCGGGACAATTGAGCATTCATATAGTAAAAGTAAATTCAGAACCCTGTATTTCACAGTACACAATCAATTCCAGGTGGATTAGTGACCTAAATGTGAAAGGCAAAGCTATAAAGCTTTTAAAGGCTTTAGAAGGTAATATAGGAGAATGTCATCATCATGTCAGGGTTGGGAAAGATTTCTTAAACAGGAAATAAAAAGCAGTAAAAGAAAAGATTGATAAATTGGACTACATTAAAATTAAGAATTTGGGATTATTCAAAGATGCCATAAAGAGAATGAAAAAGTAGACTCAGAGTAGGAAAAGATATTTGTAATATGCAACTGAAATGTAGTATCGAAAATGTCTGAAGAACGAATCAGTAACCTCTCTCTTTAAGGTAGGGATGCGGGAGAGGATGTGATGGGGAAGAAATGCACTGAGGAAAGCGTCTGCATGTTTTCAAATGTTTGCATTCTTTTCTCTAAACTGAACTTATGTTTTATGCATTTCTCTCTATATAAGCACATTTCTTAACCAAAAAATGGAAAGGAATGAAAACGATAAAGAAATACAGTTACTGTATTAGTTTTCTAGGGCGACATAAAATACCACAGACTGGGGGCATAAACAGCAGAAACTCATTTTCTCACAGTTCTGGAGGCTGGAAGTCTAAGATCAGGATGTCGGCAGGTTTGGTTTCTCTGGAGGCTTCTCTCCTGGCTTGCAGATGGCACCTTGTTGCTGTGTCTTCGCATGTGCTTGAGCATCCGTGGTGTCGCTTTGTGTTTCTGAGTTTCCTCTTCTTATAAGGGTACCAGTCAGATTGGATTAATGTCCACCCTAAGGGCCCCATTTTTCTTGATCTCCTCTTTAAAGGCCCTCTCTCCAAATACTCTCACATTCTGAGGTGCTGGGGTGAGGGTGGGGTTAGGGCTTCCACAAACGAATTTCTGGAGAGACACAATTCAGCCATAATAACACTGATTATGTCATAAAGATTTGAATAACAAATGGATGCTTGTGATGTAGATAAAATTTCCCAAGCCAATTTTTGGATTCAAAAAGTGCTAGATCTAAAAAAAAAAAATCTAAGATAGAAGTAAAGATGTTGTGCTCTGGAGAAGTATGTTAAATGACTCAAAATATGGATTTAGTACTGATGTTAATTATGTGTGTGTAAAGTTGGGATGCATTTTTTGAAAATGTAAGAGCGATAAAAAGCAATTTCTGAATCAATTTACTATTTTACACAAGTACTCTCTAACATAAATGTATACCTAAGTGAATAGATGTAATTTTAAGTAGATCTTTTAGTCTCATCTTCATCCCTAACATGTATAAATTCTAGTGGACAAAAAAGTTTTTTAATCTTTTCACTGGGAGAAAAGAGGATGCATTTTATTTGGTCATATATGGCACAGATCTTCCTTGACTTACAGTGGGGTACATCCTGATAAACCCATTCTAAGTTGAAAATATCCAAAGTTGCACCATCTTAAAAGTCGGAAAATTGTAAGGTGAACCGTTGTAAATTGGGGACCATGTGTATTTTTATTAGGGTAAGCTCTACTATGACGCAGTATGTTCATTCCTAAAATTTGCCCCACTGTGCAAAATCATGCAGTGAAAACCATAGGGCTTATGGGAAAATGAAGACACAACACTCAAAAACTTTGTCAGTGACACTTAAAAGGGTTCCTAATAAAAATAGCAGCACAGTTTTATACATGTTAACTAGTTAAGAAATACGTAAATACTATAACAAACATTGCACTTTACCTTAGAAGAGACCTGAAATTTTCTTGTGGAAGTGGGCATCAGAAGGGTTGCGTTATGTGAGTTATTACCAAGTGATGGAAGGAGAGTCATATGAAATTGGAGGGAAAATTGTGATACCAGGTACGGATGAGTGTGGCTCATAACACACATGACAAATTGAGTTAGCTGGTAGATGTTTGGGGGGGTGTGTTTTGTGTATTCCTGTATGGCTTGGTTTAGCTGCGTGAAGTTTTTACTGTTCATCTTGGGTTTCTTGCAGATAAAATCACACATAAACAAACACAAGAGTCTTGCTATGCTCAAGTTGTTGCTTAATGTATCAATCATGTTGGAACATATTTGTGTTTTCGTACAGCATAATAGCAGAGTTTACTGTACTGAATTTTTAATATCATTCATAGCCCCATCTTTTCCTCTTTACATGTTTGGTAAGGATTTTGCATTAGGCTCTTTTTAGTGAAATTTTGAAATAGTCAAAACTAATATGTAACTGTTACATAACACCTTAAGTATCTTGGTGAATTTTAAGTTTTCCCTGGCTAATAAACGGAGTGGTTTGGGTGTGGACTCAGAGTTTTGCTTAAGTCAGATGGATGATCACTGTGCCACACAGAAAAGCATCAGTTCTTTTGTTTCAAACAAGATCATTATGTTCGGTGACCCCCCTGTTTCTGGTATTGCTACCAGGGTTACCTTTAAGTCTTAACCTTAATCAGTATTAAAAGAGCATGTGCGTGGTTATGTTTTGGGGTCCTTCCCATTCGTTTGTTGCTTTTTATCCACTGTGGCTATTTTATTCCAAAGCTTAGTAACTACAGGTTTCCAGAAGTCTTTGTTCTTTCACTCTCTCTCCCTCGACTGGAACGGTCTGGCCAGACAAGGGAGAGAGAGTGAAAGAACAGTGAGGGTAAATGAAATGGCTTCTCCTGGTTTTCCTGACCTCCTGCCACAGTTTCTTTGGATCCCTTTCAAGACCCTCATTTTCATGCCCTGGGCTGGAAAATCAGTTTTCCCTCACAGCGTTTCCATTTCTGTCTCCTGTCTAGGCGTCCCTTTATGTTTCTGCTGTCCTCTGTGCACACATTCCTGTTAAAGTATATATCACATTGTTTTGGAGTTTTGCAGAGTTGGGCTCTCTCTCTGAATAAACTGCATACTTCTTGAGGGCACAGACCATATCTTTATCCTTTTTACATTCTACTACATAGCCCAGTGCTTGGCAGTGGTAGTTGAGTGAGTGGATGGATGAATGAATGAGTTGGTCTTGCAGAGGGCTGTTCATGTGATCCTATTATTTGTGTTACCCCCTCATTTTGACTAAAATACATAATCTCTAGGTATCTTGGCCACTTGAACTTTAATATTATGAATCAGATTTGTGCATTCAAGCTTTTTAGCAGTACCATAATAAAATTTCCTTTTGTTGAACCAGAGATTGTACACCATCTGTTTTGTTTTTGTGTTTTTGATTTTTGGAGGGTTTTCTGTTTTGTTTTTGCTCCAAATAGTAAATGAGCATGGCTAATTTGCAACTTTAGGATTAGGAGTTTTTATGACAATTGAGTAGTAAAATCCCATTTTTCAGCTTGCTACTATGAATTAAAAACAATTATTTTTGAAATTTTCAAATATTTATATGTTTATGAAGTGGAATAAACTAAAAAATGGGGAGAGTAGTTCTTTTAAGATAATAAGGGAAAATGTTATGGCTCAATTCTTTATTATTGCAACTGTAAGTAATTTTTGAATTGTTTTTAAGATTTTCTTTTTCTTCTTATAGGACCTCTTTGTTGTTAGACATGAATTAGCCATAATGAGACTAGCTGCCTTTATGGGCATTACAATGTTCGTTGGAATAACTGGACTCTTTTATACTCAACTAATTGGCATCATCACAGTAAGTATATTTTTAATGTAAAGTAATGTATTTGTGAACATATTGCCTAATTATGAACTTAATTCTAAAAAGTTACAGGAAGTTTAGAAATTAAAGAGGAAACTTATCCGTAGTCATTTATGTATTTCCATTTCTGTATGCCTGTGTAATTTTAAAGTAGTTATAATCAGTGTACAGAGTGTACATATAATTTTGTATCCTGCTTTTAAAAATTAGATTAAAGTATTTTTATATGGCTACAGACATCATGTTTATAGTTTTTAATAGTTGGATATACTATTTAGTGAACATAACATATTTTAATTAATCATTTTTCTGTTGATCAGCATCTACTATGCAATCTTTTTTTTCTGTATTACAAATAGCTCTTTGAACATCTCTTTTTCCTCTTTAAACTAGTAACTTAAGGTAAATTCCAAAAAATGGAATGTTGCTGGTAGAAACATTTTATTAGTAATTAAACGGGTTTTTTTTAATGTATTTATTAGCCAAAGTGGATTTGTCACAACAAAAGATTTTAAAAATGAGAAAAATAACATTGGTTAAGGATTTAAAAGTTTGGAAATACACTGCATTGCAGAAGATGCAGAGTAAATAGGCTTTTTCGTATGTTGTTGGCGGGGGTATAAATTGGTATAAACTTTTTGAAGGGCAAATTGTCAAGGTCTATCAAAATTTTAAAGGCACAACCCTTTTGACCACCTCTAGATACTGTTTTTTCACATGTGTGTAAATAAGTGTGTATATTAAAAAAGATCTTCATTGTTATATTGATATAGTGTATGAAAACTTAAGTGTTTATAAGACTATATTCAGTGGAAAAAAATGTAAGAAAATGCTTTAAAGCAACAGTAATCAAGAAAGTGTTGTACTGGCATAAGGATAGATGAAATAGAATTGAGAGTCCAGAAATAGACATATATATCTATGGTCAATCAGTTTTTCAGCAACAGTAGCAAGACTATTCAATAGGGGAAAGAAAAGTCTTTTCAACAAATACTGCTGGGACAGCTAGGTATCCACATGCAGAAGAATGAAGTTGGGCCCTTACCTCATACCATATATGTAAATTAACTCAAAATGGATCATAGACCTGAATATAAGATCTAAAGTTATAAAACTCCTAGAAGAAAACATAGGATTAGGCAATACTAAGGATTAGGCAATACTAAATCTTAGACTAGGAAATAATATCCTAGATATGAAACCAAAAGTGTAAATAAAGAAAAAAAAGATAATTTGGACTTACTCAAAACTGTAAACTTTTGCACTTCAAAGGATGCTATCAAGAAAGTGAAAGGACAGCTCACAGAATGGGAGAAAATATTGTGTATCTGATAAGGGACTTGTATCTAGAATAAAGAACTCTTAAACTCAGTAATAAGAAGGCAACCTAATTAAAGCATGGGGAAAGGATCTCAATGGACATTTCTTCCAAGAAGATACAAATGGACAATAAATACTACATGAAAAGATGCTCAACATCATTAGTCATCAGGGAAATGAAAATCAAAACCATAATTAGGTATCACTTCTCATGCACACTAGGAGGCTATAATAAAAAAAGGTAATAACAAAGGTTGGTGAAGATGCAGAGGAAGCAGAACCCTCATGCACTACTAGTGGGAATGTAAAATGGTGCAGATACTTTACAAAATAGTCTGACCATTCTGTAAATAAACATGAGTTATGTTTTGATTCAGCAATTCCACGCCTAGGTATGTACCTAAGAGAAATGAAATGTATGTTCACATAAAAATTTGTGCATGAATATTTATAGCAGCATTAGTCATAATAGACCAAAACTCTGAGCAATCCAGATATCTATCAACTGGTGAATGGATATATACAAAATGTGGTATATATCCATAAAATGGAATATTATTTGGTCATAAGAAGAAGTGAAGTACTGATGCATGCAACACCATGGATGAACCTTGAGAGCATTATGCTAAGTGAAAGAAACCCATCACAAAAGGTCACATATTTGTATCATTCCATTTAATGATATGTCCAGAATAGGCAAGTCTATAGAGACAAAGTAGATTAGTGGTTGTGTGGGGTTGGGGAGCTAGTGGGGGCTGGAGATAATGGCTAAAGGGTACAGAGTTTCTTTCATAGGGTGATGAACATGTTCTAAAATTGATTGTGGTGATGATAGTGTGACTCTGTGAACATACTAAAAAACCATTGAATTGTATACTTTAAATGGGTGAATTATATGGTATATGAATTATATGTCAATAAAGCTGTTAACAAAAGAATATTTCTGGCATAAATTAAATGTTAATTTTATTCATTTGTTCACATTCATTCATTTATTTATTCATTTTATATATGGTTTGTTGATGTCCTTTGTCTGTTTTCTATTCAGGTGTTCTTTTCTCTTATGGTTTAATAAGAAATGTTAATAAAAACATTCAAAAAAAAGAAATAATGTGGAGGTAACTCTCTCTATCCCTCTATCTATATGCAAAGACTATCTATGGAAAGACACATGAGATACTAGTAATGGTACTGGCCTCTGAAGAAAACTGGAAGAATGTAGTCAGAAATGGAAGGAAAACATATTTATTGTGTAACCATTGTTTTAATATTTTGCAAGGTACTCATAATAACCTTTCCCCTCTAGATTTTGTAGGAAGAATTTTAAACACAGGAAATTTTAAAGAATCTTACAGTGAATCCTCAACCACAATTAACATTTTAGAGTATTTGCTTTATCTCACTTCAAATTGTCCATCAATCCATTATATGTTGTAATATATATCAAAGTAATTTGCAGCATCAGATAGTTCACCACACAAATCACTAACTGGAGCTCAGTGCTTGTTTATGTTTTTTCCTTTGAGGCAAATTTTACAAACAATGAAAGACATAAATGCACACATGTGCAACCCAAACCCCTTTCACAATAGAGAATATTACCATCACCCTAGAAAGTTCCATCATGCCTCATATCAGTAAGTCCATATCCTCTGCAGAGGCAGCAGTGATCTGTTGTTTTTTTCCCATCCATCACAGATTAGTATTGGTTGTAGAATTTCATATATACCCATTAATATGTCTCCTTTGTTTCAATATAATGTTTTTTTGATTCATCCATGTTGTTGCATGTATTGATAATTTTTTTATTGCTGAGTAGTATTCCATTGTATGACTATACCACAGTTTGTTTATCCATTCTATTAAAAGACAACTGGTCTGGTTCCAGGTTTTGGTAATTATGAGTAAAAATGCTGTGAACATTCTTGTTCAAGTCTTTTTGTGGAAACATGTTTTCATTTTCTTGGGTAGATACCTAGGAGAAGAATTGCTGGTCACTTGAGACAGGTTTATCTTTTATTTCATAAGAAACTGCCAGGCCTTTTCCCCAAGTAACTGTATCATTTTGCTCTCTGACCAACAACGTATGAGAATTCTGGTTGCTCCACATCCTCATCAGCATTTATTGTTGTCAGTCTTTTTAATTGCAGCTGTTCCAGTAGGTTTTAATAGTATCTGGTTGTTTTAATTTGCATTTTCTTGATGGCTAATGACACTGAACACTTCTTCATGTGCTTATTGGACATTCATGGATTGTATAATGTCTGTTTAAATATGTTTTTATTATTGTTCAGTGGCTTGAAATGTTTTCTAATATCTCTTGTGATTTATCTAGTGATGATGATAAATAACATGATATTAATCACATTCCTGTGGACGAGAATAGGTCTTCCCCTAACATCTTTTTTCTCTGCTTTTATACTCATTCATAATTACTTTATAGCCTATTCATAAGTCAAGTCTAAATTGCCAGGTTATGCTTGCATTTTTGAATTTCCACTTTTGAATTTGCCCAAATCATTGGTATATATTTACATTTCCTGGAATGAAGTTTCTCTGATTTCCCCCAATTTCTTATGATTAATGACTGGAAATGGATGTTTGAGAGTGTTGCTGTTAAGACTACAAGTTACTTCTGAGAGCCATCAGAGGTTTATAGCTGAGGGTAACAGTTTCCTTCTCACCTAAGCAGAAAGTGGGGTTTGGCAGCAAAGGCTTCAAGATATTTTAAGAATTCCTATTCTCAAATTTTAGTATTCACTTCTGAGTTGGACATAAAGTTATTTATAGTATTTGCTGGTTTTTAAAGGGTATATAGTATCAGGTTCCTTTCTGACTATTCTGTACTACCAGTATGTTAATATTAATTTTCAAATTGCATGATTTTCTCTTTTGCTATAATATTGAACAACATTTCACCATTTTAAGACAGGGAGATTGGGTCTGATGTTGTGATATTTCTAAAACTGAGTAGAAACCACATTTGTTAAATAATGCTCTCTCCCCAAGTCTCATCTCTTTATGTATAAATTTAGTACCCTCTCAGAACACTCTGTGCTAGACAGGTCTCATGTCTTTGGAAATTATACATTTGTGAAACATTTAAAAAGGAATGCAAGCATTAAGAGAGAGAATATATTCCATTTGTTAGTCCAGCCTTTAGGCACTGTACTTCCTCTTGAATCTAAGTACTTAAAAAAATTACAGTAAATTTCAATTCCATTTACCTGGGCTTTCATAGTGAACTTCAAGTACCACTCTTTTTGAATGAAAAAAACATTTTTTTTAAGGTTTCCAGAATTCACTCCTCCCACATTGATTTAAGGTTCTTTAGGGCTTAATTATTTGAAGTTGTTATGCATTCAGTATTTAATTTTAAATCTAACGAATTATTATTATTTAAAAATAGTATTTAATATTAAAATTTAAAACATAGATTTTGCTTCCTTTCTTTATAAAATATGCTTGCTGTTTCATTTTATGAAAAAATTAATACTGCCTACAGGATATTTCACATCTGGACATGTTTTTGTCATAATCTGAATCCATGGATCTCTCTTTACAGTGTGAAAGCAGTGACGAATTTGTCAGTTAGCATAAGAAAGAAAAGGGGGAGAAAGAATCACAGTGAATTTAATTACTTCATTGATGTCTTCCTCCTTCCCCTACTCCTGCCCCCAAAGACCAAGAGGCATTTTGGGAAAACACTGGTGGGAGTATCATTTCATTATAGAAACTATGTAATTACATAGCTTGAATATAGGCCTGTTAGACTACAAACAAGCAAAACAAGTGCCATCTCTGTTTAGGTTTAGGTTGAGGTTTTGAGGAAGCAGTGTATTAATTTTCAGTAATTTTTCCCCATTATTTGTTCTTACTTGGAAAAATCATTTCTCTCCTGTATAAGAGGAAAAATCCCATCTTATTGATAGTAGAAGGTAACAGGATAATCATAGTAATGATAATCTGTTGTCATTTGAGACCTAGTAAGAGCAGATTATCTGTGACCCAGATAAAATAATTAGAAATTACTTAAATTTAAAAACAGTGGATTTCTAATCCCATTTCCAAGGTTAAAAGATCTCAACACAACCTGATGTTTCTATGGAACAGACAAATCTTAAACCCAATTTTAAAGGATTACCTTTGATTATTTTTAGATTTAATTTTAAACAAGATTTAACTATATATGCTTATTCCTTTTTACTAAAATTAATACTGAAGTTAAAGTGTTTTCAAAGTCTGCTTTGAAGCATTCTTTATTTAGTTAGGGAACAGATTATTCTAATTATTCCTTACTTAGACCGTTTAGCCTTTTTGTTTGTTTCTGAATGAAATGGATAGTGATGTTGTCATTATTGTAATTGATGTCAGAATTTCTTATTGAGCAGTAGTTCACACACAGCCAAGAATAATGTCCATTCTGATGAGCACCAACACTAAGAGTGCTGGGTGATTGTATTGGTCATGTTTTGAGTTGCTGGGCTTGGAGAGAGTTAATCAAGAAGCTCTGTAACAGCTGGTACAGCGCCTTCTGGTGAGGGTCTGACAGTGAGCTATTGTATACCATGACACTGCTCTGACAGTTTATCTAAATTTTGTATACAAGCATTTTTGTTTTCAGGGCACCGTGGAGTTTGTGTAAAAGCTTAAGCTTTTGATGGCGTCTCTGGAGCTTAGTGCTTTTCTCAGTTGTGGTGAGATTGAGGGTGGGGCGGGGAAGATATATTTAGTTGAAATTTTGTAAAAGGCTTTAAATTCTCAAAGAAAAAAATTGAGCTTTTTATATTTGGTCTCACAGGTAACTATTGTTGGACTCTACTTGAATTACTAAAGATAGCTTAAAGCAAAGCTTTTCAAAATAAAGGGAGAAAATGTTTTCCCCCCTAAATACTGGCTCATGATTACCTAAATAAATATAGACAGAATCACAGATGCAGGAGTGACTTAATTTTAACTTGATTATGTTGTACAATGAAAAGTATCTTGTGTTCAAAATGTTAAATTAGTTTAAATGGCATTATCTATTAAATAACATTCTTATTAATCAGATGATTAGTGGACTTACCTGCCTTTTAACATGTACCTAGAAATGTAGTCCTGAGATTATTAATCCTTATAATGAAATTCTGCTAAGTATCCCCTGAATCAGTGTGGTGAATTAACAGCATTCGGTATAGTCTCTGTACAAATTACGTTTGCTTTACTCAACTCCAAATCAGCATTGCAAATATGGAAATCGTTGCTAATTATGCTGAACCCAGCTCACTTACATTTCTGTAAAGGGAGCTCTGTACAGCATTTTGTCTTCCTTTCTGAATTATGTTTTCATTTAATAAAAACAATATATTTTTAATACAGTATTTCTAATTATAATATTATGGGAAGTATCTTCTCTGTAGCTTTTTTAAAACCTAGAAGAATCATTAAAATTTAAATTGTTACTTCTTATATGTTTTTAATGTCATATTCTAATATTGGCTATAATATTTCTTTGAATTTTGGATACAGTAGAGAACTTTATAGAAACTAGGTTCCCCCTCACCAAGGAATTAGTTTAAATACATACTGTGTTACATTGCATAGTAATAGAAAAGCTTTCTTTCTAAAAATTCCTGCTAGCATCGTAATTATTATGTGTGGAAGTGGATTGCTCTTTAGCATAAACGTGTTCCTATGTGAAAATGTATTTATATTGCATCCTCTCTCTTTACTCAATGTAATAAACTTCTTGAAAGTAATTTAAAACAACTTAAATCTATTTCTGTAGATTTTTTTCAATAAGAATAGTGCATTTTAATTTTCTTAAAACATGATGAATAGCTTGAGTGATTAAATAGATGCTTTTTTTTTGGTAAGGAAACTAAACATTTATGAGTTGTAATTGCTGTTTTTCCCATGTTATTGTTCATGTTCTGAATCCACGTGAATTTTTAATCTGAATTTACAACTTTATAGGATTGGAGGAAACAGTGAATTTTATATTTATAGTTAACTTTTAGATCTTTTTCCACAGTGATTCATATGCTTCTCTCTGTCACAGTCTATCACTATATTAATTACTTTTCAAATTCCAGCCAAAGGGGCACATTATCCCATTACTTCTACTGATAACCCAAAATCTTATGAAAGTATAGTTTTGTACCAAAAATGTAAGAGTAGTTGACCTTGATTTGATTGTTGATTGCAAACGTAAGTTTTCAGCTGTTTCTAAATAGTGTATGGCTTATTTATATATGTTATTGTATATAATCCTCCTCTCTGACATCCTTGGTATATTCCTGTATAATTATTTCTTGAATGTGTAACTACTTTCACTAGACTGTAAGCTCCTGCTGCTAAGGACTGTGTCATAATATGTACTTAGTAAATTTTTGATAGACAATAAATGAGTAAATGAATCATGTTTTATGTACTTAGTACTTATTTTTTCAACTAGATTATAAGCCCCTTGTGGACATTGGATTTTATCTGTGTAGTCTCCTACAGTCCATGTCATTTTATCTTTGATTATAAAAAACACTTGTTTGTTTAAACATAAATTTTTCTAGTTACATTCTAATGTAATTAAGATAGCTCCAAGCCCTACAATAAAAACTTAGGCCTGTCATTTATTGAGGAGTTATTAAGGACTCTAACATATTAACTCATTTAATTTCTACAAAAACCTATGAGGTAAATAGTAGTATTTGAAAATTGAGATACAGAATTTTAGTAACTTTCTTAAGGTTTTATACAGCCAGAAAATGGCTTGATGAAGAGGAGTATGGGAATTGTGTTGGAAAGAAATGTTTTAAGTGGCTATCAAAGTAACATCTACTGCCTTCTCGGTTTGGTTTCATGATTGATTAAATGTCTCTGTTAACTTAAGATCTCTAATAAAAGATGTAGCTGGTCCTCTGTTGGAGATGGATGCTTATGAACCATTTATTTCAAGTGAGTAATATAGTAGTGAGTTCTGGCTTCAAAGGAGGAGAGAGAGCTAAGGTTAACAGAAAGTTTTCTCTTTTTGGATTGAAAAAAATTAAAGATAAGGAATCATGTTATTTCTGTCCATGTTCAATTAGTTTAGTGCTGCAAACATATATTGAGTACCCACTTTGAATAATTTGTGCTGTTCGGTGCTATGAAAGACACAAAGTTAAATGAGTTGCTCTCTGTATGTTGAGCAGAAATTCTAGGAAGTTAAGCAAAAGTCTATTTTAGAATTAGCAGAAATCAGTAGTAGACAAAACAGGTATATAATCTCTAGTTGTGATAAACTTTCCTTAATAGTGTTTTTTACTCCAGGTTAAATCAGCAGAGTCATTGAATCAGGTATGTGCAGTAGAGTTAAAAGCATCAACAAGACCTATGATAAGACTAAAGAGTGCAGGCAATCCTTGAGGTTAGATCGAACTGTCTTCAAGGAGACTTTCTGATAGAATGTTCTTACTTTCCTCAGATCTTCAGTTTGACAGATCTGGAAACTCCATTTTGAAAATGTTTCCAGGGTTAATCAGGCCCAGAAGCAGTGACTCTACTTCTAGACTCAAAAGTGATAGTCATATAAACCAGGTTGACTATTTATTCCCTTATGTATGATTGTCAGGTACCAAAGGAGTCTGCAGTACATTCTTTCTCCTGTACAACAACATATATGGCAAAGTGTTACTTTGTGAGAATGAACTCAAAGCAGAATGAGTTAGTTGGATGGATTGTATCATCAAGCTGGCTATTCCAAGAGGACTAGATTCTCAGGTCTGTTAACCAGGAAACATCTGGTGATAAATTCTTGCTCTTTGCCTCTCACCTCCCCCCCCCTCAATTTTTCCAATAGGCAATAAATACCTCCCTCCCCCTTCCTATTAGAAACTTTTTTTTTCCATTCCAGTTATAATCTTACTAGTTGAGATACAGTTTTCTTTTAAGTCAAACATATTTCCTTAGACTGAACCTGAAAGATAATTTCTTAGAGTAAGATGAGCCATCAGGAGAAGATAAAGTATAGTTGATAAAATACTTGAGCCCTATATTTCTGTAAGTCTTTCTTGTTTCTAGTTTATTCTTTTTTTTTAGAAGATAAACTTCCGGTTTTTAAAATAGGAAAGCATTCTCATTTATCTCAGTTATGCAGACTGGCAGAAGTCTTGGATATTTTTATCATTAGACCATAATCAATACATAAATATTTCTTTGGAAATAAGGTATTTTGATTGTAGATAATACAATAAAAATGTGTTTCTTATCATTCCTTGAAGAGTGAGTTTTTCTAGATAGCTGTTTTACATATAACTAAGAATTTATAAAATATACTCCGTGAAGATAGCAATTACCTTTTTGGTAATTTTTGTGATAGTCACTAAAGGTATTGAGTCTTTTATGTTGAATGGAATTAGCTGCACTAAAATCTATTTTAAATATTTTTAGTTTATTTTTCATGTGTGAAATATTCCACAATTCCCTGCTTAATAAAACAAAACAAAAAGTTTATTAAACCTAGTTCGGCACTTGGAAATAACTTATGGTTGTCAATATTCCTGCCAGTAGTAACCTCTCTTCTCTTCTAGTTTGCTGTTTCTATTGCGCATATAAATACGATAGCATGATAACTTGCGTTTCCCTGAGTATGCTGTATAAATGCCAGTGCAAAAACTTTGTGACATGTTTGGCTGTTCTTTTTTCTTATAATAGTACTCTGGATAGCTGAGAGATAAGCATTTGCCATTTCTAGTGGAAAAAAATAGTCTTTTTTTGGCTAGCCTCACAAATCCTGTTCATAAAGTCATGGTAGACATCACATCCTTTGATTGAATGACAATCTGTTTATGATGACTTGAAAGGTAGTGTTCCTCGTATTTCTTGAACCAGATTCTAGAAAGATGTCAAAAGCACTTGCAAATAAGAGCTTTTCCCATATGAAGTCTAAATTCAAAGTCCTTAAAATTGATCATTTTATTGTCACAAGTACATTCCTCAAAGTTATAATCGAGTTTTAAGTTTCTGCACTGTAAAAATATCCTGTAGCATTGGCTAGTTCTAGTAGTCTAACCTTGTAATTGCCTTCCTTATCCTGAAATAGTTTCCACTTTTAAGTGTTATCTACACCTGCAATTTGGGGCCATTTATATACCTTTCCTGATAACACTTTTAAATTTCTTTCCTGTCTTTTCCTTTGTATTTTTGCGCAAGCTATCTTAATTGTTTTGGAATAACCTGTCACCATCAGTTCTAAGATACCATTTAAATTACTTCCTTCACTTTTTTTTTCTGATATGGAACCAGGACCCCAGCTTTCCTCTAAGTCTTTAATAAATTTTTTTATGTATTTGCAGACTGTGTTTTCACAAAGTAAAACATTATTTTGAGGAAATTATGCAACAGAACCAGGAAAGGTTAATTATAAATAGAATTGTCATTGGAAACCATGAATTTCAGAAAATGCTAGGAAATTAGTGACTATAGAGTGACTAATCTATAGCCTCCACACAGATTACTGGGAAATCTGGAAATGAAACTCTGTTATTAGTTACTAGTCACATAAAAAATGATAGATTTGTTTTCCTGTATGTGAGCCAACCGTAGTTAGACAACTGTTCATACATAAGAATTTAATGTTCTGAGCCATTCGTGTAACTTCTTTAAAGAGTTTTTTGAAGTAAAGGTGCTTTTCAGTAGTATTATTGGAAGAGAGTTCTATAGCTAAATAAGTTCTTCCAATTGGAGTTGCAGCCACAAATATTTGCATGAATAGTATTGCTTAATAACTGCAGTCCACCTGCTATATCTGAGGAAGCTAATAAAGGAAAGGATAAAAGGAGGAAGATTTTTTTGTATATTTAAAAGAATATATTTTCTTTTGTACAACTTAAAAGTATATTTAAAATGTAAATATATATCTAAAATAAGATTATATAATTTGTGTTTTGATTATTTGGATATTCCTTATCATCACTGTTTCTCAGTCTAATGATGGGTCTTCCATTAACATGAATTAGACCAGCATGTCTAGAAGCTTTCTTCTCTTTATTGAGTTGTTTTTCTTATATATTTGTGTTAACAGCTTTATAGAAAACACATAATGAGAAATTGCATTATGATGAAGGGACTGGTTTTTCTCTTGGAAAAAAAAAAAGTTTTTTTACCAAAGAACACTAATCAGTTAGCTTTCCTTTTCAGAGTAATAAATGTTGTAGTACGGCAAATGCATACATTGCCTTGTTGAATTTGGCTTTGTTTACAGATATCCATAACCAGTAGCGCTCTTTGGCTCTTGACAGTTTTCTGTTCAATAGTGTCTTTCATTTATCATTTTGGTATTTATTTTTAATGCATATTTAATGACAGTTGAATTAAAATATAGACTTTTAAAAGAATTATCAAGAAGGCAAGTGTAATAAAGGTTATTTTTTAATGAAGTGAGACTCCAACAATTTGGGGGGGGGGTTGTAATTGAATAAATTGGTTCTTTTTAGCACAATGTAATGTTGATTCTGTTTTTCCAAGGGAATTTCAGCAATGTACATAGATAATTTAAAATTCTTTTTTTTAACATCTTCATTGAAGTATAATTGCTTTACAATGGTGTGTTAGTTTCTGCTTTATAACAAAGTGAATCAGCTCTATGTATGCATATATCCCCATGTCCCCTCCCTCTTGCGTCTCCCTCCCACCCTCCCTATCCCACCCCTCTAGGTGGTCACAAAGCACCCAGCTGATCTCCCTGTGCTATGCGACTGCTTCCCACTAACTAGCTATTTTGCATTTGGTAGTGTATATCTATCCTTATATACACTACCACTCTCACTTTGTCCCAGCTTAGTACCCATATATAAACTTTTTATATCTTTAGAATATTCTCTGAATATGATTAAAAACATCATGAAATAGATACAGAATCAAGCCTTGATAACTGTTATATCTGAGTATTTTTTTGATTTTTAATAGGATACAACATCTATTGAAAAGATGTCAAACTGTTGTGAAGAAATGTAAGTATGAAAGTGAAGTCTGTAGTGTTCTTATTTAAAAATGCAAACACCTGGTTATATTTGAAAAATGTGTGCATGTAGTGGAAAGATAATATAATGATGGCTTTTTCTTGGTGCCTTTTCTAAGACCTGAGCTAGCAAGCATAACCCACTCTTACAGTAGGGGTAGGGGTCTTCTAGCCGTGATAGTTTTCAAACAAAATAAGTACTGATCATTCTTGTTCCTTGTCCTACTAAAGTAAGTTAAATTATTTGTCCTGAAAATACATCAAAAGAGATTTGCTACTGTGTTGTTGACACACATTCTGTTAATCCTGAGATTCTCCTCTGCTTCAAAAGTTGCCCTAGGTTGATTGACGACACAGATACAATATCTGCTATCCAGAGTTAAAACTCAGCTGCATGCCATAATGAAAGAAAAGCTGTATTTGTGATGCTGGGACACAATTCATCAGAGTCCAGTAATGGATCCCCAGCCAACCTGTATTGTTTTAGCTGACTGAAGTGCACCATGGGAGTGCTGTCTTTCACTAATAATGCTGTCTTCTGTAGATCGAGGCCCCGAAAGCCATGGCAGCAGACCTTCTCAGAAGTTTTTGGCACTCGTTGGAAGATCCTGTGGTTTATTCCTTTCAGGCAGAGGCAACCACTGCGAGTTCCCTACCACTTTGCCAATCACGTCTAAACAGATGGATGGTGGGCACAGATGGGTCCTCCATGCTGGAAATGCGTTACAGGTTTTCTGATAATAGAACTATGACAGTCTTCAAGTCAATTAAAATCCACCCACCAATCTTAAGCATCATAATGTGCCCCAGGCTTTATTTTAATAGTGATCTTGATCCTGTTGTGGGACTAATACATGATCTATATTTAAGTTTTAAAGCATGTTTACTTTCAAATTAGCTTTCCACAGGGATTTCTTTAAATGCTTTTGTTATTAAACTCAAAAGGCAGTGATTGGGATGAAGTAATTGTACATAATTTCTTTTAGTACTGACAGTGTTACAGATTTTACTTTATGGGAAACTTCGGATGTTTATTTAAAATTTTCACCTTTAAGCAGTACTAACCAAATCTGAATTTCATTCTTTAGGTTTTACAAAAGTTGATACGCCTTATATGTAAATTTTGTTTTTCAAATACAATTTTATGTTATACTTCCTTTTGTATGTGCTGCAAGATTTTTTAAAATTTAGCATATAGGATTGAACAACAACAACAAAACAAAAACAGCAACAAAAAGGACAGTGTTTTCTTAGAAGTAGCTTTCTAATGTTTTTTTTTCCTCTTCACCAAAAACACCACTAAAGTAAAACACCAACTACCTACCTTATTTTAAAGGAAAGATTAATTTTTTTTCACATTAACTTTCCCATTTCTTTCCCCTGTACTGTTGTAATTATTGGTTTTTGTTAAAATATTTGCTCCAAGGGGAAATTTTTGACCAAACAGGCATGTGTTCCTATTTTACCCTAAGATTTTTATTAGCAAAAAGGGTAAAGAATTTGCAATAATTCCACTGATACCTTTTCTAGTGTAGTTATGTTAGAATGCATATGTTTTTAAAATGCTAGTATAGGGCTCCCCTGGTGGCGCAGTGGTTGAGAGTCCGCCTGCCAATGCGGGGGACACGGGTTCGTGCCCCGGTCCGGGAAGATCCCACATGCCGCGGAGCGGCTGGGCCCGTGAGCCATGGCCGCTGGGCCTGCGCTTCCGGAGCCTGTGCTCCGCAACGGGAGAGGCCACAACAGTGAGAGGCCTGCATACCGCAAAAAAAAAAAAAGCTAATATAACTAGATAATATATAATGTATAGTATAAAGAAGAATATTGTGCTTTAAAAAAATATATGTATACTTTTTACTTTTGTTTACCTACTAGTAGATCTAAAATTACACCTTGAAGGTTTTTATATAATAGATATTGGCCAACTAATATTGAAATTTTATTTATAGGAAGTTACTAGTAAAAGTAACTTTTGTGTACCTATAATCACCCAGATTGAAATTAAATTTTAATTGACCAACTATAATCTGGATTGAGAGACCATTTTTAGTAGCCAATGTTAGGAAATGACCTTAAAATGAGAAAATATAATCTATATTCATTATTAGCCTTATACAAATTTAAATTGCTAATTGTGATGGTCTCTTGGAAAGCATAGAATATTTGTGTGAGAAAAAATTTAGCATGGTTTGAAAAAAATTCAGTTAAAAATTTTTTTCCATTAGAATACTGCAAAATCCATATATCTTTAAAAAACTAATTATGTACTCAGCCTTTCCCTTGAAGAGAGGATTGAAGGGGTATCTAGTGTTCTTGGAGCATATCAATATTTTCTTTTTGGTTAGTTTTGGTAGTAAGGAGTCATACCTGAGAAATCATGAAACAGAAGGTTACCATTGTCAGCTAGTTAACTATACTGTGGTTATTTTTTAGAAATTATAAATATCTCCTAAAATAATAGAATAAGGTCTACTCAGAGATACAAGTACCATGTCTTTCATGTTCTGATTACAGTGCTTTATTATTTAAAAACTTAGTGGCAGATGGAAATATTTATTGGTGCTGATAAGATTCATAGTAAATTTAATATAAGAAGTATATTTATAGAGCTTAATGAACCACAAAATTAGTACATATATTCATTCCAGGCAGATGGGTTGGGTTTTGACCAATTTTGGCCTGGTGACTGAACTGTTATAAGGAGTAATGTATAGATAATGTAGATAGATGTCAGTCAGATGCCTTATGCTATATACATTCCTTTCAAATAAGGACATTGAGAAAACAGCAAAGCCAAGTGAAGACCCCCTAAAGAGCTTTATGGACGAATTTATACTTCATATGGTAGCAGTAGCTACCTCGAAAGGTACTGAGTGCCAACCTCTGTCTCAGTAATGAGAATCAAGAGGTGGTCTCTTTCCCACTCTCACGGTTTCTGGTCTTGGTTTTCTTAGGTTCCCCACTTCTAGGGCACCTCTTCCCACCTTTCTCTTTACCTTCCCTGATCCCTCTGTACCTGATTTCTCTAAATTACTGGAATACAAACTAATGCACTAGGCAAGGCATATATTTATTTTTGTTTGAATGGCAGAAATGCTACATATCAACATATTTATGTAGGAATCTATATAAAGTATAACCATATATACTTATGCTGTAACTTTCAGTATTTCAGAGTTAGCACACCTAACTGGGTTTTATGATTCTTGTTAGACAACTTGAGAGAGAACACCTGGCACTTTCCTGGGGAGTCCATAAACTCTAGTGTGCTCTCTGCGCCCTCTTTTGGCTAATTGATGTAATTATACTGGCTCTAGAGATTTGTTGCCCAAATGAAATGTATACCCAAATTCTGAACATTTCAGAGGTACAAACTTAAGGGAAGTCTATGTACAAAAATGTGAGGTTTTATGAAAATTAATGTGTTCCTATTTATGATTCTGATGTCTGGTTCATACATATATGACTACTTTGCTTCATTTATGTATATTCATATTATATTTTTTACTATCAGACAAATTTATATCAGATCAGGATAAATAAATATAAACCATTTCATGAATTTTATTTTGAACCTTATTTTGGCAAATTAAGTCCTTAGAATTAAAAAGTCATTACCTTAAAATTACCAATTTATTACAAAACAAATTTATCGTAGTTACAATGGCAAGCCAGTGTCTAATGTGTTTTACTGAATATCTAAAAAAATACATTCAGTTTTTTAATCCCAGTTTTGAAATGATTTTTTTAACTGATTCAATTGCATTAAAATAATAAGAGATTAATAATTCTTTCTATACTTCTCTTCATTCTTTTTAACTTTCCTACTGTGAGTTAGAGCTGTAGCTTTAGCAGCCAATTTATTATATATTCTGGATAACCCTGAAAATAACTAATGATGTTGAGCATTAGAAAATAATTATAAGCAGTGAGATTACTGATGTAATCTGTATATTGGATGAAGTATTTCGTTATAAACATTTCATTTCATTTTAAGCGAAATGTATTTTAAAGGATGTTTTACATTCAGCAAAGTCATTAATTGGACTTTTGGAAATGAAAGTAGTTGTTAAGTACTTGTTATAAATTGCACCTCTTGAACAATTATATTTGTTGCTCTTCTTTTCTGCAAACAAAAATGTTTATGGGCTCAAGATTGTAGGCAAAAAGTGACTGAGTTCAGAATTTTAAAAATATTGTTAGCTGATGTTCCATTGTGAGAAAAATGCTATTTTGCTTCAGAGTTGTATTAAAAATATTTGTGGTTAACATAAGAGATAGATATACTTAAAATATTAATATGTTAATGTCTTTGAACAGAAGAAAGCATAGTTTACTTTTAAGTAATAGAAATAGAGAACATAAGCATAAAGTTTAGTGTAACAGCTAAGTTAAAACTTCTGTCATAATGAACATCAGTGAATGTTTGCTAATGCTTAGAGGTATTTTTCTCTAAGGATGGCGGCTAATTATAACTGTTCTTCATCAGGCTTTTTCAAGTCACTTTCCTACAAATAATTAGTTGAAGGTGTGTCACCCAAAAGGGTGTATTAATGCTCATCATAAAGACTTGAGTTAGGGCAACACCTCCACCCAGGAAGTATGAAGTAGTTTTGATTATAACCACATACCTTTCTATGTGTTAGATAATGGAGCAGTTTGAATGTTCTCACATATGTTGGTATAAAATCACAATGTATCCAGCTCTAGTTTACAATGGTATTAATATTAACAGAGCTGCTAGTCTTTCCCTGGACTTTTCTCTAGTGTCTACTTCCCTTGTGCTTCATGTATGAATAGACTACTTAGCTCAAGTTTACTAAACTATTGCTGCTTCATTAAATAAGTTTTTGACATGACCTCTATATATGTAGATATATCTAGAATTTACTTGGTACAGTTTACACTTACAAACATTAAATAATTTATTAATAGATATAAGTATTCGATTTTTTACGCAATTCTACTGTTGCTTTCAAAAATATAAGTACTGGCAAATGTAGTTAGTAAGTCATGTACATTTAGTATGTTCTACTTGGTAGTATTAGTAACCATATAATTAACAAATGAATGAGTGTATTATTTAATGTCCACATTTGTTACTTTCAATCCTAAGAATCCTCTGAATTTCTCTGTAAATCACAAATTTCATTATGCTCTGAATTTAGCCATTCTCAATTGAATTCTAGAATATTCTTCAGCAGAATGTGAGAAAGTAATAGAACCAACTTGCTTGAAGTATTTTGAATCAATGTTGTTCTTATGTATATCAATCAGTATTTAGCATTTCAGCTGCATTTAGGATGATGATGGTTTAACTTCAGGAAGTGTTTTCTCTGATGTCTCCTTTCATTATCATTGTGCAATTTTTAACAACAAAATTTACTACATTTTTGTCTGTTCTTCAGATGTTGTAATACTGCCTGCTAGTGCTAATTTGAAACAGAAATAGTAATGGTGTTTATCCTTATGTCATTGGTATTTTCTATTATCATTATTTTTTTTACTATTATTATTTCCTTTTTCCCTTGTCTACCATAGAGGACAGGTACAAATGAGTAGTGAGTAGCCAGAATTAGATAAAGAGAGTATTAAGATGGAGAGAAGGCTAGACAGAGCATGTATAATCAGCATCTCAGCAGAAGGGTTTACTGGATACAGAATCTGTGACGTCAGAGAATTCCTCTGCTACAATCATTTTAGCCTTATCTCTTGTTGACACTGTTTCACTGTAAGAGTTGTTGATGCGTGTAAGCGTTTAGTTTGAGTTATTTTATCCAAGGAGTGTATATTGCTGATTCTTGTCAGCTAGTCAGATGCCTTTAAGAAATTATTTTGAATTTTAAATATCGGAAGTGTACAGTGTACACTAACATGAAGTGTCAGGAATTATGCGAAAGTACAGCTACTTAATGCCAAGCAGAAATGAATAGGTTGCCCAAGGTTTGATTGAAAAAGCTGGGACCTTTTTATAAGTCTCCTCTTGCAGAGAAAGGATATACTAAGTATTGTAGTAAAATCTGTCAACAGAGGGAAAATCAACAGTTTGTATATAAAGGGTGCTTTTCACTTTAAAATTTGGACTATTTCAGTTTTTCATATCTTGAGGGTCTCCGTAGCTATTGGTATTTTGAATCCCTGTAACATGTAGTGTGGTGCTTACCACAGTTGTTCAACACTCTGATCTTTTGGGTATTGATAGCTTTATATCTAAACAGAGATATGGACAAAACAGTAGCAATGTAAGGTGGTCTTTTTGTGGTTTTGCTTGTCTGTTGACTAAATAAGGGTTTACCTGGGTAGGCTGTCAAGTAAAGGGAGAGCTAGTCTGCATATTGCACACTCGGTGTTCTTGCCAGGGTGTGTCGGGTGACATTGCAACTACTGGTGCCTGAAGTTAGTGTTTCACAGCCTCAACAGCTAAGACATCCTGGTGCTACTCACTTTAGCATTGAGTGACATTTTTAATTCCCGTACCAAAGAGTTAATTTTCTTTTTGGTTCACTGAGTTTTCTTCTCACATCCTTGTGTTTATAAAGTAGAATTAATGTCACTAAGAACAATTTTGATTAATAGATCTTAGTTTTTGCACACTGCTGCCTCAATTTAGTTGGCTTTAAATGTCTCTCACTTGGTCTGTTTTTTTCTTTTTTGCTTAGAAAGTAAAGTAAAAAAAAAAGAGGTTTTTTTTTTTACTTAATATGGTCTTTAATTTTGTATTTTCGTATAGATTGGCTACTTTAAAAAGTAGTTTAATAGGTCGAACTTAAAAAGATAATTGAAACACTTTACACAAGATTTTTTTGTTTTATTCTGCAGGAATAAATGAGAAATAGTAAGTCTTATCTCTACAGTTGAACTCTGTAGCTTGTTGGGCCCTTTTAATAAATGCTAAAGCAAAATGCTAAAAGGAGAAGTTAAGGGCCCATTCTGATTACAGATGAAGAATTTTGCATCTGTGTGTGTGTATGTGTGTGTGTGTGTGTGTGTGTGCGCGTGCGTGTGTGTGTAATCCTTAGTGGTATTAAAGAATGATAATTGCCATTTGTCTGTTTTGCGAATAAAGATAAAATTAAAGAACGTTTTAAAAATATACGCATATGTGATATATGTATGCACACACACACGCGCACACACACACTCTTGCCCAAGAGGAAATGCAAAACTTTGATTTAAAAGCAAAACGAAAATTGAACTTTACCCAAAAAAAAGCCTGGATGTTGTTACTCACTTTACATAAGTTAGAGTTAAGAGTATTTTTAAAACTAATTCTGCTTAGTGATTCATTTTACAAAAAATGGGAGAGAACATCCTTTAGAAGTAGTTGTCCAAATGTAATACTGCTATGTGTATTATCCTGGTTCCCTATTTTTTTCCACAGATTTCTAAAACACTCATTTAATGTCTTTAAAAAAACTGTAGCTGAAATGATTAAAAATTTTGGCAAGAAGATAACTGTGTGTATGTACTGGAACAGTAGACAATCACATTTGAGAATGTTTTGCATAGTTTTCAATCAACTAAAATCATTCTGTCTTTGAATGTAGATACAGTATATGGTTTTGCAGTGAATTCTGAATGGAAAAAAATCAAGTCAAACTAGTGTGAGATGTGACTTAGGATCATTTGAATAATATGTAGAAATACAGATGTACATATTTTTAGGGGTAAAGACAATTTAAAAGCAAAACGGGAAGAGACAACATTGTCTCTCTCTGTCAACAATATATTTTCTAGATTTTGTTGTGACAATATCAGTTCTGAGTTACTCAGCTTGTTTATGTGTTACTTAAATTAATGTGGCTGAATGCAGTTATTTGTTCAAGTTATTGGATAGTAGAAGATTCACAACTATCTGCTCTCCTCCAGAGATGAATATTAAAAAGAAATATCTACTTTAGCATAGGTACAATAAAGCAACTAAATGATACAATAGAAAGAAGTTTCTCCACAATTGGAGATACTCAGACAAATAAGTTGCAGGTCTAACCTGGGGGAATAGAATAGGCTTTTGGGAGAACTGAGCGTAGATGATCTTGCTTGTAGGAGCTTTATGTCCCTGGAATTAGTCTTTTTAAAATGTGACTGGCAAGTTTAATGAATAGGCAAAATTTGTGATATTTCAAGGCTCCTAAAATTTTGTGTCAACCTCAATGGTGTCTAATATTATATCCCTAAAATAAAAGACTTTTATTTTAATAGCGGTATGTTCCAAGTGCCATATGACGATCCTGTTTTTACATTTATCAGGCATTTTTTCATTCAGTGCATATGTTTAACTCTGAGTGCTGTTTTGCTGCATGTCTGTTTTACCTTGTCAGTTATCCTAAGAGCATTTAAAGAAAAATCTTCACTGACATTTCTTGTGCTAAAGGTAATAAGGAAAATGGTGGTTGAGGGATATGAGAATAGATTGAGAAGAGGGAGGAAAATGACAAGTGGGAGCCATGTATGTGTCTGAGATGTACTTGTTTAAATGAAAAGTCGACACTGGTTCTTAAAATGAAAAACAAACCATGTATCTAGCTTAAGAACGGTGTTTTGTTTTTAATTTATTTTAACGATTTAGTTTTATTCATGTAATATTTCTGTTTTCTTTGCAGATTGTTTTTAATTTAAATTGTGGAGTTTTTACTTCTCTTGAAATGTATTATGTACTGTATTTTTAGAAATCTTATTTTTAAATAAATATTTTTTAAAAACATAGGACTGTTCTTCTCCCCCACCTCTGTATTTATTAAAATCAACCCAAATTCTAGATTTCAGCACTATCAGTGTGGCAGGCCACTTTGTTTAGTTTCATGCAATTTGGATAATGATTCATACATAATAGCCTTAGGATTTTGTTCTGTTATAATCTCAAAATTGTTTGTATATTCAAGAAAAACTGGGTATACATAGTAGGGTTGAAATTGACAAATGCAGTATTTCTAGTTAGGCATATTTGTTTAGAGATGACCCAACTGGCTGGATTCAGTCACCCCGTTTATTTAACATTTATTGTGCCATACAGTATTTTATGGAACTATTTTTTCTTTGTGGAATAATTTACATAAAATAAAATGCAGAGAGTATATATCTAGGCATTGTTTTAGATCTAGGGGTATTAAATTACCTAGAGCCTTTGCTGTTATGGATTTATAGTCTAAGAGTATCTGGGTAGCTTTTTATTGACAAATTTCCTAAGTCTCAACTAATTGCTTTACTTGTATATGCGAGAAGTGAGAACAGAGACGTGTATATTAGTGGGTATAAATTGGTCAAAAATATCTGAAAAGACAAATCAGTATGTCTTAGAAACAATGAAGGTGTAGAAACTGAGATTGAAAGATAGGGGCTTAACTTTATTTTAAAAATCCCTTCTTAAATTTTTATTACCAGAAAAGTAATGTTGATAAATAGTCTGAATTAACAGATAAGTTAAACGACTTGATGGAGTTTCAGATAAAACTATAAACTTTGCTGCATTGGTAAATGAAAGCAAATTGTTGCATGCTGACAAACCTTAAAGGATTATAAAACTTTATTCTTGTTCCTTTTTCAATTTCCTTTGCTCTGATTCAAAGCAGCATTTAAAATAATTGTGCTTTCTCAGTGATGATAAATTATAATTCTCAAGCTTTTTGGTCTCAGAACTCCTTTGTATTCATAAAAATTATTACAGGCCCCAAGGAGTTTTTGCTTATGTAAATAGTCTTTATCAATATTGACTATATTAGAAATTAAAACTGAGTATTTTAAATGCTTATTTATTAATTCATTTAAACATACCAATGATAAACCTATTGCATGTTAACATAAATAATGTATTTTTATTTAGAGATCCATGATTTTACATTTTTTTCAAAGTTCCAATATCTGCCTTTACAAAAGAAAGTTGGATCCTGATACTCTTCTACACTCAATCCATTACAGTGTTATTTTGGCTGAAGTATCTAGAAAAATCTGGTCTCATGCAAATAATGGAATTGGAAAAAGGAAGAATATTTTAATAGTCTTTTCAAGTGCCTGTGGATATTCTTTGATAATATAAAAATCTCAACAAGTTATGGTTTCTGAAAGTTTAGTTGCATTGTAGAACCGGAAACAATACCAAGGAACTTTTCCTACTGTGTTATATTAAAAGCCATTGGTCTCTTTTTCACTTTGGAAAGTTCTCTTCACCCATACGTGATTTTGTGACATCATTCATTAGTCACTTGGAAACTATTGGAGTAACACAGATCTTCCAAGTGTTACACATTTCATTTGATAAAAATAAGATAAAATTAGATAAAATTAAAAATTTTAAACTAATATTACCACTGATCTGGTCAGAAAAGTAAGTACTAGAAAACTGTTAAGCTCATAATGACACATTACATTTTGTAAAATCCTAATTTTCATGTAAAAACTTGAGTTTTATTATTGGTAACCACAATGTCAGTGATTTTCCTTAAGGTGGCAGGTTCACTTCATTCATTCTGAGAAAATGTTTGCCAGATACCCATGTCTGAAAAATGAAAGTTTGTCAGTTATTCTTTCAAGTAAAAACCGACGTCCCATGAAAAATGTTCAGCTTGAAACTCAGTAGCACCAGTGCTTTTTTCCTCAGGAATGAACAGTCATACCTGGGAATGCAGGTAAAGGGCTTCATGTTTACTTCCCATGTTGTCAAACAGAATATTCAAAATGTACTCAAAGGACAATATTTAATAAAAAAAATATATTTTTACTGATTCATCAAGGGCATATTAAGTGAAACTGGCTTGTCATTTTCTTTTTTAAGCTGAGGTTTGTTTGAGTCTACTTAATTTGAGTCTGTTTAGGGAGGAAAGCAGTGGGGAGTGGGGGGGAGGTAGGACAGAACACTGTGCATTTGAGACTCCAGTTCATTTACTCTGTATTGGATAAGTGAAAAGGAGCATTAGCTGCTTAAAAAGAGAATTTGTATTTCCGTATGCCTGCTTTTGAAGTACTTAAAATGTAGCGTTCTTAAAGATTCACATCTATTTAGCCTTGTTATAAAGAGACAAAAACTAAAAATACATGATAGTATTATAATACTGCAAAATCATTTGAGAAGCTGCCAGATACTGTAAGTGAACAAATGCATACAAATGCTGCTCTAGGCTGATCAATTATCCATATGAGCAGCAATTACATTAGTGTGCAAGGGCAATTGGAGGGAAAATTGGACCCTGTGGACATCCAGCTGAGCAAACAGGACTGAGGAAGGATAGAGGATGTGTGTTGCTTTGGGAAAAAAACCCCAAAAAACTAAGCTTCCTTAAAAAAATATTTGTATCAGTCACAGCATATTCTTTATATGTCCTCTGGTTAGTATTTATATGTCCCCTGGCCTAGTATTTTTCAAATTAGCCCTTTTCTCCAAACAAAAACATGCCTCTGTTTAAGGATCAAATACCCAAATAGCAATGTGTTTTGCATGTGAAAAAGCCAGAATAATTCAGGAAATAGAGAACTTGGAATATACAAATCCAAACATTCAGATGCTACTGTACATATATGCTTAAGTATGTTGTTAGTAGTAAATTGTGGAATGGTCTGGATTATATTTATCTTTCTTAATACTGAAATTTACTATTTTTATAACTAGAAGTGTTCCCTCACTCTAATGAGTGATGGTTCTTGGCATAAACTGAATGATTGAGGATCTAATACAATGTGGAGTTGTTATAGTTCCACCTTGAAGCTGTGGGTGAGTAATCTTGATGAATAAGGAATGACCATCAAGTTAATGAAATTTGTTCTATAAACTGTATAAGCTGTGTAGCTGTTGGACCAAATACCCTTATTCCATTTAACAGGTTCATATTTTAATGGCAACTAAAAATAACCAATATCAAATTTTTGGGGTGGTCTACACATGTTATAACTTGATGTGTGATTTAGAGAGTTCTTGAGTGTTTGAAAGCATTTCACATGTTCTCAACATGGAAAAGTATCCACAATATAAAATACTAATCCATACAAAGTGCTCTAATTTTTGCCATTCATTTTCCATGTGTATTTTTTATATATATTTGAAAAATAATTTCAGTAATTTAGGTGATCCCGGTGGTAGATAATCTCTAAAAGGACCTCGGGTGTTCCCTACCTCCTGGTATTCAAACTCTTGTAGAATTTTCCCCTTTTCCATCCCTGGAAGTAAACACTATTCTAAATTTGGAATGTATTATTCCCAAACATGTTTTTGTACTTTCACGTGTGTAAACGTGAGAAATATTTTATTAGTTGATGATTTTTAAAATTTACATAAACCTCCTCACAGCAGTTATCTTTTGTTCTTGCTTTTTTTTTTTTTCCTCCGTAACACATATCACCATCTAAAACAAAATGTGAAAAATCCCCTCTACCACTGTCCACTCCAAAGGTAGCTACTGAATAGCCTGGTATCCATCATTCCTCTCCCTTTCCTTCACATATCTCATACCTATCTGTCTATCTATCTATCTATCTATTCTCATACGCATGGTTATTTGGCTTTCAAGGGAGACCCAACTAACTTTTCTGTGATTTGCCTTTTTAACAATATATCTTGGTCATCATCCCTATCACAACATAATAGTCTATCCCATTCTTTCTAACTTTTCTGTAGATCTCATCGTGTTAATATCCTATAAGTATAAAATAAATATAAATAAATAAATAAGTATATTCAACCATGCCTCTATAATGAACTTCAAATATATTCCTTTTTTTTGCTATTGGTAACAATGTTACCGTAAACACTTGTACAAAAACCTTTGTGTCCATTTGCTAGTATTTCTGTAAGTAGATTTCTAGAAGTGAAATAAGTCAAAGGATGTGCATATTTTTAATTTTGATAGGAAATACCAAATTGTCTCCCCAAATTCTTTAATTTACACACAGCCTCACTTGGTACCATTAATCTTTAAAATTTGTGTCAGTCTAATAGAGGTGGGCATCTGTTCATTTTTTTTCTTCTCCAAATTTCTTGTTTATGGCATTTGACTCTTTACTTTTCCTTATTGAGTGTTATTAACTCTTTATATTTTCTGGATATTGTTTTTAAATTTATTCAATATGTTTCTAAATTTTAGCCCAGTCTCTTGTTTTTCTTTATGGTTTTTCTTTACTGCTGTGTAACAAATAACCGCAAACTTAGTGGCACAAAACAACCAACCGTTTTCTTATGGTCACATATTCTGTGGGTCAGGAATTCAGAAAGGGCACAGCAGTTTTTCTCTGTTCCATAGTGTCTGAGGCCTCAGCTAGAAAGTTTTGAACTGTGAAGGAATCTATTACTGGGAACTGCAATCAGCCAAAGCCTCATTTACTCACATGTCTGATGGTTGATGCTGGCTGTCATCTGGGACCTCAGCTGGGGCTGTCATTGAGAACACCTGCCTGGGTCTTTCCAGATATCTGAGCTTCCTCACAGTATGATGGCTGGGTTCAAGGAGAGTAGCCCAGGAGAACCAGGTAGGAGCTATATCACCTTTTGTGACCTAGTTTCAGAAGTCACAAGCCTGCTGTAGTCTCAACCCTGCCTGAAAGAGAATGTGGACTCCACTTCTTGGGAAGAGTGTCAAATTCACATTTAACAAGAAAATCATCTTGGAAGGGAGGTATTGTTGAGATATATGGAAAATAAAATCTGCCATAATCATTATATTTTATGGAAGAATTCAGTTATCTTGAAATTTAAACATTTTAAGATGTCTGGGGTTTTATCTTGTTTTAAAAAGCCTTTCCTCAATCAAGATTATATATTTTCCTTTATTTTTCAAAAACCTTTGATAGTTTTGCTCTTTTGTATTATGCTGCTGAATTCATTTAGATACTTTTATAAACTCCAGTGTAACTTTAATTTTTGTAAACTTCAGTGTTTTTGTGTATTTATGTAAACTTTTATTTTGTAATAAGTGTATAGTGGGAGACTAACTTTAAATTCTTTTAGATATACAAAATATTACCAACACAATTTTTTGCAAAGTTCATTTTTATATATGATTTATAATGTCATTTGTGTTCTTAAAGGTAAGTAGCATGCATTTTATTCTTTTAATAGTTATTGGTAAAAATTTCAAAAGCATTCACCTATAGTTTTCTAATTGTAACCTTCATGTAAAAATAGTATTTTTTAATTCCACCCATTTGAAACAATAATTTTTTTATGTTTTAATTCCCTATTTCCGCTTATTTTTTAGTGAATATAATTTGGAATTTTATAGATTATTATTTTATATCATCCATTTTAAAATCAATTTTATTAAGGTATAGTTTATATACAACAAAAGGAACCCATTTTAAGTGTACATTTTAATTAGTTCTTAACAAATATATACACCGTGTGACTACCAGTACAATCAAGATATAGAATATTCATTCATTCACCACAAAAAATTCCCTGGGCCCGCTCACTCCCAGCTCTAGGAAACACTGGTCTACTTTCTCTCACTCTAGATTAGATTTGCCTTTTCCAAAACTTCACATAGATGGACTTATATAATGTGTCCTCTTTTTTTGACAGGCTTCTCAGCATTATGTTTTTGAGATTCATTCATGTTGTGAGTATCAGTTTGTTTCCTTTTCTTACTGAGTGGTATTCTGTTACATAAATAAACCTCAGTGTTTTTATCTGTTCCACTTCCTGAAACAGTTATGAAGGATTGGTATTATTTATTTAAATGTTTGTTAGGTTTCACCAGTGAAGCTAACTGGACCTTGGCTTTTCTTTGCTAGAAAAATTTTAGTTACTTATTCACTTTGTTAACCTGTTATAGGTCTACTCAGGTTTTCTATTTCTTCCTTTTTTATTTTTTTAACCATTTTTTATTTGAAGTATAGTTAATTTACAACGTTGTATTAGTTTCAGGTGTACAGCAAAGTGATTCATTTATATATATATTATTTTTCAGATTCTTTTCCATTATAGGCTATTACAAGAGATTGAATATAGTTCCCTGTGCTATACAGTAGGTCCTTGTTTATTTTTTTATTTTTATTTTTTCGGTACGCGGGCCTCTCACTGTTGTGGCCTCTCCCGTTGTGGAGCACAGGCTCCGGACGCGCAGGCTCAGCGGCCATGGCTCACGGGCCCAGCCGCTCCGCGGCATGTGGGATCTTCCCGGACCGGGGCACGATCCCGTGTCCCCTGCATCGGCAGGCGGACTCTCAACCACTGTGCCACCAGGGAAGCCCCCTTGTTTATTTTATATATTGTAGTGTGTATACATTAATCCCAAACTTCTAATTTATTTCTCCCCCCCACCCCCCGCTATCCCCTTTGGTAATTATGTTTGTTTTCTATGTCTGTGTGTCTATTTTTGTTTTGTAAATAAGTTCATGTCTATCTTTTTTTTTTTTAGATTCCATATGTGATATCACATGATATTTTCCTTTCTCTTCCTGAGTTACTTCACTTAATATGATAATTTCTAGGTCCATCCATGTTGCTGCAAATGGGCATTATTTCATTCCTTTTTATGGCCGAGTAACATTCCATTGTGTGTGTGTGTGTGTGTGTGTGTGTGTGTGTGTGTATGTGTGTACATATATACACCACATCTTCTTTATCCATTTATCTGTCGATGGACATTTAGGTTGCTTCCATGTCCTGGCTATTGTAAACAGTGTTTCTATGAACATTGGAGTGCATGTATCCTTTCGAATTAGAGTTTTCTCCAGATATATGCCCAGGAGTGGAATTGCAGCATCATATGGTAACTCTATTTTTAGTTTTATAAGGAACTTCCACACTGTTCTTCAGAGTGGATGCATCAGTCATTCCCACCAACAATGTAAGAGGGTTCCTTTT
The DNA here is from genome assembly GCF_964270905.1 of Leucopleurus acutus. NCBI lineage: Eukaryota > Metazoa > Chordata > Mammalia > Artiodactyla > Delphinidae > Leucopleurus > Leucopleurus acutus. The sequence goes on along the minus strand of NC_139150.1, from coordinate 63,985,543 downwards.
TCTACACACCCTCTCCAGAATTTATTATTTGGAGACTTTTTAATGATGGCCATTCTGACTGGTGTGAGGCAACACCTCATTGTAGTTTTGATTTGCGTTTCTCTAATAATTAGTAATACTAAGCATCTTTTCATGTGACTGTTGGCCATCTGTATGTCTTCTTTGGAGAGAGATCTATTTAGCTCTTCTGCCCATTTTTTGATTGTGTTGTTTGTTTTTTGATATTAAGCTGTATGGGCTGTTTGTATATTTTGGAAATTAATCCCTTGTCGGTAGCATCATTTGCAAATATTTTCTCCCAGTCCATAGGTTGTCTTTTCATTTTGTTTATAGCTTCCTTCGCTGAGCAAAATTAGGAAAAAATAGAAAATATGAACTGACCAATTACCAGTACTGAAATTTAATCAGTAATTTTAAAACTGCCAACAGACAAAAGTCCAAGACCAGATAGCTTCACAGATGAATTCTACCAAACATTTAGAAACGAGTTAACACCTATCCTTCTGAAACTATTGCAAAAAAATTTCAGAGGGAGGAACACTTCCGAACTCATTCTATGAGGCCAGCTTCACCCTAATACCAAAATCAAAAATACCACACAAAAAAAGAGAAAATTACAGGCCGATATCACTGATTAACATAGATGCAGAAATCCTCAACAAAATACTAGCAAACCGACTTTAACAATATATTAAAAAGATCATGCACCATGAGCAAGTGGGATTTATTCCAGGGATGCAAGGATTTTTCAATATCTGTAAATCAGTGTGATACACCGCATTAAATAATTGAAGAATAAAAACCATATGATCACTCAATAGATGCAGGAAAAGCTTTTGATAAAATTCAACATTCATTTATGATAAAAACTCTTCAGAAAGTGAACATAGAGGAAACATACCACAACATAATAAAGGCCATATATGACAAACCCACTGCTAACATCATGAGCTCAATGGTGAAAAGCTGAAAGCATTTCTTCTAAGATCAGGAACAAGACAAGGATGCCCACTCTTACCACTTTTATTCAACATAGTTTTGGAAGTACTAGCCACAGCAATCAGAGAAGAAAAAGGAATCCAAATTGGAAAAGAAGAGGTAAAACTGTCACTGTTTGCAGATGACATGATAATATACATAGAAAATCCTAAAGATGCTTCCAGAAAACTACTAGAGCTCATCAATTAATTACATAAAATTGTTGGATACAAAATTAATATATAGAAATCTGTTGCATTTCTATACACTAACAATGAAATATCTTAAAGAGAAATTAAGGAAACAATTTCACTTACCATCTCATCAAAAATAATAAAATACCTAGGAATAAACCTACCTAAGGAGGCAAAAGACCTGTAGTCTGAAAACTATAAGACACTGATGAAAGAAATTGAAGAGATATAAACAGATGGAAAGATATACTGTGTTCTTGGATTGGAAGGATCAATATTGTTAAAATGACCTTACTACCCAAGGGAATCTACAGAATCAGTGCAATCCCTATCAAATTACCAGTGGCATTTTTCATGAACTGGAACAAAAAATTCTAAAATTCATATGGAAACACAAAAGACCCTGAATAGCCAAAATGATCTTGAGAAAGAAGAACAGAGCTGGAGTACTCACACTCCCTGACTTCAGACTATACTTCAAAGCTACAGTAATGAAAACAGTATGTACTGGCACAAAAACAGACATATAGATTAATGGAACAGGATAGAAAGCCCAGAAATAAACCCACACACTTATGGTCAATTAATTTACAACAAAGGAGGCAAGAATATACAGTGGAGAAAAGACAGTCTCTTCAATAAGTGGTGCTGGGAAAACTGGACAGCTACATGTAAAAAAATGAAATTAGAACATTCTCTAACACCATGTACAAAAATAAACTCAAATGGATTAAAGACCTAAATGTAAAGCTAAATACTATAAAACTCTTAGAGGAAAACATAGGCAGAACACTGACATAAATCGCAGCAATATTTTTTTGGATCCATCTCCTAGAGTAATGGAAATAAAAACAAAAACAAATAAATGGGATCTATTGCTTCTTAAGTGTGTTTTGGGAATTTATGTCTTTCTAGGAATTTGTCTATTTCATCCAAGTTGTCTAATTTGTTTACACAAGTTGTTCATAGTATTCCTTTAGATACCTTTTAATTTCTTTTTTTAATTAATTTATTTATTTATGGCTGTGTTGGATCTTCATTGCTGCGCGCAGGCTTTCTCTAGTTGCGGCGAGTGGGGGCTACTCTTCGTTGTGGTGTGTGGGCCTCTCATTACGGTGGCTTCTCTTGTTGCAAAGTACGGTCTCTAGGTGCCCGGGCTTCAGCAGTTGTGGCATGTGGGCTCAGTAGTTGTGGTGCATGGGCTTAGTTGCTCCATGGCATGTGGGATCTTCCCGGACCAGGGATTGAACCCATGTCCCTGGCATTGGCAGGCAGATTCTTAACCACTGCACCACCAGGGAAGTCCCACCTTTTAATTTTTGTAGTGTAAGTAGTGATGTCCCCTCTTTTATTCCTAATGTTGGTAACGTGTCTTCCTTTTTTGTCAATTTTGTGGTCTTTGTAAAAGATGTATTTTGTTTTCACAGATTTTCTTTACTTTTTCTATTTCATTGACTTGTACTATAATTTCTTATTTCCACTCTAATTTTTTTCTTCTGCTTGTTTTGAGTTTAGTTTGCTTTTCTTTTTCTAGTTTCTCAAGGTGAAAGTTTAAATTACTGATTTGAAACCATTACTTTTTTTAACATAGATTTTTCAAAGCTATAAATTGCCCTCTTAGCACTACTTTAGCTGTATCCCATAATTTTGATACAGTGTAGTTTTTTCATTCCATTTTAAATACTTTAATTTCCCTTGTGATTTATTTTTTGATCATAGATTATTTGGAAGTATGTTTAATTTGCAAGAATTTAGGAATTTCTCAAATTTATTTCTGCTGTTGATTTCTAACTTAATTTCATTATTGTTGGAAAGTACACTTTTTTCAATTCTTTTAACTTTTTGAGACTTATTTTATGGCCTAGGATATCATGCGTCTTGAAGAATGTTCCAAGTATGTTTGAAAAGAATGTACATTGTATTGGTTGGGGGTACAGTATTTTATAACTGTCAGTTATGGAAAGTTAGTTAATATGTTTGTTCAAGTCTCTCTCCTTGGTGGTTTTTCGTCTAGTTCTTCTGCCAGTTATTGAGATTAGTATTGAAATATTCAAATATATTGTTGAATTGTTTATTTCTCCTTTTAACTCTTTCAGTTTTTGTATCATTTATATTAAGGCTCTGTTGTTAGATGAAAATGAATTTATAATTGCTACATCTTCCTGGTTGTATAACTGTTTGGTTTATAACATAGATATTTTATAAAATATATATAACACAATAATGCAAAGGAGGAGAGGAAATGGACCATACTGAAACAAAGTTTCTGTATTTTACTGGAGTTAAGTGTCATTCCCTAGTTGATTTTGATGAGTTACAGTGGACATTCTAGTAGCTGAAGTAACCACTGAGAAACCAGTCCCCCAAAATACAGTTTAAAATCAGTAGAAGAATTAAAATGATACACTAAAAATATATATTTAAGACCAAAGGAGGCAGTAGCAGAGGAACAGAGGGGAAAAAGGGTGTAAGACATAGGAAACAAACAGTGAAATGGTACCTGTAAATATAACCACATCAATAATTACAACGGTACCTGTAAATATAACCGTATCAATAATTACTATTATAAATTGAGTAACAACTCCAATCAAAAGGCACAGATGGTCAGATTGGATAGAAAAGCAAGATCCAACTATTTGCTGTCTACAAGAGACAAAATTTATGTTCAAAGACATAAATGGATTAAAAATAAAAGGGTTACAAAAGATATACCATGGAGGCAGTGATCATAAGAGAGATAGAATAGCTATAATGACATCAGACAAAACAGATTTTATGTCAAGAAATATTACAAGAGACAAAGAGGGATATTTTATAAAAGAGGTACTTAAGGGTCATGATTTAATAATATCAGTAATTTTTACTGCTTCATGAAGAATTTTCTTAAGTGAGACTAACTCTTTTCTGTGCAGATTTAATGATAATGAACAATACAGTGATTGCCAGTACAGTTTGATGTAATATGTTGATTTCTGCTAAGGGACCATAAACGTCAGTTTTAGAACTGCTCAGGCCATTTACACTTAATGTAATTATTTTTATAGTTGTGTTTAAATCTGTCATCTTGCTATTCATTTATTGTTTGTCCTATCTGTTCTTTGTTCTGTTTTCTTATCTTTTGGGGATTAATTTAGTATTTTGTTAATACTTCATTTTATCCCCACTATTGGTTTATTAACTCTACCTCTTTTGATTTTTAGTGGTTTCCCTCAAAACTGTAATATGCCTCTTTATCATTCTACTTTTAAATATTATTCTACTTCATGTATAATATAAAAATTATATAATATTTTGCTTCTGTTTCCCTTTTGGATATAGTTATCATATATTTTGATGATCCATGTGTTATAAACCTCACAATACATTGTTAACTACTTTTCTTGTACCAGTCAATGATCTTTTAAAGCAATTTTAAAGTAGGAAAAATATTTTAAAGATTTGCCCATCTCTTTACCATTTCTGGTGCTTTTCATTTCTTTTGTAGATCTTGCTTTCCCTGTACATCTTTTTCCTTCTACCTGAGAATTTCCTTTCACATTTCTTATGATGCAGTCCTACTGATAATGAATTCACTGAACTTTTGTTTGTCTGGACAAGTTTTATTTCACTTTAATTTTTGAAGGATATTTTTGTTGAATATAGAATTCTAAGTTGGTGGGGTTTCTATGCCCCCCAACACACACATTCATCCCCTTCCATTTCATTGTTTTCTGGCGTGCACATTTTCTGGTGAGAATTGTGTTATAATTTTTCCCCCTTTATCTGTAGTTTTCAGCAGTTTAATTATAATGTAGCTTGGTGTAGTTTTCTTTGTGTTTATGCTGCTTGGGTTTATTAAATACCTTGTTAAATCTACGGATTTATTATATTCATCAAATTTTGAAAACTTTGGCCATTATATCTTCAAATATTTTGTCCACCTCATCACTTTTAAACATATGCTGTAACACTTTGTGTTGTTCCGTAGGTGACTGAGACTGTGTTTTTTTTTTTATTTTCAATCTTTTTTTTTAATCTGTCCTTCTGTTTGAATAGTTTCTATTTTGATGTTTCAAGTTCACTGTCTTTTCTTCTGCAATGTCTAATATACTGTTAATCCTATGTAGTGAATTTTTCATTTTAGATGTTGTATTTTTTATTTATAGAAGTTATATTTAGTTCTTTATGTCATTCATTTCTCTTTTTATTTTGTACATGTTTTCCTTTAAATACTTAAACATGATTATAACAGTTGTGTTTTAGGCCCCTTGTCTGTTAATTCCATCATTTCTGTCATTTTTGCATCTGTTTTGATTGACTAACTTTTCTCCTAATTATTAGTTATATGTCCATACTTCTTTCTGTGTCTAGTGATGCTTGGTTGAATGCTGGACTCTTTGAAATTGATATTTTTGAGCAACGAATATTGTCTTAAAACAGTGTTGGACTTTGTTATGACAAGCAAAGTTACTTCTGATCAGCTTGATCTTTTGGAGGCTTTGTTTAAAAACGCTAGTTTGATCCTAGCACTGAGGCATGAGTGTTCAGCTTGAACTTCTCCAATCCTGTGTGAGCTCTGAAAATTGTTCAGCTCACAATTTCTCAGTCGTCTTTTGCTCAACCTTGTGGAGTCTCACCTTATACCAGTATGGCTCAGTATTCAGCAGCAGTCTCAGAGATCCTCACAAAGACTTCTGGAGTTCTTGTTCTGTGTGGTACCTTTCCTGTGGTACTCTGCCCTGCAAATCCCAGCCTCCTCTGCCTCTCTGAATTCGGTGAGAGTACCATGCTCTGTGTAGGATTCCCTTCCTTATCTAGCAGCCTACAAAGTGACTACGGGCAGAAATCCAAGGGGATTTTAGGATTTACCTCATTTGTTTTCCCTTTTTTAGGGGTCATATTCTTGTACTGCCTGTCAACCAATGTCTCAGAATGGTTGATTCATACATTTTTGTCCACTTTTTTAGTTTTATGGGGGGGGTTACATTTCTTTTTTAACATTAAAAACATTTAAAATCTTCACCATCAAGGCTATACACATACCCATCACTATGCAAAGTTTCCTGCCACTTGCTTTATTATTTTGTATGTGTGTGCTAAAAACACGTAACATGAGATCTACCCTCTTAGCAAATTTTAAGTATACAATGCGGTATTGTTAGCTGTAGGCACTAAGCTGTTTAGTGCATCTCCAGAACTTATCTTGCATGTCTAAACCTTTGTACCATTTGACCATCACTTCCCCAGTTTCCCATCCCCACAGTTCCTGACAACCACCATTCTACTCTGCTTTTATGAATTTGACTATCTTAGATTCCACATGTAAGTGAGCTCATATAATATTTGTCTTTTTGTATCTGGCTTATTTCACCTAGCATAATAGCCTCCAGGGCCATCCATATTGTTATAAATGGTAAGATTTCTTTCTTGTTTATGGCCTTGATGGCGGTGCTGGTTTCACAGCTGTATACTTATCCTCAAATTCATTGAGTTGTATACATTATATATGTACCACTTTTTACCCTGCCAATCATGCCTCAATAAAGAGGTTTTTAAAAACATTAAAAATCTTTTAAGAGTGCTTTGGACTCTTGAATGCATTCCCTAGGTATATCCCTGTTTCAACTGGTCACAGGTTTCACTTAACTCACTTGATCTTTCTTCAGCTAAAAGACAAATTAGTGTATATTGTTTCCCTTCCAATTCTCTTTTCCAGGAGACTTTGACCTAGTGAACCTCTGCTCTCAGCAGATGCTCCTTCTTTACTGTGTGATTCTCTGGTGTTCTGAGCCAAGAAAAGGCATGGAGAAATACAGTGATCAGTGTGCACTTCTTTTGAGGCTCTCTCCATTAACCATTGCCAGTGCTTTGTGACATGGGCTGTAGATTTCAGACAGCACCACAGTTTGCCCTTTAGTTTCTGAGCCAGTTCTTTGTGTGTGTGTGTGTGTGTGTGTGTGTGTGTGTGTGTGTGTGTGTGTGTGTGTGTGTGTTACCTGCTTGGTTGTAAGAAGATGCTGATGAGGACTACTGCAGGAAAAATTGTTTTCATAGAGCATTCCTAATGAATAGAGAGGGATAGTAGCCTGGTTTCCTGGTTTGTACAGGCTCGATCAACTGAGTCAGTGGGCTCATCGTGGAAAGATGGGGACTCTTTTACGCCTTTTCTCAGGCTATTTCTGTTTCATGATTTAAAGCCAGAGTTGGTTGTGACTTTATATGTGGTTCTCTTTTTAAATCTTGCCCCAACAGCCTTATAACTAATAATAATAACATATACTTTATTGAGGAATCTCAACATAATGAAGCAAAAACATGAAACTTTTTTTTCTAGTTATACTCTGTTAACTGCCATTTCCATCATGGGTGGTGGGTCCCTTGATATTTTACCCAGATTCTGCAACGTTTTCAGTCACTTTTGGTTATCAAAACAGATTAATAAGCCTTGCTCATAATCAGTTTAAAATGTCAGTCTTACATTCAGTTCAAAGCTCTTTCTATCCCCATCCCTACCACAAATCGGGCTGGAGATGGGACTTCAGAGCTGCTTCCTCTCCAGGGGTTTGAGTGGGAGAGGACAAGAGGCAGGTCCTTTCACTGTTGGTTGTTCCTGCTTCTCTGGCTACCACTAGCGGGTTATCGACACTTCTGTGTGGCTAGTTTCCCCTTGCCGGCTCTCTGATGGTCTCTTTGGAGGACCCTGGGAGAAACAAAGGACACTGTCTTCTGCAGAGCCCTTGATTTGCGGGATCGGGTTTCAGTTTGGCCTCTTTCCTCCCTTTTGATTCTAGTGAAAGACAGTCCCAGCAGCCTCTGTAGCTGGCATGCTTTTACATGGTAGATGGGGCTCCTTGTTGAGATACAGGTGAAATGAAAAAAGTCCAGCCACCTCTAAGTGGTATCCATCCAACCATGGAACATTCTTGTATCCTTACTATGAATGCAGTGGAAGTGTAAGCAGCTTCTCAGCCACTTCTTCCCTCAATTCTGCCATCTCTTTCACATTCATTTCTCGAAGCCCAAGGAACACATTAGATCCTCAGCTGACCTGTCGCCTCACCAAAATTCAGAGTAAGGATGATCATTAAATCTCTTGGTTAATGCAAAATGGGGGTGTTGGAATCCCCCAAACTTAGTTAGAATTTTTCTTAGGATCCCCCTCCCTTAGCCTCTTAGAGAAGAAACATCAGGTATCCTCCCCCATGGGAAAGGAGAGGTTATTATAGACACTTTTTCTGAATATTCACCCAGAGGTCACACTTCTCTGCCAGTTCTTCCTTTGTATTAGTAGTGGAGGGGGGTTGGGGCTAGGGGTGGGGAGGACTAAAATGAGCACCTCGAAGTAAACGTAGAACATTCTGTGCCATTACTTCTGCATTTGCTACAATTCCAGGACAATGGAAGAAATTCTGTTGCACAATGACAACATTAATAACCATGAAACTATGCTACTCATGCTAACATTTGCTAAGTATTTACTTGGTGCCAATGCAGGGCGCTGAGGGCTTTACAGGCATATCTTCTCTAATCCTCAGAACAAGCCTATGAGACTGTCCCCATTATCTCTACTCTGCAGGTGAGAAAATTAAGGTTACTCAACTATTAAATAGTAGATTCAAAATTCAGAACTTGAATCTGCATTTTTAACCATTTTCCGCATATTGGGCATTGGGCTGGCAGTCTTTGTGATGCTACTGAGAGTTTCTATTTTTGGGTTTATCTTTATAGGTATCGATTGGAGAAATTGCAGGGGGAGCACTGGTACTGTTAGAAGCCATTTTCAACCAGAAGTCTCATTTTCCCCTTTTTAGCTTTAGGATTCTGTGACTCAGATGTAAATATAAATATGGTTTAGCAGAGGTTAACAAAACACTCATTGACTTACTGCCAACTTCACTCTAAGTCCCAGGGTTTTTTTTGGTTTTTTTTTTAGGGAATAACTACCTCTCTGGGAATTAATTTTCCCATGTGTATTTGAAAGAATTCCCTCAGGCCACAGATCTGTAATCTGGAAGAGTTCATTCAGCAAATGGCACCCAGCTTTTCTCACCCTGGTTTGCCAAAGACACTGTGAGGCTCTGTTTGAACACAGACAACAGTACTGGACAGCAGATGTTTGCAAATACAATTTGTTTAATTGCTCAGGCACTTTATAATAAATTTTTCTCCTAAGCTGTGGGAAACACATTCTTTATCAGTTTTAAAACAGTGCAACTTTGCAGAGCCACTCTGTCTGCCTTTTTTCCTTGTGCATTGGTCCAGACAGATCGAGTGAACAAAAAGAAGAGAAAGGGGAAGCTGTTGGCAGTTACCCTCAACTTTACCTCTTAGTAGCAGCAACAGCAATACAGAAATGAGTACCTTTTCCCATACAGCTCCCCACCTCCTGAAAAAACAAAAAAACAACCAACAGAAAAGCACTCATGACTATCAAGCTGAAAAGATGAAAAGACAGTCAAGGAGACGGAGATTCACATGGCAGTAGCCCTTCCTAGCAGCCCATCTTACAGTATCTAGTTAGTGTCTGAATTCTGGGAATTTCACAGGGACTGGGCATTACCTTGGGGCTGGTGCAAGAGCTAATGGGAGGTTCCCACGGGTGCAGTGAGTACCCAGCATGGCCTTTCAGTCTGTACGCTGTCACTTCAGCCTCTTACACGTACTACAGAGCCCCTGACAGTTGCACCCTAGAGGACATGGGTGTGTGGTAGGTTGGTCTAGGTTTCAGGAAGTTTGGAGAAAAAAAATTTTTAAGTGTTAGGAATCAACATGAAGGAGACTTCTAAGGCAATTATGCTAAAGAGGATGGATGAAAAGTACAATACCGCAGGATGGCAGTGAACTTGCAGCTTAAGAAAAGATCACAACTTTGGATTTTATACCACTTTCCACTAATATTAGAGGAGAGAAAACTATAGCTTTTGGGGGAAAAAAATACTCAAGTCATTTCCAACCCAGACTCCAAGTTTCTGCAAACAGCTCGTAATGCATCTGGCTACAGATGCATTATAAACAAGACGGCTTCCTCATAGCAACACAGTATTCAGTGTTCTCACATTAAATGCTTCATTTCAAAGCATTCATCTCATCTCTTCCAACAGATTACAACAAAAGGACAACATTCTTTTGTTTTCCTTAATTTTTTTTTTGCAAGCTGCTGTCTCTGTAACGTGTTACAGTGTGGTCAGATTAAAACAGGCCCTTTCAAAAAACACCCAGTCGACATTGGAGTATTTGAAGAAGATACACAAACTTCCAGTTCATAAGCTGTGTGGATGTGGTAACTCTGTCTTGTGCTCTGGAATAAAACCACGTTATGCAAAGAAGAGACTGATTCCAGCTGGTCCAGACTTACCTCTGACTTCGAAAGACACACACACACACACACAAGCTAAAATAGCACAGTTAGTGAATCAATCCTCAGTTCTCTCCTTGAGGTATCAAGACCTATCCTTCTTGGGGTGTATGGAAGTCTCAGTTTTTTATCATTTTTACATATGGCTGCCTTTAAATGAGTTTGTCTTCTCATCCTGTACATAACCAAGAATCAGGAAACCAACAAAATGCTCATCGCTTACTTATGCAACCTCCCTACTTCAGGCCCTTACAACCTGAGACCAGGGTTTGCCCTATTCTTAAGTGTTCTTTTATTTAGAAAATTGTAGAATGTGAAACAGTTACTTCATTCATTTTTAATGTTATTTTTAATAAAACTACATTATAGAAGATCCAAAAAACAAGAAAAAATTACCCATAACTCCATTCTAAGAGAGACTACAATCTTTAAATTGGTGTATTCCCATCTAGTCTCTTTTTGCTATGCATATTTATTACATAATTGTACTCAACCGTCTAATACAGTTGTATACTATTTTGCATTTAATTTTATGTCTGAAGCATCCATTCACTCTCCATGCCTCATCTTAAGGACTGACACAAAGATTTCCTACCTTGTCAAGTAAAGTTAGTGGGAGACTGGTATTTACCAACTCATCTCTCTTGAGGGAAATGCATTGGTTGGTTAGGTCTTAACCCAGCAGTAGCCTGTTTACATTTCTTCTGGTTCCTTGAAAACAAAGAGACTACATAACCATCCAGAAGGCCTACTTGCGTCTCCTTCAATACTGTGATAGTTCTTTTATCTTCAGGAAATCTGGAGAGAACTATGTTCTCACTTTTCTATACCATCTAATGCCTGCTGTCTAGACTCGTTATCTTACACTTGCTAAAAACAAGGTCAGAACTGGGATCCTCACTCGCTTCAGGATTAGCCTAGAATCACGACATGGGTTGCATGATATGTACCGAGGGTGACAAATATTCTCATCAGTTGGCGGTTGTTGAACAGGAACCTGGGGTCTGTTTTACGTCAGTAGTAAAGTGTGATTGGTTGTTTAGCAGTGTTTGCCTCAGATACGGGGGAGAAGTTATGTGCCGAAAATTTGCCATCCCTTGAGAGAAATATTTACTTTAAGCCTAATATATGCTATGTATCGTACTACTATATTCATATATGCTATATTCCTCATAGCAATACTAGGAAATGGTTTCATTCTCCCATATGGGCAGTGCAGGAGAGCAAAAGTGAAGTGTTCATTTGAACTCAAAAATTAGGAAAATTACCTCAGAGGGTTAAACTGTGAAATCAACACAACATGAAATTCAGAGAAAGTATTTACAACTTTATGCTAAAGAAACTTGTCAGAAAGGCTCCCAGGATAACAGTATGATTATTTGCCAATAACTGTATTAATGATTAAGCATATTTTAAAGAATGATTGTCAATCAGAAGGTGATTTGATTAATAATGGAAACTTAGATAAGCAGGTACCACTGAGTCCCATTTTGACTGTATATTCCCAAGTGAGACCGTTCAGTTTCTTATATTCAGCAAACATTTATTAAACATCTGCTGTGGGCCATGCATTGTTCTCAGTGTGGGGCATGCAAAGATAACTAAGATATAGTGATATAGTGCTTGCCCTTCAAGAAGCTCACAGTTTATTGGAGGAAACAGTTATGAACAGATAATTAAAACTAGTGCACAAGGTCAGCTTGGCTATGTGGAAGTAGGGAGGAAAAGCACCCACCCCACCTGGGAGAAAATGGTGAGGTTTCCTGGAGGAGGTGATATTGGAAAGGAGTCTTAATGTAGCTTTTCAAACTATCTATACTAAAGGGCTAATCCTTTTCTCTTTTTAATTTTCAGTCTGCCATGCAAATACAATAAAAATGATTGACTAGGAAAGCAAAATAAATTTTAAAAAAACTCAAGCCCAGCTTTGTGATTAGAGTACAAAGATATGAAATTACTCTAACATATTACTACAAAACATTTCTAAATGCTGTCTTTCAACTTGCAGACTTACCTCAATTCACCGGTTTAAAAAACAAACAGAAAACTGTTCCTAGACTGGCACACATCCAGGGACCACACTTTGAGTGGCCTGGTCTTATAGGATGAGTTGGCATTGGCCATCGGCTAAGGGAAGGAACTGGTTAGTGGGGAGGACAGATTGAGTGAAGAGCTGGCTGTGAGATTTCCTAAGTGGATGGTAGGGCTGGGGATGAAGCGCAAGCATGTGGCAAATTCTTTTGGCCATTTGAGTGACTTAGATGCCCTTCCTTCCTTCTGTCCTGCTTGTGATTCTCATCCCTCTCTCCCCCACCCTTCTTTCTTTTGTTTTAAATAATATTTTGGTGTGACTTTTTAAACACAGCCTTCCCATCTGCCCTGATTTCTTCACTTACTTCTGACTGGATATGTTTTTACAAGTCAACTTAGATTCTTTTTAGCAACAAGACGAATTATAAATCGATAAATTAAAAATAAATAAAGGGAGAAAATTTTTGCCTTATGAAGTGGCCGTAATTTAATCTCCACTCCCTACCTCTCTGCACGTTGGGAATGAATGTCTTCTGAATGCCCAGCATTAAATTAAGATTTCGCTCTGACCTCAAAAAGCCTAAAGCCTAGTAGAAAGGTGGGCAATCGAGCAGATACACTAGCAAGTCCAGAAACATGTATGTCTGAAAGTATCTGGCATCATGTTTGGGAAGTGAGGATTAGAGTTTGGCTGGAGTATAGGGTATAATGGACAGGGGGTAAATAAGGGAGTAGATGGCCCCCACGATAGGTTGTAAAAGTGGACCAAATTATTTTCCTCCCTTGATGCACAGTTCTTGCAACGTGACTTTGAAGCTTCCTCCACCAAGAGGAAGAGTCTTTTCCTCAGCCCCTGGAATCTGGGCTGGCCTGGTGATGGCTCTGGTCAATAGAATGTGGCAGAGGGACAGTGTACAGCTCTGACTAGGCCACAAGGGGCCTTGCATCTTCTACTCACCATTTTGGAACATGCCCACGTGCCATGAGCTCAGCTAGCCTTCTGGAGAATGAGTGACATGTGACCCAGTCTTCTCAGTCCCCCCAGCCAATAGCCAGTTGGTCCCCAGAAGGACCAACACACAAGGAGCTTAACTGAGACCAGAAAAAACACCCCTTCCTAGGACAAACCCAGGGGTCTGGGTGCCGGGACCACAGTGTGAATCAGACACCACATGGGGCACAGCGGCAAAGAGGGAGACAGGATGCGTTGGTGCTGTAGGAATAAGCTAACTCAAATCAGGAGCTACAGGACTTAGGACCATAAGTATATTCTTCAGTGATTCTGTATCATCTCCATTTCTTAGTAAAATATTTTCCAAACTTCAGGGGAGGTGTCCTTTAAAGAAATGGGTTTGATAAAAGTACTGTGCAATTAGGTAGTTCAGAGAGAATATGGAAGCGTGGGCATGAGTGGAAGGACATAAGTGCTGTCACTCACTGAGGGTGACAGCTGCCAGGGTTTGTGCGTTAGAAAACCGAGCCACCCCCTCTCCTCACCCCCCACTTCAGGTAACGTGGCCCCAAGAGGATGCATATAGTGCGGGTCTTCAGGTCACTGGTGATATTCTCTTATTTTAAACCTGGACACCTTACATTTACAGTACAGCAGGACACTTGGAAACCCTCTCCAAAGATCTTCTGACATGGTCTTAAGTATACCTTAAAAACAGTCAGCACTGAAAACAAAGCAGCTCTGTGGAGCAGATACACACGAGGACTTTCCAGAGGCTTATCACAGGGTCCCTGAACATAGGATGCTTTTAAAGTAGGTGATTGGAACTTTTACTTTTGAGGGAGAGCCTTGGTGTTACCGAAACCAGTTTTCCTCCAGCGTAAACGTTGTTACTTACTCCTTGCCTTCCCTGTTTGATTCACTCCAGACTCAACCCTCTTTAGGAGTCGCCGTCGAGGAGCTGCAGTTCCATTCAGGGAATGTGTGCCGGGCATCTGTGACTTACCGTCCCAAGACTAAATCCCAGAGATGCAGAGAGGCCCCGGAAATGGCTTGCCTCCACAGCATTCACCAGCTCTTAAGGCAAAAAAATTTTCTGTCTACTCTTTGATGTCATTGCCTCTAATCTCAGACTAGGAGTTGACAGAGTATGGCCTGAGGGACAAGTTTGGCCATTCACCTCTCTGTTTCAGGAACTTTTTTTTTTAACTGTGGTAAAATATACGTAACATAAAATCATCTTACCCATTTCTAAGTGTACAGTTCAGTAGCGTTAAGTACATTCACATTGTTGTACAGTCTTCAGAAACTGAAACTCTGTACCCATTGAATGACAATTCCCCCTTCCCCTTCCCCCCATCCCTGGTAACCACCATTCTTTCTGTTTCTATGAATTTGACCCTACCCTAGTACCTCACGTAAGTGGAGTCATACAGTATTTGTCTTTTTGTACCTGGCTTATTTCACTTAGCATAATTCAACCATGTTGTAGCATGTGTCAGACTTTCCTTCCTTTCTAAGGCTGCATAATATTCCATTGGGTGAATATACCATGTTTTGTTTATCCATTCATCTGTCGATGGACATTTGAATTGCTTCCACCTTTTGGCTGTTGTGAATAATGGTACCATAAACAAGGGTGTACAAATATCTCTTTAAGTTTCTGATTCTGATCCTTTTGGGTATATACCCAGAAGTGGGATTGCCATATCATACATTAATTCTATGTTTAATTTTTTGAGGAACTGCTATACTGTTTTCCACAGGGCTATACCATTTTATATCCCCACCAACAGTGCACAGGGTTTCCAATTTTTCCACATCCTTGCCAAGACTTGTGATTTTTCTTTACTTTTGATGGAAGCATCCTAATGGGTGGGAGGTGGTATTTCATTGTGGGTTTGATTTACATTTGCCTAATGATTAGTGATATTGAGCTTTTCATGTGCTTATTGGCCATTTGTATATGAGCAGCCATTTTCAACTTTTAGCTGTTTTTATGTGTCTACCTCTGTGCTTCTAAATAACATGATCAAGTGCCCTGTTTTGATTTTTCAGATTTAACACTGTTACCTTTATTATACCCTCTCCTGCATTCCCAATTCACGCACATCAACTTTCCCTTCCATATCCTCTCACTGTAATTATATCATAAATTTGATATATACATGTTGTCTTTACATTAATATAACTAGGTGAATATTTTCTCACAGCTAAGCCATGGTATATATTATGACTACATTTCTTTTATAGAACAACTTTTTATTTTCCCTGGAGTTAATAATTGCCATGATTTTTAAAATCGTTTACTTTTCTATGCACCGATCAATGATTTAGCTCTAAGCTCATTGCCAGAAGTTAAAATAGTCCCTCAGTATATTCACACATGTCAAGTAGTCCATCTGTTTTATTTATGTTCTTCAACTTCAGCTTCCCAAACCCCTCTGTCTCCTCATCTGATTTTCCAATTTGGGGGGAATAGAGATGAGGTTAGGGGGAGACACTCAGAAGCAAAATACATATATCACTCTGGCATTGGAGAGAAGAGAAAACACTTTTCCTCTTTATTTACTATTAGTAGTAAATACCAACTTATTTTATTTTAATAAGTCATCAGTTTATTTCCTGTGTCAAGGTATTACATGTCTCTTTGGGCTGTATGGCCTAGAGTTTACTCTGTTACTGGTTTGTGTAACTTACACAAACTTACACACAGCTGGAAAGCACTCATAAACCATAGATTTCTCCATCAACATATAATGGGATGATGACGATGGCTCTACAGAAGATAATGAACAAACGTCTCCAAATTATGTACATTTCATCTTGCAAGTACAGAGAGCAGTCCCAGAACAGGAACAGTGGGCAGTGGTGGTTTCTTCCCTGTGGAGCTGCACAGGATGCCTTAAGGAGCCACATGGCTCTTCCGTGGAACATAGATGCAAAACACGATGTGTTCCAGTTCATTATAGCTTGTCATTCCCTCACCCTTCCATGTGTTTTGTACCTCTGGGCTTCTGTTATTGCTGTTCCACCACCATGGAATCCCTTCCTCTCCATCTCCACCTGGAAAACACTTATTCACCCTTGTGAAGGTTTAGATGTCACCTCGTCCAGGGACACTTTCTATGAACCTCCCAGAGGATTCCCTTCTCTCTGTTCTGCAGGGACACACTTTATCTGGCCTCCAGGAGAGCATGCCTTCTACACCAGTATCTAGCCCAGCACTTGGTTCTCTGAAGGTATGTAGTAAAGGTTGACTTAATTAATGTGCAAATGAACGTATGGGTGAATATTCTTAAGTAAACGTTCTCCACGGACAAAGAACTTTTCAAATTCTCCAGAACCACTTTCCCTGAACAAGAAAAATTTCCAAAGCTGTTCCCCCTCCATGATCCTTCTCTCTTTATTTTTTGTTATTTATTAAAAGTATTACAGAATGGAAAGTGACTGACCCTTAATTTCTGACTATTTTTATTAAGCCCGACTGGTGACTGAGTGCAAGTAATCCATTTCACTACTTTGTTATTTTGTTCAATATTCAACACACAGATTTTTCATAAAAATGTGACTTCCTGCTTTATTTCCAGTGTAACACATGAGGGTTCCATAAAATCTACCAGAGAAAATGAAATGTAGTGCAGACAGGAGATTTTATCTATTCACTGTGGCTCCCAACTGTCGACTCATATCGTGTAATTCTACTTAGCACTTCTGGGCCCATTTCCTTCGAAGTACTTTCCAAGCATTACCTAAGTGATGTGAGCGGATGGGACGCCAGGAACTCGAGCTGTAAACGTAGAACTGTTAAACACAGTTCTGAGGAAATTAGATTTTAGAATTGGAAAAGAAATATGGTCCTGACACTAACGCCTATCTCAATTCAAATGACCAAACCTCCACCTTCCTCCAGCATCTCCTCTGTGAGAACAAGGGGATATTATATTAAATGCAAGTGCAACTGAGAAGTGACGTTCCAAAGATTATGGAAAGCTATAATCCCTGATGGGCAGCCATATTAAAGGACACTTTGTTTTTCCAGGGTTGTCAGAAAAAGAACCGCCATCACTGCATAATCAAGACACAGAACACTACACTTGGAAGAGCCAGTGCATTTTAAGAACAACCAATATTTTAAAATGTAATCATAGCAATCACTGTTTATTGCCTACTGTATACCAGGTGTTTTGCATGCAGTACTTTTAATCCTTTTCACAAAACTTAGAACAAGGTAATGATTCTACACAATTGAAGAGTTTTGCCCAGTCTCTGTGATTCCTTGTAATTTCAATCTAGGAAGGTTCTCTCACATAAGAAGGACACCTTTTAGAAAATGCCGTCGAGGGGAGAAGAAGGCAAGAGACTAAAGGAATTCTGCTCAGAGAATGAACTTATTCAGAGCTTTCTGATCTCATGGAAAAGTTTGGAAAATTCAAGTCAGCACAGTTGTGACTCCTGAGGAGTGGGACTAGAGGGTGTTGAGAGGGGGTAGCTTTCAGTTCTTGGTTTGTAGACTTCTCTATCACTTGCAATTTTTTAAACAATAAACAGGTAGTTGATTTAGGAATTTTAAAGTATTATAATGAGAAAAAATATAATGATTCTTTATAATCCAGGTCCTGTTTTCACATGTTGCTTCTCTGTCCCAATCCGGTGTCACCTGCAAATCCTTGTATCCCTAGTTCAGTTCATCCTGTGGGCAGGAGCATGCTCTGTGTAGTTCATCACTGTACCTACAGCATCTAGAAAATGCCTGGTGCCTAGTCAGTGCTCCGCCATTCTTTTTTTAAAATTTTTTTAAATTTAATTTATTTATTTTTGGCTGTGTTGGGTCTTCATTGCTGCACGCGGGCTTTCTCTAGTCGCAGCGAGTGGGGGCTACTCTTTGTTGCGGTGCGCGGGCTTCTCACTGTGGTGGCTTCCCTTGTTGCAGAGCACAGGCTCTAGGCTCACAGGCTTCAGTAGTTGTGGCCCATGGCCTCAGTAGTTGTGGCTCACGGGCTCTAGAGCGCAGGCTCAGTAGTTGTGGCACACGGTCTTAGTTGCTCTGCAGCATGTGGGGTCTTCCTGGACCAGAGATCGAACCCGTGTCCCCTGCATTGGCAGGTGGATTCCTAACCATTACACTACCAGGGAAGTCCAGCCATTCTTGGTTGAATGAGTTGAATGAGTTCTCTACAGGAATCTTATATTTTCTCTTTCCTTTCAATGACCATATAAAAAATGAAAAGCTCTAGTTGTCTTGAGATCAACATGGTACTTTGGTGCATGGGTTTGCTTTAGTGTTTAAGACTGTGCTTGTAACAAGTGGTCCAGGCTGATGAGAAAAGAAAACTAGACAACTGGACATGTAAATGATGCATGTGTGCTGAGCTGAGGCCAATGACACTGTATCAGGCTGCAGAAGGATGACTCACAGACATCCCCAGCCCCTTCCGGGATTGCCACGTGGAGCTCAAAAGCACCTGCCTGTCGCCGCCGTCAGGACCACTTGAGGTAAGCCAGTGATTTCATGTCAGCCAGAGAACATCACCTGTCACATTAATGCTGTTCACTTGACTTTCACAGGGTTTGCATTTTATTTTTAACATTTAGCTTTGGAGTTATATAAAAGCCACCAGCAATATTTAATCTTATTTGTGCCTGTATTTAAGTAATACTATAATAAAATAATTTAAGTCAAACACATCAAAACTTTCTTTATAAAAGGAATTACTTTGGAGAAACAAAATTTCAAACTGTGAAAATAGTAAACCAGACAAAACCAAAGACAGAGCCCTATGACATATACCTTGAACTATTGATATTAATCCACAGTTTGGGTACATTTGGTCAATCAGGTAAAAATACACATAATGGAACTACCACCCACACTGTGCAGTGCCCTTGTCCACAGGATATACTCACAGACCTCATCTACTGTTTATCAGAATCAAGACACACGGTATCTTGGGCCACTTCCTCACCTGTCAGTCTAGTCGCCCTATTAGGTGTTCATGTGATGGATATTTGCCGAGGGCTCCCTGGGTACCAGACCCTGTTCTGGGGCCTTGGAATCCCAGCTGTTGGGGCTTTTAGCATAGCCCTTCCAGATTCCTCCTCAGACCTCCACCCGGTAAGGCCCTACCACGTGTACTGTTTACTCAACTGCACACAGTTTTTAATCATTATATGTTAACTATCACACTAGGCAACTGGAAGTGGGATGTATGCAGTTTCTGCCTTCCCTGAGACTTGAATTCCACTAAGCTAAGCTTCCATTTTGTTCTTCTGGCCTCAGTCCTGAGGCCAAGCACTGCCCACCTTGCTGGGCTTTCTCTTCCTGCTCAGCTGCTTTCTCCATTGGGCCCAGGAGACCTGTGTGATTTCACCTGAACTTAACACATGTGAAGGAGCCCAGGTCAGCCCACCAGAGGAAGAGAAGCTGTGTGGAGAGAGGCCCCGATTGTGTCAGTTGTGCCAACTCTTGCGGTTTCCTCAAAAAATTGTGAGCTTAAAATAAAAGGTAGTTATTTATTTTTTTCATATTTAAAAAAATTTTTATTTTATATTGGAGCATATAGATTAATAATGTTGTGTTAGTTTCAGGTGTACAGCAAAGTGATTCAGTTATACCTATACATGTATCTATTCTTTTTCAAATTCTTTTCCCATTTAGGTTATTACAGATTACTTAGCAGAGTTCTCTGTGCTATACAGTAAGTCCTTGTTGGTTATCTATTTTAAATATAGCAGTGGGTACATGTCAGTTCCAAATTCGCAATCTTTCCCTCCTCCCCCTTCCCCCCAGTTAACTATAAGTTCCTTCTCTAAGTCTGTGAGTCTGTTTCCATTTTGTAAATAAGTTCATTCGTATCTTTTTTTTTAAAGATTCTGAATGTAAGTGATATAATAAGATATTTGTGTTTCTCTGTCTGACTTACTTCACTTAGTATGATAATCTCCACGTCTATCCATGTTGCTGCAAATGGCATTATTTCGTTCTTTTTCATGGCTGAGTAATATTCCATTGTATATATGTACCGCATCATCTTTATCCTCTCCTCTGTTGATGGACATTTAGGTTGCTTCCATGTCCTGGCTATTGTAAATAGCACTGCAATGAACATTGGGGTGCATGTATCCTTTTGAACCACGTTTTTCTCCAGATATGTGTCCAGGAGTGGGACTGTTGGATGATATGTCAACTCTATTTTTAGTTTTTTAAGGAGCCTCCATACTGTTCTCCATAGTGACTGTACCAATTTACATTCCCACCAACAGTGTAGGAGGGTTCCCTTTTCTCCACACCCTCTCCAGCATTTATTGTTTGTAGATGTTTTGATGATGGCCATTCTGACGGGTGTGAGGCGGTATCTCGTTGTAGTTTTGATTTGCATTTCTCTAATGATTAACGATGTTGAGCATCTTCTCGTGTGCCTCTTGCCCATCTGTGTGTCTTCTTTGGAGAGATGTCTATTTAGGTCTCTGCCCATTTTTTGATTGGGCTGTTTGTATTTTTGATATTGAGCCACATGAGCTGTTTGTAAATTTTGGAGACTAATCCCTCGTCAGTTGCATCGTTTTGCAAATGTTTTCTCCCGTTCTGTGGGTTGTCTTTTCGTTTTGTCTGTGGTTTCCTTTGCTGTGCAAAAGCTTTTGAGTTTAATTAAGTCCCCCAAAAAACAGTTGTTATTTTAAACTGTGAAGTTTTGGGGTGGTTTTGTTACCCACTGAAAGCTAATTGATAAGGCACTTTTGCCAAAAAACAGTCCCCTTGCATGTCCAACAGGTGACTGGTTAAATGAAATCTCATTCATTCATGCATTGAAAAAGTGAGATGACCATCAAGAATAATGGCATTGATATATGTTTACCGACATGGGAAGCTATTCTTGATGTGCTTGTTAAGTTGAAAAGAATATTATAAGACATGTAAAATATCTCCTTTTGTGTAAAAACTCAAAACCTAAGTAAACAAGCTATGAATTTGTCTGGCAGGTTATACTTTAATGTGAACATTAGATTATTTTTAGTGTTTTGTTTCTGATGATTTTAAAAAGGTTTTAATATTAATTCTTTGGGTATCTCTATTGTCTCATTTGTCTACTTGTATTAAAAGAAATAATAAGGAGAGTTTTGTTTTATGTAGAAGAGATAGTGAATGTAGTTTGATTTCTACAGGTAATATTTTAATTAACTTTTAAAGAAGGCCATTGTCTCTATCTATGCCCTAGTCCCCAATACCGTGCTCATTTCTTTTCTCACCTCACCTCTGCTTTGTGTCTTTTGCATTCCTACTCTTGGGCTCCCCTTCTTTTTCTATTAATTTTTTTGGAGTATAGTTGCTTTACAGTGTTGTGTTAGTTTCTACCGTATAGCAAAGTGAATCAGCTATACGTATACATATATCCCCTCTTTTTTGGATTTCCTTCCCATTTAGGTCACCACAGGGGCTCCCCTTTCGTGTCTCTCTCTTTTTCTGCTTTCCTCCCTGCGGTTGTTGGCCTCCATGAAACATTCATTATAATTTTATTCTTTGCTTCTGTCACAGCACCTTTCTATCTTAGGTTCCCATGCTGGATCTGTGCTTGTGGATGAAACCTGAGAGCACTTGGCTACAGACAGACTTTTGTCTTCTCAGTAAGCAAAGTAACCTAAGAAGACTGGGGACAGGACTAATGCTGCCAAGTGCATGGGGATGGCACTGATGGGGAGGTGGGAGATGGCAGAGTTAGTGGATAGGGAAAATGCGTTCAGGCTCAGCATCGAAAAGGAATGCAGAGATAACACGTTGCACCACACGCTCTCCCTAATACCTGCTTAGTATTTATACTGTGGCTTTGACTAACAAGCTGAATTTCCCTTTTTAAATTGTGACTAATCTTGAGGTAGGCAGACAGCCCCTTTCTACTGATGGAAATATTGAGTACCAAAAATGACTAAGTGATATATCTTAGGTCAAAGGAGAATCTAGTGTCAAACTTCATCATCTGATCTCTACCAGTGGTCTGTGTATTTTCACTACGAATAGACACTCTGAAAAGAATAGTGTGGCAATACTGCTGGGTATTTTTACAAGTAAAATGACAATTTGCTATTAAAAATGCAAAACACCAATGAATGCAAAAATAATAATTAATGGACTTATAATGGGAAAATAGCAATAGTATTTGTCTCTTCATTTCTACTTATCTCCCTCTCTCTGCATCTGTCTTTGCCTAGAGTTTACATAAGTAAAGGCACCATGTTTATGATGCATTTTGGGGCAATTTCTGAGTCTTTGTATCAGGTTTTTCAAACAATCAAAATGCTAAGTGATGCAGTGTAATTACGTGGTTTTGTGAGCTTCAGGATAGTTTTTATTTTTTTAATTGGTTCAGCCTCACATTTTCCCTAATGGTTACAAATGATTTGAGGCTTGGAGCTATGAACTCTGCTTAGTGGAAGGTAATCCTGCACTGGGAGTCATTCACTGTGCCTGGGGGGAAGGAAAAAAGGAGTGTTTCATCTATTATCAATGTAAATGGCTGCACTGATGCTAAACTGTAACAACTATTAACTGTGGGTATGTGTTAATCCATAATTACAGTTGAACCACTTTCCTGGAGTAACCAAAGATTTATCTATTTTGGGTATACTTTAATACCATGCGGTAAGTATGGAAATAAATTCCTCAAGCTATATAAAATCAGACTAAAGCACATTTCCCTTAAATGTGCTCTCTAAAATCTGTGCCTTTCTATTTTCTATTGGAAATCCATATCGTATTGAGTTACACATTTTTCTAGCTGTTTTTCTTTATAACTTATTATCTTTTAAGTCCAAATATATTGAAGGAGCAGATAGCAGTGATACTAAAATAATGTTTAAACTAAACATTTTATTTTATTTACTTATTTATTTTTTTGTGATACGCAGGCCTCTTCCCGTTGTGGCCCCTCCCGTTGCGGAGCACAGGCTCCGGACACGCAGGCTCAGTGGCCATGGCTCACGGGCCCAGCCGCTCCGCGGCATGTGGGATCTTCCCGGACCGAGACACGAACCCATGTCCCCTGCATCGGCAGGTGGACTGTCAACCACTGCGCCACCAGGGAAGCCCTCAACATTTTATTTTTAATCACATAGAACTTGTCTCGTAGTTCTAGTGAACTCCACTTATTGCCCCCCACCCTTCCCCATGAGTGGAGGTTGGAAGCTAAAGTACTACTATGTGGGGGGATGGTAGGTGGCAGTACTTAAATGCAAAGGGAGAATGGTGTGCCAGTTTACTAAGTCAAATTAATGCTTTCAAATATAATGTGCAGAAACTATTTGCTTATTCATTATATCCTCATTACCTATTATGTGTCCAGAGTTTACGAGGACAGAGTCTTAGGAGGATGTAATCCAAGCCTAGTTAGAGATACAGGCCAGCAAACATATCTACACTGCAGTGTGATAAGTGAAAACCGTGGAGGAAAGTATGCATTACAGTTACTTGGTCAACTTTGGTTGGAGAAGGCCAAAGAAGTCTTCAGAGAAGAAGTAATGATTGCACACACAAAGGTCTCCAACATAGGCACTGGAA
Source organism: Leucopleurus acutus (assembly GCF_964270905.1). Lineage (NCBI taxonomy): Eukaryota > Metazoa > Chordata > Mammalia > Artiodactyla > Delphinidae > Leucopleurus > Leucopleurus acutus. The sequence goes on along the minus strand of NC_139150.1, from coordinate 63,961,502 downwards.
CAGAGAGCCCTGGATGTAAATCACGCTCTTCTACAGAGAAACTCACCCCATGACGTTGGGCACACTTACTCATCTGCACTCAGCTTTAGTTTCCAACAGGAGAAATATGATAAATAATACTAGTGAGGAAATTCATGTAAAAAGCTTTGCACAATCCTTGGTACATAGTAAATTCTCATTAGATGAGAATCTAAAGAACTCTGTGGAGTTCTTTGATAAGAGACCCTTGCACCTGTCCAAGGCTCCAGAGTCCCCTGGGAGGCAGCAAGAATGGGGGAGGGCGGTTGGAGTTGTGTTTCTTGGTGACATAAGGAGAAGGGAGCAAAGAAGGACCCTTGTGCCTCCTAAATCATCTTGAAACTCTGAGAGCTGAACTGCAGCTGGTAGCACCCATGTCTCCCTGTCACAGATGAGCCAAACTGACCTCATTCAAACTCCATCCTCCCAGGAAATCTATATTTGTGCAGCACTCCACAGCTTCTTATCTGAACCTCCAAAGAATCCATGCAACTAGCAGGCATGGAACACTCTCCTTCTCCTAAAGGAGAGGGCCTTGCAGTTCAGAGAAGTTGAATAATATATGCGGTTGATAAAGCTTATAAGGGTTGAGCCAGGACTTGACTTTAGGTTCACATTGGTATAATGAGGAAATTGTGTTGGTTCATACACAATTTATCCATGGCAAAGGGTCCTGGAATAGTGAGAGTAGAATTATAATCTTCGGTGGGAGAGAGAAAGAACCAGTAGCCTGCTGCTGTACTAGCAGCAGGAGTCCCTATCATTTGTAGTTTTAAATATTCAAGATAGAGACTTACCCCTGGGCTCCCACCCCAGTTTACATGGCCTCCAGTTCATAGCAGGTTGTATGTACTCTTCCCATGCCCACCTTCGTGGCAGCCCATGGCTCACACCTCCACTTCTGATTGCATTGTTTCATCTCTTTTCAGCCTTGCTCTAATTTCCAGCATTTCCACTCTATGACTTTTGTATATTTTTTATATCTAAGATGACAGCCCCCAGCCATACTGACCTGCCTACTGGGCAGTCCAATTTATCTCCCCAGCTACCACGGATCACCTTTTTGTTGGTGCTCTGGTTACAAAATTGCATAGGTTTTGAATGGACTGTCTCTAACTTTATGTTTCCCATTAGTCCTGTTACTTGATCCCTCAGCTTCTGATAAGGAATATGTATTTACTTTATTAAACACTTTATTCACATTATCATATGAGGTGAAGAACAGGTAATGTAAAGCAAGTTCTGTAATTAAGTTTTATTATTACTCCCATTTGACAGAGGAAAAAGTGGAGACTCTGAGAGGTTAAGTAATATTTCCAAGTGGCAGAACTGGAGTTAAAGCCAAGGTCTGCCTGACTCTATTCAGATGTGTAGATTGTGGCTACCATATTGGATAGCACAGCTCTAGACCATTGTGCTGTGCTCCCTGGTGTCAGTTCTCTGCGTTTAATGGCACTCTGGACTTGCAGTTTGTGAAATTTTAAAATAATGCCAAATGACCTGCCAATTGGGAATGCAGAATCAATGCTCAGAGTCATAAAATGGTAGTTTTATAAGGAACCCTTTGTTTTGTTCATATTATTATGAAGTATGGTGCTAGGATTTAAAAGAGTGTTTGATTTCCTGTTTTTGTTTTGTTTTTTTTCTCCCAAAGCCACATAGATGTGGTTAGCCTGAAAAAGAGAAAACTGGGAAATATTATAAAGCAAAGTACAAGTATCTGAAAGGCAATTTTATGAGAAAAGACTAGATTTCTATGTAACCAAAGGGGCATGACTGGGAACAGTGGACATGACCACAAGAATAACCATGGATAAAGGACAGTCAGCTCTGTTGGGAGAGAGAGAAGGCCAGCTTGGAAGGCAGTGGACTCCTAGCACTGGAGCTGTTCGTGCAGAGTCTAAACAGCCACTTGGTGGGCACGTTGTAAAGCCAGCCCATGCACTGGAACATAATTGGCTTGCATTCTTATATCACCAAGAGTCTGTGAGTTTGGAATGACAAAATATGTTTTCAAGCTTTGCATGATTCCCTTCTAAATCTAAATTTAGACCTCAGTATATAGATTTTGGCACCATAGTGAAGATGTCTGTCTAGTGTAAATGTTCAACATACAGTCAGTAAACTCCCTTGAAAACTCCCTTGTGTGATGCCTACCATTGGGTAGAGCTTGGATCTCTGCAAAAGAAAATAACATGCCTTCTTGTTTTATTTTGGAAACATCCAATAAGGATCCTTTAGCTTTTGAATTGATGTAGTGATTTCAAGAGCATACCACCAAAATGAAATCTGCATTTCAGTAGATGTATCATTGATTTGTTATCTACCCTAAGAAGCAGAATATGGTTGCAATCTGAGGATTACTTGTTCCAAAGACAGTGGTGGAGAGGTGAGTCTAAATAATGATAAAACACCCAAAGTCAGAAGGAGCCTTGTAGTTATCTTAGCGTTAAGTACAAATCAGACCACAGTAGTCATGTTAGAGTCTCAGGATGACTTGCTATACATTTTGGATAGATTAGGTCAGTGTTCCTAATACATATGAATTGTTAGGGACTGAATTGTGTCACCCCCCCAAATTCATATGTAGACACCCTAAACCCCCAAATACCTCAGAATGTGACTGTATTTGGAGATGGAGCCTTTAAAGAGGTAATTAAGTTAAAATGAGGCAATTAGGAAGGGTCTTAATCCAATCTGGCTAGTGTCTTTATAAGAAGAGGAGATTAGGATAACACCATGAATGCATGCAGAGAGAAAAGGTCATGTGAGGACACAATGAGAAGGCAGCCATGCAAGCCAGGAAGAGAGGCCTCAAGAGAAATCAGTCATTCTGACATCCTGATCTTGGACTTCCAGCTTCCAGAACTGTGAGAAATACATTTCTGTGGTTTACGGCACCTTTTCTGCGGTATTTTGGTATGGCAGTCCCAGAAAACTAATACATGAATTATCTGGGGATCTTCTTAAAATGTGCATTCTGATTCAGGAGGTCTGGGGTAGAGCCTGAGACTACATTTCTAATGCTTTGAGTAGCAAAGAGCTAGGTTGGGTTGCAGCAACAATTTTATCCCGAAATCACAATGGCTTAACAAAATAAAGTTGACTTCTTGTTGTGTATCTAAAGAGAGTGGGCTTGAGTGAAGCCATCCACATAGGCAGTCAGTAGCCATTCAGGAACTTACACTGACAAAGTCTTTTCACTACCTGCAGTATCATTTGTTGCCAAGTCAGGGAAAGAAGGCGTTGAAAGGCTGCCCGTCCACATAACTTCTGCTTATATCCCATTGGGCAGAACTAGTCATGTGGTCTTGCCTAGCTGCAAGAAGTCTGGGAAGTGTAGCCTTCCTTGTGCCCAGAAATGAGAGGCTACCTGGATACCAGTGATGGTAATTCCACTACACTAGTAATTTCCACTACACTTCCATTCTGATTTTTCCCTTTCAGACATTTCACTGCTATCTGGCAATAGTGCTGAATGGGAACAGGAACACACTTGTTTTCCACTGGAGAGACGGAATGGTATTATCTCCCCCTTATAACCCACTAAACTATATTGTAAACAGATATTTGGGGTGGTGAATACAATTTATACCCTCAAGATATTAATATTAGGCTCTCTTTCCCTTGTGATGCTCTTTCAGAGACCATTCAAGATGCAGATCACTGGGGAAGATGTTAAGGAGTTTCACATTTTATTATTATTATTTTATTACTATTATTATTCTCAGTCCATGTATTCTTCCATGATATTTTAGAAACATAAACTTGCCCCCAGATTTCCATTTCCTTAGAGGTTTGGAATATATTCCTAGAAGCTATCTTTCAGAGAATCAGTGTGATTGCAAGTCTTTGAGAAACTCTAAAGTCTAGTTTACAGAAAAGAAAGAGGATTGTAAAGAAAACAATGGTGTGAGTTTGGCCCTGGACAGGATGAGAAGCTTAGAGATCAGAATGTGGAAAAGGGTGGGAACATGAAGGCATGAGCAAGAGGTTCAGAGGACCACTTTTTAAAGGCTTCTCTCTAAAAGCAAGGAATAATAGTATCCTAGTCTAGGCCATAAAAGAAGTCTCAATAAATTTAAAGGAATTAAAATATATAGCAAATGTTCTCTGGCCACACACAGTATTAAATTAGGGGTCAACATAATTACACTATCTGTAAAATATCCAAATATTTGCAAAGTTAAAAATATACTAGAATGTAATCTACGAACTAAAAATCATGAGACATTAGAAAATATTTTGAAATAAATGATAATAAAAGACAATGTATCAAATTTGTTGGATGAAGCTAAAGCAGTGGTTAGAGGGTAATTTGTAGGTTTGAGTGATTATATCAGAAAGGAATACATGTATAAAATCAGTGATCTGTGGTCAACCTTAAGTAATTAGGAAGAGAGGAAATTAAACCCAAAGTTAACTTTTAAAAAGGAAATTCTAAAAATAAGAGTGGAAATAAATGAAATAGAAAACATGAGCAAGGAGGAAACAAAGTCAAAGCTGGTTCTTTGAAAAGATCAATACAATTAATTTAACCTTAGCTAGACTGATCAAGGAAAAAAGAGAGAAAAATAATTACCAATTTTAGGAATGAAAGAAGAGTTGTTATGATATATTTCACAGATATGAAAACAATAATTAGAGAATATGGTAAATAATTTTAAGAATTACCAATTTCGTGAATGACGTATATTTTCCACAGACAGGAAAACAATAATAAGAGAATGTTATAAATAATTTTATACCAATTAATTTGGAAACTTAGATAAGATGATTACATTTCTTTAGAACATATTTTATCAAGATTGACACAATAAGAAATAGGAAGTCTGAATAGCCTATAGCTGCTAATGACATTGAATTAAATTTAAAATTTTTCCAGAAAGAAAACTCCAGCCTCAGATGGCTTCACTGGTGAATTCTATCGAATATTTAAGGAAGAAATAACATCACTCTCTTTCAGAAAATAGAGAGGAAGAAAACAGTTCCCAGTTCATGTAATGAGGCTGAAATTACACGGATATCAAAAACAGACAGGGTTTTTAGAAATTTCATGTAAAAATCTAAAATTCTAAAAATCTTATATGTTCTGGTATAATGTTATAAGTCATAATTCTAGTTATTACTTTAAAATGTATATCTCAGAAATAACTAAATTTCCTTGTCAATTGCATTATTATGAACTTTTGTCAAATTTTTAACCGTGGTCATTTTTAAGTCTTCTGTCATTTACAGACAGTTCTGGGTGTACTCTGATGCTTTCGCAAAAACGTTCCTATAAAAGGTTTCATCTTCAAGGAATTCATGGTAAAGATTCTGACAAGTACAGGTTTCTGGTAGCTGACTATACTGCTGAACTGAATGAATAAGCATTTTCAGAACTCTAATGGAAAACTGATGAATTCATAAAAGTGCTAACAAAAGATCAAGATAAAAAAAATTAATTACATGGGACTGAGTGAACTGATGAGGATGATTATAATTTTTGTGACTTTCTGTTTGAATAAAAAAAAATCTCACAAGGACTCAGAGGCAAAAAATACACAAATCAGTTTTCACTGCAAAGTAAAGGTGCTGTTACAGTGGAGGGTTACTGGACTGATTGTCAATATTATGACATAGTATGAGTGTGTTTCGTGTTTGGTAATTGCGATCATTGTTGCTTTTGTTGTGGTCATCCATTTACAATGCTTGGTGTCAGTTTATTTATCTCTTGTAAAAATAAAATACAGTGTATGTGTGTGAAGAAAATAAAATAAAAAGTCAAAAAAAACCCACCAGACGGGGTGATTACAAGAAAATTACAGAAAATACACCTTATGAATACAGACACAAAAATCCTTATCAAAATATTAGCAAATTAAATTTAGCAATGTGTAAAAAGAATAATAGGGCTTCCCTGGTGGCACAGTGGTTAAGAATCCGTCTGCCAATGCAGGGGACAATGGTTCGAGCCCTGGTCCGGGAAGATCCCACATGCTGCGGAGCAACTAAGCCCGTGCGCCACAACTACTGAGCCTGCGCTCTAGACCCCGCAAGCTACAACTACTGAAGACTATGAAACATTGCTGAGAAGAATTAAAGAAAATCTAAATAAAGGGAAATATGTAACATATTCATGGATAGGACGACTCAGAATTGTTAAGATGTCAATATTCTCTGAAGTGATCTGAAAAGTCAGTGCAGTCCCAGTGAAAATCTAAGCAGAAATCGGCAAGCCAATTATAAAGTTCATATGGAAATGCAAAGGACCTACAATGGCCATTTTTCATTTTTGAAAAAGAAAAACAAAGTTGATAGGCTGACACTTCTCAAAGGTGAAGTGCTAGTAGGACTTCCCTGGGGGCGCAGTGGTTGAGAGTTCCGCCTGCCGATGCAGGGGACACGGGTTTGTGCCCCGGTCCAGGAAGATCCCACATGCCGCGGAGCGGCTGGGCCCGTGAGCCATGGCCGCTGAGCCTGCGCGTCCGGAGCCTGTGCTCCGCAACGGGAGAAGCCACAGCAGTGAGAGGCCCGCGTACCACAACAAACAAGCAAAAAAACAAACAAAAAAAAGTGATAGTAATCAAGACGATGTGTATTTTTTGTTAAAGGATAGACAAATCTAGCAATGGAACAAGTAAATAGAAAGTCCAGCCATTCATCCACGAGTATAAGACCAAATGTTTGTCAAAAATACAAAAACAATGCAACCATTTTCAACAAATTGTTCTGGACACGTTGCGTGAATTGTTGCGTGAACATGTGGTTAATGTCATCCCCTGACCCCCGCCCCGGCCCCAGACTGTTAGCGGCTCCAGGGAAAGGCGCATGTGTAGTTTTGCTCACCAGCACCTAGCACAGTGCCTGGCACATGGCAGGTAAACAATAAATATTTGCTGGAGAAATGGTGACTGGCAAAGGCAAGTGAAACGGTGAAACTCTGCCGTCCATCCTTCCCTCCCTCCTCTAATTCCAAACATACACCACCCTCCCCCAGACTGCCTTTGGAGGCTTTCTCTTCACCTTTGCCCTTTCCCTGAGTTGGTTAGTACCAGCCCTTACTTGTGTACAGTGTGTAGAGGAGGGGAGTGGAGGGGGCAGGTGTTGGGGCAGCAGGGAGATTTGTCTCTTAATGGCAGGCTCAGAGCCATAACCCTGCCCTTAAGGAACCCTGCAGTAGGAGGCTTTGACAGTGATTAAGAAATCCGCAGCCCTCTGTATTCCCTCCTAAGAACTTTTACACGGGAGGGCACTCCAGGCCGTCTCTCACTGCTCTCCGGCTTGGGGTTTCATGCTTATCTGTATTATTCATATGTTGAACTTGTACTGCCTCCCTGATTGCTCTTAGGAGCCTTAGTTGTGAAACTCTCCTATCTTTTGGCAAGATTTGCCTTGTTAAAAAGGGGCAACATGGCAATATAGTGTTACTCTGCCTTCGCTGCCGCTTTATCTTTCTTTTCCTTTTTTTTTTTTTAACATCTTTATTGGAGTATACTTGCTTTACAATGGTGGGTTAGCTTCTGCTTTATAACAAAGTGAATCAGCTATACATATACATATATCCCCACATCTCCTCCCTCTTGTGTCTTCCTCCCACCCTCCCTATCCCACCCCTCTAGGTGGTCACAAAGCACCGAGCTGATCTCCCTGTGCTATGTGGCTGCTTCCCACTAGCTATCTATTTTACATTTGGTAGTGTATATATGTCCATGCCACTCTCTCACTTCGTTCCAGCTTACCCTTCCCCCTCCCTGTGTCCTCAAGTCCATTCTCTATGTCTGCGTCTTTATTCCTGTCCTGCCCCTAGGTTCTTCAGAACCTTTTTTTTTTTAAGATTCCATATATATGTGTTAGCATATGGTATTTGTTTTTCTCTTTCTGACTTACTTCACTCTGTAAGACAGACTCTAGGTCCATCCATCTCACTACAAATAACTCAATTTCGTTTCTTTTTATGGCTGAGTAATATTCCATTGTATATATGTGCCACATCTTTATCCATTCATCTGTCGATGGACACTTAGGTTGCTTCCATGTCCTGGCTATTGTAAATAGAGCTGCAGTGAACATTGTGGTACATGACTTTTTCTGAATTATGGTTTCCTCAGGATATATGCCCAGTAGTGGGATTGCTGGGTTGTATGGTAGTTCTATTTTTAGTTTTTTTAAGGAACCTCCAAGCTGTTCTCCATAGTGGCTGTATCAATTTACATTCCCACCAACAGTGCAAGAGGGTTCCCTTTTCTCCACACCCTCTCCAGCATTTATTGTTTGTAGATTTTTTTGATGATGGCCATTCTGACTGGTGTGAGGTGGTACCTCATTGTAGTTTTGATTTGCATTTCTCTAACGATTAGTGGTGTTGAGCATTCTTTCATGTGTTTGTTAGCCATCTGTATATCTTCTTTGGAGAAATGTCTACTTAGGTCTTCTGCCCATTTTTGGATTGGGTTGTTTGTTTTTTTGATATTGAGCTGCATGAGCTGCTTGTAAATTTTGGAGATTAAACCTTTGTCAGTTGCTTCACTTGCAAATATTTTCTTCCATTCTGAGGGTTGTCTTTTTGTCTTCTTTATGGTTTCCTTTGCTGTGCAAAAGCTTTTAAGTTTCATTAGGTCCCATTTGTTTATTTTTGCCACTTTATCTTATTCTCTGCCTTCAAAAGCATGAAGGGAAAGTACTCTTACAATCCCACGGACAGGGGACGCTTACAGCACCACAGTCCTCTGTAGAGTATCCATCCCTGGCTCTAGGGGTCAGAAGTTCAAACATTTAGCTGGAAGTGTATTAACTTACTTTCTTTTCCCAATTTTTTATTTTGAAATAATTGTACACTCTCAAGAAGTCGCAAAAATAATGTACAGAAAGGTCCCATGCCCCCTTCACCATACTTTTTGTTTTAATTTATAAATGTAACTAACATAGGAGCAACATAAAATTTGAGTACAAAAGTATGTAAAGTACAGGTTTCTCCCATTAATAATTCTGTCAATATCCTAGCAGTTTTATATGCATAAATGCATATATGAAGACAATTGGAGCTGTTTATCAAAAAATGGGATCATGCTATACAGCAACCTTATTTTCTTACCAGAATCTTAAGTCAAAAATCTTCCCATGTCAGTGGCCAGAGCTGCCACAAATTCTGGTAAACAGGTATGTAAAAGAGAAAATATTTCAAACACTCATATTCAGAAAATGTGGCATTTTTTTTTGGAAATTTACTTGAGAAAAGTTAGTAAGAATGAGCACACTTCAATTCCAGACTCACTTATAAAAAAATAAAGTCATGTTCTAAGGGAAGCTCAGCTGGTTCCTGTTTTCAGTCACATTATCCTTTTCTGGAAACAAACACCTGTCTTCAGGAAAAGCTTCAGGTGGGTCATTACTGGTATATCTCCAAATTTAATAACCAGTTGTTTCCATTCAAACCTCAATCTCCTTGTTTGAACAGGTAAGTCTGCCACTTGTTTCAAAAATGACCTTTTGGCCAGCTTGCTGGACAGGGCTCAGGGCATTCCTTTGGGAGTCATTAGGGATGGGTGAGACCAATTAAGATCAAGTCAGGACAACACAGTGGGAAGGTGACCAGAAGCCATGGCAGCAGGTGGAGGGGAGCGGGGTCCTCCCGAGTGGGTGGGCACGGGATCGGCTCAGTCCAGGCTTCCTCCCAAAGGAGATGCCCGGAGGCCGCCGACTCCCTTCTGACAGCATCCCCAGGAGGGAATGGTGAAGTGCAGCGTTGTGGATGACAGCTGCCGTTTTGAAGGGCTCAGGTACTGGAGGGGCAGCCCCTGGGGCAGGAAACTTTCTCGGTTCACCCTTTGGATTCATCTCTTCTCCCCCAGCTCAGATCAGGAGGGCTCTGACCTGAGGGGATTGCAGTGTATGATGATAGCACCCGAGGGTGAGGGGAAATAGCTTGTAAAAAGGTCAAGGTCTCTCCCTGAATCTTCACAGAGGCTGGAAAGTGGGACTCCTTCCCTCAGAGGAGAATCAGAATGATTTAATACTCCTTTGCCTCTTTGCCCCTCACATGCCACAAATTCCCTTCTCTGTTACCCTCAGCTGACCGTGGTCCCAGGGGAAGGCTTACTGAACTTTCCTGACCCAAGCCTGGCTTTTTCTGTCAGGTCTAGGTAGATGATTGGAGAATGTGTCTGACTCTTCCAAACAGTTTCTTAGTGGAAAAGATTCACTTCCTACTATTAGCTGGACTTGCCATTCTCCCATGCTTTTACATTTTGAATCCACTAGGCCTCCCAAGCCTGAACCCCAGGAGGCATTGTACACCCCTCTCTCCATCAGCCCACACACCCAAGACCTGCCCTTCTCTTCTCCATAATAATAACTCTCCACTCCCATCACCACTGTTTGAGTTCAGTCATTCATTTGACAAGTGTTTGAGTACTCGTGTGCCAGCCTCTGGGCATGGGGATGTGCAGACTCAGGCGTCACCATCCTTGCCCTCCTAGAGCATATGGCTTAGGAAATTAAAGTCTTCATCAGTTTTCCTCAGGCCTTCTCACTGGGTTTCTCTGTTCATTCTCAGATTTGCTAACCAGTTCATCCCCTGTGTAATGTCCAGCACATTAAAAAAAAAAAAAAACCAAAAAAGAAACAAACAAATAAACCCCCCAAATCACATCTTCATCCTGTCTCTCTTCCTGGTGGTAAGAGGGGAAGAAGCACTAGATGAACAAGTCGGGGAGCAAAAGATGAATTTTAGCTCTTCCACTGTCCATGTGACTTCTGAGAAGTCTCAGTTCCCTAACCTTGAAAATGGAGCTGGAGTAGATAACACAACACTGTAATTTGTACTGATTTTAAAAATAACTATAGCTTGTGATGGAGCTTTACACGGTCTTATTCAATCCTCATAACGACCCTAGAAAGGATACTATTTATTGAGCACAGGGCTCACCTACTCAGCATTAGATTAGATTAGAATTGAACATCAGGGCCAAAAACCTAAAAATAAAATAAACCACAATAGTTTAAGAAAATGATTCTTCAAATAGCATCTAAACTTGTAGTCTTCCATGGGTCAAGAGCCCCGAGTAGTGACCACTCTTATCCACCGATCCCAACAGGACTTAGGTAACCCCACAGCCTAGGGGCCGTGCAGGGACTGGACCAGAAGCCAGCAGGGGCCCAGGGGAGGGTCAGTGTGAGCAGAGTGGGCTCAGGAGCCCCTACCAGGGGCTACGGGGACACCAGAGGGCCTCATTTTGCTTCTCATTCTCTGACTGTCCCTCTCTCTTTTTATCTCTGGATCTCTTTATTTCTCTCTTTTTTCTGATTATCTTTATAGCTCTCTTTTTTTTATATGTTGTTAAAATAGCTCTCTTTTTTGGGAGGGAGGGAATTATTTCTTCCTTTCTCATCCCCCCTTAATTATTAACTATATGCTGTGGGTCAAATTATGAGCACCTGTTTCCTTATCTGTAAATAAAGCAAAATGGCACATAGGTCTGCTTCACCAGGCACGATGTTAAGCCCTGTACTTACAGTAATTGATGGAATTCTGTCAATTATGAGGTTCTTTATTACAAATTCCATTCTCCAGATGAGAACACTGAGGCAAACATGTTAACTGACTTGCCTCAGGTTACACAGCTAGTAGGTCACAACCCTGTTATTTGAATCCTGGCCACGTGGCTTCAGAGCCCTTGACCTCGCCCCAGGCTCATTCTCAAAGAGGAGAAACTGTGAATCCCCAAAAGCAGTGGCGGGCATAGTAGCGCTGGGGTCATCCCGAGGTTATCTGCCTGTGAGAAAGACATCAAAGCACCCCCAGGACATAATAGATCAATAATTGGTGATTGCTTTGGGCTAAAGATCTGGCTTTTGCCAAACTTTTGTTCTACTGAGTGAGGTGTCGAAACTGGGGGAGGTGACTACAGGCAGCATGGCTGGAAACAGGGGAGGGGAGCCTGGGAGTCAGGGAGAGAACTGGGCATGGACAGATGCTATGATGGAAAGAGCAATCTGAGGGAGAAAAGACTGAGATTGGAGGCATTTTAGGGCTGTAAACCAGGTGGGATGAAACATTCTACTTATCTCCCCACAAATCTTCCTCGCTAGTCATTAGTGCTTTGCGAGCTTAATTGGTGTTTTTAACATCTAGTTAACCTTTGACCTGAGTCAGGTGAGATTAGCTCGGCTACTGAATCCAATCACGCCGGCTTCTACCCATGAGTCCGTTCGCCTGATCTCTCCGTGCGTGCACTAGACTGGCACGCTAGGAAGTTTCACGTCGGTGAAAGACGCTCTCCAGGACCGCACATGGTGAGTGGTCAGCCCCTGGGTATGCATCTTGTGAATACGACCCCAGATGCTGAGTTTATCCCTTTCTAGCTCCGCCAGGGATCCGCGGTCTCCTGTTCCATGGTGCTCCCCAGCCGAGCAAGTGAAGCGAACAGCTTTGTTATTTCTACCCCCGTGTCTCTGTTCCCCACGGGTCACACATTCGTAGAGAAATGCCGCAGCCTCACTCCCACCGGCCTCTGCTTCCCCGTCGTCTCTCATCATTTCCCACTTGTTGTTGTCAACTCATCAGAGGAGGTGTCCCCACAGTGACAATGATAACGGACACTCAGCAGATAGACCTGTGCGTTAGCCGTGCCGTGTGCCAAGATTCTTAAAGGATTCTGAGGCAGGCAGTGAAGTGTTGGTGGCTAAGGAGTGTTCTCATATCAGCACCCCGAAGTCAGGCTCTGCCCCAAAAGAGCCCCTTGAAGGCAGCGCAGCAGAAAAAGGTAGAGGGGCGTCCTCCTTCCACGCAGGGCAACTGAGAGAGGTGGGCCCTGGCCGGGGCTGCCTGCGGGGGAGAGGGAGGAAGCGTGGAGGCCACGCTGGCCTCACCTCCAGCCCCACCAGCTGGCCCCAGTGAAGGCTCTGGAATGCATGCGGAGTGAGGTCCTGGGTGCCAAGGAGCTGCTGGGCCCGAGCAGCCCGAGGAAATACCTGCCTGAGCCCCTCCCTTCCCCTCCGCCCTGCCTGTCACGACTTTGGGTGAAAAGGGCTCTGAGAGGAACGGGACGCACGCTGCAGCTCATTAACCTCTGGAGCCCCCGTGTCCACCACGGGCTGCCTGACACACAGGAGGCGTTCAGCGGAGCTGCTGTTAGCTGAGCAGATTAAAACGGGAAATCATGATTACCATTACTGGGCTTATGATACAATCATTGCTCAAAATTTAAAAAAAACAAACAGAAAAACCCCAAACGAATAAGACATGAAGAAGCGGGTGGGGAAAGAGAAAGGAAAAAAAAGGAAGCTTTGGGGTCACGGGATACTTCAAAGGCAGAGGCCTGGGTGGGGCATTCCTGTCCTTTGCTCCCCCCCACCCTCCTGAGAATAAACACATCCAACGTGAGGAGGGAGAAGCCAGAGTCTGGGGCCGGGAGAGGATCAGCCGGGTCTGCGAAGGGCAGGTGATTTTGCCGCCAGCCCAGAGGCAGGCCTCCGTAAGCTCCTGTCCTGAGACTCTGGCTGACAGGCCTCCTCAGTGAATATAAAAATACCTGAAGGACCGGGCTCTTCACAGCAGGCGCTTTTCCTCTTTGAAGTTCACAGGCCGAAACAAGTTGCCTTTGCAGCCTCACACAAACCGCATGCAGAGAAAAGAAAACGCCGGTAATGCAGCAATTTTTTTCTCCCTTCACTTTGTCTGAATCAAGTAGGAGTTTGTCCGTTTAAACTGTCTGCAGCAAATGTAAATTCTAAGCCTAAAAGTCATTCGGGGAATACGAGCAGTGCACACTGAAGAAAAAGGTGACTTCAGAGAGGTGGCTTGGGGGGGTGGTGTGCCGTAGGGGCCCTGGAAATCAGTATCGCCCGCCACGCATGGAGGCATCTTTGCCTTTTTGTGTTTTAGCAAAAGAGAGGGCAGCAATCCATCTACTTGGCCTGGATTTCTAATTGTGTGACTCCTTAAGATTCTCCCTGAAGTATTCGGATTTTTTTACTCTTTAGAAAAGAAAAAGCTATTCAGAGCAAGTGGTTTTATTAGTAAATGTTAGTTTCTACTTGCTGTGTGTGCGGACTGGAAGAACTAATAATTCTAAGTCCAGGATGAAGCAAAAATGATCAGTGCTGAGGGGAAAATAAATGAATCCCTTTCCAAGAGGAGGACAGAGAAGGACTAAGTGAGGAATTAAGTCTGGAGTTGGGATTATGGGCAAACGCTGTCCTTCCCTTCTCATTTTTATCAGGTCTTCCTAGATGAAGGAAGTGTTTCTAGGCTATCTTCAGAAGGGAGAGAGCCCTGGGCCTGATGCCTCTTGACTGAGAAACTGTTCTCAATGCTGATTTATCTCTGCAGACTGCAGGGCTCTTCTTGAACAGAGATTTCAAAGAGTTAAACTACTTCCATATGTCCAGCATGAGAATGGAGTTTGTAGCCTTTGGCAACCTCGTCTGAATCCAGCTGCAGCTGCTACCTGTGTGTTCCACTGTGTGTGTGTGTGTGTGTGTGTGTGTGTGTGTGTGTTCGTGTTCGCACACACACCCGCACACCCGTGTGTGCAGTGACATCTGAACCGTGTTCTGACTGTGTCAATGAAACTGTTATGTCTTTGTTGGGGGAGATATTAATTCTGAGCAATTACCACTCCTTCTCCCCTCCCTCCCACCCCCTTCCCCTCCCTTCATCTGCTCAGCAAGGACCATGGACCATGTCAAACAATATACAACAGAGAAGAATGCAAATAAACTTTAGTCTGCACAGCCCCAGCAAAGCAGTTAGCCGCCCACTTGCAAGATACTTAACTCTTGTACACATGATACACAAAGAACGCTAGCTCCTTTCACCAATCCCTTTAGACCAAAAAAAAAAAAAAAAAAAAAGGCAAAAGAACTGATCCTTGTCTTTCTATCTGTGAGGTTGCAGTAGTTCCTCCTGCTAATAAAGGAGCTTTTCCCATGATGCAGTGTGATAAGGATTGGCCTACATGTAGTCCAGAAAGCCACCGCCGATGTTTTCTTGATTAGGTGTCTTATCTTCCATTGAGCTGCATCTGATGAAGATTGCTGACAGCATAATGGCTGGGAAAACATCGGACAGCTCCATAAAATGGCAGCTATGTTATGACATGTCAGCCAGGACCTGGTGGATGGTAAGTTTGATGGGATCCCATTTTTTTCCACCCACCCGCCCCCAAACTTTCCGCCCCCCTGCTTTATTGTTCCATGCACATGTTATAAAGTTCCCTGCCTGCAGAAAGTTCAAGCTGAAGTTGTGGGAGCCTGGGGTGGCTCCGCACACCAGTGTGCGAGATAGGATTTCCCCGCTATTGTGGCCAGGGACATAGACCTGCTTTTTTTAAAAAAGGCAGTGTGAGTTTTTGTTCACTTCTTGAAAAAAAGAAAAATGCAAATGGTACAGTCGGCCCTGGGCTGGCTTGTGTGAAATGTATGGAGGTGGGACAGTCAGTGGGAGACTGGAGCCTTCTTGCCTAATTGTTCTTGCATTAGTCTTAGAACAGGGTAATGTAGTTCTTTCTGCAGCTTCTCTGAATAATGATTGAGATAGTGTATTGTATCATGTTGTGTGCGGTTCCCTCATCAGTATGCGACTGTCCCCCACGCTTCGCCTTAATTTGGAATCCACCTCCCTTTCAATGAATACTGTAACTGGAGCAACCACTGATTACTATGCCACTCAGTGTAATTAAATTTAGTTAATGAGGATATGCATATTCAGTTCATTATTTTTCTTTGCTCTGGCAAATGTGTGTGGGTTTGTTGTTGCTGGTTTTTTTTTTAATCCTCATATTTGTCCAGCTGCAAATTTGGGGAAGAGAAAAAGCAGCATAAAAATTCAGGACATTGATGAATCCGGTGATTGAACTTTAAAAATAATATTGGGAGGAGAGAAGTCGTAACGTTCTTTAATCAGAGTGCTGGGATTCAAGGCTCTAGTTTTGGGAGAGGAAACCTTTCAGATCAAAAAACTGCTACATGAAAAATTTCAATCTAATGATTTCTGTTTTGGGGACAATGGTCTCTTGTATGCAATAGTCGTGACATGAATGGGCAAACCTTCTGCAGGGAGGCATTCCAGTATGAATATTAAATTCATTCTTGGGTTAATTCATCTGAGCATTTATTGCCTTTCTTTTTTCTTTCCTTCCTTCCTTCCATTTCTTTCTTTTCCTTTCTCTTCTTTTCTTCCTCTCTTTCTTTCCTTCTGCCCCTTTCATTTACATATTGATTGCTTTTTGCTTGCTGGCTTTGATAACTATTATGCTTACTGCAAGGGCTGTTTTCCCTCAATTAGTACAGTGTGAAACAATGGGCACTTTATTCTAGGTAGGGAGGGCTATGGCCAGCCCAGCCCTGGTGGTCAGCCCATCTCCCGTGCCCAGATGAAAGAGAGCACCTTCCGATTAGTCCGGGCTGCTGGCGCTGCTAGGCAAGAGGGTTTCTTATTAATGTGTTTGAATTTCCCGAAAGGTGGATGCTATGCTGTTGCTTCTGGGCTCTTCCTGAGGGCTCAGTGTGCAGAAGTTTCCCTGTACACTGCAGCTCTTCCCTGCGCCTTCTCACCAATGTGAGATGTGGCAGCCTGCAGGAAAACTTTTCCGCCGCTGCTACTTGTTGCTGTTTTGAGTTTCAGAAAGGCCAGTTCCTCAAGGAAAGACAGAAGCCTCTCTCTCTCTTTCTGTCTCCCTCCCTCCCCGTCTCTCTCTCCCCATTTCTCTATCTCTCCCTCTCCTTCCACCATTTTACTCCAGTTGAAATACATTTTACAAGTGATAGAAGGTCTACGGTGGCAAATGTTCATTGATGGTTGTATCTCTCAGACTTTAGCACTGGTTTGTGCATGGGTGCAGTGACCTCTTAAAATAACTGGCAGATAATTTGGAGAAAGATATTGCAAAATGAGTATGTAAAAGATTTGCTCGACATGACTGTACCAAGAATTGGAAGTGGTGTTTGAATCGTTACTGTGCCTCTTCGCTATCATTTTAGAATGTTCCCAGAAGCGAGTTTTAAAATCAATGTTTTTACTAAATGAAACATTTCTTTTCTGTTGGAAAAAAAAGTCAAAGGTTTTACTCTAACTTTTTTTTTATACTTAAAAACTGAGATTCACATGGGTAGACTGAGATAATCACTGTAAATATTTCACCCTTAAGCTTCATCATTCTGGTTCTGTGCAGAGAGATCTTAGCTTCCCAAGAGAAGTATGTTGTGAATACTATTGTAAAGGTTTGTGTAAGCTGATTATTCATTTTTTTAAAAATTATGTTCTTTCATTGCCTGAGAAGATGCAGAATGTGTATAGGGACAGGTTCAGAGGTAAAATATTAAGTGAAAAATGTTTGCATAAATTATTTTCATATTTTACCTTCGTTAGGGTACATGAATAATATGTAAGTTTCTTATTAAGGACAATTCAGTTTTAATAAGCTTGGTTAACATGGGAAAAAATATCTAAGCAGTTAATATATTATGTGTCACTGAAAACTTGGAATGACATGATTCATGGAAAACCTAATTAATTAAATTAAATTATTGCTTATTGTTAATAATATATCAGAAGAGGGAGGAAAGTGCATGCGAGCTACTTTATACCATGATTCCCCTGTTTTGGATTTAAGGAATAATTTTAAAAGGTGTTTTAAGATTCTTACCAACTAGTTTATTGTGATTCTTCTCTCACCATGACATTGCTTCTTTTATTTTTACAATTACTCTGGGACTTTTGTGTAAGAAAGGATATTGTATCCTTATTTGGCTTAATCAAATGAAGTTTTAGTAACCAAATCCTGAATTCCAAAGCTACGGGTGTTCAAGTATCCCGGCAATTGCTTCCTGACTTATTGTCTGTTTCACTTAGATTCTCTTATTGTGTGACAATGATCATAAATTCTACTTGACAGGGAAAAAACCCAAACAAGACGTAGTTGTCCAATTCTACATCTGTTTTCCTTCCTAGATAGGCATGTTTTAGTAAAACAGAGGGAGGAAAAACATTTTATTGAGACAGCTAAAAATAAACAAACACAAGAAGAGCGAATTCGTGTGTGTGTATGTTGAATATGTACATACATGCAGTTTTTTTAATAAGGCAACCATATATGTTTTACTTCTTTAGATCATTTTGCCTGTTAGTTCTTTCAAAGAGAAAAATCATGTAAGCAGTTTAAATTAAAGTTGGTTGGCTATATTTAGAGCTCTGTTGATGACCTTTCACATTACTTAAAAGGAAATACCACTTGGAATGTATTAAAGATGTGTCTTATAAATAGCACTGTTTTATTAATGGTTATTGATGATGCTGCATGTTTCCTTTTGAACTACTGAAAAATTAAGAAAAAATTTTGGACTTTCCATTCTATTTTGTACTGCTTATTTAAAGCCCTTTGTGAGACTTATTAGAACTTCTTTGTTAGCTATTTAAAACTTCAGGGTAACGGGTATGCACCAGGCATTATTTTTTTTTCTAAATTTCATAAGACTAATCCTTTGATCCCACAGAACCAGGACAGAACATTTGTAAATTTACCTTAATCATGAAAGACAATTATATAAATATTAATCCATAAAATTAATTCAGAAAACTAATTGCTAGTCTGAGACTTGAAATTCTCACGGTCTCGTAAATATTAATCAAAGGAAACAGGCAGGTAAACATAAAAATTTAACCCGTTCTCACATTATCAAAGGCACAAAGGTGGTTCTTGGTTGAATACCAATGAATCTAGTTGGATGTAATATACTTTTAATTTTTCTTGAAAGAAACTAATTTTCTATTTGAGAAGTTGATGTGTTAAAATATGATACTTTTGTATAATTTTATCATTTGGTTTAAGACAATACTAATACTAATAAATTTATCACTGTTTTAAAAGTCAAATTCTGTTCTCCATACAAATTTTAATTAAATGACTTGACAGCAAGCATCAGTATAGGTACAGTGACATTGAAGAGACTGTTTTCACGGCAAATATTTCTCTAAAGTCTTTGAGAAGTTGAGGTGAACTTAGGTTTACTATTAATTATTTTTAACTGAAAATCCTAAAATTAATGTATCTTCTTACAAACGCTAGAACTAGTATATGTTACAGTCGGTATTTTATTTTACTTCACTACAAGCAAGAGTTCCTAAACAATCTAATTAATAAGTTAAAATTATATATGAAAAAATTCCTGCCTAGCCTACTAACTACATTCACACTCCTTTGTAACCTACCAGGCTATGCAAAGGTATATCTGAAAAATCAAAATTCAATATTTATTTAATTTTGAATTTTATTTTATTTCCTTTAGAAATGGAATAGAAACTAATACACACCATACAGATAATAACCATGTCAACTAGTTGCCTGAAGATATTATGTCTATACGTTGAATCTATTTCCAGAATTAAAAGCTATGAGACTTATGTTTCATTTAACAAATATCTGTTAAGAACTTACAATATGCCAGATAGTGTTCTAGATGCAGATACAAGCAAGGCTATGTCTCCATATTGGAATTAAACCCATGTCCCAATGTTATAAGCAGGGGATACTCGTGATATTAGTAAAGGCTTCTGAATAATTTCTGTTTCCGCCATAGTGTTGGTAAACGTGTAGATATTACATTTCCAAATTCGTCACTCATTGTCAAAGGTAGTTAATACATCTTTTCAGTACTCTCTCTTAGTCTTGTAGGTAAATGTTAACATTACCATTACCTAAGCCATCTCCTGTGCAGCTAATGATGTGGGTAAAGACGAATAGTTGATTAAATATCAGTTCCTGAGTCAGAAAACAACAATAATGATGATGGTGATGTCTGAATGAAAAAAAGGATTTCAGCATCTGTAAATAATGTTCATACTTTGTCAATATTTCAAATTTTATCATAGGTAGATTGCACTTTTTTTATTACACATCTTCCATACCTATATTCTTTAGTGATACGTTTTCATTTGACATACCACTTTAGCGTATTTAAATAAAACTAAACTGTATGGAAGATGTAGCTAGATAAACACAAATACATTAATGTTCTTCCAAGACACTTTTATCTCAGAAAGATTTTTATTTCATGTTCTATGATTTCTTTTCACTTACGTGCTTGCATAACAAATTCAACCTATAAACTTTGGATAAGGAAAATATCCTTTGGATCCCGTCTTAATAAATAGTGATCAGTTGGTTATTAATTTAATCAGAGAGTAAGGAAACACAAGTGCCAGTCTATCCTTTTTTCCTGTTCTTATTTGGAAGCAAAGGGTCATGTTCTCAAGGAGTGTTATCTCTTCAATCTATGAGAAAGCTGGTGTTGATTTTCCAGTTTAGAGACTAGTCAACAAAGAGAGATATATGATGCTCACAACGTCATTGAAACTACAGTGTGTTTATGGAACATGGCTGAATGATGTCAAGGTAGTGTCAAGGTAGTGACCTTTTAGGCATTTTTTAATTCCTTGAGATTATTTTGTGACATTTTCTATACTATGTTTATAATATATATTCTGAGGGGCTGAGAAAGTGAATTTGGATATAGGAAAATATACCAGTAAAAATATACCAGGCCAGTGAAAGAGAATTACCTTCCTCTGTTGCATCTCAATGTGCAAAACAGGGTAATGCACTTCAGTGCAAAAGTTCTTTTCACAACAAGTTCTATTAAGGTCTATGTGTAGCTATCCTATGTATTTCACTGACTAAGCATTTAAAATCTCATTGCATTTTAAGTGCTTAGCAAAGAGCCGGGGGAAAATTCAGTAAATGTTAGTTATGATCATTATTGTCATTTCAACTTACACTTAACATGTTTTATAATGGGGCAGACTTAGAGTATCATATAATGGACAGCTTTGATAACAATTTTCATTTCTTACTGCTCTAATATAAATTTCAACCGGGCACCTCTCTAAAAAATACCTTTATTCAGAAAGCAGTTATTTTTTTTTAACTTTTCACTACTGTGTTCATTTTCTGAGGTTATAACATAATGGATATGTTTATGAGCACAGGGTTGAATCCTGGGAAATGTAGATTTTGTGACCTCTGGCAAACGAATTTGCTCCTCTCACGGCTGGGAGAACCAGCTGTGAAGTGCAGATAATCATACTCATTACTTGTTGCTCCGACCTGTCGTGAGGATGAATGAGATGGCATCGGTGAGGCACCTGGTGATTGCATTGTAAATCCCAAGTTCACGGTACAAGGGGCTACAACAAGCTGTGACTAAACAGACTCTTAGTCTGAGCACTTAGTAGGTGCTCCAAAAATACATAGGGTGGATTAAGTAAACGTAACTAGCATTTCCTGTGGGGCTTTCATAACCACGTTGATTTTTTGAATTCATCTAAACTTTTTTGGTGGGAACCACGTACATTAAATGAATCCTAAAAATACAGTATTTTTCATTGCAAATTGTAACAGATTTCTTAAAAGCAGAGCCTCCTGAAGTATTTCCTTGGGTTTAGCGAGATTCAATGGCCAATGTTACATATTAAGGTAATTTTAAACATTAAATACTACGATTTTAAAGGCAAAAGACTTAATCAATGATTCTTAAGGGCCTCCTATTTGCCAGGTGTTTGCTGGGTACTTGGTGGGGGGCAATTTATATCTGTCATCTCATTCAGTCTTCAGCATAGCACAATGAAATAGGAATTATCAGCCCGTCTTTACAGATGGGGCCACTGGACTCTGAGGTTAAGAAACTTACTGGAGTGGATGCCATTAATGCGGGGTCGGGGGGTTTGTCTGTTCCGCCTCCTCCAGAACCCGACAGTCGACTGTCTCATCCAGTGACCTGGGTTATGGCTCATGATTTGTGACCACGGTCGTGTATTCTGCCATTGCCTCCTCTGCACCTGCCTGCCCCTCCAGCTTCGAGCCCGACCTCTTTCCAGGGCTCAGCTCTCCCTGTGCGTCCGGTGGGTCAGCTCACTCCCCCTCGAGCTGAGTCTGAGAATTCTGCAGCTCTGGGATTGGAGGTGGCTGAAGTCTTTGGAAATGTGATTCCGTTCATCTTTCCTCGAGACAATTAGACTCGCTCTAGTCATAAGCCATCTGGGGGAAATTTTTTGAAAAGAAATTGGCAAGCAAAGCATTTCCATTTTCAAGTTTTGATATCTGTTTACCTCATGGGGTTTTTGTGAGGCTCCAATGAGATAATATAAAATAAACGACTTCAACTGTAAAATGCAAAACTAATTGAAGGTACACATATTATTATCTGGTGGTGTTAAATATGGGTAGGTGAAGAAAAGTTTCCCAGAATTTTGCCAGTGTTCTGGAGCTTGAGATAATGGTAAATTTCCACCAGGCACAGAGAAAAATGCTAGCTGTCTAAAATGCTATGTGATGCAAATTCTGCTGCTAAACTCAGAGGGCTTAATCCTTCGCATAACAATGCACTACTAGTTCACCAACATCCCATGCAATAGCAGTGATAATAATACCCACCACCTCCTTTTGTATATTTAATGAGAAGACATGAAATAAGGAAAATTTCCCAGGGGTCATCTGTACCATCTTGCAGTTCATCTCTTAGATTTTTCATTGATATAAGCTTGCTCTTTGTACCACACAACTCACATTATAATAATTCTTTGATGAAGTTATTATTTTAACTCACACTTAGCATGTATTATAATGGGAATGATTTAGCTTGTCCCATAATGTAACGGACAACACAGTATGCTGTAGATGGGATTTTTTTTCTCTCATTTTCACGATTGTTAGAAGTAACAATATCATCAGCAACTGTTTAAACTGAGACACCCTAGCATATTGAATATGTTTTTATGCTGTGTGTAACCTGTGACTATTCTAATACAAATGAACCTACTTTTTTATGACATTATGTATGAATATAAGATGTGTCTTATATTATTTAGTTGCTGAGATGTACAACCAAAATTATAAGCCCCAAGAGGATGGGCACCAGGTCTTATTTACCAAACCTAAACAGTATTTTGCACATAAAAGGCCCTTAATAAATAACTGTTAAATTGCCTCAAGACTATTGCTAACCCATTTTACTAAGAGACACAGCAAGTTCTGAGTTGATCAATGATGGGCTTCTAATCTGTGGCTCAAGTTATGAACACCACACTGCCCTTTTCAAGATGAAACTTAAATGTGCTAGAAGCATGTCGGAATTATGGTGAAATTAGCAGCAAAGTTTTAAAGCTGAGGGTGAGAGTTGGAAGAAGGCCCAGAAGCTAAAAGCAGCAAAATTATATTTCCCTTCCAGCAGACAGTCTCATGGTTGTTACCAAGTGGTAAGGCAGCAGGGGAATAAACCTTTGTTGTCCACATCCACGATCTCCTATATTCTCAACTCTACTTTTACCATAGTGTCTAAGATCTATGAGGAGTCTACAAAATTAGAGATGTGGGGAAAGGCTAATAATGTATTTTGAGGAGTAAATGACCAAAGCAAGGAGACTTTGGAATAAGTGAACTTTTTGTTTAATTTTTTTTTTTTTGACTGCATTGGATCTTCATTCCTGCACGTGGGCTTTCTCTAGTTGTGGTGAGGGGGGGCTACTCTTTGTTGCGGTGCGTGGGCTTCTCATTGCGGTGGCTTCTCTTGTTGCGGAGCACGAGGTCTAGGCACGCAGGCTTCAGTAGTTGCAGCAAGCGGACCCTAGAGCGCGCGGGTTTCAGTAGTTGTGGCTCGCAGGCTTAGTTGCTCTGCAGCATGTGAAAGCTTCCCAGACCAGGGTCGAGCCCATGTCCCCTGCATTGGAGGGGGGATTCTTAACCACTGTGCCACCAGGGAAGTCTTGTTTAATTTCTGATTTTTGATGAAATAAGTTTCATTTAAGAGGATTGATTATTTTCCCACTCTAAGGTTTCAATCACCTTTGCATGTGTGTTACCTTTATTGTAATGTTGGAAAAGGTCTCAGTTGTGGGTTGGCACTTATCTTTATTGTGGTGTTGGAAAAGGCCTCGGTTGTGGGTTGGCATTTTAACATCTGGTGTTAGGGTGAGGACTCGGGGAAACACACTGAGAATAACTAAAACCTAAAATGGAATTATAGATTAGGAGGGACATGGGTCTTTGGGAAAGTGAGAAAAAAGGTACCCAAGCACTTGTTAATAAGTAAAGGTTTCTAAATGATTTTGAGAAGGAGGTAAAGTGAAAAAAAAATCATCTATTTGGACTGGGCCCTTTTCAGACACTGTAAGTCTATGTCTAAATGCAAATGAGAACATTGCTTCCCAAAGCCAGCACTGGGAGTGCTGTTCCGGCATTAGAAACTCTGCAGCCCAATCTTCAGAGCCTCAATACCCCTCCTCCTAAGACCCCCGTTCCTTGTGCTGTCATAAAGTGAATCTCGGAGAGTATTCTGGAGTCCCCTAGAAAATATTACAGCCCTCTCGGCCAGCTACTGCCCCTATATATAAGATTCATTTCCGCATCTAATGGAAACTAGTGACATGACAACTGCTTTTGTTTACTCGCCTCCTCCCATGCTTCTTTTGGGATATTTTAATGTGAAATGACAGTAGAGAGACATGGTAGAAAAAATTGTGGATCATTATTTCTGTTCCCGAACGCTCCGATCGCTGCTACAACCAGGGGCACTGTTCTCCCTTCCAAAGCAGAGCCTCTGGCTTGAAGGAGCAGTGGAAGAGCTGTGACTACAAGATAAGTAGTCTTCACTCTACCTTCCAGGTGTCTTCAGCTGTTCCGACCAAGTGTCAAGGTTTAATGCTGATGCGGACAGCTAATCTGGTGGAGGTTATGCAGAGGAAAGTAAACTTGGATTTCTCAAATGTGGACCTTGGGTAGATACAGACGGAAGGATATGAGCAACCTCACCAAACTTTTTTCACCTTGTCTGTAAACTTTCCTCGGATTTTCTCTAAGGAGGAATTGTACAATAGAATACTGTGTCATACAATAATGACCAAGACTTTTGAAGAGGCAACAGTGCTTTTATTTATCCATAAGTAGAAGGAATAACCTTAACTTGCCATTTTATTTTTCCAGTAAGATATTAACTATCTTATGTGAGGCTATTTCTATTTTGGCACCAGAGATGTTTATAAATGGTACCCCACATAATACAAACAGCATGTTTATGTAGCATGAATGTTCAATCAATTAGTTTACACACACGAACGCTGGAATATTGATGACACATGTTAGCTTTTAGTGGAGAAAAGCCAACCGAGCTAATTTGATGCATTGATCCTTGGGACATGCACACAGATGTGAACCTTTGACTTCATCACAAGTGATTTGGCTGACAAACAGTAGCTTGTAATTATTGTTGCGCCATCGTAAATTAATTAACAAATCAATCCATCAGTTCAGAACCAGCCACATTTGTCGGTTTGGGATGTTTCCCTTCACTTTATCTCCCTCGCAAGTGCTTTTCTTATCAGGTGCTTTGAAAACATTTGCTTGTGCAGATTGGCTTTTTTCTAAGCTTTAATAGGGAATTTCAAACAACAGCATGGGTATAGGGAAATGTTGCCGATGTATTGATTAATATTCTCTACACTCTTGGCTGTAGGACTATCAACCGGTAAAGTGAGTAATTATTGAGCAACCAAAAAGTTTTGGCCAAAGCCGTCTCCCCAGGCAAGGAGTAAGAAAACAGCATCCCAGTCTCTCAGCAAAGAGGCAGCATTTAGGGGCTACGTGACTTGTACGGTATCAGTTTTCAACATTGCCCCTAAAGGTACTTCTTTCATTATGTTTCCACGTCTACCCTGTATTTTGAAAGATTCCATTAACTGAGCAAATTGCCTTTATTGGACTGTGAGTTACTGCATTTTTTTAGACATGACAATCTACTGAGCACCCCTAAGTACCAGCTTTTCCGCTGGGCACTTCGTATATATGATCTTATTTCATTCTTGCAACAACCCTGAAGAGTAGATGTAACTCCCATTTTATAGCAGAAGAAACTGAGGCTCCGAGGATTTAAATAGTTTGTCCAAATTTACACAGCTGGTAACGGGCAGTGCCATGATGAAGAATCAGGGCGTCCACACCTCCCACTACACTGGGACTAACCAGAGACATCAAAGAACGTCTGAACAGCACATTACAACCCATGTTACAACACAGAGTTGATGTAATTCTAGCCAAAGCAAAGGAACTTGACATTTTCGTTAGAAGCCTTATTCCACTTATGAAAGGCCTTGTGAAATATTAAAAAATAGTTCTTGGATTGATTATTTTTCCAGCTTTATTGAGATATTTGACAACATTATATACGTTGAAGGTGTACAATGTGATAATTTGATGCATTGTATATTATGAAATGATTACCACAATAAGGTTTCTTAACACCTCCATCTCATAGTTACTTGTGTGTGTGTATGTGTATGGTGACAACATTTATGATCTACTTTCTTAGCAAATTTCAAGTGTATAGCACAATTTTAAATATAGTCACTGTGCTGTATATTAGATCCCAGAACTTATTCATCTTTTAATTGGAAGTTCTTGGATACTTTCCTTTGAATCTAGTGTTGAGAGTTTCAGAAAGGCTGAGAGACTTCTGAATCCTTTGTCCTGCTCTGTCTCCTGTTACCTTAGAAGCATCATCCACTGCTGGGTTAACAGAGTGTTATTGCTTTCTTTTGTTTGGCTTCATTTTCTTGTCCTGAATCAATGGGGGCAGTGGAATGACAGTGGCACTGAGAATCAAAAGAACTAGATGGATGTTCCTGAACTGGTCTGTAAGCATAAGGAAGCCATTTAACCTGTGAGTCCTGCCTGCTTCTTTGAGCCATTGTAGGAAGCAAATGAAATGCAGTGGTTTCCAACTTTTATGGGCTTCCCATCATAACCTAGCATGCACATACATAAATACATAGAATGAAAATTAAACATTCATAAAACACTCTTTACTCCTAATGCCTGAAATGCACTTTTAATAGTTTTTATTTTATTCTATTTCATCTTTTTAAATGAAGGTGTTGTCCAACTAAATTGATATCTTGACCCACTAATGGGTCATGATACCCGGTTTGAAAAACAGTGAGGGAAGGTGAAAGTTCTCTGTTGAGGCTGAATTCATTGTCTGCATAGAGGGGCTTCAGATTCTTGCATTTAGAGGTCTTTTATTATCTGAGCCCCACCTTTTAAAGGACTTTCATACGCATTAGAAGAGAACGATTATTTGGGTGCCTGCAGTCTTGCTCTGTGGCCCCAGTGTAGAACATTCCACTGGGGTGTTTCTCCTCTGAGCTGCTCTAAGGATAAAAGAATCAGCCCTTGGAAGCAGAACAGGAAGGGCTCAAAGGAGGTGATGGCTCCTGGGCTGGGTCCATATTTATAATGCATGTTGAAATCTTATCTTCCTCAGAGAATTAGCACAACAGAATGGGCCCTCATTCTGCAAATAAGGTGATGGAAGAATGTGAGGGGGAAAAATAACGTGTACAGACTTTAATGTTTAATTTCCCACTGAAAACATAAAGAAATGTCCTTTTGGTAAAAATCAAAGAAGACGGATAGAACAGGTGTTTTCCTAAAGAATTTTCTTTCCCCTGAAATTTTTAGTAGAAGGAAATCTGAGGTACTATGTAAGGTAATACCTTTTGCACTTTACATAACCTCATATGGAATGGATGAAAGTTAGAAAGTATAAATATTTTCTTTAGAATATGGAAACTTCATATTCTCACCAATCTGCATTTTATAATATTTATAAAGTAGAGAACTGAGGGGCAGCTAAAATTAAAATGGAGGAGAGTATAGGATATAAAAATAGCTTTTAGAGGGTGTTTCAGATTAGGTTGGGAGTCAGAATGGCATGTATTTGCAAAAGCCGTTAAGAGTCCGGGCTTCCAAGGCCAGACTACCTTACCTTTGGGATCAAATCCCAAATATGCTATCGACCAGCTGGATACACTTAGGTGACTTAGCCTCTCTGTGCCTCAATTTCCTTGACTGTTATATATGGGGATGGTAGCAGGATCTGCTCTTAAGGCTTGTTGTGAGGATTCAGTGAGTTGATACACATAAACCTGCCCAGTATACGGAAAGTCTTCATGTTAATATTGATTATTGGCTGCATATAAAATATTACTGCAGTGCTTTCCAATAAATAAATTCTATACATAAGGAAAAACAAAAAATAAGGTTAAAAAATAAAATCAACCCCTCCTTCCCACCAAAAAAGCCATGGAAACTACATGTTGGGGAAATGATTCTTAGCAATCAAGTCAGTGATTTCAGTTCCCGAAAGACCCCGCTCATCATTTGTTCTGACAAAGTGATTTCTCCTAGATTCTGAGCTCGTGTCCATTTTAGTCTATGTACAACTAGTATCACTGATTTCATTTTTTTCCCTGACCTCAATGGTAAATTTCTGGAGAAGAGATCATGTTTTACGTGGCCTCGTGTTTCTTCTCGACTTCTCTCCCACCCCCCGTACCCTTGTTCAGAGGGTCATCTCTAAGACTTGTTGAATGAACTTGAGCTTGCCTTAAGTGCCAGTTTCTTAGCCCATCATTAGCGCTTTGGACACACAATTTATAAATTTTATAAATATCTAATAATAATGTATTAAATAATACTACATAAATGTATTTTTAAAAGCCCGTTCTGCTTTTCATAGAGACGCCTCTAAACACACACACCACTTACAAATGAGCTGTGCTCTAAAGTGCACTAGACGTCAGTCACTAGAAATTCTGTAGCGTGCGCAGTAGGTCCTCAAAGGACCCATCAAAACAGTTTCACCCACAGTGTACCAGGTGCAACAGTGGCTCCAGGCAACCAGGGCCAGGAGCACAACACCTTTCCGTTTCAGGGGAAGGGCCCTTCCTCCTTTCATCAGTCCCTTTCTCTCAGGGGAGAAGGAATTCCCCATCGCTAAGGGAGTGAGAGTAGACTCCACTACTCTCATCCAGAGAGGAGAGCTGAGAACCAGCAAGTTGGCCTATTATCCTATTATCGACAAGGAAGGGAAGGAAGAAGCTTTCCTTCCTCTATGACTTGGTTTCCCCTTCTCTCATCTTCCTCTCTCTGGGTTTCTTCCCGTGCCCCTCTTGAGCCCAGAAACTATGGGACGGTGGTAGTGAGGGCTGAAGGTTAAGATTAGAGGTAGACCTAACTCACATCTTCCTAGTCCGCTTTCTTGTTTCTACTCTATTCTTTCTATCCCATCAGTCCATCCGGGATCCCACCACTGGATACTGGATCATGATGACAGCTGGGGAATCTAGGCTATCTAGTTGAATAATAGGTGGTGTTGATTTAAAAAAAAAAAAAAATGAGATTCTCACCAGCAATGGGCCTCTCACTGGGTGGGGAATGATCGATCACAGAGGTGGGGACAGGAGGCAGGAAAAGAAGTTCCCTTCTCAAGGCAGCTGTGTTCAGCCAGCTAGAGAAAGTCAAGAGCTGCCTGTGCCCATAAACTCAAACACCTGTTCTTCATTAGTTATCTTCCTCCCAAACATAAGGCCATGGGTTGACAGGTCCTTAGCCTCTATACAGAACATAAATATCTTTGTGATGACCTTGTTGCCAGCGTTTTATCATTTCGAACATCCATTTTACAATGGTTTATAGACCCAAACCTTTGTCTTCCTATTAACACTGCATTTATGACTGCATAAATCTACTCACTGTCAACAAATTTGCACGGAGCACGCAAAAAAAAAAAAAACGTTGTATGAACAAGGCAAACTTCCTTCCCTTCCTCATGGAGCTTACATCGAGTGTAGAGTACAGTGGGACAAGTCCTTTGTTGGTGAGGTATCGGCTGTCGTGCGACTATGTAAAAGAGACACCTAATTCATCTTGGAGGTGGTGTAGTTTCTGCAGAGGCAAAGGAGGGAGGGGAGAAGATTCATTTCTATGGAGGGATCAGCATGTATAAAAGCCCAGTGGCAAGAGAAAGCATGGCTCTTGACCCGAAAATAACACATAGAAGAAGGCATCATACTCTAAGTGAAGGCACTTAAATTGAGCAGAAAAATCCACACCAACAGCCCTATTTTGCTGATTGATTTAACGAAAAAAATGTCCAGGAACAGGGCCATGGGTATGCAAACACCCCTACCTATACACCATCGGCACCACGATGACACACACCACACATCCACTGCAGGACAAGGATTTCATTATAGTGAAACTTCACAGACATAGATCGAATGACACAGGACAAGGGTCTAAGCTCAGATGGCTGCTGTTTTCTGCAAGTTTCTGGCTTACCCAGCGTATTAGACTGTAGCCAGATGTACTGTGTTACCTACATAATCCTTATCAGCAGCATTCCATCTGTGTCACCCAAGTAGCAGGAATTAGGCAGGCACCCTTTTGGAAAGTGGCCCAAAGGGTACAGAAAGCAGGTACGGCTTGGAGGCATGTAACCCACGACCCTCCAAGCCGGGAGAGAAGAAAAACACATTGAATTTCTGCCCCAGATACTCACTTGAATTTCTCCTGCATTCCAGAGAGAGGTTGGTGGGGGGGAAATTTAGAGGTTAGCTGTGGGCCTCGGAGTGATGATTACTTCGTAATGGAACAAATTAAATTACGTGAAATTTTAGATGCTTTCCCCCTGCCCTAGGGGCTCCCAATCTATTTAGGGGTAGTCAGGAAGAGGGGACCTTCACAACAGCTGCTTAGCTGCTTGAGCTCAGAGAGGAAAACCATAATTTGTCTGTAATCCCTAATGCCAACAGTTGTTCATTAAGAACCAAAACTAATGTAATCTTGATTATTTGCTCAGATTTCTACTCTATCATGTTTTGTACATCTGGCAGGCTAATGTAATTTTCCTCAGAAACCCAAAGCAATCTGGTGCTCAGACAACACCATGCAGATTTAGGTAAATTCCAGGCTCAGATTAGCATAATACTAACTAATCACGAATATCATTTGCATTCATTAGAGTGTTGGGGAAAAAATTGTTTCTAAATGGCAGAAAATTGAAAGAAAGATTAAGGGCAAGGGCTTGAAAATCCTGTTTGGCTTGATGCAACTATATTACAGCTGATTTTTCTCTTACAAGCCCTAATATTTAATGTGGAAGTATTAATTAGAGTATTGGAAAAAGATTACATCTAATTGGAAGAAAACTAAGAGAGATTAAGGACGAGGCGTATGGAGTTGCTTTTGCTTCATTCAAGTGTGGAACAGATAATTTCCCGTGCAATGCCAAGGAGCTTAAACGTGTAAACGATAGGGTGATTAATTTTTCAGAAACAGCCAAGCCCTTTTTGGGAGATAACAGAGAAATACGATTTCTTTCCCTCATGAAGTAACAAGTTCTTGGTCAGTGCCTTTTTTTTTTTTTTTCCCGGTACGCGGGCCTCTCACTGTTGTGGCCTCTCCCGTTGCGGAGCACAGGCTCCGGACGCGCAGGCTCAGCGGCCATGGCTCACGGGCCCAGCCGCTCCGCGGCATGTGGGATCTTCCCGGACCGGACCGGGTCACGAACCCGTGTCCCCTGCATCGGCAGGCGGACTCTCAACCACTGCGCCACCAGGGAAGCTCAGTGCCTTTGTTTTTATGATCAAGGAGGGAAGATAACAGAATTAAACTCCTAAGTCTGAAATACTCCCCAATGAAGGCGAAATCCCATAACGCCCACACACTGGGAAAACCAAGAAGTCACGGTAATAGATCCCAAATGTTGTACTGATTAAGAAAAAACAATACTAAAAAGATCTCAACCCCAACTTTCTGGTGGTTAAGCTCTTTTCCTTGCAATTTCCCAGGTCCAGCCGTTTGGCAGGAATGGAATTGGTTCCAGGCTGTGTGCTGGGGCCGGTGCCGGACTGTGGTTACAGGCAATTGCCTGTAAAGCCTGTCTCTCCGCAGCTCGGCTGCTGTGCGGCTATATTCGGCGCTGGCTTCCTGAGGGCTTGGAGCAGGTGCTTGCCAATGACTTTGGCTCTCCCCTCTGACAGATGAGCGAGGCGAGCGCTCACCCCTGCTGAGAAGCCAGCTGAGCAGGCATCAGCAGACATGCCTATGAATGTCCAGGCTGGCCTAGCTGCTTGCAGAAGCCCGACCGCTGGGGATTCAGGCTTTGGCCTCAGTATGGTGGGGTTCCAGGCAGTTGGGTATAGGGAGTCGTTACTCAAAGTGTGGCCCAGGGATCAGCAGCTTTAGCATCGCCAAAAGCTTGTTGGAGATGCAGAATCTCAGGCCCCTCCCTAGTCCCACTGAGTCACAATCTGCATTTTCACACGATCCCTGAGAGAGTCATTAACATTTATGAAGAGCTGGTGTGTGAGATACCAGGCCTCAAGCGTTTAGGGGTATAACTATCACACCTGAGAACTTGTTACAATTCCCATTCCTGGACTCAAGATTCAGTTTCAGGAGGTCTGAGGAGGGTAGGGTCCCTGGCACCACGTTAGAGAAACTTGTGGGTAGAGGAACGAGCACGGATTCAAAGCCATCTTGCCAAATGCGTTAGTGGAAAGTTGCTTAAAAAATCTAAGTCTCAACTGCCTCATTTTTAACTTGGGGGAAATAACTCCTGTTTTAGAGGGTGGTCGTGAGAAGTGAGTGACCTTAGGAAGCATATTGTTTCAGCGCGGCGTCCTGTGCATTTTCAGCCCTTCAGAGATGCTCCCTTTCTCCTCTGCTTGGCTTCCTCCATCTGTGCCCTTTACATTTCCCCACCCCACGTCCTTCCCCATGTCCCCCAAGTTCCTGCCTTAGCGGTAGCTGCCCAATGTCTCACAACTTCACCTGTCCAGTTATATCCTCTGGCCAAGTCTCCAAACTCCAAGCTTCTTCTAAATCCTTCCGAAATGTATCTGTCCCGTAGCCTATTCTGTTCTCTGCTAAACTGGAAGATGACTCAAAGCTAATCGCTAAGATTGAAATCTGCCATTTTTGTTTTGGACTTGGGAAAGAATGTCTTTATCCAGTGGCTCTCAACCATGGCTACACACTAGAATCATCTGAAGATCACTTAAAAAATGCCCAAGGTCCCTGCTCTACTGAGACTCTGATTCATCTGCCTGGCGTGAGACCCAGCCTCCATATATATATATATATATATATATATATATTTTTTTTTGTTTGTTTGTTTTGTTTTTTTTTTGTTTGTTTGTTTTTTTTTGTGGTACGCGGGCCTCTCACTGTTGTGCCCTCTCCCGTTGCGGAGCAACAGGCTCCGGACGCGCAGGCTCAGCGGCCATGGCTCACGGGCCCAGCCGCTCCGCGGCATGTGGGATCTTCCCGGACCGGGGCACGAACCCGCGTCCCCTGCATCGGCAGGCGGACTCTCAACCACTGCGCCACCTGGGAAGCCCCCATATATTTTTTTAAATTCCCCAGGTGGTTAAAAATGAGCAGCTAAGATTGAGAACTGGCACCTTCAGGAAAGGAATCGAGGAAGCCAATAAAAAGGATATTTTAGCTCAGAAAGACCTTGCAGCACACATCAGATCAGACCATTTTGGCCAGCTCTTCAGTGAAACGGGTGCTAAGTGTTCACCACGTCTCATTCGGTTGTCCTTCATCCCCTGTTTTAGGTTTTTCATGAGAAATTCATCCTGGAATTAGCTTTAGAGGCGAGGTCCTCTTCTTTGTTAAGTTGCTTAAAAGCCCTGTGAGAAAGCCATTTCCTCTTTCATAAATGAATCTAGGAATATTAGGAATATCTGTTTAGTACCTGAGTAGTTCCACAGTGTCTTTCTCCTGTTTTCTGAAAACTAGTTTCTGGAAGAGAGCCAAGCAGGTGTGCAAACCCAGGAAGATGGTGAACATGTGGGTGTGCATTTGCACTCCAAAGATAAAACGCGTAATATGAAACTTAAGTATACCATCATAGTGGAGGAATTGCAGGATTGGATAGCAGACCAACATAGATCAGATTTCCCGCGTTAGAGCTCTGAAAGCAACCAGCCCCATCAACACAATGTCTCGCAATGTTCAATAAATGTAATTCGCTTCCTCCTTCATCCATCTACCTCAAAAGCTACATTGCCGGGCTTCCCTGGTGGCGCAGTGGTTGAGAGTCCGCCTGCCGATGCAGGGGACGCGGGTTCGTGCCCCAGTCCGGGAAGATCCCACATGCCGCGGAGCGGCTGGGCCCGTGAGCCATGGCTGCTGAGCCTGCGCGTCCGGAGCCTGTGCTCCGCAACGGGAGTGGCCACAACAGTGAGAGGCCCACGTACCGCAAAAAAAAAAAAAAAAAAAAAAGCTACATCACCATAAATTTTTTTTTTTTTAACATTATTCATAGGGTGATTCTTTCCACTTTAAGGAGATCTATTTTTATTTTATTTATTTATTTTTGGCTGTGTTGGGTCTTCGTTTCTGTGCGAGGGCTTTCTCTAGTTGTGGCAAGCGGGGGCCACTCTTCATCGCGGTGCGCGGGCCTCTCACTATCGCGGCCTCTCTTGTTGTGGAGCACAAGCTCCAGACGCGCAGGCTCAGTAGTTGTGGCTCACGGGCCTAGTTGCTCCGCGGCATGTGGGATCTTCCCAGACCAGGGCTCGAACCCGTGTCCCCTGCATTGGCAGGCAGATTCTCAACCACTGCGCCACCAGGGAAGCCCCACCATAAATTTTATAGGCTAAATTCTCAAGCTGTAGGACAAAAAAACTAGCAATTAATAAAAATTATTAGAGACCTAATAACTGAAGTAAATAGGATTCAGAGTAAAAGTACAAATTGTTAAAAAAATAAAAAGGTAACATAATATTCAATATTTACTATGTGTCAGTCACTATTATAATTATTTTGCATATATTATCTCATAATTCTCTCAAAAATCCTGAAGTATTATTATTTTCCTTTTACATATAAACAAACTGAGGCACAGAGAGGTCAAGTAACTTTCTCAAGGCCACACAGAGAATAAGTGATGGAGATGATTTCAGATAAAACAATCTAGCTGCAGGATTTGCATTTTTCACCAGTATCCTGCATTTATTATCAAAACTTACAAGATTTAGTCAAATCATAGTCAAACAAAAACTATAGCTTTTCATTCTTTTTCATTTCTATTTTTATTTAAAATTAAAATAAATGAATTAAGCCTTTACATAGGGAGATGGGGGGTGAAAACAAAATAAACCTAAAGAGAGTTCCCACAGGAATTATTTTTTTTAAAGAAGAAATTAATGATTTAGGAAAAAGAAAACTATAGAATGAAAAAGAGTTGGTCCTTTGGGGAGAAAACTAGAGAAAACAATAATAAATGTATAAAGATAGGGTTAAGAGGTATTTTTTAAAATAATTTATTTATTTTTATTTTTGCTGTGTTGGGTCTTCGTTTCCGTGCCAGGGCTTTCTCTAGTTGTGGCAAGCAGGGGCCACTCTTCATCGCGGTGCGCGGGCCTCTCACTATCGCAGCCTCTCTTGTTGCGGAGCACAGGCTCCAGACGCGCAGGCTCAGCAGTTGTGGCTCACGGGCCCAGCCGCTCCGTGGCATGTGGGATCCTCCCGGACCAGGGCTCGAACCCATGTCCCCTGCATTAGCAGGCAGACCCTCAACCACCGCACCACCAGGGAAGCCCAAGAGGTATTTTTAATAATAAAAAGAAAGTTTTATAAATTTCTGTGTGGGCATATTTGAAAGTCTACGTGAAACAGATGTTTTTTAAGGAATATATAAGCTACTAAAAATTAGGTCTGGAAGTATAAAACCTAAGCAGTCATATCATCAGGAACCCCCTTTTAAAAGTTAACATAGATTTTTTAAATTAAAAAAACACTTGGCAATTGACTTTATAGAAAAATTCTTTTAAAGTTTCTAAGAATCTTCATGTTGGGAGCATATAAAATGTGGAAAGCTATTCAAATCATTTTGTAAAGCTAGCCTAACTCTGACGCTAAAACATGACAGAGAAAGGAAGGCAGGAAAGAAGGAAGGGATGGAGGAGGAGGGAAGGAAGGTAGAAGGAAAGAGAAACAGGGAAGATAGGAGAAAATTTACTCCAATTTAATTTATAAATAGGGATGCAAGAAGCGAAGTAAAATATTAATATGTTGGGTCCAGCACTATATTAAAAGCATAATAAATTGGTGAATCAAATAGGGGTTTTTTTTCTTATAGGGGTTTGGGGTTAGTTTAATGTTAAGACTTCTACTGTTTAGTCCACTACATTGGTAGTTCAAAAGAGGGGAAAAAAATCATATAATCATCTAGATACATGCCAACAAAAGTCTACCTAGAAATAGGAAGACACTTTGTTAATATTATCAATATCTGGCTCAAAGTAATAGGCAGAAATCATACATAATAACACTGTTGAGCAAAATTTCCTAGAGTGTGTTTTCTAAAATAGTTGTCCCTCTGAAATCTACAAATGCTCCTCAAAATTAAGATTCTACACCAAATGCATTTAGGAAACATTTCATACTTTGGCTTCCTCTTGAAGTTTCACCAGCCAAATATACATAGGCTTTGAGAAGTTTTTCCTTAACTTTCAGACTGTGGAAACTTTTCCAGATCATTTCTTAGGACTCCTGCTCCTCAGAGGACATCTTGAAAAATACTGAGTAAGAAAACATGATAGGAAGAAATTTCCTTCCCAATAGTAATACATATGTGAAATAATTAGGAATAAACTACACAAGTAAGGTACAGGGTGTAGGTGAAGAAAAGTACAAATTTTACTGAGAAACTCTTTAAAGACTTGACTATAGACATTCTAAATCTTTATTCTTAGATGAAACACTGACAAGAGGGCCTTTTAGATGAATGGAGAAAGATAAACTACATAATAGATGGAGATGGGAAACTGGAAAACTATTTAGAAAAATGTCAGTAGTGCATCCAAAGAGTTATGCCACACACTAAAATAAAATATTAATGGTTAAAGAGTAAAAGCCAAGAATTAAAGAAAAAAGAAAAATGTAAAAGAAACTATAAAACAACTAGGGAAAATGTGAATATTTGTCTAAGTATCATAAAAGCAAAATTCACAATGGAAAAAGTCAATAAAGTTGATTACATAAAAAAATAATGATATATACATATAAATATATTATAAACAATGCATTTATATATAATAAATATATATTAATTTACAATTTATATCTAAATTAAAATGTGAATGGACAATTTATGTAATAAAAACAATTATAAGATTACTATACAAGATAATTTGAGAATATTATGAAAAAATGTAAAGAGGTAATACAACACACAAAAAAGAAATGCTAAAGGACAATGACTCCATGGGAAAATCTTTACAAGGATTCAAAGAAATTTAAATTTAACCAGTGAGCAGCTACTTTCCTCCTAAGTAGTTGGTAAAAAGTGGATGATTCCTAGTATTAGAAGGAGAAAGAGTCCCTTTCATACATTGCTGCTGGGAGAGTAAGTTGGTAGGCACAACACAAACTCTTTGGAGGACACATAGGCAATATTTATCAAAAATCTTTAAAACTGGCACATCTTTTGACTTAGCAATTCATTGAGGAAATTACCCTGAATATGAGACACAAATTTAGTTACAGGGAACTGAAGCAGCTTTGTTAAAGCTGGAATCATCTGAAATATTAATGCTGTGGGGGAAATCTTCATTACACGGTACCGAGGTAGAAAAAGGAAAGGTTACAATTCAGTATTGCAATGTGATCACTAAGAAGAAACAAAAACACATAGAAACAAAGACCGAAAGAATACACACCAAATATTTAATAGTGGTTATTCCTCCACAATGGGATAAGAGTCGCTGGTTTTTTAAAATGTGATTTTTCTTTTGTAGTGCTTTCATGAATTCTGCAATTTTATACAATGAGAAAACAATGAAGTGTATTTGTCTTTCAACTGGTAAAAAGGCTCACTTTAAAACTGATATGAAGAGACAAAAGAGAGATTACTTGAATGTCCTCTGTGGAATGAATCCATACAGTTTCCCTCGCAGTTATGATACATGTTATATGCAAAAAAGCTACAAATACTACACATGTGGTTCTGATATTAATATCCAATTTCCTCTCTAACACACTGGTTTAAAATCAACAAAACTTTTGTTCCAAACACAAGCATACACTTTAATCAACAGCGTCAAAGAAAATGGTGTCTATTCTAGCACCAGGTGGATTTCTGGTCTCTTTGGACCAGAAGGTGTCCATGGGATGCCTTCTTCCTGCTTTTTTCCATGTTCCCTCTGTAGCTTTTGTCCCAGGGCATGTCTGTCTGCACAAAGATGTTGCTTTCTTCTATCAGGGCTTTTATGGCTAATTGCAGATAATTCAAAGGCTTAAACTCCAACCCATCACATCTCACACTTAAAACGAGTCCTTCTAACTCCATGGTGAAGAAAAGCTGCTTCCTCAAAACGTTCAGAAAACTGCCTGCACCCGCTAGTTTTTAACCAGGAAGGGCCATTTTCGACATGGTCTGGATGCTACGGCTTTCTGTCTCCTCTCTTCTCTCCCTCTATGTGTTGCCCTGGTGCTTCAGCGGTGGGAGGGTTGTTTCATCACCCGCTGGCCTTTTGACAAATGGAGTGACTTCCAGATTGGACCCAAGGAAAGAAGTTGCACAAAGGGGAGCCAAGAGTACTGTTGATGCACGTACTCCCTACCTGGCACAGGTTATATTTGCCATTCGCCAGGTAGACTTTCACTGGCCTATGATAGTGGTGTCAGTGACACAGGTAAAAATATGCTTCAGAAAGCACCAGAGACAAAAGGAGGTGGGAGATAATAAGTTTTAACAGTGCAATTGTTTGAGGAAGTGGAGCCCAATTTAGCAGAGGCAAGAAATGGTACAATGGTATGTTCCTCCTTGATAGAACGTAAGGAACTATTTTTTGCCACATTATCTTGGGTGGGAAAAGTGGGTGGAGGGGACTCTTCATCATCCGCCTTCTGTGAAACGT
Organism: Leucopleurus acutus; assembly: GCF_964270905.1. Classification (NCBI taxonomy): domain Eukaryota; kingdom Metazoa; phylum Chordata; class Mammalia; order Artiodactyla; family Delphinidae; genus Leucopleurus; species Leucopleurus acutus. Next base: position 63,922,732 of record NC_139150.1, on the reverse strand, counting down.
GTGGTTGACCATTGACAAAGGTGCCTAGGCTTCCAAATTAACTAGCACACAACTAACTGGCATTCTACATTATCCAGAAGGTTTCTGATTTACTTCTGTGGGAGGAAGAGGCTAGGATATAAGCTCTCCCAGGGAATGGCTTTTGGTCTGCTCTGCTGATTGATAATCTCCCTAGTGCTAAGAACAGTGCCCAGCATAGAGTAAGCCCTTGAAAAATGCCTGCTGAATGGAACAACTCACTTCGAGAAAACAACTCCTTTCAAACATTTATTTTAAGTAATATCTCTTCTGTTTCCTAAAGTCAGTATGTCTGTGTTTCTCATGCCTTTGTCCTCGCTGCTCTAAATAACTGATAGCACCAAGGAGATATTAAATCACCAAAGAGACATTACGTTCAGTATCTTTTATTTTTTAAGGTGGGAGACCAAACTAATATGTGTTTGTTTGTGAACAGGGTTGTATTAAAGAGGTCCCAGCGCTCAACTAATCAAATGTTTTAATTAAGCTGCGTGTTAGGACTCCTTTGGTATTAAGTAACCCAACCCAGCTTGAACTAGTACAGGCAAAAGGGGGGACTTAACTGCTTCATGGATTCCAAGGAAATGTGGATGAACCAAAGTGTAGGAAGCAGAGGCATAGAGCTGGACCATGCTGGAACCAGAGGCCAAATACCACCTGGTTCTCATTCGGGTTCACATCCCAGGTACAGTGAGAGTGTTGCCTTCATTCCCACTGGCTGCAGAGAATCTTTCTCGGTGAGATGAGACACAGGGCCCAGCACTTCCTGGACTTTCTGTCATACAACTGTCACTGTCAGAGAGGATCTGTCAGTGTCAGTTCCAGATTTTATTTAAGTTGCTGGGAAGGCTTTGATTAGATTGGCTTGGCATAGATCCCCACCCCTAGAGCAGTCAGCAGTTTCCGAAAGGATGAGGTGATATAAGGCAACGAAATTTCCCAAAGGAGATTTATGGACCAGGTGTGGGGAGTTTCCAGGGGAAATGAGAGAGGGGGTTCTGGACAGAAAATTCCATCTGTGCCCACCGTGCTCAGCTGCCGCCACACCATGTGATAGCTCTCTCCATGAGCATTATACTTATATGCCAAACTGTTTGGACTGCTGCGCATCGCCTGTGTCGCACAGAAAGGAAAGTTTTGTCATCTGTCCATTTCCTATGCAAGCAGCCTGTGTGATTGAGGCGGACGCCTCAGGAGCCTGGTGACGCTGGCAGGTCCTCAGAGCGCTTATCTGTTGAGATGGAGTGCCCTTGTCTGTTCCAATGGCCCCTTTTTCTCTCCTTCCGCCATCCAATCAAAGAGTGAGTTTTAGATCTCTAACCTCATTCTTCTCTCTCTTTCCTCAAAAGACCTAACAAACCCATGCTTGTTTTCTCCTATCAGCAACTACCCCCCAACACCCACCTTTCCAGAAAACACTTCTCTTTCGGCCTAGCCCCCTACCCATTCTCTCCAAGTTACAACAAAATTCAATGAAAATTCTGTGGTTTTTTTTTGAAACCTTTATCACTTAAGAGGAGGAGCAAGGAGGGAAAATGGGGAAAAGGTAAAGGGTGAGACTACCTAGAATAAATCTAATCACGTACTTAATTCAAAAATTGCAATAAACATGTGCTTCCAGCATCTCTCCGTATTCATTTATCTTCACAGTGTCTCCAGAAATAGTCCCCACTAATTATTTGCTTCATATTATATTATCCTTATTAAGCCTTCATGTTTACCATCTCTGGAGTTTTATCCATTTCCTCTCCAGAAAGAGTTAGGAGACATGCCCATTCAACCTCATGCAGCAGCCTGTCCCCCTCCCATCCTTCTTCCAGGGCAAGTAGCTTCTCTCTGAAGGTCTGAACTTGGGCACATCTTTCCATCTTCCAGACCACCTCACATGGCTCATGCTGGATCTTCCTTATGGGTAGCAGGTCCATGCATTTCAGAGGCTGAATCTTCCACTATACCCAAGCACCCCTTCGGGCAATCTCCCCTCCCCCAACCAGCATAGAAAATGCTCAAAATAAAAATGCAAGATTCAGGTTAATAGTAGTATAAGGGGGGACATCGAGTGTCTTCAGTTTGTAGGATGTGAAACTTGTACAGTTTGGGGTCCCTCTGTAAAAAAAAAAAAGAAAAACTAAATAATAGAATAAAATATAAGTACAAAATTAGGTATGAAGCTGAATAGTTATTTTGAATAAGAAAAGAAAGCATACCAAATTATAAACTTCATATATGTACATGTACATATATACATATATATATATATATATCATAAGCTTTACAAAATCCAGGAAAATAAGTAATGTTTTAGTTTTGCCTGGCATGTTTCAATAGTCCTTTTTTCTTCATATTTGGCTGCGTATTTCATATAGCAATTTTGTAATACAATTCTCTATGGGGATAATGGAAAGATAATCCTGGCTTCTAGCACAGTTGTTGAAAAAATGATTACTTACCTTATAGAGAAGTTTCAGCTTTACAACTTGTTTTCAGTAATGATACGTCCACCACTTCCTCTGTGGTTTCCGGCTCAGGGAGTATTTCTTGGTGGGTGTCAGAGGCCAAGCCATAGAAGGATTCCAGCCCTTTGATCCCCGGACAGGGCCCCCTTCAGTGCCTGTTGTAGCTGGTCCATCGCCATGGCGTCTGCCCCTGCTGTGCCCCGCACTCCCTCCTCAGCCCCAGCCCCCCACCAAGTCCTAGAGGTGAGGTAAGCAAACTCCCAAAGAGGGAGCAGACAAGCCAATCCTGCTGATTCTTCTTGGTGACAAATTCCGCGTCCAGACTGTTGAAGAGCCCCCCACCCAGGGGCAGATAGTCATGAAGGATGGGGGTGGCATCTGTGGGGTTTGTGTTGGGAGTCCAGCTGCCCCCAGGTCCCAGATGGTGACCCTGAGACGGGTGTGCTCCAGTTACTGCCTCATCCCTGCATCCTTGGAAAAGGTCCCCTCAAAGTGAGATGCTGCAGCTCAAGCTTCATTAAGCTTCCCATCTGGGAAAGGATCTGGACTATCTACCAGTATTTATGAAGAAGTAAAGGAAAAACGAGGCCAGCTAAATGTATTGCTCACCTGCTGTGTGAAAAATGCAGAGGCAAAGCACGTATATATTTATGGAAGGAACCGATTACCTGGATGAGTGGAATCTGATGGATTCCAGCAGAAAGGTTGTTGCGCTACTCTCTTTCCAACTCCCACTGTTAGATTTCCTGCCCCTGGAGGATATCTTGGGCAGATTCTTTGGCTTCTCAGGTCACTTTCAAGCATCAATAAACATTTCACTTTGGGGAAACTTTCTTCAATTCCTTATCTACAATTTTAGAATCCTCAAAGCTCTAAAAATCAAAACTTTTTTGAAGTTTGCTACAGAGTCATTTGGTAGCAAAAAAACATGACATAAACTGATGGGAGGGTAGTTGCTGTCATTATGTACTGCCACCTGGTGTGGATAACAGTATATTTTGCTGCAGAAATATTGACATGTTTGCTTATGGGATGCTGCCCTACACCCACTGATAACAGGATAAATAATATATACCCTTTCTAAATATTAAAAAAGAAATTCTGAATTCTGAAATCTATCTGGCCCCCAAAGTTGTGGATAAGTGATTAGTGCAGAAACCTGTACTTGAATTGTCAGGCTGTTCCAATATCTAGATGTCAATTTCTCATCCCATTCAAAGCTGCTCTCCCTGGGCAGCATGTGCCTGACTCATGAATTCTGTAGTGAGCAATGGGATAGGTGAGACGGCCCTGCCTGTTTCATAGTTATTCTTCCAACTTGTTTGTCCTCTCGTGCTCCCCTACTCGCCCAGCAGCCTCTGTTTCCTCCAGGGTGGAGAGAGAGGAGGAAGGACCGTGACATCCCTGGTGTTATTGGAAGCTGGGTTTGGTACCCTCTGTGGCTCTTTCCTCTGTGGCTCTTCTGAGAGAGTCCTCCTCTTGGATGCTTCTTAATGCACCCCTGCAGGAGGAAATAGGCTTAGGGCACAGAAGAGTTGGGGGAAAATCCTGCCTAGATGGTCCAACATCTCTATCTAGAAGGAGGGAGTCCTTGCCACCTATCGTTCTTGGCTTTGGAGCTTCAGCAGAAACCAGGAAATGCCCTGTTTACAACTCTGCTACACATTCACTCTCTCTTTTTTTGGGTACCCTTTGATCCCCTTCACTCATTTCTTTTACCCTCCACCTCCACCTCCGGCAACCACTAATCTATTCTCTGTATCTATGAGATTGTTTTTGTTTCTTCAGATTGCACGTATAAGTGAGATCATACAGTATTTGTCTTTCTCTGTCTGATGTATTTTCCTTAGCATAATGCTCTCGAGGTCCTCTGTGTTGTCACAAATGGCAAGATTTCATTCTTTTTTATGGCTGAATAATATTTCGTTGTATATACATACATACCACATATTCTTTTTCCACTTGTCTATCAATGGACACTTGGGTTGTTTTGATACCTTGGCTGTTGTAAATAATGCATCAATGAACATGGGGATGCATATCTTTTTTTTTTTTTTTTTTTTTTTGCGGTACGCGGGCCTGTCACTGTTGTGGCCTCTCCCGTTGCAGAGCACAGGCTCCGGGCTCGCAGACTCCGGACGCGCAGGCTCAGCGGCCATGGCTCACGGGCCCAGCCGCTCCACGGCATGTGGGATCTTCCCGGACCGGGGCACGAACCCGCGTCCCCTGCATCGGCAGGCGGACTCGCAACCACTGCGCCATCAGGGAAGCCCGGGATGCATATCTTTTTAAGTGTTTTCATTTTCTTCAAATACATACCCAGAAGTGGAATTGTTGGATCATATGATAGTTCTAGTCTTAATTTTTTGAAGAACCTCCATACTGTTTTTCTACACTGGCTGTATCAATTTACATTCCCACCAACTGTGCACAGGGGTTCCCTTTTCTCCACATCCTCTCCAGCACTTGTTATCTCTTGTATTTTTGATGATAGCCATTCTTCATTATCTCATTTTCAAGGCTCACAATTAACCTGTAATGTAGGTATAGTCAATTTTACAAATGAAAAAGTCAAGGTAACACAGCAAAGTGAGGATTAAAACTCACATTTACTCATGCTGGTGAGTTGGGTGATTTCAGAAGAAAGAAAATTTAAATGCTAAGTTTAAGGGAGCAAAGAACACAAGAAGGCTATTAAGAAAACCTCTGTATTAAGGAAGCCAAAAAGGTGTGTTTGAAGGAGTTTGTACCTCTTCATTTTATGAGCATCCAGAAATAAAACAGCTTGTTTGAAAGGCAAGGCAAGTATTTGTCTCTAAAGAGTACAATCACGGAGCAGAAAGAGTACAGTTTCTAAAGGACCACACTGAGACAAGAGGAGAAAAGGACAGGATGAACAGAAATGACACCACTGTGTTTTCTGGAACTTTCTGCTCCCACTCGCCACTCATCAAAACCCAGAAAAATCTGTAAGTTTTAAAAGTCAAAAGTGAGTTTGCGATCCACTGGGATGAGTTTAGAAGCCTCCATTGTGCTCAGAGTGGATCTAGATTTGGAAATAAACTCAATCCCACAGAGTCATTATACAGTTGGCACGAGGCGGAGAGGAACTGAAAACTTTCCTTGTCTGAATTTCTCACTGCTTTTGAGAAAAAGATTTAACGGGAGAGGCTGACATTTCAGAGACAGAGCTTAGCTGAGTTTAGAAACCAGGGAGTAGGCGGTTTTCAGAAGGCACCTGTAAACACCATGTAGATTAGCTGTGGGAAACGCGTGAGAGTCCGAGATGGCATGAAGGGAAACAAAGAAGAATATTCTCCTCCCACCCAGAGGAGAAAAATGTAGGGCTCTAGGGCGGCAAGGAATGTTTCATTCACTCACTCATTCATTCAAGAAATACTTATTATGTTGGGACTTGTTGTTTGTTTTGTTTGTTTTGTTTTTGCAAGGGTTGGGCATTGGGGAACAGAAGAAAATGAAAGAAACAAATCACAAATGGGTATATATTTACAGACTGAGATCAGTGCTCTAAAGGGTAGTCTGACTTTTGTAAGAGGGGAACTGATCAAGACAGCAGAAACTGAGAAGGTTCCCTGAGAAACTGGTTCTTGATGTGAACTCTATGTCGTGAGCAAGATGATGGCTAACATTAATTCAGCCAGCCTTATTCTAATTGCTTTTTTGTGTATAAGTTCATGAAAGCTTTATGACAACGTTGTGAGGTAAATGCATGTTCTTTCCTCATGCTGGAATGTTCTTTCCTCTTCATTCACTTTATGCCTTGAAGAAGGTACAGGGCTGAAACCTAGACTATGAAGGTGGACTTCCTGAGTTTGAATCCTCACTGCCCTGCTGACTTGCTGTGTGACCCTAGGCAAATTACTTAACCTCTCTGTGTCTCTGTTTACTCATCTGTTATACTGGGATCATGATAATAACTGCATGTGCTGGAGCAATTTAAAACAGATCAGTGTGACTGCTGGAAAAAGTCTTGTGAAATATGGCTGGAGAGACAGGGTATAGGTCTTGAATTCAGCGACAGTTGAGTGCCTACTATGTGAGTGGCTCTGCCCTGGGAACTTTCCATGTTATCTCAGTTGAGTCCCTTCTCTTCAAGGAAATGCTCATTAGCCAAATTCTTAAGTAAAAAGCAATCATGCTTTTTAGAGTCTGATGGAATATACTGCCCTCAGGCTAGTATTCTTGAAATAGGAACTGTGCCACCGGAATAGCTCTCTGACTATTAATTAGCCTCTTTTTCCCTCTGCGTGGTTCTGATGCGCAGAGACTCCTGGGTTGAAGCAGAAGTAAGGTCTGCAGTTAGTTGGAAGGCATGAGCTTTGCACCCAAAAGATTGGGGCTCAGCTTCCATGCCCGCCATGTTTCCTGCTGGGTGAGCTTAGGCAAGTCAATTCCCTTCCGTGATCCCCATTTTCCTCAACTGAAAAAATACTTGAATCAGAGCTGCCTCTCCAAGTTGCTATAAAAAGCAGGTGAGATAATGTACATGAGAACGATTTTTATAATCCACGAAGCTCCATACAGTGTTACCGGCAGTTAGTCACCCGTCGAGGGCTGACAGCTGTCTCCCTGTTCCAGTAATTGTCCTGGGCCCAAGCTGGCCGCCTTGTTCAAGTAGGGCCTCAGGAGAGGAGCAGGCACAGCTGTCAACAGCCTCCACAGGTCCCATTTCAGAAGCTCTTTTTCTCCTCGGGCTGAGTCTTCCTCCTTCCACCTCTGCCATCCTGGTCCTCAACCCCAAGGCTTTCTGCCAGCCATCAGAATGTCTACTCACACAGATGAGTTAGATAAGGCTTTCCTCCTTCTAGGCGTATTTGTTATGTAGATGGATTTTAGAAGGAGATACCTCTACTGGCATAAATGGTGGTTCTGAAATCCTCAGTATCAACATTCCAGATCTCTCTCTCTGCCTCTCTCTCTCTTTCTCACACACACACACACACACACACCCCACATGCACAGACACAACACCAATGACTGGCATACGTGGCCTCCAGCTGTAAAACCGTGAAGGCAGGAACCCCATCTTAATTGCTGAGTTCCCAGTGCTCGGCAGAAAGCCTGACACACAATAGGTGCGTAACAAATGTTTGCTGCAAAAGTGAATGAATGCATGAATGAATGAGTGGGGGAGTGACTGAAGTGACCAGTGTGACCTTAGGTGTTTCCAGGGCTGCCCATGGCTAGACAATTCTTAGACTAGCTACTGCAGCTGATATTTCCCAGTATCTCTGCCCCCAACAAGAACCCTGTCACATTTCCTCTGATTTGGAACAATTGGACACCCTGCTTTCCTCCGAAGTCCATGTCCCACATCTCCGTACATCCTTGGTCTGCATCTGGGATGGCCTGAGCTATTTTTCATTGTGTGAAGTAGTCCTTGAGAACATAGCCACTTGTTTTTCGACTGGGATTTAGCGTTCTGCCGGTCCGTGTCGTCCCCGCTCACCTAAGTGCCCAGCAGGAAGTAGGAGTCACGTGGTGCTAGCAGGTTAGTTCCATTCCAGAGCCTTTTGTTAGTAAGCTTTTCTGATTGGGCCCATTTTGGCTCACACCAAATGTGAAATCCACAGCAGACCCTCGGTCTGTTTTGCAAACATAATTAAACTTGGAGAATTCAGATGTCTGGAAAGTGTTCCACAACTCCTCCCGACCTTCAAGGGAGGCATCAGGATAGAAGGAGCACAAATTCTGGAGGTAAAATGACCTGGATTTAATGTCAGCCCTGCCATTTCGGGGGCAAGAAAATTTTCTTATCTGAGCCTTGGTGTGGTCACTCGTAAAATGAATATAATAGCTCTTTTATTTGTCTAGGACTCTTTTGATAGTTACAAGTGACATAAACAAACTGGATTCAGGGGAAGAAAGTGGGAAACCCATGGCAGTCTGTTCAGTTTCAGGCAAGGTTAGAACCAGGAGCTCAAATAATATTTCAAAGTTCTGGTACTTTCTCAATCTCTCAGTTTTACTTCTCTCTGGATGTTATTTCATCCTGAGAATTCCTGTCAACAATGGCAAGAGAACTGTCCCTTACTGAGCCAGGCTAAAGAAAGAAGAGATCTTTGCTTCTCTAGCAGGTGTAACTCACACAAGAAATCTGCTCAGTCTAGCCTGGACCAAACAACCATTTCAGTGTCCACGGGCTTAGGGCTTAGTAATTGACAACTCACCAGGGCTAAAGGCATAAAGGTACATGTAAGGGATGGTTACTGCATGGAAGGGATGCTGGCAGATGAATACAAGTGCATTACAGAATTCCCTCAAGGGAGTTCTTATGAGGCATATAAAGTGCCTCATGTGTTATAAGGTGACATTTGAAAAGTCTCTAAAACAATGTCAGACGCACAGTGGAATTCAATAGGTTTTAGTTCTTTTCCTCCCTTTCCCTACCTCCTTTTGAAGATCAGAGAATTTCAGTTAGAGATCCCAAACTCTGTACCATGAGTGAGTGATTCCCTAGAGCACAACCTCCCAGAAACTGATGAACTGCCATTTAGGAGGAGCCAGCAGGACTGCCTTGGCCAAAATGACTTGAACATTAAGACATTGCTTGTAAGGACCTTTATTTATGCATGTGTGTCCATTAGCACCTGCCCCATGGTCAGCTCATAGGGGATTCCCCCCAAATCAATGGAGTGACACTGATAGGATATAGTGTGAAATAATCCCAAACAAAGTAACATTTGGCAGCGTTCCTACCTACTAACAAGATGAAAACCAGAAACCTAGGGAGTCTCTGGCTGTCCAGTTTTTAGGACTTGACGCTTTCACTGCCATGTGTCCAGGTTCAATCCCTGGTTGGGGAACTAAGATCCCCGCAGGTTCCGCAACACGGCCAAAAAACAAGCAAATAAAAACCCAGAAACCTGAATACCTGGCATATAACTTAAGGCTCCATTTCCCAAAGTATTTTTCTATAAAATTTGGCATGCCGTTCAAGTCATGCACCTTGGGCAAGGTCAACCCGTGTGCAGATTCTCGTGACTTTGTGGGCACCTTGTGATTTCTAGAATGATTATATAGCACCTCTGAGTGTGTGGTACATTGCGCAGCTTGGCCTTGAAAGACAGCAACGAACTAAGCTTTGTAGACCCGGTGAGCACCTCAGTTTGTAGAAAAGGAAATACAGAGTGCTCATTACATGTGTCACAAACGAAGCAGGAAGTGTAGACCATTTTATGTTCCTGGAAAACAAAGTAAAATGCAATGGTTGTTACTTTATTTCCCAAGATGTCTAATAAACTCCCTGCAGCCATAATTGGCTGAGACAATCCTTGGGGAGGAATCTGGCTCTAGGAAGGAAAGTCTTCAATGTTTCTAATTAGACATTTTCTCTGCTGGGAAGCAGTAAATACCCTAGGGATTGTGTTGGTACTTCACCTATTAGGAGATATGGAAGTGGCTTGGATGGGTTACAAACCACAACATGCTAAGGTTTCCCAATGTCACGACAAGAAGAAACTGAGATGGTGGAAAGGAAAGAGATGGGGAGCTCACAGATTCTGAAGGTGAAGCCGTTCATGTGGGTTCACTGCGGCTGAAATCAACAAAATCATCCAACTTAAATAATAGCAACAGTGGAGTGTACTTATTAAGTGCTTACTGCTTGCCAAGCCCTGAGCTAAGCACTTCAGATGCACTTTTTGAAATCTCACAACAGCCCTACCAGGTAGCTTTTATTGTTCCCATAATACAGATGAAGAGATTGACGCCTGGAAAGTTTAAGTAACTTGCCCAATATTCCACAATTAGTAAGTGGAGGACATGGAACCTAAATTCTAGTCGGTACTAGAGCCTTAACCACTATACCATAATAATATCTGAATTAGAGGAGGAGAGGTTTAAGATAAGCTGTGAAAAAAAAAATTAAATACAGGAGAATGTACAAATAATGGAATTTTCTAACTCCCTAGTTTATCTTTAAACATAGTTCTGACCTAAGAATAGGCTTTTCTTATACACTAGCTTCTGTTGCCTCCCATCTGTGTTTTTAATAAAGATAATTAGGGTCACCTTGGTTCAACCAGTCCTTATTTATAATTATACTGCACCTGGAAACCTGAAAGAATGTACAGATTTATGTTCGCTCCCAGTCAGTGCTTGGAATGGTTTGTTTTGCCCTCAAAAGACAAGCAGTCTTTAGTGAAGAATTCAGGAAATTAGGCATTGGACCAGTCCAAAGAGTCCAGCAATTAAAATTGCTCTCTAGCGCTCTGTCACTCACACGCACAAAGTTCTCTTCTCTTCTCAGTCTATTGCTGCTGTGATGTTGACAAAAACACTGAGGAACTCTGCTGATCCTGGAATCCCTGTATGTCTGTTTGGGATGTATGAGACGAACTTGACTTTTCCTTCCCCTTGACCTCAGCATACCTCCCCTGCAATCTCTCAGAACCATGAACATGGCATCACTTGCCCTGCGATTTGTTTCCCAGAAGCTGTGGATACAGTCTACTTGCAGTAGTAACCTTCCTTGGACCAAACTTTCTCCCCAGTATTTGGTTTCACAGGAAGCAGAAGATGGATGTTAACAGGACCGCTGTGAATAGAGAGAAGACAAGGTAGCAGATCATTTTGTCTGTATCACAAACGTCAATACAGTCTGAAGATTTTAAACATTTTGCCCCATTGAAGATTAAGGAGAATGTGTTTGGAATCAGTAAATGGCTTTTCAAAAATTTAAGAGCCACAGGCATGGTTTGAAAGGAGAAAATAAGGCACAGCAGCACCACTGCTAGATGACTTTAATCGCGCAAATGTTCTGTGAGTTAATGAGTGCTGAGGTGGGAAAGGCCCCAGGGCATCATTTCTTGAGGAGAGGAGAGACTGGAAAACTGGGAAAGGCCAGGTCTGAATGGCCTCAGAGGTCCGAGCACTCAGGACAAGCAAGGGAGTAACCAGTCCTTCTGCAGTAGGGTTTATGCCTAGAGGAAAGGACCCAAGTAGTCTTTCCTAGAGGAAGGAGTGGGTGTATTGAGTGCCTCTTTCAGAAATAAAAGCAGGTATCTTGTTAGCCATAAGAGAAGGAGTAAAAAACCATGGAACTATACTCTAGAAACCACTACTTCACCTGCTTTGTAGCACTGCATCTGAGCAATATTCTTAATGTGAAAAGAACTTAATCCCCTGATGGAGGAAGCCAGTCCGGGCTCAGAAGGACCTCTGCACACAGCAGCAGTCCAAGTACCCCTTCATTGTTCCGTGATGCTGGTGGAAAATGCAAATGTAATCTTTATGATTTGACATGTAGTATGATAAAAGAGCCAAAAATGAGAACAAGAAATCTGACAACTAACCCCAAAGCATTCAACGTTTCCTAATGAGAACTTTGAAAATGTTGAGTCAAATATGACAGTGCTATTTATTACCCTGAATAAAGAAGTCCTTCCATGAGGAAAGGGATTGTTTGGTTTTTATTGTTTTTGGTTTTTGCTGAATTTAAACATGGAGAAATAGTACTTGCCTAATGAGTGGAGGACTGAAAATGTGAATTCCACTCCAACATCCCACAAGGAATTCTTAAAATGAAAGACAAACTAGGAAATTCCCTCCCTTAAGAAAATTGCTCACGTGTCAGCCAAACCCTTAAACAGTTTTAAAGAAGAGGTGAACTTCCACAGGTCTGCTCAATGATGGTGGCTTTCATTGATGTGAAATCTGATCTAACTTAAAAGAGCTGATTCACTTCAAAGGAGAAGCTGGTCCTCTGATTCTGCCACTTTAATTAATGAGAAATAAATAATAATCCTTTTGCCTCAAAAGATCTTCCCCATATTGTAAAACAACCTTTACCTGCAAAGGGAAGAGTACGGAGGGAAGAAGGAAAAGAGCCTCGCATGGAGATTAAAGAAAGTCTTTCATACTTTTAACTTTGTGCTAGCCACGCTCATGTACAACCTCGTCCTGCGAAGGGTCCGTTCAGCTGTATTTTTATTTGAGATTCAATATTGATCCAAGGAAAATGAACAGACACCTACTTTGAGATGGGTAGGAGCCCAAAGTGTTCTGTTCCTAGTGCTGAGAACATAAAGGAGTTCTGACATCCTTGCCCCTACAGTGTTTATTTCATAATCTAACACATTCTTGAAATAGATGATTTCAGCATCAAGGTTATGCTATTGTGGGAGAATTTAACAATGGAGTACATTCAGAGATTTTCCTCTTTTAAAAGACCTAATGATAAACTTACATGAAAACATGCTTTCTCCTTTCTAAAAACCTCTGAAATCACATTTAGCAAGCCAAAAATATTTCTGCCTCAATTATCAGTGCTTATTCCTGGTAATCCAAAATCTACAACAAAATCTATAACCCTATCGCCTCATATAATGTGGTGTGACAATTTCTATTGAAATAATGACAGTGTCTCCTGAAACGTGGTGGAACAACACAAGCCTGAAGCATGGGAGCCAGGCCAAGTCTCTTAGAGACCTGACAAATGAAGTCCTACATGGCCCTCCACCTTATCCTTGTGGACGTATCTGTGTTGTAGCAAAGGAGAGAGAACGCTGCCTTAGTTTAAGAATTAAATGCATTCCAACCTGAGCTCTGCCCCTTGAACAGTCACTGCTGCCATAGCCCTGCTATCATGGGCTAAAACCTCATTGAAATGTTTACAAAACCCTGTGAGGCATACTCACCATCTCTTGTCAAACATTAAGAATATGAGGTTCAAAGAGATTAAGTAGTTTACCCAGCTGAGTAGCAGAGTCACAATTTAAATTCAGAACTGATCAGGTTCAACGCATTTCCATGGTGGACACGCCCCCTTTCATGTCACAGCCCTCAGTCCCTTTACCTGGAAAATGGACACAGCAAGGCCTCTCTAACAACATTTTTTTAAATTAATTAATTATTTATTTTTGGCTGCATTGGGTCTTCGTTGCTGCGCGCGGGCTTTCTTTAGTTGCTGCGAGCGGGGCTACTCTTCGTTGTGGTGTGCGGGCTTCTCATTGCAGTGGCTCCTTTTGTTGTGGAGCACAGGCTCTAGGCGTGCGGGCTTCAGTAGTTGTGGTACGCGGGCTCAGTAGTTGTGTCTCACGGGCTCTAGAGCGCAGGTTCAGTAGTTGTGGCGCACGGGCTTCGTTGCTTCGCAGCGTGTGGGATCTTCCCAGACCAGGCCTCGAACCATTGTCCCCTGCACTGGCAGGCAGATTCTTAACTGCTGCACCACTAGGGAAGTCCCTCTCACAACTTTGTTGAGAGGAATAATTTCAATGTGGTCATGAACTAGAAGGAGCCTTGTAAACTATGAAGTTCCATAGTAATGCATGAGATTCCGAGACACCATCAAATGGGATGAACCATTCATAGAACATGGATTCATAAACAGTCATCATTAACTCTTTATTTATTTATTTATTTATTTATTTATGGCTGTGTTGGGTCTTCGTTTCTGTGCGACGGCTTTCTCTAGTTGTGGCAAGCGGGGGCCACTCTTCATCGCAGTGCGCGGGCCTCTCACTATCGCGGCCTCTCTTGTTGCGGAGCACAGGCTCCAGACACGCAGGCTCAGTAGGTGTGGCTCACGGGCCTAGTTGCTCCGCGGCATGTGGGATCTTCCCAGACCAGGGCTCGAACCCGTATCCCCTGCATTGGCAGGCAGATTCTCAACCACTGTGCCACCAGGGAAGCCCCCATTAAGTCTTTATCATTATGATTTTGATATTTTTAGTCTCCTTCATGAAAAAAATGGATACAGATTTTGTAGGGCAAATAGAAGTTACATGTCATTATTATCTTGGGATTTTTTTAAAAAAATGAGCCTTTGAATTAATAATTAACCTCCTGACCAGTGTGAGGAAAACAGAAAGAAACTTAAGGAGCAGTTTTCCCAAGATACGGAGAAACTTCTGGATTATCCTACCAGGATTTTGTCCCTTTGTGCTTTTTAAAATTTTTTTTTTTGAAGTATAGTTGGTTTACAATGTTGTGTTAGTTTCAGGTGTACAGCAAAGTGATTTGGTTATTTATATATATAGATCATACATATAAAATACATATATACACATATATTACATATATATTCCTTATGTATATATATTCCTTTATATATATATATATATTCTTTTTCAGACTCTTTTCCCTTATAGGTTATTACAAAATATTGAGTGTAGTTCCCTGTGCTATACAGTTGGTCCTTGTTGGTTATCTATTTCATATATAGTAGTGTGTACCTGTTAATCCCAAACTCCTAATTTATTCCTCCCCACCCCACTTCCCCTTTGGTAACTGTAACAGTATATTCTATGTCTGTGGGTCTATTTCTATTTTGTAAATAAGTTTATTTGTATCTTTTTTTTTCAGATTCCATATATAAGCGATATCGTATGATACTTGTCTATGTCTGACTTACTTCACTTAGCATGATATTCTCTAAGACCATCCACGTTGCTGCAAATGGCATTGTTTCATTCTTTTTTATGACTGAGTAATATTCCATTGTGTGGGTATATATATATGTATATGTATATGTATACACCACATCTTCTTTATCCATTCATCTGCTGATGGACATTTAGGTTGCTTCCATGTCCTGGCTATTGCAGTGAACATTGGGGTGCATGTATCTTTTCAAAGTATGGTTTTCTCCAGATACATGCCCAGGAGTGGGATTGCTAGATTGTACTGTAGCTCTGTTTTTAGTTTTTTTAGGAACCTCCATACTGTTCTCCATAGTGGCTGTAACAATTAGTACAGCCATCTGTGACTGTCTTGAGACTGCCACAGTGCAATTGACAGGCAGTAGATTCTGAGAGACCTCTGCCCATCACCTTGAATCCTTCACGCCAGACCCCTGAGCTTGTCTTGGCCTTGTCTTCCATCATTCTTCTTGCTCACATTCTGTGCCCCAGCATGGGTACTGCTGTCCTGGCACATTGTGTTCTTCCACACTGCCTGACACGTTTATGCATTGGGTCCTCTTCCTGGTTTTGATACATGCTTTTATTCCTAGATTGAGAACTTCTCCCTCCAGCTCTGTCCCCCATCACCTGAGCTTGCCTCCGGACCCTCCATCAGACAGTATGGGGACATGGATTGGGACAGTTAGCGGCAGTTGCCTGCTGAAGGATATCTTTCTCTTTTAAAAGTATTTGATTTCTTTTAGCCACGGAAGAATGTGTTCGTTAGAAATACTTTTGCAATTACAGAAAACTAAGTAGAAGAAAATCTTCCCATAATTCTTCTGCTCAAATACTGCTAACCCCTGGGTCTCGGTCATCCTGGTCATATTTCTTTTCTTTTCTTTCTTTTTTTTCTTTTCCAGAAGATAATTTATTTTTTCAATGTGATTCCACACCATCACGCATGATTTGCACCTGTTGATGTTTGCAGAATTCTTTGTTTCTAAGATGATTGCTTTGTGTAGTTTATACTTCTTCTATTTGAATTTTCAGCATCCTCTGAAAAACTACTTGTTTCTGAGCTAGGGTTCTCATTAAAGTTTTCATGGCTGATTGAAGTTGATGTGTACCATATAATCACAAAGCTTAGTCACATAGCTGGGAACAAGTGTGGCATCTAGTCTTTTTTAGAATGTAATTAGGTAAAATTTAGCACTTTAAAACGAAGATCTCCTTTTCTTAAAAAAAGTTCTTTTCCACCTGTCTTCAGTTCATTTTCATATAAAATTTTAGCTTTTTTTAATTCCCTTAATGATTCTCCTTTCTATGTTCTTCTATTTTTATTTATTTAGACCCATCATCCTCAGTAACTTCTGCATCTTTAAATATATACCTTTTACGGCTTATGATCTTAAAATCTGACCTTATTACTTGTTTTCTTTCTCATGAGAATTCTCCGTATTGATAATATTGTCATGTATAGATAGTCTTCCCTTATAGTGACTCAGAATAATATTATTTTTCATCCACTGTCTCATACCACGTAAGATCTAGTTGCTCTTTTAAGAAAGATTTTCTCTTCAATTCATTTATGAACATGAAACATACAAGGCCTACCATGAGGCTTCTTTGTTGACAAACAATTTAAAAAGTTAGTTGTAATGTTGTGCAAAAGGCGTGTTCAGGAAAGGCTGGGTGGACATGGAAAGATTGAATACCTGTACAGGGTACTTTACAGTGTGGTAAAGAAACTGTTCTTAAGAGTAATTCATGTCTTACGCTATCCATCATGCAATTTCATATCATTACGAATGCATTGTCTTCTCAATGATATATTAAATTAGACGTTCCACATGTTGAATTGTTAATCTTCTGAAGATGTCTGTGATGGCTAAAAGCTATAAATTTTGCAAGGCTTTATTAGTAAGCCAGTTGTTACGGCTTTAATTGTGTCTCTCAAATGATATAATGAACTCCTAACCCCCACCTCAGAATGTGATCTTATTTGGAACTAGGGTTGTTTCAGATGTGACTCGCTAAGGTGAGGTCATTCTGAATTCAGCTGGCCCGTTAATCCAATATGACTGGTGTCCTTATGAGAAGAGAAGAGATACAGAGATAGAGAGACGCACAGGGAGATTCCCATGTGATGATGGAGGCTGAGACTGGAGTTACATAGCTGCAAGCCAAGCAATGCCAACATCCTGGTCATATTTCTTGGTGTAGTGTTCCCCCTCCCTCGCATGAATGTAACCAGGATAAATGGAAAGGTGGTAAATTTTAAGTGCACACTTTTCCACTCCTTTCTTCCTTCAACCACAGTCTGCTAAGGGCAGTCTCTCTTTTGGTGCGAGGCCTCTCTCTCTTCTTACCCCTCTGCTCCCCTATCCACCCTAACATCTAAGGAGATTCAGAGGTTTCTTCCTCATTTGTTGACCTTGTTTTGCTCACGGGGATCAAGAGAGATGAAGTTACATTTTGGTAGGCAGTTGAAATTCAGCTCTGCAAAGAGACATTTCAAGGACACGTCTAAATGCTAGAGATATTGAGGATGAAAAGAATGGGGAAAGGGAACTTTTAAAAATATCATTTGAGGGCTTCCCTGGTGGCTCAGTGGTTGAGAGTCCGCCTGCAGGGGACACGGGTTCGTGCCCCGGTCCGGGAAGATCCCACATGCCACAGAGAAGCTGGGCCGGTGAGCCATGGCCACTGAGCCTGCGCGTCCAGAGCCTGTGTTCTGCAACAGGAGAGGCCACAACAGTGAGAGGCCTGCGTACCGCCAAAAAAAAAAAAAAAAACCATTTGAGGTTATAATTTGGTGAGGTTATTATCTCACCTCGCTTAGACTGCTATGCTGCAATGTTCCATAATCTCCAAATCTCAGTGGCTTATAGCAACATTAATTTTCATGTACATTACATGTCGATGGTGGGCCACGTCTGACTTAGCTCTATATACTCTGTTGCTGGGCCCCGGCTGAAGGACCAGTCCTATATGTTCCTATCACGACACGCAGAAGGAGAATAAAGACGGTAGAAGCAGTTGATGGCTCTTAAAGCTTCTGCTCAGAAGTGGCATTTCTCACTTCTGCTCACATTTCTATGCGAACGTAAGTGACATGGCCCAGCCTGACATCAACAGGTATGGAGCTGTAAGATTCCCACAGAGAGGGAAAGCCGTATATTTGCGAATAATAGTCTGCCATGCTATAGTAAATTGGATCTTTTTAGGAAACAGTCTTCGATGGATATTGGCTTGCAGGAATTTTATTGGGGATGCTCTTGGAAGAGCACCCATGGGAAAGCATGGGAAGCAGTATCAGGCAGAGGGGAAAGATGAACTGTGATGTTCATCAAAGTTTCAACGAAGACCTCAGCCGATCCCCAGGAGAACTCTAGAACTGGAATGGCCCTTCCTAATTATCCCAGTTCAAGGCAAGGGGTTTGAATGTTCATGTAGCAGCACAGACCAGCCATTGAAAAGAGCCCGTCTCTGCGAATGGTGGCATAACCTTGGGCGGGGCAACTCCCTCACCAAAGGCAACGTTCCTGGAAGCTGGAGGAATGAATATCTCCCACTGGGATGGGGCCATCTAGGTGGCACACACAGCATTCGTACACAAACTCTTTACCATTATTTCTGAAACACCTGTAAGCTCTGCAATTGTTTTTAGTCATTTTGGGCATCTGAATTGTGTTTCACTGATGCAACACCAGTCAGAGGCTACCATGGGGCATCCATCATCTTATACAAATGTTGTGATCACAGGGCATGTACAATTGGTATCCTGCTGTTTGTGTGTCCTTTAAAAAATATTCATAAACGTTGTGTATGCTGTGATTGAAGGAGACAGAAAATAAGCAAATCGAAAAGCTGAACAAATTTGTTAATCCAGTCTAAGACTACTTGCTTGGCCGAAGGTTTGTGGGAGCTAATGAGGAGCTCGGAAAGCTATGGTACTGCTGCTGAGTTAGCCGTGGGAGGTGTGTGGCGTGTAGAAGGAAGGAAGGAAGGAACAGTGCTGGTTTCCTCTGTAATCACATGTCTGATGTGTTCCAGCAAGGGTCTTTTTTGATTTTCTGTTTTCCACTTAGAATCACCTAGTTGCCATCCCTCTGGGAGTTTGGTAAGGAGCTGAGGGAGGGGGAGGGGGAAGGGAGTGTGTTGCTGGGCGTTAGACGCTGAGGCTGCTTAAGTCAGCAGAGCTCTCTGTGTGTCTTCTGCGATCTGAGGGTTACCCGTTTATTTCCTAAAAGATTTTAAATTTGAACAGCCTATTGCTTTCCATTAGATCTGAAAAGTGCTTTTCTCTGCCAGATACTTACTTGCTCTAAATATTCTGATTGAAACAAAGGTAACTATAAGGCAAACATGTCATTTTGAGTTTCCTGCCCTTTTACCAATTTTGGCTGAAACTGAGCAAGGCAAATGTTACCTTAACAATTTCTGTTGTAAAATTTCTGCTCTGCGTGAAGGAAAGAAGGACTATGAAAAGGTAGTATTTGTATGTGCTCAAAGCTTGTCTGAATTCAGGGCACATTTTCAATATAATAGTTACCCAAATTTGGAAGATGTCTCTCAGCCTCATAAAGCCAGTTTGTCTTATTTAGATAAAACTTTCCCTGGTATCTAAGCATATGAAACCTCGCTAGTTAGGGAAAAAAGGAAAGACAGAAAAATGCATTTGGAAAAACCGACACGAAAATAGAGCTACATTTACGTTTTGGTTCAGAGATAAAGCAGCCCAGCTTTGTAGCTCTATATCTGCCATGCATCCCCTATGTATGTAAATCAATTTTGAAAATTAACTTCATGGTTTTTATGATACAAGAATAATAGATGTTTAACATCTAGAAAACATAAATTATAAAAGAGATAAATAAAGAAAAATGGCATGTTATCCCATGACCCAGACATACCCCACCATGCAGAAGAAATCATGGTTGATGCGTTTTGGTCTACCCTGCACATGCCTCTGGGTGTGTGTGTGTACTTATATGCATAAATACTCCATACGTGCTACAGTTATGCAGCGAAGGGCTCACCTGCAAGGGTACCTGATGTCTAGTTAAATTCCCTCTCATTGAGGCCGTTATGGTAGATGGGAGAGAGAGCAATGACACCTCTTCCCACCACTTCATTGAAACTTCTCTCCTCACATTTGTCAGCCACTTCCTTTTCCTTTGTGCTTAATCCCTGGGCACTTTTCCCTCCTTACTCTTAGCTTTTGACCCAGGCCACCACTCTCCCGTTTTGGAACAGGCTCTAGCCTCGACTTTCATGACAATGAACCCTCCTGGGCTTTCTCCTCCCTCTGGGCCACTCAGTGCCGATGGCATTGACTGTTCTCCCCTATTTGTGAAAGTTGCTGGTCCTGAAAGTTCTGTCCTAGGATCTCCTCCCTCCTCGTCCATACATATTGTACTACTTTTGCTCTTCCTAAGGAGCCATGCTCTCTCTAACCTCCAAGTCTTCCTTTCCATTAGTTCTTCCCTAGCTCTGGAAGGCATTCCCCTCCTTCCCCATATACATGGGGATTACTCTGACTTATCTTGACAATTTCAGTGTAAACATTACTGCGTTGGGAAAGTCCCTGCAGACACCCCAGGTGGGTGTGCTTCCTCTGTGTGCCCCTAACACTCTGTCCTTTCCCTTGCTCTAGTACTCACAGCACTCTTTTGTAATTACCTATTTACTTGTCAGTATGTCTTATTAACTTGTTAGGCCAGAGATCGTAATGATTAGTCACTACTACATCCTCAGCTCCTGGCAGTGTCTAGAACTTAGTAGAGTCACAATCTTATTGAATAAAGAGATGCAAACACAACTATTAACCCCGTTCTATGTGGTGTATTGTGTAGTTTAATCAGCGATGACTGGTACAGCATCTTCTAGCAGCTGAATTCCTTCATCATAGTGTCGTAGTCCACTCGGGCTGCTGTAATAAAATATCACAGACCAGGTGATTTAAACAACAGCCATTAATTTCTCACAGTTCTGGAGGCTGGGAGTCTGAGATCAGGGTGCCAGCATGGTTGGTTCTTGGTGAGAGCCTTCCTTCTGGTTATGTCCTCAAATAGCCTAACTTGGTGCACACAGAGAGAGGGAGAGGGAGAGAGGTCAGTCCATCTTGTGTCTTTTCCTCTTTTCCTAAGGGCCTTAGTCCCATGAAGAAGACCTCACCCTCATCACCTAATCTAACCCTAGTTATCTCCCAAAGATACTACCTCCAAACACAGTCACATTGGGGATTAGGGTTTCAACATAGGAATTTGGGGGGAACACGTATATTCAGTCCATAGCAATATGATAGACACGATTAAAAATTTGAATCTCCTCTGAGGACAAAATAAGGCCTTACTTGCAACCTGAGGGCTGAGATCAAATATAAGCACTAAATAGGGAGGGACTTTCTTTCTTTCTTTTTTTTTTTTAACATCTTTATTGGAGTATAATTGCTTCGCAATGTTGTGTTAGTTTCTGCTGTATAACAAAGTGAATCAGCTACATGTATACATATATCCCCATATCTCCTCCCTGTTGCGTCTCCCTCCCACCCTTCCTATCCCACCCCTGTAGGTGGTCACAAAGCACCGAGCTGATCTCCCTGTGCTATGCGGCTGCTTCCCACTAGCTATCTATTTTACATTTGGTAGTGTATATATGTCCATGCCGCTGTCTCAGAGAGGGACTTTCAATGCAAGAACCAGCCATGAAATGAACGTGTAATATCCCCTTCCTAGAGGTCTTTGAATACTGGACAAGCCTTTCTGAGGCCTCCATCCAGATACAGGATCAGAGAGCATTAACCTAATCTGTCTTGTGAACTATGAGTCCCTCCACTTTGAGTAGAGTCTGGCATGTTGCAGATGGTCAGTGATTATCTGTTAAATTAATGAATGAAGTTCAATGCATTACTGCCCTGAGGCTGGAGGTGGGAGGTAATGGAAGTAAAACTTAGATGGTAGTTCAAGATGTAGGTAAAATTGATTTACAGTCATTTGAATCCACACAGACCTATGTTTGCATTGTTGTGTTTGTTTATTCATTTCTTGGATGAATTTATAAATTCCTATCTTTGTTTCTCCCAGAAGGTGTTGAGGTTGCTTGTGGAAACACACATTTTGCAGCAGAATAATAAAGAAATAGATGAGAAAACTGGAATAAAGATAGCACACAAGGTTGTACCCTCCAAGAACCTGCATCATTTGGCTCTGAACTTCCTAGAAGCCAAAACAAATTGTTGAACCAAGTCAGTTATAAGATTTGCAGCATCCATAAGATAAAAATAAACCAGTTGCCAAGGAGTTAGAAACTCCATGACTCAGGGTGGTGGTTTTGGTCTCTTTTGTTCACTTATTGTATTTTTAGTACCCAGAACAATGCCCAATAAAAACTAGTGAACAAGATACGGTCCTTGAATGAATTAATAAGGAAAATATTTTCCTAATCTTGGGCACTAAAGGGTCTTCAAAAAAGGGGGGACCATGTAATAACGTGTGTGGACATCCCCATGATAAATAAATATTTAATTCCCTAGAGCTGTTTCCTTTTCTGGCATGAAATGTAGTGCAACAAAGTGAATTCGATAATATCAGTTCTATAAATTCTATCATGTGTAGCTTTTTGATCTGTCTTGAGCTAAGGATAAAATGTAGGGTATTTTCAGGCAATGTTCCATGAACGTTATTTCTCATAATGTTTGATAAGAAATGGGCAGCAGAGTCTAACATAATATTCTTCAGCAAGAAACTGAAGTGCACATGCTCATTGTTGCTGAGGAAGGTGAGCCATGTGCTTTGCCAGTCAACTGACTGTGAGGACAGGCAGCGTCACTCTTAGATATTCTTATCGCTAACATCGGTCAGGTAACTTCCACGTACGATGTGCTCCGCTAAAAGTTTCCTTGAATTCTCCCAACAACATTATTAGGGAGATGCTATCATTAAACCCCCATTTTACAGGTGACAAACCAAGGCTTAGAGAAGTTAATGATGAAAATTACAGAATGAGTAGCGGTGGTGTCAGAGGCAAGATCTGACCAAGAGGTCATCCGACCTCCTGACAGCTGTTGATGCCTGTGTGAAAATGAAGGAAGCTTCCCAAGATGTGCCAGTATGGATACCCTTCCTTTTCTCACCAACTACAGAAACACACATAAGCAGAGATATGATTTTCCTTAGAACCCTATTCAGGACCTTAATGTATTCTATATACCTTGCAGCAATGAAATAAGTAATGTGATAACAATAGGAAAAATAATAATAACATCATCTTAAAAATCTCCCAGATGTATTTTGTTGCTGAATTTTAAAATCAGTTTACAGTCACAAACAAAAAGAAACTGAACAGAATTTTAGAAACATACAATTCTGTTTATTTTCAAACAGCCTCAGCAGAAGCTGAATATGACTCAGTTCATAGCCCAGTTCCAAAAGGGCCATTTTCCTGTCTTTTCCTTGAGTAAATAATGCACAAGATGATCATTGTCTGAGTGCAGGATCATAATGGCTTTTATTTTTATTTGAATTTTCATTTATTGATTTTGTTTCTCTTCCACATGAATAATGCATCCTTTTCAGAAGGCATCTAAATTCACATCATTTGGCACACTAAATAAAAAGTCTTTTCTTTTGAGCAGTAACAAATAAAAATTATGTAGTCAATGTGTTTTTAAATTGTTTAAATATGTATTTACATGCTAAACCGAGGGATTATTGGAGTTGTTTGTATAGGAGGTGGAGTTTTAAATTGTCCAAATATCTGTTCATCATAACAAAATAACTTTAAATGAGGCCGTTGTGGTTCATTTGGGGGAAATAGCATATTTAAATATTGATATAAACAGCATTCCCTGTAATAACTAGGAGGCGGCCGGCACAGTTCAGTAAACAATGCAAGCCCTTAAAGGCTTTGCACAGACTGACACACTTGAGTAATGCATTGTAGCACTCTTCCCAAGCATTCCTTGCTTTGTGTTCTTCTGTACAATCAAAAGAGAACCTAAATAATGTCCAAACTGTCCACTCCCAATTCATCTTCCCAAGAACAGTGAATTGCCTGTGGGAGGGTTCCTGCAAACGTGAATTAGTGAGGGAAGCTGGCAGTACCCCAGAGGGAGGGCACTGAGCTGAGCGGGAGGGGATGAGCATCACCCCTCCTGCCCGTGTCATCAGAAAGGGGCAAAGATATGGTGATTTCCTTGGCCATGGCACTGTATTTGGCAGGGATTTGTTTGAAAGGAAAGAAACAGAGGAGCTCTTTCTGATACAGGTAAAGAACTTTAGCAAAAATGAGATATATGAACTAAGAAGAATTTTTTCAGCTCGGTAACCCAAAAAAGTCTTGTCTGTGGGAGAAAGGAGTAATCTCCTAGAGCATGGTATTTCAGGAAGAGTCTGGTGGTCATTTTCTTTTGGGCTTGTTCCAGTATTTCAACTCTTACTTAAAAGATAGAGGTTAGAAGGTGGAGGTGAGGTCATTGGAGGTAAAGAACTGTGAAGGGGTCTGGGAGTAATTTAGCCAGACTGGTACCTGGATAGGAACCAAAGGTGCACGTGACACCCATGCAGGGAATGAGGTGAGGGGGAAGAACCAGCAAGGCAGAGGAAGCAACCCTGCTTAGCAGGGTTGGGTGAGCCTCTGACAGATACGGAGCCCCTCTAGGTCTCAGCTTCTTGCCTGCCTAAGCCTAACATTCTGTGTATTGCCATCTTCAACTTTTCAAGTAAAGAGAGACCTAGTGAGTGCTACGCTACCATCTGTCTGTAGGCATGGCCATGGAGGGGGGTACCACTCAATTTACAGATGGCAGGCAAAACCTTAGGACCTTAGGTGATTAGTCAATGGAGGAAGATTTCTGAAGGGATGAAAGAAATCCAAAACCAACAGGAGGAATAAAGAGAAAGGTCAAAGGCTTATTTTCTTTTATTTATTTATTTAATGTTTTACTGATGTATTGTTGATTTATAACATTGTGTTAGTTTCAGGTCTATAGCAGAGTGATTCAGTTATACATATATATACATATGTATTTTCTTCAGATTCTTTTCCATTATTGGTTATTACATGATACTGAATATCTTATTTTCTTAATGACTATACCCTTTTTCATTCAGAGTGTGTGAGTCACTCTTATCTAGTTTGGGTTTTTCCTAAAGGAAACTCTGAGACAAAGATTCTAATGCAAGTAGACTTTTGGGGAGCTAATTCCAGGAAACAGCAGGAGGGGAAGTGATGTGAGAGTGGGAAGAGAAGGATGCCAATAAAGGTGCCGTATCATAACAGTTGCCCAGAACTCTGGGGGACTGTGTAGCGCATGCCTCTGAGTTATCCCAGCCATGGGGCTAAATGCTGAGAGACTTATTCATATATATCAACCCAGTCTTTGGCTATTTGTCCTTCAAACTTGTTACCCATCAGCTTAGTCACTGGATGAGGACAGTCATTGGATTAGCTCTCTAATATTCCCAGCTTGCCTGCACTCGGGTCTATCATACTCCCCAGTGTGACGAAATCCTCAGAGATTTTACTACTGTCATGAGGTTCACAGTGAGCGTTCCTGAGGTCGTGGGTAAGGCACCCACGGTGTCTGCTATTATCCTTTACTTTTTAAACTTAATTTAAAAGCCTGGATCTGAGATTTCTCAACTTCTCTAGCAGGAGTGGTGTGAAAGGCAGAATGGCTTTGTACTTGAGGAAGAGGGTATGGTTAAAGGCACCAGGACATCTACATAACAGATGTAGTTGCATCTCAGCAGGAGGCAGCCGTGTTTCTCTAAGTGTTGATTAAACTGTTCCCCCATGGTGGGTCCCTTGTTTGACTCATTCACGTTGTTCTCATTTACCTCCTTTTGCTTTGGGAATTTGCCAGCATGGAACTTGTTTCAACGTCTACATTGATTAGATACCAGCTTATGTTAAGCTGGAAGCCAGTAAACGTTTGGCTGGGGAACTTGTGGGGCTCATTAACCCAAAACAGGGTTTGGGATTGAAAATGCAAATAGACCCAGGAAGGTTACAATGAATATATAAACACTAGACACATAATAGACTATCCTTCCCAGGCAGGGACACGTCACTTAACTTTTGAGGGTTAAGGTCAAGGTGAGCCCTCAAGTTCCTCCACGTAGAGTCTCTTGAAAGGAGACTGAAAAAAATGGGTCTGATGTCACTGATGATTCTGACTTGCTTTGAGCTTCTGACGAGGTCTAGAAGCAGCACTGTGCAATCGAAAGGGCTCAGGGTTAGGAGTCAAGAAGAGTTAGATTCAAATCCTGGGCAAGGTAATTAATTACCTTGTGATGTTGAGCAAGGTGTTGGAACTCTCTCATTTTCCTTACAAAATATGGATAATAATTTCTACATCTCAGGCTATGGGGAGGATGAAATTAAGGCATCATATCTAAAGAACTGAAGAGGGCCTGACATATAAAATACATTCCAAAGAAGTGATTTTCCTTCACCTTTTGTTGTCTTTCCATTTTAGAAAGGTGTCTCTCCTTTTCCTTTTTTTCATTCTTTCCTTCTCCTTCTTCTTCTTCTTTTTTTTTTTTTTACAAGTAGTGATTTCTAGTATATTCTCAAGATTGTACAACTATCACCACCACTACCTAAGTCCAGAATCATTTCTCTTGACTTACTGACTAGGGTTTTCTTTGTTTGTTTTGCCGTGGTGTTTACAAAGACCTGTAGGAGAAGCTCCTTTACTAACAGATCCTCACATTTGGAATCCAATTTGTGCTAAAAACTGTAATCATACCTGTGATCTCATGTGGACTTTGCCTGGGAGGTATGTGAGGCATTACAGGGCCCGTTTTACAGGTGAAGAAGATGAGACACTTAGAGGTGACCTAAGGACAAAGCACCCATGAGGGGCAGCTGACTGAGCCAGATATCAGATCTCCTGTTTCCATTCCCAAAATAGTACTCAGTGGTAACATTTTACCCCAGAAACTTTGCTAACATGTACAAAACACTGTCCCGTGGGTGAAGCAGGTTACAGCTCCCAGGGGTAAGTCTCAGCAGTATGGACAGCTTGTCAGAAGGAATGTGGCCAAAGGCTCAGCATACTCATGCCTATAGATTTACTGCTACCTCCATAGCTCTTTCTCAGTTGGGACTTCATTTCTGAAATCTGCTAGTATGGGTTTCAGTAACATGAGGTCATTTTCCATAAAAAGGAGGAGAAAAGGGCAATTCCACCACTACTTGCTGAAGCACTGACCCACAGTCTTGGGCCTCCTGTAATTCTGTTATGGGGTGCTTGTTTGCACCTTTCTTCCAAGATTCAGTGTAAACGTCTCTAAGATTAGCAACATAAACTAACCAGACCTAGATTCTCTTTTCATTCATTAGGTCAAGGATTTTGGATCCCTATTGAGTTTTATTTCCTATCATTTTTTTCCTATTATGTACATTTACAGTGGGTTTAGGGTGGCATTGTTTAGGAATCACTTCCTGGTCTAATCCTAACCACTTAGCATCTTCAAGGATGATGCAATATGTCAGCGACTGTCTAAAATTGTTATAAGAGGCTTTAAAAATACCCCTTGTCAACATGAACCCTGTTGATGGGAATGAATACACACGCTACTTTGTGAACAGTTGGAGAGAGTCTATCAAAATTTTAAACATGCTTATCTCTTAACCTGTCATTCTATTTCTAGGGCTTTTCTAAGACTCTTCTATAGCAATCCACTCATACACATGTGAAAGTGTCATGTGCAGGAATGTTCATTGCCTCATTAAAATAGTGAAAAATTGGAGGGAAAGCTAAGTATGTATTGGGGATTACTAAATATAACGTACTGTAGAATACTACCCATAAGTTGATTTAAATGACATGGTATGTTATCAGTGATATTTTTTTCTCTCTCATACTGATGAGAGATAAAAAAAGAAAATTTCAGAACAATATGTATCATACGGCCGCATCTTGTAAAACATGACAATACCAAAGTGCTATCGAGTTGTATGAGTTCTTTATATATTTTGGATATTAGCCCCTTATCAGATACATGGCTTGCAAATATTTTCTTCCACTCAGCAGGTGGCCTTTTCATTTTGTTTACTTTACTGTGCAGTAGCTCTTTAGTTTGAAGCAGTCCCACTTGTTTATTTTTGCTTTTGTTGCTTTTGCTTTTGGTGTCAGATTTTAAAAATCATCAGCAGAACCTATGTTAAGGAGTTTACTATCTATGATTTCTTCTAGGAGTTATATGGTTTAAGACAGTGGTCCAGTTTCATTCCTTTGCATGTGGCTGTCCAATTTTTCCAACACCATATATTGAAGAGACTGTCCTTTCCTCACTGTATAATCTTGGTTCTTTTGTCATAAGTTAACTGACCATATATGTGTGGGTTTATTTCTGGGCTCTCTATTCTGTTCCATTGATCTGTGTGTGTTTTTATGCCAATATAATACTGCTTTAATTACTATAGCTTTGTAATATAATTTGAAATCAGGGAACAATGACTCCAGCTTTGTTCTTCTTTCTCAAGACTGCTTTGGCTATTCATGGTCTTCTGTGAGTCCATATAAATTTTAGGATTGTTTGTTCTATTGCTGTGGAAAAGGCCATTGGAATTTTGATAGGGATTGCATTGAATCAGTATATTGTTTGGGGTAGTATGGACATTTTAACAAAATTAATTCTTCCAATCCATGAACATGGGATGTCTTTCCATTTGTTTGTGTTTTCTTTAATTTCTTTCATTAATATCTTATAGTTTTCAGTATATAAATCTTTCACCTCCTTGGTTAAATTTATTTATTATTATTCTTTACCAACTAAATTTGAGGGTTTTTTCCCAAATGGTCTAATTGGGCAAAGAATATTGGCCTTTTCTCTCTACTTCCTCATGCTGCCTCTGGCACTTGACTGCTATGGGTTTTCAGTTCCTTGACTGAACTATTCAGGATGGCAGGTTTTCTCTTCACTTCTTGAGGCTAAGAATACAGATTCCACAGCCTCTTTTTTTTTGTCACCTTGATAGTCAAAAGCTGTGATCTGTGTTTTGAAAGTGTCTTCTGGGGAATCTGAGAGGTGAGGCTTTGGAGCCAGACTGCCTGGGTTCAACTCCCAGCTCTACCATTTACTGCTGTGTGACCTTGGGCAAGTCACTTAACCACTCTGTTAATAATTGTACCTCCTAATTAAAGATGATACAAATAGATGGAGAGATATACCATGTTCTTGGATTGGAAGAATCAACATTGTGAAAATGACTATATTATCCAAAGCAGTCTACAGATACAATGCAATCCCTATCAAACTATCACTGGCATTTTTCACAGAACTAGAACAAGAAATTTCACAATTTGTATGGAAACACAAAAGAACCCGAATAGCCAAAGCAATCTTGAGAAAGAAAAACGGAGCTGGAGGAATCAGGCTCCCTGACTTCAGACTATACTACAAAGCTACCGTAATCAAGACAGTATGGTACTGTCACAAAAACGGAAATATAGATCAATGGAACAGGATAGAAAACCCAGAGATAAACCCATGCACATATGGTCACCTTATCTTTGATAAAGGAGGCAGGAATGTACAGTGGAGAAAAGACAGCCTCTTCAATAAGTGGTGCTGGGAAAACTGGACAGGTACATGTAAAAGTATGAGATTAGATCACTCCCTAACACCATACACAAAAAAAAGCTCAAAATGGATTAAAGACCTAAATGTGAGGCCAGAAACTATCAAACTCTTAGAGGAAAACATAGGCAGAACACTCTATGACATAAATCACAGCAAGATCGTTTTGACCCACCTCCTAGAGAAATGGAAATAAAAACAAAAATAAACAAATGGGACCTAATGAAACTTCAAAGCTTTTGCACAGCAAAGGAAACCATAAACAAGACCAAAAGACAACCCTCAGAATGGGAGAAAATATTTGCAAATGAAGCAACTGACAAAGGATCAATCTCCAAAATTTATATGCAGCTCTATAACAAAAAAACAAACAACCCAATCCAAAAATGGGCAGAAGACCTAAACAGACATTTCTCCAAAGAAGATATACGACTGCCAACAAACACATGAAAGAATGTTCAACATCATTAATCATTAGAGAAATGCAAATCAAAACTACAATGAGGTGTCACCTCACACCAGTCAGAATGGCCATCATCAAAAACTCTAGAAACGATAAATGCTGGAGAGGGTGTGGAGAAAAGGGGACCCTCTTGCACTGTTGGTGGGATTGTAAATTGACACAGCCACTATGGAGAACAGTATGGAGGTTCGTTAAAAAACTAAAAATAGAACTGCCATATGACCCAGCTATCCTACTACTGGGCATATACCCTGAGAAAACCATAATTCAAAGAGTTATGTACCACAATGTTCATTACAGCTCTATTTACAATAGCCAGGACATGGAAGCAACCTAAGTGTCCATCGACAGATAAATGGATAAAGAAGATGTGGCACATATATACAATGGAATATTACTCAGCCATAAAAAGAAATGAAATTGAGTTATTTGTAGTGAGGTGGATAGACCTAGAGTCTGTCATACAGAGTGAAGTAAGTCAGAAATAGAAAAACAAATACCGTATGCTAACACACATATATGGAATAAAAAAAAAAAGTTCTGAAGAACCTAGGGGCAAGACAGGAATAAAGACACAGACCTACTAGAGAATGGACTTGAGGATATGGGGAGGGGGAAGGGTAAGCTGGGACAAAGTGTGAGGGTGGCATGGACATATATACACTACCAAACGTAAAATAGATAGCTAGTGGGAAGCAGCCGCATAGCACAGGGAGATCAGCTCGGTGCTTTGTGACCACCTAGAGGGGTGGGATAGGGAGGGTGGGAGGGAGGGAGACGCAAGAGGGAAGAGATATGGGGACATATGCATATGTATAACTGATTCACTTTGTTATAAAGCAGAAACTTTATACACACCATTTACACACCATTGTAAAACAATTATGCACCAATTAAGATGTTAAAAAATAATAATAATTGTACCTCCTTCATGAGCTTTTATGAAGATTAATTTAGTTATTGGGCATGTATTAAATGTTCGGTAAATGTTACAGGAAAAAAATCCTCTTTGAAAGCAGAGCACATGTACTTAGCGTGGACCTTATAATCCTGTGGTGTGAAGTTGATCTCAGGGGTGTGTAACCCCACTCTCTCCTCACACCACGTCAAACAGCCTCCTGAAGATGCTGTTCAGTGACTCCCGTGTGAAGTGGAGCCAGTACCAGGCCCTGCAAGTATAAGGTGACAGTGAAAATCAAGAAGAACAGTTACTGAAAAAAAAGCTATGCATTGTACATTGGAAATCTTACCTTTTCATAATTGGAATACAAATCTATGAATTTTTCACAGAGTGGTGACATAAGAAAAATCATTATGGTCCTCGATGAAATGAAAAAGGAATTCAAAGCATGTGGATTCTTTTTTTGTGGAGTACTATCTGAGAGCATGTGTGGCAAATGCCGTGTGGTACATATATGGGACTTGATGACTGATGTGGGGATTGGGGGGTGGGTGGTATGGCCTGGGTGAAATGGGAGCCAGGTAGGGGAGCAGTATCGCAGGACTGTGATGCTGGGAGAGGAAGCTATGAAAACCCAACCCAGAAATGAGTGCTGAAAAGCACATTAGTAAAAAACGGACTCCTTTTCACCTGATGAATTTGCTAATGAACGGTACCAACATCTGCAAAGAGCCCATTTTTAGTAAGCTTGGATTGACTTCTTTACTGAACTGGACCACTTCAAGGCTTTCTTCTCTGAAACTTGTTAAATGACAGAATCTGAAAGAATGCCTTTAATTCTAGTCTTAGAATCTTGGCCACGTGTCGGATGACCATTGATTTTCTACTACCACTAGGTCAAAAATTATATCCTTTAGTGACAAGTGATGTGTATAATGTTTATTATACAACTGGATTTTCCCAGGGATCCCTACTGAGACATAACCTGTCCTTCATTGTTTCCCCAGTAGTGTTGAGGAGGGAATTCTGCAACACCCCAGGCCTCTGAGAGCTGAGAAGTGTTCATTTCATCACCTCCAGAACTATGAAAATTCCCTACTCTTGGGTGGTGTGTAGGGTGAGGGAGAGTCTACACCATGAGGTGCTGAACATTGGGTTCTCTTTGTAAAGCCTAAATGTTAAGATACTTAATATGGCTCATGAAAGCTAGAAAGAAAAGCTGAAATAGTTTGAGAAGCATTGCTCTAGAATTATCTGTGGGGAAGAAGCAGTTTTGGTTTAGTTGGTTGTTTTAAATGTATTAGAGACCATAAATTGTAATGAAAATGAACTATTAGACAATGAAATTTTATTTTTTTATTTTTTTATTTTTTATTTTTTTAACATCTTTATTGGGGTATAATTGCTTTACAATGGTGTGTTAGTTTGAAATTTTATTTATTTTTAAATTTTATTTTTACTTATTTATTTTTGGTTGCGTCGGGTCTTCATTGCTGCGCATGGGCTTTCTCTAGTTGCGTCGAGCAGTGCTACTTTTCATTGCAGTGCATGGGCTTCTCATTGCAGTGGCTTCTCTTGTTGCAGAGCATGGGCTCTAGGTGCGTGGGCTTCAGTAGTTGTGGCATGCAGGCTCAGTAGTTGTGGTTCGTGGGCTTAGTTGCTCCACAGCACGTGGGATCTTCCTGGACTAGGGATCGAACCCGTGTCCCCTGCATTAGCAGGTGGATTCTTAACCAGTGCACCACCAGGGAAGTCCCTAGACAATGAAATTTTAAAGTCATACAAATACAAGCTCCATATTTTAATTATTGCATTCAGCATACATAAAAGTCATTCTGTAAAATGGCTGTAATATTTCTAAACCCTTTCTCTCAATTTCTGTACTTATCCCACCGTGAGCCTGGAACAGAAGATTCTGCAGATGGTCCCTAGTCCATGGACCACCACTTTGAGTAGCACCAGGCTAGAGAGTATTGAGAACAATACATTTTCTTCCACAACTTGGACCCAGCCTGGGACCATTTCAGAACACAGAGAAGTATGTGCATAGTTAGTGCTCACTTCAATGAATGTATCACCAGAAAGACACTGTATTGAAAAGTATCATGAGGGACAGAAAAGCCATCTCAAGATTTCAGTCAACTCATGATCCATAAGTAATCCGTTGATCAGGGCAAATTGTCCATGATCCTCCATCATCACTACTTTTAAGCGTGAAAATGCCTATTTCAGGAGCTATGTGGGCAGTCTAAAGAGCAGGGGAACTTACGGAGGGAAAAAAAATGTAACCTCTGGGTCTGGGTTGAAGGCAGAGCATAGGTTGGCCAAGTAGCTCGGGGCAAGGAGACCTTGATGACTCCATCTGATGGACATGCTGGACCAGTCACTTCAGGAGTCTCAGATGATGAAGCCTCTTTTCCCAGCAGAGAGGCAGCTCAGACTGGACAGAACCATTGTGAGTGTCAGGCCACTCTGAGACAGAAAATCACTAATTGGTTTGGTAAAGTGGCAGACCAAACTTCCTGGGTGAATTTGAAGGCCCTCTGACAGGCCAGAGAGTAGGTGTCAGCTACTTTTTAAGCAGCAAAAAGTGGAACCAGAAAAACCTTAAATTCTACTTTCAACTGGTGAAAAGAACTACATAGATAAAGTCTGTTTGAGGCATCCCATGTCCAAAGATGAGCAAATTTCTTGTTCTTCCTAAACAGTGGCTATAATTTTAGTAGCTTTGCAGTCTTTTGCTAACTTGGTGATGGAAAAAAATTTCATCTTCATTTTCCTGGTGTTATTGACTGCACATTTCTATTCCTATTCAATCAATATTTGGCCTAAGCCTTGGCAAAATACTTCTGGGGGACATTCCACCTGTGGTTTACATTTTACGATTCGACTTGTTTATAAATAAGCCCAGCTACAGGACAACAGTGGTTAAAGACCAGCCACCACCTGACCTCAGGGAGGAGGCAAGTCTACTTAGAAGCAGTCCAGCTTTCATGCAGACTTCTCATCCTAAGCAACATTGCAGCGTTGGTGCCACGAGGAAGGAAGTTGGAGCTTTATCATCAGACCTGTTTAAGCGAAAGACAGGATCGGTGATTTGGAGTTTGTTGCTTCCTATGATGAGAGAAGTTTATATTTCATTTGCACAGTATTTTTTAATAGCAACCTTATGCTAAGTCAACATATGCTTACCGTATAGATAATTGTCTCCAAGAATATTGATACATATGGAATTCTTCAGATAATTAATGCTTCAAACCAGGCATCAAGCTCAATTATCTAACCATTTCTGGTCCAAGATCAGATTTTAGGCACCATGCCTCTCCATTTCCATTTCTTTTTCATCTTGGAGGTAGCAAGAAATTTCTACCTCCAAGAATGGAATGGGGTGGGAGTTCATCCATCCCATTCCATTCTGTTCACAGATGAGGAAGAGATGGGGGATAAAAAGAGTTACCAAAGGCCTTACAACAAATTATGGAAAGAGTCTGGGTTCCATTCCCCCAGTTTGTTGTCCCGTGTTCTTTTAGGCATTACCTCCTGCTTCTTACAGAAGTCAGAGTTCATAAAAGAAACTCTGAATATAATTGCTGAGGACATATGGTCTCGAATTTATGCTACAAGATGCTAATCATTGCCTGCCTGCCTGCTCATACCCTCACTAAAGGAAATCAGCCACCCCGAATCCCCGCTGCCTTAGCAGCCAGATTTTGTACCTGTGACTCCTCTGACCCCGCTATTGCTAATTTGTCTGGGGATGACCATCCCACCCCACAGAGTTCATCCACAGAAGGGACAAAAGGTGAGATAGGACAATCAGATTCTCTCTTTCAGGGGGATGAATCAGGGAAGAGAGAAAGGTTACCTTTTGGAAGTGAGATCATGAAATTGAAATCAGAATAAGTGGAAAGATCACAACTGTGGCAAACAAAAACCATATGCAGTTCAGAGCCACGAGAGAGCAGGAACCCAAAGCAAGCAGGGAAGCCAGTGAGTAGAAAGAGAAGAAAACGGAGTCAACAGACAAAGCTGCCCACAGACCCTGCAACACGGGCTGCCATAATGACAGTAACAGCTACCACCAACACTGTTCTGGGCACTGCGCTGAACATCTTACCTCCATGAACTCACGTTAACCCTCTCAACAACCCAGGAGGAGCATATCAATTTATCTTTCTTTTCAGATAAACACACTGGGGCACAGAGAGGTTAATGAACTTGCTGAGGGTCACACAGCTCACTTCACTGCTGTAGTGCCTGCCAGTCTGTTGTATGCCACGTGATAATCCCTGATATAGTCCTTTAAAAAAAAATTGAAAATGTAGTTATTTAACCTCAACAATGATAAAAATAGAGTGTTTGGAAAATATTTGACTTGAAATGTTCAAGCCTATGATAGAGACTCACCTAGGAAAAGCATAATCACTTATGTATTTCATTCCTAATAGTCTTTATCTCTCAGTCCTTTACCTGAGTTAGAGTTGGAAATCTCGCCAGGCAGAACCAAGGTGGGCAGCCAGTAACAAAGATGGGGGACTGTGGGCTGCAAATCAGGTTCTTGTGATCTAACGTCTGGAAGGGAATATAAGACGGGGGTAGAAAGAAGAGGTTAAGTGGAAACATAGTTAAACGCAGAAGAGCCCACATGCCCAGCTTCTAACTAATTAGTCACAGGCGCCTACTGCGTGAGTTAGGAGCATGCGTGTTAAGCAAAGAAGCCAGTAAAATGCACAAGACTGAGTCACACCCAAACCTGGAAGTGTTCAGAGCATGACGGTGGGCAAAGGTAACCCCAGTGACTCAGTTCCTAAAGAATATCAGTGGGAACGTGGGGCTCTCAAGAGAGCCACAACCAAAGCTGTGGTCCTGAGGAAACAGCCCTCTCCAGAGTTTTGAAATATACAGCAAACTGGGAGGGCTATAGAATTTTAAATACCTGGGATTTGGGCAGTTGGTCAGAGGTCAGGAGGAGAGAGAATAACAATATTGATAAATGAATATTTATCAATCACTAAAAACAATGTTTCTCAAACCTTCCTTATTCTGAGTATTAGAATATAATTTGGAGCTGCTTATCAATCCATCTATTGATCGATAAACAAATAAAACCAAACCATCGGCCACAACCTAATCCCACCACAGCCACACTTCCAGGGAAGAGCCCTGGAAATCTGTACATCAATAAGCGTCTGGGTGATTCTCATCTTCAGAGTTTGGGAAGCACCACACCGATGATGATTGTCCTGTGTCATCCTCACCCTGACTCTTTCAGGTTGATAATATGCTACTGTATCCCTTTGCCAGATGGTGAACCTGAGTCCCAGAAACCCGCCATAGACTATGCAGTTGGGAGGTGATAGAATCCGGATGACTCCAGAGGCCCCGGTTCCTTTGGTTGAGAGTGTGATTTGCCAAACCTGTATGTTGCCCACTGGGTAGGAAGGGTCAAGGTGGGGCTTCTAATAGGAGGGCTCTGAGTCAACCCATTGCTAAAGGAGTTCAGGGCCCTGCCAGGCTCAGCTGGCCCCTCTATATCCCAATGTTTGTACACCTGCCAACTTTGAAAAAACTGGACATCACAAAATAGTCTTGAACAGAAAAGAGGCAAACGCAGACACAGGCCAGCAGGGGTTCAACCTGGAGTGTGCAGAACACGAGAAGTGTTTCCCTGTCCCAGGCCCACCGCTGTTCCCTGTGTGGCTGAGTGTGGCACACTTAGGGATGGGCTGTGGTCGGGGTTATGGTGAGGGAGGAAGGAGGGCATGGGGTGGGGGGACAGAGGCTGGGAAGAGAGAAGCTACCAGTATCTTTGGAATTATTTGTTTTCCAATGGTAGCTCGCCCTCTCCCTCTGGTTTCAGAAAGAGATTTTATGAGGCTAGACTTTGTAACTCCTCACACTTGTTGGAGGTGTTCCTCCCTGCCTGTTTCATCATGGTGATTAGCAATAAAATCCTTAAAATGAAAAGGACCTGTGATTTCTTTGGGAAAACAGCAGAGAAGGAGGATGTGGTTCTGTACTTTTCCAGCTGTGAGATCTTGGGCAATTTACTTGTTAGAGCTGTCATTCACTGGTAAGTGAGTGTGATCATATCTACCTCTTGAAGTTGTCTTGAAATTTAATGAAATATGTATGTAAAACACCTAGCATGTAAAAAATCCCTCATGAACATCAGCTCCTTCTTCATACATACCCTCTCTGTCTTCACCTCAGCTTCCGTCCTGTCCCTGTCAGCATCTTAATCAAGTGGATTATACCTCAAGTTCCAAATCCTTCCTGAGAGGAGCACAAAGTAAAGGAACGCAGTGAGAGTCTTTTTATGCACAGTGGCTTTCACACACTCAGAAACAGTGCAACAAATTTAAAGTTCTCCAAACCAAATGGGAAACCCATTCCCACCCCTCTACTCCCCCTGGGTCCCGGTCAATAGATCAGTATGTATTTCTTGTGTCTATATTATGTGGGATGTTGAAAATGTTCACTACTCCTGAATGCCTTAGACCCATATCTTCTCATCTTATCTTACTGGCAAAGACGTTTTATTTAATTAGCTTTATTCCCTCTTCCACAAGGAGGAACAAGTACAAGCATTTTATCTGCATTGGTTACCTTTGTTGTAAATTTCTTCTTGAAAGCTCCTTATTCATTCACTTATCTTAAAGTCTTGCTAAATACTTATTATGTAACTGAGATCTGATAATTGAGTGCTTCGTAGTGAACATCCATCCTTTCACGCTCAGTTTGAGTGGGTCGGCTGAATTGGCTGGTTTTCTGCGTTTGGCACTTTGTGTGGAAGTTGGTTTGTTCCTCTCTGAGAATAATTTCCGGACGTAAGATCTGGGGAAACTATTGAATCCTTACTGCGAAGCGAACTACTCTTCCTTGGGTAAAGTGACATCTCCAGAGGATGGCCGTCAGGTTGAAAAGAACACAGACCTGGAGTCACACAGACCTGGCTTGATTATCATTTCTACCATTTAATACCTACATTTTCTTCACCTGTAAAATGGGAAAAAGAATGCTTCCCATAAACATTTTTTGTGAGGATTGAATCAAATAGAAGGTCCCTGACATCCTACAAGGGTTCCACAGACCCGAACCTTTATTTTCTTCATTGGTATATCGCGAGAGACAAAAGCAGTGCCTGGGGCATAGTAGGGGCTCAATACATGTTTATTGAATGAATATTGAATCAATAATACTCAGTGAATGGGTAAATAAATATTACTGAATGAATAAATATATGTTGAATGAATGAATGACTCTTGGATAAATAAATAATAAATATTGAATGAATAAACAGTTTATAAAATTCTGCACCAGAAGAGAGACACGCACCCACAGACATGCAGGAGGTGTTGTTAATAGAAGCAGTAGCCACAGGCTCATTTGGCAGCCTCGAGACCGGTTCCATCCTCTCCCATCCTCTCCCATCCTCTCTTGGGCTGCTGTGTGCAGTGTTTCTCCCACCGAGGCATCCCCACATTTTATAGGCTTCTTCATGCCATGATGATGGCTTGGATCCAAGTGTGGGCTCCTTGGCTACTGTGTACAGGCTGTGTCAGGAATGAGGACGACTTCCCAGCACCCCAGGTGGATGCAGGTCACAGAGAAAAGTGAGGCTGGTGCCCTCTGGTACAGAAGTAGCCTTTTCATCCAATCAGGACAGCCCACGGTGTCCTTGCTGACCCAGGGCTGGGGTGAACTTGCCAAGTGATAAACTCTACTGAGATTCTCAAGAAAGCAGCCACTGCCTCCCCCAACTTCTTGAGCCGTTAGTGTGAGGATGCCCTTTTGCTGGTTCCCTGTCCCCTCGGCCTGGCACGCTGGGCTCCTACAGCTCCTTCCCACACCAAGGCCTTGGTTCTAGCTCCTGGGATGGGGAATCTCTGTAACTCTGGAATTTAACTTCCTAACTTCACAGAAACTCACTGAATGTCAGAGCCTTGGCTCCTTGTCAGGCAAGGTATAGTTCAGCTTCCTGGTTTTCTTTCCGCGGGGCTGAAAGCAAGGCCATCCTCCCTTGGGTGTTTTCAAGATCTGGGGCAAATTACACTGTATCTCCTGTCACCTCAGCCCCAGCATCCCTGCCATAAGCCACATCTTTTTATCTGGTTAAAATGAACATCAAAGGCAGCCGTAAAGGAGAATAAAGAGAGAGGAGACATCACAAAAGGGGCCTTGGGGGGCAGAGAACGGGGGGAGAGAAAGGCAAGAGAGGGCCCTTGCCGGTGGGACTGTGTCCACCCCTGTGGGGAGGAGGAGGGAAGGTTCTGAAACGGGAGGGTCCCAGTGCCTCAGATTTTGTTTTTGTGCAGGAAGCCCCCATCTCGATTGCTTTTTCCTCTGGCCTTCTGATCTCCACTGCAAATGGAGCAGGGAGCGTGAGGGGCACATAGGACACAGAGCCCTGGGGGACGGTGCTGTGGAGAGCGTGTTCCAGGCCCCTCATCTGCATGCTCCAGGGCAGGTGCCCACCGTCCTGCCTGTGTCTTCCAGGCAGCCCAGCCCCTCCATGTCTGCTAGTTACTGGAAAATAAGAAAAGACATGTCCCCTGCCTTAGTACTGCCCACATGCTACCACCTGGCAGCGCCTCAGGATTTTATGACAAATAGGAATGAATAATTAACAAATCATTTGAGCTGTTACCAAAAGCCTGAAGAGAACAGCAGCGTCTCAGCTCACGCCACCCCAGACAGGCCTTGACAGTGTTTCCTCTCTTAATAAAGGCTGCCTGAGATGCCGGGTCTCTGATAACAGCCTCGGGGCCGCCAGGGGACCAGATCACTCCTTCCTGGGTTCTGCTTCTCCCTGGGCTGCTGGCAGGAGAGCGAGACAAATAGAGCTGGCGTCTCGACTTTCTTTCAGTTCTGCCACACTCTTCTGTCAGAGACCAAAGTCTGGGGGGGACTCATGAGCTCCATCAGAGAAGTGGTTAAACCAGGGACTGGGGGGCAGCTTTATATATCCCCACCCTAGGGGACATTGGGCATTGCCAGGAGATATTTGATTGTCGAAACCGGAAGGGGGTTGCTGTCGCTACTGGCATCTAGTGGGTAGAGGCCAGGGATGCTGCTAAACATCCTCTCGTGTACAGGACGGCCCCCACCAGAAAGCATTATCTCACCCGCAATGTCCACCCTGCAGCAGAGGAACAGAATGATGTGCCCCCCGTCGTGGTTCAGTGCATCCTGGTGCCTGGAGTGAGCCCAGGACTGAAGAAACGTGGGCTCCCTCGAGTGGTGACTTACACTATGACAGGCAGAGAGAAAGGCACAAGGCACAAAGCGGCAGGGGGTTCGGATAGCAATAGAGTGTGTGTGAGTGTGTGTGTGTTTTAAACAAGTCATTTTATCCATCGCAAAATCTGCTTTGCTTGATGGTGACAGCAATTTTCATGAATCATTAATGAGCCATTTTCTTCTCTCCATGTTGTTAATATCTATGCAGAGGCTTTTGAGTTGAGAGCAGATTTCTTTCTGATTAGTCAGAGTGTTTATTTTTTGAAATATGTTCTTCTCACTTAGCGGAGCACTTGAGTGTGAATTCGTGTGCTTTCTTTCTGTTTGTTTTCTTCCTAACTGAAATCTCCAAGACCTTCCATCATGTTTCCTAGTCCTTCTTTTGGAAAAAGAACATTCGAAGCAGCCAGAATGGACAGCTCGTAGATAATACTTCCACTTACATAAATATATATTTTTTAAATTATTTTTTTTTTGCGGTACGCGGGCTTCTCACTGTTGTTGTCTCTCCCGTTGCGGGGCACAGGCTCCGGACACGCAGGCCCAGCGGCCATGGCTCACGGGCCCAGCCGCTCCGCGGCATGTGGGATCCTCCAGAACCGGGGCACGAACCCGCGTCCCCTGCATCGGCAGGCGGACTCTCAACCACTGCGCCACCAGGGAAGCCCTCCACTTATATTTTTGGCGGGGTGAGGATAGGGGTTGGAAGGTAATGGTATGGTT
Source organism: Leucopleurus acutus (assembly GCF_964270905.1). Lineage (NCBI taxonomy): Eukaryota > Metazoa > Chordata > Mammalia > Artiodactyla > Delphinidae > Leucopleurus > Leucopleurus acutus. Next base: position 63,881,963 of record NC_139150.1, on the reverse strand, counting down.
CCATTTCTAACTGTATGAACCCTAAATAGTGAAAATCTTGCACAGTCCACTCCAGTGTATCTGCAGTGAAGAGTTTGTAAAATATGTCTTGTCTATGACCGACTGGTTTCCCAACCAAGCAATACTTTTTTTTTTTTTTTTTGCCTTTAGCTACTCTGGTTTTTTTCTAATTTAATTTAATTTAATTTTATATTGAAGAGGGCGTGGAGAAAAGAGAACAAGCAATACTTTTTTAATGGATTATTTAACATCTAACTGACCTTTCTCATGTATGTAGTAGCCTGTCACCATGTCACTCTCATGTTCATAGTCACAGTACTCATATTTATTGAGTAAATCCCACACGACAGGTACCATGTAACATTCAGTAATTCATCCAACCCTCATAATGATCATATGAGGTAATATTGCTGCATTTTACAGATGAGGAACTGGACACATAAGAAGATAAGTAACTTCACCAGATCACTGAGCCAGCAAGTAAGCAGTCGCGACAAGAATCCAGGTCTGTCAGCTCCCAAAGCATGCTACCTATCCCACTGAAATTTTCAGGGCTCTGGTCAATCAGAGCAGCTCTCCAAGCTGGCCCTCGGGGTCTCCACCAAGCTTGCGACCCCTTCCATCCAGCCTCCATGCTTGTAACCCTCTCTTCATAAGCCCTCTGTTTCTGAGATCATTTCCTGGCTGGGCCCACATCAACTTGGCTCCTTCTTAACTTGTGGTCAGCATGCTTCCTTTCCTCACCAGAAATGCCCTCCGTTTTCCTCCTAACACTTGAAGTTCTGTTTTTGCTTCAAATCTCAGTTCCCACCACCACCATGAAGGCTTCCCTTATCTTTCCCGTTATGAGAATGCACACTCTCTAGGTTTGGATGCAAGCCTGCCTGAATCTGAGGTCCTGGCTCTTTCCACAGACTGCTTTGCCTAAGAGAGAAAACATAACCTATCTCTGCCATTCACTGGTTTTACAATACAAGTTTCTGTGCCTCCTTCCTTACCTGCAAAATAAACCAAGTAGACTGAATTAAAATACCCAATCCAATTCACAGGATTGTTGCAATAAATACATGCGATAATGCAAATGAAAACTCTTTGTAAGAGTTTGTTAGATTATCACCTATAAGGCATTGTTAGATTATCACCCTGATCTTTCTTTTTCAATTTTTATTACTTGCATTTTTTTTTTATTCTCCACCTAATCCCACCAGTTTTGTTCAGTTGTGTACGAAATAGGTCGCTAGTGATGGGTTGGCAAGAAAGCGGGCTTTTTTTTCCCGTTTTCCAGGACTTTTCACTGCAGAAATGCAACATGTGATCTGCAGCCTCAGATGCCAACACAGGTTGTATTTTTAGAAAAGAAGGGAGAAAACAAAACGACTTCAATGATGTAAACTATCTGAATGGCCCTTATATCCCCCAAAATACAGATTTTAATAAAATATGAGGAAAATCCACTTAATTATGCTACTCGACATGGGAAAGGGGGTTATAGATTTTCTTTGTCATGAACAGCATCACCATCCTGACATTGATAGGTGAAGAGAGTGACTGTTTTTCTAGGGTATTTATTAAATGCACAGGGGAATATTCCTGTTGGGATTTTCCCTGGAATTGCATTGGCTACTTCAGAAAGAGCTGACATCTTTACATGTTGAGTCTCTCCATCTGAGAACACGGTATAGCTCTCTATTCAAGTCTACATTTATATTCTTTGGTGCTTATGCCCATAAAGACATCTATATATTTTGTTAGATTTATTCCTAGCTAGTTGCAGTTTCTCATGCTATGGCCATAGGCTGTATTTTAAGTTATACTCACAGGTTTCACATCCTTGTGTTTTGGTAAAACAGTCCCACTCTCTGAATGTCAACTTTTGAACAGTTGTTGGACACACACTCCCCGCACAGGAACCACTGTGGCTGGCCTTGGCAACAAATCAACACAGCGTGCTCTCTTGCCTTTGGGCAGCACTGCATGATTTTTAATGATTATAGCTCAATGAAAAATTAATACAGCAAACTGACGGGCTCTGACTCTGTGCTGAGATCCCCAGAACTTTCTAATAGGACTGTGGCCCCTCAGTCCTGGTAGACAAGAAAAATCTCACTTTAAAGGAGAGAAAATTTTCCCAAATGAGAGTCCCTTTAAGAAATCTAAAAGCCAAGGATAAAAATCGAACAGGCCTATGCCTTTCTTATTGGTTCTGCACATTCTGGAAGAATTCAGTGATGTACCACACAGTACACTGGGCTGGGAAGCAGAAACTAGAGGATGTGTTCTATCAACCTAAAGCACTGATTGCACATAAAGATTTTTGAGTAATTTGAAAATAATTTAAAACCTATTTCTATTAATATAACCAGATAACTTATGAGCTAGAATGCAAAATTTGCAGGTATATGTTTTCTAAAGTGCCAGGGCATGCTACCCGGGTTTCCTAGAGGTCCCCATCCAGTCCCCTCTGCCTTTGGTGCTCTTTGGAGCAAATGCCTGTATGCCCTGGGAGGAAGTGTCAGCAAGGATGTACATGCATGACATTCGAATCCAGTTCTCTCCTTGTTTTGCCATCCCTTGGTTGCTCATTGGACTCTTCTGGAAGATTCCTTGATGCTTTTCGTACACCTTTGTACCATTTGGGGTCAGTGGCCCTAGAGCACCCACTTAAAACCTGGAAGAGTAACTGTCACAGCCAAAGTTTCCACGACTTACAGGGAACAAAGGGCGGACCTGGATCACAGAGTATGGTCTTTGGCTTCCTGTGTTTTGTGTTAGTACCTAAGAGGGACCAGGGTGGGCTGACTGATGGAACGGGGAGGGGAAGACACGCACTGTTGCCTGTACTTCTATGGGGGAAGAAACACTGTAATTCTACGGGGGGGAAAAGGACTCCTGCTGGCTTCTGATCTGTAAGATTAGGCCTGGCAGAAAATATCCACTGTGGTGGAATTTTACAAAGTCGATTCATTGGCTACGGCACATCTGTGGCCAAGTACTATCTGCTTTTCTTTTGCATGATTTCTCCCTATCACCTGTGTTACTCTATCCCCGTTGCCACCTCATGGTTGGATTCCTTCAACACTGGTTCATTTGTATTCTTATTCAAGAAACATTTAGCATGAGTCAACTCTGCTGATTTTTGGACCAAGCATGGGGGTCCCTCAAAGCACTCACAATCTACTGAAGGAGATGAATGTATTAATGACCAATATAGTGGTGCCCCCGACCTGCAGTTTCAGTTATCTATGGTCAACCAGCAGTTCAAAAATATTACATGGAAAATTCCAGAAATAAACAATTCATAAGTTTTAAATAGTGTACCATTCTGAGTGATAAAATCTCGCAGCCTCCTGCTCTGTCTGCCCAGGTGGTGAATCATCCCTTTGACAAACTTATTCACTTACACTCTAACCACCCATTAGTATAGGAAAAAACACAGTATATTATATATGGTTCTGAACTATCCTCAGTTTCAGGCATCCACTGGGGTCTTGGAACATATCCCCCATGGACAAGGGGGGAGCTACTGTAGTGGGGTAAGGACTACCATAGAGAATAGTGTGGGATGTTAAGTGACTGTGGAGAAGACTAGACCTAGCCAGTTTGGGGCGTCAAGGTGACTTGATATTTAATTACTGAAAAACAAGGTGGGGGAGGGGAGGGGGCAAAGTGAGACTTCTAAGGTTAAAAAAAAAAAGGAAATGTGGCAGATGAGCAGATATATGTTAAGGTCGAGAGTGGAGCTTGGTTCCTAAAGGCAAATTCAGGATAAAAGTAGAGAGAAGAGGGCTTCCCTGGTGGCGCAGTGGTTGAGAGTCCACCTGCTGATGCAGGGGACGCGGGTTCGTGCCCCGGTCCGGGAAGATCGCACATGCTGCGGAACGGCTGGGCCCGTGAGCCATGGCCGCTGAGCCTGCACGTCTGGAGCCTGTGCTCCGCAGCGAGAGAGGCCACAACAGTGAGAGGCCCGCGTACCGCGAAAAAAAAAAAAAAAAGGTAGAGAGAAGAGTGAGGAATGAAGCTGGAATAATGAAGCCTGAGTGTTATATTAAGGAGCTCAGATTTTATTATTCTCAGGTCAATGGAGAGCCGTGGAAGGATTTTAAGCAAGGGAATGACATGATCAAATGTATGTGTTAGTTCACTCTAACTGCAATGGGGGAAATGGATTATCTACACATTCATTTACTTTAATTATTGTAAGTACATATAGGTCCACACGTAGAATATTATGGTCATTTATTACGTTGAGTCTGGATTTGTTTGTTTTGTTTTGCTTTCTACAAGTCTGATATTACTTTATCTGCAGTAGGAACAGCTCTCTTTCAAAGGATGTTGACGTCAATTAGTTTTAACTGATCTGTCACTTTTAATTTAATTTTGTGAATAGGTAATAGATGAAAATGGTTCAAAATTGAAAAAGTGCAAAGGATAGACAAGAAAAGTGTCACTTCCTCCTATTCCCAGCTATCCAGTTCCCCTTCCCACAACAACCAATGCTATTAGTATCTTGTATGTTCTTATCTAGAAGTTTTTACTTATGAAAACTATGTGTTCAGATGTTCTTTATAAGATATATTTGTTTATACATTCTTTTTTAGCCTTTTTAAGATCAATGGTAGTGTACAATGCACATTATCCTTTCCTTTCCTCCCTCATGTAACAGGATTTGGACATGGTCTTACGTCAGGATTTAAGAGTTTTCTCATTGGTTGTTACCACTACTTAGTGTTTGGTCGTGAACCTGTACTCTAACTTATTTAGCCATCTGCCGGTAATGGACCTTCAGGTTGTTTCCAGTCTTTTGCTTTTGTAGACAATGCTGCAATTAATGATGTTGCCATTGTCATTTCACACATGTGCAGGTGCATCTCTAGTATAATTTCCCAAAAATGGGATGGTTGGGTCAGACTATGTACTTAGGTAATTTTGATTGCTGAGACCAAATTTCCCTCCATAGAAGCTGTACCAGTTTAGACTCCACTAGAAATGCTTGAGTTTGCCAATACAGTGTGTTATAATACTCCTAGATCTCTGAAATCCGATAGGTAAAAAATGCCCTCTTACTTTAATTTTGATTTGCATTTGCATATAATGAGTAAGACTGAGCCTCCTTTCATATGAATAAGAGCCAGCTGATTTTCTTGTCCTTTCAAGTATCTGTTCATACACCATTCTCATTTTCCTATTGGGTTATTGGTCTTTTGCATATTAATTTATAAAAGTTATTTATCTAAAGACAAAGAAAAATTACTCCCATATTCGTGATAAGAATTGAAAATTTGTTCCAAGTTTGTCATTCGTGTTTTGACTTTGTTATGGTGATTTTTTCCATGCAGAAAAGTTCATTGTTAGGTAGTTGAATTTAGCCATCGATTATTTTATAGGCCTTCAAAATTTGTATAACAGTTTAAAAAGTCTTTCCCATCTCAAGATTCAAAACAAACCCCCTGAGGTTTCTTTGAGTACTTCCACAATTTCAGTTTTTATGAAGTGAGAGGTATAAAATCAAAATTTGACTATTTTTACTACAAGAGATGGTCATATGGTTCAGTCTAGTACATTCAGTTCTTTGAACTGCATGGAATTTATTCTGGTGCAAGATAGGAGGTCAAGTCCAACCTAATGTTTTTGTAGATGTCACCTCAACTAAGTAAGCCATCTTTCCCCACTGATTTTTTAATGTCACCTCTCATCTACTAATTTTGCAAATGAAGTTATACATGTTTCTGATCTTCAAAACTCTTCCATTGAGCTGCCTGCCCAAATTGTTCTTTTAATTATTTAGATTTTACATGTTTTAATATCTCCTTATTATTGTTTTTCAGAATTTTCCTGTCTTTTCTTATGTATTTCTCCATCATCTGAATTTAGAATTTTCTACCCTAGTTCCTAAAAAAAAAAAACTAATAATAATCTTGTTTGTAATTTTATTAAGATCACTTTGAATTTATAGACTGAGAGTGAATTGCCACTTTTATGATGTTGCGTTTTCTGAACTGGTTTCTTAACTGTTTCCAGTCTCTGAGTTCTCTAACCCATGCCTTCTGCACTCTGCCACCTGACTAATCTGCCTCAAGCATCAACCTCATTAATTCCCATCCCTGAGTTTTCCCAATCCAGCCCTTTGCTTGTTTTCATGTATTTTCCCTTCAGAAATCTGCCATGTCCTCTTCTCACCCCACCACTAACTAAAAGCCCTGATAAATTCCCTTGTTCATCCAGTTCACATCTTCAAGTGAAATCTTGCTTGGCTAGTGTGACGCTCTACTGTTCCCTCACTTCCATGAAATCACTGTTTCCACCTCACCAGCTGGCACTCAATTATGCATGACTTTTTTTACACACATGTATTTAACCTGAGTGGCTTAGGTTTCAAAAGCAGATAATTAAACATTGAATTACATTTACATTAAACCCAAACTTCTGTGGTTGAAATAATGACGCGCACTCAGATTCCTATTACTTTAGACCTGCGTATGCCTGAACTTGTGTGTCTAGATCATATAATCTCTACGGATTGATTCAGTCTGTCAACAAATAGGTATTGCATGCGTACCGTGTGCCAGACATTCTGATAGTCATTGGATATTTGCATCAATCAAATTAAGCAAAGTTAAGCAACAACAACAGATAACCCCTAATCATAGTGGTTTATAACCATAAAAGTTCATTTTTTGCTCTTGTTACATGTCCATCCCCGCTCGGCTTTGACTCCACTCCAAATCTTTATTTCAGGACTCAGGTTAAAGGAGCTGCCCTACTTGGGCTATGCTGGTCTCATGGCAAAGGGAAAAAGCAACAGTAAAGCCATGTGGAAACTCTTAAAGCTTTTCCTTAGAAGTGGCACGTGTCAATTCCACTCATATTTTATTGGCCAAAACAAGACACGTGACTAAGCTTGAGATCAACAGAACTGGAAATAGACTGCTCTGAGAGGACGGCGCCCTTTAATGAAAGGCATTGAATATTTTTAATAGGTGGTACAATGTACAACAGCAATAAATTCGTGAAAGAGACAGGTGTAGTACTAATCTGACAGAGCTTATAAACTAGCAAGAAATGTGGACATTAACCAAATAATAACATAATTGTGACAAATGCTCCAAAAGAGAACTAGAGGATATTAAAATGAGTTAGCCAACATAGTCTGGGTGGTTTAAAAGACCCCCTTCCTACCATCACCAAGAGATATTTCAGAGTTAATAGAAGTTAATTAGGCAAGAGAAAGGGTTGCCTCCTAGTCAAATGCTTTGAATAACTTGAAGTCATTCAAGACTCTTGAACATACTAATTTGACCAAGATGGGCAGAATTTGCATACTTCTATTTCACAGATTTTCTGCATCTAAATTCAATAAGATAATCTCCTCGAAGGTTCAGAATTTCACAACTCCTTATTAATATGTTTTTCCCATATGACAGGTCAGATATAATATTATAATTACATTATTATGTTGACATTTTCATTGGTTTTGAGGGACCCTAAGTGACAACTTATAATTAGACTGAGATGTACCATTCCACATGTGGCTACACTACCTGTATATTCACAAAGTATGTGTAATACATGTTGTACTTTCTTCGGTCTAAAAATGTAATGCCATTTACAAAAGAAGTTGGTAGTAATTATAGAGCGAGGGAATGGTTTAATCATTTCGAATGGGAAGGTACCCTATCCCTAACATGTAGTTATTCAACTATTTCCACTTTCAGAAAATGATGATACTCTCAATTATTTACTGAGAAATAAATGAGTAAACTAATAATGATGCTAGGGTCTTAGTCTTCCTTTCCTAATGGATGCCTCAGAAGAGAGCCTTTGTAATTCCGTCTCCATACCATATGTCTCTGTTGACATTAAAGTGCTTAGTTCCAAATGAGTTGGCTTCCTTCAAGCATCTTAATTCAAGAGTGGATGATTAGATCTTAAGCTAAAAACCGATTAGGATGTAAGCACTTGTGTTTTTGAAAGGTATTAAGGGAACATCATAGTATGGTTGGAGATAAATTCTCCCTATCTAGTATTGGGTTGGCAAGAATTTCATTTCATCTTCAAACATAACTGACTAACTTCATGTCAAAGTTAAGCACAGAATGAGAAATCTGCCAAGTGTTTGTTATATAAATACACAGCCTGGATGGTGTCAGTTTTTATCCTCTGCCAAGAGTAGTTTCAGAGATATTGTCTCTGAGCAGAGGTAGTTAGAGAAAACCAAGTATCTTTTCCATGCAAAAAACACCCTGAACAAGATTCGGCGCTCAGAGCAGGAACCCACTTTCATGGGACTGCTAAAGTCAGTGCCACATTGTGGTGGGATTCTGAACCCATGAGGTTTCTTAACAGGCACCATGGTACAAAGCAATCAGTGTGAGTAGAAAAGAACAAATCATATTGCAAATACTTCCAATCCCTCTGAGAAAGCACATTCTGATCTAAATAAAACCCAGTGCTCTGATTGTTCCTGCTTTTATTTAACCACTTGTGTGGTCCAAACTGATAGAATTCTCCCCCTCATCCTGTTAATTTGCTTTGGTCCCTATGTAACCCCATCGTCAGCGGGGCACCGTGATCTTCATATTGGGAATGGCAAAATCATTTGACAACCATCTGCCTAGTGTTTTGGCAGACGTTTGTTTAGCTTACAGAGCTACTGCCAAATTGGGACTCCTCATCAGGGATAGACGTTTCAACTAGGGAATAAGGCAGAATAGACTGTAACGTCCCAGGATTGAGATTTCCTCCTTAGGTTCCGACAGGTGGCCTGTAAGGCTGCTGACTTTACCACTCCTTAAGAAAGACAAGATGAACTTAGCATCATCTAACTTGAAAGGCATGAGCCAGTTTCTCCCTCCCTCCCTCCCTCTTTTCCTCTCTACCTCCTTCCCTTGCTCCATCTTTCCTTCTCCCTTTCTTTCTTTTTTACATTTTTATGTAAAAGTGCCATGGATACAATGAACCGGTAAAGGTGGGCTTTGATTAAAACTGCTTGGGGAACTTAAGGAGCTTGTGCCTCTAACTATATAATCCCTCATGTTTTCCCTCTTGGTTCACATCAGCTGTAGACAACTCTTTTATTGCTCATTAGAAACACAGATAACCACGAAGGAATAAGAAAGAAATGCTTTCTGATAACAGGAATGTAAATTGCTACAGGAAAACGTCAGATTTATATGTCCAAGTACTTATTGACTTAAACATGAAAAATTAGAGCAGACCTCCCAGATTAATTTGTATTGATAATATCTCTTAACTGCATCCTCTGCCATCCTCATGGAGCTTTGAGTCCCATAAAGATATTATCTGGTCCAGACATGAAAATTAAAATAGGACCATAGGTTCAGAACTTGAAAGAAATAAGGGCACACTTGAAAAAAGTAGACTTCATGAAAATTCAAATTTTCATGAAAATTCAAATTAAAACATTGAGAACTGATATCTTGGTGGGACTGAGGATGGGTAATAGATGCTGCATTATAAGAGAAATATCCCCATTAGGATGAGTTTTCATGCTCTAACTCAAAGCGGAGATGAAAGAAATCTTGAGTCACTGGAAGTTAATTAAATTGTACAAACAAACTCTAAAATATTATGATAGTTATGGGACAATTGGGTGATTGGACATTCACAAACTACTGTCAACTTGTTTTAGACCTGAAATGGTATTGTGGTTTTGTTTCTTAAAAAGTATTTATCTTTCAGAGATACATATTGGAGAAGTCGTAATATTTTGGAGATATATACTAAAATATTCATGAAAAAATTCTATTTCAGCTTTGATTTGCTTCATAATAATATTGGGAGGAGGAGTATATGGGAATATATATAAAACAGAATTGGCCAAGAGTTGATCAATATCGAAGCTGGGTGATGGACACATTAAATCTTCAGTATACTATGCTGACTATTTTGTTCATGTTAAAAATGCTTCATAATAACTTTTTAAAAGAAAGAAAACATAAAGTATATTAGGTACACAAAGATGTAATAAAGAATAATCTGGTAAACACTGTCCAGCTAAAGAATTAAAACATAGAAATGTAGTTGAAAAAAATTACAAAGCAACTCTTTTACTTCATCTGTCTGGCTACATTGGTGGTGTCCCATTGGGAAGGTGGCGGCCGGTGATGACTCATTAAAATTGGTAAGACCTCAAGTGATTACTCCAGCGAGGTAGAGAGATCAGTCCTCAATGAGGCAACGTGGTACCTGCCGTGGAGCTAACTCAGGTGTAAGAATCAAAAACACCTGGATCAGAGGCTTCCCTCGTGGCGCAGTGGTTGCGGGTCCGCCTGCCGATGCAGGGGACGCGAGTTCGTGCCCCGGGCTGGGAGGATCCCACGTGCCGTGGAGCGGCTGGGCCCGTGAGCCATGGCCGCTGAGCCTGCGCGTCCGGAGCCTGTGCTCCGCGACGGGAGAGGCCACAACAGTGAGAGGCCCGCGTACCGCAAAAAAACAAACAAACAAAGAAAAAACACCTGGATCAAAATCCCTGCTCTAACTATAGCTGTGTGACCTTCGGTAAAGTTCCAAACTTTCTGACTCTCATTACCTCATATATGAAAGATATGTTTAGCAATACCAACCTTGAAGGATTACAGTCAATGTCTGTAAATCACATAGTTGGCACTGGCCAGATAGTAGCTATTTTATTTGATGTTTTGAAAGAAGACATTTGGACATTTCTCAACTGAAATATATGAGCATCCCTGAACAAGCAGTGAATAAATACTTTATGCCTAGTCGATAAAACAAAGTCCAGTTTGCTGCTAATCAAAGGAAAGGAGAGCATCACTTTGACAGAGTTTTAGTAGCGTGCAGGAGAGGGGAGGGCAAAGTCAGGTTATTTATGAGTTGAGGGGTCTGAGTTAAGGTTGATCTTTCAGTGCAGTATAAGGGGACACTTAATTAGAATTGGGCAACATTTATTAAATTATGGTTAAATATTGGTGGACACAGATTTGGGAAGATTTCAAAAGGAGTCCTGAGGAGTAAATCATTTTTTGAAGCTATTTATTGTCCTGAGAAAGGGGTGCTGAATGGAGAAAGAATAAATGAATTTGGGGAAAGTTCTTGAAATGAACAACAACATTACCTGCAACTTCAGCTTCCTGGACAAGAGTTTCCTGAAAAAGTAAAGTTAGATTAAATGCAGTCAAACAGTAAATTGTGTTCATGTAAATAGTAGGCTGAATGGGTATAGGTGATTTTTGTTCTCATTTATATAGAGGCTGTAAGAAATATTTTTGTCATTTGCATTTTTATATTTTGGCCCCCACAGGTGCAGGGATTACATGATACAATAATGCATTTCAAAAAGAAGTAACCTCCTTTATGATCATACTTGCAACTCATACATTTGTCCCTTCATTGGAATGTTTCAGATTGTCCTTAAAATACTCATAGCTTTATGCCAGAGATCCTCAACCTTGCCTGCACATCACAGTCACTTGGCGATATTCTGAAAGCCCCAAAGCCCAGGTCCCACCTCAGGCCAATTAAATTAGAATATCTGGAGTGGGACCTGGGTGTCAGTAAATTTAAACTCTCCCAGTGATTCCAATGTGCATCTAAGGTTGAGAACAACTGCTGGACACCTAGCGGGAGAAGTAAAACCTTGGCTGGGGAATTATTAGATCCTGACACTAAATGCTGACCGCTGAACTTTAGTATAAATATTAATAATGACACAGGTGTTAGGGACAAACATCCTGCCCTTTAAAATCTGAATTCAAATTGTGTCAGATTTCTCAGGGGCTTAAAGTTCATGGCAACCTTCATCTTTGATCAGCCATTCCACCAACTTCCTTTTCCTTACTGTCTTATCATAGTGCTGTGCCTTTATTCCACTCTAGCATTAACCCAAACTGGGAGCCACTCCATTTCTTTGATTGGCACATGTACCTCACCATCCCAGCAACTCCCGACTCCACACACATGCTCATATAAAACTTCTGCAAGTGTAGCTGACATGGCTGGAGACTGGGAAGATAGAAGAGGTTTTTCATTGCAGAAACATGAAAACCTTAAAGTGGAATATCAGGTATCGATGGTCTGGAAAGTCATTGGGCCACTTTGCATCCTGCACAGGTACCACCCCACCCACCTTTCTTCTCCCACTCTCTTTCTTCTTTCCTCTTCTTGCAAGGCAAAATAGAAATTCTTACTGTTGTCTTATGCAGAGCATTCTAGTTGTTTCTAGCCTTATCCCTATACTTAGCTTTGGAATTCCCTTTGCATATCCAAGGACTCATTACTGTCCTCTGATAAACAAGGAAGCATCTATTCCGGGCAGTACCTTCCCCATCCCCGCTAGATCCTTTAAGGAAAAGAAAGCGCTGGAAAAATGTTACTACCATTCCCATGGGAATTACGACAGTCCCTACCCAACTTCTTCGAATACATAAACAGTTAAATCAGTTTAGATTTTAAATAAAAACTTTTTTTTCTACAATAATTTAGTTCCTTAATTCAGCTAGTAGCTGTGCCTACTATGGAAGGTGCTAAGAGATACGTAAGTAGATGACAAATCTTCCTCAAAGAATTAGTTTAGTTGAGGACGTAAGACAGAATCGTAAGACATAGTTAAGGTTTATATACTGCAAGAAACTACGTCTGGTGAACTTAGCTTCCAAGACGTTATTTCGGTTCATTGGCCGTTAACTTTTTGATATCCATATACTCAAATATTGTATGTTTGCCAAGAACCAGGCTTTTTCTCAATCCCATTTGTATGGTCAAACCACAAGTTGCATACTTTTTTGACTCTTGGTCAAGTTTCCTCTGATTTCATTGGTCAGAAGCACAGATCAGTATGGCTCAAAGGATGAATAGAGAACTTCCATTTCCAGGGTAGGTACCTGGGTCAACCTTCCTTCTGTAGACAATTAAAATTCTTGTCTAAAATATATCACCATCTTAAATCTATCAATGAACTCTCAAGAAAGGAAGGAACTTTCAGCCCAGGAACTGAGGCCATTTGTTGAACCAGATGAACCCGAATTTCTGTTTTCATAACTTCCAAGGTACGGGGAATGGGAGACAAATCCCAGGGCTGACCAAGATGAAGAGTCCACAAACTTTTATTCCAAAGGAACTGTACCTTCAGAGTAAAAATGACCTGGAAGTAGCTCTTCCACTTCTCTATACTCCCACCCTCAATCAGAGGACTGCTAGGGGAAAAAATACACTGTTTTTAACCTCGACAGCTGAGAGAAGGTGAGAAAAGAAAAGAAACAGTCACTACTGGGAACTTGAAACTACAACTTATCTCAAGTTTACAGCCTGAATTCACACTCCCTGAGTGGCCTGAAGAGCCTCAAGCCAAAAATTTAATTGACAGTGACCCCAGACTAGTCATGCCACAGAAAAGCAAGGTAGAAACAAATGCAGATCTTCTCTGAAGAACACATCTTCTTTCCCAGCCCCAAAGAATTCTCATGAAAACAACTCCAAGAATAATGAGCAGACTGCAATAAAAATTAACTAAATGCACGAGGAAATAAAGCACCATGAGCAAGAGTTAAAACAAAAACCCCATATACACAGAACAGACACAGACTCCTAAGGACTTCAGAACATAGAAGGCTAAGATACAGATTAGAAAAAAACTGTTTAATATTTTTAAAGAAATGAAAACTTTGGAAATATGTGCAAGAAATAATAAACTATAAAATGTGAAGCAGCACATTTTAAAAGAATTAAATTGAACTTCTAGAAATGAAATATAAAATTCTTTAAATAAAAAACTCAGTGAAGTAAGGAATTATTGTTGGTTTTCTTAGGTGTGATAATAGCATGATGGTTCTCCACCAAAAAATAAATCTTCTCATCAATTAGAGATGAGTGCCAATCAAATGCCATTTCAGATGAAAGTATATGATATCTGGGATTTGCTTTAAAATGCTCTAAGAGGGCTTCCCTGGTGGCGCAGTAGTTGAGAGTCTGCCTGCCGATGCAGGGGACACGGGTTCGTGCCCCGGTCCGGGAAGATCCCACATGCCGCAGAGCGGCTGGGCCCATGAGCCATGGCCGCTGAGCCTGCGCGTCCGGAGCCTGTGCACTGCAACGGGAGAGGCCACAGCAGTGAGAGGCCAGCGTACCGCAAAAAAAAAAAAAAAAAAAGCTCTAAGAAAAATTTGTCTGACGTTTGTGGGGAATGTTAAATAAAATTATTAAAATATTGATAATTATTGAAGCTGAGTAATGGGCATGTGGAGTTTTTTTTAGATATTATTCCCTCTACTCTTGTGTACGTCTGAAAGATTATATAATAATGTTTGCTTATTTAAGAGACGAGTGTATTTGCTTAGCTATTGTGGGCCCAGCTATTTTTATTATGTCCATTAAATTAGCTTTTTAAAGCACGATTTTTTTAAATGTATGATTATATTAAGTAATTTCAAGTCATATTACTGCAGGTATAATACACATACACATTTTCACAGGCTGATACAAACTATAAATGTTATATATGGAAAAAAGTAAAATGGGTGGGTTTGACAGTAGATTAATGAAAACTGAAAAGAAAGTGACTGTAGAAATTAAAATAGAGACCTGTAGGAATCATCCAGAAAGCAGCACAGAATAACAAAACAATAAAAAATACAAATGGAGACAGAGACGCGGGGAATATAACAAGAAGGCATGATGTATATTTGACTGGAGTCCTAGATAGATAGGAGAACAAGAATTAAGCAAAGACAGCGTTTGAATAGATAATCTCAGGATTTTCCAGAACTGATGAAATGCACCAACTCACAGATTCCAGAAATCCAGCTAATCCCAAGCAGTGTAATTTAAAAAAAATCCATACTTGGACACATTATAGTCAAACCAGAAACAAAAAGAAAGCATAACAAACAAAGCCAAGCCAAAATGAAGAAATGAGCTTGCAAGGATGCAGACAGAAAAGGCCTATCTTCAGAGGGGCAAGTCTGGGATCTCCTTTCTCAGCCAGGAAGGCCAGAAAACATGCAATAATATCCCCAATATGCTGAGAGAAAAGGACTGACATCTGGAATTCTATGCCTAGTGAAAATGTACTTCAGAAATGGAGATTAAATCAAGACATTTTCAGACACAAAAAACAGCAGACTCTCTAATGACGATACTAAAGGATATTGTTCAGGCGTCAAGAAAATGTCCCCAGATAAAACATCTGAGATGCAAGAAGGAAGGAAGAACACAGAAAGTGGTAAATACGTAAGCAAACAGAAATAAGTACTGGCTGTATAAAACAATAAATAATGTCATGCCAATCTCAATCAAGAACATAGCATATATCCTACAGAAAATCCTAGAAAACCAAACCAGCAGTGCCCCCAAAATAAAATACATCATGACCAAGTTGGGTTTATTTCAGGAATGCAAGTTTGGTTTCGCATTTGAAAATTAGTATGCAAACTGACAGACTAAAAGAGAAAAAGTGTATGATCATCTCAAGAGATACCAAAAAAGTATTTGCTAAAATTGAATATTCACTGCATGATCTAAGTTCTACAGAAGATAAAAATTTCTTAGGCAAACTGGCAGTAGAAGATAACTTCTTTAACCTGAAAAAAGTTACCTACAAAAACTTACAGTGAATATCATATTTAGTAATAGATTAAGATGTTAAGAGCATTTTCTTCAAGATCAGAAAAAGACAAGAATGTCTGCTATCATCCCTTTTATTCAAACTTGTACTGTATATCTTGGGCCAACACAATAAGACAAGGAAAAGAAATAGAAAAGAAGAGAAATTATCAAAATGATCATTGTTTGCATGTGATATATATGATTATGAACATAGAAACTCCCCCCAAAATGTACAGGTTAATTTAATAATTAATTAAGAAGAATAAGAAGCAAAGTGCAAAGGAATGCATACTGTATTGTTCCATTTACATAAAGTTCAAAATCAAGCACAATGAAACAATTTGTGGTTGAGGAATACACACATAGGTGGTAATGCAATAAAGAAAAACAAGGGTATGATTATCACAAAAGTGAGGATACTGATTTTCTCCATGAGGACGTAGAGAGCGTAAAATAAGGGCTTAGACGGTCCCAACAATGTTCTCTTTCTGACTTGGTTGAGCTTTTTTCCGGTTTTTAATTATTAATAATCTACATATGACATATTTCACAATATTTTAATAGTCAAAGAGTGAATGGGGATAAGGAAAAAATTCAGTCAATGTCAAATGTCTGTATAAGGGAATGGTAGCTGTACCATCTACATTTGTTTTTTGTTTTTGTTTTGTTTTTCTGGTTGCATTTCTGAGTTTTCCAGCATCTGATCATGAAAACAAATCTTGCTTTCTGGCATGAGGTTGATAATATCTTCAGGGATAATCCACTCTTATTTGGCCAGAGCTTCAACAATTACCATTATGCTGATGACTTCCAAATCTCTATTTTCATTGCTTCTTGTAACTCATGTGTCAGCTCCTTCTAGACACTGCCTTCTAGCATTGCTACTTGAATGACGTACTGTCACCTAAAACTACAGGTCTGATTTGAGAACGTATGTGGAGTTTGTGAATACTCTTCTTAATATACTCTCTCTCTAGGTGAATTCATTCATTGCCTTGGTTTTAATACCACCTATATGCTGCATCTCTCAAGCATCTTATTTCAACCCTAAGTCTCTCTTCTGAGTTCTAGGTTCATATATCCAGTTGACTGCTTGATATCTCAATCTGGCTATTTCACTGACACCTCAAGCCAGCATATTGAATATGCAATTTTGTATAACTAGAGACATGAAAATCATAAGCATGCTTGGAAAATGACAAATAGTTTTTCTTTGCTGGTCTTAGTTTGGGGGACTGGACAGAGTTGTAGAAAATGTAACTAGAGAAATAGTTTGGGGATGTATACTGCAGAACCTTTAATGTTTTATTTAAGAGTTTGGACTTCGTGGATAATGGGGAGTCACAGATGGATTTTTATTTTCTGTTCATTCATACAATAAATATTAAGTGATGACCTACTGTGTACTAGGCACTGTGCTCGGCACTGGGGGATACATCTGTGTACCAGCCAGAGTCGGCCAAGATGGATTCCTGGGAGTGTTAGGAAGTAGAATGCATTGGAATTGGTGTCAGGTTAGAACAAATGGGATGGAGAAGCATGGCTAGAGAGAGGGACTGAGGACGGCAGCAAGTTTTCTTCTGGTTTGGGAGATTGAGGGGATGGCAATGCCTTTACCTGAGGAAGGTGATATAGAAGGAGAGGAAAGGTGGATGGCTAGGAGGCACCTGCCTTCAGCTTGGACCATGAACCTGAGATGCCTACGGGACTTCCAGTGAGGAGGCTAAGTAGCTAATTAGACACGTGGGATTGTGTTGTAGGAAAGAAACTGAAGATGGAGGCATTGATTCGGGACTCCATCTTTAGGAAGTAATGGTTGAGCACGATGGGTGGAGGTGGGTGGCGTGAGACTGCCAAGGAGGAGCAAGAAAGTGATAACTCACATTACATGCAAGAAAAAAAAAAGGCATTGGCAAACCAATTAGTCCCAGTGTTGCCATAACTAGCTGTGTAGCCTTGATCTACCTTTCCCAAGTTTCTGTGAGTCTGCCTCCTACTGTCCCATTACTTATTCTGGGATGGAGGAAGGCAACACCACATGTAAGTGGAAGAGTCACGGGATGGTGGGGTTGTTTTAGAGCCTTCTGAAAAGTTTTCCTGCCACCTTGCCCAGGATTGGTTGAGTCACAATCATGGCCCTGAGTTAAAGCATGGGGTGTGGCAGTCTCTGGCAGATTGCAAACACTGTACTGGATAAAAGTGACATGTTTGTTGTTACAAACACTCTTAATACCATTATTACTAATAAAAATAGTAGCTCATGGTTTTGTTTGGGGGTGGTGAGTTGTATCTTCCTGCAGAAGATATGTTGGAGTGATAACACCAGTACCTCAGCCTGTGACCTTGTTTGAAGATTGGGTCTTCATAAAAATAATCAAGTTAACATGAAGTCACTAGGGTAGGTCCTAATCCAATATGACTGACGTCATTTGAAAAAAGGAAAGAAATTTGGACACAGAGACAGACAAGCACACAGGGAGAATGCCATGTGAAATTGAAGGGGTGATGCGTCTGCAAGCCAAGGAATGCCAGGTGTTGCCAGCAAACAACCAGCAGCCAGAGGACAGGCATGGGACAGACGGTCCCTCACAGCCCTCGGAAGGAACCAGCCCTGCTGACTGCTTCTAGACTCCACAGCTGTGAGACAATAAATTTCTCTTGTTTAAGCCACCCAGCTGGTGGGACTTTGTTATAGAAGCCCCAGAAAACTAATACATGGTGTGTACTGCTGGACATTTTACCAAATACATTTTTTGCTCATTCTCTTTTAATGCTCACAGCCTCCTGTGGAAGCCATTATTTGTGATCTCCTTTCCGGGGTAGGAAACTAAAACTATCAGAGATCCAGGTTCCTGTGTGATAAGACATAGGGCATAAAAATTTTAATGGGGAGAAGATCAGGAAATTTCACCCGTGGGGCACAGCACTGTGTAAATGGTATGTAGTGGAGGATGTTGGTGAAGCAGGTGGGATCCAGAATCAGTCTGGTAGGTTCGAATCCCAGCTGTGGTGGCTCAGCCTGTGTGGTCCTGAGCAAGTTCCTTAACCAACTCTGCACCTTGTACGATAGAGAAAATAATAATACCTAAGGTAATACCTAAGCCTCCTGTGAAGATGAAATGAGCTAATTCCTGTGAAATGTTTTTCATGGTGCCTGCTGCTTTAATATGTGCTCAACAAATCGTAGCTCTTTTAAAATTCATGGGAAATTACAGGGAGTAGAGAAAGCCCTTCAGTCATTGTGAGGGTCACACAATCACAGATGCCTCTCATAACTGTACTGTGTGAAAGGTCTGTACTAAATGCATTGTGTATATTTAATGGTCTCTAGGATACATGGCAACTGCTGCTTATTCCACAGGCAAACATGGCTGCGTGGTGATTCTGCCCCAGAGCCCATTCAGTCATCACTGGGGGACATCCTCTCCCCGGGTCAAGTCCATCTTAACCCCCCCCCCCCGCCCCGGCAAGCTCTTTGCGGTAGGAATAAAAATTCAGGCCATCTCATTAGAAATAAACCAGGACAGGAAGGGCAAGAATTGGGAGTTATACGCAAGCTGGGAATCAAGCAGTTAAAAGGTCAGAAAGTAAAGCACAGGTTTTGATATAGATAGATCCTACATGCTTTGAACTTTAAAATCCTTGCATAAGGTTTCACTATAAGCAAGTGTACTCTAAAGGGATTCACCACACAAATAACGCGTACGGGAACTCAATCAGCACCCGGAATTTTAAAAATGCAATTAAACTTGGTGCAGACCCACAGAGCCTTGCCAAACTCTGCTTTAAATAACAATTTAGAGAATCACAAACTTCAATTACTTTTGGCAATGTCTTAGTTTTTCATGAGGCACTATAGGTTATTAAATGTCGCAGCTATTTAGCTTGCTAATGAATAGTTTATCCTACATTCAATTAAGCTGGTTTTCCCTCCTTTTTTTTTCTTTCTCTCTCTCTCTCTCTCTTTTCGTTTCAGCCCACTCAAAGAATTGATGATAATTAAGGGAAAGCTGTCAGGGGGCCAGATTTTTCATCCAAGATATCTTTATGGTTCTAGGGTTACCTAGGGTAGAAATCTGGTTTCATCTTGTAAACTTAATCTCTATCTTCCAAATCAATAGTGGCTACCATAATGACGATAATAGTAAAAACAATATGGCAGTGGTATGCTCTACGTAACGTCATTCCAGCCACTGTGAATGTTTCACATCTTTCTCTTAATACCTTTGTATAGTAGGCAAGGAGCAGACTTATGATTCTTTTTTAAGTCAGTGAGGCAAAGAAGGTTAAATGAATGTTCTCAGAGTAGAAACTTCATCATGAATAAAGCAGAACAAAGCATGAACAGGTAGTATAATGTTCATGCCATCAGGCTATCCAGTTCCCTGGTCTGTCGGTCTGTCTGTCTGTCTTTGTCTCTCTCTCTTGTGATTGAAGAATTGAGAGATCAGTGCATGCTTAGTTGCACAATTGTTCCCATATTTCTAGTCTCCGTATTACTGATGTCTGATCAGTTGGGTAGCCGCCCCTTCCAGATCTGTAATGGTGCTTGTTTATTTCATAGCCCCACCTCAGGGGAGATGATGGCCCCAAAGATTATTGGCATTCGCAGAGGATGTCAGAATTAGACAAAGACCCATATGCAGTTCAACATAAGTGTACTCGTGATATGTATTGCAGGCAAGGCAAAATTAAACTCATTGATAACAAAACACCTAAAGTTAAGGAAAAGAGGCCAATTTAAAAGCCCTGAAGCATTGAGCAGCTCATCCTGCAGCTCTAAAGGGAGACCAACCTTTGGAGTTCTGATGCACAACCAGGCCAATTTAATTTTTTAATCTAGTTAGCCTATGCCGTGTCCTAGGCACTAAGGTTAAGTGTGGGGAAGAGAGAAAGATGAGTAAGATACAGTCCACTCCTTTGCAGGGGTGTGTCATGGGTTTCCCCCCAGCGCTACCCCAGCTCAGGCCAGGTACCTCACAGGTGTGAGAGCTCGGTCACGTTAAGGGCAAACTTGTCCTTGCCGTTATTAAAAAGAAAGATCCAGAGAAAGAGGAGGCCCAGCTGTTGAGCCGAGGGCCTTGATGCTTCTACACAGAGGGGCTTTGAGGGATGACTTCGGCGCCTACATGTCTTAACCATCCCTTCTTCCTCCAACTCCCATGCCACACATCTCCTGACTAAATTGCTTCCAGTGTTGGCTCCCGTGGAGCAGAAGGGACAACGTGACAGCCCGAAACTTGTCTCCACGTTGGGGGCCTTCTGGATTCTGACGCTGTGTTTATTCCTCTCTCCTTACTCTCACTATGTGTCCCAGTCACGCCCCTATCTCTGGGATGGGAACCACCTGTCCAGACCCTGAGGCAGTCTTCCTTCTGGCATCTGACTAGCCACTTGGCCCGGACGCCACTTATCATCGTAATCAGAGTCCAGTCAGTAAACCTCAGGCCACCTCTGGGTCCTGGCATATGTCCGCCCCTCTGACACCTCCTCATCCTGGCCTGAAGCTCACAGCAGCTCCCTCCCGTGTCTGGTCTGATTAAAACATAGCTAATATTTATGAAGCACTGACTCATTGAATGTTGTTGTTTTTTTTTTTTTTTTTGCGGTACGCGGACCTCTCACTGTTGTGGCCTCTCCCGTTGCAGAGCACAGGCTCCGGACGCGCAGGCTCAGCGGCCATGGCTCACGGGCCCAGCTGCTCCGCGTCATGTGGGATCTTCCCGGGCCGGGGCACGAACCCGTGTCCCCTGCATCGGCAGGCGGACTCTCAACCACTACGCCACCAGGGAAGCCCAACTGTCCCTTTTTTATGAAGGAAACTTAAGCACAGAGAGATTAAATCATTCCTCCAAGGCTCTCAGCCCCAGAACCTCCAGCAGCCTATACTGAAGTTTCTTTAAGAAAAATAGCTCCAAGGTGATTGGCTAGAACCCTCATGGCCATAAATCCAGAATGCTAACTGGTCCCCATCCTGCCAACACTTCTTTTTCTTAAAACCTTAACTTCCTAATATGATGGGACGAGAAAATGTGGTCTTGGGCCATTCCCTGCCTCTCCACTTTTAGGCGATCCCATTCTCCACCCTCCCCCTTCCTAAGGGGGTCCCATTGCCACCACTTTTCCTAATTCTCTGCCGCCGCAGGCCTTCAGCTGTTCATATTATCACTAATGGATCGGCCCCCCTCATAAGGTTTCCAAATAGAGGCCTGGCCCGCCAGATCGTAAAGGTTAGGCCCACGTATTCCAGAGGGCTGTATCAAATGAGGAATTCTATTAGAAAGCTTTGCATCTGGAGTTTTCTAATGGTGCCTCCAGGCAAAAAAAATTAAAATTAAACCAACAACCAACAAGCCTTCCCTCCACCCCCCACTCCCACCCTCGCCATTCCTGCTTTCCCCACAGCAAGATTTCTGATTCGGTTAAATCAAATTCATTAATAAGCAAGGGGGAAAAGCACTCCAGGCAGTGTACCCTTCAAAATGTAACCTGGTAGAACATTTTGTGGTCACGAGCATTCTGAAAATAAAGCGTTTTCTCTCGTGCCTTGTGAGTTCTCATGATCAAAAATTTTCTGATACGCGCAGGAAATGCTATGGAGATGGTCAAACCTGAGACCATGGCGCTGTCAGCCTTCTTTATGGTAATGGTAACATGCTTGAAAGTGTGAAATCGGGAGCGACCATTTACTTGGACCTCCTCTGCTGTCAGCCACCTTATTTTTCCCCCCTCAGAGTATTCCCAGGGGTGTGTGTGAGCGATCCTTGATTCCCTTACATGGATCAAATTCTCTTATGTGTACCAAATTTGTCCAGCTTTTCCCTCCCTCCATTTCTCCCCCTTCCCTCTCTGTCTCTCTGTCTCTCTGTCTCTCTCTCTCTCACACACACACACACACACACACACGCACACACACACACACACGCACGCACACTGCTCCCTGGGATGGGGATGAAGTTAGAGAAAGAACCCAACAAAGAAGTGGTTTTAAGGTCCCTATAAGGTCATAGCTGTCTGGGCCCTGGCTGGAAACGGGGCTTGGCAGGAGAGGACAGAGGGGCCTTCTTTGCAGGGGGTTCCCAACCTGTCTTTGTCTGAAAACCGGGCCCTGGGCCAGCCGCAACCCAGTGGATTGCTGCTCCTGGCCTCCAGCCCAGTGATGGATCTGACTGTCATTTCCCTACCCCCAGTGAGGGGGGAGGCAAGCTAAGAAGAGGGTGAAGAGGAGGAAGCAGAGCTGGGTCTGGGAAAAGGTAGAGGGGCGACCCTGGAGGAAAGACTCAGCTAGGGAGGGCGGGTGGAGGCCTCCCAGGGCCCCTCTTGTCAGTCCCTGCTCCCCTGTTGGAATCCATTATGAAAAAGCCGGGAAAGGAATGACTCCATCGGAGGGAAAATCTTGTACTCAGGCAGCAAGAGGAAAGGCAGAAAGTCTGTAGCTCCATCAGTTCTAACAATGAGACGCTGGTAAGCAGCAATCGTATTAAGTTTAAAAACTTCCTGAAAAAGGAAGTCCACAATATTCTTCTTTGGGAATGAACTCCGTGGCTAAACGCTCCTCACAAGCAAGACATTCTTCTTTACGCGCAACTTACATCCAGAGACCAACCCCTCTGTATTTAAAATACGTTGCCACAGGCAGGGAAATAAGGTTCACGACATTTAGAAGCAGACAAAAAGGACAGCTTCTGTGAACTGAAGAAAAAAAGTATAGCTATAAGGACTCATCTGTTTGGATTGCTTTTTTCCCTTCAAAATCTTTACATTTGGCTCTTGTCTGTGAATGTATTTCTCTAAATTAAATGGAAGGCACATCAGAAACGTAAACATTCTGACAGCTCCTCTAGTCCAATTCCCCTTACCTTATTTTTTTTTAATTTTTAAAAATCTATTTATTGTTTTTGGCTGTGTTGGGTCTTCGTTGCTGCGCGTGGGCTTTCTCTAGTTGTGGTGAGCGGGGGCTACTCTTCCTTGCGGTGTGCAGGTGGCTTCTATTGTTGTAGAGCACATGGGCTTCAGTAGATGCAGTGTGTGGGCTCGGTAGTTGTGGCTCGCGGGCTCTAGAGTGCAGACTCAGTAGTTGCAGCACACGGGCTTAGTTGCTCCGTGGCATGTGGGATCTTACCGCACCAGGGCTCCAAACCATGTCCCCTGCATTGGCAGGTGGATTCTTAACCACTGCATCACCAGGAAAGCCCTCCCCTTACCTTACTGATGAGGAAATAGAGATCCAGCGAGGTCTAGTGACTAGCCCAAGGTCACACAGGTAGTAGGACTGGAGAAATGACTTGAGACAAAGCAGGCTTTCTCCCTTTCTCGCTCTGGTTCTCCACCACGTGGTGCTATGCCTTCCCTGGCTTTCTCTACTTCAGTCTAACTTGAAAACTAACTTTAAGCCATATAGGTGTATATGTATTCCTTTCCATGACATCACCTCATATATTCCATCTGGTTATTCATCTGTTATTCACCTGTATCTGTCTCACTAAACAAAACTGCATGAAATAATGATACATGTCTCTCCTGTTCTCTGTTGAATCCTTAAGATCCAGAAAAATGACTGGACTATAGTTGGTCCCCAACAAGTCTTTGTGAGTGATATATTAGCAGGAGAGTGATAATAACATCAGTGTTGACATAATAAAGTCAGAAAAAATAATCACCTGGTAGATTGCAAGGAAGTTGGAAATGCCATCAGAAACCATGTTTTGATTCCATCAATTTACCCCTTTGAAGTGGGTTGTACGTACTGGTGCTTGTAGAAGAAATCTTAATGTATATCCCTAAGCAGACAGTGATGGTCAGGAGAAAAGCCCGGTAGTTGTTCAGAAGCCCATATTCCTCTTTAATAGGCAGGAATATTTCAGAGTCCACCACAAGATGACTGACATCATCAACTAAACGGGAAGCCCATACAGATGCCAAAGAAAAGCCCTACCTGGTGAACCCAGAAGCTGGGAATCTCTCCCGTGTTCGGAGGTCCTGCTCCACAGCCATGTCTGCCTTTAGGCATACAGCCTCCCAGACTTCTCCAAGCTGGCGTTTCCACTAGTGCCATGGCTGGAAGTCATGAACGCCGTTCACCTAAGATTTCCAACTCTGCCTTCCAGGCACATGGCCCAGTGCTCTTCCTGGTGCTTTAGTAGCAGGGCAGAGTCACGTGACCCATTCTAGACAATGAGTTTTGAGAAGAGCTTTTAGTTGCTGGTTCCAGACACTCCAGAGCTCTCTTTCCATTTGTAAAGCAATGAAAAAATGTTCATGGAAGTAGCTGTTCCCTTAGCCTGGGTCCCTGAGTGAGGAGACGCAGAGCAGGGCCCTGCAGTGAACATGGAACAAAAGCAAGGGAAAACTTTCCTTATTCGAAGCCACTGGGATTTGGGGGTTGTCACATAGCATAACCTAGCCTGACAGATGCAATGTGTGAGGTAATCTCAGGGGTGGTAATGACTGTGACATTTCATAATATTGCATCTTGTGAAGAGAAAGTTATTCCCTTTTCAAATCTCTTCCAGTTATTCAGATGAGTCGAAGAGAAGCCTTCATCAGAGGCTGATAACGTTTTTTAACATCTCTCCTACTGTTGCCCACCTTCCTTTTTAACTGAGAGCAAAACTTGGGCTCAGAATATCTGGCTAGAATTTAATTCTGTTGTTTTGTTTTCATGGTTTATTTCATAGTGATCTCTATTTAGGGAACATGATATGGTGTTTTTCAATTTATGGAATGGTACAAAATAATATAACTGTCATTTCTACAGTGCTTACCATGTGACAGGTCTACTTAAAGTTTTTGGCATGTCATCACCTATTCAGTCCTCAGAAGAATTCTATGAAGTAGTTACCATTATTATCTCCACTTTACAGATGAGAAAATCAAGGCACAAAGGTTCAAGAAGCAGCCCAATTTCCCCCACTTAGTGACAGAGCCAAAATTAGACTCTAGAAATCTGTTTCCACCATTAGTACTCTGTGAGTTGATTTTTTTTTTTTAAAGAGAGAGATTTCCCTTATTGTTCAATTGGTATGCGCCCATAGCAAAAATTATGACAGTGATACACAAATGATGGTGCTTCAGGAACCTCCCCTTTGCCAGCCAGGAGATTTGCTTTGCCTTCTTGCCACGGACTGACCTCTTAGCAAATTCCCCCACCTGCATTCCTGTTCAGGCCGTAGGGCACTGCCTTGCTTCCTGCCCAGAATGTATAAGGCTTGCTCAGGAACTCAGGGCAATAGTTTTCTTTGTGACCATGGAAGAAAAATGGATTTGTGAGGGTTTGAAGGAAGATAGAGAAGGGGCCATAGATGATCAGAGGGGAGGGAGTGAGGGAGGGAGTGACCATTTGTGTCTGAAGCTTTTATCTGCAGAAATATCCTCCTTCCAGAAGCACTGGAGCTCTTGGCAGCCACCCAACAGATGGATTCGGTTCTTGCCATCCCATACACAGTGCCAACTAGCCCCAGCTGCTCCCAGGGCCTCTCCATTCAGAAGGCTTAAAGGAGACACCCGATTACAATCCAGTGATTAGAAAGAGGTTTTTCTGTGTGTTTCCTTTTAAGGTTTTCAAACCTTGGGGGATAGCTTGTCCAGACAACTTTAATTTTTTTATAACAAGGAAATTTCCTTAAAATGTCTCCTTGAAACTTATTTAGCATGGAGCATTCCAGTTTCTTTGTGTGGTGGGTTGCTAACGTTGTCAGAAAGCTTTTTTTTTTTTTTTTTTGACATTACTGTGGCTTAAGACAAATATTCCAGAAAGAAAAAAAACCTTTAGGGACCAATGGATTTGAAAGAAGGCCTTTCCTCAGTCGGGGTGTGCTCACCCCGGCTCCCTCTAATAGGGCAGAACAAGCCTCCCTGATTCTCTCCAGTCCTCAGTCCATTTTGTTCTTGCCATATTTTTTATGTCTCTGCTGCCTAAGCACATGGAAATAAGGCTAGCAGTGGAGAAACCACAAAAGAGGCTCAGGTTCATGTGTCATTTAATGCAGCGTAATTGGTGGTGGCAGTTCGGGGTGGGAAATCTATATTCATTATTGGTTAAAAGTAGGAAGCTTGAGTGAACAGGCTGGGCTCTCTCAGCCTTGTTACTTAGATTATCGTTTCCTGACGGTGACTCCAGTGAATCTTACGTAATACAATTGCGCCCGTCAGCCAAGGAGACAATATTAGTTTCATGTTCAGACACTTTGTTATTGTTCCTTTAAATAACTGGAGATCACTGAAACACTGCTCCTCTTTGCCAATATTAAGAAAATGTACATCTTTAGGCAATAGATGGCAGTGTTTCCACAGATTTTAATATCACAGTGACTCTTAAAGGACTCCTGGCGCTCAGCTCCCTTGTAGCTCGCCGTGATCGTATAGTGGTTAGTACTCTGCGTTGTGGCCGCAGCAACCTCGGTTCGAATCCGAGTCACGGCAGGAGAGGAGAAGGCTTTTGGAAGAGAATAGCGCAGGTCCCAAGCTGTAGCCCCTCCAACAACATTTTGCAACCAGGCGTAGAATAATAAAAATCAATAAAACAGAAACTGCTACAAATATTTTAAACTTTAGAGAGATGACATATGCAGAGTGGCTTCATTAATGCCCGAATCCTGTTGCAAGCGTGTTGTATGTGGGTTATTTTATTTGCCTTGACGGATAATATGATAAAACTGGAGTGTAGTGGACATGTAATTATTATTAATTACAACTACTTAAGCTCTGCTTTGAGCAGACTCATCAAGTCTGCTTGCTTTTGAGCCTTGCCAGGGCTGTACAGTAATAACAACCCTGAATTATTTGGAAAGATGTCAGCGGGAGATGTGGAAATCCTGTTTAACCAGGCATGAATTGTTGTTAGGAGGTTTTTTTCAGGATGACAGAGAGAAAATGAACTGTCCCTTATCAGTAATTGCAGGAAACGTTTTGTTTCTATGATATGAACTGGCTGTAATTTAACTTTCCTGCCTCATTGGATAATGTAAGAAGTCAGTTGTTGCTCAAAACGAAATTCTATGAAGTGGGCATTTGGGTCTGATAAAGGGCATATTATAAGTAGACAATGGGGCTCAAGCAATAAATAATGTCCATATATGGTGGAACTTTTTAATTGACATTTTCCAAAAGACTGGGGTTTGTGTTATAAATGGCTAAATGTTGAACTAATGTGAGGAACACAGCTTTAATGGGCCTTTCTCCAGGACTGAAAAACATGAACAATACAGCCTGAAAATGTCAAATATAAGTATGTTATAATGAGGTTTACTGCTCTAAAATTATAGTCCGCCATGTTTTAAATGAAGGATCACTAGAAGGTGCTTAAGGCCTGTAGGCCCTATTTTATGGATGACTGAGCAAAAACTCATGTTTGTCATTTATGTAACACTAAAAACAATTTCAAAGAAAAATATATGCTGAGGGTAGGACCAGAGTCAGTGAATTCTTAGAAATTCCAGAGTCAGTGAATTCTTAGAAATAATATTCTAGAAAAATTGCAATGAATATCGCCCCTCTCTTCCCCCCCCAAAAAAAAAGAGAGCCATTTCTATTTGATTAGGGGCTCAGAAAGATTGGCCTCAGACTGTCATGAAGTAAAAAAAAAAATATATATATATATATATATATATATATGTCTGTTTATTGTTTCTTCCACGACTCACTTCCAAAACCATTTTCCACTCTGAGGTCTCTTCTTCCTGTGGTTTATTCTCTAAACCTCCCCATCCCACCCCTCAGCCTCGTATTTCTCACAAATGCTGCCTTCCTATCTCCAAAGGGCCTCGCCTGGCCTCTGCCTCAAGTCTGCAAGACCTCCTCAGCTGGCTGGTACTAATAATGCTTCTAAGAAGACAGCTGAACTGCAATTGTTCTTTAATTTAAAACAGCTTAAAAAATAAGCCCAACCCAAGGCTTTTTGTATTCTGTTAGGAGACTGAAAATGCAATGAATTAATCATTTGAGGAAGGAGATTGTGTCAGCCAGAATCCAGTGGTTGCGAGTGACAGAAACACAACATGTACTGATTTAAAGAGAGGCATAGATCCAGGCACAGGTACAAGGGGCCTTCAGAAACAATAGGAACCAGGTTATTAAAGATGATCAGGACACACTCTCTCCATCTCATCCCACATTTCTTTCTGAATGTTGTCTTTATTCTCTCAAACTAACTTCTTTTTTTTTTTCCCTTCAATGTTACTTTTATTTCTTTCCTTTGTTTATCCCAAAGGGACAACGTTGCGATTTTCACACATTTTGATATAAGATTCACCAGGCAAACTAAAACCGAACGCATTACAAAGGAAAGTAGGGAAAATAGTGAGCCACTTGAGATGGACATCTGCTAGGTTGGTATTACGTTTTACTTTTTTTTTTTTTTAAACATCTTTATTGGAGTATAATTGCTTTACAATGGAGTGTTAGTTTCTGCTTTATAACAAAGTGAATCAGTTATACATATGCCCCCATATCTCTTCCCTCTTGCGTCTCCCTCCCTCCCTCCCTCCCACCCTCCCTATCCCACCCCTCTAGGTGGTCACAAAACACCGAGCTAATCTCCGTGTGCTATGCGGCTGCTTCCCACTAGCTATCTATTTTACATTTGGTAGTGCATATATGTCCATGCCACTCTCTCACTTCGTCTCAGCTTACCCTTCCCCATCCCCATGTCCTCAAGTCCATTCTCTACGTCTGCATCTTTATTCCTGTCCTGCCCCTAGGTTCTTCAGAACCTTTTTTTTTTAGATTCCATATATATGTGTTAGCATGCGGTATTTGTTTTTCTCTTTCTGACTTACTTCACTCTGTATGACAGATTCTAGGTCCATCCACATCACTACAAATAACTCAATTTTGTTTCCTTTTATGGCTGAGTAATATTCCATTGTATATATGTGCCACATCTTCTTTATCCATTCATCCAACGATGGACACTTAGGTTGCTTCCATGTCCTGGCTATTGTAAATAGAGCTGCAGTGAACATTGTGGTACATGACTCTTTTTGAGTTATAGTTTTCTCAGGGTATATGCCCAGTAGTGGGATTGCTGGGTGATATGGTAATTCTATTTTTAGTTTTTTAAGGAACCTCCATACTGTTCTCCATAGTGGCTGTATCAATTTACATTCCCACCAACAGCGCAAGAGGGTTGCCTTTTCTCCACACCCTCTCCAGCATTTATTATTTGTAGATTTTTTGATGATGGCCATTCTGACCAGTGTGAGGTGATACCTCATTGTAGTTTTGATTTGCATTTCTCTAACGATTAGTGACGTTGAGCATCCTTTCATGTGTTTGTTGGCAATCTGTGTATCTTCTTTGGAGAAATGTCTATTTATGTCTTCTGCCCTTCTGCCCATTTTTGGATTGGGTTGTTTGTTTTTTTGATATTGAGCTGCATGAGCAGCTTGTAAATTCTGGAGATTAATCCTTTGTCAGTTGCTTCATTTGCAAGTATCTTCTCCCATTCTGAGGATTGTCTTTTCATCTTGTTTATGGTTTCCTTTGCTGTGCAAAAACTTTGAAGTTTCATTAGGTCCCATTTGTTTCTTTTTGTTTTTATTTCCATTTCTCTAGGAGGTGGATCAAAAAGGATCTTGCTGTGATTTATGTCTTAGAGTGGTCTGCCTATGTTTTCCTCTAAGATTTTGATAGTGTCTGGCCTTACATTTTCAAACTAACTTCTACATGGCAGGAAACATGGCAACCAGCAGCAATTCCTGATCTTTACATTTACAGCATTGCTGCCTGCAGGAAAGCCCCTTAAGTACTATTCAAAAAATTCTGGGGAGAGATCTGATTGGCTTGGTTTGGGTCAGGTGTCCATTACTGGACCAATCAGTGATGTCCATGGGGACAGAGTCATGTAGCGCAGAGAGTGCCCTTGCCTTGTCTTAAGGCCAGTCCCAAAGTGAGGGAATTGCCAGCCCTGGGACCACCTCGCTATTTTCCCACTGCATTCCTAGACCCACCATTTGGTGGCTGTCTATTTCCACAAAGCCATGAGTTCAGTTCCCAAACTATTAGCATCTCTATTACCTTGTGAAACAAGAAAAGCAGTTGGGGGGCGGATAGTGGAGGGTTTCAGAATATGACAGTTTTGTGGACTCAACTTGGAGCTTAGGGACATAGTCGGAGGAACTGCTTGAGCAAGCGAGCACGTCATGTTCTCCCTGCTCTGTGTCACCCAAAGGGTGCGGGTGCTTTCTTGCCCTTGGTGACTACTTTCCCAGCCTGGCCAGGAGAGAGCACAAAGTCTTCTGACGCTGCAGGCAAAAATCTACTTGAACTTGGGCAAGTTACCTAAGCTCTCAGATTCACATAAATAAAGAGGAGGGAGTTAATGCAAGAATTAAAAGAGGAATGTACAAACAAATAAACAAAAAACACTTAGTACTGAGTCTCGTAATACAAATGCAACACTGGCACCTGGTAGGGTCGCAACAAATAATATTTATTCTTATTCATTCAGGGCCACATGGTGTCCTCCTCCTCCACCCGGCCGCCATGGGTAGAACCTCTAGAGTGAGATTTCCATTAAGAAACAGGGTCCTCGCCATGGTTTCAGACATTTTAAAAAGTGATGGTGTAGACTCTAAACCAGGGGTAGCACACGTCAGAGTCCACTCAGTGACCAGATCTTTATTCAAGTTTGCCATCCTGGTTCACCCCTCTTTACATGGTCACCAGGACTGAGGGTCATAAAAATCAGGGGTTGTTTTCATCAACAGAGAGTTTGTTGACATTGGGTTTCCTATCTTCACTTCTTGCTGATGTTGAAAAAAATTGAGTTTTAGTTCTAAAACCCGTATCAAGTTGGTTTTCAGAAATGTTAAAGCCTGAGTTATCAGAGGAAATTAATTCTAATTTTTAATTATATTAACTTCGAGACAATATGTGCTTTTAGTTTTTTAAAAAGCATTTTACAGATATCTCAACAGACCCCATTGTTACTTCCATGCTCACGTTGCCTGCATTTTATACCAAAGCCAATACCTGCTGATGGAAAATCAGAGGGACTCTGATCTAATCCTTCAGAAAATGTCTCTCCAAAATGTCAACTATAAAGGATTTCAGGGCAAAAGTAAGTCATTCACAAACTAGACTCCCTGACAACTTTTTAACATTATGGAGGAAACATGAGAGTATAACAGAATCCTTGTTTTGATCGCATGGCTTTGGCAGCTGTAGCTCTCACCAATCAAGGACATTGTTATCGCTTAGACTGGTTTATTCAAATTGTAAAATAATTTGCTTATTGAAAAGTCAGGAAACCTCCTTTGTCATCTTTTCTTAGGCATCAACTAAAATAGCAAGAGGAAGTCTTAATTCTCTGTATAACCTATTGCTTTATGTCCCTTACGTTGGTGTAGCTGCAGTGGCCTACAGAGTTTGCTCAAGTAAAACATTTTACCTGTGTAACTGTAATGGAGTAGCTAAATTAAAAATTCAGAGCTACATATGCTTGCTTTATTACCATAAGCTTATGGCTTTAGCTGAATGCCTCTCTCTTGCTCTCTAAGAGAGCCTAGAGTAGGCCAGACCTGTTTTCTTAATCTCCATCATTAACCTGTTGAATGTTCTATGTTCTATTCCATACTTTAGTGAGCTTTCCTAAATAAAACAAATTAACATTTATTTTTCTGATCATCAGTTGAAAAGCCTCAAGTAAATTGGTAATCAAACGAGTACTTCATTATTTCAAAATCAACATCTATCTAGTCCGTAATTATAAAGAAGGTAAAGTTCGTCTTTGTGCAATAAAAATACACTAATGCATAGAAAATGGTTTCTTAGAACCACATCCGAATGGATGGAATTCACTTTAAGGGAGCAGTGTGGGGCAGAAACGATGGCTGGAGGTGTGGCTGCTATCCCCACAGTGGAGGCAGGAGGTGGCCTAGCTCATTGGAGTGGCAGTGTCCCCAGGAGTGGCAGCTGGTGGTGACTTGCAGTGAGAGAGCACATATCCACCATTAGCTGCAGCAACCTCACGCACAGGATCCGAGCCCTGAGAGACGACGTGTGGGCTGTTTCTGCTCTCCGTAGCTCAGCCGAGAGGAAGTGTGAGACACCTTTCCGGTGCCCCTGCCTGTTCTACGGTGTTGTGACTTATCTCAATCACATCACCCTGAAAGGCTGAAGATCCGTGGCAAAGGCCTGGAAACGTGGGCCTTCCAGGGAACTGACTGGCGGAGGAAAATTCCCACAAAAGCTGAATCAGAGCGAAAGCTTTTCTAGGCAGACGGGGGTTCAAATCCCACCTCTGCTGCTCTGACAGCTTGACTTTGCACCTGACCACTTTGTGCTTCGGTTGATTAGCAACACAGGGGGAATATGAGGGTTAGATAAGGTGATGCATATCTGGTGTGACTCCCGGGGATGATGACAGTGAAGGGAAGGATTCCAGAGAACACAAATTTTGTTCTCTGTCGCTTTTGTGGACTTACCAGCATTCAAAAGTCAACCCCTCCAAAAACAAACCAAAAAACATGCCTTGCATGCAACCTCTGGTCAGCAGCAATTTTAACACTCTCGTGTCTTCACCTAAGCCCTTCCATCAGATTTCAGATCACGTTGCCACTGGAAAGATGAACTTCTGTTTTCCAGCTTGTTTGATAATGAGCAAAGAGCTAGGCGGGGAGGTCAAGGTCAAGCCGACTCCAAGATAAACATGAGTTGCCACTAGATGGCGCTGCTTGTTGTTATTCATCAAAGACAAGGGGCTTTTTTTTTCTTTCTTTCTTTCTTTCTTTTTTTTTCCTCTCTCCACGGACTCCTGGCTCAGGGTGTCTGCAACTGGGATCCTAATCATACCAGAATTCTTCTGTTCTCTGAAGGGAAGTTCTATTTTCAGCATATTATCATCAAGATCTGAGGACCAAACAGATTCCGCCTACAATCTGGGGAAATTACCCCAACAGTGTTGCCTTTATCCAGAGGTGATTTTAAAAGAATATGTTGTATTTGGACGTCAACGTTCAAAGGCTCCGAGGCAGAAAATTCCATTTCAAAAGAAAATGTGATTAATGAAGCCACATAAATCCTGTAGATTTATCGAGGCTGGAGCAGTTTCAGAAATCACACAATACAAATCAAAGACGCGGGTTTTCCTACATCCTCCCTCACTTTCTCTTATTCTTATTTCCGCACCATCTCATCCTTTCCTCCCCTCTTTCCCTTTCGCAGTTCCGTGAATACATGTATCCCAAACTCCAAAACAAGAGTGAACTTGTTCAGAAATCCTAAATACAGCTGGTTTCAAGTGCCAACCATCACCATTTCTCCTCGTTCTTCCCCCAAGAGATGCAAAGACAAGGTTGAGGCTATAGCAATGAACTCACACACCTCACAGACTGCTTATAAAAGCTGAGTCAATTCGGGAACTCCATGTAGTAAGACTCCCAGCTTTCGTGAGGGGTCTCACTTAAAGAAAGTCGAACTTAAAACATAATGTAGATCCTTACTGAAGGTTTTCTAGAAGAGGTGGTATGGGAATTCTAGAGACTGCCTAACGTAGAAATTTATTCAAATATCTCCTTTAGACCTAACTCTGTCTCCTTCAAACCCCCCACTTATATGAGCCTCTAATTGTGCCCCTGACTTTCCTCCAGGTTCTTGAACCATCCACTCTTCTATACTCCTACGTCCTGTTCACACTCCCTGCTCCTTTCATAAACTCTGTGCTCCCTGACATGCTGCGAGTCCCCTCAGGGCCCTGCAAGTGGTGTCCTCAGGCCAGTCTGACTACATTTGCTTCCACAAATGAGCCCATTACCCAGAGTTGCAACGTAGAGTACAGTACCATGTAATCGAGTGAGTGTCCTGGAGTGGTCTGGTGGTAAAGCACATGAGCTGTGGAAGCAGATTCATATGTTGAAATTCCAATTCTACCCTTGCGAGGTGACCTTTGACAAGTTACTAAGCTTCTTTGTGCCTCCGCTTATCCATATGTATCTCCCTCAAAGGGTTGTTGTGAGGCGCGAATGATCTAGTATAGGTAAAGCACTTAGAAGACTGTCTGGTTCAGAAAAAGTACAGTATTCACTGTAACTATTATTATTATCATAATTGCTAAATTATTACTATTATTATATGCCAGGTATAATGATAGGTAAACAGATGGTAAGAGTATACAAAATAGACAGTATCTTTGTCTTCATGGAGCTTTCGGGATAATGGAAGAAACAGATAAGTCAACTGGCTCTTGCAATGCAGCATGATAAGATTCTGAAAAGGAAAGCCACAGGTATGATACCAGTACACATAGATCTTTAGTCCCTAGTTGGGAGTGTAGAGAAAGCTTCCCTTTGGCACTGAGACCCAAAAGGGGTCAAGGATTCTTACAGAGAAAGCTACCAATACACTCATCTCTTCCGGTTTTTGTGGGAAGGGCATAAGCAGAAATGAGGGAACCTTGTTCCCATCTTTCTTGGGTGTCAGCCCAGCTCTAATGCAGGGAGTCTTGAAGGGAGCCCAGCGCTATTTAGCAACTTGGGAGTTCTGCATCTTTAGGAACTCTAGGAGGCTCCCAGGACAGGGCACATATAAAAGCAGTCAAGCGAAAAGATAAAAATGGACTTATTTCTAATTTTCCTCCTGGGCACTCCCTGAAATACCCAAGCATCTTTTCAGCTAGAGGAGTGGTGAGGGCAAGGGTGGACAGTCTATGACATCTCCTAGGCTTGATGAAGCAGCCGGGAAATAGAAAGGTCTATATGCATTGGAAAGTAAGTTTTTCTTTTTCCTGCTTTTAAGGAATCATAAGCTATCTAGTTTAATCACTTAGCAAACATATACTAAATGCCCATACTGTAAAACATGGAGATGCAATAATGAAGACAAAGCAAGCTCTGAATGAGAGCTTGCAATCTAAAGGAGAAAATAGGCATAAATTTGATTACAATCCTTCAGAACGTGTCACCATAAAGCCTCGTGGGAACACAGAGGAGGTACAGAAGCAATATAAACAAGACATGCAGCCTATATCTGACTTACAGAGATTACGGTGGTAGAGGGGGAGAGGATACAAGTTGAAGGCAGCGACAGGAAAGTCATTTAGAGATTAGCAAGGTTATCATACTATGAACAGAAGACTCTCTTTTTCCTTTAAGCCCAAAATTGTCATATAATTTTTTTTTTTTGTCATATAAATTTAAGATTCTTCCTGAGTCACAGTTCAGGAGGATTTGGGAACACTCCCAGACAAGACCACTCCTCCATCCTCCCAGCCAGTATCACCTTCATTTCCAAAGCATTCCCAGGGAAGAAAAGCAAAGGGAAAAGAAAGTAAGCCGTTGAAAACAGATGAAAGAGATAAAGAAAAGAAGAAAGGATGTTGTGCCTATACAGAAACATGGCTGCTACCAAACTCTCCAAGGAAGCTCATTTTTCTTCCTGTCATCATAAAGGATACCCAGGTTTACCCATT
Source organism: Leucopleurus acutus (assembly GCF_964270905.1). Taxonomy (NCBI): domain Eukaryota; kingdom Metazoa; phylum Chordata; class Mammalia; order Artiodactyla; family Delphinidae; genus Leucopleurus; species Leucopleurus acutus. The sequence continues at coordinate 63,845,980 of NC_139150.1, read as the reverse complement.
CTGTATATAATAGTTTGCATCTGCTAACCCCAAACTCCCAATCCACCCCTCTCCCACACCCCACCTCCTGCAACCACAAGTCTGTTCTCTATGTCTATGAGTCTGTTTCTGTTTTATAGATAGGTTCATTTATGTTGTATTTAGATTCCACATATGAGTGATCATATGGTATTTGTCTTTGTCTGTCTTCACTTAGTATGATAATCTCTAAGTCCATTCATGTTGCTGCAAATGGCATTATTTTGTTCTTTTTTATGGCTCAGTAGTATTCCACATCTTCTTTATCCATTTATCTGTCAGTGGACATTTAGGTTGCTTCCATGTCTTGGCTATTGTGAGTAGTGCTGCTATGAACATAGAGGCTACTGTATAGCACAGGGAACTATATTCAATATACTGTGATAAACCATAATGGAAAAGAATATAAAAAATGTATATATATATGTATAACTGAATCCCTTTGCTGTACAGCAGAAATTAACACAACATTGTAAATCAACTATACTTCAATTAAAAGAAAGGAATACACAGGTGAGATTCCCCCCTGTAGAGAAACAAACTGAGAGGCAGAGGCTGAGCATTTTTCTTTCATTCTTTCACTCATTCATTCATTTCAACTAACACTTATTGAATATCTGTTCTATTAAGGTGTTATTCTATGTGTTGGGGGAAAATGAATGAAATAAGGCCTCTGCAGTGAAGTAGCTCATGGTGCAATAAGACGGACAGCCAAGCAAACCAATATTACGGTTCCACACAATAAGCTTTTGACACGTTATGGCAATCCTGCAGTTTGACGTAAAACTGGGGATTAGGTGCCCTGAGATAAGCTTTTGTGAATATATGCACAGAAAAAGCATGTAGCAATATCTGAAATTTCAATCACACTAAAATCCAGATGTGCAAAGAAAATGTAGTCTCTTTATATTGCTTATTATCAATCTGGCCTTTCTTATAAGCCCCACCCTATGGGTAGAAAGGCAGGAAATAACTAACTGCCCAATTCAGTTTAAGTTTTAGTCCAATCCCCAGATGTAAATATTCCCTATAGCTAAAGCTCAGTCTTCATTATTTCTGCCCCTTTCCCCCAAATTCTCTACACGGTGGCCTCAGGTGCATGGTTGGGGCAGGTCGCAGGGCTCATGTGATATTTTGGGGGTTCAGGGAGGGGGTCATAGACCACACAGCATCCCTGTTTTTCCCTCTATTCCTGCTGGGGCACGTGCTGAAGGCAATGGTGGCGAACCTTGTGTTCTGGCTCCTTTCACCTTGGTCAGGTTCTCATGGCCCTTCCTGGCCGACTCAGCCACAACCTGGCTCTCTCGGGCGCTAAGGATCCCTTTAAACCTCTGCCACGTGACCTATCTGGCCCCATGGAAGACTCACTGAGTCTCAGTTCATCTGAGTACTATGGGAATTGGTGGGTCATCTATGTCATTCAAAAACCTAGAGCAGAGCAATAAAATTCATTTCAGATACTCTGCCTGTCCACACCACAGACTAAACACCATGTCTCCTAGGTAGGGATCAGGGACTTGAGCCCTCCATATTTACCCAGTCTTCTCCCTCATCTCTAGTCCAAAGGCTCATGAGGGGAAATTGGAACAGACCTGATCAGTTCACCCTTCACCCTCTCTCTCTAATTATCCCCCAAATGCTGGCAGACCTGGAAGAGTGGACTTCCCTTCTCCACCTCTTCTTCCTACCTAGATGTCCCTTAGGTAAAATTCTACCCAGGCCATCAAACCTAACCCCCAGATATGTCAACGTGGAGGTAAAGGAATTTTAAAAAATCCTTTCCCTCTCTATAATGCCTGTCTCTCCTGCCCATTATCTCACTCAAGATGCCAAGAACCTACCCTCAGAGATCGGCCTCTGAGTCAATAAGCCCCTTGGCTCAAGTCTCTGAGAGATGCAGTGAAGCAATGATTTAAGAAGGAAATTAGGGCTTCCCTGGTGGCGCAGTGGTTGAGAGTCCGCCTGCTGATGCAGGGGACACGGGTTCGTGCCCCGGCCCAGGAAGATCCCACATGCCGCGGAGCGGCTGGGCCTGTGAGCCATGGCCACTGAGCCTGCGCGTCTGGAGCCTGTGCTCTGCAACGGGAGAGGCCACAACAGTGAGAGGCCCGTGTAATGCAAATAATAATAATAAATTAAAAAATAATAAAAAAGAAGGAAATTAAATTCATGTCTTTAATATCTACCAAGAGCATATCAGTTGTAAGATAATAGAATTGTATTTCTCTGTCTTCTAATTGGGTAGTCCAAGGAATGTCATTCTGCAGGTCACCTCTGAGTAAACTGTGACAAGTGTTTCAAGCTCAAATAAATTTAGGGGATGCTGAGCTAAACAAGGTTAAATAGGTTTGTTTAATGGGAAACCATCAGAGCCCTTAATATACGTGTTCTGGGAACACGTAGTTTCCCAAAGTTATTTGACCATGGAGCACTGTTTTTCACATCTTCTGGAAACAGTGTCCTGCAGAATATAGGGATGAAAGACGCTGACATTCTTTGTCCCCAGAATCAGTGAATACCTCTATCCCTCCATCCCACCTTAAGTCAGCAAAGTGTTAAGGCAATTGTGTCTCTATTTCTTGTTTCCTAACTGGGCCCTCTCTCAAACCCTGTGCTTATTTTTAATGAAAAGAGCTGTGACATCAGTGGTAGAAGCATGAAATACCTGGAATTAGACAGTTGGAGACGCTAGAAATTATTAGCGTTTATACCAAAATAAACAAACAAGCATAACCCCATTTATTCCAAAATGAGAGGTAGAAGGACTTAATTCCCAGGAGCTCTCTGGTGGAGAAGCAGGCCGGCCTGAGTTGCCCTTGTGATGGATGGGAAATGGATGACGGCTCATGGTTAAGGAATGCAAAATAAAGATCTTATGACTTTCAGTATAAAAATATATATGGTGTAAGATTACTGTACCATTCCCCACAATCAGAAAGAATATTCCCTGCACGGCCTCAACAGAGAAAACAGAATCTGAGCAGACAGAAAACTGGGATCAACGGGAAAGTTCTGGCAAAACTGCTTTGCAGAGAACTTAATGATCTTAAAATAGGTTCCCTAAAAGGAGCATTATGTAGGAAAAATAACCAAATCTCAGGGGATATAGATGAGTTCCTTGGGGGGGGACAATGATGGATGAGAGGAGATGGCAAGAGAAAACCATAGACCGCTGGGATAATGGGCCCAGCGACCCTTTTAGCTTCCTCAAACTTTTCTTCTGACCTTGTGTAAACAGAGGAGAGGCCTGACTCGACACGCAAAGTGAAAAAGGGGGGAAAATTTGATATTTCATGTGCAGCCACATGTGGGCTGAAAGTATAACTCATAAAGAAAAAAATCCGTCTCATCATACACATCTCTGTGTAAGCAGGATTGATTTACACGAGTAGCTTCAGTGTGAGAAAACACCGTGAGCACACAGGAAAACAGTAGGGAGTTCCAGGGCCCCAGAAGAATCAGATATTACTGGCCACTCTGTGCTTTCATGTAGAGGAGCAATAAAGCATCCTTAAGAATGAGGTTAGAGCAGGGCTTGCCTGGTGGCGCAGTGGTTGAGAGTCCCCGTGCCGATGCAGGGAACACGGGTTCGTGCCCTGATCCGCGAAGATCCCACAGGCCGCTGAGCCTGCGTGTCCGGAGCCTCTGCTCCACAGTGGGAGAGGCCACAACAGTTAAGAGGCCCGCGTACCGCAAAAAAAAAAAAAAAAAAAGAGAAAGAATGAAGTTAGAACACTTTTTGCTCCTAACCCTATTGCCACTCCTGCTCTCTCAGTCTTCCTCAAAACAAAACATGATATATGCGTTATTTTCAATTTTCTACGTTATTTTCTATTTTCTAAGTACAAAACATGATACGTGCGTTATTTTCTATTTTCTACGTTATTTTCTGTTTTCTAAGTACAAAACATGATACGTGCGTTATTTTCTATTTTCTAAGTACAAAACATGATACGTGCGTTATTTTCTATTTTCTAAGTACAAACATGATACGTGCGTTATTTTCTATTTTCTACGTTATTTTCTATTTTCTAAGTACAAAACATGATATGTGCGTTATTTTCTAAGTCAATCAATCAAAAGTAGTTATATTGGTAGCACCCTTTGAATTAATTTGTAAAATTGCTATTGCTCTTTGGGCATACTTGTTCCTCAGGAAAGAGTCGTTAGAGATAGGAGTGGTAATTTGAGCTGCCATGAATCCCTATGGCTCTTAAATAAATAAAATAAAAGCCATCCATACCAAGACTACTGTTGTTGAGAATCGAGAACTGTGGAAACGCCTCTGCTGCTTCCAGACCAGGCTGGGAGACTCTGTGAGCATCATTGCTTAATGTGCCTACCAGCCTCCCCTCCCTTCAATTTTAGCAAATACTTTTTCGGTTTTAAGAACCTATTGGCCTATAAGCCTTACTGACTTTTAAATTTTAAAGTAGTTCAAGCTGGATGTTTATCAGGTGCAATTGAAAGGTGCACAATGAATACATGGACCTTAGCAGAATTAGGAAGGAGCTTTACTTTCTTTTTCTTACTCCCTAAGAATGTTTACAGGAGACTTTTTAGAATACATGCCAGACTGGAAATATGGTGGTGAGCAAACTGGTTCTACTGACCATCAGGGAGATCATGGCCTATTGGGAAGAGCTAACACTCAATGATTGCTTGAAATTAATCAATTTCAAGTGTTCGGTGTTCTATAGAGAAAAGTAGCCAATACCTAGAGGCCTCATGTCTGGGTGGAGAGGAAGTGACAGTTTCCACAAGGAAGTGATGGTTAGTCTGACCTGAAGGTGGTTAGGGGTTAGTCCCATCCTCATGGGCCAAGGTCTCCTTTGCCGTCATAACCCTGCATAGCATGGTAGTTACCTAAATTTTAAAATGTCTCTTTTGATTTTTCAACTAACTGAGCTGACACCAGCCAGTTTATCTGATAACATTAATGGGAATATGAGTTTTCCTATACTTTTCATACTTCCTGTAACATTATTAAGTTGAAAACACATAAGAGAAAATTTTGATCTGAATAAAATGAAGTGCTAAGTAGAAAAGTGGAATAAATAACCTTCAGGAAAAAAAAATATTACTTCTAATTCTTCTGTGATTAACTGACTTTAGAGTCTTAAATAGCTATAAAAATTCTGACATATCTATATATATTTTTTTACTCAATCAAAAATCATGAAAAGATGCAAAAACTGGGTATGGTTTGGTGCAAAGAATATATACTTTTGTTGGATGTCACCTCTAAAGGTATCTCAAAATGAATATGTGCTAAAACTATACTCAATATTTTGTAATAACCTATAAGGGAAAGGAATCTAAAAAAGAATATATATATATATATATATATATATATATAATCTGAATCACTTTGCTGCACACCTGAAACTAACACAACATTGTAGATCAACAATACTTCAGTAAAAATTATTTTTTAAAAAATGAATCTGTGCTGCTATGCAAATTAGCACCTGCCCAATCCTAGTATGGCATCCTTTGCTTTGCTGAAATGTTTCCAGTTGTGATAAATCCACTGTCCACTGGTTTGTAGCAGGCAATTTACATTTGTCAACTCTCATATGTAGATATCTCATATCTCATATCATATCTACATATGTAGATATGCTAACTATTATTGATAGCCCATCTTCTTATCTTCCTCAGTGGAAGAGGTAATCTGATTTACCATTTTTATACTGTATACTATATATTCCTCTTAGTATCCATTACATTCCTTTTATATTTTTATTATATACTATATGCTATGCATTCCTTTAGTATCTTAAATTCCAGCTAGGTTTTGAATGACCTGTTATGTTCATATACTTACGTATTATCTCCTGAAGGAATGTCTATACTCTTGAGATCAGGGACCAGGGCTTTGATGCCTTTTCAACTTTTTTCTATCATGTCCAAAGCATCTCATCCAATAATTAATATTGATATGAAGTTAACAAATATTTCTTGACATGTATAAGACACTGTTTCTAGGTCAAGCATTTGGAAAGTAAATGTTCTTTCCGTTGGTGTGACTGCTACTTATCTCATTTAACATCTGGTTAGAACTGTCACCTATGAAGAAAAAGGAAGGGAAGGAGGGAGGGAGGAAGGAAGGAAGGAAGAGAGGGAGGGAGGGAGGGAGAAAAGAAAAAGCTTACTTCTCTATATTTATGTATACTACCATTACTTCATGTGGTATTAAATACCTCTTTTACATAAGATCAAGAGTTTTAAAATTATGTGCTAGTTCTGCAGCAAAACAGTTGCAGGCAGGATGTGAAAAAGAAATCAATGCAATTTACTTATAGTTAATTTAAAATTAAGTTAAAAATGAAAAAAGTTGGCTTACTCTCAGTGGTGCTGCTGTTGAACTGTCATTTAAAAGCTTATATAATTAGTGGAAGCATGTTAATTGAATTATGGCAATTAAGTCAGCCTTGAGACAAGAGGGTCCCTTCTGATTGGCGAGACTGTGGTAATTCTGTAACCCATTGTCACCTGTTAGAAAGTTTCAGGACCATGTCTCATCCTGCCCCTTAGTACTTTAGCTACCGGAATGTAGCCAAATCTTGATTTCTCTGGTGTTAATTATCTACTTTGTGGGTTTTTTGAGCCCTTGGATTCTTCTCCTCCTTTCCATAGGTTACTGGGTTGTTAGCATTGATGGTAGGCTGGAGCCATGAAGAGGCCATGCGATTTACATCTATTGGTTTTTTTGTTTTTTAAACTACCACGTATCCTCACCAGTAAAAGATAAAGTGTGTGTGGGAGGGAATGAAAAGATTTGGGAAGTTGTTGTGGAGAAAGCAATTTTCTTTTCAGCCCTCTCTTTAATAATGTCGCTGTTGATTAAAGCTTAGAGAAAATACTGAAGCAGGAGTTCGCATGAGTTTGGGGGCTGTTTGGGGACTCTAACTGTCCATGTTGACCCCTTTTTACAGATGTTGTAGAACGAGCTAGCCATGTCCCTAACCTGATATTACTAAACAAAGTAGCCTTGGGAAATTTCCTGCCTCTTTCCAGGACTAAATTTATTCTACGTAGTGAGATCACCACGGTTCCTTTCAACTCTCAAATTCTCCAGTATTTGGCCCATTCACAAGGACAGTGCCATGTTTTCTAGGACTCTGATATAGATTGTTCGCCTTCTATGTCCTGGGGTGATGAAGCTGTACAGGCAGAATGTCTGCCAGCCAAACAAACCGATGGGAAGTGTAGCTGATGCCACTAAGGACAGGCAAAGGGGAGCATCAGAATTGTAGGTTCCTGCAGAAGAGGGAAAGCAAAAGAGAAGCCAACAGAGAAGGGAAGGGACAACCATACTGCCATGTCTGAAAACAGCAATCCTGGGAAAGTTCTGTGAGCAGGGCCAGCCCCATACTGTGCAGGAAGTGGTGCAAAATGAGAATGTAGGGCCCCTTGTTCCAAAATGAAGAATTTCAAAATGTCGACCCTGTCTGTGGGCCTGGCTGGGAGGGATTAATTCTGTTTTCCAGGGGTTGAAATCACAGGAACCTCCCTCTCTGGATCGCCTGAATCTGCAGGGCTCACTTCAAGTCTGCTTCTCATTCAGCGCTATGTTTCTTTCTTGCTTGCTTTTTTTTTTTCAACAGTGCTGCTAGCTGTATAAATATTTTACAGTTCCCCTATGAAAAGTTTCCAAGGGGCCCATGTTAAGGGAAAAAATCTTTGAAAGGATTTTTTCCATCGCAATTAAAACCTTTCAAAGCACCAAGAGCTCCCCAGTCTCACTTTAGTGCAACAAACCTCTATTTTTTTGACCAGTTTGGATGGCTCTGGGTCTGAAAGTAAGCCAGCCTCTTTGTTTGGTGACTTTGTGGGCTGCCGATAGACATTTGGAATTTAAATTCATTAGATACATGGCAGAGCTGGGGATGGAACCCGCGGAGGGTTTAGGAATGCTGTGATCAGAAACTCTAACCCCGATTTCCTGTATCTCATTTACAGGGGTAAAATGACTATAAATCAAACTAAAGCTCATTTTGGCTCCCCAGATGAAGTCAAATGTACACTCTGACTTATGCATATACCATTTTTAGTTAACGCACCAATAAAAATAATTGTGCAAGCCTAAATTTGGAAGTATTCCCAGTGTTTATGACAAAACTTAATATAGCCAGGCGCACTGAATGTAATATGGGAATTTTATTGAAATGAAATTAGTCCATCATGTAAGCTCCACGTTTTCCTCAGATTTCTTGGACTTCATATGAGAGCTCTTCTGGGGACCCTAATAGGGTCCTGCAAAATTCAAGTACAGTATGTAGAGACAGAGTTCAGACTACAGCTGCACCCTGAGTAGGATGGTGCACCCCGAGTTTCCGTGCAGCAAACTACACACGCTTTTCCAAGCATGCCCCTGCTCCCTACCCTGGGCTATGAGCAGCAGACATATTCTCGTGGTTTTGCTCAGGACACAGGTCTCCTGGAGAGGTGGAGATAGGGTTCGTTTGTAACTCTAGTAAGCACGTTATGTGCCAGAGACCTATTACGTAACTTCCCTGGGGAACCAGCATGGCGGCAGCATTGCCTATGTCCACGTAGTTTGGTTGCTTGACCGTATTTAGGGATGGAAGTCCGGGGGCTGTGGGATGCTTTTTGGCTGCTCGAAGGAGGACACAATATTTGTGCCTTTGAAAGTTAGGCTTGGGGGTGGTGGTGTAGGGATAAGGATATTGGAATGAAGGAATTCAACTTCTGATATGGATTATATTTCATTTACAGTGGTTCACAGACTTTAATTTGTACAGAAACACTTCCTGGGGCACTTGTTAAAAAAGCAAATGCCCAGGCCCCACCACAAGAGATTTTAACTCATTACATCCTTAGATGGACCTAGGAATTGGCATTTTAAACAGCACCTCGGATGACATTGACACAGTTGGTCCCAGGGTCTCAGTTTTTAAAATACTGTTATCAGGTGGGTCATCAATAGCAACAAACAGACTTCGATTTATGTAATTGCTGTAGACTGAACGTTCCCCTCTAAATTCATATGTGGAAACCTAATCCCCAAAGTGATGGTGTGAGGAGGTGTGGCCATTGGGAGATGATTAGGTGGAGCCATGAAGGTGGAGCCCACACGAATGGGATTAGTGCCCTTATAAAAGAAACCCTAGAACACTCTCTTGCCCCTTCAGCCCTGTGAGGACACAGAGAGAAGGTAACCATCTAAGAACTAAGAATCAAACTCTAACCAGACACCAAATCTGCCAACACCTTGACTTTGGACTTCCAAGCCTCCAAAACTGAGAAATAAATTTCTGTTCTTTATAAACCACTCAGTCTAGTTTATAGCATCCCGAAATGACTAAGACATTACTAAGTGTTTATTTTTAAGGTGTTACTATGTGCATAAGGAAAGGTCTGGACCATCTCCTTCACTGCCTTTGGACCACCATCTAGATAGGTGTCTAGCCTATTTTTTTTCCAACTCAGGAGACAGCTTCTTTTTATTTTATTTTATTTATTTATTTTATTTTATTTTATTTTTTTTATAGCTTCTTTTTATAGCCTGTTTCAGCAATTAATCATCATTACTGTTAAGACTTTTCTCCTTAGGTCTATACAGATTTCTTCTTGCTGAAATTGGAGAGCATTTCCCCCATTTCCCCCTCAGAAGACATAGAGAATAATTGGATTGTGTCTTGATAATAATCCTTTATGGATTTAAAGAAGGTCAAAAGTATCTTCCCTTTAATCCACACAGCAAACAGTTTTGTTCATGGTCAGGGGCCAGTTTCCATCCTTATGACTCCAATAGGTCCAAGGATGGCTGACTTAGGCCTGGACCTCAAACACCTCAGGTGCCTACTCAGATTGCCTTCCCCAAAGCCATCTTGGAGGGACTCTGGGAATTTAAGGGGCTGTTTTTGGACATTGACATCACCACTTCCACAGTTTACATGGAGAGAGTAGCTGTCTCTTCTTTGACCTTCTCTTAAACTCCATTCTTTCTACTTTCCCTTGCCTTCCCTACCTTTCGTCCTTCTAATTAACAGACTATATGACCTTGTCTGACCTCTGTGGTCGGAGCAGAAAATGAATTGGGGGATTTAAATGAAAGTTGGGCCCGGCCTTTCCCCTCTGGGGCAGTGGTGGAAAACCTCGAAGGTGGCCTCCTCCGCTCATGCTTTGTGTAGTTGTCTCCCTCTGAGTGTGGGCAGGGCCTGTGACTGTCTTCTCATCAACAGAATATAGTAAAGGTGGTGGGATGCCATTCACGTGATTATGTCATGTTTTATAAGACTCCGTCTGGCTGGCGAACATGCCCCCAGAGACTCTGCTTGCTGGCTTAGTGAAGCCAGTGGCTATGTGGGCAAAGCCCACGCGGCAAGCAACTATGGGTGGCATTTGGGAGCTGAGGGCAGTCTCCAGCCAACAGCCAGCAAGGAACTAGGGCCCTCAGTCCTACAACTGCAAGAAAATGAATTCTGTCAACAGCCTAAATGAGCTGGGAAGCAGATTGTTCCCTGGTCAAGCCTTCCCATGAGAATGCTGCCTGGGCGACAACTTGATTTCAGCCTTGTGGGCTCCTAAGCAGAGGACCAATGCAAGCCGTGCTCAGAGTCCCGACCCACGTAAACTGTGGGATAATAAGTGTGTATTATTTTAAGCCACTAACTTTGTGGTAATTTATTACTCAGCCATGAAAAACGAATAGAACGACCATTTGATTTGACTTACCTGGCAGTGTGTAGGGGGAACTGTACAAGGCTGATGAGAGAAGGCCTCCAGAGAAACATTTAGCCTGGGAGGGCCAAGATCAAAGGGGACCTAGTATTTATATACTTGTAAATATTTCAGATTTTAGTGAATGAGGACCATGCTTGAAATCTTCTCAAACGTTTACATAAAAGCCACTTCCCTTAAAAATTAATGTTGATCATTAGAATAACAGCCCTCATTTACTAGCATACACTCTGTGTCAGTCACACTTTGAAGTGCTTTGTATATACTAATTCATTTAATCCTCTTAGGTGGCCTATCAGATAAAAACCCCATTTTACAGATGAGGAAGCTGAGGTACCCAGAAGTAAAATTATCAGCTCAACTATGAAATGAATTTGAAAAAAAAGGTGGGGGAGGGCAAAAGGCAAACAAGTTTTTTGGCCTTTTGGTGTCCAATTATGCTCCCGTGTGTCTCCATTTTTAGAATTATGTCTAGCTCTTATGAAACCTGGACATGGCATGGGCCTCACTAGACTTCTGAGAGGCCCTGTGTGAATACGTCAAAGAGGTAGTTTTCCTAATGATAACCGTAAGTGCCAAGTAGACCGAAGTGAACACTTCAGTAACTCGATAAAGATGGAAATAGTAGAAACTCAGACGCTTGGACCAAATAGGATTCTAGGCCTATTAACTTTGGCAAATCATTTGCAATGTTGTCCCCATTTTAGTGGCTTTTACCAGCAGATTCTAAGTTTTATTAATATTCTTTTGAAAATGTAGAAACAAAAGACTGAGCTTGACATTGTCAACGGAAGTACCGTTTTGTGGCTGTTGTGGGTCCTGCTGTGTTTATGTATCCTAGAAGATATGAAATGACCTTTGGAAATCGCAGCGCAACATCCCAAGCTGGTAGGCATCCTACGATTTACTTTTTTCTGCAGGCCTTAGATTTAATCAAGCATTCCCAAGTTCCACTTGCAGCTTTTGTATTTCTTTTGGCCTTGAGAACCCTATTCAGATTCAGCTAACATGTTTTTAGTGAGTGCTAGTGGGTAATTACTAGTGTCTTCACTTCACAGATTAAAAAAACTGAGACTCAAAAAAGCTAACTGCCCGTGGTTAAACAATTAGAAATAACAGATGAGAGATCTGAAATCAAACCATCCCGCTCCATGCTCAGGACTCCACGCACAATACCAAGCTGAGTGCTGTGTATTTCCCCCCAAAATGTTCTGCATGGGAAGTGATCACGCGATAGACGATGCTTCCCCCCACCCACATGCCTGAGCATGTGGGGAAAAAAAAGAGGAAAAGGTATTTAAGTTAGCCTGATCGTGTTCCCCCAAATGATGTGGTTTCTCAGCACACTGGGAAGGTTCCACCTGCCCTAAAATGGGATCTCTGTTATCATGCACTGCACTGGAGGTTTATTCCTTTCGAACTAAAGGCTTTTTGGTCTTTTCATAGTGTTTAATTAAGACTTTATCAACAGATTCTGAGAGTTAGTGCCTGATGGGACTTCAGAGCCATCCAGGGGTTCTTTGAAAACCTCCCATGTATGTTCTGCCAGTTAGAGAGGTATGGCTTGGGGGGAGGGGGAGGGAGGGTTTTAATGTGGCTCTCCTAGGGTGAGCAGGGCTGAGTCTTGAAGTAGAAGTGCCTGTCCTAGAACATTTGTAACCAGACACCACACCACTTAGAGCAGTAAGTGAACTTTTAGCCTCTTCTTAACAAACATTTTTAAAAGTTCCTTAAAAAAAAAATCTAAAAGCCCCATGTCCCACCCTTAATTTTGCTTTGTCCCTTGGTCTGGTTTAACTCTATATCCCACACCTTGAGCAGTCTCCTCTGGGGAGTGTCTCCTGTGTCTGGGGAATCGTAGAAATTCTTCTTTCTCACCTCGAATTGGGAGGAAACCACCGAAGCATTCATTCTCTCCTCTGAGTCCTGCTCCTTCCTCAGACCCCAGATTACGGTTCCAAGATCTCCGTGGTGGTGACAGAAGAATAGAACTTGACTTGTGAGTTATTTGGGAGGATGGTAGGGAGGCCAGTAACAATAGAAGAGAGGAAATGAATGTTCAGTATGAATTTCTGACAATTCGAGAGAATAACCCAACTTGACCTGTGCTGACTTATTCTTTAGCGAGCAGTAATCATGGTGTGGTCTGAAACCATGTCCGTTATCTCATTTCACTTTATTCATTTGTTCAGTGACATTTATTGAGACCTACTATGTGCTAAGCACTATTCTAGGTACGGAGGTTCAACAGTCAACTGGATTCCTTCCCCCGAAGCAGAAAAGTTTCACCAGAGGAGTCAGACACATGAATGAGTGATTGCAGTCTTGAGTAATAAATTATGTGGGACCATAGGGAAAGATAACCTAAGCCCCGGTACTATTTGTTGCTACATAAAAAATCACCCTGAACTTGGCAGCTTAAAACAACAAATATTTATTATCTCATGTAGATTCTGAGAGCCCAAAGTCAAGGAGTGGCTTAGCTGGGTAATTCTGGCTCAGAGATGATCGTGAGATTGCTGTCAAGATGTCAGCCAGCGCTGCAGTCATCTGAAGGCTTGACTGGGGCTGAAGGATCCTCCCAAGAAAGTTCACTCACAGGGCTGTTGGCCTAAGTTCCTCACCATGTGGGCTCTTCAGGCTGCCATCCTCCCGCAGAGTCAGTGATCTGCGAGAGAATCAGAAGCTAAAGTGGTTTTTTTGTTTTGGTTTGGTTTTTTTAAAGGAACATTTATTTATTTATTTACTTACTTATTTATTGGCTGTGTTGGGTCTTCGTTGCTGCACGTGGGCTTTCTCTAATTGCGGCGAGCGGGGGCTACTCTTCGTTGTGGCGCGCGGGCTTCTCATTGCGGTGGCTTCTCTTGTTGAGCACGGGCTCTAGAGCGCAGGCTCAGTAGTTGTGGCGCACGGGCTCAGCTACTCCGCGGCATGTGGGATCCTCCTGGACCAGGGATCGAACCCGTGTCCCCTGCACTGGCAGGCGGACTCCCAACCACTGCGCCACCAGGGAAGTCCCAAGCCACAGTGTTTTTATAACCTACAATCAGAGGAGACTTACCGTCACTTCTGCTGTATTCTGTTGGTCACAGATCAACTCTGACACAATGTAGGAGGGAACGAAACAAAGGCATAAATACCCGGAGGGGGCTTTGGGGAGCCATCATGGAGACTGACCACTACACCCAGTCTAGGAGCATCAGGGAAGGCCCCCAACAGAAACCAAGACCACAAGGAGAAATAGAACCCAGGACCACAGGATCCTTCTATCATTCATGAAAATTCACAGTAGCTCTCCCATTCAGTAACAAGGGATGGTTTCTCTTCTGCCACAATTTTTTCCTTTTCTGGATGCTTAAGATGGCCAGCTGCCCCCATATTGGGTTCATGCAATTTAAGGCCCCATCATTTTCTGAGCCAAGAGGAAAGTGGGATACAGAATATGCTAAACTCTTTGAGTACTGTGAGCCCCACTCCCCAACATCAGGAGCTTTATCTGAACTCTACTAAGACCTCTGAAAAAGGTCAATTGATAAATTGTATAGGTCATAGATATGGATGTGTATTAATGTGTAGTAATAATGTGTGTCATTATTAATAATGCAATGTTGAGACGAAGATGGTCTAAGAATCAGTACCCACAACTATCTACCAAAATTGCTAGTATCTAGTAATGTGTGTTCACTAAGACTTATTTTTGTCTTCATTTAATAACAACTTTGTGAGAAGTAATGGAAGGACAGGGATGTTTAGATTTCTAAATGAATAGCATCTTCATATTTTTGTTCATTTTTATAACGCTGTCAAAATGGAAACAGACATCTCCAAGAACCATAGTTCATTACTTTTTACTTATCACTGATTGACATTTTTAAAGTATCCATTATAGGTCTGGTAAAAATTGCTGACATTTGCAAGGTGTCCAAGGTAACAGAGCTCTAACAAAAGACTAATTTCCAGAGACTGGTTTATCTTTAAAATTGATATTCCTTATATCAACATAAATGAGAAGGAAACTAATGAGACTTCATTTTATTCATTTAAAAAAATTTTTTTTAAGATTTTTTTCTTTTTGATGTGGACCATTTTTAAAGTCTATTGAATTTGTTACAATATTGCTTCTGTTTTACGTTTTTTGTTTGTTTTGTTTTTTGGTGGTGTTTTTTTTTGCCGTGAGGCATGTGGGATCTTAGCTCTCCAACCAGGGATCGAACCCACACCCCCTGCATTGGAAGGTGAAGTCTTAACCGCTGGACCACCAGGGAAGTCCTGAGACTTGGTTTTAAATTCATCACTTCCTGTATGCATCTGTGATCTAAGTCTGAATCAGGATGAGCCAAGCGTTCTAGGCCCCAGAGCAGAGGAGAGATGTCAAGTTTGAGAAGGTGGACGCTGTTCTGTGCCCAAATAGCTGCAATAGGAGGGTGGATGGATGCTCCTAGGGAGGCAAGGGCAGCATCTACCTGAGGACTCAGGAATACATAACCTCAGTACCCACCCTCTCACTGCTCATCACCTTCATCCTCTGACTCCTGGCTTTCTGTCACTGCAACATCCAAACTGTGCCAAACTGTGCTGAAGGTGACTTGTGCCTGCTCGGAAGACCCAACTGCTAAATTTTTACGAAATTTGCGAACCTATGGTTAAACATCGTTAGTGTTAAAAACTAAGTGATGTAACTTACAATTAAATCAATTATATTAAAAACATAATAAATTCTCAAAACTCATCACTTCCTAATTATTTGGCTACATTTTGCTCTTATCTACGTTCTTGAGGTTATTTATCTATGGCGAGAGTATTTATACCAGGGATATCAGCCAACACTATAAATCAGGGTTCCCCCCCTCCCCCGGAGAACCAGTTGTTAAATATTTACCAGAATATTGCTAGGAGCATCCTTCTGTTAATCCCAACTTAGTGGTAGTACTTGAGCCAGACTGGCTGGGTTTAAGCCCAGGTTTTGCTATTTAATGGCTTATGTGACTTGGGCACGTTATTTAACTTCTTTGTGCCTTAGTCTCACCATCTGTAAAATGGAGATAATATAGCACCTACTTCATAAGGTTGCTATGAGGATTAAAAGAGTTGATATTTGTAAAGCATTTTGGAACAGTGCCTGAAACCTAATAAGTATTACTTCAGTGTTTGTTAAATAGAAGAAGCTAAGTACAATTCTAAGGGCTGCTATTCCCTCTTTGATTCCATCTCACTTTTTTCCTCATCTCTCAAAATCTCTAATGTTCTTCTTCCACACTAATAAAACAATTTTTGTTGGACTTGTGGCCATCTAAAATAAAGATTAGATTTCTCAGCATCCCATGAATAAATTCGGATCAAGACAATATAAACAAAAGTATCATGTGGTGGCTTCCAGGAATTTATTTTCAGTGACAGGAGGCACATTCATTTTGCCTCTTTTTCTTTTCTATTCCTTCTTCTATCTTGGTCTCTGAAACTTGAATGTGATGGCTGGAGCTCAAGCCACTATATTGGACCCTATTGGTGGAAGAAAGCTACAACCTAAGTATAGAGCAAAGAAATATGGAATAAATCAGTCATAGTTGATGGCAAGAAAGATATAAAAAAGTAGCTGAAATATGTTCATGGTTTAGAATGAGAATGAAGATATACAGAATCAGGTTTCAGCGATCTTTAGAGATAAACTTAGATTCTGAATGATCTCATGGTTCTAGATCCATGAAATTTAGCTAATGTGGCTCATATTCTTGGATTTCTGGGAAATTCCATCTCCCTTATTATCATGTGGGTCTTTATAATAAGCCTTAATTACTTGAACTAATGTAATTGGCTATCCCTTGCAACCAAGAGTGAAACTAACTAAACCTTATGGTCGAAAATATAACCGTAAAGGTATAATCCTACCTACCTGCAGGTATATTTTCCTCATTAACATTGTCCTGTGCAGACAAACTTACACCATAGGAACTGAGGGCTTCTCCTTTGGAAATGTTCTACATCCTCGTGTGGTTTCTGGGTATCAAGTTTTATTCTCAAGTAACACTTGTCGTTTCCCATACTGAGAAGGCTCTGAACTTTTATTCCACAGTATCTGGATTATTATATAGTAATGATGTCCTTGGAAAAATTAAGTGGACAGAATTGCTTCCCATCTGATTCCTTTGAATGCTCATTCCCACCTGAGTTCAGTCCCTGAGTTGAGCAGTGACATGCACCTGACTAACTACTCCTCAGACCTACCCCAGCTCAGCAACATTGGAGACTTCCTCTCCCCATCTCATCGCAATTTACCAATAACATACATTTTCCTCTAGGCATGGGCAGCTGGTCAGTGAATCAGAGACAACAATTTGATTTGCATTGAGATATTATCTGACTTTATTATAGATTCTATTATTGACTCATATGGAAGTTATAAACTGGTTCTTCCAGTTAAACCGAAGGGAAATTTAACATTTGTAGGATGGTTAGGTGTCAGGCATTGTGCTAAGGACACTATTTAACTTTTACAACTAATCAACCAATCAAAGATTTTAGTTGCAAACAAGTAAACCAATTCTGAATGACACACAGAAAAGAAATAAACTGGAAGGATATTCAGAAGCTCACAGCGTGGCCAAGACCACACCAGCTTTGGAAAATGGGCAGGAAGAAAGATAAGGCAGCAACCAGTACATTGTAATACAGACGTACTATCTGTATTAACAGATAAACTGTGAAATCTCCATGACTTAAGACAAGATACTCTATTTCTCACTCAAAGTTCAATTGGAATCAAAGGAAAGGAGGTGAGGGCTTGCTCCATGCGTTCACTAAGAATTCAAGCTGGTGAGAGCCTTAACATTTTCAACATACGACTCCCAAGATCGCCTTGAGCCCCAACATACTGTCAGCAAATAGGAGAAAGGGGAGAGTGGAGGTCCATGTGTGAAATTTTTATAGGCCAAGTCTGGAAGCAACATCCATCACTTCTGTTCTCATATTAGTGGTCAGAACTCAGACACATGACCACACTTAACTGTAAGAGAGGTTAGGAAATATAGTCCAGCTGGGGCCCAGGAACAAAGAGGAACAGCTAGGCAATCTCTGTTCCAGCCCATCCTCTTGTCACCAAATACCTAGGCCATGCTTCCGTCCACAAAGAGAACACAATCATCTCCTCCCTGAGAAAGATAACCCCAAATACTGTCCAGTCACTGAATTTGGCTCGAAGCTCAGATTCTCTAGGGAGGTTCGGTATTCTCCATCAGGTTCAGGTCCATCACTCCTCACGGTCTAGCTACCAATACCTAGAAGGACAAGTTACCTACTACCTCCTCCCAACAGCATCTGATATACAATGAGAGAACAAGAACAAAACGATAGTAAACCCACCCCTGTGGAAAAGAGAAGATAGCCGGCGATCACTGGTACGTAGAGATGTTAAATTCTAATGGGCAGGCTTCCTGAAAACCCTACCCTGGGAGTGAAGAAAGTTCTAGAATAAACCCTAGATCTGCTTCCTGGGAGAAACTCTCTTGTCCATTGTTCTTCATGGGTCCTTGCTCCACTGTCTGGAACTTTCTTCTTTGGCCACCTCTGTTACGTTTGGAGGAAAGTATGCCCTCCTTGGAGGCTGCATAGCTTTCAAAGCCCATATATTGCTGATAAATTTAGGGGCCCAAAATTTATTTTGATACTCAAAGGCTTGTTTTAGTCCAAGCTCATGGTTTCTTTGGCAGTATAATTCCCTCAAAAACCTAGTAGACTTCTAATCTATTTAGCTTCCAATCAGCTTCATGTGCTAGTAACTGTACCCAAAGTTCTTTTCCTGGTCATAATTGTCAAACCCGATTTATGATTTGCTTCCTAATCACAATGACTGTCTCCATCTACAGCCTAAGGCCATCACGCTTAGACAGGAAGACCACACCCTTGATTTGATCGTAGCTGCAGGGCTAAGTCATATTCAATCTGATTTCTTACTGTTTGAGTTTTGGAAGCAGTCAATTTTTCCAACTTTTCAGCAGCTCTGGCTTCTGACATTCGGTTTCACTTTTGTTTGAAAGCAAGCCAATTCTTGCCTGAGTTCATCCACTCTTTTGCAAATTGCTACAAACATTCTGTTTTCCAACCCTTTCCCCTAGAGCTAAAGAATCAGCATACACCTGACTTGTCTTCTGAGTTATATCAAGAGACAGTTTTATCAAAGATTTTTCCACTGCATAACATAGATCTTCGTCTTTCCAGCCTCCAAAGCCAGTTTCCTTGCCACTGACATCGCCGTTGCTTACCCAAAATCATGCATTTTAGGTTTTTGTTATGGAAACATTCCACTTCTGGTACAAATGGGCACATTAGTTAGGAAAATTTAGCTTCTATAAAGATAAATCCTAATATCACAATGGCATAATACAATAGAAGTTTCACATTTACTGAAATCTAATTGAGGAGGAGGGTTCACTCCCTGCAGTCATTCGAGGACCCAGGCTGATGGAGGCTGTGCCGTATTAAACATGTGATTTCCAGGTTATTCTGGGTATTGTCAGTCAATTAATAGATGGAGGTAGAGGGCTTCCCTGGTGGCGCAGTGGTTGAGAGTCCGCCTGCCGATGCAGGGGACACGGGTTCGTGCCCCGGTCCGGGAAGATCCCACATGCGTGGAGCGGCTGGGCCTGTGAGCCATAGCCGCTGAGCCTGCGCGTCCGGAGCCTGTGCTCCGCAACGGGAGAGGCCACAACGGTGAGAGGCCCGCGTACCGCAAAAACAACAACAACAAAAAAAGATGGACGTAGAGAGATTATAAAGGATCTGGTGGGAGGTCTTTATGGATTCACCTTGGAAGTGGCATCTTTATTTTGACGGCTAATAAGCCAGAACCTAGTAATAAGGTCACACCTAACTCAGAAAGGAGACTGAAAGATATAATCCAGCTGTATGCCCAGGAGGAATGGAAAATGGGTGAAAAACTAATGAGTCTCTCCCATAAACTAGAACCCCTGCCAAAATCGTGGCAAACAAAAAATGAGTGAGGGCGCCATTGCTATTGCTGCTAAAGGCTGGACGCTGAAGCTTGTACCACTGATGCCCCCAGCCTCAAAGCAGGATGTTGTCATTACATGGCTGCCCCTTGAAGGATAACACTGCTGCTGCTATTACAACATCCACACCCAGAATGGGTTCTCTGTGGTCCTAGTTTCTTTAACTCACTAGCTCCCAAGTCAAAGCCAAGAGCAAACATATCAGATTGGTTGAGCTTAGATCATGTAGCTACTCTCATTGCAAAGAAGATGGGGAAAACAACTCTGCATTTTTAGCTCATAGAGTGAGCGACAGATCCTTCCCCCATTATAGCTCCTAAGATGAGATAGTCTCCAAATAAAGACAGAGAGTCAACTAAATCAAAGGAATCAATTTCATGATGGAAGTTTCAGCCCCAAATGCCAAGCTGGTTGGAGAGAGTATTTTAAAAATTAGGAAGTGACCTACTTTATTCTGTGTGTGTGTGTGTGTGTGTGTGTGTGTGTGTGTGTGTGTGTGTGTGTGTGTATGATCTTATTTCCTGTCCAACGAGAATTTTGAGGTTTTGCCTTCATCCGGACCTTTCTTGTTCACTACTGTGTCCCCAGTGCCTAGAATAATGTCTGGTACTTGGTAGTCACTCAACAAATATTTACTGACTAAAAGAATCCTTGGCCCAGTAAGTGTGCTTATTGATGCTTCTGTTCCTGGCTCTTCTGACAGCCGGTAGGGACTGTTGAAACCTATAAAGATAACAAAAAGAGTAATATAGCTTCCATATTACATATCAAGCCCACAGCTTGGAAGTGTCTCCTGCCTGATTTCTGGATGTGGAAGCACTCATCTAGTTACATGATAGAAAGGAAAGTGAACACCTGAGGTGGGAGGAAAGACCAGTAAATATTGCCAGATTATTTTTAAGATTTTCTAAGTGTCACCTTTCAGAAAGGACCTACTAAGTTGTAAATCTGGAAATTAAAAAAAAATTATCCAAAGAGTTTCATGTCCTTGGTCCATATATTTGGAACGTTCTCCTTGAGGTGTTTCCTTAGTCGGTTAGTGGCCTTGAGTCTGTTTAATGGGAATCTGAGCATAGAATTCCTTTCTGGGAATGCAAATTATGACATCTCTTTGGCAGAGAAAGGTTTGCATTTGTAGATATTTTAGGTGGCACTGAAATAACATGATAATATTTTAAAAGACAGCAGGCCAACAGGGGGCAAAAACATTTAATCGTTTCCTCTCTAAACAAGATAACCTTCTTTCTTTCTGTATTATTTTAGTAAAAAAAGTTGTGATGTGTGTTACTCCCTTTTTTGTCCTGACGTAGATGAGGTTAAAAAGTGATGTGCCGAATGAGAGCTTCAGAAAGAAAGGAAGAAAGATGAGGAGGAAAGGAAGGGAAGGGAAAATCCAGTGTCACTCAAATTTTGAATGAAGATTCTAAAAAATTACAAAATAAGAATGTCGGCCTCCATAAAAGCAGGAGAAATTTCAGGGAAAGGGGTACCCCACATTTACTTTCACACCCTAAAACAGGGATATGGGAGCATTGCCACCTGGCGTGAGTGCCTTGCGTTGGCTGCTGAGGCTGCATGCAAAAATCCATCATCTCTTAAAGAGACAATACTTTATTTTGAGCAGGGCTCATCATGGCCTGGAGACCTAGCCCTACCCCTACTACATCATTTCATAGCCACAAGGCTTAGATTTCAGGAGTACAGAGCTGAGGAAAATCTTTATCCCATCAACTATATGTTTGGAGGGGGGCAGGGATAAAGATGCAATAGCATGACAAAAGAAATGTTCTGCTCCAACCATGCGAAAGTGGAGAGTCTCTATGTGTTGGCTGAAATGGTCTTAAAGAGGACTGAGAATATTAACCAAGGTGATCTTTTCCAGGTTCCGTATTTCAAATACTTCCTGTATACTGCAAACGGCCTTTGAGTAGGTACTGAAGGGTTGTTTGGTTTTTACAAGTTGAGTACTTTTTGTTGCAGGATGACATGAGGGAAGAGAAAAATGTTTAAAAAAAAGAATCAGAAATTATTTTTTTTTATTGCTGAGCATGTTGGAGTTAATAATTTTGGCATCTAGTGCTTTATTTCGAGGCTAATATGCCACGCCATCTGTCAAGTGATGGTGTCTTTATTAGGTTACCGTGGTATATAAAAAGCAAAATGCTTTGCAAAGGTTTTGGCAGGATGATTTTAATCTCCCGCTTCATTTTTTTTCAAAATGTAAATTAACATGTTTTCAACAAAACTGTTGAGATTAGAGTTATAAATATTGAGATGATACAACCCAATAATTTAAGCCCTTTATTTTCTTTAAGATCTATTTTTTAATCTGAAAATAATACTGGGGTTTAGAGGATTTTAAATATATATATAAATTCTGAAATCCATAACAGTGTTAACCATTGGGATAAATACTCAGAATTATCTTCTCAGAGTTTTTTCTAAAAAAAAACCCCCAAAACAGAACCTTTACTCCAGCTATATTTAAGAAAAGTGAAACTATTTTGTTCTTCTTTTGCATTAGCTGGGAAGAAAGGACAGAAGGTGAAAAGAGAAAATGGGTTTTGTACACTTTTTGCCATAAGCTAATAATTTTCACCTTAAAGCTAATGATTTATATGCACTATTTGGCCTCCACCTTCCAAAATGCCGTTTGAGGTGGCAGTTTGACTCCGCTTTGTCCTAGGCCGGATAGTTTTTGCTAGTGTTGTTAAAGATGGTGCCTCATTAGTATGCCTCTTAAACTCACTGGCAAAGTTTCAGGCTTTCTCCTCCTTCTGTCTTTTGGGAGAGTTTTCCAGGTTTCATTTTTTCTATATGCTTTATAAAAAATATTTTTTTAAGTGAGTTGTTTATGTCCAGAGACTCATGCACACATATACCAGAAGGTACACGCATGTATATGACACAGTCACATATACTTTGACACACTTTAGAAGTCATATAAGCAAAGGGTAGAGGGGGAAAGATTTCTGGCCCACCAGTTTCACTTTTATCGTTGAGATGAAGCATGTTAAGGATTGTTCTGGAGAAGAATTTCTACAACCCATGACCTGATTTTACTATTACAAACAGTAAGATTGTGCCTCCCATAAGAGATGAGATTGAAATAGTAGGGAAGTGAGCACTGGTGAGAGACTCAAAGAGTACTCAGCATCATCGCTTATTTGCAATTAAAACCAGTGTATCTACTTAAATATTAGAATATTCAGCTCGATTCATATCCACCAAGAAGAAATTGCATTCCTAAAAGCAACATGGGGGAATATAGAATATTAAACTTTCAAAGTAAAGCAATCAATATTTTTTGAGTGACTGTTATGTAGTAGGGACCATGCTAGATGCCCAGAAGATGACTTGAGTAAGATAGACCCTGTCCCAGGCTTCTCATACCTTCCAAGACAATGGGAACTTGCCTTTCCCAATGGTGGATAACACTGTGCTTAGAAAACTAAGACTGCAGAGCTTGGAAGCAAGTCCTCATGAGGACAAAATCTCCCAAACCTGATATCTGTGCAGTCAGATGGATTCCAGGGGAGAAGTGATGGGAGTAGAAGAGGGAATGACAAAGGTCAGATCTGGGACATTGACTTGATGAAGTTTCAAGAGGGTGAAAGCCACCGAGCTTGTCAGGCTGTGGACACACATTTAGCCTTTTAAAATAATTTAATCTCCAATGAGTCTTTTGGTAAAGACTTGAAATCATCATCTCTGTTGAGTATCTCGTTGGCCACTACTTCTCAAAACGTGTAATTCTAATGAGAAATCCACCTATGTAGTATTCTGTCCCCCTCTTAGGGTGACTGGAAAAACATTCCTGGTTATGAAGGTGAAACATCAAAGAGAGGAAAACACTGAGGCTACTCTTTTCTGGAGGGGCGGCCGCTGATTGGCCACTTTGCAGGCGGCCCATCAGGAAGGCCTTTGCCAAGCTCCTCCCCCATCCCAGTGATGCAGTATCACCCCACCAGAATGTTTTGTTCTCCAAGACCCTTGTTTCAATGGGTACATCCCATTAACAAGGCCAGCAGATGTCAGTCCTGATCCACTTTTTCTACCGAGGAGGAAGAGCTGACCTGATTTCCCAATCACTGCCTTCTATTCGCTGGCTTTTCTTCTTCCTGAGATGGAGGCCCCCTGCTTGGTTTGCGTTGTTAATATTTGCATTATTCAATAGTTATTGTGTGATAAGCATGTTGTTTGCTTTAGGTTTTGGTTGGTTTGTTTTCTGGTGCTTTTATTCTTAGCTGGTGGCTTAACTTCGGTTACAGCTGTGGTCTGTATATTACTCAGCTTGGGGAGGATATATGTTTTTACAGATTCTTACCTGATGCCTCAACAATCCAAAGTTGGGCCAAAACCCCAAAATTAAACAAAAAAATTCCAAAGGGAAAAAACATATAGTTTTTTATTCTGCAACACCATCCCTTTGGTGTCAGCCTTGGATTGATCTCTTTTAGCATGAAGAAGCTTGGGTTTGCAAGTACTACGGCAAACATTTCTGAATACACATATTTTTAAGCTTTCTGAGTAAGAAATATAGCATCCCTGCGCATTTATCAAGCAAGAATCTTGTCCTTGTGTGAAAACATTTTATGTCTAAAGATTAAGTATTTACTGTAAGTATAAACTGAAATGATTTTAAGTAAACAGTATAAAGCTACTGTTTATAATGCGTTCTGATATTTGTATGATACTACTTATTATGAAAGCATGCCTTAGAGGTGATATTGAAGTTTTAAATCCCAGGACTTGCTAGTGAAGAAAAATGTGTGTTTTTGCCTTTGATCTAGCACTTGTTTGTTATAGCTGATTAGCTGTTATATGCACCAAGGTAAAATCGTCATATAAGATGATCTCAACATGCGGGTGAAAGAATCTGAAGCCTGCGCGTCTTGGCCGGGCACAGAGTACACTCTGGCAAAACTCTGTTGCTTAAATTAAATGTTAAATATTTATTTACCAAGTTGCTTAATTTAAAAAAACAAGAACGTGCTTGAATTATTAAGAATAACGATAAAACCCAGAATGTGTATGCAACTTTTAAACATCTCCCACTGCATACTGTAATATTTTATTTCTTCTCAGAGTAGTGACTATATTCCCGAAATGCATAACATTGACTTTTTTTGACTTGAACATAACTTCTGAGTTTAAAGAATTTAAAAATCGAATCCAAGTAAACTTATTTTAATAATCTTTTGAGGGCTGGGAGATCAAAAAAATATTTTTTTTATGATTCTGAGAATGCTAAAAGTTAAAAACTGAAGACTATGTATCTGCAAGTCTGTATTTCAAGCTGATATTTTAATTGTCCAAAAATTCTTTGCCTATTTTTTAATTTAAAAAGCGACTCAGTGCTAGTAAAAAATATATCTGTACAAAAGATATGCACGTAAAATATTTTCTCATCGTGTATGTAGGAGTTTTGTATTATTGTCAACTGCAAACTTAAGAGCAAAGCAAAGGTAATTTCTAAAAATTTGCTGCCTTGGCCTATGCAATCATGTTCTGTTTCTCTGTTCAACTATCTGGATGAGTGATATTCAATGGGGATGTATAATGCGAGCCTTAAATGCGAACTTTAAACATAAGC
The DNA here is from genome assembly GCF_964270905.1 of Leucopleurus acutus. NCBI lineage: Eukaryota > Metazoa > Chordata > Mammalia > Artiodactyla > Delphinidae > Leucopleurus > Leucopleurus acutus. Next base: position 63,820,651 of record NC_139150.1, on the reverse strand, counting down.
CACACACGTCATTTAAAATTTTTCTAATAACCACATTAAAAAAAAAGAAACAGATGAAATTAATTCCAGTAATATATTTCCAAAATATTATTTCAACATGTAACCAATATTTTAGAACTGTACATGAAATATTTTACTTTTTTTTTCTCTGTGTTCTAAATCTCCGAAATCCTGCAGGTATTTTCACTTCCAGCACATCTGAATTCGCACTAGCCCCATTTCAAATGCTCGGTAGCCATATGCGGCAAGTGGCTAGGTTATCAGATCCCTGCCTCTCAAACACATTGGCTGAATGGCTTTCTAGAATATTACTGTTGAGTGAGTTGACACCCATCTAAAAGACTTACATGTCAGAGCTAGACCTGTGAGTGGAGCAGAGACTTTGCATGTACAGGAACTCTTTGTTCCTGTTCTATTTTGTTTTTAACAGCCTGCTTTGCTCCGTAAAGATACATCAGTCGCCCTCAAGCTGTGGGACCCTCTGTTTGATCATGCCTGTGAAGTTGAGACAGTCACTCAGGAGAAGGTGACCTGGAGCAAACGTTCTCAAATGGCCCAACTGCGAGAGAGGCAGAGCCTACAGGAACCTAGTCAGAGATCCGCTCAGGACGTGGAAAGAATTCCAGTCTCTGCTGAATTTTGGGTTGTCTGGTGTGCAGTCCTGAATTATAACCCAGGGATTCCTAAAAAGATGTCAACGCTATGCCTTGGATTTTCTGGGAGAGTCTAAATTTCACAAAGTTGAGCCAGTTTTTCTTTCAAATGCTCCTATTTCTTAGGCTATGTGTCTTGCTGTGAGGTTCAGAAAATATGACCACTTTGGGGAAGGCTCCTCCACTTGCAGGGCTGGTTTTCCAGGCTTTCACAGAGCTGGCATAGGATTGTTTGGAAATCGTGAGGGAAAGAATAGAAGAGGCCGGAGGATAAATTGCAGACATTTCAGGGAGAAGAAACAGCACGGATACTCTGAGGTTTATCCCCTTCCCGCAAGTCCTAAGTTGCTGTGAGTTTAGTCAAGAAGAAATTAAGCTGAAAAATGGAAAAGAATTTACCAAATGCAGATAAATACCTTTCTTTGTCCTTTTCATATCTCTGCTGTTACACCCCACTCCAAAGTCCTTATTAAAAATAAATAAGGAGCCATTGGTCTTTGCCATTTCTGATAATGGAGTGGGAAATATTCATATTATATAAGCATATTGCATGGAGCCTGGGACATAGTGGGCACTAAATAAATGGAGGCCATTATAAGAAATGTTATACTGGTGAAGATCCATTTGAGCAACGTGAGAAAACCATAAGAATGCCAGAACGGCTCCATCCCTTGAATATCTGTCATTTTTCTGTTTTATCTTGTGTGCCCTGCAAGGCGGTACATGCCCATTACATCTTCTTTGTGCCCTTCTGAATGTAATCTTATCTTCCTACTTATTAATATACCGTAATTTGTAGAGGTGCATTTGTATAGCTACTTCAGCAGAACATCTCAGTTGGATAAAGGTTTTGCATGATTTTGCTGGCTGTCTTGTTATTTCCCCATTAAATTGAAAGACAATATTGGTACGAAGATATAATCATTACTTAATGTGGTCTTGAAGAGGAATTTAATGGTTTTCTTAAATTGGTTCCAAGTCTCTTTTTAGTCTTGAGTCAGATAGAGACTTGTGAAGAATTTCTCAAATCTTGAAAAAAAAAAAAATAGATGTTTATTCTCTAACTAACCCATTTTTCAAATTATAAAGAGAAGTATCACATTGGATATTTTAAAATCTCTCGGAAGTGAGAAATATGGATTGTTTTCCCCCAAATTATCACTTATTATCTTTACTACCCAAATTTCCATGGCCATTGCTGAACATTTGCATGAAGCAGTTCACGAGAAATGTATCTAATAGCAGGAATACACAGTTATCTTTGCATATTTACCTAAGCCTCTGTTGTTTACCCTGTCTTCTTGTTTTTCTCAGAGATTGTATGAGAGACAACCAAATATAATAATGCAGAAACAGTAGGCAGTGGAGCAGGACAAGAGCAATCTTATTAAAGTTCAGTTTTAGTAGGCAGTGGGGTGTTTTTGTTTGTTTGTTTTGCATTTCCACTGCTGCCCATCTAATATCTGTGGGCCTTTTATTTAAAGAGGAAGGGAAAGAGAAAGAAAGAGAGCAACAGAGACAGAGAGAGAATTGGACCTAGTTTATTACAAAGAAATGATGTCCAACCTATCTTCCCAGAAATGAGAAGAGTTTCCTTAGGATCTCTGAGTCTACCTAGCTTTTGGAAACGAAATTATATTTACTTCTTGCTAAAGTTATGGCACGCGGGCTAGAACAATGGCCTTCCAAAATCCATCTGCATCGCCACTCTCCTGGGGGCACCGCTCTTCTTTTTCAATGCCATTAACAGCTCAGCAGACCACAGGAACCTCACATTCTGCTACGGAGAATGATACTTGGTCACAGTCAGGCTCCCGTGACAATGACATTTTCTCTGAGAGTTCTGCACAGCTGTGTCACTGTTAACTTTTAATGAACATCCTTCCTTCCTTTGAAAAGTTTCAGTGAAATGAAACGGATGTACAATTTCTGCTTTCATCTCCACTTTATGTGGGATAATATACGGTAATTCTGTGAACCCAAGTCGTCTGTGACATGCCGAATTTGGGGCGTTTCGAATCTAATAACATAGTTTTGCCCACAGTTACCCACAAACATAAAACAAGATTTTTTTTTTTTTTTTGAAAGGCCAGGCCTGAAAATATCCTATAACCTCCAATATACCAAAAAGTAAAAGAGACTCACTTTCAGCCCGAATTTGGGCCGCACTGTTCATTTCAGGGGATTGCTGAGTCAATGGAGCGCTCCCGTGGCAGGCGGGCCAATAGATCCCCAGACAATGAGCCCACAGAGGCACCACCGGGTTATTTGGGAGCATTATTCTTTCTCGGTTTCCACAATAGCCGGGATCTGATAATTTAGCATTAAGCCTCTTTTCAACTATATGGAACTGTAATAAGGTGATTTAGCCCATGTGCTTGTCCATTGTCCTAAAGATTCTGTGATCTATTATGCGGTAATGGGTAAAAAGAAAAAAAAGGAAAGAAAAATGGGGGAGTGGGGGAGGTGGGACATCAACCAACTCATTATCCAAAACATGCAAAGCTGCTTTGAGAGAGCTGTTATTTATTGGCATTTTTTATGAATCAATATAGATATAGGAATCAACCGCAAAAGCCTCTGGGTACGTTCGCATAATGAAAGCCCAATTAATATCCCAAAGCACAGTGCACCGCGGGCAACGGGAGCTGCAAGGACAATCACGGGCTTCCGCAGCCAACGCTGACAGCTGCAGCGCCCGATAGAAAACAGCTTCAAAGGCCCGATCCCCACCCCGCCCCCGCCCAGCCTCCACTCCACACTCCCTTCGCATCTCGCCCTCGCGGAGGCCAGGCCTGCAGGAACAGATGGGATACCAGAAGCAACCCATGGCTATCTGTGATGTCACCCAAGGAGGCATTTGGGGCTGCTGTCTGGGTGGCACAAAATGTCAGAAGAATATGGAGGGGGAGGGGTGGGACAAGGGAGCATTTTTTAGGTGAAATCCAGCATGGCCCGGGAGCCCAGTAGGTTGGAGGACGGACAGTGACGCGGTGGAAGAGGTCACGCTGGGTCCGGGCTCCTGTCGGCTTACATTTCAGTTTTATTTTGGTGTGGATTAAGGGATCTTTACCTTTGTTGGGCTCACAAGAAAAGCTCCACATCCTGTCGGCCCTTTTGCTTTGGATCTATCCAGGACGCCAAGCCCGTGCCAGCCTGTGGGAGACGGTATTCCGGCACTCACCATCTCTTGCCGTTATTCCCCTTCTTAATCACTACTACCTTTTTCAAACGGGATCCAAGCTTTCTTTTTTAAGATGTGGCATCTCTTGGTTTTTAATTTTTGTTTCTTTGTTGCCCCAGGATATGAACTGGTCTCTGACTAGACTGAAAAACAGGGTTCTCAAATCAGACCACCCAAACTGCTAACCCCATGGCTCAGTAGCCATGGGGGCGGCGCCTCTAATGATGCCTAAAATCTGCCCGTCAGGGTCTCTCTCACAGAATGTGTTGATATTTGGGCACCCAGAGGTCTGAGGAAGCCACCCAATACCAGTCTAGTCAAAGCAGAAAAGTGCAGATCGATTAAATAGACGGTACAAAATTTTCAGTTCTTAAGGGGGTTGAGTTGGGCAGAGGAGGTTGTAAGGTGAAAATGTTCTCCTTTGCCTTGTAATAAATGTGACCGTAGTTATTCATATTCTTACAGCCCTTTAGAGTTTACAAAGGTCTCCCATTTGATCTTCCCAGTAAATTTAAGATACTTTTAGGCAATAATTGCAATGATACTATTTTGCACAGAGGAGGAAGCTAAGACTCAGGGTGGTTCAGTGGCTTGCTGATGGTCAGAGTTAGGAAATGTCAGAGGCAAGGTTTCATTCTCAGCCTTCTGTATCCTCTGCAAGACAAGGAAGCTATTTGAAGAAAGCTATGAAACAGTCAGTGATTTTTTTTTTTTTTTTGGCCAACCATTTTTCTATGAATATGTCCCGCCAAGTAGAGTGTCCACGTTACTCTTATGATGACACCTATCATGTTGCCTTTGTATTTCTTTATTTGTCTGTTTCCCTTCCCCCTCCCCCCTGCCATCCCCCCTCCACTGCACTGGGAGGTCTTTGAAGGCAGGGGCTTTCTTATTCATCCCTGAATCTCCAGTACCCAGCACAACACCTAGCACATCATATCAATCAGTAAATGCTGTTGAAAGAGGATGAATGGTTAGATGGATGGATGAATGGATGGATGGGTAGATGATACGAGTCTTCTTTTATCTATTTGTATAATTTAGCAATCAGCAGTCCAACCTCAAAACTCCCTTCCTTGGTCTTGAAGAAATGGAACATGTTGGATTTAACCATTTCTATATTTGCTAGTTAGCCAGGAATACTGTAACTGGCATTAATAAGAAATAAAAAGAAAAGATGACTGATTCTGATAAATGAAGAGGGAGAATTATACTATGAAAACTAAAAAAGCTGCTAGGGAAAAGAAGGCAGTCACTGGAGGCTTTTATTTGTATTTTATTTTATCATAGGTTCTTGGGACTCGTCCCTAGACACCTCAGGAAATCCCTCTCTCGTGTCTCTGCTAAGGGAGATGAATCCCCACATTTGAGTGCTTCAGTTGCTTTTTGGATGGCATCCAAATTAGCATCACTTTAATAAATGTTTGCTGGAGCACTGGATGTGCCCAACTTGGTGCTAAATGTGGAGAAGGTTACCAGGTGGAGCTGAAGTTGGCCTCAGCCCACAGGGAGTTGACAGACTGGGAGAGATCATGAAGAACGCCTGCAGTAATGTGCTCCAGTGCTCAAAAGCAAAGCTAACTCAAACACTCAGAGGAGGTTGCTGTGACTTCCAATTTGAGTTGAAAGCAGGGTCAAAGAGGCTTAATGGACAAAGGAGAAGGGATGGATGTATAAGTAGGAGACAGAGATTTTTTGGGGGGTGGGGAGGGGGGGAAGCAAACACCAGGTGGTTAAATGCACTCTTTAGGACATATGCAGGGCTGTAGCAGTGCAGAGATGGTCCAGTGTGCTGGAGGTGTATGCAGCATGTTTCTCATAAAATGACTAAAGTTAAATTCATTGGATAAGGAGATGGAATTGGAGGAAAGTTATTAGAAGGAGCATTGCCCAGCTCTGTGCAGAGAAAGTTTAATAATCCAGAAGTGTTGTCCAATTCATTACTCAGAGTTCTATCGTGACATGCAGAATAATACTAGAAAAGTAAAGTGACAGGATAGACTCGCCCAGCAAAGATAACAATAATAGAATTCTCAAGATTACTGATGCTTAAAAACACAAGTAAATACGTAAGATGGTAGGATTCATTAGTTCTTTCTTAATGCTCCCCAAGTAATATAAGTATTCTACTTCTGGAATGAATTGGTAAGCTGCTCATGAATTAACTCTGCTTAAATCTGCTGAACAACAATAATTCCCAGGTATTAGCTTGTACTGTGTGCCAGGCACTGTGCTAAATGCTTTAAATCTGTCATTTAATTTGACCCTCACCCCCACCCCGTGAGGTAACTATTAATATTTCTCATAATAACCTTTGAATTTTAGAAAATTTTAAACTTACAGGAAAGTTGTAAAGATAGTATAGAGGTTTCCTGAATACTCCTCCACCCAGTTTCCCTTATTATTAGCATCTTACATTAGTATGGTACATGTTTCACAATTAATGAACTAATATTGATACATAACTATTAAACACAGTCCATACTTTATTTATATTTCCTTAGATTTTACCTAATGTCCTTCTTCTGTCCCAGGATCTCACAGTGCATTTAGTCATCCTGTCTCCTTAGGTTCTCTTGGTTGTGACAGTTTCTCAGCCTTTTCTTGTTTTTGGTGACCCTGACAGTTTTGGAGAGCTCTGGTCAGGTTTTTCTGGTAGAATATCCCTCAATTTGGATTTCTCTCATAATTATATTGGGAGGAAGACCACAGAGGTAAAGTGCCATTCTCGTCACATCGTATCAAGAGTGCCTGCTCTCGGGCTTCCCTGGTGGCGCAGTGGTTGAGAGTCCGCCTGCCGATGCAGGGGACACGGGTTCGTGACCCGGTCCGGGAGGATCCCACATGCCGCGGAGGGCTGGGCCCGTGGGCCGTGGCCGCTGAGCCTGCGCGTCCGGAGCCTGTGCTCCGCAACGGGAGAGGCCACGACAGTGAGAGGCCCGCGCACCGCAAAAAAAAAAAAAAAAAAAAAAAAAAAAAGAGTGCCTGCTCTCAACATGATTTATCACTGATAATGTTAAGCTGCTTGAACTCCTGGCTGAAGTAGTGTCTGTCAGGTTTCTCCACTGAAAATTTACTCTCCTTACCCCCTACCTCCTTTCCGCAATAGTGTATTCTGGAAGAAAATCACTGTGCACAGCCCATGTGAGGGGGCAGTATCTACAGGAATTATTTGGAATTTTCCCATATGGGTGACTTGTCTATTCTCCCGCATGTATTCATTCAGTCATTTATTTATATCGCTGTAGACCTAAGGGTATTTATTTTATACTTTGGGTTATAATCCAATACCACATTATTTATTTTGTTGATTAAATTATCTCAGCTTTGGTCTTTGGGAACTCTTTCATTTGGCTCTTACGTCCCTTTGGCATCCACCCCCAGCCCCTGTTTTGTTTATCTCGGGAGGATTTTCTTACTTCCTGACACTGCAAGGCGCTCCACTGGGCTTCCAGGCTCATCTTATGTAGTACTTGCCCCAGCCTTGGAATTAGGCGTTTCTCAGGAACCAGGAGTCCTGGTTCCTCTTCTTGGAGAATACTATTAGAAACCAAGATCTGGATGGTGGTTATGGAAGTAACTATATTTATTTTCTGTACTTTATACACGAGGAAACTGAAGTTTAGAGAGATTAGGTAACCTGAAAATTGTAAATTGTAAAACCTAGACTCAAACTCAGGTCTGTCTGATCTTGTAACTGTGGCATTTCTTGCTTTTCTTTTTCCCCCTCTTGGGATATCAGTCTGCCTTCCAATGACGGTTAAGTAGTATTGGAAGTTTCCCTGGTCTGCTGACATATATTGTATTTCAGCATTCCCTTTCTTACTGTCCCTCAGATCAGATTTTGGTAGGGTGTATTCAAGACAATGACACTTTAGTTAGTGGTTGTAATCTAAAATAAGTATCCCCAGAGGTAGTGCCGAGGGTCTGAAAGCGATTTTTCCACATTTTGGGAAATCTAATGGAAATCATACGTTTAACCATGACACAACTGCCCAGGCTAAGGAGAATGTCACATTTCTTTGATTCTATATCAACTCAGTGTGGCTGGCTACATGAGTTATTTCAAACCATTTGAAGCTCCGATTGGCTGATGATGACGTCATAGGAATTTCTGAAGTTGGAGAGGATAATAAAGAGCCTTTCGGGGTAGAAACGTTGGAAACGGCCACTTTCGTTACTGTTCTACTTGTGATCCAACTCTGATTGAAGTGGAGCCATTATGAGAGCTGTCTCTGTGCATGTGGCAGGGAAAGAGTAACTTTTTTGGATATAAATAGACATGTATTTCGTCTATGTTTTACCATTTGCTGTAATGTTTTAATATTCAAAATTCTGGCCCAAGTTACTTTTAATTTCTGCTTCATTTTAGATGCCTACTTAAAATTTTTTAAGTGTACATATTGGAATGGTTTGTTTTTTTTTTTTGTATTCTATTTTGTGAAGGAAAAACCTATATCTTACTATAGATAAGCATATGGATCTATTTAATATGTTCAAAAGCAATGCATACGAATGACTCAGAGCCTAAGTTTGTGGAGTTTGCATGACTTTCCTGATGGGAAGGTCTCAGAAAGGTGGTAGGAGAAAGGGGGAGAGATGAATGAACTAAATGGGAGAGGAGTTATATGTGGTTCTAGAAACAAAAGATGCATAAGCACCCGGAAAAGATAACTGGTTTTGATAGAAGGAAAATTCTCAGTGAATATTAACAGAGCCTGGCTTTTCATACAGTTGTGTTCACTTGAAACCATATGAGGAAACAGTGAAATTAAAATACTTAGAAAAAGAGAATATTGTTCGAAAGAAACTTTTGAGATCATCTAATTCAACAGTTCTGAACATTAGAATAACTGGGGAAGCTTTTCAATAATACCGACGTCCAGGCCCCATCTTAAGAAACATCTTGTTTCTGACTTGGTTCATCTCTGATGCAACCCTGTCATGGGAAATTTTATAAACTCCTCAGTAATTTTAATGTGTATACAGGCTTAAAACCATTGATCTAGGTTTTTTTTTTTAATTTTGAGATATTTCAAATGCACAAAAAATATAGTGAAAATATATTAGAGACCTAGTATTTACTACCTAGATTTAACACATAACTTATAGCCACATTTGCTTCATTTGCTTTCGTTTCTTAAGAAATAGGATGGCACAGATATCCGTTGAGTCCCTCACCCACCATCAAATCCCACTGCCTTCCCTCCTTTTCCAGAGGCATTCGCTACCCTGAAGGTGGTGATACCCCGCCCATGAATAATTTCATACCTTTACCTAACAGGTATGTGAGTATGTACGGTTTTGTCTGTTTTAAAATTTTGCATGCATATATTATGATATATAGTATATAGATCTTTTTACATTCTGCTTTTCCTTACTCAACATTATGGTTTTGCAACTCACCCCTGTATTCAAGTTCATGAGTTTTAACTGCTATATCGTGTTCCCTTGTATAACAGAATTTATTTATTCATTCCCCTACTAATGGGCATTTAAGCTGTTGTTGCCACTTTGGTTTTTTTTTTTTTTTTTTTGGTTTGGGTATAATAAAAACTCTGTGGTGGACATTTTTGTACACATCTCTTTGAGCGTACAAAGCAAGCTTCTCTAGGGCAGAGCTTTCTAACCAGTGCAGTACAGGAGTACCTTACAGTTGAGTGGAAGACCTGGGGTCCCTGAGCCCTCAGGGAAGCCAGGTGGGACCTGAGGGAAACACAGAGCCCTGGATGGGTCACGTCCTGCTGTGAGCAGCCTCCTCAGGTTACCCCAGTGTGTTATATGAATATCATCATTCTCTATGTGTGCCATGATGCAAAAGAGGTTGGAAAACACTGCCCCCTAAAATGTACCTAGACGTGAAAGTTCTGTGTTTTAGAATAAGCACTTTTTATTCTATAATTATTGCTAAGTTATTCTCCAAAATAATTGTACCAATCTACACGCCCACGTTGCCAGACTTGAAAAATTTTTGCCAGTCTCATAGATATGAAATGCTATCTTGTTTTAATTTGTATTTTCTTGATAAATCAGGCAGTCCTTTCACACGTTTATTGGCATATGTTTGTGGTTTGTGAATTGGCTGTTTCTATCCTTTGCTCGTTTTTCCATTGAATTGTTTCTTCTTCTTACTGATTTGCAATGATTGTCTGTTTTCTGGATATTAGTATTGTGTCGGTTATATGCATTTGCAAACTATAACTTACCTTTTATTTTTAAGATCATTCTTCATTAAAAGTTTTCGTTTTCTAGTTTATGTTTCCAATGAAAAAACTTGAGATTCAAGGTTGCCTAGTAATAATATTTCAGTACTGAATGTTGTCACCATGCTCGCCATGCTGCTCAAGCAGTGTAGCCAGGTTGAAAAGAATACAGGTGTGAACCCAAGGCTACGGAGGTCTTCGAGATCTGTTTCTAACAGTTATCGGCAAAAACTGGTCTAAAAATAATTTTCTCATATCAATTAAATGGTTACCTAAGTAAGCTGACACAAACAGTGATGAATAATTTAGTCACCTAGTCCCAAACCTTATTCCTGTTTAGTGACAACGCTGCCAGAATCCCAAGGTGTGCTCTGCGGGATCCTACTCTTTAGAAAGTATTCTTTCGTCAATTTCATTTTTCATTTCCTCCTTTTAAAAATTTCTAAACTTATTCGTCTGTGGAATCCCCCTTTTCTGTGGAACACCTAAATAACATCCCAAGAAACTATTATCCTATAGAACAGACTTTGAGAATCTCTACACTAGAAAACATTCATCTAAGGTCTCCAAGCCAGCCTTCCCCTGTGCTGGTACTTTGTCTAAACAGTCTAATAAATGTATGAATATGGAAGCACCAACATCGGTTATACTGAACTCGACACACTGGTATGTAGCGAAGAGAAATAATAAGGCTCCTTTTGTTTCCTGATGGAATCTTGTGTTTTACTCTATGAGGGTGCGTAATAAAACTATTTCCTTGTCCTGTATGTATGCATCTCTTTAAAATACGAGGATTAGTATGTGTATGTGATTATGATTGTTTATTGAGTTCTGTAGGTATGGCTTTTTAGAAGGATCTGTCACTTACCTGAAGACCTAGAATTCTAGGACAAAAGACAAAAGCTAAGAAGTTGGACCTTTGCTAGAGGAAAAATGTCTCTTTGGACTTTGATTTCTTGAATCCAGAATTTAAGGAACTGGGTTATCCAGATATATGTTTCCAAGAAGTGGGTACTAAGACGATGGGGAGCTTGGACTTCCGAACTCTGTACAAGAAAGTATCCTTCTAAGTCAAGAGTAAGAGGCAGATTTTTACTACATATCTTTCTTCACATTTGAAATTTTGAACATGCCTATGTATTATCTATTCTATAACTTGATGAAGTTAATAATGAATGACTAGATTTCATCTTATGATTCAGCGTGTGTTGACCAGGATCTTACTGTGTCTCTGACTGCAGTTAGGCACTATGGCAATCAAAAAAGTAGAAAATACCTGGGGGGAAGTGATTATTATAATACTGAGGAGGAAATACAGGATTCAAATTTATATATACAGAAGACTACAAATATATAAATTATGCATAGAAAAATGGCAAGAAGTATATATCAAAATGTTAACTGTAGTGGTTTTTGAGCTGCTAAGAATATTGATGGGTTTTTTTTCTTTCTTCTAATTAAGAACTTTCTATATTAGCATGTGCTACTCTTCAAATGGTTCAAATTTTTAAATTTTATTTTTAGATGTACCAGAAAAAGTGTTTTTATATAAGTATACCAGATGCTGATATGATTTTAGTGTTAATATGTGTTTTGCAAAGACCTCCAAGCCCACTTTTGTATAACAATTGTATCATGGATAATGACTGCCCATCAGTTATCATCATCGTAATAGAGGAAGGCAGCTCAAAAGTAATAATATGCACAAGCTTCAGAAATAGAAAGACTGAAAGCTTAGGTCCGAAGTTTGGCACTTAGTACTGGGTGACCTTGGGTAAGTTTCTGTAACCTCCTTGAACCTCAGTTTCCTCATCTGCTGAGTGAATAAAATAATGGCAGCTACCCCATAGGATTGTTGTGAGGATTACGTGAGAATCCATCAAAGCCCCCAGCCCTTAGTGTGGCTAGCACATAGTAAGTCCTGAGAATTGTCAGCTCCTGCTGGGGGTATGAGCCCAAGACTTTCAGCTACATAGGAGAAAATAAATGCCTCATGTGGGGCACAGACAAATTAGCAGGCCTATGTACAATACTTGAAGAGGCCATTTACCTGAAAATCAAGGTGGAGAACTGGCTTTGGGGAGAGAAATCCCATGAAATACTTCTCAAGAAAAGAGTTAAAAAACTTTTTTTCTACAGTAAAATGAAGGAAAAGGAGAAGATGGCAGGGTGTAAAATCAATCAAATGACCTTGGACACCAGGTATAGGGGTACCTGTGGGAAGGAGATAAGGGGAAGGGCTGTAAAGCTGCGGGTCAGACACAACCAAAAAGGGTATTAAAGAGAGTGTTTGATACCAAGGCCTGAATAGAATTTCAGGAATATGAATGATGGTCTGGGACTACCACGTCATAAATCAACGAGGTGACTCAGACGAGATCATAGACCAGAGGAACAAAATTCAAATGGATATTAATAACACCTGACCTTGGATATTAACCTTCAGCACAGCTATTTGTAATGTAAAATTCCTGGTTGGACAATCCTATCACCATCTTGTTCTTTTTTATTTATTTTATTTTATTTTTTGAGAGAAGGAGGTGGCAAGGGTTGGTTTTAGAAAGGGAAAAAAATAAAGGCAATTTATTTTTTATTTTTTTTAAATTAATCTTTATTGGAGTAGTTGCTTTATAATGTGTTAGTTTCTACTGTACAGCAAAGTGAATCAGCTATACGTATACATATATCACCTCTTTTTTTGGATTTCCTTCCCATGTAGGTCACCACAGAGCACTGAGTAGAGATCCCTGAGCTATACAGTAGGTTCTCATTAGGTATCTATTTTATACTTAGTATCAGTAGTGTATGTATGTCAATCCCAATCTCCCAATTCACCCCACGTTTGGGCTTTGAAGGCAAGAGGGTCTGGAAAGGTTCGGAAGTGCTGAGCTATCAAGTATCATGATGGTGTCAGGTTTGTTTTCTGCGAAATATTTGAACTAATTTTATCGGCAGCATTTCTCTCGAGCTATTTACCACCTGAATATTTGTCAAGGCCCTTGGAGGAGACAGCAGGACAAGCACATCTGAAATTCTTTCTATTTGGAGCGCAACTTGGGTGGGGAAGGCTCTCTGGTGACAAGGGTGGGGAGCTGACAGTAGATGTTGCTGTGAGAAAGACGGGATTTCAAGAGCTGTCATCAGGATTGCGACGTCTGGTTGCAGTCGATATTTTTCCAAATGCCAACCACACGAGGATTTAAAAGAATGTGCAAAGAAGCATGTGGCGTAGTCCTCGTGAAGCAAGAGTGGGCTAAGTGGCTCGCTCAGCATCATTCTCCCCCAACCAATCATGAGCTTGGGCACCCCGATCTCTTCCCTGCAAGGCCTTTGGCCACATGCCCTCCTATACAATTGTGAGGAGGTTGGATGAACCACGATGGTATTTAAAGCACTCTTCCATGGCGCTCTTGCAGTTGTAAGATTTCCCAAGAGGCAGTTGCCAAGATTATGTTCTTTCCCACTGGCTTTTAATTTGTAAATGTTAATGGGCTTTAGATATGGCAATAGAGCTGGCTCTCCGCAAGGTGGCCATAGATGAGAAGGTCTCATGGAAATCTTCAGAGCGTACTCTCTGCCATCATGAAAGATGCTTAAAAAGGGCATAAGATCAAATTCTCTTATTGTCAGCGTGCTGCTTACAGAAACTCTGATTTTAAAAGAAATCTGTGAGTCAGCTATGTTCTTATAGCGACTTGAAAAATCACACAATTTTTGTTTAAAAGTAAACCACCCTTAAAAATGAAAAGGAAACAGATCAATACTCACTGGACCATATTTCTCTTTATGTTTTTATCCACCCTCATCATGCACACCATGCTGGCAGCCTTCCCAGATTCTTAACACTGACTTGACACTCTTTTCTCTTCTCCTGGTGTAACAGCCCTATTTGAATGATTAATTCTGGGACACCTCCTTCCTCTCAACCCTAGAAGGCAAACAGATCCACCCTTTCTTTGGCATCAAAAGAGTAGTCAATGGGGTATTAGGATCCACTTCTATTTCAGTATCGGGTCCTTTTATTAAAAAGGAGATTTACTTGAGAGTGACTCAATATCCCTTTTATGAATAAAACTGTACACAGGTAAACTAAGCCGTTAAACTTCACATAGATGATAAATTACAGACATTTCTAAGTGAATTTGCTACCAAGTTCTTTTTTGTTAAGCTATTAGGAAGGGTTTCAAGGATGGAGTGAGCCTATTACCTTTTGTTTTCATTTTTTATCATCTTCCTCTTGCCTAATAATTCTCTTCTTAAGAGTTGCACTTTGTTTTATTGAGCCCAAGGCTAAGCTGATGTCTCTCCGTTGCTTCTTTCCAAGTTGTGCACTGTTGGGAAGCTTCCAGATGCCCAGCCCAAGAACCTCAGTATGCAAGACATCTAGTATCACCAGGGTTGCCCTGTCTGCAGAACCTTCTACTAGGTCTTCTTTTTCTTGCTTGCTTTTTCTTTTCTGGGCTTTCATTCCCTTTTTGATGCATTTCTCCAGTCTTGCAGCTGTAGTTCATTTATGCCAATTATTTGTGTTGTGGTGCAATATTCCACTAAAGGAATACATCACAACTTTTTTATCCCGTCGAGAGACACTTAGGTCGGTTCCATCTGGGGGCTCTTACAAACAGTGCTGCTGTGAACTTTCTTGCACATGTAACCTGATACACTTACATAAGAGTTTCTTAAAGATTTAGACCTAGGAGTAGAATTGCTCTGCCATGGGGTGTGCCTGTCTTATTAGATAATACCAAACTATTTTCCAAATGGGTTGTCCCAAGCAACTCCCTATTGAAGGGCTCCTGTGTGCCCAACTCTGTGGTGGCCCTGTGGCCAGCAAAATACAGCCCTGTCCCTCCCCTCACAGTGATTACTTACATTCCAATGGGAAGAGTGGTTCTGTCAAGTCACCTTCCAGATAAACAGGAACCACATATGGAGGGATTTCCGTCTCCTTTCTCTCTCTGGGATCACTCTTTGTCTGCCTGGTGTGGTCAACAATCGGACAGAAGCTCCAGATTCCCTGTTGTGTTCTCTGAAGTGGTGTCGTTATTCATCCACTTCTCAGGATGCCTCTTCTTTCCATTGAAAAGAATTGCCTTCTGAAAAGTATCTCCCAGATTGTAACTCTTTTAGGAAGATAATTCAGACACTTCCTGGGTAACTCTTAGGGGCCAGGTGCATTTGTCCCTGCCCTCAGAGACTGTAGATTATAATAAGGGAGAAAAACTACATAGTCAGAAACAAACAACAGGGGCCTATTTTAACTGCCCTTGATAAAAAGCAAATGCTCAGGTTTTTTGCCTTTTTTTTAGCTAAATCAGACGTGAACGGCCGGTGCTTTGTGCGAAACATCGTGGCACCACTATTTCACTGCCCTCTGTAAGTGGATTGAGCTGGGAGGGCGTAAGACACTCCACGCCTATTTATCTGTTTATTCATTCAACAAATATTTATTGAGTGGTTGCTACATGTAAGCCACTATTTTGCTATCTTGACCTTTGGGAGCTTACATTCCAATGGACCCACGCTTCCACAGGGCTGTGTCACTGCCTGTCTCCTTGCCTGATGTCACCTTAACCATACCGAACCCCAAGTATATTACCAACCTTCCCTAAGCCCTGGATAAAATGTTTCCCCCCTGCACTTATATAACACCCCTTTTCCAACAGTACTCGCTTGCTGTTAGTCACAAAGTCTCACCAGCTGCCTGGATGTATTCACACCTTGTGTATCTACAACTTCCCTAGATCTTCCAGACATTGGCCCAAAATAATGATAATTAATTACTATTTAAAGAGAGGTAACAGTTTAGAAAAATGTTTTTTTACGTCCACGATGGTGCGCTTACTCACAAAGTTAGACGATACACAAATAGGTATTTTTATCTTTATTATGTTATTCTCTCTTTCACAGATGAGGAATCCAAGGCTCAGAGAGGGTAGGTAACTTGCCCAAGATCACACAGCTAGCAAGTAAAAAAGGTCAAAGTTTTGTTCTGCATGTTTCCCTCTCTAATTTGACCCCATCTCCCATCCCACTGACTATTCTAGTCCCAACCAGACCTGCTCCTTCTCCCATTTCCATGTCTGGTTCTAAACCAACCTGGATATTTACTTTTAAACATGACTCTGGATCCTTGGGGACTTCCTACTGATGAAGCAGCCCATCCTTGGGTTTCCCAGCAGTAAGATATGAGCCCCGGGCATGACCTAAGATCCTGAGACATCCAGAAATGTAGCCGTCTTTCAGCCTTCCTTGGATGCCCATCCTGTGCTATTCACTATAGTAGCCACGAGTTACACGTGGCCGTTTAATTAAAACTACAATTCAACCAGAAATTCAGTTCCTCAGTCACACTAGCCACATTTCAAGTGGCTACTGTGTGAAGCAGTGTAGATTATAGAGTATTTCCTTAGTTGTGGAATGTTCTGTTGGACGATGCTAGTTACAGCCATCTCCACACCCCATTGGCGCTGGTGTGACAACCACCTGCTCATAAGTGGGTTTTAGTCATAAATACATGTTGGGATTGAGGGCTGAGGTCCATGGGTTTAAAAAAAAAAAAAAAAAAAAACAAGAAGGAGAAGCTGCGGACCAGGAATAAAAGAGAGGGGGAAGAGGGCAAAGGGCCAAGATGTGACCCCCCCCTCCCTAGCCAAAAAGGGAACAGGAACATAAATTGACATGAACTGGATGTTGTGGGCTAGTCAGAGGTGGCCACAAACCACAAATGCAGTGAGACTTGCCCTGTTAGGGGGTGTTAAGCCACCCACTGCAGTTTGTACGCAAAATGGTTGAGAAGGGATTCACTCTGCAGATGCTTTGATAATCTAGAGCACAGGAAATCAGGTGACCACAGCGAGGAAAATCCAGGGTCAGAGAACCTGGGCCCCAGTGTGGCAGAGATCTGGGCACAGATGAGGTGGGCTAGTGGCAGAATCCAGCTTCCCCCGACCTGGGTTTGAGTCACTGCTCTGCCCCTTCCTGGCTGTGTGGCTTTGTGTGTCCTCCTCAGATTCCTGCTCTGAGAAGCAGGGATGGAAAAGCCTTCTCTGCAGCATAGTTGTGTGGATTCGAGGTTATGATGAAAAACACCAAGCCCTGCAGAGAGCCCCGGAGATGGTACCCCTTCCACCACTGCTCTCAGCAATGACTCAGTGTTCTGCTACGAGGCTCTAGGCAGGGGTAGTCCAGGTGAGATGGCATTTCTCAGGCAGAACCCCCTCTAACCATCTCCCTTGTACAGTGAGAGAGAGAGAGAGTGCCTCAACTCTGGGAGGATGACTCTGCTTTCTTGTTTTCTGAATAGATGAATTCAAGGTTGGCTCAAAGTGAGTGAAGACATTTCCCTTTCGTTCTGACCTGCCCGGGTGGACTTTTCTATTTACATCACCAGCTCATCGGATCAAAATCTGGTGCAAGTATTAGGCAACAACTGGTCCCTGGTTTGTTTTTTCTCCTTGTCTTTAGCCCGAAGCTTTCAATTCACCTTTTGTAACCCCTGTGCCACCTTAAGTCGTGTGGTTAAACTGTCTTTCCCCTGGCTGCTTCTTCCAGGCTTTGCCATGGTTAAAGACCCAGAAGCATTCTAGATCTAGGTGAAAGGGAAGGGTATTTTTGTTTGTCTTTTTTGTGTGTTTGTTTTTTGTGGCGCTCTGCGCCATTTAAAATTTTCCATTAGCCTGTGGCTCAGAGGTGAGTCTAGTTACTGGATTGAGTCCCTTTTTTCCAATATATCTAGAAAATTGTACATTATTTGGATAAGAAGTAATGGCAGAAGCCAGAAATATTCCTATATCCTGTCCTCAAAGGGTCAAATGATGCTTTTTTTCCCCTTAATTAAAAAAAAATTACCTAAGAAGGAGGAGAAGGGAATTTTGTAATTTGAAAATTAATCAAGCTCTCGGGCAACCCTCTCACCCAGAGTCAAAATGATGCCATACCACAGTGACATAAGGATTTTAAGATCCCTGGTTAAATGGGTCAGGTTATGTACAAAATATTACTCTCATTATCATTAAAATAACCAGTAAGTAGGGAATTTTCACCTGCATTCAGAACTTACAGCACACCACAAATAGCCTTTTATGTCTCAGCTGGTAAAACCATAAAGAGGTTGTTATTCTACAAAACAGCTTTTCATAGAAACCTAATTCAATTTTAAGAAAATGAATGTGAAGGGAAAAATACCTGTTCCTGCTCTTTCAATAGCTCCATCCTCCCACTCCCACTCCTACTGAGTCAGAGTTCCTTTATCCTTCCCTAAAAGGCCTCAGGAGTTTCCAGGTTGTCTGAACAAACAATTGTCATTCGTTGTTTGATATGTAGCTTCTGCCAGAGGGAGATCCATTAAGGGATGCTTTGGGGGAAATAATATATGGAAAGTGACACCATCTTATGATGTTAAGATGTTACCATCTCATGTGATTGGTTGTCAGTTCTCCTGAGCCCTCTTTTTGAAGTAATTCCATTAACAACAGATTAATACAGCTCTGCTGGTAAAGTACAAATGGCTACAGTGGTGTCTCTCCATCATTTCGAATAAATCTCCTCTTTTCTAGAGAAAACGCGCACATCCTTTTCTAATGCTATTGAAATTAAAAACATTTAATAGCAAACCCATATCAAATCAAGTCCGAAGTACAAAGTACTGCTCTACCTTCAAACCACACTCTGATTTCCCTCTTCTGTAAGGCTGGGGGTGGGTGGGGATGATGGGTCCCGCCAATTAACAATCACTGTCCTGTACACACCTAATTTTTCCTCTTAAATGGCTATATCATGATCCATTGTTAGAAGATGATGACTGTTCACCTAAATGAATCTCAGTCAGTAGAGTTTTATACAGTTGTAAGAATGAAGTGGTCTGGCAGGGGAAGGGAGGAAAATGGTGAAAATATAATGATAATATAAATGGGTACATTTATTGAGCCCTAAATATGAACCAGACATTGTGATAAGCCCCTCCCAGGCATTACTTAATCGAATGTTTATAATTCCACTAAGAGGCAGTTATTACTCCCTTTAGAAAGCTGAGGGAACTGAGGCAAAGAGCAGTTAAATAACTTCCCCAGATCATGAAGCTCATAAGTAGCTAAGCAGGGTCCCAAGTAGACAACTCCCCACTGTCAGGTAATTTAGGCTGCCTTTCTAATCTTTGCAGCCGATCCTAACTACTTAATTTGTCAATTAGTTATTACAATGGTGATTACATAATTGTCATCCAAATTGGGACCATTTTGAGCATGAAAGTGGTCAAAAATTATGCCAGGACAGCGAGCATAAATGGGGGCTATCCTAGGGAAATCTAGGTGTGCAGTCAACTTAATTATTAGGAGCTTGGAACATTAGTTTCTGTAGGAAGTGTCACACGTGGGAATTAGAATCCCAGGCCAATCCATTCTTCTCCTTTCTCTAAAGGTTTTCCTTCATAGGTGCCAGGACACTGTTGCCGTCACAATAAAATATTAAAGCAAAATGCTCCATGCTCCAAAAATATAGAATTACTTCTCTCATTAAAAACTGCTATTTTAACAGGGATTTTTTAAAATGTAGCAGGTATATATGCTGATTAAAAAATATTCTTCAGGGCTTCCCTGGTGGCACAGTGGTTGAGAGTCCGCCTGCCGATGCAGGGGACACGGGTTCGTGCCCCGGTCCGGGAAGATCCCACATGCCGCGGAGCGGCTAGGCCCGTGAGCCATGGCCGCTGAGCCTGCGCGTCCGGAGCCTGTGCTCCGCAACAGGAGAGGCCACAACAGTGAGAGGCCCGCGTACCGCAAAAAAAAAAAAAAAAAAAATTCTTCAATGATATTTAAATAAATTTAAAGGTACAAAATAATGTACACAGTATATGATTATTTGGGTAAAACAAAAGGATTTTTATATATCTGCATTGTGTGTATATGTGTGTTAATATCTGTGTATGCTTCTGCATGCAGAATACATCTTTAGATAATACTCACAAGAAATGTTTAGTAATTGTTACATCAGCAAGGAAAAGACTCCTGGAATCTGGGGTGAAAGGGAGACTTATTTACACAGTATATCTTTTTGTTCAGATTGAATTTTTTGCCACCAGTGTGTTTTATTTTTCAAGTGAGAAGAAAAACTAGTTAAATAAATACCTCCCATTCAGTGAAGTTGTATCATAGCCAGTAGGAAAGCAATCTGATTAAAGTAATTGGCACTGATTTCTGAATGACTAATAACTTTACCTCTTTTTAAAAATTGGCATTTTTAGAAGGGGATGCCTGGGAACCAAAGTGAATCTTTAATCGGTAGAATTTTAAGCAGCGTAAAACAGGGGAGTGAAGAAATTCAAGGGAGGGTAATCAGTCGTGCAGGAAATTGTGTCTCCTAAGTTGGTTGCTAGTCTTTACAGTTTCTTCCTTTTCTCCAATTATGAACCCACAAATTTTCTAAAATGTCCACTTTTTTATGATGGAGGAAGTTTAAGCTCCAACAATGTGGGGAAGAAAAAGATTGAAGAATATGCAATCATTTCTCAGTATAATTTCTAGACAAGAAACTGTATTTGCTCAATTTGGAGGTTCAGGAGTGTATGGAATTTTCTGCTCTTTAGTTATGCACCCAACAACTTCTGTAGCTTAAACTTCACCAGTAGCGGAGGAAAAGATCAGAGGTGTGCAAAAGAATTCATTTTGGCCATGTGCACTGATAAAATGCAATGCAAAACTGGGTTCTTAAACTAGTGCCTTAAACACTATGTAATTCAAACAGAAGCAATCAATAATCCTTGGATAATATATTGGCATTAAGTATATTTTATATGAGTATGACAGAGACTTCTGGTTTTGAATCTAATACCTGCTCTTCTCTTGTTAACAGTAATAGAATCCTGATTTCATTTAGGGCAGTAATTTTTCTTCCTAAAAGACTACATTTCCCAGGCTCCCTTGCAGCTAGGTGGAGTCATGTGACAAAGGTTTGGCTAATGAATTGTAAGTGGAAATGTTCTGAGGCTCTTCTGGGAAAGCTCCTTAAAGGGAGTTAACCAAGCTAGGAGGGCTTTCCTTTTTACCTTGCCTTTCCTCTTTCATGCTTGGAGAGAACATATAGATGACTAGAGGGATATCATGGCCTCAGGATGGAAGAGCAAAGAGCTAGGAAGAGCCTGGGTCCCTGTTGACTTTGAGAAACCATGCTATGAGCCCCAGTGAGCCAGAGGTAGGATTTCTTTTAGAAATAATCTCTTACATGTTTACACCATGGAAGTCAAATCTCTGTCAATTACAGCTAAATGCAATTCCTAACTGATCAAACAAGTTACTTCTCTCCTTTGGAGAAAGAATATGGTGGAATAAAATGAATATAACACCCATCCACCATCACTCCTAATCTGTGCACTTCGCTGTGCCTGCTTTTTGTTTTATTTTGTTTTTAATTAATTCAATTTAAAAAAGACATTTCACCTTTTAGAACAACCCAGAAGCTGAGTCTTCCGTTCCTCGTGCTCTAGAAAAGTTCCTCCCGTTTATGAACAGCCCATCTTTCAACTCACAGAATCCCCAATTAATCATCATTTTGTTCACAAGACAACTCTGGGGGACATTTACTCAGACAGTGTGACTGTCACCACCGTTGTTGGAACTGAAGTTCTAGACACAGATGAACTTTTCTCATTTGTTTATTTTCCACGTGGGGTGTCTCATTTAAAACAAAGCCTTTGCAAGTCCCCAGGCCCTAAATGTAGGCTGTGTTATGGATATCCTTTGAAACCTCTGTCTTCTTTTCTCCAGGAAGCAGAGGAGGTAAAAGCTTGACTGAAAAGAAAAAAATTTTAAAAAGAAAGAAAGAAACAAAATAAAAACCATATTTTTAACAAAAGGATTTTTGAAAGCCTTGGAAAATGTTGTGTTCACTCACATAAGGCCCCACTGTTTTAAACATATTTTACTATAATTTTTCCTTCAAAATTCTGACATACGAGGTTGAACAGTGCTCTTGCAGTGTACAACCCCGGGACATGGAGAAATCAAAAGAACAGGATTCCAACTAATGCATGCTCAGTGGGAATCATAATATCGCATAATTGCTTGAAATCCACAGGCTGATCCGATGTCATCTTCAGAAATATGCAAGTTTCCCTTTGTTTTCTGACTTAGAGATATTTTCTTGCTTTAGGGCTTAACCCTTCAGCTCCTACCCCTAATTATTGAAACATGATGAAAAGTGAGCATAGAGCTGCCCTTCCAAAACCCACCCCAAATGTTGGGTAAGATCCCCCCAAATCTGCCAACTTTTGTTCTAACAGAAACACGCAACATGTATTTAACTTTATCAGTGAACCTCAAGTGTTCCTTTTCACCCATTTCCTTTTCTACCTGTTTCTAAATACACACACACACTCACACACACAGCCCGTAAAGTTTCCACAAGAAACTTTGCAAGAACGAAGATTTGCTATTTCAGAGCATGTAATGACATGTTTAAAAGTTCATCAACTTCCCCCTTTAAAAAAAACCTGGCAATGAGTCTAAAATAATAATTCAGAAAGATTTAGAGAAAAAAAGTCCTTAAGACCTCTTCCTCTGCAACATTATGTAAATCATAAATTTACCCCTGGTCTGGAAGTGATTACAACAAGCTATGAGACAAAAGATATTCCTCAGCAGACACTGTTGACAATAGGCTGTGTTCTCCCCTCAGCGTATTAGAGGATTGGGGAAGGTAAGTTCTCATAAGGGCTAATAAGAGTTTGAGGCCATTAGGAAGAATTCCCAAGTGTATGTGTTCCAAGAATTAACCCTAAGTCCTGGGACATAACTGATTGCCTGGGCTCGGGACAGAAACGTGTCCTCTTATTCAAGGTGAATGAGCCTCCGGGTGTTCCAAGCATTCCCTCACTCTTCTCCAGTTTTCCCTTTGCTTCTCAATTGTCATTGTCCCTGATCTTCCAAACAGGATTCCTGGAAGAGGAGGAAGCACTATATAAACAGTTCATTCTAGAAGTGTGAGTCATCCCTGAATCAGCTCCCCCATTCCTTATATAAGGAACGCCCATTCAGATCTAAGCTTCTCAATTGCTTTTAGAAATCATTTCTTTGTTCTGTCTTTCCCCGTACCTTTTTCCTGAGGGCAAAGGTTTAACTTTTTCACTCTTCTCAAAGCATTTCAACACTTGGGTTGGATATTCAGTTAACAGAACATCTAGAACTGCATTTTGCTTGATCGTATAGCATTAGAAGCTAGGGCCAGCCAACTCAAAGGGACACTGCAATGCCATTTTATAATTAAGCAGAGTACCCACTGGACCGCATGTTATAACAGATGTTTCCTGGCCCCAGGTACTAAGCCAGCACATAGTAAAACTGCCCAGAGCCTCTCCCTGAGCCAAGATGGGTCAGTGTCTGGAACAACTCCTGTCTAGTGTCTCTTACTGTAATTAGAGGTTGAGGCTAGCTTTTGGTCATTAATTCCATTTGAAAAATAGCCATGGCTAAATTTAAAAAGAACAAAAAAATATCAGAGTGCTTTTAAAATTGAAAAGCCCAGGAAGAAAATGGAGATAATTTATTGGTGATTTATTATTTCGAGCAGTGTTTTAGACCTGATATAAATTCTGTACAATGATTTGCAAAATTCTTCAAGATGTTTTGCAAAATTTTCACTCCATTTATAAAATGGATAAAATTAGAGGTTCCTTATGCTTAGGCTGGAAAAGAGTTTATAGATTGGTTTGTACCAGGAAATCAAACTCATATGCTGTAGCGGCCAGTTGGTGGATGAACAAGGCAGCCAAGGGCAAGAAAACCATTCTACCTTTTTTTAATCTAGTTTCCTTTCATTTACTTGTTTTCAATAAGAGACATGGATACAGGAATATCGCTCTCTACTCTGAGAAAACGACAGATCAAGCAGGGCTTAAGTTCCGGAAGTGTGCCCCTGAGGTCAGCACAGTCCTTGCATTTGGCATATGGAGGCTGCTCTCAGCCCACTAAATGATGCTGCCCCTGCCTTTTCTCTAGGAGCTCTTGGACCTCCCCACGATACGGCAGCTGGGGAGAGCAGGGCATCCCCTGGATGTTGTTCTAGCACAGAGGTATCCATTCTGATGGGTCAGTTCCCATGCCTTAGTACTTAAATGTTTTTAATATCACCCTTGAGTACAAGTGCATAGACAAATAGAAACTGGTATTTTGCTTCTGTGTAGGGCAGACTAAAGGTCAGTAGAAAATGATGAGGTCATTGGAGCCCTGGAGAGCCCATGCCATGTTAGAGGGTTCAGGGGGTAAGCTACTACAAATTGAGTAGGAATGTGGGACTCCTGTGGCCAGATCTGCTGATTTCTCAAGAGAAAATAAAAACCTATGTTCTTATATAAAATCTCCCAATTAAATTGTCACCTCATTCAAACACTGTAAGGGGTAAACAACATACATCTGTGGTCCAAGTCCGGCCTAGGTGCTCCAAATTTGCAAACTAATGTTTAAGTGACTTGCCCAGCCATCACTCACGGGACTAGAGGCAGGTCCAAACTAGAACCTAGAGTCTCTGACTCCCCAATCCAGTGAGATCTTTCATTAAAACAGGTCCTGTAAAACACTGAATAGCCTTGAAGAGAGATTTGTAGACTGTATACCCTAAGAAGTAGCTACTTAGATATTTTTAGTATTAACAGTTCTTTACGTGAGTGTTTTCTCCTACAACAGAAAAGTAAAAACTCATTTCCAAAGCTGACATATAAAGAGGAAAAGTTGACAGAAGTTTCAGAGATAACAGGCTGTGTACAACTATAAGAAAATGTTGGCCCTCTGGCTGGTTGGAAATTACATTTTAAACAAAGAGATGGATAGAACTCCAAGAAGGATTTTAAAACATTTAAAACATCCTGTGTTGAGGGCGACCCATAGCAGGGTAAGAAAGCAGGCAAGTCTAAAGAAACCTGACTATTAGGAGTGATACGGTTTTAATGGATTTCCAGATTCATATGATTCTGAGACCAATCTGTCCTTTTCATAGCTATTCTTTACCTTTGTTATTAAGCAAAGTTGTGCCTGGAGTGAGGTCAAGTATTTATAAAGTAGATTTGTTCATGAATTAACTAACATGTATTGAGTACCTCCTATGAATGAGACCAAAATCCCTAACATCTCATATCATCCCACCCTCCACATGACTTATCTTCCTTTGACTACTTATACTATTATTCATTTATTTTTTTAAAAGACCAATGTGCAAATGGATAACTAATAAGAACCGGCTGTATAAAAATATAAATAAAATAAAATTTAAAAACTTAAAAATAAAGATACAGAAAAAAAAAAAGACCCATGTGCTCTTTTTCCCTAAATACAAAAAAAACTTAACTAGCTTTATATTGGGACAGGGGTCACATCAATGAATTAAGTAGTCCTTGACCTTAAGGTTCCATGGACCATTAATACATAAAGAACTAATTTTAATAAAAATGTGGGAAGTGCTGTGATGAATGCAAAGGAAAATTAATTTTCCTCGAGTCAGCTGGGGGAAGTGAAAAGAGCCTCACCCTGGATGTGAAATTGGGTTGAGCCTTAAGGAATGAGCAGGAATTTTCAAGGCCAAAAAGGAGGGGAAGGTCATTCTAGGCAGAGGAAGCAGCTGGAAGAAAGGCCCAAAGTCCCAAAGTATGTTGGGCATTTGGGGAAGGGCAAATGGTTCAGTATAGCTAAAGCTAGTGACTCATGGGAAGAGTGGCAGGAAAATCTGACTGGGCTCGGTTTTAAATAAAATATTACATAGTAGTGAGTATAACCTCTTACACTGGAGGTAAGGGGCACTGCCAAAGGTTTTAGAGCTGGAGAGTGTCAGATCTGTTCTATGTTAGAGGAAGATCATGTTGCCTTCAAAAGGCTGGTGAGGGAAGGGACTGAAGGGAAGAAGGTCAACTTGGAAGCTGCCCAAACCCTTCAGACAAAAGATGATGAAGTATAGTCAGCCCTCCATATCCATGGGTTATAGTTGAAAAATAAAAATTCCAGAAAGTTTCAAAAGGCAAAACTTGAATTTGCCAGCAACTATTGACACCGCATTTACATTGTGTTTACAACTATTTACATAACTTTTACATTGTATTAGGTATGATAAGTCATCTAGAGGTGATTTAAAGTATATGTGAGGCTGTGTGTAGGTTATATGCAAATACTGTGTCGTTTTATATAAGGGACTTGAGCATCCCTGGAGTTTGGTATTCTGGTGGGGGCCATGGGGGCCGAAACCAATCCCCTACCGGTACCGAGGGACCACTGTACCGAATTAGAGGGTAGCAGCTGAGGTGAATAGGAAAAGTCAGATCTGAAAACCATTTCTGAGGTAGAAACAATAAAACCTGGTGACCAGTCAGATAAGGAAAATGGGAGGAGTAAAGATTGAAGCCAGAATCTTTCACTTGAGTCCCTGGGTGGAAAAAATGTCATCTATCAGGACATAAGGGGAAGCAGGGCTTCTGGAGGGTGAATGTGGGAGAAGGGAGAGGTGGGGGCCGGTGGATGAGCCCTGGCTTGGAGATGTTAAGGCTGAAATGCCTTCTGTAGACTCCAGTAGGTGAACCTCACCTAGAAAGCATTAAAAACTGGAAATGGGGCTCAAGCAAAAAATGTAAGCCATGAGCTTGACCCTTGTATAAATACTCTGGAAATGACCTTTAAATGATATGGATGGAAACCACTTATACTGAGAACCCTAAAGGATAATAATCAAATCATTTGAGAACTGGTAGTAAGAGAGGGCACAAAAGAGCACTTCAGTCAGCTTCCATGTCCTTGTCTTTTATACAATGAAACTGGGAAATTATTAAAAGAGCACTGGACTTGGAATCGTGCAGACTTAGGTCTGAATCCTAATCATGCTATTTACTAGATATTTGACTTTGGACAAGTTATTATTTAATCCCTCTTAGCAAGACACTTAGGTGTTTTGAGGCAGACACTATTCTGCAGACTGGAAATATAATGATAAACAAAGGCCCTCAAAGAGCTTAAATTTCCTTTTCTATAAAACTAGAAGATTATAATGAGATACTATATTTCAAGCACCCAGCACAGCATAGAGCGTACTAAGACCTGTCAGCTTACTGTGTGCCAAGCACTTTCTATTCATAGGCTCGTTTAATTCTTACACCAAAACTAGGAGGTAGACATTAATGTTGGGCCATTAAACAGTTGGGAAAACTGAGCTTACGTGCCTTGCCCGATTTCATAGGGAACAAATCAAGGGTCTTCTGATTCCCAAAATGCTGCACTTCACCTTCTTTCCTTTGCCAAAACCGAATGAGCACATGTAGCCAAGAGCACCTTCTCTCTCAATGCCCTGAAACTATGAGTAAGGGAACTAGAAGTTATCATCCAGTGAAGTACAAAGTAAGTTGTGATATATGGCATATTAACACGCGGATAATCAAAATTCAAGCTAGTCAAGATAGTGCTGGTATGAGTTTCTTTAAATGATGTTCAGAATGACTGAACCAGGTATAATGTACTACAAAAGCTCTTCATTAGTTCATAGATGGCCAAGGTTACACAGTCATACACGGTGGCCCTGGCTGTAGCTACAGAATCTCTTTCCTACTTCAAATCAGTTTTGGAAGTAGGTAGAGAAAAAAAAATTTAGTGAGTCAATAATACTAAAAGCATTTTGGAGGTAATTTTCACTGTTAAGTAATGAAATACAATTGCTTAAAAGTCCTTCTGGAGTGGGAATCTTTACGATTCTACTACCTTTTTATGTCTTCCTCTTTGCTATCACTCTAAATCTTCCTCTCCATTCCCATCACACTGGCATAGCTCAGGCTCTCTTCATTTCTCCCTTGGGTAGCACTCAGCCACTTGTCCTGTTTCTGCTGATCACGCTACCACAACTGCGCCAAGTCTTTATCCTGTTCAGTAGTTCTCCTTCGCCTAAAAAGTCTACCCACATTCATGCATGAACACAGGTTGCTTATGTTTTGAACTTCATTCCCAACGCACAGAACATCTTAGGTCCCAAATGCGCCATGCTATTTCACACCTCTGATCCTTTGCAATTGGTAGTCCCTCTGCATGGCATACCCTTCCCTAAGTTTATCTGATGAACTCCTACTCATGTTTAAACACACAGCTCAAGAGTCATCTCCTCTGAGAAGCCCTTCATTACCTTTCCATGTCCTAGTCTTTGTATCCCACAAGATTCTGTTTATTAGTAAACCTGTCACACTAAATGACTTGTACTTGTTAACATGTTTATTTCCCCTAGTAGACTCTGAGCTCCTGGAAAGAATGTACATTATCCTCTACATTTTTGCATCTCCATACCCAGGAGAACCCTGGCATATACAGTAGGGGCTCAATAAATACTTTGGCAGTAAACAGAGCTGATTCCAGTTGTCATTATCATGGTCATCATCCCATGGTTAGTGGACGCCCACAGGAGTATAACTTGTTGGTAGGTGTTACATTTGGTGTTTAGAGTGGTTGAAGGAGAGACAGCCAGACTCTTTGCTGTTTCTGATGAAAAGGAACGAGGGTCTCTCTAAAACGGGAAGGAAAGAAGAAAAGCTAGAGGAGCCTGAAATGTGTTCATTTTGTCACTTTTGGATGCCAGAGATTGGGATTTTAGTGCAGGCCAAGCCACTTATCTTAGAAGGTTCTGACAAATTTTCTGGGAAAAATAAAAGAAATGAATAAAATTAAAAGCTGTGGTCAGAAGGTTACAGAAAGGAATGGCACACATTTCTGCTGGGGAATAGGAAGTGGTCTTGTCTTCCGCAGCAGGGCTGTCTAATAAATCTGGAGAGTTTTACTGACTTCATAGGCGCAAAAATAACCACCCGGAGAAGACATCGGGTTTCACTTATTTTTTTGGAAAGTAATTTTTCACAGACGCAAGGTTAAAAGAAAGTGGTTGCACGGGCTTCGGCTGTGGTGGTGTGTCTTCTGGTATGCGTAATGCAACTGGATCTCAATTCTGGGACGATGCCCAGTTTCAGAGGTCTAAAGCCTCTGTTGAAAGCCATGAGGACAGAGTGTTGCCAGAGTTTTATGTATGCAACTGTAGACCGGTTGTCTTAGTGCAAGGAGGGACTTTGATCAAGAGCGTCTGGAGGGAGGGGTTTCATTAAACGCTGTTTTCAACCCTTAATTCTACAGCTTCTATGTCTACTTGTTCCTAAGTCTAGCACAGACCCCAAACGGCCCTGACACAGAGAAGCCCCTCCCCAAACCCACGTCTGGCTCTCCGGCAGCAGCAGTGATGGGCATGGAAGGAGTTCTTGGGTAGAAAAGATACACGGTTTGGAAGGTTTTGCTCCTTACTCCCTGGATTTTGGTCTCATGTTGGACCATTCAAAGAGGAAAATGCTGGAAGCTCTCCCCCTCCAGCCTTATGTCTGTGGTTCATTAGGAAAACTTCCCCTACATAGAGACAAGCTTTCCTGAGAAAATGCTTGATAAGAGTGTATGTTTGTTGGATGAATTCTTCCTTTTAAAAACATCTGGCCAAGAAGAGAAAATGCAGCCAGTCTTAGACGGTTTAAGTGTCCCTTTCTGAACTCCTTTCAATTGTCCTCATAATAATGGATGAGATGGCAACTAGGTAATCTTTTTAACATTTTGTAACTTCCATGTTCAATTCTCATGGTGAACCTGCAGGGACCTTCTCCCACAGGGCAAGGGAAACTTTTTATTCGTATGTTGATATTTCTTCCATAAATCAATGGGAATGCAGACAGAGGAGCTGTGATCTTGGCCACATTGTTGGGGAGTGGAGCCACCTGGTGTGTGGGAGGCCGATTATCCTCAGAGCCCCCAGCAGTCTCCGTGAAAGTGGACTGGGGTCTCAGAGTAAGATCATTGGATTGGGAAGCAGGAAATAAAATCTAACACCACTCCATCTGAAAGAACCACCTTATTTGCAAGATGACAAAAATAAATGGGTGGTTTTCAAGTGTATGTTTTAGCGGCAGAATCCGTTTCCAAAGGAAAATCGTAAATAATACATTAGTAAACATTCACTGAGTCCTTGGCATGTGCAGGGTATTTGGCTAAGCCCTTGACATGTACAGCATTATTGAATTTAATCTTCACTACTCTTAACAGGCACTGTTATCATGTCTATTTTATAGACGAGGAAAGTAAGGGATCAACTTGCTCCAGATAAGGCACTGTACAACCCACCATATGAAGCAGATCCCAGTGGGGCTCTTGGGGAATTAGGGTTAGAATACCATGTGCCTTTAAACCCTGCTGCCTTACTCCTCTGTCAACTTCTTCTGTCTCCCTAGAGCAACCCCAAATCTTCGTGTAGCAGAGGTTCGAAATCTTTTGACTGGATAACTCCTAAAGTTTCTTCTCAGTCTAATGCCCATTCATCCTGATTCTGGAGACATAAACCATGGTAATCCTCCGAATGAGCTCCTTCAGACTGGATGTTGGCAAACGTTGCTCTTCTTAAATGGCCTGACTCAAAGTCACTTTTCACATACCTTTAAAGAATAGATTTTCAAATGACTTTGCTCCACGAAACATAGGGGTGAATTCCAGGAATTGCGCAGATGTAAATATTCTGATGCTACGAGATCAAATGTGCTGTTTACGTTAAAACTGAGGTGCCCAAGTCAGGACTGTTTTATATTTCTTTCGTAATTAAGTTATTAAGTATTCTATAACTCACACATTTGCTTATGCATTCACTGGCCAATTGTCTCTAATCCAGCTAGGCGCAAGCATTAGGTGTTAGAATTTTCACCTCTCACATTAGCTAGATGTCTGTCTGGGTATTGGCTCACTCAGAGCAGAGGGTTCATCAAGGAAAGGGGGAGACTTTTGATGTCTTTGTTAGCTGTTCACAAAGGGAAAAAGCTCCACAGGCTGAATCTCTTAACTCCTAACTCACATCAGACATCCCCAAATTGCATGATCTTAGTGTTGCTAAGGTGGGGTGGGGAAACAGCCTCCTTCTTACAGTGTGGTTGGGGGTATAAATCGGTATAAAATTATTGGAGGGCAATTTGGCACTAGTTATTAAAAACGAAGTGCTCATACCCTTTGACCCGATAATAAGCCACCTTCTGGGAATTCATCATAGAGAACTACTCCTACAACTGCTCAAAGATGTAAGTGTAAAATGATGTTTGCAAGAATCTGTGTTACGGGGAAAACTGGAAAGGCCCCAAATGTGCACTAACAGGCAATTGGTTAAGAAAAGTTTGGTTCGGCCATGGAATATAATACCATGGAGCCGTTAAAGAGAAGATTAAAAGGAAGATCATTTTTTACAGACTGGCATGGAAATATGTGTAAGACATGTTGCTAGGTGGAAAATAGCACACTTCGAAGTTGAGAATATAATCCCATTTTTGTAAAATAATAAATAAATTTTAATATATGCCTTGAAAAAATGTTAACTGGTTTTCTCAGCTGTGTGGGATTATGAAAGATTTTCACTTTCTGTGCTATATATTATAATGTTTCAAGTTATTTATGGATATATACTATATACATGCTGTTACTTTCGTAATCAGAAAAAAAATAGATGATGCTGTGACTTGGCCCCTCGAGAGCCCTGTTAAGAAAGTGTAGAAGCCTACTCCAAATCCGTCAACTTGAGTAGAAAACAAAACTTAGCCAATGTGGAGCAGTGATGCCACTTAACCAAAAGGAGGACCACGCATGGAAATTCTTCTGGCCTTTAGAGTCCGTAAGCCGTTGTAATAGTTAGCCCACAATGGAGTATTCTTTCCACTAGGAGCTAAGGAGAATAAACTTAAACGGCAGCCAGTTTGTGAACCACTGCTCTAGTTGAGAGGACAGCTGAGGACCAGAGACACAAACCAAGGGGTCTCATCGTCAACAGTGACTTGCCAGGGGAGCAGGGTATCCATAAAAGATGAATAAGAGTTTGTGTTTAATTTTCACACTCTTTTCAAGGTAAGATTTGGTGCAGTTTACAGGGGCAGATCCCCATTTGGTGGGGCGGGAGGGGGCAGGATTCCATAGCTTATGCAATTAAGGGGACTCAACCAAAAGAATGCAAAATTACAAATACAAAATGAGGTATAGGGCTTTGGAAGGGGTCCCTGAGAAAGAGGGCCCTTAAGCCATCCTTTGCTAGTTTCTCAGCAATCTGGTCTG
Source organism: Leucopleurus acutus (assembly GCF_964270905.1). Lineage (NCBI taxonomy): Eukaryota > Metazoa > Chordata > Mammalia > Artiodactyla > Delphinidae > Leucopleurus > Leucopleurus acutus. The sequence goes on along the minus strand of NC_139150.1, from coordinate 63,788,508 downwards.
CACTGACTTAGCGTTCTTAAGCCAAGATAACATGGAGGGTAACACGCACGCTTCCGCTTAAGAATTATCCTGCCAGAGGAGCATTTCCATCTTATACCTGGTGAAAGCTAGAGGCAGCACCCTGAGCCCCGGGAGACTGTACGATCTATGTTTTGGGGGATACTTGAGTTTCTGTGGCTGGAGAAGCTCTATTTGTTGACTATGGCAGATGCCCAGTTCTTGATGCTCATAAAACTATGGCAGTCAGAGACGGAAAGATGTATTAGGTCATCAATCTAGCTTCGGGTCCAAGGCAGGATGGTTCCCTATTGTAGTTGTTCCAAGCCTTCGTCCTGGCAGTTTGGAAATATCTCGGGGGCCAAACTCTTCGAAGGCTGTTCCTCTCCTCTGGTTCCTGGGCAGATGTTGAGGTGTTTAGATGGGGAAAAAAGAGCATTTTAGAGCCACACAACTACTTAATTATATCCACTCACCTAGATTCCTATCAATGTTTTCCACATGAAGAAAACAATTTAGTGTAAAGAAACTCTTGTATCTCTGGCATAAAGCTGCCATCAGGGAACAAATCACTGATTTTTTCCGGTTCCTTGTATTTCAGCTTTGGTGGTGAGTGAGTTTCTTTTTTTGCTTTAGGAGAAAAGCAAACTTGCTTGAGTTCTCCATAGCCAGTGTTATCAAGAATGAGTACTACTTAAATGCAGCTTTTGTTCATGGGAACAAAGTAGCTTTCTAAACACTTATTTTGAGTCTGTTTACCTCTGTCTTTGGTGAACTTTATGTGTTCTCAATTTTTATTTTAGGCTTCTAGGGGGCTACAAACATGGAGATTCTGAAAGCTAAGTTTTGATTTTCCCATGTTTTCTTGCAAGTCCAAATAGATAACGACTCTAATCTCCCCCCAAATTTTGGTGGCTACCTTTTTTAAAAAAATTTATATTATTGAAGTATAGTTGATTCACAATGTTGTGTTAATTTCTGCTGTACAGCAAAGTGATTCAGTTATACATACATACATTCTTTTTTCATATTCTTTTCCAATATAGTTCCCTGTGCTATATAGTAAGATCTTGTTGTTTAGCTATATATGATAGTTTGCATCTGCTACTCCCAAACTCCCAGTCCATCCCTCTCTGTTGGTGGCTACTTTTTTTTTTTTTTTTTTTTTGGCTGCGTTGGGTCTTCATTGCTGTCCGCAGGCTTTCTCTAGTTGCGGTGAGTAGGGGCTACTCTTCGTTGTGGTGCGCGGGCTTCTCATTGCGGTGGCTTCCCTTGTTGCAGAGCACGGGCTCTAGGCGTGTGGGCTTCAGTAGTTGCAGCACACGGGCTCAGTAGTTGTGGCGCACGGGTTTGGTTGCTCCGCGGCATGTGGGATCTTCCCAGACCAGGGGTCGAATCTGTGTCCCCTGCATTGGCAGGTGGATTCTTAACCACTGCGCCACCAGGGAAGTCCAGGTGGCTACTTTTTTGTACAGGAGGAGTACTGTTCTAGACTAAGAGAGTAGGCTTGAACATTGACCGATGAATGTATGATATATGTCCTCAGTAAAATCTTTTATTCTCTATGCTTCGCATACGTGTGTGTGTGTGCCTGCGTGTGTGTGTGTGTGTGTGTGTGTGCAGTCTGCTTGCTTGTTCTTTATGTGTTTGATGGTTTATGTGGGTTTTTTGACTTGAAAATACTCCAATTCTCTTTTTTGGTAAGTAATGCTGCTGGCAAGTATAAAATACTCAGAATAATGTAATATTTGGATATGTGCATTTGAAAGTTCATCTCCTTTTTAAATCAAGACAAGTGGGCATTCGTTTATTGATGCTAGTGACATCAGTATTAGAACTTTTAGCAACAAACAACTCTCAGCAACGTTTTTTTCTTAGAATTCCTAAAGATGGGTTCCCAGTTAATCAGCTATCAAGAAACTATCTGTTAATGCTATCTGAGTTAAACTTAGCCGAGTTTAATTAAATTTTAAAAGTTGACTGGGAATTCATCCAAAATGTGCTCATCAAAAAACAAAGGTACTTGAAAATAGAGGTAAGAGATAGGATTATGAGGGACAGAATTAATTTTAAACCTCCTGAACTGGAAAAATGGTTAGAGACAGAAATGCTAAAGATAAAAAGATTTTCTTTTTACTTTAAAAATAGTTCAATACAGTATGTCTGTCCTTAGGATTTTCTGAGGCATGCTCCTTTCGAAATGTGCTTGTCCACACTAACAAATTACTAAGGGGAATGGAAAATGAAAATTGCTGAAAGGTACAAAATTACCAAAGGTACAATATTATTGAAAATCACTGTATTTTCCCAACCCAAAAATTCCGAGAGATTTTTTTATTCACAGAGATCTGTGAATGTACTTAAATGTAATCTCATAAACAAGTTAAAATATTTCAGTTGTGCATTAAACAAATTCTCTTTAGGAAAAATAATGAAATTACGTGAATTTAGCACTGTCTGGAAAAATATGGACTGTGTAATGAAAAGTTAATCCTGCTGGCAACCTCATTAATGTGGGCTACACACAGCTCCTTACGGGCAAATAAATTGTAAGCTCTTAGATGGCTATCTGTCCTGAATGGAATGTTTTAGACATGGTTGGCTCAGTAATTGTGGAACAAGTGAACACGATTGAATTCAGGTAGATCTCAGATTGTTCACTGTTTGATATATATATATATATATATATATATATATATATATCAATTTTTTTTTAAATTTTCTTTGTTAGTTATGCTTGATTTAAATAGTAACTAATGAAATGATAGCAGTTGTTTGTATTTACAACCCTATCTGTGGTCTGAAAATTAACATGGCTTTATTGGATAAGAACTTGGTTTAGAAAGAAAAGAAATTAATTTGTTCAAAGAATTTAAAAAATTCAGTGGTAGAACAGATCTAGCTTCTCAAATGACATTTTCTGAACTCTCTCTCTCTTTCTCTTTTTCTGTCTCTACATCCCAACTTTACCACTTTCTGTGCTGTTTTCCTTGTTTGGCAAATAAATATGGTGGCAAAGATGGAACCACATAGCCACCCCTGGTAGAAGCAGAGTGTTTCGTTGACAATAGAAGCTGACCTCCCATTGTCCTAGCATGGGTCACATGCCCATCCCTGAACCATGTATAATGCTGCAGCGTGTACATTAGTTTCCTGTGGCTGCCGTAACAAATTACCACAAACTGGGTGGCTTAAAATAAGAGGAATTTACTTCCTCTTTTCTAGAGGTCAGTAATCCAAAATCAAGATGTCAGCAGGGCTATTCTCCCTCCAGAGATTCTAGGGGAGATTCTGTTTCTTATCTCTTCCAGCTTCTGGTAGCTCCAGACAATCCTTGGCTTGTGGCCGCTTCACTCAGATCTCTGCCTCTGTGGTCATATTGCCTCCGTCTCTTATCTGTGTGTCTCCTTTGTGTATTTGTGTTTAATCTCCCTCTGCCTTGATCTCATACGGACACACGTGATTGTATGCATGGCCCCCTGGGATAATCCAGGATGATCTCATCTCAAGATCCTTAATTTAATTTCACCTGCAAAGATCCTTTTTTGAAATAAGATCATATTCACAAGTTCCAGGGATTAGAGTACAGACATATCTTTTGCGGGGGACACCATTCAACCCAGTACAGCTAGTAAATGTTTAACAATCTCCTTGACAAAAAAGGGGGAGCCTTCATATATAATATTTGCCTAACCTCCGTGGTTTAAATACTGCCACCATGTCCAATTTCAAGTTATCAACAGGAAGTCACTGAACTTGGAGTTGGGATAAGATGCACAGTAGCGGACCATTATATAGTACTTCCACCATCCAGACCCAATAGATGTCAGTAGCCTCAAGAGCACAGATAAGAGTATAATGTATTCAAATAATTAGAAAGTGATGAGTTTTGAGTGCCTATTAACTTTGTTTTAAATATAATTTATTTAATTATAAATATATATACTTTAAATTTTAATGGTGATAACGTTTAACAACTGGCTCACAAAATTCCTGAAAATTTACTGGTTGGTTCAGATGAGCTGGTATGAGCCAGCTCCAACGCCACTGGGTAGAATTTGCTAATTGATCAGGTCGGAGTCATACAGCCTAAGGCACAGGGTCAGCAACATGCCAACCACACGGACTGAAAATGAGGTGGGTGGGTCCTTAAGAGAAAATCGGGGTGCTATTAGTTAGGAAAGGGAAAGGAATATGGAAAAGACAAAAACAACAAAGCCACTTCCGTATCATCATTCAAACAGGTATTAATGATTTCAGGCTAAGGAGAAAAATGTTCAGCAAAGTCCAAAACATTTACTGGTACAACTGTTGTGGCTACACATGGTTCTGCAAATCAGTCTCTCTACCTAGGAGAAAAATCACTGTTTCCACATTCTCATTTTACTTAGTTCATACGATCTGTTTTTAAGCCTAGACACATTTATCCCAAGGTGAGCAACTTCAGAAAAATACATAAACCAATGGTCGTTTTTAGAGTATCATTAAAAAAAGATTAACAGCTTTATTGAGACATAATTTGCACACCATGCAATTGACCCTTTTAAAGTGCAAAATCCAATGGTTTCGGTACATTCACAGAGTTGTTCAACCTTCACCACAATTATTTTTAGAACATTTTCATCACCCGCCAAAAGAAACTCTGACCCACTCAACTGTCATCTTCCAATGTCTCCACCCTGACTTATAGCCCTTGGTGACCAATAGTCTACTTTTTGTCTTTATAGATATACCTAGCCTAGGAACTTCATATAAATGGAATCATACAATAGGTGTTCCCTTGTGGCTGGCTTCTTTCACTTAGCATAATGTTTTAAGGTTCATCCATGTTGTAGCATGTGTCAATATTTCATTCCTTTTTATTGTCAAATAGTAATCCATTGTAGGGATATACCACATGTTGTTTATCCACTCATTAGTTGGTGGCCAGGTGGCCATTTGAACTGTTTCTCCTTTTCAGCTATTATGAATAATGTTGCTATGACATTCGTGGACAAGCTTTTATATGGACATAATTTTCATTTCTCTTAACCCAGTGGTCTTTTAAGTTAAAATTTTTAACGAGGTTTCTTATTTTCCACATGCTCGTTCTCCTTCCCTACCGTTTAGGAACGGAAATAGAAATGCCACATACAGAATTCCAGTTCTATTAAATTTGGGGTCACTACCCCAACCCCTTAAGAATCCTGGGACTGGCTCAGCCCAAAGAAGGAGTCTGCTCACCAACTCTAGGGCGGGGGAGGGCGCTGTTTGTCAGGAGAACATAGGAGCTGACTTGGGGCCCACAGATCGCTGAGCAGGTGTGATTGAATTTCTTGTCACACCAAGGCCTGGCCTTGCCCACAACAGGCTCATAATAACTAGTACTTCACAGTGCTGTTCAGGCAGTCTCCATATGCAAAGTATAAAGAGTAATAAAAATTAAACCTTACTCTCTGGCCTGGAAATCAGAGTCATGGGGTTTGGGAAACTTGCAGCAAAGAGAGGGGGAATTTTTAGCTTCTCTGATAAAGACCAGTAGAGAGCTTCATTTTCTCCCTTGCATGATGGGAAGTGATCTATCTTCCAAGTGCCATGCAGACCTGGGATGAAAAAAAAAAAAAAAAGCTCTATATTAATTTATACAGCAACTTTCTTCCAAGAAATTCAGAGGGTCTCAAACAGTCTTTCACTCATTCCCCTGAGGGAGTTTGCATAAATGTGCATAAGAAATTACTTTTTTTTAAATGTACACTCTCCACACTCTCCAGTTAGCCAGTACCAGGCAGAAATAGAACTAGAAAAGTAGACCTCCTGACCAAACATTCCGCTATAATATTTTCAGTGAGCTTCTATAAATCAATGCAGAGCCTTAAAAACAGGATCTCTCCATAACATCCCCGGGACTCTGCTCACTGATGACTGATGTTCCTTTCAGCAAGGGCAAAATTTTCCCTTCCAGATGAGAGTCAACCAACATGGCATGCACCGTGACCCTCAAGAATCTCATTCATTTACAGTGGAGCGCTCAGGCCCACCTTGAAACAGGCAGTGCAGATTTCCCTCTCGCAACTCAGCACTCCTAACCCAGCCCAACTGAAAACCTCTCCAGAATCTCGGGACTGGCTCAGCCCAAAGGAGAAAGAATCCTGCTCCCCTGCTGTGGGCAGAAAACTGGGGTCTAGCCAGTCCCTGTCACTTTGTCACTTGCTGTGTCTCCATGTTGCTTATACAGTGGGCTGTCCTGCCCCTCAGAGTCCTACTGGTCATACTGGGGAACATACTGAGTTCCAGTTTCCCAAAGCCCAACTCGGTGCCCAGGTGGATGGCTCTGGGAGAGCTTCCAGCATCAGGCATATGCAGGGCCCAACCCAGCTCTCCATCCCAAACCAAACACTTAATTCCTCGTGTTGGGCCTTTTCTCAACATATTTTTTTTTTTAATTTTTATTGGCGTATAGTTGACTTACAATGTTGTATTAGTTTCAGGTGTACAGCAAAGAGAATCAGTTATACATATACATATAGCCACTCTTTTTTTTTTAAGATTCTTGTCCCATACAGGCCACTACATAGTATTGAGTAGAGTTCCCTGTGCTATACATATATATACATATATCTATTTTATATATAGTAGTGTGTATATGTCAATCCCAGTCTCCCAATTTATCCCTCCCCTTTTTTCAGCATATTCTTTTTTTTTTTAAGAAGATGTTGGGGGTAGGAGTTTATTAATTAATTTATTTATTTTTGCTGTGTTGGGTCTTCGTTTCTTTGCGAGGGCTTTCTCTAGTTGTGGCAAGTGGGGGCCACTCTTCATCACGGTGCGCGGGCCTCTCACTATCGCAGCCTCTCTTGTTGTGGAGCACAGGCTCCACACGCGCCGGCTCAGTAGTTGTGGCTCACGGGCCTAGTTGCTCCGTGGCATGTGGGATCCTCCCAGACCAGGGCTCGAACCCGTGTCCCCTGCATTAGCAGGCAGATTCTCAACCACTGCGCCACGAGGGAAGCCCCAGCATATTCTTATTGTGACGTTATTACCCATCCCTGAAAACAAAAGTTTCTTTTTTTTTTTTTTTTTTTGGTTAGGGTTACACTAGCTCATGTAGAATCTCACACCTGGGGAATATCTGTGCCTTTCTTCCAACCCCCAGAAAGCCTCTGGGCTCTACAAATTTCTTCCCAGGGATTCTGGGAGAATGGGAAATCGTAATCCATTTAGCAAAAGAAAGTTCATACACGTGTCCCATGCTGCATCCAGCCTCAGACATATTTTGTTTCATACTCAGCCTTATTTAAACTTTATTTAACCTTAAACTTTATTCAAACTTCATGTTAGGACTGGCTCCATAGTTTGTGGGGTCCAGTGAAACGTGAAAATACAGGCCCCTTGTTCAAAGTTTAAGAATTTCACATTAAACCAAGCACCGAGGCCATTCCTAGTACCAGGTCCTGTGTGACTGCACAGGTTGCATGTCTGTGAAGCCACCAGCCCTGCTGCCAAGAGTTAAAAAGCAAAAGACTCCTAACCTCTCTTGAAAACTAGAAAAATTTGGTAACTCTATGTTTGCATCCCTAAATGGAGCATAGAATTGGCTGGTGCCGAGTTGCCACTTGTATTAGTTCACTAGGGCTACCATAACGAAGTAGCATAGACTGAGTGACTTAAATGACAGAAATTTATCTTCTCACAGTTCTGGAGGCTAGACGGCTCAGATCAAGGTGTCAGCAGGGTTGCTTTTTCTAAGGCCTCGGTCTCGAGCTTGCCTTCTCACTGATGGCCACCTTCTCCCTGTGTCTTCACAGGCTCTTCCTCTGTACCTACCTGTGTCCTAATCTCCTCTTCTTATAAGGACAGCAGTCACATTGGATGGGAGCCCACCCCATCTGACCTCCTGTTACCTGAATAACATCTTTAAAGGTCCTCTCTCCAAATAGAGTCACACTCTGAGGTACTAGGGGTTGGGGCTTCATCGTATGAATTTTGGAGGGGACACAACACAATTCAGCCCAGTACACAGCTGTTCACTTCAGAGCGGGCACAGTGCTCCAAGTCACAGCACTAGCCTGGTCCTCAGCAGCTGCCATCCGCCACGTTGCATGGGCTGTTCTTTTTCCTCCTGCTTCCCCTCTCAGAGGAATGGACCTGGCTCCGGGGTAGCGTATGGCATGGTGACACTGTCTACCATGGGACAATGGCTGCACACTCTCTCTACCTCGGCAGAACTAAGATTGCTACTCGGGCTTCCCTGGTGGCGCAGTGGTTGAGAGTCCGCCTGCCGATGCAGGGGACACGGGTTGGTGCCCCGGTCTGGGAAGATCCCACATGCCGTGGAGCGGCTGGGCCCGTGAGCCATGGCCACTGAGCCTGCGCGTCCGGAGCCTGTGCTCCGCAGCGGGAGAGGCCACAGCAGTGAGAGGCCCACGTACAGGAAAAAAAAAAAAAAAAAAAAAAGATTGCTACTCAAGTGATCCTTTGCAGCACTATAATCAGTTTCTTAAAAACGAAAACGAAAATGTACCCATTCTATAGCGATAAGACTTCAAGTGCAGAGCAGAAATTGCCGTGGGGTATAACTGGCTACTCAGACTCGATCTGCAGGTTTCAAGAGAGGGAACTTTCAGCGATCCTACTTAAAATCACCTGACCATCTAAGGGATGGCCCCAAATTTCAATGGAAACCCAACTATACAGCTCCTGGGAGGCAGCATACTCCCAAATTGGTATTTGTACCTATTTGCAGAAATGTTAGCCAGATTATAGCTGAAAATTCTGCTAATTCTGGGGAGGTTTTTGGTCTTGTGCCTGGAACTATTGAAACATACATTCACACCTACCACATGTAACACTTAGCAGCATAATTTCCAGCACAACACTTTCCTACTTTATTTTTAAAAGAAATAGAGCAGAGACTAAAGATCTGCGCTCACCCTGCTGCTTTTTGCAAGAGGCTCCACAAAAGGTGGAGGGGATGGCTTTTGTGTGAAAAGAGGATTATTTTGCATTTTTAAAAGGAAAGGAGCCACAAAAATCTTTGCTCAGAACCAGGGAACGTATGATGCCGAAACATGTAACATTTGCACCTGTGTGTCAACAGAAAAAAGTCATGTCAAATGTGCAAGGCTCTGGGAAAAGAGTAATGATTATCTCATAAATCCCAGTATTGGAGCTTGGAAAAGACCTTCAAAACATCTTACTGTATCCCCGTTTGTGTTAAGACTAGGAAAAGGAGGTTCTTAAATTTTTAAAGACTCTCTCCAGACCAGCACTCCACCTAAAACGCAGGTCTTTTCTCCCAGCCAGGGCAGTTCCCACCCTACCAGGCTACTTCCAAACAGGCATTGTCCTGTCGGCCTAAACTGCATACCACAATCACAAAACCCTCTCTCTTTATACCAGCGTCTCTATTTAGACTGCAGAGTTGAGAAAGCAAAGGCTATTTCAACTTCAACTCCCTTAGCAAACAGAAGAAAAGGCATCTGACCCGCCGACTTTTCCAGCCGGTCCCTGGGTCTTGCCGCCCGGTCTCCGCCGTAGCGTGCGGGCGCCGGCTGCCGGTGTGCCACCAGGGGGCGCAGCATCCTTTGTCCTGACACCGGCGTTGAAGGCAAGCTCTGCAGCCCGGCTAGGCCTCCAGGAAGATCTGCCTTGCCCTCCTTTCACGGTTTCTTTCTGGAACCCGTCCACTACCCAGCTCCCTTCATTCACTTTAAAACCGTTTTCTTCTTCTTGCCTGACGCTCAGTCTCCCTCCGTCCCATCTCATATCTGTGCGTGTCACCGGGCTCTGGGCACGTTTGTAGACAGGCTTTTCAGAGACACCAGACCCCCTCCCCAGCAGCTCTTCCTCTGCAAAGCTTAGGAGACCATGGCCACAGCTTATCATTTGCTCTCACTTGGAGGCCCCTCAATTGAGGATATTTCTAAAGATTCTTCCAGAATGAAGGGGCCTCAATGACAGGACTAGCTCCCTGGAAAAATGATCACATCCGTCCTTTAATACCCCTCCCTTCCACTCAAAAAATAACAACAAACAAATGAAATGACTGGTTCTGGGAAGCTCATGCCCACCGGTATTCACCCTCACCACCGCTCTGGCCCCTAAACAGTCGCAGATCAGCCTTGGGAGGTAGACATCTACCCAAAGGGACCGGCTTAAGCATCCTTTCAGCCACACCTCTTACACCCCACTGTGCAACCCAGGCAAGGTAACTGCCTCCTTCTGCCCTCACCAGCTTGGCTGTATCTGTTCTCCAGCAGAAAGAAATCCATTCAGATTCCAAAGACTCAGTGTTGCCATCTTTCAGGGATAAATGAACAGCCCCTTCTTCTCTAAGACATACTTCTAGCGCTGCCCCACAGGCACAACTCACAAAATGCCAACCCTCAAATCCCCCAAACACACCCTTTTTGCAAAGAACCCTAAAAATCCACTGTTCTGAACGAATAGGGCACAGGGTCCTATACAGGCCTTTGAAAGGCAGCTGCTCTATTTACGTGGAGAGATTTCAAGTTTACGGGGTCCTTTCCCTGCCTCTCATTCTAGCTTCGGAACAACCCGCAGAGACAGGCAGGGAAATCTCAAGCCTAAGAGGTTTGCACCAGTCCTAGAGCTAGTAGAGGGTGTGGGCAGCACTTGGGTGACAGAACTTAGGTGACAGGGGCCTCAGAAGAGCTGCTTGTCTAGTTGACATCACAGATGAGCATCAGGTTATCCGCCCTGAGAGAGCCTATGGTCTGGGCTCCTGAAAAACTGTAGCATTAGTGGGAGCCTGGATGGGGCAGGAGGAGAGGAAAGGAAGGGGTGATATTAACTCTAACCTGACCCTTCTTTTTAATCTCTGGCTTCCTTCACTTCCGTTTTCTCCCCACTCACCTTAGCTAATGCAGAAGAATGGCAGTGCTGAGCCTGGAGAGAGGTAGCCCCAGCCAGTCGGCCTGATGTGAGCCCGACCTCTCATCATTCATAAAGTAATGATAAGGTCTGTCAGATATGGAGAAAGTCACTAAAGGGCAAAAAAGGTCAGTGGTATTCTGGGCAGGGGGGAAGGGCAGAGTACGAGACTTTCACTTTCATTTTATGCCCCTTTGTATTATTGGAAGTATTTTGATTTATGCATAGCATTACTTTCGTAATTTCATTTTTTAATTTTTATTGGGGCTAATGATGCTCTTTAGAATTGCTGTCATGATGACTTATGTAAAGTGTCTGGCATGGCATGTAGTCTGGTATGGAGTTGATGCTTCCCGAACAGTAGTTTATTATTAGCGATAATAAATTAACTGAATTAATTTGCTCAAAACTGAGCAAATGGACTTCAAATCGAGAAACTCGGAGTCTGATGCGGACTCTGCTCTCAGCTCACTGTATGCCCTTGAGTAAGTCAAATCCTCCTCTGAGCCTTGGTTTCCACATCTGTAAAATTACAAGATACAGGCCAGTTGATTTGGAAAACTGGGGGAAGGACAGAGCAGAGCTCACCCCCAAAAGTGACTGAGGCACCTTCTAAAATTCAGCCACAGGCTTTGCAAGGAGGTCTCTCAAGCTTGAGTTCATCAGGCAGAAACCCTTCCTAAAAGCTGTCAAAAGCTGTCAAAGTTGAAAGGCGGAAAGGGCCAGAGACAGTGGAACAAGTTCTAAAATAATACAGGAATTAAATTAGGAAACAAAAATGTGTGAACACTGTGAGGTCATCAGCTTGGGGCAGGGCAGGGGGAGGTGGGAAAAGACAGTTTAGGCTGTTCCTTGGGTGTAGTTGGCCTCATGATTATTTCCTGACAAAAGAGATGCCCTTGGTTGGCAGAGGGGATGAACTTCAAGACCAGAGCCCCCTGGCCTGGCCAGAGCCAGCCCCAGTCCAATCTCCTAGGCTGAGAGTTCTGTGCAGGGCACAGGGCTGGCCTTGGTGAGACTAGACCCTCTCCTTAGCACAAGCAGAAGCAGAGCCGCCCAGTAGAACTGGATGGAGGAACCTCTTAAGTTTCTCCCAGCATTAACTGAATCACCACAACAGAAGCGGAGAGACTGGGTCATGGAGGGTGCAGATGCTCAGACACTAAAACTTCAGCAGCTGGGTTGGGGAGACCTGTTCTGGGGCAGCCCAGCTCCTGAGAATCCAATAGAGGCATGTTCCTGGAACACACACTGATTCATTTCCCACCCTGCTCAGAATCAGAGATTTTTCCTTATAGTCTCCTTCGCCAGTGCTGGGCCTTTGAGGATGGGAGGCAGGTGGTCTGGTGGGTAGGAAGGTTGAGACTCCTTTTGCCCTGTGGTCTTCTTCCTATTTAAAGCAGCACCGCCTGTCGTAGCAGCCTCTTGCCAATATTTGCAGGCAGGAAGATTTCCTGACATTGCAAGGGGGGTGTTCAGAGCAGATGGGAGGCCCTTTCTTAAGGCCATCAGGCAGAGCAGAAATTGGTTTCACCCGCTCCCCAGGAGGAATCTTCAGACCCCACTCTGGAGGTCAGAAGAAAACGTGTAATTTTTTTTTTATTTTGTATCTCTGAATTATCTGGCCTCGCCTGTTACAATGACATCTCCCCCCAAAGCCCGTGTTGTCTCTGCCTGAAGGGAAAGTAGTGTTTTCAATCCTCGTGGGATCTGAAATAACGGTTCCAAAGTATGCCAACACCTGGAAGACCCTTCCCTTTTTTATGAGGCCTAGCGGTCTAAGGGAGGGAGAAGAGGGAGGAGGAAGGAGGTGCCTGGTAGAGAGGCTTCGGCAGGTAGCAGCAACTCTGCCTGATTTCCAGAGAGCAAAACCAAATAAATAAAAACTGCTCCAATCATCATACTTTGATAAACCTATATTCTTCGAACTTCAGTGTTTTTAGAGAAACGCCTTCTGTTGTACGTTAGAAGTCACTTTCAAAGGCAGTTCTGAACGTCTGTCCACTTGTTAAAATGCTTTCCGCGCTTGCTTTTCCGCACGGTTCTTTTCTGTGCCCGTTTGTATCTCTAGTAAGCAGCATTGTTTACTACCCTTGGGTCCGTGCCCCTGGGACTGAACTGAAATAGAACAGGAGCGCCGAGGTTGAGTGCTGGAAAATACTCCGGGTTTCCCAGGCCCCCGAGGGGTCCCCGGGGCAGCCGAGCGGGCCGCGCGGGGAGAGCCCACCGGTGCGTGTGCGCCCTGCGAAGCGCAAGTTTGCGAGAGTTGTTCCAGACGCCCTTAGTTCTGGGGCAAGGATGCCGAGATGAGTGGCCACAGGAAGAAGGCACACGGGGACGGGAAATACCACTAAGGTCTGGGACTAGAGGTGTGACTTAAGGGCCGAACAGCCCAATATTGCCAGGATCGTAAAAAGAGACTGCGGCGCGGGAAACGTTCTGAGCTGTCTTTTAGTCTCGAAGTCTCAACTCTCATCCCTGTGCAATAAATTCTCATGAATAAATTCTCGTTCTTCGGTGTAGCCCCTCAGCCTTCGCTGTCAAAACGAGTATCCTAAACAAGAAGAGGATTACCACCCCTCCTTTCCTGCAGTTGCCTAATATTTGTCCCCATTTCGTTTTCAGCCGAGTGCTTTGTGACAATGGGGGATGTAAGCGCGTGCGCCGAGAAATAAAGCGCCTCTGTACCCCCTAGCTATAAAGAAAGTCTTTCCGTCCCCTCCGACCCCAAACGCGCCCCTCCGTGGGGCCTCTCCCAAATTCCACCTCTCGCAAAACGGAGTGGAATTCGCTATCAGAAAGCAGAAACCCGCGTCGGAGACACAACGCGGAGCGCCTTCAGCGTCTGGGGGAAATTTTTCCGGTTTAGCCCAGCCTGCGTCTCCACACCCACCCCAATTTAATGTCAGGGCAGGATCTGCTGGAGAGTTTGCCGGTAAGAATGTTATTAAACGCGCGAGCCAGACCCGGGCTGTGCGTTTCCCAAGTGAGATTTCCAGCCCCAGGGCCCCGGCCCGAACTGTCCTTCCCACAGGTTCCTGTGAAAGACAAGCCCCCTGTCCCCAGTCTCCGAAATTTCCTCCAACAGGCTGCAAAGATTGCTCCAATTGTCCTTCTTAGCTCCGCTCCCTCATCCAGTTAGGTTGTTTAAAAATACAGAGATTCTGTTTGCTCGCAAGAACACAGTGATTTCCCTCAAGCAACTCTTGCAAGAGCTTTAAGCAGCCTCTGGGTTGCAGCGAGTCCAAGCGTCGGAGGAGTTTTCCGAATTCCAAGATGTAGTAAGGTGAATTTTGGTACAGGGAAAAGTGCGGGGTGTTGGAGTGCAGGGTGGGAGTGGGCGCCGAGGAAGCCGCCTGGAGGCTTTTTGTCTTTTAAAGTTAGACTTGCACGGAGGTGCCAGCACAAACGGCACCGCTTCGTGGTTTCCGAATTTAGAGAATCGTGCTGAGTTTGGGCCCATCCCTTAAGTCAGGGGCCCCACTCAGCGTACTATTACCAGTTCCCCAAGAGCAAGCAGAAGCGCGGGCGCAGCTCGCTGGGCACTGCCAGGGACTTTGTCCGCTGCTCCCGGCTCTTCTGCCCTTTCCCTTCTCGTGCCAAGCCCAGAACCATCCTCATCGCTGCCAGGATTTTGCACGGGGTATAGGAGGGCTGAATGCCTAGGTTGCGGAATCTCCCAACAGGTAGTTTCACCCGGGAGCTGGCAAGGCTTAAATATCAAAGGCTGGGCCGCTCAGCCTGCGTTAAGCGGGAGCCCAGACGCAGTCGCACAGGGAGCCAGGGAAGGAAAGTCGCGTTCTGGGAGTCATCTTAAATAACCCTGTTTTCTCTCCAATCTCCAGCTTCTTTCGAAATAGCGCGAGCTGGGCCGTTTGGAATGGCACTCGATGAGCCTAAATAAACCGCTTCAGGCTGTAAATTCACATCCGATTTGAATTCTCCCTCCCCCCCCCCCAGTAGTTACTACAGAACCCAGCTCGGCTTTAGACCCATAGGTATTTATTTGGGAATTGGGAGATTCCCCTTCGAAACGCCCTAGGCTCCAGAGCAAAAGAGGAAAAGGCCGTGTTGCTCTTGGATGATATTATTGAATTATGCCTTTCCCTGGTGCGCAGTGAGGAAAAGCAGAATGCCAGGCGGTATGTGGAATGGGCGGCGGCGGCCTTGCGCTCCAGAGAGCGCACTACACTTCCTTCCCAGGGCGCAGGGAGAAGTTGGGTTGGGCCACTGCGTCCTGCCTCCAGCAAGGATACGCAGGCCGGAACGTCGCAGAAGCCTGATCCTGGCTGCGTGGCCCCGTCCCCTTCAGGGACACTCTCCCAAATGTCCCCGCCAGAGGCCGTGGGCGCACGTGGTGCACGGAGACCCGGCGCGCGACTCGAAACTGAGCGCGTCACCCCGAAAGATCCCTGGCGCGCGCAAGGCCCTCGCCGGGTGGCAGAAGGTGGGCGACCGAGCCTTTGAGCCGGCGGATCTGATTCCCGCTTTGGCAGACAAGCCTTTCCCGCTGCTGCTTTGTGCTGTCGTGGGGTAGTGTTTTCCGCACCAACACTCACCGCGGAACCCCGGCTCTGCCTGCTCTGTCCCCTAGAGAAACGCCCTCAAACTCCCCAGGGTCACTGGCCCCTAGAAACCTCAGGGGCCGTGGGCGGACCTGATCCGGGAGACTTGGATCGTTAACCGCCTCAGGACCTGGCCTCCCAATGACACCCAGCCAGCTCGCCCACGCCTACCCTAGCTCAGCTTGCACGCCCTGCGCCTCCTCCGCTAACCGTGCTACCTAAACTTTCCAAAGTTTTCTAGCGCGTTGCCACCTCTAGTTCGCCTCGTCTGGCGCTGGCAAGAGGAGGAAAAGAACCCCCCCCCGCCCCCGCCCCTTCCACCTCTCTTTCCCTCCTCTCCCTCCCACCTTCGGCCTCCCCTGTGAGTCCAAACCTTGCGAGTGGGAGCGCGCGGTGGTGGAGCCCCCGAAGGCACCGACTCTGCAGGGGACGGAGTTCGTTCCGCATCCTCCACTCTGCGCCTCGGCCGTTCCGCCCCCTCCTCCCCCACCTCGTTTGCGGCGCAGGGACCTGTGGGCTTGTAGTTTAGTTTTGTGCAAATTTAGGGGTTTTTTTTTAAGATTTTTTTTTTCTTTGAGATTATATCCTGCTGGAGCCTCAAGAGTCCGCCTGCCTTCCAGTTTCCCGGCGCTGGGCTAGGGAGACGCATCCTTCGCGCCGGGCGGGTTGTTTCCTGAGTGAGGCCAGGGGTCCCCAGGCCGCGATTTCTCCGCCTGGGCTTCGTCTCCCAAGGAGACCCTCCGTCCTGGTGTGGGGCAAATTCGTGCTGGAGCTCAGCCTCAAGGCAAGCCTCCTGTGCCTCCCCCCGGCCCTCGCCCCCAAGCCCCGCCAGAGCTGCGGATGCAGCCAGTGCGGGGGATATTTTTATACCTGTTTAGGAGACAAGAGTAGGGGGGAGACCCCGTTCTAACACCTTCCTGGGGGCTTCCTACACACGGAAAATTCGAGGTAGAGAGGTTCCCTCCCTCCAGGTCCTGCAGCAACGGGTGCCCCGCCGAGAGACACCCACAGGAAGGGCCCCGAGATGGTTGGTTTGTGGCCTATTATGTTTTTATTTTGTCTAGGATTAGCGGAGTTGGAGATTTTTGCGGCCAGCCTTACTACCCCGGGGCTTTAACTCTCAAACCAAGTCAACGGGAACGTTCCGGGGAAACTGGATCTCTGGGTGCGCCGCACCGAGTGCGGGGAAGTGAAACGAAATCCGCTGCGGACCCGCGCGGGGTGGACTCCCCGGCCTGGGGTCGCCCGGTGTTTCTGAATCCCACCGGCATAGGATGGGGATCGTACTTGACCCCGCCAGGGTCGGGGGCCAGCCCTCTGCCTTGATCCTTCCACGTGCCGGATGCGCTCCCCTCGTCGGTCGCTGACGACGCCTGCCCTGCGCGACGTCCGTAGGGGCTAATGGGTTCAGCCCGGCTGCGCCAGCGTCCCCGGCAACAGAATCAAGTTTGCCTGACGCTCAAGGTTAGGAGGATGTCTATTACCTCGTGTGCCCGCGGACGTGAAACGCCTACCCAAAGCAAAGGTGGCTACAAATGCCTCCCCGCGAGAGCTGCCGAGACCTGCCCCCACCATGTCCTCCCTTTGACCTCCCTGAGCTTGGGAACACGTGCGCCACTCGCCCGGTGCTCCATCAGGCCGCGCCTCGCACAGGCCCCACTAGTGCTGGGCCGCCTGGGACCGAGGTCCCCCCTTCTCGCCACATCGCCCCACCCCCCTCCACCACCCCCCGCCGGTCCCTGCATGCCCTGGTCCACGTTGCCACCAACGCTGTGTCGGAGAAAACCCAGCGGAGGGCAGCCTGGGAAGGCGGGAGGTATCCCCCGCCCGTTCCAATGGCCCCGCAGCAATAACAGAAAAACCACGAGGCGCCACCGTCTGCGAGATGCCTGTGGCGGCTTTTTAAAAGGCGTGGCGAGTGGGGTGAGGGGGGGAGGCGAGAGAAGAAAAATTAACGTAGAGGAGGAGGACAGCGGCTAAAGTTGTGAGTGTAAGCAGCCCTGCTTCTTAAC
Source organism: Leucopleurus acutus (assembly GCF_964270905.1). Lineage (NCBI taxonomy): Eukaryota > Metazoa > Chordata > Mammalia > Artiodactyla > Delphinidae > Leucopleurus > Leucopleurus acutus. Next base: position 63,771,062 of record NC_139150.1, on the reverse strand, counting down.
TCCTCACCCTGCCGCCCCCAAGTCTGAGCAGCTGACGAAATCGTCAGTCTCTTAAGTCCCAAACTCCTCAAGGGCGGGATGAAGGAGAAGCACCTTAACCCCCCAGAGCCAGCGATACCCAGCCACACTTCGGAGGGCAGAAGCATCCACTGTGGTCTGTGTTTACTTTGAGTATAAAGGATCCATTCACAAAGGAGCCCCCCACTTCCCTTTGCCATCCCTACCCCGCCTACCCTTCTAGAGTCCTAGGGTTGTATTTATTTTTAATCTCCAGCACCCTAGATTTCATTGGGAGTGTTTAAGGCAGGAGAGGAGAGGAGAAAGACAAGATTAAGAAAAGGGCTGGCTGTGCTTCGGGCGGGAGGATTAGAGAGAAATTGAAAACCCAACAGAGATGAATTTGGGAGTGTTTTAAAATTTCATTTCCTACAGAAGCTGCTGTAGACCAAAAGCTAGTTAAATTACTAGGAGCACAGGAAGCAGGGAGTCTCTGTGGAAACAAAGAAGTGAAAGGTTTGCGGTACACCCCTTTCCCCTACCTCTCCTCAAATGAATAGAAAGCAACTCCGCACTCAGCGTAGTGACACTGGCACCTCGGCTCCCTGAGTGTGCAGGATGGTCATTTCCTTTCAGGAAGGCCAAGGAGGGGGTGGGGAGTGACCCAGGACAGGCTCCCAGAGCCGGTGGGCTGTGCTGTTTATCTTCTGGGATGGAGCCTGGGAAAAGCCCGGGTGTAGCTCTGAGGGAGCCGACAGTGCCTTGGCAGAGTCAGGGGAGGGATGACCGAGCCATCCCTCTTCCTTCAAAGCCCCTCTTCTGATTATTTAAGGCTTCAAGTTTATATTTCGAATCTTGATGCTTAGGTTTAAAAAAAGTAGAACATCTACCAATGTGTTTGGAGTTATTTATGTATGTTCCCCATTACTTTTGTTTGCAGGATTTTCTTCTCCTTTTTGTCTTTCCTCCTCCCCCCTGCAGTGTTGGCAAACCCCTAGGAAGGGGTTGAGTGGGGAGGGTGAAATTGACCAGTTCATTCCTGTTAATCAGGCACAAAAAAACAGCATAAACACTGACTCTCCATTCTTAATATGATCCTTTAGAAAAAAGAAAAACTAAAACGGTCACTTAGGCAGGAACTGGTTAGGACTGAGAAATTACTAATACTGGTAAACTAGCTAATCCTGTTTCTTTAAGACAAATCCCTAAAGCTCTTCCATCAGCCCAGTGTCTGGGAAAGAAGCAAACTAACTGCTTGGAACAAAAGAGACAAAGAGGCCAAACAACAAAACAAACAAACAAGTCCGCCTGCCCCCTCCACCCCCACCCCCCCAGACAACAATAGACGAGACACAGCAAGTGCAGTTATTGCCTCGCCTGGCTGCCGCTGTCCCACTGCCAAGTCTCCCGCATTTGGCTAGAGACGTTCCCTCTCACCCCACTCGCCCCCTGTCACTCCCCTCCCTCAGCCCTTGCTGTCTTTCTCTCTGTGGCCCTCTATGGGGTCTGGCCATGTGTGTGTGTGTTTTGTCCCTGTCTGCCTCTGTGCTGCTTTTGCTTTCACTTGATGTTGCTCTGTCTCAGACCTTCATAGTCTCTCTCTCTCTCTCCCTCTCCCCGCCCCACTCCCCCGTTTAAAGGCTCTCAGCATATTAGCATACTCTGCCCTTTCTATATTTACTTGCTGGGCCTTTTCTGTGGCATCTCCGAACGGCCTCCTCGGCACTTGTTCCTCTGGGTTGTCGCCGTGGCCTATTTTGTATTTTGTTGGTGGTGCTCTTTGCCGGGAGAACCCCAAGGTCCATTTGCACTTTGGTTTCTAACCGCTCCTGCTGTTCAGGTCTTTGCTCTTTTTCTATAAGGCTTCAGGCTCCCTTGGTCCCCCCTGTCCCCGGCAGCCCTTTCTCCGCTTCGTGGCCGCTGCTCGGGGGCCTCTCGTGCCTGCCTGCCTGCCTGCCTTTGCTTTCTCTCGCTGTCTTCAGCAGCCAGTATCACCCCCCCCCCCACCCTGTGCCCTCCACCATCCAGCCTCTTCCTTCCTCTTCCCTCCTCTCCACCAAACTTTAATACAATACTCTAAACATCGTTGCCGGGCGATTGTTTTTCTTTGTAAAGTGATTATAAACCCTTGGAAAGTAGGGAGTGGAGAAAGAAAGGGAAGGATCGATCAACAAAACCTGCAGACAGCAGAGGCTGAAGCATGGAACAGGCGTCCCTGCCAACAACCCCATCCCTTTCACACTTTCTTTCCCTAATAAACCCTTTTGTGATAGCATCTCCTCCTGAAGCATCTGTGTCTGCTCCAGGGAGCCATGGGGTGGGGACTCGGGGAGAAACTGGTCACAGCTCTCCTCCCCTGGGCAGCAGGTGGCCAGTGGGAAGGGAGGTGCAGCCTCCTCACTGCATTCCCACCCCCAGCCCTTCTCCACTTCCTCTCAGGAAAAAACAAAACAAAACCAAAAATACCAAAAACGTAGGGGCCCCTGGAAAGTGGGGCAAGGTCTTCAATGCCCCTTTAAGAGAAGTATGGAATGGCTGCTTGAAAAGAAGCTTCTCCAGGGATGGCAATTTTGAAAGCAAAGGGAGGATTTCAGCCATCAGCAGGTCGTGGGTTAAAGAGGGCTGAACTGTTTATCTAAAGGAGATCTGAGAATTCCCACAGTTGGTGGTACAGGGTGGCAAACAGTGGCCTTCTCCTCCCCCCAACAATAAAAGAAAACAAACCATGCCCAGTAGGCAACAGAACCGGGACAAATGGTCTCCCTCGGCCTCCGCCCTTCCTCTTTTCCTCCTTTCTTCAATAACACACAGCAAAGTCTGATGAAAACAACATTGGAGGCGACTCTGAAGAGAGGAAAACCAACTAGCCTGAGAAGATTACAAAGAACAGAAAAATATAAAACAGAGGAAATTCACCCTCATTGTTCGGTGACAAGGGCAGTATTAAGAAATGCCGGCGTGATAAAACACGCATGCACGTGCATATATACAGGTGTATATGTATGTAGATTTAGTTCATGGAGACAAGAGGAAAAGGGAGGAATTTGGAAATCTGACAAACCTGGTTTGAACATAACCTGGCCACTCATTAGCTAGGCAAGGTAGGCCCTCATTACCTACCTCACAGTGGTATTTCTAAAGATTCGGTGGAATTGCATGTATGAAAAAGCCAAGAGCCATGTCTGGCAAGCAGTCTGTACTCAATCCTCCCTAACTCCTTTCCTCCCTCCCTCCCTCCCTTCCTTCTCACTCCACTGGCTTCCTCCCTGAGCTTTCTGAGGTACGAGCAAAGGGGGAAATCATCCCCATTGCCCCAATTTTCAGACCCTAATGGAAACCTGGCTGCTCTCTGAGTCCCAGTATTGGAGCAGGGCAGACCACAGCATAGCCCACTCACATTCTATGCCCAAATACCACCTGGGCTAACTTGTCCTTGGATGGCATTATTTGGCTCCAGTATTGCAGTCCCTCCCCTAGAGTTCTTTCTTTTCAATGGTTAACAGGGAGAGAACCCTTTTCCAAAATCCAACCCATTTACATGTTTTTATTAGAGACCATGTGCCCACAGAGCCTCTGTTTGGGGGCACATACTAAAAATGACACCCTGGCCAAAAAACCTAAGAAGTGAGAAGCAGACAAGCATAGGTTCTAATGAACTGTGATCCTGACCCAGAACTTCTCACTTGGGAAAGCTGTTTTCTTGATATGTTGACCTTGTCGAAATGACTGATTTTTTTCCCCTCCAGAGGACCCACTCTCTAGCTAAGCTGTTTCTCGGGCAGTGTCTTGGGAGAAAACTTCAGGGCATCTGGAAGAATTCACTGGCGGAGGCGCCTGTCCTGACCCTCCACCAGGGACGGTTGCTAGGTTGCCTTCTCTTCCTTTCTATTTCCCCAAAGCTGGACCAGGTTGTGACAGCAGCGGGCAAGCCTGTGAGCCATGCATGGCTGGGGCCCCAACTTCAGTTGGTGAGAGAGTGAACGTGTGAAAAATGTTCCCACCTTGGACTTCCTTTTTCCGCGCGTCTTATTGTCTGTTCTACAGTTACTCCATTTCCACGTTTCACTGGCTTCCTGTACATTTTCCTGTCTCATCTCAGCCTTCACAGCCATTGAGAGGCACTGATTCAGGGCATATTCTGTGAGGGTGGGCAGTCCCTCAAGGTCCCTCTCCAACACTTTCCATCATTTCTTCTCTCTCCTTCCCTGTTTTCATCACAAGGCCCCTGCTACTTATGACCAGGATGTGGAAACCTGTTGTGTCTGTCTTTCTCCGTCTTCAGGCATCCCAATTTCCATGTGGGGCCTTTCTGCGAACTACAAATAGAACCATCTGTCCTTCCTGGAAACACCTCTTCCCACTGCACATCTCAACCCCCATGCACCAGGCACCCTTGGACAGTGAACAACCTGTACAACCAAACACGAGTGCTCTGAATTCCCCTCTTTGAAAGGTTTGAGTATTGCTGGGCACACAGTCATGTAGGGATGTTCCCCTAAAACGGAAAAGACCACGAAGTATGATGCCAGGAGCCTAGCAGCCTCTGAAGCCTTCCAGAGCCTTGTCTTTTATTCTTCTTGGGCTCTTGTCCAGGAAGAAGCCTGAGATGATGTTTCCTTATTTTGTCTTTGACCTACATTCTTCATCTGCTAAGGCTTCATTGCCGTACCAGCGGCAGGAAGGCATTTGTTACTGCAACGGGTACAATGAGTATTAATGTCTAAATAAGCAAACCCCTAAACACTGATGAGTCCTCTGTTCCTTGCTTGACTTTGCTTCGCTTCCAGTGGGCCAGCTTTTATACTAAAACAGTTACTCACTTTGGGACCACCTGAGAGCCTTAAGTTGGCACTACTGCCTACACAGTTAAGGTCTGGAAAAATTGCCAGGTGTAAATACTACCTACCACCAGATTAATAGATTCCAAACAACATCATTCTGGGTTGGCAAGGTAATTTGCATTCTTTGCAAGGAAAAGGTTTGAAGAGCAGTCAGTTTCCTGTTTAAGAGAAAGGTTTGCTCCTAATTGCCAAGTTACAGCAGTTCTGTACTGACCCCATTCTGTAGAACAAAAAACTTCCCAATTTAGGAATCTTTGGAAAAACACTTTATCCTCGGAGGTGGCTCGCAACCCTGGCTGCATTAGAATCACCTGGGGAGCTTTAAAAAATTACCAGTGCCTGGTCTCTCCTCGATCCAATTAAATCCAGATCTCAAGGGCTGTGCTGTGGGCATCGGTATTTTTTCAAAGCTCCCTTGGGTGATGCTAATGTTTAGCCAAGGTTGAGAAGCACTAATTTATATGTTGAGAGAACAGTGCATCATGGTGAACAATGCTCATTTCTTTAATAAGTATGTAAAGAACTCCTACTATGAGGGATGATTTGCTGAGGACAACAAGATGAAGTTGATGGACACTGCTCCATGCATCTAGGATTTAGTGGGCAAATGCTAATGCGCAGGTGTCTGAACAGAACCTCTGTGAAGCGTGATCAACTTGGCTCCTGCAAAGAGCATGAGACAGGAAATTAGAGCCCCCAGTTCCAATTCAGGTTCTAACACGAACCAGGCAAGTGACCTTGGACAAGTCTCTTTACCTCTTTGGGTCTCAGTCCTATCATCTGTAAAAGGAAGAAGCTGAAAGCAAACTCTATAATTTGTACTAGTGTCCTCCGGCCTCACAGTGTGTTGCTAAATTATCAGACACCCATAAGTGGAGCCAGGCAGTTACCAAACTCTTTTGGAGGCTGGCTCATTTCACTCACGCATACTACTGACAACTGCCCTTCTGATGTTCCACCAAATCCCTTTCCAAAAACCCTAAGTATCAGAGTGTTAATTTTTAAATAATACTGGGCTCCCTTAATTCTCTCCCCTGGTCTCTTACAAATTAGCAGATGAAGGGAATGGAGTGGTGGTAATGTCTAGGAGCAGTGGGTAATGACTAACAGAAGTTTATCCAGTTGGATAAATGTCTAGTGGATTGCTGCTGGGGTCAGTGTTAGTTTCTGGTCTTAATTAACATCTTCATTAATAGTGTGGGAGAGGGAATAAACAATAGCTAATGATATTTGCAGATGGTAGTAAATTCAGAGGTGTTGCTACTACCAGTGAGAGCAACAAGAGCCATGGGGATATCAGAGATGTGAACAAGAAGTGATTATAATGATGTTTGTTCTGGAAAAGGCAGAATGAAACCTTCGGTGGGGGGAAATGACACAGGAGGCTGGGAAATGCTAAAAGAAACAACCATTGCTATGATTTGTAACTTGGGCAGGCAATTGGCAAACAAGGCAGCTAATGGCCTTACAACTTCGATAGCCTGTAGTGGGGTGCTTGTCCTGAACAACAATAATAATCATAACAACAATAATAACAGTAATAATATCCAACACTTATTGAGTGCCGACAGTATGCCAGATAAGGTTCTAAGGGATTTGCTTGGAAGCAATTTTTATCCCTAAAATCATGGTGCAGCTCTCTCAGGCTCTCTAAAGATTCTGACTGCAGCCTTGCTATGGTTCTTGGATTCCTAGGTGTGAGCAGACTGATGAGTTCAAGGGAAAAGGAGGAGTATAAAGAGAAGTGGGCATTTAAAGTGTGCTCTGTGCTCTTTCCTCAGGCTGCAGAGCAAAATCTTTCACCTTTAATTTTTCCTGTCCCCAACCTGCCTATTATCCTTTTCTTTCATTAGGGAATTGCTGGATAAATGTGGTTGATGAGGTAGGTAGAAAAATCTTGCAAAAGCAAAGGGTGGAAGGGAGGGAGGGAGGGAGGAGAGAAGAAGGAAGGAGGGAGAGAGAAAGAAAACTAAAATGTATTGCCTCCCTTCCAGAAGTCCTGCAGTGGCAGAAGGTGCAGAGCTAGGTACATTTCACAGGCTTTCTCGTTTAACCTTCACACATCTAATTCTCACAGTGGTTTTCTCGCATAGTTTTCAGCCCTCACTTCCATTAACGAAAGAAAAGCCTCAGAGAGGTTGGGTCACTGGCTTTGAACACACAGCTGATAAGTGGAGTGAGGTTCACACTCCGGTTGGTTTACTCCTAAATGCATGTCCTTTCCAACCATGAGTACAGATTTTTCCTTTCTTTCACTTTAGCCCTGCCCAGCTAATGACAACATACAGCCACACATAGAGAGCCAGAAGGTAGAGATATTAAGAGGGGAATAAACACTGAAGAGCAGAGGGTTAAAGGGAAAGTAGCCAGCACACACATCCACTGCCCAATTCAATCTGATTGAATTATTTATAATTATATTTTGAAATTAGGAAAAATGGAATTTGCAAACAAGAAAGGCTTCAAGACAATGGAACCCATAATAACGTGGATTTGACCTTGAGGGAATTTGGCAGACAGCATTGGTGTCTGAGACGAAAGCAAACTGAAAAGAAAAACATTTGAATGCTATAAAAGCCAAGATTCTTCTTGGCAAATGTGGAAGCCCAGGGCCAGAAGGATGCCAAAGGTCTTCAAAATTACATCAGAGGAGCTTCAGGAAGCTGGAAACATGTGGCCTGGGCACGCAGCTGCCCCCTGGGGCCCACCACAAACCTCACTATGCAATGGGGCTCCAAATGCCAACTTAGGGTTAGCGCCGGGAACTGAACTTTTAAAAATGATGAGATATACATTTCAGAGTCGATGCATAAAAGGTATAGTTCAAAGAATAAATATAAACAACAATGTAAACATGACCCAAGTCAAGAAAGACAACATTGCCTGGACCTCAGAAGTCTCCTCCCTATCGTCTCCCTCTCCTGAGAGGTAACCAATATCCTGATGTTTCTTATGATCGTTTCCTTGCTTTTAATTTTTTTATTTTAGTTTCAATGCTTATGTGGGCCTTTTTTTTTTTTGCGGTACGTGGGCCTCTCACTGCTGTGGCCTCTCCCGTTGCGGAGCACAGGCTCCGGACGCACAGGCTCAGTGGCCATGGCTCACGGGCCCAGCCGCTCCGCGGCATGTGGGATCTTCCCGGACCGGGGCACGAACCCGCGTCCCCTGCACTGGCAGGCGGACTCTCAACCACTGTGCCACCAGGGAAGCCCTGTGGGCCTATTTTTGAACTTTATATAAATAAAATCATACTGTGTATACTCTTTTGTGACTTGCTTCTTTCTTTCAATCATATGTTGTGGATAAATACACAACAGTGTATTTAACCATTCTACCTTTGTGGGGACTTTTGGTTTGTTTCCAGTTTGGAGCATTCACGAACTGTTTTGATGTGAACTTCCTGTCCACCTCGCCTACTGCACATGTGCAGGACTTTCCCCAAGGAGGGGCCAGAAATCTACCACCCACAGGCTAAGTAGAACCCACTGCTTGTTCTTGTATGGCCTTGGAGCCAAGAAAGGTTTTCACGTTTTCAAATGATTAAGAGGAAAAAATCTCATGATATTTAAAAATGATACTACATTCAAATGCAGCGTTCAGAAATACAGTTTTCTTGAAGCACAGCTGGGCTCACTCTTTACATATCATCTATGGCTGCTTTCCTCTGACATGGACAGAGACGAGCAGGTGAGTCAGAGACTTGTACGGCCCGCAGAGCCTACAATCTGGATTGGCTACAGAGTATTTCGTTTATAATGAAAATTCAGGGCCTCGTTTAAAGAAAAAAGCTATCGAGAGTTTCAACATGGGGACAGCAGAGCATGCAACCAAGCACAGAACCTTTCTTAGCATGTAGGACTGTGCAGATGCATGGGTCCAAGCCCGGGAAGTTGGCGCCCTCTAAAACATCTGGTCCTTTACAGAAAAGGTTTTGTGACCCTGTTCTGAAGCATATGCCTAGAAGGGAAATTACAAGGATCTGAGATAAAATGAGAGGCTGTATGCAAAACAGCTGGCGCAATGCTGGGTCACTTCTAAGAATTACTATGAATCGGAGGTGCCCTTCCCGCTCACCTTCCACCTGGGCTTTCCCACCCCCTTGCTCCAAGTAAGAAGAGTGTCTGTCTGAGTGGATTCAAGGTCCCTTAGCGAAAACTTGTTAAAAAACAAGCAAAACAAAACACCAGAAGAGTACATCAAAAGAACAACAGAAGAGTTCATCAAAACACAACATTAGGGCTTCCCTGGTGGCACAGTGGTTGAGAATCCGCCTGCCGATGCAGGGGTCACGGGTTCGTGCCCCGGTCCAGGAAGATCCCACATGCTGTGGAGCGGCTGGGCCCGTGAGCCATGGCCGCTGGGCCTGCGCGTCTGGAGCCTGTGCTCCGCAACGGGAGAGGCCACAACAGTGAGAGGCCCGCGTACTGCAAAAAAAAAAAAAAAAAAAAAAAAAAAAAGAACTAGAGTAACATGTTCTAGTGAAAATCCAAGAATTTAGAAAATCTTAAAAAAAAAAATGACAACATTAACAAAGAACAAATTTAGAGAACTAACACTACTTGATTTCAAGTGTTATTATAATGCTATAGTAACTAAGACACGGTGTTATTGGCATCAAGAGAGACAAATGGATCAATGAAATAGAATAGAGAGTCCGGAAAATAGACCCATACATATAAGGACAACTGACTTTTGACAGAAGTATAAAGGGAATTCAGTGGAGAAAAAAAATAGTCTTTTCAATAAATGGTACTGACACAATTGTATATCCATATGGGAAAAAATGAATTTCAACCCATACCTTACACAATATACAAAATTTACCTCAAAATGGACCTCAACATAAAGCATAAAACTGTAAAAATTCCAAAAGGAATAAAGAGAAAAATCTTAGTGATTTTGGATTAAGCAAAATGTCTTTGATGAAACTAAAAGCAGTATCCATAATTTTGACTTCCTCACAATTTTAACATTCTAGTCTTCAAAAGACACAGTTAAGAGATGAAAAGCAAAGCTATGGTCTGGGAGAAAATATTGCAAATCAAATATCTGATAAAGGACTTGTATCTACAATATACAAAAAATCTTTAATAACTCAACAATAAGAAAATAAACAGGGCTTCCCTGGTGGCGCAGTGGTTAAGAATCCACCTGCCAATGCAGGGGACATGGGTTCGAGCCCTGGTCCAGGAAGATCCCACATGCCGTGGAGCAACTAAGCCCGTGCACCACAACTACTGAGCCTGTGCTCTAGAGCCCACGAGCCACAACTGCTGAGGCCCACGCGCCTAGAGCCTGTGCTCCGCAACAAGAGAAGCCACTGCAATGAGAAGCCCGTGCACCACAACAAAGAGTAGCCCCTGCTCACCACAACTAGAGAAAGCCCACGTGCAGCAACGAAGACCCAACGCAGCCAAAAATAATTAATTGATTAAAAAAGAAAGAAAGAAAAGAAACAGCTCAGTTTTTTTAAATGGGCTAAAGATTTTGAACACTTTACCAAAGAAGATATAAGAATGGCTAATACACACATGAAAAGATGTTCAACACAATCTACCATTAGAGAAACAAATGTTCAGATGATAATGGACCACATTATGTACCTATTAGAATGGCTAAGGCGAAAAGACTTGATCATACTAAGTTGGTGAGGATGTGGAGGAACTGGAACTCTCATACGTTGCTGATGGAATTGTAAATGGTACAGCCACTGTGGATAACTGTTTGACAGTTCCTTAAAAAGTTGACCCTTTAGGGGCTTCCCTGGTGGCGCAGTGGTTGAGAGTCCGCCTGCCGATGCAGGGGACGCGGGTTTGTGTCCCGGTCTGGAAAGATCCCACATGCTGCGGAGCGGCTGGGCTCGTGAGCCATGGCCGCTGAGCCTGCGCGTCCGGGGCCTGTGCTCCGCAACGGGAGAGGCCACAACAGTGAGAGGCCCGCGTACGCAAAAAAAAAAAAAAAAAAAAGTTGACCCTTTAAAGAGATATCTACCATATGCCCGGAAATTTCATTCCTAGGTATTTACCTGAGAGAAATAGAAGTCTATGTCCATACAAAGTCTAGTACACAAATGTACATAGCAGCTTTATTTGTAATAGCCCCAAACTGGAAGCATTCTAATTGCCCATCAACAGGTGATGGATAAATTGTGATATAACATACAATAGAACACCACTCAGTAATAAAAAGAGATGAACTATTGATACACATAACAACATGCATAAATGTCAAAATATACTGAATGACAGAAGTCAGATGAAAAAGAATACAAGCTGAATAATTTCATTTACATAAAATTCTAGAACATACAAACCAAGTTATAATGACAGAAGCAGATCAGTTCTTGCAGGGGACGGGAAGCAGGAGAGAGGGGTTACCATGAGGCACAGAAAATCTTTTGGAGGTGATTGAAACTGTTCCTATCTTGAATGAGGTATAGTTTCAGGAGTTTACTCATACAGTAAAACTCAACAAATTGTACATTTCAAATATGTTCAGTTTATTATATGGAAATTATTCCTTAATACAGTTTTTTAAAAAAACTCACAAAATTTTTACAACGTTAAACGAGTGAAATTGCAAGTTACAAAATGGGAAGAGAATCTGCAACAGATAGCAGTGGCAAGAGTCTCATATCCAGAATGTGTAAAGAACTCCTACGAATCAGTAAGGGAAAAAAAAAAAAAAAAAAACCCAACAGGAGAGCCCAACAGAAATGGGTAAAATATTCGAACAGACATTTCACAAAAGAGAATATCCAAGTGGCCAATAATGGACTTTCCCAGCGGTCCAGTGGTTAAGACTATGTGCTTTCACTGCAGGGGGCATGGGTTCGATCCCTGGTCGGGGAACTAAGATCCTGCATACTGCGCTGCCAAAAAAAAGGCCAATAAACAGGTGAAAAGCAGCTTAACCTCATTAGTCAACTAGAAAATACAAATTAAAACCACAGTGAGATATTACTATAATCCAGAAATAAAAAAGACCGATTATACAAAGTGTTGGGGAAAACGTAAAACAACTAAATCTCTCCTACACTGCTGGTGGGAGTGTAAATTAGTACAATCACTTTGGAAATTTATCTAGCATTATCTACTAAAATTGTTCATAGGCTACTTCATAACCCAGAAATTCTTCTAGGTTTATGCCCAAGAGAATGCATACATACATACACTGGAAGACATGTAGAAGAATGCTTCTATTCCCTTTATTTGTACTGGCTCCAAACTGGAAACGACCCAGTGATTGTCAAGTATACAATAGATAAACCGTGTTGTATGCATACAATAGAATTCCATACTGCAATGTGGAAAAACAAAACAACTTTGTTTTTTCCAGCAGGAGGAAGAACTCTTACATGAAATGTTGAACAAAACCGTTCAGAAGTAAAAGAGTGAATATTATATGCTTCCCTTTATATAAAGTTCAAAAACAGACAATACAATTTTGTATTGTTAGAAATCAGGTTAGTGGTTATCTTTGGGAAGGATGGTGGGAGTAGTAATTGGCAGAGAATAGAGAATGGGATGTGGTTTCTGGATTGCCAGTAATTTTCCATTTCTTAATATGGACCCTGGTGACGTGGGTTATTCACCTAGCTATAAACTTATGATGTGCACTTTTCTACATGCCTATTGTAGAGAAGTTTGTGCTTTTCCTTGCTGTATAACATTCCTTCAGATGAGTGGACGATAGTTTATTTTTTTAAAGCCAGGAAGAGAGACAGAGGGGGTAGTCACTTAGGTCTCCTCCCTTAGGGATCCAAAGAATGAAGCCAAGGCTGCTGAAGTGCCTCTTTTCTCTTTAGTGACTAAGTCTTGATGGCCTTTAGTGTCACTCTGTAGTTGTGCTAAGGTTGCCCACACTTACGGCTTCCTGTTTGGGAGTTGGGGGACGTAGAATGAGCCCTGCAGGAAAGGAGGAAAGATTTTAAAGTTGGGCAAAAAGCCACTCTATTGCGGGGAGGAGCATGCGGAGGAGAGGAAAAAGTTTGCATAAAATTGGTGGTTAAGAGCCAGACTACGTAAGTTCAAATCCTACCTCTGAAACTTGGAAGCTATTGACCTTGGGTAAGTTATTTACTCTCTCTATACCCTAATTTTCTCATCTGTAAAGTGGAAACAATATTGTAGCTGTTCTTATAGGACGGTTAAGAAGATTAAATGAGTTAAGGGGCTTAATAAATGCTACAGTGCGTAAATGAACATACGTCAGCTTGAAAAGAAAAACATGACCCTAAGTATTCAGACTTGCAGGGTGCTGCAAAGGAGAGCCCAGGGTGGTTCTAGCTCAGCTGCCAAAGCTCTACAGCCCCCAGAGGCTGCTCCCATCCCCCATCTTCGCTAGATGCCCCTGATTGACTGTATGTAGCGAAAAGCTTTGCACACTTCTCTTTCTTTCTTTTGATAAACAGTTTCCTTCAAGGTTTCCAGAATTCTCAGACCCCCTCTTTGACCTTACAGGGAAGCCTAGCAGGCATATGAATTTGGAACACCACCACACAAACTCTCTATCTCTGTTCACTCCCCTCCCCCTCCCCATTCCAGGTCTCTTTCCTCTATGCTAGAAAATTGTTTGGTTTGTTCACACTCTGTCTCCTGGACATAGCAGGTGCTCATTTGTTGCCTATAGAGTTACATCATCTTATTCAGTTGATGAATGACACTGTATATGTGGATGGGTTCTGGGGTGTTCTCAGTTCTTATAATATGGGTAGCATCATTCTATGCCTGTCACTAAACCAGCCCTTTGAAAACTGTGACAACAGTAGTGCCCTTTGTCCCACGTTGAGCCAGGACCCGCTGTAGGGTAGGCAGTCCATAAATGTGTAGGAAGGGGCACTTGCTTAAGATGCTATTATGTTTCGCACATTTCTAGAGAGTGCCGAGGAGTAAACTTGAGATAGAAACTGCGTCCCATAAACTTCAACCCACACCACACCGTCTTTTCAATCCATCTCCCCTAGCATCAGGGAACTAGGGACATCACTCTTGATTTTTCAAGTATGATTGCAAATAAATGCTATACACAAGCCCCAGTGGCACTCAGAGGGGCGCTGGGGTCCAGTCATTGTCACAGACTCTGTTAACCCCTGTTTATCACCTCTCACCACATTGGAAGCACAAGGACAGAGACAAATAATAATCTGATAGTCAGATTCAGGAAATACTTATTGAGAAAGGACTAAATTTCAGACACTTTCCTACATATCCTGACAAAGAATATTTTTTGATCCTCAAACAACCCTGATGCGCGTATTATTTTCTTATGCTGTTTTTGAAGGTGAGGAAACCTTGGCTAAGAATTATTATGTGCCTTGCCCAGAAACACGTAGCTTTTAGGTGGCTAAGTCAGGATTTGAACCCAAAACCCAGGTGCCTCTAAGTCCAACTCTAAATCCTCTATTCCGTTACCTTCAGAACACTCTGGAGAATGAAAATCATCTTGTTACATTCTGTCATGCCCTGTTTTCAACCCAAACTGGTTTACCCAGCTTGATAAGTTCTTTAATCACCACAGTGTACTGAGTGAATCAAGGATGTATCCAAAACTCAAATCCCACATTTAAAGGAGGAAGATCTATCCCATCAATAATATTAAAAGAATGTACCTGGGGTTCTAAAGGCAATTTCAAAAGACCGGTGATAAAAATGCTTTAAGGAATACTTGTGAAGCCTCCCAAGGCAACACCTGTGACGGGGCCACACTCACCTAGATGGTTACACACTTGCCCTGTGCTCTTGCTGCATGTACTGGTCTGCTATTGCCACAGGCTTTGGAATTAGAAAGACTGAGATTAGGAGCACTGTGAACTTCTGTTGGTGACTTAACCTCCCCTTGCCTCAGGCTCTGCATCTTTAGAAGAGCTGAGATAGGGCTTCCCTGGTGGCGCAGTGGTTGAGAGTCCGCCTGCCGATGCAGGGGATGCGGGTTCGTGCCCCGGTCTGGGAAGATCCCACATGCCGCGGAGCAGCTGGGCCCGTGAGCCATGGCCGCTGAGCCTGCGCGTCCGGAGCCTGTGCTCCACAACGGGAGAGGCCACAACAGTGAGAGCCCCGTGTGCCGCAAAAAAAAAAAAAAAAAAAGATAATATATGTGACATTCGGAGCAGAGAGCAGAGCCATAGTTAGACCTCTCAGTATGTGGTAAATATTAGCACTTGTCATGACACTTATTTTAACCTAACAGGGAAAACCATCACCCTAGGGGAGACCTTGCTTAACTTAGGTGCTGCCATTGGTCATAGTAGAGGAGAAGATCCAGTTTGTAGATACTCATTTAAAATGCTCCAGAAGAAATGTGCATATCTGGTCCTCAGGGAAAGGGAAACGGGGCACAGAGGGTCTGGGCTCCTTAGTGCTGCTCAACTAAGGTGGTGCTTTGGCCAGAATGAGGGCCATTAAGGCTGCTTCTGATTTATCCCCCGCCCCCTCCACTTTTCCCCTTTGGTATAAATTAGGAGGTTGCGATTGACATATACACACTACTAGATAGAAAATAATCAACAAGGACCTACTGTATAGCACAGGGAACTCTACTCAATACTCTGTAATAACCTATATGGGATAAGAATCTGAAAAAGAATGGATATATGTATATGTATAACTGAGTCACTTTGCTGTACACCTGAAACTAACACATCATTGTAAATCAACTATACTCCAATAAAAAATAGAAATTAAAAACAAAAAAGACCGCTTCTGTGAATGAGCCTAGAGCCTGATTGAATATGGACCACTTCTGTGCCTGCCAAGAGAGTAACTGTAGACTCAACGAGTACATAATGCAGGAGCTTCTCAATTATTTACTGTGTTGACTCCATGACGTGGTCTGTGTGTTCTCAGGTCCTTCTCCATTTGGGAACAGAACCTAGAGAGTAGGTGTTCCGTCTGGAAAACAAAGCACTACAAGCAAGTGCAAACTGCATGGGACACTTAATGGCAATCCAACACAGTGGTTACTGCCATCAAGTCCCACTTTCTAGGCAAATTTCCAAGAATTGCCCACACAGATATAGAGACCAAGCATTCTTAGATGGTCTGCATTTTTATCATTTGTCATAAAGCCCATTTATTAAACCACAGCTAACAATGAATCATTTTTTAAAACTTTTGTAAAACTTTCCAAAAATCTTAAATTCATTTTAAAAAAGATTCTTGGTGGCACCATGTGTCCTGGTTTAACATTCCGAAAATACAGTCTCTGTACAGATATGGGAGTTTTATATTTTCTAGGACAGTGGTTGTCTGCTAGGGTGTTGGTAGATTATCACGCCTCTATGAGGTAGGTCTGATAAGAATATCATAAAGTTTTTTATTTTACTTTTTAATTAGGTAGTTCCTTTATCAACAGCAGCAGATTGGATGTTATCTCCATAAAGTGATGAGCTTCCTTCACTTGCATTCTGATATTTTGTTTTTAATGAGAGAAAGGAGTCACTGTGAGCACGGCCAGGATTTATGGGGGTATAGGTGTCTGGCTTATGGACATCAAATGTTAATTATGACCTGGAGCAAAAAGGTGGTGGGTGGCTAACCTGGGACATTTCAGTCTGTGAAGGAGGTTGTGGTCAAGGCAGTTCTAGTGAGGTTATCGGACTGGCGCCCAGAACCTCACTTCCCCACACGCTCGGAAATAAACGTGAATACACGTGGTGCTTGTTTAGAGTCTTGTAAAAGAGTCAGCCTCTTTTACAATGTGGGCAATGCTAACATTTAGCTTAGTAGCCCTAAGTAAGTCACTTTACCCCTCTGAAACTTGTTTTCCCGTTTTCATCTACAAGAAGAGCATTTGGCGTAGATCAGGGTTGTAAACTCGGGGAAAGAAGAGGCGAGTTGGTAACCGGTGTAACGGGGAGACCAAGCCCCATCTAACAGGGGCAGCAGCTGCTCTCCTCCAGCCTGTGTGCAACACTCGTCCCCAAAGTGTCTCCCCTCCCACTTTTTCAAAAGCAGCAGGATATCTGGATTTTCAAGTAAAATATCCCAATTTTAACATGTTGACAGTGAAATCCAACATTCAAAATATGACAGGGCAATACACAGGATGTTGCCAGTTTTGTTTCTTTATCTCTTGTCTAGCAGTCCCAAAGTCTCTTCTAGTTCTAACATTTTAAATTTTGTGTCCTTTCACTAATGTCAATAATGTAAATAAGTGGAAATGTACAAAACAAAATTCTATCCACCTTAAGATTATAACCACGCAAATAGTTAATGTGTGTGTAACTAAATACTGGATTGGAATATGTGCAAACAAAACAAATTTATAGGTGATGGGACTATAGGTGGATGTCCTTTATATTTGTTAATTTTCACTTAAAATATCTCTGCTCTTTCTTTGTTGTTTGTATAACAGAAAAGAAAAAGATAAAAGAAATATTAAGGGCAGCTCAGAATGGTAGCAGACATGAGGAGAAAAAGGGAGAGGGATATTAGGTATGTTCTGGAAACTTCTATTTCTGTCCTGACCTCTGTATGTGCTTGTCAACCATGCTTAAACAATAATTTGTTAAAAAGCAGGCAGTATTAGTTGCACACAGGTATACTCTTTGTGCCTGAAATTTCCCACTTCACACTGTGCTTTCTCCCCGTCGCCCCGTCATTTATAAAAATACGTCCCACCTCATGAAGTATAGTGGTATCAAAAGTTTCCCAACTTTGTTAGTTTGGCTTCTGAATATATTATAGAAGGCTTTTTTTTTTTTTTTTTTTTTTTGCTTTTTCTGGGTGGTGGGGTGGGAACGGTAACTTA
Source organism: Leucopleurus acutus (assembly GCF_964270905.1). Classification (NCBI taxonomy): domain Eukaryota; kingdom Metazoa; phylum Chordata; class Mammalia; order Artiodactyla; family Delphinidae; genus Leucopleurus; species Leucopleurus acutus. The sequence continues at coordinate 63,753,474 of NC_139150.1, read as the reverse complement.
TTGTCCATAATTACATTTTCCTTTGCTTTCTATCAACACTGTTTTCATTCTATAAATCCACATCAACTACCCGTAAAGTGAGCAGAAAACCGAACGTTGTTATTTAATGTGTTTATCTGAAGGCTTCCAAGATACCTTGGGAAGGTTACTTTCTTATAAACAAATTTAGAGGAGAATATTAGCACAAAGGAATGGAAGGCCTTTTTATCATAAATGCAGAAATTCTTAAAAATCTACCCATCCTTGCAGCGTAGTGCCCAGCCCCGTTACTAAATATGTGATGCATGTTTGTAGAAAGATTGCATTTTTCCTCTACTCCTTGGACTGCATCTAGGCCTTCTTAGTTGGGGAATATATCCACAAAAATGTGGTTATTGATCTTCCTTAGTAGTGGGCAAATTAAAATAATACCACCATGATCTAGATATGTCAAGAAGAATCTTTGACACTGAGGACAGTCAGCCCCAGGATGTGGATGTAGGGGACTTGAGTTTCACTTTCTCATTGAAAATGGCCCACTGAGCAAAAAGCAGGATGGTCCTTTGCCAGCACTGTAGTGAAGGATCAGTAGACTGTCTAGCGCTTTCTTGCATCCTGTTGCCTCACTGATTTCTGGATTGCCAGATGCTTCTGTTTTTTGAAAATGGTTAAAAAAATACCTTAGTGATTCTGTTGTTTCAGAAACCTTACATATGGCACAAAATATCCTGAAAAGTTTTTGAGAAAACACTTGCTTTTTCTTTGCTCAATTTAATCATCATTGCAGCTTAACTTCATTCAAACTTATTGTTTTCTTTTCATGGATATTTTGATGGTTAAAATTCTAAGGTTATATAAAAGTGAGTAAGCAAGTTATGAAGATTTAATTGCTCATAGTTTTTTGTGTCTTTTTTTTTAAACTAAGTCTTAAAAACATATGCCGGCTAAGAAAGGTTGAGAATTTAACCTTGAAATTGAGAATTCATAACAATTGAGATAAAAATGATCTTTTTTTGAAGCTGGGAGATATCCTTGATTTATCACCATTGAATCAGAGAGCAGATTTTTCACACACTGAGTCATAACTAGAGGCTTTTTTTTTTTCCCTTGGGTAAACCACCTTAACCTGCCCTTGAAAACCTCTGGTTCATGTACAGAATGAGTCTGAGTCTGTCTCTATTTAGCCTGTGAAATTTACCAAGACCATAGCCTGGGGCTGAGGAGGCTGTGAGCCATACCACCACCTCAGATTTTTGATGACACTACAGGCCACTTGATATTTATTATGTTAGCAGATGTCATCAGATATATGTGTGCACAGGTGCAGCGTGCAGTTAGTGAAAGAAGGAACACTGCATGTGTATATTTATTTTTGTACCCATACTCTCAATGGTTAGAAAGTGACCTGGTGTGCCTGTCCTGGGCAGTGTGGAGTTTTGACCCCATTGCAAGGGCTTATCTGGTAATCTCTTGAAGTCTTTTCCACAAATATAATTCTGTGTGATGAGCAACTATGTCTCGTGGCAAAGACACTGTTTATTTTCCCAGTCAATGTCTAAAGAAGAGGCATAACGGATTATAGCTAAAGACGGCTGTAACCAATAAAAATAGTCACCAGAGGTGGTTATTTATACTTGGGTATCCCTCTTACACAACAATATTCTAGATATCCATTCTCCTCTCCTCAATAAAACTTGTATGGAGCCAGCTCTCAGCTATGGAATGCCAACAAAATGCCAGAAGTTGGCACTTTATACAATAAATGTCCTAATTTAAGCCTCTCTAAATATTTTTAAAATAATTAAGAAATAATTGAAACTATTTCCCAGGGGTAGTATTTAATACGAATGTTTACACAGGTTTATATCTTACATAGTTTTAATTCTAAAACGTAATCATTCAATTGTTTTAAAAGATGGTATTGTGTTTTATTTAGTATTGCGTTCTAAATATTCCATGTTTATTACGTACACTAAGTTTGCACAAATGCTAGTACAATAATGGACTAAATAAAATAATCTAATAAATTAGTGTGTACCCTTTAATCATAAAAATAATAGAAATAAAAACACACCTCCTATATTTTTGAGAAATAGAGAAATAAGACAAAATAAAAACCTTTGGGGTAATGACTGAAAATTACTGGTTGAGATGGGGTAGAGGAATTACTTAATTATTACATAAAGCATTGTAATACTGCATGCCTTTTAGAAATATATTGTGATTATTCTCAAAGATAAACACACGCAGATGTTGCTTGTACACTAAAAAATTCTTAATTTGAAAAAAAAATAGAGAAACTGTTTTACCAGTTAATTGGCTTTAGGAAAAAAACAAAAAATCTAAAGTTTCAGTGTAGTGGAGAATCTTCTAGTTCTAAGGAATGAATTGTGCGTGTAACTAAAGGCAGAAAATAATTAGCTTTTCTACTGGAATCACTTCAGTTAGATGTATCAGAAGGCCAAAATGCCTAAGTAACGTTAGATACTCCTTATTTTTTAAAACGAATAATTAGTTATAATTTATAAAAAGTTGAGTATAAAAAGATACTGAAATTTAAGTACATTAACAAAGGCTTCTAACCAAGATAATTTTAATTTTAAAAGAAGCATCTATTTTAAAACACTCCTGAATTGAATTTCTACATATTTATTTATGTCAAAAAATGTGAAAACTGGAAAATCAACCAGTGTTGTAGACTAGAAGACCATGATCATTAGCCAATTAAAAGATTTAGGAGCAACAACCCGCTGAGGTGACTACAAATTAGTGAGACCGATTTCTGTAGGACGTGTTGAAAATTAATCTCCTTATTTTATAAAATTTGGATATCATTTAATTATAATCTGTGTACGTATTTGACAGAAGAGTGATCGGTATACATACGAATAAGTACTCTTGTAAGCTTCACATGTCAAAAGAAACAAATGACACTCAAATAAAAAAAGATAATCTATGAAACGCTGAACATAACATACAATGGTACATTCTATTACTAAATAATATACTTAGGAAGAAATTCTTTGACAGGTGACACTAAATCTAGATTCATTCAAGTCATCACCAGAAGCACAGGAAATCCTTCCCTTTCCCCTTTCCTGTTCCTTTTCCCATTTCGTGTCTTAGGATATTTCCTAAAGAAAACTGGATTCTCTCTGTAATGTCATTTCTCCTTTGCATGAAATAGATGTTGGGAAGGATTGGTAACTCTGCTATGGACTTCAAATAATTATGAGAAGAAGCTTTCTGAGGCACACTTGTAAAAGTCTTAGAATTTACATTGCTCACTTAAACACTCCCTCCACCACCCTAAATAATATATTTTAGTTTAGCCACATTGAATTTTCATATTTTATATTTGATTCGTTAGTGCTAAATGTGATTTACTGAACCATGAAACTACTATTAGGAAATCCTAGAATGGAAACAGATCTGTTTGTTACCCACTTGAATTGACTGCCTGGGTATACTGAATTAGAGCTATACTAGCTGAGTGGTTAAAATTACCTAACTTGGAACAAGATAGATGTTAAAAATTAATTTTCCTTGGGAAGTTATAGCTAAATGTGGAGATACATACATACGTGTGTGTGTGTGTGTGTGTGTCCCCATCCTTCATCTCCCTCCCAAAGCTATATAGATATACACTTGTTACTTTTTTTCTGAAGGGAAATTGGGAACTGGTAATAACCCATTTTAAAGTTCGGCATTTTCTAAAGCTCACTTGGGTCAATCCAATTCTCAGTTTTGCACTTATCGTTGAAATGAGATATGTATACTATTGACAAACATCTACATAATATGTACATATTATATGTATGTAATATATGCATGTATACATGTGTGTGTGCCCACGCCGGTACAGGAGAAAAAAACTTTTTATTTTTGGATAATGAGGCCAAAATGTCTTCTTTGTTTTATAATGCGTGTTGTAGGAACAAAGAACCTGAACAATGTTGTTTAAGTTCTCTTGGACTTTGAGGGTAAATATAATTGGGATTAAAATACTGACATGCTCACATTTAGTAGAAAGATAAGAACAATTCATTGGGAGCTATTCCGGTCCCACTGGTAATCACATAATTGAACAGGGTTTTTAGAGGATATTTGAAGCTATTGTTGCCTGTTGTGCAATTACATAATTAGTCAGGATCTCTGTAATAAAATCTTTTCTAAACACATGTGGGTTAGTACTAAGTAAATTTAGGGCGAGTGCTATATTTTTACATTTAATACTTCAGTTTTAAATCAGAGCTATATAACGACTTGGTTTAAACGTTAAACATTATGTTACCACACTACAGATGCTTAAAATGCAAATGACTGGATTACTTGCAAACTAAGCAAAAAACCTACATATATTTAAGCTTAAAAAATATTAATCAAAACCGCTTTATGAACATGAGCCCGCTACCACATCTCATCTAGAGTGTTTACTTCTTGGGGACCCAGGGGTTGCATATTTCTTTGGGGCTGATTATTTCTTCCACCTACCCCTGAATTATTGACATTCACATGCATGCCTATAAATGATAACGCTACGCAGTGAGGTACATTTCAGAACTCCTTTTACACCCAAACAAACGTGGCCTGGCGAAGGGGACCGAAAACGTGGCGGCTAGTAGGGAAGAGCACCAATCCCGTGCTCGTTATTATCATTTGGTGATGAGTCTCCCGCGGCTGCTCCGCCCGGCTCAGCTCTCGCGCACGCCCGCGGGGAGGCCCCCGAGCGCGGTAGCACAAAGGCGCGCGGAGCCCGGCAGCCCCGCAGGCAGGCGGCGCCGCACTCCCTCGCCGCGCTCCGGCCCCGCCCGGGCGGCACAAAGAGCTGAGCCGCCACTCGCGAGGGGCCCCCGCGCCGGGCAGCCCGCCACACCCACTCGGGCCCGCTCCCGCCTCCACCGCCTCGGGCGCCCTGATGAATATGCATCGCCGCGCTCCCGCCCCCGGCTCCTCCTTTCGGTTTCCTTCCCGCCGCCAGGCGGAAGCGAAGAGCCGCGCTTCCCGCGCGCCTGGCCGGTCGGGGCGGGGCGGGGCGGGGCGGGGCGGGGCGGGGCCGGGCGGGTGGTGGGCCGGAGAAAGAGAAAGCCGGGGAGGCGGCGGTGCCGGCGGCGGAGCGCGGGCGGGGCGCGGAAAGGGTGCGCGGGTGGCCGCGGTCTGGGGTAGCCTCGCCACCGGCCCGGCCGATCCCAGGGCGGGGAAGGGGCGAACGCGCGACCCTGCCGCCGCGCCGGCTGCATCTGCCTAGCCCGCTCGGAGCCCGGACGCGGGCGGGGAGGCAGCCTGCAGCCCCAGAGCAGCCCTGCTAAAACAATAAAACCCAGCAAACACACGCGCGCGCTCGCGCGCGTACACACACACACACACACACACTCTCTCACACACATACACACACACACACACACACAGCACTCTGGACGGCTTTCAAGTCTACCTCGAGAAACAGTCTTCTGCAAGTGAGAGGAAGCAAAACTGGATACCCAGACAGGCTGAGGGGCTGCCTGCTTTTAGACTTGACTTTTGCCGCCTTTTCTTCTTTGGGCCAAGAACTGTGGCATTGCAGAAATAATAATTAAAAACAAAAGTAAGAGACTAACTCCTGGATTGCGCTTTAAAATAAAAACTATTAATAAATACAATAAGCGACACCAAAACAACCCTTGAGAAAGTCCACAAATCTGTACCTCAGATACGTGAAGTCAGCGGCCCAGGGTTCTGTTTACAGACTCAACATCTCTTTTATTTAACGTAATAGAATGCGGTGGTATGTGGCTTTGAAATGACTGGCTTTATTTGCTTGTCTTGTTTGTCCCTTGCATCCCCTTCTATCCCCAGACACAGATTTTTTACTGTTTGTACATTGTAAAGAGACTTTACCTAAATGTCATTTCTTCTTTACAAGTTGGGCCATAGTGTTGGATTTTCAGCCTTAATGCTTTTTTTTTTTAAGCTTTGGCAACTTTAGTGTATATGTCACACTTTTATAGAGACATTGTGAGTCCAAAACAGTGTGAAATGTAGCATTTTTCCTGCTTCAACTCCCTCCTCCCCCCCCCCCCGCTTCTCCCCCATGATGGAAAAAATTACTGTACAAATGATACTTTACTTGTACCTTGTAGCCCATTCTCTCTCTTTGGAGCATTTTTCTTCTCTTTAAGGTGAATATGCACAGATTTGTTACGTATGCTCACTTAAAAGTGTCTTTATTTAGCTCTGGTGTACTGGAGTTTTTAAAGTGAATCTTCATTTTAAAGTTTAGTTACCCCTAGCCCCTTGTTCCTGAAGTGGCAGGATAGAATTGTTAGCCCTCCTCCCACTCTCCCCCTCCCTTAAAAAAAAAAAAAAAGATTATGATGGATTTCTTCCTGCTCCTGTTAATAATTTTTTTTCCTGCCCTGCTGTTTTTGCTCTAGGATTTTTTCCCTTCTGCCTAACTGTGTGTGTGTGTCTGTCTCCCTTTTTCCTTGTCCTCTCTTCGCCAGTATGTCTGGAACACATTTTAATGCACAATATCCCATCCATTAAGTTGTGGTTGAATGCGGAGTGTGTGAGGACTTGGCAGCTTTCAGGTTGAAGGGGGCGGGGAAGCCAGTTTCGAGTTTGACACAAAATGCCGAAGTGGCGTGATTGGAATTATTATTAGTGCTGTGAACATGGCCTTCTTCTCCTGGAGTTAGTAGAACTGCCATTGAACTTGAGATGGGACAGACAAGATCTCCAACCCGCTCCCCCCAACCAAGTACAGTAGCTGGCAGGGAAAAGGCGCCAAAATACACAAGATTAACTCTAACTTTCTTTGACAGGATCCTATAACACCATCCTTTGTAATTTTAACTTTCCAACGGGCGGGAAAAAGTTAACTTGTGAACCCATACTTGAACAGATATTTAAATCAGCCCTAAAATGGAATAAATCCAGAAAGTCATACACACATGCTTATGTGGTTAGAAAAGAATGCAAATGTAAATAAGCAGGATGAATGTGTGTATCTGACTGGGGAGTTCAAGATTTAATCAAAATGAGAATTAGTGTGACTTTTGAGTATATTTACTGTATGGGGGAGAGCATTGTGAGGCGAAGAAGCTGACCTTTAGGCAGCCTAAGTAAAAACTGCAAAGAGTTGTGAAACACAAAACGTTGTGGTTTCCAGTTTTACATCTGAGGTTTGATGTTTTCATTTAATGGTATGAGAGATGCAGAAAGCTCCAGTGCTGAAAAGTCCCTATTAAATCATATGTGGGCAAAGGTCAATCACTCCAACTCACTGATACACTATACTGCAGATTCCTGCCTAACTGATGGGGAGCACAGGAAAAAGTGCTTGGGCAATAAAAGTATTAGAAGGGTAATTATCGTCCGTGGTTGGGACTGCATTCTTGTGCACTGGCAAAAGGTTTTTACTGGCCCTGATGAATTTTAAAGCTGAGTATTGTTGAAAGCTGTTTTAATAGGAAATTGATTAGCTGAGTGTTTCATACAATAAATGGTGACAGTTTCATTGTTTGATGTCCAAAATAAATTCCTTTTATTCTTTAGTAGACAGAGGCATCCATTTAATTTTAAGATGGTCAGACTGAGCAGCAGTATAATTATTGGTGAATGTAATGTCACGAACATCTGCAACTTTGCTTTCAGAGTTTGTGACATCACACAATTTGACAATATTATTGCTTTGGAATTTATTAACTCACTGTGTATTGTGAAATTTTTTCAGATATATTTCAGAGATAAAGTTTACTTAAATATCAATATATATTTTATATAGGCCCAACTGTCTTCTATCTTTTAATTATGCAATTGTTGGCTAAATTTTATTTTGAAAGTTAAAATGCACAGTCCTGTTGTTATGCATTGTTTTGGTTTTGAAACAGAAAGGCAGTTTTCAAGGAAAGAATTAGAGAAAGGGGTGCAGAAAGTTTGAGTTGGTTTGCAACGCACTTTCTACACTTAATGCAGAATGTAAAGACGACTTAGCCATTCTGGATGAAGCTTTCTAAACAGATCTTTAAAACTCATCTGTTTTCATGTCAGAGAGGCACATGTAGATGGGTAACAGAAGCCAATTTACATGTAGAAATAAAATGATAGTATAGTTTTACTTTAAAGGTCAGCTATCTTGAAAAAGGACAATAGCTACAACTCTCAAGACTGTATGTGACTCAAAAGAACTCAAAAGAAGACTGTACGTGAAAGTGCCTATAACTTTTCAAGTATTGTGAGTGAAGCAAGGCAATTATTACCATGATTTTCAAAGTTTAAAATAAATCATGCAAAAATTACAGGGCAACTGCTGACATTGTAATCCCGGAAAGCAAATGTCTTCAGAAGTGGGGAATCTCTGTTGACGAACTAGCCTCATTTCTGTACAGAAGTGGAAACCAGCTAATCTTAATGCTGGCCAGTCTGTGTTCAGATTCAGTGGTGGCTTGTTAATGTGCCCGAAATGTAGGCACACTTAGTGGGATGGTATTTTTTTTAAACAGTCGAGTACAGGCATTTCAGCAGCGACATTATTAACAGCGTCATTTTTCTCATTTAGTTTTGTCCTCAGGGGACACCAAACAGCTCCCAGAGGATGGGAAGAAAGTCCACGGTTATTTATTCATTTCAGTGAAAGGCAAAGTGCTGGCAGTGGGGCTTGGGGAAGCTAACCGGTTGTGAATTTTCTAGTACGGAAAAATCACTACCCTAATTTGACAGTAGTAGTTTAAGGGCTGAGAGAGCTGGGCATGATTTTGCAATTCCCAACAAGTGCAGACAATTTCAGTACTTGTTGGTTGTTTATATATGCATTGTTGAGTGGATTTTTGATGTTCTTGCTTGTGGATATAAAATTGTGTTTTACAGGCTACACGTGTATGATTTTTATGGTTCATTTGGAAGAAGAAAAGGTCCCTGGGCATGGTGTAGTGGATACTTGCAGTCTTGCAGGCCTGTTTCCTGGGGGTCAGGAGGTCATCTGTCTCTTTTGTATTTAGTTTTAAAATATTGATACTGGCCATGCAGCCAGGGTGTGTGGAATTGTTGAGCCTCCCCTCTAATCACATGCAAGAGCTAAAAAAAAAAAAAAAAGTCATCCGCGTGTATTGAAAATGACAGCTTTGTTAAGCTCCAAGAACCTTTCCTTAAACTGCTCAGGATTCACAACCTGTCACTGAATTTCTTTAGAAGGGAGAAGGTTAAAAGAAAATCAATATTAGAAGACCCTTGAGATGTTAAGCTCCTCTCTGGAGGTCAATGAAAGGCTCCAATTGGGTAATACTGCTTACTTTTTCAAATATACAATTTTGAAAAATCCAGTCACCTGAAGCACAGACACTCCAGCACTTCTTGAAATTAATAAACTATCTGTCAGAAAAGAAACTTTTCTCTCTGTAAGGTGGCAGGGAATAGGTGGTCTAGGGAGGAGGTCTTTAGGGATTCTGAAATATCAGATTTTCCTGTTGCTGCAGAAGCCTTTCACTTCTTTCTTCCAGCCAGATTTTGGGGTGAATGAAATTGACTTGCTTTAACTCTTTCAGTGAGTGAGAGAGAGAAGAAAAAAGGCAGTTTAGGAGAGGTAAGTACCAGTCTAAAAAGTGTTTGGCCCACTTTGATAGTATCAGAAGCTTTTCAGAGATACTTTAAAACCACTCTTAATTACCATGGCACAGAAATGCTGGGTAAAAGGGAAAGTGGCTAAAATACCATTTGTACTTTCTCACTTCCTTCTCTCTGCTCTTCTACCTGGAATTTAAAAGACTGGCATTTCTCAAACCACAGATAGCGAAGGGTCCTGCTGAGAGAAGACAGATGTTCCACACACCCCAATCCATCAGCTCCTCTTTCCAGAAGCCTCTCTTAGAGTTCATCCTGGGAAGACCTGCAGTGGCCTGGGCATTAGCTGTACAAGAAGTAGTGTTCTGGGGGTGGCGGGGGTCGGGGGGTCAGCCATCCCGCCCATGGCTCCAAGGCCTGAGAGGACAGTCAAAGCCGTATCAAATGAGCACCCCATAAGCTACTCCGGATGTCTCTGTTGCCCATGCTTTCCTCCCTTTTAGTTTTCCCCTCCTCACCATTACTCCTTTCTTATTTTCCTTTTCCTCAGAAACAGATCCAAACCGCCAACTACCAAGCATCCTCCATGCTCATCCAACTGTGCCCAACCATAAGTGCCCTACAAACAGGGAGCGATTTGAACCCCTCAGTGATAGGCCTGGGAGGCCCCAGACGTCTTCACTTCTCTGGGGTCTTACCTGGGTCTGTCGCTGCTTCTTCACCCCTGGCGCTGCTGCAGCTTTTGTGGGCTCTTCTGTGTAAGAGTTGTCAATTTTTCATTTTTCTTTTTTAAGCTTGTGAGAAACTTTAGGATGCGACCTAGTTTGGGTGGCAAAAGGAAACCGTTTCTGTTGGTAAGGGAAACTAATAAGGGAGGAGGGGTAGCGTTGTCTGCAGACACTTGCCCAGGGCTCAGCACTGGGCCTCTTTTGCTAGGGGACAGCGGCTCGTTCTAGATCTCTGGCTGAACGAAGCGCTCTCTGGGTGCCAGGATTTCACTGGGGGTGGTGTGGTGAGGAGGGAGGGAAGTAGAGAGGGAGGGAGAGAAAGAGAGAGATGGGCGCTTGATTTTTAAAGAGACCTCGAAATAATGGCTTCTGTACGAGTTCAGGCATTCAAAGAGGTGTGTTCAAGGACAGGAGTGCATTCGTGCCAAGGGGAATGTCTTTTATGGTAAATTAACTCCGGTTAAATTGAATATTTGTTCAAAGGGAAACTCCAGTAGTTAAAGCTGGTATTATCAGTAGCGCTTCCCCGCCCCCCTCCCCTCAGACTCTGGTATGAGGGTGAGAAAAGGGATGCAGCATAATGTGCAATACAAAGTGATGCTTTGGGTTTTTTTTTTTTTTTTTTTAAATCTAGCATGAGATCGCCTAAAATTTTCTGAGCGAGAAATGAGTATTTATAACGTGGACTGTCACCTCATTTCTTTCATCTATAAAGACGATCAAGTTTATCCTGGCTTTTCAAAAAAGAAGAAATGACCCACACAAAGGAAATTAAGGTTGTCAGAGACCTGACGGGAGGATTTGCCTCCGGGGGAGCAGGGAGGCCGCTCCCGGTGGTGTGTGCCCTAAAGGGTTAACTCGGGAGAGTTCTCTAAATTTTCCCGACTTTACCTGTCTTCCCAGAACCAACGCTCCCCCCACCTCCACCCCTGGCCTTCTCAACTCCCCCTCTTTCGCCAGTGCTTTTTTTCTTTGGGCTCTTGGTTTACGGGGCCTGCAGCTGGTGGACTTGGCAGGCTCGCCTCATTAAGAGTGCTCTTTGAAAACGGACTGTGTTTGAGCATTTCCCTAATGAGGACAGGACGGGGTTAAAAAGTGACCATTTCATGGTTGACTTGAACCTGCCTACTTTTCTTGATGTGTCGTTGTGAAATGCTTGATGTGGATAACTCCCACTTGCTGAAGGAAAAAGTCACTGGTTCCTTCGGGTCCTCGGGGTGGGGTGATAAAGGGGTGGGGGGAGGTGGGCAGGAGCCGGAGAGACAGAGAGAGGAGAAAGTTGAGGGGAAAAATCGAGAGGGGGGAAGCGAGGAAAAGAGGAAAGGGAAATCAGAGCACAGCTGGAGGTGGGGGCGGCCCCGCCCCGGGGCTGGGGCCGTCGAGTCCTCTCCGCGGCCCCCGGCTAGGTAGACGCGGAGCCCCTGGCACTCACTTTTCCTCTCTCCATTGTCTGCACAGCCTTCGCTTCCACCTCTTCCCCACCCACCCCTGGCCGAAAACCGGAATTTGGGGGGCGGGGTGTGTATGTGAGAGTGTGTGTCTGTGTGTGCCAGTCCCCGTGCGCGCGCGCGCGCGCAGAAAGGGTGCAAGGCAAACCGCCGGCCTCCAAATATCCGAAATCAAGTTCATTCACTCGGGGCCCGCGGCTGGCGGCGGGGTGGGGGCGGGGCTTCGCGCGGGAGCTTGGCGGGCGCGGCCGCCTTTGCAGGGCTGGAGCGGCACACGCACCCCGCTCGCGTGCGCGCCCGCCCGCCCCGCAGCCCCGGGCGCGCCGTGGCCCCACCCTGCTTGCACCCAGGCGGGGCGGGAGCCGTTTTCCGCCGGCGCCCCGGGCCCCGGGGGGGTGGGGATTGGGGGCGAGCCAGAGGGGCTGCAGGAGGAAAAGAGCGGAGCAAGCCGCGGGAGGAGGAGGAATAGGAGGAGGAGGCGCCGGAGGCGGTGGCGGCGGCGGCAGCTCGGCCCGGTCCTCCCGCTCCGAGCGAGGCCACGTGCACCGGGCACCGCCAGGGAGGGCGGCAAACCGCGGCGAGGCGCGCCGCTTCTGCGGAGCTGCCCCGGGACGCGGGCCTGCGCAAGGGAGACCCCGGAGGGCCCCGCCCCCATCTGCGCCGGCGCGCCCCAACTACTTGAGACCAAGTTCGCTCAGGCCCCCGCCTCCCCCTCCTCCCTTCAGCCGGCGGGCATTAAGGACCGCGCCCGCCCGGGGTGCGAGAGTCGGCGCCCCAGCCTGGGCCCCGGGGCGGCCTGGGTGTGAGGGAATTTTCCATTCGTTCCTTTCTCCGGCCCAGTCCGGCTCAGTGCTTCTCCCACTCGGAGGTTCCCGCGGTTTAAAGAGTCCGCAGCGAGCACCGAAATACCTCTTCCAGGGCGGGTTTTCGAGGGGTGTGTACGTGGGGGCGGGGGGGATGCGGGATTTGCCCAAAGGGCGGAAAGAAGATCTATTTAAAATAATAAAAAGAAGTCGTGGTGCTGTTGCAGTGGTATGAGAGCTTTAACAAATGAGATAGAGATAGAGAGAGAGAGAGAGAGAGAGAGAGAGAAGCAAGAGGAGGAGGAGGAGAAAGGTGGGGGGCGGGGGGTGTGGAGAGGCTGGTGCAAAAGGAATGCGCGTTTGCAGGAGGAGGAGTAAAGCGATGATTGTGTAATTAAATAATAAAACAATCCTTAAGTCTGATTTGGAGAGAGCTCGACCGGGGTCCAGAGGGTGGAACCGGTGAATTTTTCAACTTCCAAGTTTTGCAACGAAAGAAAGCGAGAGAGGGAGGGGAAAAAAAGAGCCCAGAGCAGAAAAGAGAGGAGTTTGGAGCCGAGCGGGAGAGCGGGATTTATCGTTTGGGATTTTTCAGGAGCGCGTTCCGATCCCTCTGGGCGGCGGCGGCAGCAGCAGCAGCCTCCTCGCTCGGCCGGGTCAGACGCGGGGCGAGGCGCGCGGGAGGGCAGCCGGGCGTGGAGGAGTCGGCGCGGGCAGCGGCGGCTGCAGCCGGGGACCGCGCACCGCGAGCCTCTTCCGCCCGGGAGACCTGCGCTCGCGCCCCCTCCCTCACCCCGGCCTCTCCCGGCTCCCCCACCCCACCCCGCCCCCACCCCGGCCCTCTCCCGCGCGCGCCCCTCCACCCGCGCGCACTCGCTCACGCTCCCCCTCGCGCACACACATGGTCGGCTCGCGGCAAAGTTTCGCCTGCGGTCGCCACTCCGGGATCCTGCCGCAGTGCTCGGGGCTGTAACCTTGAACTTTCCCAGCGCGGTGACACATTCTCCTCGCTCTCCCTCCCGCCCTCTCTCCTGCGCCCCCCTCCCCGCCTTTTTTAAAAAAGCATTTCACCACCAACCACCACCCCAATCCAACCCACACCGAATCTTCGCGCACCCCCTAGCCCCCAACAAAAACAACAACTGCAAAACAGAAAACAAATCCCCAAACCCAGGCGAAAAGCAGCCAACACCGGCGGCGGCGGCGGCCTCGGCGAGCACGGCCAGCGCGGTCGGACTGCAGGAGGGTTAAAAGTGTAGATTGGATTTCACCCCGGGAAATCTAGCACGCCGAGTGAACTTGAATCTTTGGCTATTTAAGGAGGACTGGGTTTGTTGTGAAGTTGCGGTGATCCAGCGCAGAGCCCCGTCCTGATTGATCGCATCGCGGGGCTCAGATGACTGTAAAATGAATAGATGAAATTCTTGCTTCTCGAAGATTTTCTTGGGCATCTCCGGGAAAGTGCGTTTTAAGGCGAAGTCATGATGTATTCTCCCATCTGTCTCACTCAGGTACATGCCTCGGTCACTTTCTCGAGCTTTCTCTCTAGCCCGAAATGCCTTTGTTTTGTTTTGCTGCTCTCGTCTGCGGACAATTAATGGCTTTAGTTAACCTCCGCACACCCCGGTCCCCCTCAGAAGAAGTGGCCCGGAGTTGCGGCGGGGTTTGCAGGGCGGCGCGGGAGCCGGCGCGCGGCCCCTAGCCCACGGCCACCGTGAGCGCCGAGCCCAGCGCCCTGGGCACGGAGAGCGGGCGCCCGCGCCCTGCCAGGGCGGCTGGGCCGGGCGAGGCCGCAGGGGATGGGCAGGGCCCGGGCCCGCAAGCGCTAGCCCGCGCGCGGCCCCACTAGTGCCCGCTGTACCCCTGCCCAGGGTGCCCGCCGCCTCGCTTGCGCGCCGAGGCGGACTCCGGCTTTAGAGGAGCTTTAGGGGAGGACTGAGCCCTTATAAACAACCGGTGAACTTGGGCGAGGGGACTCCAGTAGGAGTCCTTGTGGGCGCCTCTGGACTCCGCTGCAGGCAGTGGGCGGGAGACGAAGCGACTCGGAGGTTGTGGTCCGGGGACCCATTCCTTTGCTTAATTTGGGGATCTGAAACTCAGGTCCATCGCGATCCGCACTTTGAGGCTTCCAGTGACCACGCCACAAAGGCGGTCTGTACGTGGACTCGAGTTAGTTGGTCGTGGTGAAAGTTAAGGACTTTTAAAACATGTTCATTTTGTGGAGACCTGTTCATTTGACGATATTTGGGCGTAGGACAGAAAGAAATGCTGGAAAGTAAGGTCATTTAAAATTTTTTCACTCTGAAAATTGTCCTAAGACTTTAGGAACAGTGTTATGAAATAAAATAGTGGCTTTATACTTTTGCAGGAACACAACTTATATAATTTTAAACCAGTCAGTCAAATGGAAAAGTGGCGAGACCAAACAGACTTACCTGGGGGCATCTTTCATCGCTGCCCAGCTAACTAACCAACTGACGAGCTGACTAAATATCTTAGCCCAGAGTTGTTACTTGAAGCAGTATTTTAAACCTCTAAAGGTATGGGGCAGTTGACTTCAGCTTTTCGGAGGATATGTCACGATTAGTAATTGAGAACCATTTTCTTTGACGTTGGCTTAAAAACTAAACAGTTGAAGAAGTGTCGCCTAGTCTAAGGTGTGTTACAATTTTTTAAAAATCCAGTATCATGATGATGCATTTTTTCTGATGAACAAATGATTAAGGTTTCAATTGTATGACAATTAGAAGCCATTGTGATTCAAAAGGACTGAGGCATTCATAAATTGTGAATGAAGATGAAAACAATGATAAGGCTTATTCAGTGATTGGATACAGTCCTGTAGCTTTTTGGCTGACACATTTTTTATTGTTTATATTTTGTTTGGCATCGGAGTATGATTAACTTAGATATGGCTATTTTCAGCAAGTAAACGTGCACTTTAATTTAACAAAACTGGAAAAATGAATTGCTGAGCTATTTGTATTTTTAAGGCTGTGAATAATGGCCAATAAATATGATGATGAAACTGTTTCAGGTATAACGAATTGCCTTCAGCTGCAAAAGTTACCTTTCATATTACCCATCAGCAGGATTTTTTCCCCTCTTTCTGGTAAACCACATCCATTTGACATTATTTTTACGTTATTGAAGCATAGTTCAAATAAAACAAATTGAGGTAAGGTTTTCACTTGCAAAGTGCTGTACCACTTACTCTCATGTAAAGGATTGCTTTTCTATATTAGTTCATATTTCCAGCATCGGCTTTTCAGAAACATTGCTAGCGATTACATTGCATTTTCGGTTTCCTCTAAATATGTATTGAAAAGTCACTAGCTTTATCTAAATTTGTGTAAGTTAAAAATAATATTGTAGCATCGTGACATATGGAATATTACGAGCATATACAGCATAGTCATTCAGCTATCACATTAGTATTCAAGGGTGCATGCTTACCAACACTAATTCATGATGACTGATATTCTCTACTGTTTTAATAATGTAAATCTAAGTTGACATATTGAAACTATTTTGGGGATTTAAGGTCTAGACTAGAGAAGAAATTTTAGCTTTAGAATTCTCACTTTAATATCTGTGTGACTTTATAGGTAGTGTAAGGTGTTGCAAAAGTAACATTAACGGTGTTACTTTGATATCAGACCAGTAGTTTAGTTTTGTATTACAAGAGCCTAATAGCTGCAGCAAAACATTTTTTAGGGTATGTAAATACAAAATAGAGAAACATTCTTAATTGATTGGAAACTTTACTAAGCGTTTCAGTTGTCACAAAAAGATATCTAGGTTTTAGAAAGAATTTTCAGAAGGAGCTACAGTTAAAGTTGATATTTATCAAAGTGTTACTCAAAAGTATCATTACATGGATATAAATCTGTATTTATGTATCAGTATAAATCAGATGTTTAAAGAAAATTAAGAACCATCAGGATATGATTTTGTATTTGCTTTTTCTAAAAATAATGTAAATCCTTAATAGTATAACTTTCACTTGGAATGATTGCATTGAATTTTTTTCTTCTTTCACTGTTTCTCAAGTTCTTAAGGTACATTTAAAAAAATGGTTTACTGTTATATAGCAGTGGTCCAAGAACATCTAGTATTTATTCTTCTGCCTCTATATTGGTCTAATTTTCCATCCCTTTCATGGAGACCGCTGTTTCTGTGAAGAAAAAGAAATATTTCCAGTAGAATTAGGACTGTTTACTTTTATATTTGAAATTTGTAACTAGGTTATTTATTTTATCAATTTAGTTCAACTAAAGGAAGTTTAAAAAGAGAAAGAATTGGCATTACTAAATGCCAATGTGTTTTAATAAAAATTCTGAGAGAGCAAGGTGGCATATTACCTTAGCATACAACCATTAGATCTTAGATCATTTACACGCTTTGCTTTCTTAAAAAATAATTTTCATAGTTGTTTAAAGTATTATTGTGATAATCTATTAATTAGGACATCTGAATACCTTAATCACTTTTTTTTTTGATGAAGACAAATTACTATGCTCCACATTCATATCATTCAAAATCACTAAAAATATATTGTAACAGCATTAGAAAACAGTCATACTTGAGAGATGATATTTTAGTCATGGTAACACAGAAATGTATGTGACTTGCTGAAAATCTCTACTTATCACTTTTTTGAGGATATGTCTCCATGTCAGAAGTAAGTGTTTTGCTTGAAAGGAATTCACATAATAGTAAAGCCCTGAAAGATATTTATAAGGCAACTGTGGACTGAGAAAGTTTGCTACTTCTATTTATCAATAAGAAAAAAGTATGTTTTAAAACATTACTTGGCAGCATTGGCAACAAACTCAAGGCAACCTTAAAAAACATTGTTTTGTGTGCATTTGCTAAGAAATTCCAAATTCAGCCCTCAAATTTGCATTTTGATTGTTTAAATAAGTTATTAAAAATTTGAGATCTGTTACATGATAGATGATTGGAAGCTCAAACAAATTTAATCAAAGTATGTTTGATGTCTTTATAGGAAAATGAAATGTTACTGAACATAGTACTTAAGGATAAAAGTACTTAGAAGTTAACACATTGCTTAATATCTGTTAAAATAATATCGTATTTTTAAAAGTATGGCAAGGGTAAAGTGAGTGAGGCAAAGCTCCTCCCGCCCCCATGTACTCTTTACATCTCAAGTTTTTAGTTCATGAGTATATATGTATGTTTTTTGATCATATCAATAAATCATAGCTAAAGTCAGAATATAGGAAGTGAGTTCCCAAAGCATGTTTGAGTCCACATCTCCTTGAGCAGGGTTTCCTTTTGCGTATATTTCTAAGGGGGATAAACAAAGTTTTTGTAGTTACAGTGAATGCTGAAAGCATGGCATCAGAAAGTATATGGAGATAGGGAGGTCTTATCATGGGCTGTGGTTGCTGTGAGCAGGGCTGCCTTCCCACACAAAGAACAGATTGTGGTTTAACTCTTTCCATGGCCTAGTTTAATGTGCTCGCATAGTAACTGAATTGTTCAAATCTCTGCTGGAAACTACTGATCGGTTTAATGATTTCCTCTATGGCATTTGGTTATGCCTCATGCTGTGATGTAATCATTTACATTCTGTATTGTTATAAAATTTTGATTTAGGTTTATTCTGCTCTAGAAACATTTTACAGCAATATGTTAAAACACTTGAAAACTGCATTATTGATTGGATGGGATGTACACCTCTTCCGGATCTGAACTGCAGACTGCGAACATGCTGCAGTCTTTAGCGTTGAAACTTTGAATCTGATCTTAAAAATGAGTTCATAACTCTATGGGAGTTTGGGGGTGTCTTCTTTGTTAGAGTGTCATTTGTGATACTTTCATCATTTTTACCTGATGGAATTCATCAGTCTGCTGATTAAACGGAATTTATTCCACATAGTTCAGGGTGACCAGCCCTAAGATGTCAATGTTAACTTGGGATATAAACAGTTAGAGAAAGTTATTTTGTGGTTGAGGTGACAATACAGTGACCAGAAAAGTGGCCGCAGTGGAAGTTCTCATTTGTTTCAGATCTGGCCTTATTGCCCGCATACAGTGTGCACGACTGGATGTTAAGCTCTTTCTCGGAACAGTAAGAGGCCTGAGCTTAGGAGACAGGTTTTACCTATGGCAGGAAGTAATGAAATACTGACTGCTTTGGGAAGTAACTTGAAATAACTGGAGGTGCAAATTATCTGCCACTCGTCGCCGCCTCCCTCCCTTATAAAAGGCGTACATGAAACAGGCAGGAAAAACGCAGGAGCCTAAGGTAAACCACTTAATTCACAAGACGGGATCTCTCCACGTGCAGATTCACAAGTCCATGCATACGGGCACCCACAGCCCTGTCCAAGAATTCAGAGGCGTAGCAGATGAATTGTATTGATTCCACAAAAGCAGGGAGTGACCAGCGGTGCACTCCTGGTGTCACCCTGCCACTGCATGCAGAGACACAAAGAATGTAAAGTTGGTGCCAAGTTGCCATTTTTCATTGTTCACCTCAGATTGATTTTTAAGGGGTTTAGAATAATTGCCACACTCATGTGATCGGTTAACAAATTAACTGACTCTGTGGGGCTTCAGACTCTATAGGAAAGCTGCCGGAAGAACATCCGAGTCAATTTTGTTTCAACTTTAGAAACTTTTATTTAAAAATGCAAGAGCGTGTCTGTGGGTCTGTTAGAGAGTAGCCGCGCGCACGTGCGCGCACATGTGTGTGTGTGTTTGTGTGTGTGTGAGTGTGTGTGTGTGTTGGGGGCCAGCGTTGCTGGTAGAGGGAGGGAATGCGCTGCTCAAAGTATGGAAACCTTCTGTTCAGGACACTGATACGACAAGCTGTGTCCTTTGCCCACTTTCCCTCACTGTATACCAGTTTCTCTAGTTACCACTCTTGGAATGGTGCTGTTTCAGTGTTGGAATGTTGGACGTTTGATAAGAAAATGGATCAAGTTTAATGGCGCATGCTCTTTGTGCCACCAGCAGCCTCTTGCTGAGAGCATGCTCCAAAAGCGGGAACTGTGTGGCATTACACTGAGCATCTATATGCTTTGTGTTTCTGTGCCACAGAGAAGAGAAATGAACTGTGGCATCGCTCCTGCCTTCTGAACAGCTCTGCTCCGATTAAAAAAAAAAAATCTCACTGTGTTCTTTGTAAAATGGTACTGCTTAGTGTTAGTTGGTCAATCAAATATTTAAATATTGAATTAGGTGCCAAGCATCTTGGTCGCTTACGTTTTAAAGAATGTAGGATACATGGTGGGAATGAGGGGGATGGGGCCAGAGTGGAAATACAAATATAAACCTTATTTTCTTTTTTAGGAGGGAGAATCAACCTGTGAGTTTTGGTGGAAAAGGGGCAGCTTGGCATACTTTATTTTCTTCTGGTCCTGCTATTTTGATAATTTTAAATAAGAAAAGAATGTTATTTTTGTGCATAACTCTTGGTACCGAATTGGGAAGGGGTTGTGGTCTGATGTTTTGGAGCCTTTAAAAAACTAAACTGACTGTGTATGTCTTCTTTTTCCTCCTCATCTTCCACAGGATGAATTTCACCCATTCATCGAGGCACTACTTCCACACGTCCGTGCAATTGCCTATACTTGGTTCAACCTGCAGGCTCGGAAACGCAAATACTTTAAAAAGCACGAGAAGCGAATGTCAAAGGATGAAGAAAGAGCAGTCAAAGATGAGCTTCTCAGCGAAAAGCCTGAAATCAAACAGAAGTGGGCATCCAGGCTCCTGGCCAAACTGCGCAAAGATATCCGCCAGGAGTACCGAGAGGACTTTGTGCTCACCGTGACTGGCAAGAAGCACCCGTGCTGTGTCTTATCCAATCCCGACCAGAAGGGTAAGATTAGGAGAATCGACTGCCTGCGACAGGCAGACAAAGTCTGGCGTCTGGATCTAGTCATGGTGATCCTGTTCAAAGGCATCCCCTTGGAAAGTACCGATGGAGAGCGGCTCATGAAATCCCCACATTGCACAAACCCAGCACTTTGTGTCCAGCCACATCATATCACAGTATCAGTTAAGGAGCTTGATTTGTTTTTGGCATACTACGTGCAGGAGCAAGGTAGGAGCAGATTGTTCTTTCTTCTAGCCCGGCACACACTGCCCGCAAACCCCACACAAGGAACACCTGGCTTGGGTTAGATGGTCCTGGAGGCGCCTAGGTCTCGTTCACCTGCTCTGGGGAGAGTGGCATGCCCTCCTCCACTTGCTTGTCCACTGCCATGCGCAAGCTATGGAAATAGACATGGAGCTTTCCTACCTGGATAGGCATGGATATTTAAAGACCACAAAGAGATGTGTTTTCAAGTGTCTTTGAAATAATACACTTTTTCAAAGACCCAGAATAGTCCGAAGTGTTTATTACACTTCATTTTTTGTCCTCGGCTACATTCTTTACATCTAGTCATCTTTTCCCAGTTTGAAAATGTAACTTGATTTATGAATAGTCAAACCGTTCTTTAACACTCTTTGTATTAACCTCCTCACTAACGAGGTAGATCAACTTTTTTCACGGATCTAGTGCTATTGCCTTGAAAAAATAGAATTAACATTTCCTATTACAGAATGCTTAAGATAGCCAGTATCAGGAAGTATACCTTACGTAGACCTAGATTTATTTAATTTAAATATTTCTATCAACACCTACTTTTGATTGTGTAATATTCGCTGTAGATTAA
This sequence comes from Leucopleurus acutus, assembly GCF_964270905.1. Taxonomy (NCBI): domain Eukaryota; kingdom Metazoa; phylum Chordata; class Mammalia; order Artiodactyla; family Delphinidae; genus Leucopleurus; species Leucopleurus acutus. The sequence continues at coordinate 63,732,283 of NC_139150.1, read as the reverse complement.
AGGGATCATAGTTCTTATCTAAATAATTTATGTTATAATATTTTCCCAGAGTGACTTGGGAACACTTAATATTGTTCGTTTACTTGAGTGTAAATTCATAAAACTTACCGAGGAGGGAAGTCGCAGCTCTCCTTACAGAACAAAAACAGAAAGTAGACTGGTTACACTGGATTAAAATAAATCTCAAAAAGAATGCAGAAACCGCATACCGTACCTATTTTAAAAAATCCTTGATAAAGAGAGTGGTGTAAGTGTTGCCTGAATGATTCAAAAATAGGTGATGTATTTTGCTGAGTGTTTTCTGGGTTCATGAAACATGTTTATTATTTTTATTTTTCTTAATATATTTTCTTTAAGGAGGTTTAAAGAAATGCTTCAAATAAATGTATCGGTATATAGATGTCCTTGTGTTAGCACAGTCCATAGGAAAACATTTTAAAAAACAACCTACCAAAAGTGGACTGTAGTTTAATGTGCCATAGGTGGTGGGTCATTTTCTAACTTGGCCTGGTGGTAGGGAAAGTGGCCTGCAGATAGCCAGGTGGCAGATGGTTATCTGATATGTGTTATATAAGTGTGGGATTTAGTAAATGGTATGAACTTCATCATCATCCCAAAATATAAAATATCAGAATTACTCTTTTGACTCAGAAATCTAGGTACTTACTATGTGCTTTTTGTCTTTGTATTTCCTTGGTATAGTTTTAGAGATATGCTTACAAGTCATTTAAAAATTTCTAGTTTGATTTTAAATAATGGTGCTTGATATCATACATTTGGAAATATTGTTTTTTTTAATGAGAGATTGCATTTACTGTTTCTATACACTGAAAAATTAAAGTCCAAGTAATGACGGTTTGGGGAAAAAAATTTTTTTTTTCCCTGTGTGTCCCAAAATAAAAGCACATTAACACATGACACTTAATTTGATTGACAGCTGTCTAGGAGGTGACATTTTAAGGTGGGCTGTATATATGTGTTGGATTGACTGTCAGTGTGTTGTAACTCTGTCGTGAAAGTCAAGGCTGGAAGTAAAGTTTTAGAAAGTGGGTCATGTAACTTTTTAGTGCAGGGAGGGAAGGTTTGCAAGCACTTCACTGCTGCTCGCCTTTTAACTTGCTTGAAGGCTAGTCCTTGAGGTGTGCACGCATGTACATTCACTCCTGGGGCAGGCAGCCAACTCTCTTGGTTGATGAACTGACAATAAAGAACATATCCTTTGGATTTGTGAAGATAGATTGAAGAAAGAAAAATGCATAAATGCCTTCTGCATTGCACCATCGGTCATGATAGTCATAAAGTTGTAAGCAACTCTTGCAGACCACATTTTCAGATAAAACATTTATTTTGTTGTTGTTTTTAGTCTCTCTTTTAAAAACCTTTTATTATTTTACACTGCGCACCTAATTTATATCTTCTGCTACCTGTGAGTGCACCATATCTTCTTAACATCTGTTGGCTGTTTCTTTGAAAAAGTCACATCAGGATGCTTTTGTGTTTTCCTTTTTTCAAAATTTATATCTTTTTCCTTTGGTCAAATGTAGGTTAATTATGTCATTTTGCAGTGCATTTGATTAAAGAAAGAATTTTAAAATATAAGTCTGTAGTCAGTCAGAGGGCTGCATTATCTCCCATCGTGACTTTTTATTTCTCCTCTAAGTGCATGAAAACCCACTTAAGTATGTTTTATCAATCAGGTGAAAAAGTATAAAGAAAAACATGAAAGAAAAATCAGAAAAGAAAAATGTAATGTTTGCAACAGAAAGAGCAACAGAATTACCTTTCCCCCCTTTTTTCTTTCTCTCCCCACTTCTAAACGACTGGGAGGAAAACATGAGAAAGAACAGAGAGAATGCCAAAGATGGTTGCCACTGGCACCAGGATTGGCATCAGACCCTCTTTGTTTAGCTCAGGATGCCTGTGATTTGTTAGTTGGCATCCGCATTGCAGTGTGGAGTGATGTTACAATATATTGACAATTTCCAGATCTAGAAATGTCAATAGTCCTCTTGGTTATTTATACAAGATCACAAACTGCATCTCTTCTGGAGGATGACATAAAGACCAACAAATAATAAAGTTCATTGTTGACCAACTTCCTATGCTTTTTCCCTCTTTCTCTTTTGGTTCAACCCACACTTTTTTTTTTTTTTTTTCTTTCATGCCCAGCAGCCTCAGCCTCATCTTTTTTTGAAATGTGGAAAGAGTTACTAGAGCTTTGACACAAGCTCTAGTGCTACATCTGCATCTGATACAGTTTTGGGGAGAATGTATGCATTTTGAAATCAGTTTTGATATATAGTTCATTAGACTTGTGCATCCCATGGCCGCAAGGCAGAATTTCCTTTAAAGCTAAATAAATCTCTTTGTTATTCAGCCTCTTCTGTGCCTAGAGTCTGGTTGACCACAATTTAGTCCATTTTTGTATTGCTCCATGTTTAGGAAAGGGTCATGTTCAATATAGTCATTTATAAAATGATACCACCCCCCACTTTACCTAAAATATACACATCATGTGGGAGTCCCTGCGTTTAAATCCATAAAATCATTTGACGGTATTGATTCAGAGGGCTGCGCTTCGGCTGTTTCGTTGCTACAAGAACCGCCATTTTGTTTGTGAAGTGCCAGGCGAGGGGGAAAAAAAAGGCAGACACTGTGCTGGATGCCAATAATGGTTGCCAGTGGCACCGAGGTTGGCATCAGACCCTCTTTGTCTAGTTGCTGAATGCCTTTGATTCGTTGGTTGGCATCCGCATTGCAGTGGGCACACTGAAAAGTTTTTGACAATCCCTGAATGAAAGCTGCTTGCTTGTTTGCTGCAGCAAACCTTAGCTGATAGAAAACCCTTCCTTTTATCTATTTTTTTTTTTTAGGTTTCTTTTTTTTTTTTTCAAAGATGGTGACAGATTAAAGGAAAAAACAGCTCTGAAGTGGCCTCCATTTTCCCCAAGATATTAAAGATGTCCAGGGATTCTTGGGCAGGTGGTACCTATTCCCCATATTGTCTTTGTTACTGCCTTCTTGAAAGCAAAGCAAAACAAAACAAAACAAAAACCAGGCAAGCCTCGCGCAGCACACCTTCCCGGGACAGAAGTACGCTGTAGGATGCTGGGTGTGCTCTGGGAAGGGTATGGAGGGCTAGCTGGCTGCAGTGACATGGAATGCACTTGCCAGGACTGACTGTGGCTTTCAGTCACATCACTGCGTATTTCTTAGGCAATTTTTAGTTCCTTCAGTTTCCACACTTCCAAATTTTACAGTAACCCACTGAGAGGACCTTTCTATTTTTTTTCTAGTTAGTAATGTGTAACAGGGCAAACGTTAAAAAAAAAAGAAATGAGAAAACCTTCATGAGGAAACCTAACGTCAGGAAGACCAACCAAAAGGCTGAAATCATTTTGGTTGAAGTTTCCTAGATGGTCTGCATTCATATTGCTTTCTGGTTAACCACCATTATCTCGTTAATTAATAAGAAGGATTAGCAGTGCTACCCAAAAGGCTACACAGAAGGAAGTCTGGCCTGTGGAGGCGTTGAGTGGCCACACTGTGTCCTGTCTGAAGAGTGGCGTGGGGTAGGGGGCTGGGCTTTCTCTGAGGCAGGAAAGGGTTTTGAAGAAAGAGATGGGTCACAACACACTAAGATGTTTCAGGATCTCAAGAGAGAGTAACTGTTGTCATGTATTTAACAGATTCGAGTTTCAACTCAGCCTGACTGATTTTTGGACTGTGTTTTGCACTCTTATTAAACATGTTTTGGAGTGCTAAAGAGGCCTGGAACCTCGTGGCTCTCACGAGAGAGGAGTTTCCCTTTTAGCCTTGTGGAATCCTTAAAATTGTGGATGGTGACTTCTGTTGTTTTATTGGTAACTGATATGATGATCAAAGTGCATTTCAACATTGTGAAAAACGTGACTTGTTTACAGGGGAAGTTGTAATCATTATTATTGTTTTTGAAATAGAATCCTTCCTGGTTGTCACATCTCATTAGGGAGGAAGCAAATGCGAAGAATTGTTTTCCTCCCTCAGTTACTGACTTTTAGAATCCTTTTGGGTAACAATTATTTTTTTTTTTTATGAAAAGCTTAAGTAGATCATTGTTTGCAAGTTGACAGCATATTTGAACCTTTTAATAAATTTCACTTCATTTGCAGATATTTCCCATTATGGGGAAAAGGAAGCTTTCATAATCTGTTAAAACGGATTGGTGGGCTTACATTGTGAAATGCTCAGAAAGCATGACAGTTGTATGCATGTTTGATTTAGGGGAACACGGTTAAGTTTTCCCATCTAGCGTCCTGTCCTTGACTGAACTTATGAACTCTAGTGCACACTTGTTTGCATTCTGGCTCTCGCACAATTCAGCAGATAAAGAAGGGCTCTTACTGGCCTGTCTTGCTCCTAGGCTTAATGAGACCTTTGTGGGAACATATATTGTAATATGAGATAGGTAGCAATTTTCTCACTGATAAGAAGAAAACACAGGCCAGAAGTTTGCCCTCTCTGCCATGATGTTCCTGCCCTGATAGCTTTGCTGGACAATTCAAGAGTTAAACTCTGAGGCCCCAGTTGCCAGCTGGGAAAGCTTGGCATCTGTGTTCTGATATGGCAAACCAAGCTCTTGAGTTGCTCTTAATATGATCTCACTTTTCAAAAGGGAAGGAGAGAGAGAGAGAGAAGGAGAGAGGGAGAGGGAGGTATATCATTTGTTATATCAGTTATGATTTTCAAATATTTAAGAAGTATACAATGATCCACTTTTTGGAGGCCGCAAAGGTTGGTAAAATGTCCCGCTGACAGCATTGGGTGTCACTCTCTGCATGATACCCTCTCGCCGTATACGCTGCACTACACATTTTGTAATGAAAAATATTCATCTAGATTACACGTTTGGATTTGCAAATTTAGTGCACTATGCCTCTTGTGTGGGAAAATAACTCCATATGCAAAAGGACCAAAATGATGTTCATTATTCAGGAATCATGGTAATTTGGGGGATCAGTGCAATGACAGGAGATGATGCTTAGGTCTCCCAAGGGGTGCTCCCTGACAGATACAGGGTGTGTGCCTGCAGACTCAGCTGGGCAGGAGCCATTGAGGAGGCCTGTTGCCACTGCTTTAATTCTTTAAAGTTTCTGTGTTCTAAAGTGGTACCTAAGAGGTATATCCACACATAGCTGTACTATAGATTTCGTAGGATTTTTTATTTACTTACTTGTTTTTCCCTAAATTTGGAATTTACAAGGAAACTGCCAAAAGGAAGTTAAAGTTTTAATCTTCCATTAACTTTTTTTTTTTAAATTAATTAATTAATTTAATTTTGGCTGTGTTGGGTCTTCAAAGCCGCACGCGGGCTTTCTCTAGTTGCGGCCAGCGGCGGCTACTCTTCATTGTGGCGTGTGGGCTTCTCATTGTGGCGGCTTCTCTTGTTGCAGACCATGGGCTCTAGGCGTGCGGGCTTGCTTCAGTAGTTGTGGCTCGCGGGCTCTAGAGCACAGGCTCAGTAGTTGTGGCGCACGGGCTTAGTTGCTCCACGGCATGTGGGATCTTCCCGGACCAAGGCTCGAACCCGTGTCCCCTGCATTGGCAGGCGGATTCTTAACCACTGTGCCACCAGGGAAGCCCCCTCCATTAACTTTTTACTCTTAAGTTTGGCACTATAATTTGGAACAACAATCCAACATATCTGATGAGTAAAGTCTGTCTCATAAACTTTCATTCTGCTTGACTGGACTGAGAAACTAGACCAGTGGGCTTAAAAAAACTGTTTTGTGACACTTTTACCCCTGCCATCCCTGCCAACCAGTTGGAATTTCAGCACCTGAAGAGGGAGGGACCCAGTGGGAGGCTGCGCCAGAATTCTCTGGAATTCATAAAAGTTGAGATAAATAGGTTTTCACGTCTGTCATCCCAGTGGCTTGCATGATAACTGACTTTATAATCAAAAGAATCATTATTGCTTTGTTGGAAGGTTAAGGTTTCAGAGAGTGGAAGTAGCCTAAGGGGCGCTCATTAAAATAGGGAATTATTAAATATCTGAAAAAGGTGGGCGAAGGCAAGGGTGATCCCTGGCTCTGAAACTAGTTTTAGGTGGAAGTGTCTCTGCAGTTTGTGAAAAGGTAGCATTTCCTAGTTTGAAGTTGAGGAGAGTTGAACTTGTGACGCTTGAGGAGTTTGTCCATGTATGCGCTGTGACAGAGCAAGTGATCAGCCAACGTTATGTTCAAAGCAGTTTTACAACCTTTTTTCCCTCCATCCTTGTGGCAGAGGAATAATTTTAGAAATCTCAAGGACTAGTGGTTATGTGATGGGAAACAGGAGTTATTACAGCAGCATGCCTCAGCGCCAAGCATAGCAAGAGGGGAGCTTCCTCTTCAAGCTCACTTTTCTGTGGCAGCGTGGTATGTCGTCTCATCTTCAAATACGTTCTTGGGTCCTTGAACTCTAATTATGTGATGTGGTTAATTTCACTGAATTCCATTGTTGGGATTTGGCATAGAGAAAAAATCACCAAACTGCAGAGAACTTGCGAACTTTAAGTGCGTGCTGTGGAGGAGGGAGTCTGCGGGATTAGTTTGTATTAGACTGGATGGTATAGGATGTGAGGCTAATGGGACTTGAATGCTTGGGCTTTTGGGTTGTTATATTATTCAGAAAATTGGAAGAAATGGCCACCAATTAACCAATGAGGTGGAAAGACCTTGAGGCTGAATTGAAGGCCACACATACAAGAAAAAACTACCCTCAAAATTACATCAAGCAATGTTCTAAGAGGGGAATGCAAACTCTTCTTGTGCATAAATATATTGTTTATAATAAAACACTTAGATACACATATTCTCTCTGTTTATGATGATAGTTTAAACAGGACGGCACTGATGAATCACAGACAAATTAAAGAACTCTGAATAAGAACTATATAATTGAAAATATGGGGTGATGGATGAAGTAATTTTACTAGCTGAGAGTTGCCTGGAGGTTGTTTATTTTCAGAATCCCATTTTAAGGCAGTTCAGAGCATGTAGTAAGTTATGGATGAAGCACAAATCAGTTGAAAATGGGATTTGTTTAAACAAGCGCAAAAAAAGAAAATAAGAATTGCTTTTGAGAAAACATTCTTTAAATATATTGCAGTTTTAAAATTCTGGCTAGCGTCAACTCCATGTCTCAAAGTAGAAACTTTAATAAATAGTATCGAGTTGAATTGTAAAATACATATATCTCCCACAAAACTACACAAAAGCATTTAACAAGCATCAGTTCGTAATTGTGACACTAATACATATTCTGATGCAGCGTGAAGCTGAGGATTTTTTTTAAAACTTCATTTTTCAAAACTCACATTGAAAAATATACATGGAGAAATGTATTGCTGTTAACAGGGAATGGTAGAGCTTAGGACAAAGATCTGATCATCAGCACAGATGTTAAGATAGTTATTTGAAATAGGGTGTATTTTGTAATTCGTGTGAGTAGGGGATTACATTTGTGCCCATGTTAATAACCCGAGTATGTCAATATGAAGTCTATACCCCTCTATTAGTGAATTCTGAGGTGTGAAAAATGTTCCTGCTTAGGACAACTTGTATTTTATTATTCTGACATCTGCAGTTTCTGGATGGATTACCTTAAATTTGCTATGCTATGTTAAAAGCCTTGTTTTATGAGGTTGGTCTCAGCTTCTGGCCTTAGTGTCAGGAACCCTGCTACGTGATGCAACTTGCCTTGTTAGGTTTAATTGACCAAAGCTGATGTGTTAAAACAATTCATTTGTGTTGTAACTTATGCCCTGGCTAACTTGCTACCTGAATCCTTTGACCTTGACTTGTCTGGGTCATGAAATGGCTGCAAGCTGTTTGACCTTTCTATTGTGTAGTAATGTCACTGTTTCCTCTTATTCTTTTATGGTAATAGCTGACAAAAAGCCCCAGCCCTGACTTTACACCCCAGTGGATTCCAGGCGTCCCTTCGCAGTAGTGATGTCTTCTGTTTGACATGGTCTAGCCGTAGAAGTGACTTTCTTTTGTTTGCTGACAGTGATGGGGACAGATTTGCAGCTCTCCTTGCTCCAGGAGGTGGGGGGGTAGTATTCTGGCATTTAGAGGGATTTGGATTTCTTCTGCTTAGATTTTCAGTTTCCGTGTTTTATGATTATTCATATCACCATTTCCTTTTCCCCTCTCTTCTGAGGTTGGCTTTTCAGCTTTTTATATTTATGATTTCCTTAATAATTGCTTTTCAACATTTTCGGCTGTTACAATAAAAATATTTTATTGTCACTATATAGGGTAAAACTGGTAAATTTAGTTATGCTTTGGATTAGCAATGCGTAAGTCCTAAAATGACTGACTTATAAACTTCACCTCTTAAACTTGTCTGGTATTGGAAAAAGCTGTATACTAAACATGTAGGATTAAAACAAAATTTTTAAGAAATGAGAGTCATGTTGTAACTTTACATAGTCCATCTTATAGTTTTAGGGGAAACCTATTCTTGCGACTTAGATAGCTAAATTTCAAAGCATAGTGAACCATTGGTAAATCTGAAGCTTCTACTTCTTTGGGGATATTTGCCAGCATGTGAAATTCAATGCTTATTTTAACAAATATAAAAATTGTTTTTTCCCTTCTTTATGAAACCCTCCTATGCAAAAATAGAGAATTTTACCTCTGTTCTCTTCCGAAGCAGTGAAATAATTTTATTTTTAAAATATTGGAAATGCCTTCTAAAATGTTAAAACACAGATATTTTTATCCTACCAAATTTTTCTTTGCCAAGTATGACATTGTAGTTCATGATTTTTCCTATATTTGCCAGATTAAATATTTAAAATCCAAGCTGTTACATTTTATTTTTAAATTATTAGAGGGAAAAAAGGAAGTTTAAGTTAGAATGCGCATTTCCTTACTTGTATGTCCCATACTGTTTATCCATGTGTGTGGATACACTGACAGATGAGAGACAATGTGGTCCAGGCACAAGAACCTTGGAAGAAAACATGCAATTTTTCTATTCCCATTTAAAAAATATCTGAAATGGCAGGTGAGAGAGTTTTTCTTTTTCTTTCTTTCTTTCTTTCTTTTTTTTTGGTTGTTGCTGTTTTAAACTATTTTTCCCCCAGGAATGTTCACAAGATCAAGGAATTTAAGTGCTTTACAGCATTAATTGTGTTGATAATCCAGCATCCTGCGGATCCAAGGAAGAAAGGTAAATGAAACGTCTGGTTTTGGTCAATAGCCTCAGTGTCTCTCTCCTGTCCATAAAATCCAATCTAGACTTGAAAACACCTCTCATGCCTTTCTGCTCACTCATTGGTGTTTTCAGTGGTGGAGTCCACCAAGAATCGAGTTTGGATGTGGTTAGTGGGCTAATGGGTCATATGCAGTGGGACTGTGATACAAGAACAGCGGCCAGCCCCCAAGGATTTAAAAAATGTCTGTGATTTCTTCCAGAAGTCTGCCTCAGTTCCTCCGCCGAAATGATGTAAAACAAATCGCAGCTGCTGAGTTAAAGAGCCTAAGTTCCTGGATCATGTGTAATTGATGTGTGTGTGTGTGTGTGTGTGTGTGTTGCAGAGTTGACAAGAAGTGAAGGTAGAGAAAAAAAGAGAGAAGTAGGGCCTAGATCTTTCAGGAATGACTTAAGAAGGATGGTTCATTCATAGATTGAGGAGTAAATAACATACCATTTAAAATATTCTGTCAGCTTTGGATTTTGGATTCCTTCACAGCTGAGCACATCTCCCTTCTTCCTGCCTTTTAGTTTTTGTAGAACATAGAAAAATAAGCGCATGAATGTGACATGTCTTCGTAGTCTTGCTTCTTCTCTTTATCAGTTTTGTGACCTTGGCTACGTCACTTAAGCTCCACGTGCTTTAGTTTTCTGTCTTGTAAAATGAGGATTAGAATGCCCGCTTCGCAGGGCTGTTTGAGGATTACATGAAATAATTCATGTAAGTAAAAGCAATGATGTTATTAATAAGAGTGATTATTGCTCTTTATAAAGGAACATGGCATAATATAGACATCCGGAGGAGATGCCCAATAGTGAAGAGAATGAGTGATTAGGTGTTGCAGCAAGAGGTCATCAGTTAGTTTATGTGTATCTCAGGTGATAAGACCCTCCAAAGAGAAAATGAAAAGTCCCGATCACAGTGATGTGTATAGATATTTCCTAGTAGGAACATGTTCCTAGTTGTATATGGTTTTTATATCAACTTAAAGTAGAATTACTGTACAGTTTTAGCAGTCCTCTATATCAGACTTATCAGAGAGTTAATTTCTTGATCAATCTAGGAGTCCCTGAAAGGAAGGAGTAAAATAATTTTATTAGTTGGCTCTTTGAGTAAATAACTTTGTGTTAAGTGAAGGGTGTAGTAGGAAGTACTTGTCATTCATTGTACTCCAGTGAAAACATAGGACTTTTAGTTATAAAAACATGAAATTGCCAACATTTGGGAGAGCTACACTTATGTTTTAGATTTGGTTGGACAGAAGTGGTGATGTTGTGGACTGGATTGTTCTAGAGGAGCAGGCTGCTGGTTTTTAGACTCAAGTCTGAAAGTGTCTTATTTAAAAACGATCCCTAGTTGGGTCAAAACTCAAAATGTTTCATTAGTTACGTGAATTGTTTTCACTTTATTGCCACTGGACTCTTCCTCTTTAAGTCAGTCTTTCCCACGCGTCCTTTTTTATGGTGTTGAGAAAATTAATTAAATAATCTTTAGAGGAAAAAGGTTAATATTTCTTACTTAAAGTGATGTCACTTTTTCTAAGAACAATTGAAAGCCGAATGGGAAGTGGTTAAAACATCTTCTTCTTCTTCCCAAATTAGATTTAGGATTAGCGCTTGAGTTTTGTGGCTCTGGTTGGTTGGATCCGGTGGTCCTGAAGCCTCTCTTGTGGGCCAGATTTTCCTTGGGGAACCAGTCATGGTGCTTCTTGCCCATGGGCGGTGGGTTGCTCCTCTCACTTACTTTGTACAGCAGATTTGCAAAGTGGACAGGTTAGCCCATACCCACAGTCTCTACGAGGGAAATATCTTAAATCACACGTCACACTGATGCAGTGCAAAAAAATTTCATATTCTTCTATGCAGCGTTTTAATTATGATTATACTTAGGGTTTCTGGCCAGGAGTTAATAGGAAAAGTTATCTCACTGTTTGTCTGTTAAAGGGTAACTAGGGTGTGCAGAAAGTAGAATCAGGACATTGATTAGCTTGCTCTGATTATGGCACATAATTTTTAATAATCTGTGTCATGTCTTTTCTTTTTGAGAACATACCTGGTGTTGCTATTCGGTTCAAAATCAAGAAGCATGTATTTTATTTAGTACATAAAAAAGTACATCCAGAATTTTTTGACATGTGTAAACGGGATTGCTGTTGATGGCAGAAGGATTTAGTATTTTGTCCTTCTAATACATTTGAAAAGCTTTGTTTGCACTTAGGATTTAAAGTTGATATTGACCCGAAATGGTCAATATGCATTGACCATGTATGCAAATCGATGCATACATGATTCTTAAATACTGGTTGCCTTTCTTAGCCTCCTGGTGAAGCTAACATATTTCTTTAAATTTCCTGATGGTAAAGCATTAATATTTTTGGTTAAGACTTACAGTTATCATGTAACAGTATCTGTTCTATTTACAGTCTCCAAATAAGGGAAAAGCTGCTTATAGTAATATGAGGATCACTGGTCTTACAATAATTAAATAGACTTGTTATACTACATTAATCCCTTTTGGAACATTTGGAATGACTTCTTAGTACTAACAACACAGTATTAGGGCCTACAATTAATCTGCTTTTTGTATCCAACATTTGTATAATATAAAACGTGTATAGAGAAACATATTTCAGGTTTAAGATGAGTTCATAGGAGGACAAAATGAAATTATACTGGACTATTAAGGAAAATGAATATGATTCTAAGTACTGATAAAATATGGAATTCATTTTTAGTTAGCATAGGTAGACAAATTGTTTTTCGTAAGTTTTTGTTTTTTTGGTGAAGACCTTTTTTTGGGCTCTCAGAATAACTTTTTGGGACTTCCCTGGCGGTCCAGTTGGTTAAGACTTCGCCTTCCATCGCAGGGGTTGTGGGTTTGATTCCTGGTCGGGGATTCCACATGCCTCATGGCCAAAAAACCAAAACATAAAACAGAAGCAATATTGTTATAAATGCAATAAAGACTTTAAAAATGGTCCACTTAAAAAGAAAAATCTCAAAAAAAAAAAAAAAAAAAAGAATCGCTTTCCACCGGAGGTCCAAGATTTGCACATGACACACCAGATATATGCAGTATGAAATGGAAGCATTTGTTCAATCTAATATCCAGGAGGTGTGTTAACACCTTGTGAGCTAGTGTTTCTTGCTTGGTCCCTGCATTGATACAGCTATTTATTAATCCTGGAGAAAATGAAGCAGACCCAATTTCAAAGTCTGGTCCAATCTTGTTCTGTGTTTCATGGACATGGTTTAAGTTAAGGACAGACTGGGCATTCACTATTCAAACAGAATTATTACAGTTTTGTTAAAGAGAGTTCTGAGTTAGGATTGTGTTTACATCTTCTGTTGTGGAAGCCCCATGAGGCATAATTTCCTCCTCTATGTGGGTTCTTTTATTTTTGTTGAGTTTTTCACACCCGGGGATGTGAATTCAACCTTGGGTATTCCAGTTACAGGGAAAAAATTTTGTGAAGGATGTAGTATTAGTTCATTTCTGGGGCAGATTGCATGCATATGTACAGAGTACCATGGAAGTGCTGGGATTACTGAGTGGTTTGCAGCCATTTTAGAGCATGTGCCTGGGACCAGCTAACACATTGTCAGGGAAAACATGATGTAGCAACAATATTAGATCATGCAAATGAGACTACTGAATAGTAATAGTTATGGGCAATATTTTGGAAAACACTGATTAGTGACAGTTTTATTACAGCAAATGTATGTATCAAGTCCCCAGATTTCATTGTAATGCACTGAAAACAGATGTCAAAGTGTCCCAAACAGAATTTCATGGTTAATCTACATATTGCATGGAAAGTACAAACAAACCATTTAGAATTCTGTTATTTAATCCTTTTAGAAGGAATGAAAATATACAATTTAGATTTACTCCATTCTTTCTTTTAATTTCAGTTTTTGTTTCCTAGGGGCTGATGATAAATTATTTTTTTTTTCTTTGCTATTTTCTTAAGATGCATATGGGAGAAGACATATCTGCATATGGACATGGTTTTACTTAACATACTTTGAACTGTAAGTTTCTGAACATAAGGTCTTTGCATTAAAAAAAAAAAAAAAAGGCTCTAAATTATTTAGTGACCTGGTAATGGAATTAACCTTCTTCTATTCCTTTGTTTACTGATGTAGAGTTTCACTCTATGCCACATAGTGACTGAAGCAGCGTGCTGAAGCGGAAGGGAGGAAAATTGGTAGCCCTCCCTCCTGCAAGTACCTGGGAGACTTGGGGCCTCTCAGTGACTCAGTTTCTTTATCTGTCAAGTGACAGAGTTGGCCAGAAGACTTCCACTATCCCTCTTAGCTCCAGCATCCTAGGAATTTGGCTTCTGGTTACCCTGGCAGGGGGAAGATCCCCTTCACATTAAGCAATATTTAATGAAGTTTAGCATACTCTTGTTAAATCTGGGATTTTAATACGTTTTATTTATTAAAGAGAAATAGAAAATGTGTAACCTGACTCTTGAGTAACACTTTCATGTTGCTCAATTCAAAGTCCAATAGTCAAATCATTTGGTTCAATCTAGATAAAAAGCTTGCTTTTTAAAGAAAGAGGTCTTTAACTCATAGATTTTTAGAGCTGGAAGAATCCCTAGAGACCTTCTCACTTTACAGCTGTGGGTACTGAGTCTAAGAGAGGCCCAAAGCCACTTTGGTTGTTTGCATTAGTTTTACTGCTACATGGGCATAAATAAGCATAAATAATTAAAAGTGTTATTTTGTGAACATAGCAGCAAGTTTTTTTAGGTACAAAGAGAAAAATTGTGATTAAAAGATATGTGTTATCATTTGTAATTTATTGAAACCAATTGATTCAAGAGTTCAGTTTTTTTCTTTTATAGCTTTTCATAGGATATATTCTATTGAAGTCACCCTATAGCTATGGTCTTCATGAGGATGACTATCTTTATCTTTTTCAGTGGGTGAAAAAAACTGATTAAGTTATGGTCAACTAATATGGATTTGATCATAGTTGGAAAACAGAAAGGATCCATTAAAAAAGTACTGCCAGATTTCCAGTAACCATTAAAGGTCATGTTTGAGACTGGTTGTAAGAAAAACTTTTTCTTGAAAGTCAGGTATTGGAAGAAAAAATGGGAGCTGGTTATGAGGAGCTGATTTAAGTTCTGCTTCCTGGATGTCTACAATTTTCAGATTAGCTTGATAATTACTATGTCTCCATTTTCCTTTGTGTGGTGCATATCTCTCATCTTAGTTTAAAAAACTGCTTTTTTTCCCCCAGTTTAAAACAAACATTCATATGCCTTCTTTTATTTGAGATGTTTCTAAGAATTTTTTCTTAGTTTAATTTTAGAAACCCAAACATGTTAAATTCACAAGAGGCATTCAATTTTAAAAGGAAACTTTCAGTGAATCCTTTTGCTAAGGTAAGAATTCTTTTATAACATGAAAGATTTGTCTGTAAATTATATGAGTGTCCTGTAATGTACTTACATATATCAAGGCACCCCTGAGTATAGCAGAGATTAATAACTTTTAAAGCAGAGATATTAGCAGTATTACAAAAAATTTAATATCAGCTACTTTTAGCAGCTAACTTCTGGTTTGAGAGTTTATGAGGAAAGCTTGAAAGCATGTTTTCAAGGCACAATTGTAGATGGAAAAATAGATGAGTAAAAGTCGGGTATATGTAAGTGAATGATGGCAAAATCGGTAGAAATGTTGTGGGAGCACATTATACAATAGATAATAAGTATTTATGGAATGAATGAATATAAATTACTTAAACTGAATATGGAACATGAAGGGCAAATCAGATAACTGCTACTGTGGTAGTTTAAAAGTTCCTCAAACTGGGAAGAACTGATTTTTACTGAGACTTGTTTTGTTTTCTTTTATATCTCCACTGGTGACTGGTCACTGTGTAAGAAGTGTCTGTATCTTATATGTGCTTTAAGTTTCAGGAATGAGTAAAATAAAACCATATGAAGTGTAGTATCTGTATTAGCAATCGAACATATTCTAGAATCAAGCTGGGGCTTTAAATGTTTGTTTTACTGTTTTTCACTATGTGGTTAGGTAAATTGGTTATATTTTCTAAGATTCAGTTTTTTGAGCTGTGCAGTGGGTTGTGAGGGTGAAATGAGAAAATGCTTGTGACGTGCTTAACACCATGCCTGTCATATTGCAGATACTCAGTAAGATGTTTGCAATTATTGCTGTGACTTGTAATTAGCAACCACTATGGTGCTTGCTCATAGTAGGTACTGAGTACTTATTTGTTCAATGAATGAATGCTTACCACCTATACTAAGGATTCTGGAAGACTTGATCTCCCTTTTGTGGAGCAGAGCATTAAATTAGGGACAGTACTCTGCCGAAAGTAGGCAGAAACATATTATGATAGCAAAAATTAAAATATTTTAGTTTCTATGTAATCTCTCAAAATCGATCCATAAAGAAATGAACGATATAGAAGCACAGTGAATCATAATGCTCACTTCAGTGTCTGTAGGTGACTGAACGAAATAGCCTTACCTAGGAGCATAAAGACATGCTGGATTCCTGTATAAATTTCTGCTTAGAATCCAGTATACTTTACATTATCCATTTTTCATAAGGCTTTTCATTTGGGTTATCAGGAAATCTCAGACATAAACATAATCAGAAAGAAAAAAGAACATATCTGTAACTATTGCCTAGCAGGGAATACCTGAGGCACTGGTATTTTATGCAGGAAACCGAGACTTTAAAATCCCAAACGTTTTCATGGGCTCGAATGGGGATATATATTTTTTCTCCTTTGTGTCTCTGATAGCGCTGAATTATAGTCCTGCAAAAAGCTGAGAAGAGAGATCTTATTATTTTGTGTAAGATTATTTTCTGAAGAATAATTTTGGACTGCTTTGTCTTATTCATTAAAAATACATTACGTAATTTAAAAAAATCATTTCACTAACATATTTTAAGTGCCTAAAAAATTTTGGTGTTGGCAACTTTTCCTCAATAGTTATTCGGTAATAATCTTTATCCTGTTATTATTCATTTGACCAGTCATTATTAGGTTTTCCTGAAGAGTGTGTGTGTGTGTGTGTGTGTGTGTGTACGTAGATATGGTACATTACTTCTTTTTATTTGGTGTGTGATTAATATGATTCTGCATATATCATATAGTCAGGAAAGTGGACACGTATGGATTTATTAAAATGTAT
Organism: Leucopleurus acutus; assembly: GCF_964270905.1. NCBI lineage: Eukaryota > Metazoa > Chordata > Mammalia > Artiodactyla > Delphinidae > Leucopleurus > Leucopleurus acutus. Next base: position 63,715,865 of record NC_139150.1, on the reverse strand, counting down.
CTTTCAAGGAAAATATAAAACACTTGGTATACAGGTGAAAAACAGTTGAGAAATGCATTTATTGAGTGGGAGCTCTGTACTAAGCATTTCAATATTTTAAAGGGTTAGGAAAAAATAGTGAAAATATAGATGACCTTTCCCAAATAATTTATCAGCAGAAAAGAGAGGATAATGGTCACCTGTAGTGAGAGAAAGAAAAATGACCAAGATAGTGGAAAAAGTATACAACTAACTAATGGTCTCACCAACTACTATATATAGTTGGATTTGCCTAGCTCTCTGGGTGGAGACCCTGTGGGACTGCACTGGAAAGGTCACAGAGAGGAGGTAAATCTCAAGCAGAGTTTTCTCAGGGGTTATATAACAAAAACAAAACAAAATGAGGTAGATAACCAAGAATCTGCATCTTATATAAATGAATTCTATTTGGCAGTGACATATACTATATGAGAATTATATATTTTATTATTTGGGTAGCCTAACAGATTTGGTGTTTTTAATAATTTATTAATAAGGGAAAAATCTAATAGTAAGTTGTAACCCAGATGCTAAAACACTCAATACTAAATGGCTTTGATTATTTAATCTCTTTTTTAGGGTAGATAATAATATTCTAATAATTCTAATTAAACAACATTATTCTTATATATAGCTTAGCTTCAGGTTTCAGTGTAATCCTGTATACATTGTTAAAAATGTTTTATTTAATATCTTTTTAATTTATCTAATAATTTGTTTTAGATATTTTAGAATTGAGAAGATAATTCTGTAGGCAGTTAAAAAATCTGGAAAGCAGAATATGCTGCAAAAATATTTTGCTTAAAATATACTCTAAAGTTAGGTGAATTCAGTTTCGTGTCCAGTTTACATCACTGTTATTATTATTATTTTAAAAATCAAGTGTGGCTCTCCAACTCACTAGAAAAAAAGAATTGTTTCAGTGTGATGAGGTATGTTTTATAGTCAGGCTGAAATATCTGATCTGATGCAAACTTGTACTTCTTTTACTAAGAGCAATGGATCGATACAGTGACACACCCAACAATAAAATAACCCCCAGCTTCATATATTGAGTTTTCCTAATATATTTTTCTCTCTGTAAATGATACCTATTCTAGAATATAATGTTTCCTCATAGAAAATTAGAGAAAAAATATAAATGAAAACTTTGATGATCCTTTGGCTGTAGCTATAACATAGGTAACTTCTTTAAACTAGCTTTCAAGCCTTAAAGTTTACCAGGCTTAACCCCTGAAGAAAGAATTGAATCCAGTGTGTGAAATGCTAAGTTCCTCTATGCTTCCTCACCTCCTCAGACAAATAAGATGTGAATATAAGTTCTTAGAGGGCACAGATCTTTTTTCATACTTCTCTTCCCCTTATTCCTCATGAGGGGATATATACAGTATTGATTGTATAGTTGAATGTTGATTATGATGTGCAGATACAGCGAGATTATAAACACTGAAATTTAAAAGGAAAGGTCTCAATTTGCCATTTTATGATGGCATTTTAAAGCCATCCTCCTATCTACCAACAAGTTGCTTAGTCACTCAGCAAATATTCATTGAGTACCCACTGTGTATCAGGCACTGTGCCGGGTATGGGGATTTCAATATAGAGAAGACGAGCGTTGTACTAACTTTTCAATAGGGAAAGACAACTTAAGAGGAATCATCCGATGTTTCTTATTTTTTTTCTTAACTGAAAAGTTGCTATTAGCTGCTTAGTAAACACTTGTGGAAAGAGTAATGTTAGTGATTATCATCTGAAGGAAATGACTTAGGAAAACTTGTGACAATTTCTGAGAAAACAGTGAGGCCATGGGAATCGATGATTTTGATGAACAAGCATGAGTTTTTCATCTGTATGGCAAAAAATAGTTTTGTCGGGTACACATGCTAATAACAAGCATGTTCTATGACATCTTATAGCGTGTAGCTTTTCTTGCAGGAAATTGAACACATGTCAGGATGCCTGCCTTTCTGCACTCTGGCCTTGCTCCTAACTCTGGCCTAGCCCTAGCCATTGCACTGGGCTCTGAGTGGCATCAGCGCCATTCAGAGGTGAGAGAATCAGGAACGGTAGTGAAGCTTGGAGGAAGAGTGAGTACGTGTTAGGCTTCGCGATGATGATGGCAATAAACAGAAGAAACAGAAGAATAGAAGTGTGGCATTGGAGGTACACTCAGTAATTTCTCCAGCTCCTCAGATGTCAGCAGATCTGTTGCAGATTTTGCAGCTAACATGGCAGCCTGAGAGGTGACTGTGATTTTGGAGGAAGTGACTGGAAGCACAGGGAGTTGAAATTTGCTGGAAGGAGCCATGAAAACAGTGTCGTAAGTTTGGAATTGGAAGTACTGAGCCTAAAACTCTGTTTTTATCTTTTTTTTTTTTTTTGCGATACGCGGGCCTCTCACTGTTGTGGCCTCTCCCGTTGCAGAGCACAGGCTCCGGACGCGCAGGCCCGGCGGCCATGGCTCACGGGCCCAGCCGCTCCGCGGCTTGTGGGATCTTCCCGGACCGGGGCACGAGCCCGTGTCCCCTGCATCGGCAGGTGGACTCTCAACCACTGCGCCACCAGGGAAGCCCTGTTTTTATCATTTTTAGCTGTACGACTCTCACCAAGTGTTTAAAGTTCCCGGGGCTCCATTTCTTCTGTGTAAAATGGGGATAGTAATCTTAAAAGCTTTCAGTAGGGCTAAATGAGTTAACGACTTGGAAAAGGTCTTGCCTAGCGACTTCAGCCTCAACAGATAGTTTGAGTAAAGGAAGGTAGGATTTTCTAGGCTGTGGTGATTTTCCACTCTGCTTTTTAGTATATAGTTGTTCAGCTAACACTTAGTGAGCACTTACTATGTATCAGGCATTGTTTTGAGAGATTTATCTGTGTGACTTGTTTATCCCTCCTTAACCATGTGAGGTACTTTACTGTCCTTTCACAAATGAGAACCCTGTGGCCTAGTTTAGTGACTCAGAGCAAATTTAAACCCATGTGGTTTGTCTCTGGAGCTCTCTCTTAACCCTACTTCTAGATGGTGAAGTTACTCTATGCACATCAGGGCAGAAGGAATAAAAGAAAATGTTATAGAGTGAGGAATAATCTCTGCATGTTAAAAAGATAAGCTCATTTTAACTTATTCACACATTTTAAAAAGGATTGAAATGATCATTTTTTTATCTTTGACTTGTAAGTTGTTTCTTTCAATTCTGAATAATTAATTTGGATATAGAAAGTAAAAGTTAGAGTGATTTCCAAGCTAGTCTTTTCTCCTAAGCTAAGCAGTCTTTCTCATTTGTTGTTTCCTCTTATTCTAGTGTGCTTTTGTATGAGACCCTGAAATTGGATGTGTTTATTGTGTAGACCACAAAGGATACATAGGGAAGATAAAACAGCCTTAAAGAGAGGATTAAGCAAGTCAAGAGCCATACATGGTAATCCAATTCTTCAAGAATAGGCATCATGGCCTTTATGATTGGTTTATGATAAAAACCCTCCCTACTTTACTCATGCCATGCTAAACGAATGGTTTTCCTTACAAGTCTCAGAATATTTTTTCTTCTATCATTATTATTTGTTAGAAGAGCTGGGACATTTTTCTCAGGTTCATTGACGTTTGCTTACATCTGAGTAAATGTACTCTGGGTTCCTTCTGTGATGAGAGTTTTCTGAAGAAAATAGGTACGTGAACGAAGGACAGGTATTTTGATTTCCATTATAGTTTCTTTGTAGAATTTTTCTAAACAGAGACAAAACTATTTTTGGATTTTTGGTGCCTGCTTTGTGGATTATTTAGATCAGAGGTTATGAGATTTGTAAGTCATCCTAGGGTTTGCAGAGCAAACACTCCTCCATCCCCTATTCCTATATGTTTCATTGACCTTTTGGTTCAATGGATTCATTTCCTTTTTAGATAAGACAGTGAGACTTTGAGAAGGATAATGTGATGGAAGGATCCAGAAATGACTCTGCTTTCTCTTCAGAAAAGACAGGGATCCCCCTTATTATTGCTGCTTTATTGTTATGGTAGTAATAATTGGTACTGATAGCAGCAATAACAAAAATAACTACCGTGTGTTGAGAATGTCCTGTGTATCACATGAATTATTTAATGTAATCATTATAGTTACCCAAAGAAGTAGGTATATTATCATCATTTAATAAACGAAGAAGTTGAGGTTAAATATGTTGAATAACTCTCCAGTCAGACAGCAAGTAAGTGACAGAGCTAAGTTTTGAACCCATGCCTGTCCCCTTCACACCTCATATTCCCAACTTCACTACTACTACCTCTCCATTTAAAAAGCCTGTTCTTGAATCATCTCCAAGTAGAAAAATTTCTTTTATTAAAGGGTCTTTCTTCATTTTCAAGGGATGTCAGTTGCATTTTATAATCATTACACCTGTCAATTAAAGAGCTGTCACCAAATCTGAGTGTGGTCCTTCCTACCTAGAGTAAGAAATAATTACATATATTTTTTCTGCGCACTGTAAATATTTCTTCTTTCTAGCTGCCTAGATGTGCATTGGTTTGTTCCTCAGACACTGCTGTTCTGTCCCTCAGTGAGCAACAAGTGACAGAAATTTCTCTGGTGTTCTTAGACATTGTCTCGAAACATCTAAACATGTTGGCTTTGTATATTTGCCCCCAGACATGAATGTAGATACTTTTCTCTTCCTATTCCTTTGATTTCTTTTCAGAGGTACTTTATAAAAAGACCAGTGAAAGCCCAGGCTGAATCAGCTTGAGTTCGTGCAGCCCTGCACACCATCGGGATTGCTCTTGCCCTGAATGAGGAGTCCATTGTCCTCCAAGACATTATGTTAAAGCCTTAACTGTGAACTTTCAGTCAAGATGCTAGACTTGCCAGTTAGTTACACAGAAACTATTCTGTCTGGGCTGGAATGTGGCAGTTAAGACAGGGGAACTTTGATCTTCAAGATAAAGTGGGTACAGACACTAGTGCACTGTTGCCGTTTCACCACGGTTTTAATTTGTATAGTTTTTCTCACTTTAATCTAAATTCCTTAAACTTGTGTCCAGTGAATGGTGGGATGACACAGTCAATGAGTATATTGTTAGAAAACCTTTAAGAGAAGCCAGTGCAGTTCATTCCCTAAGACCAGGCCCTGCCAACCCCCCAGCCTCCCCGCCCCAGTCAAGAGTTACAGGGACATTTAGTTATGTCAGTTTTCTTTTAGGATGTGTGCCAAACTTTAATCTCTGGATTTGATATTTATGGGGTTATTTATTTATTTCTTTAACCCTGTCAAAGTTGTCTTAGCTGGCTCTAAGATGGCAGTAACCATAACAAGGTCACAACATTTAATATTTATTAAGCTCTTACTATATGCCAGGCGCTGTGTTAAAAGGCTTTGCATAGAGTTTCTCATTTAATCCTCACCAGTACTTGACATGGAAGCCATCACTCTTAGCGTCATCATCATCCTGTTAGAAGTGGAAATACTCAGACAGAAAGAGGTTCAGCCGTGACCCGAGTTTGTACAACAGTGGGTAAGAGAGAGAGCAGGGATTTGAATCTGGGTATTCGGGCACTGGAGCCCTGCACACCTGGCTCCCTGGCTTCTCATTTGTCCTGTGGTTTTGGGCAAGTAAAGCCCACCTTCAGGAACCTGTTTCCTGATCTGTAATAAAAGCAAATCCTCTTGCGTTCCTGGTCAGCATATTAAGGAGATCAAATAAGAAAAGCATACGGAAAAAACCCCAAACAAATCTCTGTATACTTTTAAGAAATATACAAATAGATGAGATGAGTTTAATGGCATCAACACATACTAAAGATTATGTATGTATATTGCCACTTCTATAAATAATCTCTGAAAATGAATCACTTCACTTATAAGTTGGACCTCTGCAATGTGGGCCACCACATATAATATAACCTTATTGTGATTTTCACACTTATGTTGTTGCTGATGGTACAAACCATATTATACTTCAGAGGAAAAGTCGTTGAAAACAATACTGTATTTTCTTCCCGAGTATCATGCTTAAATAATGCTTATAGAGTATTTATTGCCCTCTTGATGCCCTTTGCTACCACTTTGCTGGGGGTGGGGAAGGCTGACAATTATAAAAAGAAAAGAAATGGATGTAATAGTTCTGTCTGTAGCCAATAAAATGAGGTAAATAGTTGGATAATCATTACAGAAATGTTATAAGTGTAAGTAGATGGATTCAGCATTTAAAAATTACTCTCCAAAAAAGGCAACCTAAACCCAGCTTATACAGTAGCAGAAGTTTTGATACTGAATCAAATAGCCTCAATTCTTCTTTTCCCCTGAGTCGATACAGCTGCAAAATAGAGTATTTTTTTAGAGTGAACACCTACCACAAAATGTTTCTTCTAAAATTTACGTTTGGATTTTTAAAATAGAATGGTTTTGTAAAAAGTACAGATATTTGACCGATACAGTACATATTTTGTATTCCTTTGGGTATTCCTGAACATATAATTTAGTAGTTTTTATGTTCACTTTATTTGTTTCCCTAAAAAAGACAAGTATGGGATATTCACCTGCGTGTGTGTGTGTGTGTGTGTGTGTGTGTGTGTGCGCGCGTGTGCGCGTGTGTGCTTGCATCTGAACGTGTGAAAATGCAGTTTAGGGATTACCAGCAGTTTAGTCAGGGTCATAAGTGACCTGACATGACCTTGAGCATGCTGTTTATAATTGCTGTGGTTAGTTTTTCTTCTCACTGTTTTTACCTATAATGTCAAAACACAATTATATGGAGTTGGTATGTTCACTAATAGCAGTTTATCTCTGCATGGTTTATAGACAGAGTCAAAAGCCAACAACTATAATTACATCCATGTTTCTAACGTAGCAGCAAACTAGAGAAGTGTGGTTGAAGTATGCTGTGGGTATCGTGCAGCCAGTAGGAATTATAGGGTAAAATCATTGCTTTGCATTCTTTTGGTTTTACAATAATTGTTACTTAAGTTTTGTTTTCTAGATTTTACCACTGTCTGTTGTGTTTATATGACCACATAAAGGGTGGTTGAGTTACGTGTCTCTCCACTCTATTTTTCTTCTGCTTGCCTTCCTCTATAAACCTACTGGTTCTCCTTTCACTTTCTTCTGACTCAGCAGACAGTACATTACAGTTAATAGTTTTCTGAAGCAGCCTGATATTCATGCTCTATGGAACCCATAAGACTTCTACTATTTGCATTATATGTTTAATTGGGTAATTGTGGGAACCATGGTGAACTGTTAACAACTGTCAAGCCTTTGATTAATCTTTTGAATGTTCATTGGCATGGTTCAAGTTAGCAACTGCAATGCAGATTTTTGTTTTTGTTTTGTTTTTGTTGCTGTTCTCATGATTATTTGACAGGATTCATCTAGAAAAATATATGTAATTTCCCATTTTGGCTCACCTTACGTATTGGAGCAAAGAAGAAGCAATGCAATTTATGGATCACTAATTTATTTTGCGTGTGAGGTATTGCAGTCTAATAAATCTCCAGAAAAATTGCTATAAGAAAACCTTTTTATATTTTTAATGGCCTCCACGATGTAAAATACAAAAGAGAATTTTTGCTTTCGAAATAGTACTGATTTGAGTCCATAGTTTGGAAGAGGTGATTGAAAGGGAACCACCATAAATGTGAAGAATATTTGGTATTGAACCATAGAACTAGAGATTAATTTGTAGAAAATCATTCTTTTAACTGTGTGTATTCACTTATGGGTCAAGTGAACACACTTACGGGTGTGTTCAGCTGTGGGTCTTATATGATATGAAATGATCATCAGAATTATTATAGCAGAAAATTCTATTCAAACATAATAAACTCTCAGGCACCCTTAAATTGTTTTGTCTGTTTCGCTTTAAGTGCGTGTCAGTATGCTTGTGGAACAATAAAATATTTGCTTTTCCTTTAGTAGTCTGTAGGTATTTAAGATATTTGGCCTAACAATGCACAGTTTTGAGGCTTCGTGTGCATGTATGTTGGTACTGGATAGAGAAAACAGGTGCACAGAGGAAAAGTTAGAATGAATAAATGAATATTTACCAAAAAAACATACAGAGTTTACATGAATACCATAAAGACTTACAGGGGCTTCATACTATATTTGACTCTTCTTTTTTTTTTCCTTACATAAGTGCTGCAACTCACTTTTATTACAGTGTTCACTGAGAAATATCAGACTTCTTTCAATGTCACAAATTTCAGAGTAGGACTTTGGGTAGCACTATATCCAGGCTTTTAAATATCATTTTTCAGTTCTACAGTGATACTTAAATAGTTTCTCATTGTAAAAGCTGAAATAAATAAAGCTAAAATTCCTCCTGGTCTATTTCTGCTCATCCTCTGAGGAAACCACTGTTGTCAGTTGGGTCTGTAACCCTTCCGGGCCTTCTCCATATCTCGAGTTACTTTGTTTTTGTTTTGCTATTTACTGAGGAGAGTGTTCCATCGGTCACAAAAGAGATGCATCCTCCAAGGAACCACAGACCCTACCTATGTGCCCACCCCGAGCTGTCTTCTGGGTCCTACCTTTTCTAACACTGGCTGATGGAGGAATGGAATTCTTTATGAACTGCCAATGAGATGCCTCATTTTCTTAAGGCATGTTACTATTGTAAATTGAATACTGAACGTAGGAGCATTGATCTTGTGGGAAATACTCGCATCTAGTTTTAAAATCGATAAAATGGGGGTACAAGGGTAGGGAAGATTGAATTGCTAAAATTGGTGGGGATAGGTCTTACTGAGGAGGCAACATCTGAGTAAAGATTTGATGGAGTGAGTAGATACCAGCATTCTTTTTAAACACTTGAGTCTGTGAGTGTGTGTGTGGGTTTATGTGTTGAATGCACGTATGCACACACACATAGTCAACTGTTTCTTACATCAAGCCTGTGAGGCAAGCTCTGTTATTATCTTCTTTTTACCTGTAAGGAAACCAAGGAACAGAAAGGTTAAATCAGCTGTCCAAGGTCACAGAACAAGTAAGTGGTGGAATCAGGATTTGGACGTAGGCAATTTTGTTAATCTATTATTTTAGATCAGATCTTAAGCTGGCTTAGTGAAGCTAATCCAGGGTAGGAATAACCTCTTTAGCAGACTTTGTACTAAACTAGATATACAGGACTCAAGATTAATTTCTCTTCCTCAGAAATAGGATACTGGATTCTACCTGTCATTTCCAAAGTGTGTCGTTTTGAAGTACCATCTTGGATCAAGTTAATAGGGTTGGAATGGGCACTTCAGCTGATCGCAAAGCAATTCTGCTACTTATGTTGAAAGTGTATTTTGATGCTTTAGTCAAATGCACCAAAGATGTGGGGGCGGGAGGATGGTTTTAGATGAAGAATATGCAAAAGGAATCTAACTCCATTCTCACCTCTTGAGTTTGCATTATTTTTATAAGACCATTGTTGGCAGTCGGGAGCTTTCTGGTAATTGTACTTTCTGTGAGGCTCAAGATGGCCTCCTCAGCCAGCTCCTAATAGGATAATGAACTGGAGAGAAAGAGTGAGAAAGGAGTGTGTAGAAGGAGCAACTTCAGATTAGAAGCCACACATGGTGTGGCCCATAAATATTCATCCAGGAAAACGTCTAAGGTTCATTGAGCTGTAGATGAGCAACTTACCTCAAGCTAGATTTATGTTTTGTTCGCTGAAGTATGGTATTTCAATTCCTCCTGCCTCAGAACTCTTTCCCTGAAGTGTCCTTGAAGCCCTTTGACCTGCCATTTCTATGGAAACAGTCTGATCGCTGTTAGCCTCAACTTCCCTATATTTGGGTTTTCAGTAAGCTCTCAAGCTTAGCAGTCGAGTCTTAGGTAAAATGTTTGTGTGGAAGGTAATGGAAAGGGGATACAACTTGGAGAATATATTTATTAGTGTTGAAAATAGTATTCACAGTTTTCAGGCCTGATACACTTTTTTCATTCATGGGGATCGGTAGACATAATATTCTCCTATTAATACAGAAGTAAGAGCTGTGGTGGGAGACCTGGCTTCCCTTTTTGGTTCCATTATGTTACTGATACTTAAGCTTCAGTTTCACCATCTGTAAAATGGTGCTAGGGTTAACAGTCATTCAGAGGATACATTTTGATAACGTGTATGGAAGGGCTTTGTGAACTGAATTGGGCACTCTCCCCTCATATATGTGTTGTGTGTGTAAGTATATATAGATGTATATATTTTTGTTGTCTACCCTCTCTTAATGCACTAAAGTGAAAAATTCCTGAGACTATGAACTTTGACTTATTCCTGATACCTTGATTAGCACGTGTTACTGATAATGTTTTTGTATCGAGCCTATTTTGCATTTTTAGCCTCTCTTAGATGTTTTACTGAAAATCTAAAGTTGATTAACACATTTTTTTTCTCAGTGTGCCTATAGTTGATAGGCAGAGCAGACTTCTGCTGGAAAGTGTAAGGGACACAGGACGTGGTTTTCGTCTCATTCCCTGACTGGAGATATTTTCTTTGAGTCCTAGTTTTTCACTTTCTCCAGAGAAAGTCACCATTTATGAATCACGCTGAGCTTAAAGGTCTAAATTCCCTACTGCGCAGTCCCAACATTACACCACAGTAATGCTCCTTACAGGGTCCTGCCCCAATCCCCAGCTCACCTTTGTTTTACATGTTTTGTTCTCTAAACCCCAAATCTGGATGTTCTAGGCTGTGCTCACACAGAGGCTCACATCTTTTCTTTCCTTGGCCTCTGAGACAACCAGAGGGGATACACTGGTCTTCCTTCTCCATAGTGTTGTTTGTTGATTTCCACATATGTTTCAGACCGTTGAACTGTCCAGGTTTAGAGGTCCCAAGTAAGACTTGGATTGAACACATTTTTCTTGTTAGCAGTGTCATGACAAATAGCAGCAGCTGTATAAACTAATCTTTCTGTAGCTTCACACGGGGGACTCAGTTAACAATGGGCCACTGTCAGCATTTAATCTTTTTTACCTCTTGGTTCCTGTGAACTTTTCTATTAGATATCAGGATTATTCTTACGCACAAACAGAAGAAAACGTCAAATACTACAAGTCGATTGAACGTCCCTTGGTGTTCTCTAAGGTGATCCGGAGGAGGGCCGACGATCCTAATGATTATTGGTCCTGGTTAGAAAGACATACTGTCATGAGGATGGTCGTGACAGAATTTGGGATTCGCTTTGCTTTGGAAATGTTTCTGAATTTAGCACCGAAGTCCATCGCCTTGAGAAGCTGACCTCTGAAGTTTGGAGTGACTGTGGTGTAAATAGGGCATTAAGGACACAGCTTCTCCCAGAAACCATCATAGAGACAGACACATCTTTGTGAGCCCTTTGTCATGTAGAAGTCTACTTTTGTGTATGATAATTTGAAGACATGAGAAACAGAAATCTCAAGTGACCTTTTATCTCTTTAGGTAATTTCTGTCTTTGTTTCTTTGTCAGAAAAGAAAGAGGGCACATTGGATGTTCAAGTACAGTGGGGAATTTGAAGAAGCAGAGTTATAGCTTTAGGCTAACAATGAACAAAAGTTCAGGTTCCAGTTCAAATGTACTCGACATTTGAACCCCTGTTTGAAGCCCTTGCTTTAGGTCTATCTGCAGAGGACATCTGAAATTCCTTTGGCTTCTAATCTATGGCAAGTGAACAAGAATGGATGACAAAGGGATATAAAGGTAGAGCTCAAACAAGTTGTTGTTAATTCTTTCTTTCACGTAAGAGGACTAATGAAAAGCTTATATTACTAAATTCAGACTAGACCATTGTTGCTACTTGCCAAGCAGTACATGCTTGTGCGTCTGTCTAATCCATATTTGAAAGCCACAAACAGAAGCACATAATTTGGCAAAACACCAAAAACATGCCTCGGCACACTTCTGGAGATTCTTCCAAATGACTTATTGATTCAAAAATTTTAGTGTGTGTGTGTCTGCGTGTGTGCACGTGTGTGTGAGCGTGCGCATACATCCATATTGCCCAAAGATGCTTAAAATAAGTTATGCTAGCAAACCATATGTATTATACTTGTTTCAGGGGAGGGGTTTGAGGACTTTGTTTCAAAATCCTGAATCGTAGACAGCAAAAAATATAGCTGATTATTGGGTAGTTACTTTCTGTTTTCCTTTCGGGTTAAGTACAAACGTATGACTTAAAAAAGCTCCCCAAAACACAACATTTAAAACGGTTTATCCTTTAGGAAGGTTAAAATATCCTATTTGTTTTAAAACGTGTTTTGAGGTTTTATTTTTTACAGATGGGTCACAAATAGTAACTCATTATAAGAAAACAAATTCTTCGTAGCACCATAAAGAAATTTCCTAAGTTGATACTTTATTCTTTTACAAAAGTATTTTTCCTTTGCCACGTTTCTGCTTGATATAGGAAAGATACACTTTTTAAAAGCACATAATCTGAATTTAATCCAGAATACTTGAAGATATTTAGAAGGTAACTACATGAAGTTGCATTAACAAGACAGATGTGGAAGACAAACAGTCCGTAAGAAATTTTTGGTGTGGTCCACTTCCCCTTGCATGAATATTATTTTTTAAAGTCAGGGGCTTTTATGTGTAGTATTTTATTTAAACATCCCAGCTTCTTTTACAAGATAGACAGTATTATTCCTCATTTAAAGAAGAGGAAATGAGAGTCCAAAGAGTTTAAAATAAGCTTCCCAAAGTCACACAGCTAGGAGGTGGCAAAGGCAGGATTAATCTGAAGCCTGTCTGACTCCACAGATAATGCCCTGGACACTACCTCTCAGCCTTCTCAGATCCATCCCTTTCAGTCATTCATCTCCTTTTATCCCTTGAATTGCGAGCCATACTGCTGTGAAGGTAATTGCATGTGGATTATGTTAATGTATTTCCTTATTAAGGGCTTAAAGTATACTTTATAAATTATTTACACTTCTGTCTTTTATGTACAGTATCTTATTTAATATTTATCTCAATTGGGTGAGATAGATATTGTCCCCATTCTACAGCTGAGAACCATTAAGTCCTCACCCAACAGGTAGTGGAGAGCTGGGCTTAAGTATGGGATCCTTCCCCAACTGTTTTTTCCATTACATTTTAAATGGCTCAAGTCCAAAGAATATCAGTGCTGGGCTCTCCATCTCATACTCAAAAGTTGAGTATGGTAAATCTAGAACTTTGGGGCTTAATTAAAAAAACAACAGAAAATGAATATGAAGTACCTGACCATGTAATTCTTTGTACGCATCTTCTCACATTACAGATGCAAATTGGTAATAGGTTGAGCTATTGTATAGGATTGAGGGTCTTCTCTCGGTATGAGTTCTTTTCTTTTCCTCCTAGTTTCAAGGAAGTTTGTGGTATACTGGTAGGGGTTTGAACATCAACAACTTTTAGTCTTTTGGCTTCATTAAGCATAATAGAATTAGATTAAGGTGACTGAATTCACGCAAAAGTAAAAAACAAAAGAAAGGGGGGGCATGGGGAAAGGAGGGGAAGAAGGAGTTCGTTCTCACTGCTTTATCTATTTGTAGTGACATTTGAAAATTGCCCCAGGAAGGTAGCGTCTTTCCCCTTTCCTGCAGGCTTTGTTTTGCATCAGTTTCTTAGCATGCAGTGATGGAGAGTTCCATACTCATGACCTTTCAGATAAATATGCACAACGAGGAAATAAAGTTGCTGAGGCCTTAATCCCCAGTATGTAAAAGGGTTTTCACTTACATACATGTTCGTTATTCTTCAAGGCAGTGCTGGTGAATAGGATGACTCAGGAGATAGTCATGAGAGTCTTTCTGGCCTGGCAGGGTCCCCCCACCAGGGCTCCATGTACGTTGTCCTCACTGTTCACTCCAAGGGCACTGATATCCCTTTTCTGTTATCTCTTACTGTGACTTCGAGATTGACAGTTACGAAGACCCTAAAACCATCGTTAACCCAAGTGTGTTCATTAAAGGAGGTGCATGCTGATTGACAAAGAAGTTAACATGAGGTAACCAGAAAGGTAATGCACTCTGGATTACTCATGTAAATATGTGACACAGATGGAGAATTTACAGACCTCGGTGCATTTAGGGAGGGGGAGGCCATCTTGGCCCAGTCCATGTAAACCCTCAGCAAAAGGACCAAAAGTGTTGTCCACCATTGTGAACTAAGGTCCATTGGATAGACTGAGGCAGGGACAGATTAAGAACTTTAAGCGATGGTTCATCCACTGGATTTTATCATAGATTTTATCAGATTAGTGGTCTGGGACCGTTGATTTGACTTTTTCTTGAAACAAATCAACTAAAAAACAGAACTTCACTGTCTCTTACCGGTTGCCTAAACAATGTTTCCAAAAGTTAACTGTCTCTTTGCAGCTGACTTGATTTTCTCAAGAAATCAGTTAATTTTGCTAAAAAACAAACATAACTCTGCCACCTCTTGTGGGGTGCTTCAACGATGTTTCCAAAAGATGATTATCCTTCAACACACTATCAGAACGGAGGAGAACCATTGTTTAAAACAGATACTGCTCCCTGTTTATTTTGTGAATTTTAACCTATTTAGACTTAATTCTTATGCCTCATGTTGAATACTTGTTCTAGAGAAATGTGATCCCAGGAATGCTGGTGATTTGCTGCATTCAAATGGTGCTATGCTTTAGGTTTCTGTTCCAATCTAAGATTTCAGAAGAGTCAGTAACTGCAAATAATCTAAAAGGGGAAGAGTGAAGAATGCTTCTAACTTCCCTTTGAAATGAATAGCTCTGCCAGAGCAGCAGCTATTAGAAAAACAAAAACGACAAAGAAAAGCTGCTCAGCTCAGCACACAGAGGTAAATTTACTTACATCAGACTGAAAAATGAGGGCTGGGCTTTGAAAAGACATCCCTTCTGACTAGAGGAAAGCTTGTAATTTTGGCAAGGCTGCAGCCCTCCTAAGCCCCTGAGAAATTCTGAAAAACATTACAGAAGACTGTTCTTAATATTAATGGCTGTCTTCCTGTGTGTGTGTGTGTGTGTGTGTGTGTGTGTGTGTGTGTGCGCGCGTGCGCGCGCGCGTGTGTATGCACACAGGGAAGAAAAATGCCAGCCGGAGAAGGGGTAGAGAATGAGAGAAGAAAGGATTACGTAGAATGAAGAACTACCAGTGAGAATGTCTAATTTCTGAAAAATCATTTGCACCTATCATTTTCTACCCCTCAACCGAGAGTATCTCAAGATGAGTTTTAGAGGAACCCCAGCCCCTTAGACACTTTAAGTTATTAGCCTTGCAAGAATGTGGCCCTCTTAAACTCTTCCTAAAATACTTTGTTTGTAGATAACATGGCTCACTGATACAATCTCAAATCATGGATTTATCTATTATATGACATCAGAGGTGAAAAAAAGACTGTTTCCCTGTGGCTAATTGTGGTGAGTGTCACATCATGTTGTACTGGAGTGAACAATTTCAGGGGCACTAAGGGCCTACAGCTCAGCCTCTTGGGAGGGGACTTTTCCTTTGCAGCTTAGCTTCAGGAAACGTGAACATTTGTGTTTTCAAGACCACATACCATTGGGAAGGAAGTAGGGGTGGAGGTGCGTGCTGAGATTAAGTGGCTATGAGAATCCCTGTACTGTGTATGATCTGGGAACCGCTGGGGTTTCTGTAGCCCTCTTTCTGGTGTGCCTTTAGAATTTGCAGAGGCCAGCCGACAACAAATACTGATACTTGCTAAGGATATTTTTCACAAAATAATGTATTGACTTTTCAGGCCTGGCCAGACAGACTTCTGTACAGCATGCCTGACCAGCATGGCTGTGACTTGTGTGTGTGTGTGTGTGTCTCAGGAGACACAGACAGATCTGCTGCTGGAGAGTCCACAATCATACTTCTTTGGGATATGTAGCTGTTACCTGTCATGGTAAAGGAATTTGATAATTGTGGGAAGCAGTTGTTAAAAAGCAACTTGGAGATTATTTTCAGGAGGGAGGCATTAACTCTTCCTAGCCCTGAGTCCATCTCCACCTGGGGCACTGGCCCGTGTTACCTTTAAGGACGCAAGTCCTATTTCAGCTCAGCATGTGGACAGTTATGCGGATAATAAACAGAGAGCTGAGGTTCTTTTCAGGATTGATGATGTGGAAAGAAACAGAAAATGCACCCATTCAAAAAGAGTGCCTTGATTTGCTGCGGAGTTTAAAACTGGGAACGTGTTTTCCCAGACATGCAACTGCTCTGTAGCATCGCTGATTACTTAATGAGTGATCTCCCTGGCCTGCTCTGGCTGTGCATGTTTTCTTGACTTAGGACTGACACTCTCCATATAATCTTAATTCATTTTTAGTCTAGGCTGACTAAATCTTCTGATTTGGCAAAGTAGAGTGTCAGGATTGCCATTGTTATGTTTGCTCTGGATTTATATCTTAAGTTGAGGTTAAGTAACACATTTACATAAATCAACTCAGCGCTGGACTCTGATACAAAATTGTTTTACTGAGAGAGAGAGAGAGAAAAAAACGAATTGTATTGCTTCCTGAGACTTGCTTTCATTTTATATTAAACCTCAAAGGATTTATAAATTTAATGTGTTCTGTGTTAAAATGAACTCTTCTGTGGGTTTTGCTTCTTATAAAACAGAATGAAAAGAACTTTATTTGCCAGAACTGGTTATAGCTGTTGCTATAATGGGATGACTTTCCTAGAGGTAGACTGTAAAATGTAGTAGGCTGATATCATTTAGCAAAATAGTAATATGCTTTTAAAGAAGGATTCGTGTTTTCTGATAGGCAGTGCAAGGACTCCAAAAATGTAAAAAAAGTTCTTTCAGTAGTAAAGATACCGCAGAAAGGTGAAAAGGCTTTACATTTATAGTTGCCAGTATTTAAGTGGGAGTGCTTTTTATTGTCCTTCATGCAAATGTTTTTTCAGAATTTTATTTCTTTTGAAATAATGACAAAGAATATGCCGTGGCTGTATTGGTTGGGTCATCATCTATTAAATCATGTTCTATTTGAAACAATTTTACTTTTGTTAAAATTTACTTGTATTCAAAATCACGATTAAAAACATTCAAAATTTGGGGATAAGATATTTTAAAAGATATGTTATCATTGCAAATGCCAGAAATATATAGAACAAATAAGAAAGAGATTGCTAGCTATTTTAAGTTTATTGAAAAAATACACTGAAAACTTGCCACTTTCAATACTATGAAATATTAGCAAAACACTCTTGACTATGAGATATGATGTTAAATGTCTGACTTTAAATTTTAATATTTTTTATGGCTACTGAACAGAATTTGCCTTTTGACAATGCCAGTTCTATGCACTCATAAAACTAGGAAATGCTAAATAACTTCATGACAAGTTTTTATTTTCATCTTGAAAGTATTTTCTTCCTAGACTGTTATTAGCATTGCTAAAATATCCTTCTGTACCTAGAGGAAAGAATTCTCTCTCCTGGGTCCTTACGAGTATACTTAAGATGGACCAAGTGACAGGGGGTCACATTCATTTTGAACAGCATAGTTTCTTTGGTGGGATGGCTTTGTATTGTGTTTTGGTTTGTTTAAAGAAATTATTATTGACTCCTTAAGTGTTCTCCTCGAGGTTCCATGTTCCCTGACTTTATCTCATGTTGCTTCATTTAACATGAGTGTAGCTGTCTGGCCAACCACTCATCCTTTTTCATCCGTTCACTTGGGAAGATAGGATCCATATTTCCAGTTTCTGCAAGGTGGAAGCATGTGTTTTGTCCAGCTGAGTCTCTTGGTCTGATTTTTTTTTTCTGGTCCTAATATATGTTTATTCCTACATGTGACAAATCTGCAGTCGTGTTTTCTTTCTGAGTTGTAATGACTCAGATGTCATAATTAATTTGATGAGCAGGTGGGGGTTATTAGCCTTGTGCTTCACTTGCTAATAGCTGCACAGTTTTTCTAAAGTACTCTTTCAACTAAGGAGGCATTTCTTCACATAGAATAAACAGTACAGCACAAAAGCCTCAGTTAGATAACTATCCGTGGGCTTGAAAAGCTGCCAAGCAGATGTTGTTATTGGAGCTGGCCCAGGCGAGATTGGGCAAGGCAGATGCTTGCGGGGAGGGGAGGGGGGAGGAGAAGGGGGAGGAGATGTAAGAGAGCAGAGGTTGGAGGGGGGGAGAGGGAGGTCCTACAGGACTCTTGCTTGCTTTACAGGGGTTGGGCCAGATTTTGTTGGGGTGGGAGTTGTCTTCTCACGAGCTACCTCCATGGTTATGGCCTCCCGTTGGTCTCTTGAAATGTACATAAATGAGGACGGGGTGGGGTTGGAGGGCACCCTCTCTAAATATCCACATGGGAATGAACCCGAGTGTTCATCCAGCAGTCGGAGACTTCTGGTTTGCATTAGTGCGGCTGTGTGCAATTTTTGAAGGGCCTACGGAGACTCTGCTTCATACCTACCCACATATGTAATGGACATGACAGCCCTGACATTTACCAGAACTCATAGGTTCTGCTTTATTGCTATAAATTAGATTGTGCAAATTTAAGACAAAATGCTGTTTTGTTTCCTGTCACCTCACCATATAATTTTTTTCTGAACCTTCCCCACTCTTTATTAAAATGTTGCAAAGTAACAGCATACTTTTAAAAATTAAAATCAATCTTGGAACGTGTCAGATTTGTATGAGGTAAACATGTGGAAGGTTTAATCTAAGCTGATCTCGGTTCTGTCTGCTCTTTTTTTCTCTTTCTTTTTTTTCTTTTTTTTTTTTTTTTTGGTGATCTAAGGCTTTTTAAAACTCATCTCTCACTCCCCTTCACTAGATTAAATTCTGTAATCTCATTTTTCTTTGAGCTGATCTCAAGCCAATGGTCTGGGGATTTTATAGCCAAGGGATAATTTTTGATAATGGGCTATTAAAACACTTGCAGCTCCTATCCTGTCTTTCAAATTAGTGTGTGCACAGATTGTCTTTCTGGGGAAAAAGTCTTTCCCTTGGCAATAAGCAACTGATTATGTGCCACAAGCAGCATAAAAGCTTCCTGTAATGCTTATACGAAAAACATAGGTAAATAATAAATGATAAATAACAAGGGTGACTGTACAGTGGGAGCGGCAACTCTGCCCAGGATTTTTGCTTTAT
Source organism: Leucopleurus acutus (assembly GCF_964270905.1). Lineage (NCBI taxonomy): Eukaryota > Metazoa > Chordata > Mammalia > Artiodactyla > Delphinidae > Leucopleurus > Leucopleurus acutus. The sequence continues at coordinate 63,696,805 of NC_139150.1, read as the reverse complement.
CCTTTGGAGAAAAAGTCTTGTTTTCCCTTATTCAGACAGATTTAGTGTGTTCTGACAACAGGGTCATCTAACAGTTTCCTTAACGATGGAAGTACAGTGGCTGGAGACAGCTGTGTAAGGTCACGTAACTTTCATTGTTGTTTATAGTGTGCTTATTAATAGGTTAAAATGAATAACTCCCTGGACAGAGGTCAGGTAACACCTGTATAAATAATGCATTGCCCTTCCAAAATATCTAATGTAAAATTAATATACATAGCTTGCCACTTTGTTTTTTTATGCAGTTCAGTTTCCTTTCCTTTCTTTAGTCTTCTGAGGTATGATTAAAGTAAAAATTAACTAGCTCTGAGAAGGCAAACAAATCTGTTCCCAAATACTCTGTTTTAGTGTGACCGAGATTTTGTTAGCGTAAGATTAAAGCCAGTATCCTCTCTGATTAAAAAAAATACCTGATTCTATGTCTCAATCATTTGTCACAAGGAAAAATATTTTGGACATACGGGCATATGGAACATAAAGTGACATAAAGCCACCAGTTGTGAAACGGACACGACGTGAGCTGTGCTGAGAGTCGGCATGAATGCTTTTCTTCTTCATATGCAAAATTAGGCTTCAGGTGTGTCGTATGTGTGAATTGCATTGCTGCACCATGTGCAGATGGTAAGAACACATATGTCTCAATACCATTCTCTCAGCCTGTATGCTTTATCGCTCAATAGCCTGACAGATGCATATGGGCGAATTCATTCATTGCCCTCTCTGTTGATTGCTAGTACTTTTGGAAATGATGTTGTAACTTGGCAGACCTCATCTTGGTGGGGGAGTAGTACTGAAAGCAATGGCACAGTTTTTTAGTTCTCAACCAAGTACTTAGAGTTATTAAACTTCTTCAAATATAAGGTTTTCAGAATTCTGTAATCTTAAAAAAGAGAGGGAAAAAAACTAGTTCTACATTTGATGCCGAATTTGAAAATTTTGTCTGTTTATCAGCAAATGCGGCTGAAAAAGTCCCTGAACCATTTTAAATCTGCACAGAATGAGATACAGTGTTATATGTGATGTCAGATTAAAAAGTAAAAGTTCGGTCTACGGACGGAGTCTCTAAAAATGTTTTTAGTATAGTAGAGCACCTTGTAACATGAGTCATTGTTAGGAAAAACTGCGTATTTGTATACTGGAACGTAAATAATTTTTCTGCAACAGAACTACATGCAACTATTACTAATATGATACTGTAAGCTAGTGAAGTAGACATTCATACACTTCTAATATAGTAAATGGTTTCCCTACGCCTAGGCCTTCAACGGTTCAAAATTGAAGTCCATCAGCTAATCTAGTAAATGGTGGTGCTACACCCAGGCCTTCAACTGTGTAAAACTGAAATCCAGAGCAGTCGCCATTAATGCCTCTTGAGTTGTTCTAATTATGCAGATGTTAAGTTCAATGAACATTTGTTGAGTGCCTCCTATATGCCTAGCAGTGTGCTAAAGATTGGGGAAGTATGAAGATCAATGAAGCGTTGTTGGTCCTTGTTCTCAGGCAGTTCATAATCTAATCTAGTTATGGAAACAGAAGCATAAAACTAACCACCTAAATCGTATAGAACAGATGGTGGACAGTGCCATACAGACAGGTAAAAAGTACTATTGGAGAAGAGAGGAGGGACTTAGTAATTCACAAGAATCCAGAGAAGGCTCTAGAAAGATGAGTACAGTTTCCTCAGACAGGAATGTGAGGAGTGGGGCTCCTGGATGCTGGGATTAGCACAAGGAAAGGTAAGTCATTGGAGATGGGTACGGGCATGTTGGTGATTGTGGGCCATGAATGACCAGGGGGACAGTGAGTAGATTTCGCTTGTGTGGGAAGAGTGAAGAGACTTGTAGAAGACTAGGCTTAAAGATTCGGGTTGCTGAGGGCTTCAGTTGCCACTGTGAAGAGTTTCCAGTGGGTAGCTCTTCACAAATCTTGGAGCAGTTATAATTAGATTGTCTTATAGATGGCAACTCTGACAGCAAAATGCAATATGGATTGGAGAAGGGAGAAAATGGAGTCGGGGAAGAGGACCTTTTAAGCCAAGCTTTAAAATTTTCATATAAAATATTATCTTTGTCTTTTCCATATGTACGGGGTACAGCATACAAAGATTTAAAACAGAAAGCATAGACTACATTCTTATTCATTTCAGTAATTTAAAAAGTTTTAATTGCACACCTGCTACAAACCAGTGGTACTTCTAAGGGCTGTGGATATAATTTTGAACAAGACAAACATGAATTCTGCTCTCAGGGAGCTTACCTTCTGTTGGGGAAGAATGATCAGGTCAAATCAACAAGTTAATAAACAAGTCATTTCAGATTGTGGTAACTGCTTTGAGGAAACAAAGAGAATGATACGATGTCAGTATATAGATTAAACTGGGGTGTGGGAGGCGTCTTTGTTAGATAAGGTCCTCTGGGAAAGCTTTGCTGAGGAAATGAAATAGGAAAAGATGAGAAGTAGTCTAGTGTCCTAGTATGTTTGGTACTAATTTGTGACCTCAGTTACAAACATAGCTTTGGTTAAAAATCCCTTCGAGGCATTTGCACTTACAGAGATGGTCTCAGGGACAGGTGAGGCTTTCATGATTGTTAGAGAGCTCTCTATAAGAAACATTTCACTGTACTCCTGTGTAGACTGAATTTGCAGAATCATGATTTAACTTTAGGTGGCTTCACTGTAAATGAAATATTTTATATGTAAAAGATCCATATGTAGAAGATCTTTGCTTATTTTACAAAACCTGCTTTTTCCTATTACGTTGTTCTATTTCCCTTGTTCAACGCCCTAGTATTCTATGTCTCTGAGAAATCCCTTCCAAGCAACAGATTTCTTGGCATGCCTCTTTTCATCCTGTGATGGGAATTGTGTAGTCAGTCTCATCATCTTCTTTTCCCTGTATGATAGAAAGCTCAGAGCTCAAAATTTGTGTTCATTTGTCCGTTTATCTCTGTTTGGATTCTATGATAGCAACTTCCACTTCCTGTCTGTCTTTATCTCTTGGATTTTGTGTTTTCATTCATGGATTTTTGCAGCTTTCGATTAAGTGAAGTGTCAAGTCATTATTTGTAATAATAAATCAATATAGGTTAGTCTTCAAATCTGATGCTTGGGACCTGACTGCACATTCTGGAGATATTGAGGAAAGGGAGCACGGTGATGGATGGACATGGAGGGTAAGGGGGGAGGAGGAGGAGAAGGTGGCTACACCACTGGGAGAAGCCTGGGGCTATTTGCAAACATGGGCAATCCAAGAGGAACAGCAGATCTGAGGAAGGGATAAAGACTTAGATTTTAGACAAGCTATTGGTCACCTGCCCTGCTGAAATGATGATCAGTCAATTAAAAATAGTGCTAGAGGGCTTCCCTGGTGGCGCAGTGGTTGAGAGTCCGCCTGCCGATGCAGGGGACACGGGTTCATGCCCCGGTCCAGGAAGATCCCACATGCCGTGGAGCGGCTGGGCCTGTGAGCCATGGCCACTGAGCCTGCGTGACCAGAGCCTGTGCTCCGCAACGGGAGAGGCCACAACAGTGAGAGGCCCGTGTACCGCAAAAATAAATAAATAAATAAATAAAATAAAATAAAATAAAAATAGTGCTAGAGCACAAGAGGAGGGTTCTGGTTAGGAATTCAGATTTGAATATAATTGAAGACTTGGAAGTAAACGGAGCTATTAAGGGAGAGATTGCTTCTAGAGAAGATCTGAGGGCTGCAGATGGACCCCTGAGGGAGGTCTACAGTGAGTGACTAAGGGAGAGGAACCCACATCTCCCAGCCCACAGCATGTATGTACACTGTCATCAGACCAAAACCCCCATTCCCCAACCTTTTGCTGACTAGTTCTCATTCATCCTTCAGGGCCTATCTGAAACATTTTGTACTGTAGTAAGTCGATCCCCCTTGTCTGAGATGGTAGCTTCTCCTTTGGGCTCTTACAGCACTTTGTACTTCCCTGTCATAGGACTTATCACATAGTATTAGAATTGCTTCATTTGTTCTTTTTCTCCCCACTGCCCTGTAAACTCATTCACAAAGGTATCTCACACGGAGCTCAATGCCTGCTACATAGCTGGCGCTCGATACACATTTGGTAAATGAATGAAATAAACTAGAAGGAGTCATCCTAACCGTGAGAGGAATTCTGTCTCAGAGATGTCAGGGAAGACAAATGAGTGTCTAAAGAGAGGGACATGTCATCAACATAAGGGTGTTCATGATATGCCTCCTGTCTCAGTCACCTTGGCTGCCATTACCAAATGTGTGTGAATGAGCAACACACATTTATTTCTCACAGATCTAGAGGCCAAGATGTCTAAGTTCAAGGTGTCAGCAAGTTATTTTTCATTCTGAGGCCTCTTTTCATGGCTTGTAGGTGACTGCTTTCTCATGGTGTCCTCACAGGGCAGAGAGAGAGCAAGAAAGATCTCTGGTGTCTCTTCTTAAAAGGGCACTAATCCTCTTGGATCAGGGCCCCACCCTTGTGACCTTGTTTAAGCTTAATTACCTCGGTAAAGACCTTGTCTCCAAACATAGTCACACTGGGGTTTGGGGCTTCAACATATGAATTTAGGGAAGGTGTGTACACAAATATTAAGTCCATAATACCTCCCTCATAGCTGGGTACTATTTGTGGTTTCTAGATAGATAGATAGATAGATATTCCTAGTTGCAAATATGATATAATCTCCAATCCACAGTGGGAAGCATCTGCCTTTGCGCTGAATCCTGATCCAAAGGACTTTGTTGTGATGGCCCACATATACCTAGCCAAAATAAATCAGTTCTGATCCAGTAATTTTTATGGCTGATCTTACAGAGTTTCTCATGTTATCCACTAAATCTGTCTTTTTATTCACTTGATGATGACTGAATGTGCTTAGGCTGTAACTTGAAAAGGAATTTCGTGAGTAGAAGGGTGTTAGGCACAGGAATGCGTTAGGGAGGGAATTTATGGAACCTGATTTATTTTTAAATTAGATTAGATGATTATCTGCTTAGGTTGCTCTAGGTGTGACTTTGCCTTAGGTGGGGGGATAGCCCAGATTTCCTTTCAAGTTTCTTATTGGCTCTAACAACCTGTGATTGGAATTTAAAAATTCATATTTTCAGGACTGTTTGAAATTCTTTTCTTCTCCATTTCCTAGAAATACTGTCTGTCGAAAATAAGACATAGTCAGGAAAGGGTATCGCTATAGTGTTGTAGCAGAAGACAGCAGAACAGAGCCTTTGAATAATTGATGAAAATATTTGTCGTCTTATACACTGGATAATCCTGAGACACATAAAAACTCATCGCTGATTATTTTTATTTTCCTGAGAAACCATCGTAAAATGTGTTTTTCTCACCTAAATGCTCCTAGGTACACAGACATTAGGGGTTCCTCTATTTTGATAATTATTTAACCTCTTGTAGTTACTTTCTTTATTCCTAAAAACATTATTATTACACATATACTTTTTTTTGTGTGTGTGTGTGTGGTACACAGGCCTCTCACTGATGTGGCCTCTCCTGGTGCGGAGCACAGGCTCCGGACGCGCAGGCTCAGCGGCCACGGCTCACGGGCCCAGCCGTTCCGCGGCATGTGGGATCTTCCCGGACCAGGGCACGAACCCTTGTCCCCTGCATCGGCAGGCGGAATCTCAACCACTGCGCCACCAGGGAAGCCCAGACATATACTTTTGAATTTTGAAAAAGTGACCTAAGTATAGAAATAATCTTCCCTGGATATAAGAATGGCTGTTGACTGGGCAGTGGTGTGTGATGGACCACCTCCCCTAGTAGCAGAGAGGGAGGAAAAAAGCATTTGACTTTTTGTAATATAACATATATCTAGTCTTAGTAGAAAGGTATATATATATATACACACACATATATATATATATATATATATTTTATTTTTTTTTTTGGTCGCTTTTAAATGAGCATTTCTATATTTCTGTAATGTTCACTGGGAAATTTGTTTCCCTAAGGCCGGAAGTCTGGGCCAGAGGCAAACCCTCTGAAGTTTGTCTCCCTTCTTCCTTTGTACATTAAAATAAATCAAAACACAGCTCTAATCCCTTTATGATACTTGACAGCCATGGACTATTGTTCTGCCCTACATCAGCAAAATCACTCTTTCTCACTGAACTGGGAGTGTTCTAGGATTGCCTTTTTACCTCCAGCATGTTTTAGGAGCAGAAACATGACACAGTAGCAATACTAGTTTCTAGGGGCTGGGGGATGAGTAGCTGCCAGAGCCTGAGCACAGACTCTGGTATTTGGGCTTCGTTTGCACCGTTCACTTTCACTTTCACTGAATGTGCTGCTCCGTTTGTCTGGGGCTCACTTTCCCTCTTGCTTTCCCTAAGCTCTTTAATCACTGAGATCCATAATTGTTCTCCATAACGAATACATAAGGCAAATTCTTTGAGCTGTAATATGAGGAATCTAGGTGGCAAACTGTGAATGGCCACTCAGCTCCCTTTGATGTCACCGGTGCTGAATTCCATGTATATCAGGAGTTTGAGCCAGGCCACAAGGGAAGCTGCATCCCTCTTCTCTCTTTACCCCCCACCTTTTTGGAATGAGTTTATGTTTTAATATTTTAAAGTCTTTTTTCCATATACAAATACAGGTATCGAAATTGACTTAAAATCAGGGTATCTGCTCTATTTTGTCAGAGCAATGAGGGAGAATAATGGGGGAGAAAAATCCTGGAAGAGTTTTCCTGCACAGGGAAGAACTGATGGCAACCATTTCTTTATGATCATCCTTGAGTTTGCAGCTTTTGTGAAACAAACCCCCCTATGCCATTCAGAATGCCACTGAAACATTTAAATAATACATTAATGGAAAAGAAAAACAAAACCTTGTTTAACAGTAGTTTATTTAGAGGCTGCACAAGTAACAATATCATGTTATAGGTTAAAATAAAAAGCCACAGCAACCCACCCTATCAGGCCTTTCCTTTTGGGGGAAGCAGGCCAGATGTTTAAACAATATTGCGGGATGTGTGCAGGCTGCAGCACTTGGAGGCCTTGGGAAAGAAATCATGTCTGCACCCCTAGCGTCTCACAGTTTTAGACCCTTGACCTAGAAACAGTTTAAACAGATGTTTAGTTCAAGGGATTTATGTCGACATTGAGTTTTTTTTTTTTTCCTTTGGAAGTGGCTGCCTCAAAAATTGGAGCTTTTTCCTAGAAAAAGGACCAGAGAAACAACATCTCACAACTTGGTAGTTTCATGTTGAAAGTGTCCTGGTGCAACAGGAACAAAACCAACCAACAAACGCACAACCGGCTCCTCAGCCACTACCGTTCACGTGTATGAACATCTTTTTATCCCCCTCTCTCAGTTCTGTGTATGGTGAGTACAGACTTCCAACAGGAAGAGTTTGCCAAAGGAGAAAAGTCCTCGGAAAACCCCTTTTGATTATGAACCAGCATAAATTGTGGCTTTTCTTCCTCTCCTTATCTCCAACCTTCTTTCCCCTCCTTCTGCCCTCTATCCCCTCCAAATCTCCTTCTACCCCTTCTCCCAGAAATGATTCCTCCCAACTTTGATCCTGGTGTGTGAACTTCATTCTATGACTTGGGTCAGTCAGGAACGGTACATTGCATCATAGTTGCCTTTTTGAAAGTGTTTATTTCATATCTGAAATGTTTTCATGTGCATTCGCTCTGCTTTGACTTGCAGAAGGAGAAAGAAAGTAGTTTTACTGGAGGCAAAACAGCCACCTGTGAAAACTAATTGCGTAGGTAGAGGTTTGATGGTATCTCTGGGAGGGATCCAGCAGGAAGAAAGTAAATGTTCTTAATCTACAAGGAAATCACCTGTGTGCCAAACTGACCCTCTTCATCAAAGCCAGGGTTGAAATATGCCATCAGATCGGTGGCCTGTGTTTAGGAGGCCGCGGTGGGGAGGGCGACAAGTGGGAGGAGCCCTGGAAGGCAGGTGCGATTCGTGGAGGTGAACTGAGTAGATACGGGGGGGAAAAAAGACGAATGTGACCAAGTCAGCTACACCACCTCATTAAGGGCTGACATGTGATATGAATGGTCTACAGTTACTTTCAAAGAAAAGTTTGAGATGTGGCTGCTTTTGAGTTCCTTCTTTCTTCCCCTTCATCGAGTTTTCTTTTTAGTCTTATGTTCTGCTGTCTTGGCTTTTTTTTTTTTCCTTTCCTCTCCTTGATCCCACCAGTCTAGTATACCCAAGTGTTCCTTGCCATTAAAAGGGCAAAATATACTGTGATAGAGAAACAGGGATCAGTGATACAGGCTCCCTTTTGTCACTATCTGGGTAGCTCTCTGAACCGATTGTCCGCAAATTTAGAAAGAGCAGGTCCCATGGGGCTATACTATGTACCCGCCTATTACCTCTGTCTAAAGCCAATCAATCTGTGATTGATCTTCCAGATGGCAGGGTCTGACCTCTCTTGCAAGAGTCTATATTTTGCTGGTCACTCTAGGTGGAAATCACCTATAGTTTTGGTACTAGATGTCCACTCACACACCTACATGTGGCCTTAGCTGTGCGGCCAGAAAAGTTTGACAGCATGTATCTGCATGCTAGTGACTTTTCTAAATGGCTGTCTTCCATGGGAAATCAAAACTCTAGAGAAGAGGGGAAAGTCCCTAGTATTTGAAGCACCTTGAGATTTAGGGAGATTTGGGGAAAAGTTAGACGATCCTTTCCTTCTAGGAGCCCAATAACATTTTTTTTTTTAGAAAGCGACTAGTGAGTTTTATAAAAGCTATATAAAAGGATTAAAGGACAGTTACGTGTTTTTTTTTTTTTTTTTTTTGTGGTACACAGGCCTCCCACTGCTGTGGCCTCTCCCGTTGCGGAGCACAGGCTCCGGACGCGCAGGCTCAGCGGCCATGGCTCACGGGACCAGCCGCTCCGCGGCATGTGGGATCTTCCCGGACCGGGGCACGAACCCGTGTCCCCTGCATCGGCAGGCGGACTCTCAACCACTGCGCCACCAGGGAAGCCCCAGTTACGTGATTTTTAAAAGGAAGCATTTTTGTTTGGAAGCCTTTGGACACATTTCTTAATGTGTCTTAATGTCTGGGGTGATCTGTCGTCAGCTCTCAGTTGGGCCCTCGGTGCAATCACACGGATGCTGAGCTGCCCAGGGGAGCTGTTCAGCAGGAGGCCAGCAGGCTCCGTTGCCTTTAGCTTTCACTGCCTGGAAGTAACTGGATCCATGTCTCTGAAGTCCATGGGCCCTCACTTACGTCAGTGTACTTTGACTCCTCCTACCTGTGCTCCGTACCCCTGTGTCTTGTGGGTGCTCTCAGGATCCAGCAGTTCAGTCCCGCCCTTGTTCACGAGAGCGCTCCCTCGGAGCCCCCTACTTTAAACTGCCATCAGAGGCTGTTCTACAAAAGCCAAACTCGAACCAGTGTGAACCTATCCGGAGGTGATGTTGGATGCTCAGTTCTCAAGTTCAGAATACCTGATTTCCATCAATACCATTCAGACAGAAGACCCTTCCAACCATGATATATCACAGTACCCCTGGGCCCCTTTTTCTAGAGCCTAAGCCAATGGACCCCCACTTGCGTGAGAAATTTCTCCTCCATCATATGTAAGATAGGATTTTGTTCAGGGCGATCTACAGTTAGGTCCAGTTTATTTCCATGATGCCTAAACACTTAGACCATTTTGATATATAATAGACTCTTCACATTTATGAGAGATTTTTCCAAGGATGATCATGAGTTTCTAAACTTACAGGTAGCTCTGTGGAATGTAATTTCTTCCCCGGGTATCTGTATTGGGGCAAGAAGCACCACTTCTGTAGGCCTTTTCACTTTCTCTTCACTTCTATTACCATCACAAGTAATTGGCTTTTCTTTCAGTGGCCTTTTATTTATTTTTTTTTTTTTTATTTATTTTTTGTGGTACGCGGGCCTCTCACTGTTGTGGCCTCTGCCGTTGCGGAGCAACAGGCTCCGGACGCGCAGGCTCAGCGGCCATGGCTCACGGGCCCAGCCGCTCTGCGGCACGTGGGATTTTCCCGGACCGGGGCACGAACTCGCGTCCCCTGCATCGGCAGATGGACTCTCAACCACTGCGCCACCAGGGAAGCCCTGGCCTTTTATTTTTTAAACAAAGAAACAATGTTATAGCTTCATGAGCTTTCTGTGTAACAAGGAATAGAGAGAGAACAACAAAATCACTCTGAGATATGGCTGTTGAATTGTTGGCCGGGTTCATACAATACCTAACTGATTCTCTTCAGTCTTGTGTGCCTGTGGTTCGAATTTGTCCTCAGCAAAATGACAAATTTGGTTATAGAATTGTCCCCCTCTCCTTATAGAACTTTTATGAATAGTTCATGCACCTTAGAACTTGGTCTGGGGAAGCACTGGTATTGTGTAGCATCCCCTGAATGCAAGCAGATCCTAGAAAGAGGGTGTCGTAAAAAGAGCTAGGGATGGTATGTTTGTTAGTCCTGGGGTTCAATTTCAAGTGTAGCAAGTGTGTGTGTGAATGTGCTCATAGACAGGTGCGTGTGTGTCTATTATTGTTATAATGTTTCCATGTGATGTGCTTTAAAATGGAATGACATCCTTACTAACCTGATTTATGAAGCCACTGTGTAAAACTTTCCAAAAAGAGTACTTAGGAAATGAAGGTATAACAGAAAAGTAAACAGCTGGAATAGTGGGACTGTTGCTCAAAGTAGTTTCCTATTTTGCATCACCATTCAGCAAACTCTTCATTTAGAACGGTTTCCACTGTAAGACGTCCAGGGGCAAACTCAAAAATATATTGCTGGGGTAGCAGCAGCAGAAAGAGAATTCACGAGGCATGTAGTCGTGAGACCTCCTCAGGGTTCATCCAAGAAGTATGGGCTAGTTTTACGCCAGCTCCTTGCTCTGTGGCGGAAGCAGAACAGGGCCACGTACCCCAGGTGGGTAGAATGTTCTCAGATACTTAAACGCCATCCTGTTCTCACCTACCAGCAAACGTCTTTGACTGGAAGGGCTGAATTATTCAGCATAATTCTGAAAGCATTGTTCCTTTACTAATAAGCATCCAAGGTTAACCAGCCTGTTGGTTAAATTGCATGTTGGGATCAATTGCCCTGTTAGATCAGAGCAGTTATAAAAGTAGAAGATCTGAATGAAAGTTCTCAGTAACGATAAGCGGTACCTTTGCTTCCATTGAATTTATATTCTAAAATGAGTCATCAAAGAGGTTCTTTTACAGCTTACTATGTCAATAAAAAAGCACTCAAGACGCTTGACAACAACAGCCAGCGCCACTAAAAATGTAAATGGAGGGGGGAAAAAAGCCCACACTTTTCAGACAGTTTACTCGGTTGCATTAAACAAAACCTAATTACAGGAGATAGTGATATAATGCTCTAAAAAAGCCATTGTCCCTTTTAAAAAAAATCTTATCTTTCTCTAGCCCTGTGACAAATAATTCTGCCTACGTGTATTAATAAATTCAGACAAAGACACCATAGACGGTGCTCTGTAGACGTCATCCCTGGAATTTTCTCCTTATGACTGAAAGATTTTTGAGGTTTTCTTCCTTGTTCATTTAACCCCGAGTGAGGCACTGGGGATGCTGGATTTTGCCGGCCTGGGGCATTCACAGTCTAATATCCAGCTTGTGAGAGAGCCGCACCTCCGGTGTCTCACGCGCTTTTGCAGCTGTGCAGTAGCTGGAATAAGGCACAGCAGTCACCTCGTGTCCACGACATTCTGGGACTGGCCTCCGTTATACACGTGTATCACCTCATTTACTATTCGCAGTAACCTTGCATTGATTCCCATTGTATAGGTGAGGAACCTGAGGCTTTGTATAGAACTGACTTGCACAAGGCCAAACAACTAGTAGGTGTCCCAGTCAGGTTTCGAACCAGGGCAGTCTGGCTTTGGAGCGCTTGGTGCTAAAACCATTAGGAAAAACTGCCTCATCCCTACAAGTGACGGAGGCTTTGTTAGCAGTTGGGCTCTTCCTCTAGGTGCTCTCAGCTCTGCTCAGTTCTGATGAGGCACAGCAGAATCTCCTCAGAACTGGGGTAGAGGCAAAGCCAGGTCAAACCAAGCCGCGGGAGCTTAGTTAGTTCCTGGTTCTCTTTCGAAGGCAGGTCTGGAAGTTAGCCTGAGAATGCTGTCTATCTCGTCAGCTTTTGAAGAGGGTCTCTGTAACGTGTACCATGTTGGAGGAAGTCACCCTCAACTCAGATCCCTCTCACCCAACTGTTCTTGTCACCTTGGGTCCAATTTATGAGCTCATGACTATTAAGTAATCTTGATTCTCGTGGTTCTGTAACTGTGGCTGCCAAACCGTCTCGTGCTTCTAAACTGTGTTCACGGTGTGGCACGTACTCTTTCTTTTTGGAAGTTAGTGGACTCAAGGCAGGAATATGAATATTATATTTCACTCATCTTCCTTTCTTTCTTTCTGATTCTCTGTATCTTTCTATGAGTCTTTCTCTCTTCCTTCTATCCCATTCTCCTGGTATGTTTTCTTCTTCTTTTTTTTTTTTTTTTACATCTTTATTGGAGTATAATTGCTTTACAATGGTGTGTTCGTTTCTGCTTTATAACCACGTGAATCAGTTATACATATACATACGTTCCCGTATCTCTTCCCTCTTGTGTCTCCCTCCCTCCCAACCTCCCTATGTTTTCTTCTTGATTTATAGCAATGAAATTGGGCGTGTGGACTAAAGAAAAGATTTTCTTTCTTAAGGAGGGGAGCTTGTCTAGTTAAAATTTTGAAGGAAATGTATTTATTTCTAAATATGCACAATGAGTATGTGGTTCATGCCTTTTTTGCCACATTGTTTCCCTCTGTAACTGCATTGTAGTGGGAGATGAAAGATGAAAACCCAGATCGTTAAGAACAGGAATTCAGTAAGAATTTTGTTACCCTCAGATTCAACCTCTCTGGAGTTTGATGGGTATTTTTGTTGGTTTGAGGCTTCTGGAAAAGGTAGTTCAAAATGAATGGTTTTGGTACAACAGAAGCTACGTAACACGTTTCATTTTATTCTCACAACATCCATATAGGGCTGCAGGTACCATTATTACCTTCCTTTTACGTATGAGAGAGACGTCAAGGTGCTTTCCAAGATCACACAGCTGATGAGTGGTGGGTGTAGACGAGGTACTTTGATTCCAGAATCTGTGTCGTTCGCTACTTCCGTATTAGCATGACTGGGGGGTGGAGGTGGGAGGCTAAGGGGTCACTGGAATCTGGAGCTACCTTGAACAGGATAGAGTCGAACTTGAGGTTTTGGAAAGGCAGTCAGACCATCATTTGATCATTTCTCATGTGTGGCATCCTCATCGTCTATTAAGTGCTCCACGAAGCACACCAAGGCTCATCAATGAGCTGAATTGTTTAAAGTTAATTTTTAGTGACCTTGTGCAACTTCTCTACCCTCCACTGTTTCATCAGTAAAAGTGAATCATAATTTTTGTTATCTTTTAAAGGATGTTAGGAGGGTTAATCTGTTACTACCCTTAAAGTATTTTAAAGAAATCAGAGCACATCCGTGTCCACAATAATTATATTAGATTCTTACCCCTTCTGCCTGGTCATCAGTATGCCCTGCATGTTTAGATCATGCTTGGTTAACATGAAGGTTATCGTCTCCCACCCCGACCCCAGTCACTGCCCACGTGTTCATTTCAGGAGAAGAGTAAAACAAGGCAAGGTTCGTTGCTCAAAGTCATTGGTACGTATTACCATTGAGATTTAGTCCCCATGTGGTTTTACACTAAGGATATGCCATTAAGTTGTTATGGGCAGAATGGTCACCACATTCGGCAAGATTCTCTTGCAGCTGCAGAACAGAAAGTACCCGGGAGTTGACTCCTGGCTCAGCCGAGTTTATTTCATTTTCAAATTTGGAAACGAGGTCGGTCCTTTCATATGCTAATGATCTGAGGGTTGTAACTTAATGTTTTTATCTCAAGTTCACTGAATAGGGGTAAAAGATCAATGTTATCACTTAGCCCTCTACCCCCTGCCTGTTAACAGACACATATACACGTACATGTCACACACCTACACACACAAGCACACAGAATGCCAACCAAACAACATTTAAAAAAAAAAAAAACCTGCCTTATTCCAATTCTGTTCTTGGTGAGACATTAATAAGCTTTGGATAACTCAGTTATTTAGCTCAGATCCCTGTGTGTTACTATAAACACTGGTATTTCAGCAGGTTGGCTTTTGGATGAGTGGATGGCCTTTGGGCGGCTATTAGAGAACTGATGCACTGGAGTCCAGTAAAATAAATGAGCCTCATCAGTTCACTTGCAGTCAGCAATTATTAGAGCGCAAGTCCCTGAAGGTGGACGTCTCCATGCTTATATGCTGTGTCGGGTGGAAGAGGTAGATCAGCAAGTAATGTAAACCCCTATCATGTTGGTCTTTAAGAGAAGTATAAATGTGGGAGCTACTGAGATGCAGTGGAGAGTCTCTGCTGGTTGTGGGGGAGAAGGGAACATCTTATGGAGAGGTGGTGTTTTTTTGTTTCTTTTCCATTATAGTTTATTACAAGATATTGAATCTAGTTCCCTGGGCGGTATAGTAGGTCCGTGTTGTTTATCTATTTTGTATATAGTAATTTGTATCTGCTAATCCCAAACTCCTAATTTATCACTCCCTCATCCCTTTCCCCTTTGGTAACCATAAATTTGTTTTCTATGTCTGTGAGTCTGTTTCTGTTTTGTAAATAAGTTCATTTGTATCATTTTTTTAGATTCTATATATAAGTGATATCATATGATATTTGTCTTTCTCTGTCAGACTTACTTCACTTAGTATGATAATCTCTAGGTCCATCCATGTTGCTGCAAATGGCATTGTGCCATTCTTTTATGGTTGAGTAGTATTCCATTGTATATATCCATACCACATCTTCTTTATCCATTCATCTGTCGATGGACATTTAGGTTGCTTCTTTGTCTTGGCTATTGTAAATAATGCTGTTATGATCATTGGGGTGCGTGTATCTTTTCGAATTAGAGTTTTCTCCAGATATATGCCCTGGCGTGGGAATGCTGGATCATATGGTAACTCTCGTTTTTTAAGGAACCTCCATTCTGTTTTCCGTAGTGGCTGCACCAATTTACATTCCCACCAACAGTGCAAGAGGGTTCCCTTTTCTCCACACCCAGAGAGGTGGTATTTTTAATTGATCTCAAGACATGGGTTTTGTCAAGTGTGTGGGCAGCATTTAGACCAGGTGAACAGCATGAGGAAAAGTCAAAGGGCGGGAAAATGCAGGAGCAGTTATGCAGTGTGGCTGGAATACAGAACTTATACATGGGGCAGCAGGGGCCATATGGGAAAAAAGACAGTGTGGTTACCTCATGGGGAGCTTTGAACTTTGGCCTGAGCTCTATGTACTTACTGTACTAACTCCTCAAAGGTATCTGGAGGCAGCTCCCAGGATATTACTTATTCTCAGAAGAGAATTTCAGACAACTTGACTTAAAACATTTTATTCGTGTGTTATTTCTTCACTGTCAAAAGGATGAGAATTTCCCTTTCTGTTTTCCTTCTGGGATTTTTTTGGGCGTATTGTCCTAGTCAGAGAAAAGCACACATGACACACATACAGGCTGTTCTCTCTTTGTACATTTCCAGCCTTCCTTGAAACAGTCATCTTGAGAACTGTCAAATTATCCAGCTATAATCTAAGTGGTGGTGACTGCTTGGTCCCTTTGCACCCAAGAACTTGTATCTAGCAAGCTTCTCTCTTTCAAACATTTGTTAGTTCATTAAAGATGTTATGTTGGAGGTATACTATGATGATGCATCTGAGAAGCAAATGAAAGACCAGGACAAAAGACAAGTTGAATAGTCAAAGATGAGCTACAACCATCAGGGAAAGATAACTATAGCACCTGATTTTGATTGAATAAGTGGTGATCACATTGATTTTGAAGTTGTTGCCAATCTCCTTAACCTTTTTTCATGGATGGAATAAATGAAAGTTATGAAGCATTGATGTAAAAATAATTTTTTGGGGGGGGTCTCTTTTCCTTCCTTCTGTCCTAAGGATCTTCCTTCCCATCTCCCTCTCACCCTCCCTCTCCAGTCTTTTCTTACTGAGCAACTTCCTTGACAGATTGACGTTTGATTGTAAAGGTTTACCTGGATTTAATACAGGTGGTTGTCATGGGTGCAGTCTTTTGCTGCAAGGAGATGGATAGGCCGTCCACTGCCGCCTGCCTCCACAACAAAGCTGTGGCAGAAAGGAACATGGCAGGGTCCATTAGGAAACCTTAAGACACCTTGTCTTCATAATCATCTTCTCAGTTACTTTGTTCAGAGGCTTCCCCAAGGTAATTTTTAGTAAGCATGTACCCATTAGTGAATAATAGAGAATTCATTCACTCATTCATTCATCAAACATGGACTGTCTTTAATGCTAATAGTACAGTTAATGGAATTATTATCTTTCTTTATTTTTCTTTTGCATGTTAAAACTGAAGCAGTTTCTGTTTTGTTTTAAAAATTGTAGATGTTTAAAAATGGTCATAATTCTTACATTAGTGCATATTTTTCTCAGCGGTTTTACTGCTTTATGTACCAACAGGAAAGGGAAAGGATGGAAAAAGCTAAATATCAAAAAAAAAAAAAACCTAAATATCATGATAAAATAGAAAATCTTTGTGTAATATTTTTAACTTTTAAAATATTTTCAAGACTTAACCTCTTTAAAAATGAGTTTTTAAAATGAATTCATCATAAATAGGTCTCGCAGTGCCCTAAGAAAGAAATAATAAAGAGGGAAACTGGAAATAGTTTAAGGTACTTAAAGCATTGGGAAATAAATTCCAGACTTTGAAAGGGAAGTCCACAGGCTATACCAGCCCTTTTACTCTTCCTGACACTTATACTTTCTCCTAGAGGAAGGAAAGGTTAAAAAGTGGGTCTCATTTTTATTTCTCTGCCTGGTGTTTCGGGGAGTGAAATGGTTTCTCTTTTTGAGAGATAAGGGTAACCACAGTTTTAAAAACTGGCTACCCCTTGGATGCATGCGGTCTTGCAAATCCTGTAGCAACTGAAACATCTCCAGATAGATGTA
Organism: Leucopleurus acutus; assembly: GCF_964270905.1. NCBI lineage: Eukaryota > Metazoa > Chordata > Mammalia > Artiodactyla > Delphinidae > Leucopleurus > Leucopleurus acutus. Next base: position 63,679,696 of record NC_139150.1, on the reverse strand, counting down.
AAAATTAATTAATGCCTTACTACCATGTAGGGAATGTGGGCACATGTGGATAAAGCTGACTAAATCCCACAGAGTTTGTGCAGCTCGCCTATTAAACCTCAAATAAATGTAAGAGGAGTGAAAGCCAAGGCCTGCTTTCTGTTGTTTTCCTGCCCAGCTGGTTATTTATAAAAGTTGGACCTGTTTGTTTTTCGGCTCTAAGTGTCCCCTGTCCAGGGAGCCTGAGTCATTCCTGGTCGTGGAGTGGACTCCGGGGCACAGGACGCTGTGCAGGATCTGGGTCGCTGGGACTGACAAACGGATCAGCTGCCCTTGCACGGGAGGCTCCGGAGGCCCCTGGGCCCTGGTGACAAGGCCCAGCACCTCCGTGTCTCCGTGACCTCTACCAGTGAAGTGCCGGCCTCGCTCACTGATACCATTCGCAGGAACCTGAATGACTGGTTAGTCTGGTCAGAAGAAAATAGCACTGACATCATGTGATTCTGGCAAAGTAAACCACATTGGAACTTGGCCTTTGAATACCCAAGGGTCTGGCAGCAATCTCAGGGGTTGGCTGGGAGCCCCATTGAGTTCACTAGTAATCAGTTGACTGCTGAGCTGGACAAGCTGCCCTAGTTTTCCTGACAAGCTCTGTCTAAAAGAATGATGGGCAGTCTGCCATTAGGATTTTTGAGCAGAGTTGCTAAAGATTAACTCTTTAGCTGCTGCCCATATATCATGGCAAGCAATTAGGTACAACTTTGGAGGGAAGGTCCCAGTTCCTCATTCAGTTCTTGCACACAGAATTCCTGTCTTGCACAACAAACACCTATAGGCAAGGAGGAGCTCTGTAAAGCCCCTTATGTGTATGTTTCAAAGGAATGCCAAGTGGATGAGTTTTCCTTGAAGTTTCTAGTTTGTTCTTTTTAAACAAAATTCCATCATTTTTAATTATGCAGGAAGTCAGATTTGCATCTCAGCCATCCCTTGGGAATAGATGTTACCTAAGAGAAGCCTTTGAAAAACTATGAACGTTTAATGTTTATTTAGTATGATCGATGTATCCATGCATGTTCTTTCCAATAAAACTTGATAATTCAGAGTATTCTAGAAGAAAGGAAGTATTTGCAGTCAGTGTGTCCTAGTCCAAAGAGACCCCTTTTGGGGGATAAACCTGACTTCTCAAGGTGCTTATCTGCTTATCTTTCTCTGGGAAAGGTGATGCGTTAGTATCTTTTATTCCTTTTCTCACAAAGGTAAATTAAAATACAATTGATAGAGTTAAACAGGTTGATCAAATAATTCTATATGTTGTTCTCCCAGTGATGAATTTGGTATGTTTAATCTTGCTTTATACTGGTATTTCCCCTAAGGCACACTGTTTTCTGCAGATATGGTGACGGTCTCTCTTAGCCACCAAAGTTCTGTGACGGGACTTCAATACTCCCTTATATAGTCAGATGGCAGCAGTGGTGGCCCTATCGTGGGAGTGCAGTTCCAGTGATACATTGTGTGTCTTGGTCCACATTTGGGAGTTTTAATGGCAAAAGCTGAGGTTCTGGACTTCTTTCTTCCTCTTGGGTCCAGGCTTTCATTCTGACTCCACTCTGATCTTTTCTTCCAGAGAGCCATACTTGAGGAATGGTACAATGCCTCTCTCATGTTGAGGAGGTTTGTGACATTAGCCATCAGAGAATTTATATAAAGGGAACGGAAAGCTAACATATGCTCAGATGTTGTTTAATGAACTCTTCCTGGCCCCCACACCTCTTGTCTCCCTTCCCCCAGCACAATATCGCTCCATAGGCCATAGCCTCAAAAGAACCGTCCTCCACGGCAGAGCTAAACATTGAGAGTGATAGCCTCTCAGGTGCGTAGTTAACGGAACGTTTTAGTGAGTTTTTGATTTGGCTTGTCACCCTAAGACTTATCAAGAGAAGATGAAAGCGACTCAGGGGTTTTGAATAAGGGTTTACAGATAGGTGACACCTTTGAGTGCGTTTGTTCCTACCGGGTGTGGTTTGGGGGGTGAGCCAGTGGAAATACCCACAAGACTTTGACATTCCTGATGCTATTCCTTCACGGTCCAGGGATGCGTCTGTCTAGCCCTTTGCGTGGGGACAGAATCACCACTGTTGCCAGGCCCTCATTTACCCCAAGAATGGACTTGGGGGTGGTGAAGGAGTGGTCCAGAGATGTAGGTTACCCTTCCTCCTTCCTTTCTTCTCCCACCTCCCTCTCTTTTCCCTCTCCTTTGTTTTTTAAACATTACTTACCTTAGCATCTGCTTTCACCAGGCAATACACAGTGAAGAGCAAAGCAGTGCTTGCCCAGCACTCAGGGAGTTGCTAGTCTAGTGGGAGACAAAGATGTCTCTAATCAGATGCTCACAAAACTAAACACAGAATGAAGAATTACGGTCAATAGTTTGATGGAGAGGCAAATGATGACAGAACGACACAAAGCAAGGGGATCTTATTGTATACCAGTGAAATTTCTGGGTAATACCATTTCTTGGTAATACTTAAGAAAATCAAGAAGTTAGATCTGAGGTTGAATATCAGCTCCACAACTTACTATTTCAACTTGATCAGTAGACTTAAGCTCTTTGAGTCTTAAATTTCCTTATCAGTAAAGTGAGGATAATAATATCTACTCCCCAGAGTAGATATTGTACGTGATTGGAAATACTAACTTTGAAACATTTGGTTGACACAGTGAGAATTTAACAAAATTATCTGTTATTATTAATGCTATAGTTCAGTGAACTAAATTAAAGATATCCTATGGGTTTTTTCCCCTGTCATTAAAATGCCACTGACAGCCTAGTTTAGTGCATACCCATGGTTTCCAGAACCTGTCTACTGAAACGTTATGAGAAATTAACCAATGTCTCAGGCTGTCTTGACACTAACATGGACATTCCCGTAGTTTCATCCACTAATTTAACTTAACATTTTTAGGTATGTAATAACCCATTGACATTCCCTGAAAAATGCTGTCTGTAGCTTTGTCTCTCTTTCCTAACTTTTCTCTCTGTTTACTTCCAGGGGTCCTTTTGGTCACTGAAAAGTGTCAGATTCTTGCTGGCGTTCAGGTTGTATATTAATTGTAAGTGTCAGGAACTGAAGTCGTACAAGCTGAAGCAAGAAAGGGAATTTACTGCCTGATGTTCACTGAAAAGTTCAGTGCATCCTCAGGTGTAGCTTGATTCAGGTCCTCTGAAGATGTAACTAGGAAGGTTCTCTGACTCCCTTCCGACGCTCTTGTCTTGGTTACCTTCCTTCTTGGGCAGGCTCCCGCTTCATGGTGGAGAGCTGCACGTTTACCTTCCATCAGCTGAGCACCTCCAGTGGGAAGGAAAGTGATCCCTTCTCAACAGTTCCAGCAAAAGTTCCTGGGCTGGCTCTCATCCAGCCCCCTGAGCCAGTCACTGAATTGGTACAGCATTGTCATTGGCAAGGCCCACTCGCCTGCCTGCTCTTGGAGCTAGGGGGATGAAGACAGGACACCTAAGGGACATGATCGCAGACGGGGGGTGGGTGAGTGGCCCCCGGAGGAAAATTATTGATATTACTACCAGGAAGTCGTAAATGGTGTACAGTCAACACCCAAACCAAACAAACAAATAGGCAGAAATCCCACTATAGATAAGAAGAGGTAAATCACCTATTCTTGCTTTCAGTTTAGGTGGGAGTGAAATTGTTGATGAGGTGACAGCGAGGCTTGGTACCACCTAAGTATTGTCTTGACTCTGTGTCAGGCAGCGGGCTGTATCCTTCTGTATCTTACTTCTGATATTCACAATAACCCTACGAGGTAAGTAGTAAAATCCTCCTTTAATAAACTAGGAAACTGACATCTAGTGGGACTGTATAACTGGTTTGAAGCTAAACAGCTAGTCAGTGGTGGAGGCAGGCTTCAGCCCCCATCTTTCCTACTCCAAAGCCCATGCTTTGGAGACGTCAGATCCCCGATTGTCATGTTGCCCTGCAACAGTGCCCAGGCCGTGTCAGGTAGCCCTCCGGGCCTGAGGCAGTGCAGAGCCGTGCCACTTATGCCTAGATTACTGGCACATTTTTCTGTGGACGTAGAGTAGGCTTCTCTTCCAGGGCAAGGTTTTGAAAGCCAGGACTTTAGAATTCTGTTCCAGTATGGGCACGGGCTCTCACTGGATTATTGGATGACTCATGGAAGGCCTCACACCCTTAGTCTCCTCTGTCTGTAAATTGGTGACAAAACTGTTACTGTTGGGAGATTAATTGGTCTGCTTGAAAAGTTATATATACTGAGCATCACACCAGACATTTGAAAAATCAGTCCCGCCATTTAATCCTGGATTGCTCAAGTTCTCTTGACTAGGGTGTGTGTCTTAGGTCCTGCTGCCGTAACAAAATACCAGAGCTTGAGTGGCTTAAACAACAGATACTTATTTTCTCACAGTCCTGGAGACTGGAAGTCAGAGATCAGGGTGCCTGTATGGTCGGGTTCTGGTGAGAGCTCCCTGCCTGGCTTGCAGGTGGCCGCCTTCTTGCTGTGTCCTCATGTGTCAGAGGGTGAGAGCTAGCTCTCTAGGGTCTCCTCTTAAAAGAACACTAATCCTGTCATATCAGGGCCCCACCCGTATGATGCCATTTAACCTTAATTACCTCCATAAAGGCCCTGTCTTGATATATAGCCACATCAGAGTTTAGGGCTTTAACATATGAATTTGGGGGAGACCCAGTTCAGTCCATGGCAGTAGGATATTAGTGGTTTTACATGAACCACACATCTGCATTGCTGTGTCCCTCTAACCCTTTACATCTGTTAACGGCACTGAATAAGAGGGCTTGGTATGGGATATTTCCTTTTTTTTTGGCCACGCCAGGCAGCATGCGGGGCCCCCTACAGTGGAAGCATGGAGTCTTAACCATTGGACTGCCAGGGAAGTCCCTAGGGTATTTCCTGATACTTATTTGTTAATTTTGGGGCAAGGTGATTTTCAATTACTCATTGAAGTTCCCGGTTAGAGCAACAGATTTCAGAAAATGATGTGACAAACATGTGGGTATTCACTCTACAAATCCAGATGTGAGATGTGTAGAAAGAGAGGTATTAACAAAGCGTCTGAAAACTCAGAGGAAGAAATAATCCAGGGTCAGCTGGGCAGGGAAGGCTTCAGAAAAGTGAATCTTGGTATCACAGGATAAATGGGATTTCACAAGATATAGGGCAGAGAGGCCTATCTGATGGCTGGGACACAGTCCTATATGATAGAACTTGCTGTACCCAAGGAAGGGGGTATGGAGACCAGTGGAAGCTGTCTCCCAGCTAATTGAATCAGAATTTGGAGTCCCTCAGTTACCTGCCCATCTGGATTTTATTCTAGAGTGGAAAGCCCTGGAAGGCCTTATGGAAAAGGGGAAGTATCATAGTTAGACCTGGGCTTTGGCCAGGCACAGTCTTAAAATATAGAGAGCCTAAAGTTGGAGGTCTAGCACATGCTGTTCCTGCCACGTAGAATGCCTTTCCCTCTCTTTGTGTACCCACCAAACTCCCATTCACCCTCAAAACATTGTTCTGGAGCAGTGTCCACGCTAAAGGTGTTCCTGACCTGTCCAAATAGAATAGTCTCTCCCTCTTGTGCCCTCCTTCTATAGTTTATGTGGGTCTATTATTGCTTGTATAACATCATAGTATAATTATGTGTTTACAAATCTCTCCCACTACTTGACACAAAGAACCTTGACAGAAGGGCTTGCATGGTTTTTCTTTTTTCCTGTTTTGTTCTGTTCTGTTCTATTTTGCATTCAAAGTGGACAGTGCTTGGCACATCGTTGGTGCTCTATTCATATTTGTTGAACACAACAACCAAGCTGCACTAGGGCTACTGTGAAAATCAGGAGAGAAGCAAGGACATGGAAAAGGCTGCATTGGTAGGACTAGAAAGGGGGGACACGCTATGGGTATAGGAAGAGGAATTGGGGATGACCCTGAGGTTTCTAACTTGGTCATCTTGGTAAATGTCAGTTCCCTCAACAGAGACAAGGAGCATGAAAGATGCAAAATTTGGAGGTGAGAGAATGAGTTTGGTTTTTTGGTTACTTAGGAACATTCCAAGTGGTGATGTCTGGTAGACAAATGAAAATACAGCTTTGTTGTTATCTCAGACCTTTGAAGCCAAGGGTTTGATTGCCACTGCAGAGGGTGAGAAAGTGGGCCAAGGATGTAGCTTTGGGGAATGCTGACTTTTAAGGAAATGGTAGAAGCACTGGGATTAACAAAGGAGAATGGAAGTAGAAGTCCCAGAAGTAGGAGGAGAATCAGGACAGCTCAATGTCATAGAATCAAAGAGATGAGAGAAGGGGCACATGTTAGACCTGTCTGGCCAGTGAGTTTTATCATGAATTCTTTAATAGTAAGAAGAACAATAGTAACAAGAATAATAATAACAGTACTTAGTGTTTGCTCAGTGCTTGCTATGTTCCAGGTATTTTGCTAAATGCTTTTCCTGCATCTCATTTAATTCAAACCTTAAGCCTGTTATCCTTAAAGCAGACTTGCAAATTCAAACTGAGAGGTTGGATAATTTATCCAAGGCCAAACAGCTGAGCATTGGAACTAGGCATGCTTTGCGAACTTACAAATACCGCAGAGCATACTAAGCAGTTATTTGATTTTACTTTCTGGAGGGAGGAATTCTGCAGGAGAGTATAGAGATTAAAGTTTTTTGCAAAACTTAACTGTATATGGAATCTAAGGAAAAAAAAGGTCACGAAGAACCTAGGGGCAAGACGGGAATAAAGACACAGACTTACTAGAGAATGGACTTGAGGATATGGGGAGGGGGAAGGGGAAGCTGTGGCAAAGTGTGAGAGTGGCATGGACATATATACACTACCAAACGTAAAATAGATAGCTAGTGGGAAGCAGCCACATGGCACAGGGAGATCAGCTCGGTGCTTTGTGACCACCTAGAGGGCTGGGATAGGGAGGGTGGGAGGGACAGAGACGCAAGAGGGAAGAGATATGGGAACATATGTATATGTATAACTGATTCACTTTGTTATAAAGCAGAAACTAACACACCATTGTAAAGGAATTATACTCCAATAAAGATGTTAAAAACAAACAAACAAAGAAAGAAACAAACTTAACTGTAGTCATCCCCGTTAACTCAAAAGACATGTAATTCTTTCTCTCTTACTTGGGTGAGAGGATAAGTGGATGATTTACATTTTTTTGAACTTCTATCATTTAAATCAGCTGATTGAAAATATATCCATCCAACTGCACTAGTATATGGTATATATATATATATATATATATATGTATACACACACACACACGTACATATTTTGAAGTATAGTTGATTTACAATGTTGTGTTAGTTTCAGGTGTACAACAAAGTGATGCAGTTATACATATGTGGTATATATTTTAACTTTGTTTTCTGTTGTAAGGTCATTTAAAAATAACCCTTTTCTACCATTTCCCCTACAACCTGACTTTTTATATAGTAAAGGGCATTGTTTAACTGGAAAGAGAAACCTGGATATTTCTAGCAGTTATGTGGTTTAGTGATTTCATGTTGCGTTGTATGCTTAAGACACGTACACAGTAGTAATTCCTGAAAATATTGGCTCATAATTGCTGCACTCTTATTGATGTATTTTCATATATAATTCAGGAAAGAAAAATTATTGCATGTGATAGATTAGTATTACCACATAAAAGTACTGATTTGTGTATCCTATTTTAGTGCATTGCTAGTTCTCAAGAGATATCTATACAGTAATTTCTAAGAAACCAGACAGTTTAATTTTGCTATTGGTGTCAGGTTAAAGCATTGGTGTATGTTTGCAGCTGTAGCTGTGGCTTCATCTGGTCCTTGTGCAGGACACCTTTGAGCAGCAAGGATTCTGTTCTGGGCTCACCCAGACAATTACTCTCACCCGAGCCTTAGCACTTGTGGTTTCCTGGCCTTTGAGTGGGTGAGTATCTCCAGCTTTCAGGCCATCTGAGGTTAGGTTGAGATTTCTCAGAAAGAACTGTTAGAAGGAGTATGGTAAGGGAAATGAGGGACAATACGATACCATATAAAGAAATGGATGAACACAAGTTTGTTCATTTGTTTGACTTTTGAACCTTAATTAGGTGAATCTAACCATAGATTGATTTTCTGGCTGCACTTGAAGACTCATTTATGTCCAGTTTATCTTCCCTCAAAAAAAAAAGCAACAAAAGGAAAGCCTACCCTTAATCTAGATCCTGGAAGGGGTCAGGAATTGGGGTAGAGAAGGAAGGTCAAGACAGCTGTGATTGCTGTTTTTTATCCACCTGGTGGCTTCTCTTTCTGAGTTACATTTGTTTTGGAGTCACATGCCAGATTCTGCACTTTCAAGCACCTTATAATGCAGAATATGATCTTTTTTTAAAAGGTAAGGTAAATAGTTTCTACTGCTCTTTCCAATCGTTGGCTATCCTCACTCTGTTAGAAGTCAGAAAACCTCTTGGAATTTTCATCACGTGATTGGTTTTCATAGTTTCTGTGTCTATAGAGAGAGAAAGAATGAGATTTAAGTTTTTAAACTGTAGACTTGATGACTAAAATATTCGCAAACTTGGTTAAATCCGTGATCTCTTTATGTAAGTACTGGATTTCTTTCAAGGTGCTGTCTTCTTACCAACATACTGTGCAAATAACTGCAGTTTAATATAGAGATAACTTGATGTGGTTAGATTTGGTAAACCCTCTTATCTTTCCAACATGCATCGTTTATTTAAAATGCATAGGCATATGTTCAGAACAAAGTTATTTTCAGTGCATATATATTCATTAGCCTGTGTGTGAAAGAACATTTCAAATAACAACCATCTTGATACTTGGTTTTCTTTCAAAACTTTCTTCCCTCTCCACCTTGGTTTAATTGAACCCTAGGCCTGAACTCGTGAACGCATTCCCATGGAGCCAGGATACATTCGAATGTCTCGGACTGATACAAAATTGCTTTGTTGATCATATACCCATGCATGATAAGATATGCATAAGAAGAAATCTGGTACAGAAGTATAAATAATACTTATCTTTAAGCCAGCATCTGTCATCTGCTTCAGCAGACAGTGCTTGCTTTCTTCCTAGCACAAAAAGGGCTGAAAGATTTATGGAGTAGCTTTGTTTGTGCTCCATGATGCTTAATCAATTTTTATTAAATTCTAAATTAAAACTTGGCTTTCACTACATCTCTGACGTAGAGCACAAGGGGAGAGATCATGGTGCCCTGAAAAGGTTAGGCATGGGTGATCTGAATCCTCGATCTATTTCTTCCTGCAGGACTTTTCTTAATAACTTTTATAAGTCTGACCACATCCTTGTAGGCTTGAGTAGAAAAAGATAAATACAACACAAACTTTAGACTTTTAAGACTTCTAGAGAGAGGGGGGATTTGTAGGTTGTTTTTAGTACTCTCATGCATGTTCTAATATCTGAGAAAAGAACACATAAATTATTTCAATGTGCAGGTAATGTGCTTACTTTGCATGTAGAATGGTTTGATAAGTGAAGACTCACTAGTTATGCTTACTGAGAATTCTTCAAGTTTTTGGTAATCGAGGCTTAACATGTTAAGCATCTGATGGAGACCTGGGCTTTGCAGCCTTTTTCTGCCTAGTTTACCTTGTAAGTTCTACATTTGCAATTTTCTGGTCTTTTCATACAGATGCTTTTGTTGAATATCAGCATATGGTAGGAGGCCCACTCAGAGAAGCCAGTTTATAGATGACCATCTTATTATCTCTGTAACCTTATGTATATAGGAAACCTAGATTCATGAGTCAAATTGAATTTTTCTTTTTCAGGTAAAAGTCAAAAAAATTATACCTGTGATTGGTTTTCTTACATTCTGTATCTGTAAGGAGAGGAAGAACGAGATTTAATGAAAAATTTAGTTTTCTGTTAAATACTGATATTTCTGGTTGTGAATTTGCTTTTTCTTACATCTGGTATATACCAGACTAACCTGTACATATTATTCCTTTGGAAACATATTTGTGAGCCCTGATCCAAAAGTAGTTTATGTATCTACATTTCAAAGTATAAAGTTTCTTGAAGAGAAGGGGGTAGGGGTGGACAACCGTGAAATTTGTTAATGATTGTTTATTTTCTAGGAAATATGGCAAGCTGTAAACTTAAGATCAGAATATCTGTGTTTTTGAATTATTTAATATGCTAGGAGAACAGTGAATTAAAGAAAAATTTGGAAGCCAGTCCCACCGTGCCCAAAGAATATTAATAATTCATGCAGCTCTTCCTCTCCCATCACTTATCTTTTCATTGCCACATTTGTACTTTTGTCTTATACATTGCCATGTTTTTCGTTATAAATGCCAAGTGTAGATGTAGATGCCCATATTGACATATTCTGCTTATCGACTTACTACCTAAGTCTTGACATTTCCCTAGCCTTGGTATTGCCTGGTATGCCATGCATATATAGCTAGGGTTGCAGTCTTTGATGATCTGGAATTATTCAAAAGCTCTGCCTGGAATGGTTAAATGGAAGGTTACTTCTGAATACATTTGCTCCTCACTTGCCTACAATATATTTGGTGCCTGAGTGTATTCTTACCATATGCCTTCTTTCTCAGCTGCTGTGATTCAGAAAGACCCTTTGGAATTACTGTGAGAGTAGGGAAGAAACCCTGGATTACCAAAAATTAAGACAGCCCAGCTCAACTTGATATGCAAATTAGCTTTGAGGATGCAGTGTAGTTGGTCCTGGCTTCCTAACCTTAGCACTGCATCTTATACTGTCACTTGCCAGTGCTACCACATTGTGATACTTAGAGCCTGTATAGCTAGAGAGGTTGTCTGCTTTTTGTGTTTCTGTGGAGTAATTTTGAGTAGATGAACTGAGGCGTGGGAGAGATTGCCAAATGAGGTAGTGATGATGGCTAAAGAGACTTGGACTTAGGGAGTGCTTTCTGGCAGAAGTTCAGCTCAGACAGTATCGTGTTTTTGACCATGGTACTTTAGACACTCTGCCAAGTGTTTGTAACGAGATAGGGCTGTTACTATACTTTGCTTTTAACTTTACTTTTGCATACAGTACGCCATTCTTGTTTTATAAACTGTGTCGCATACTTTTTGTACCTCTATAAACAAGTGAAGCTGTTGAGTTTTTGGATAAAGTTTGAAGCAGTCTTGTGTTGCTTCCTCTTTGCTTTATGCTCCAAGTTGAGAGCTGAATAGTGAGATCTTTTTTCACACCATTTATAATGCGATGCACATTTTGAAGGCAATTTAAATTCTTTTGGCTCCCCAGCCATATGCTTCAAAATGGAAGCATTATACATGTATGGATAGGGGAATAGGTAGGAAATTGGAGTGTAAAGATATATGGCTGGGTATGTAGTAGGGTAATACTATCCAGAGAGAAAGAGAGAGAGAGAAGGGAGGGGGGCATGTTTCACTCTCTAGGAATTTTTCCAAACTTTAGGCCCAATTTTGCTGAAGCAAATAATATTACACAAGAAGTTTAAAATGTTTCCACAGGCTATACAAGAACCTTTATCCATGTAATTTATATGTCTAATGAGATTTTGGAACTTTACCGGTGTATTATTTGAGAAATTGGCAATATAGTCAAGAGGAATGAACTTTAAGGTATAATTTTTAATGGAAGGACAAAAACTAATATAAGCTAAGACTATAGTCCTGTTTCATGATTACATTTTTCCTTTTTTTCTTTTTTTTGGGGATTTTATTTTTCTCCATTCTCACCTTTGCCCCTCAGTTTTTCTCAGTTTATTTCCACATTGGAAAAGTGAAGTGTAATATTCTCCTTAACACAGAAACCCTTTCACTCTGTCTCTCTGGAGACTCTTTTTATTGTTTTCATAATCCATTCTGCCTGACTAGAAAACACCAGATTTCTCCAATGTTATGAAAATAATTTTTACTTTGCTTAGATGGAAAGATCCTGTTTCTGAACTTTCTCGGTATAATCATGTAAGTTTCTTGTGGTTACGTCACACTGATCACAAGTATATCGTTATATATAAATTAATTTGGCTGGTCTGTGGATTGATATGCTTATAATATATTTATGTTAGACCAGGGGCCCCTTTCTCATTCTCGTTTAAACCTTGCTTCCTCATCTTATTTTCTTTCCCTTTTCCATCATAGATCATAAGTGACTTCTAATATTAGATCAGATACAGTACATAGTTCCTTCTATAACTTTCATCAGAAATAGGAGTGCTGTGTCAATCCAGGTGTTACTATAATGTACTTTTTCCTGAAGAAAATAGCCTGTAGGTTAAGTATACCTCTGAAGCTTTTTTTATTTAGAATAATATTCCTAAAATACACACACACACACACACACACACACACACACACACACTGTTTTCTCCTTTGCTTACTTTACACTTACAATTTATATATTGTTTTCTTTGCAACCGTTCTATAAAAAATAGTTTTCAAAGTTAAATTACTGTTCTAACATTTTGAAAGTAAAATACCACAAATCTTTTGGGTTAAATCATGGGGAATCGTTTTGTTCTTTACAACAGATTTCTTAATTTTCATTCTTAGATCCCTATGTCATGGGATACATTATTGGCCACTTTTATAGAATACAAATTTCTTTTAAACTTCATGGTCTAACATAACAGCCTTTAAATAATTACCATGTGGTGTACTTTCACCATCAGTTGACTTTATGTTGTTTAGGAAACACATGGGAGAGCTGGGAATTAGGAAACAAAAGAGAGAGAGAAAGAAAAAAACAAGAAGGACCTGAATTTCGGTCATTCATTCATTTATTTTTGAGAAGGGGTGGAAAAGCCCACAGATTCGTATCTCAGTAGGGTGAAGTTGTGTTACTGTTTATCTGTACCTTTTTCCCCCTGTGGCAAGAGACGTGAAGAATAGACACTCACTCCCAAAGACACCAAGTTCCAAAGCACTGACTCATGAGCCCACAATGAAATCCTAGGATGCAGCCATTTCCTACCTTTGTTTGGAAATGAACTGATTGGACCAGGCGGATGTAAGCCCTCAGCTGCAGAGCTTTACAGAAGGAAATGCTTTGGGTCTCTCTTAGGTACTGGATGCTGTTGAGCCACTTCTTTGTATTTGATGGGATCAGCCAGCGTGAAAATGTTTCCTAGCATGTAAAAAATTCAGACCAGGGCCATTCTGTGTGTTTGTGCTTATATAGTCTCCACCTGATGGCAGAGAGAAGCATCCCCCTCCTTTTCATGCAGTGCATTTTAATCATGAGTTTATGTATCAAACTCATCACCCTGGTTCTTTCTCTCTAGCTTAGTCTCACTTGTTTGCAGTCTCCCCATCTCATGGTGACTTCCTGGGGCTGTAAGCCCTGGCCCCTGCCTCCCTCTCCTGCCCAGGTCACACTCCCCCTGCTCTCTTAGCATCCGCAGCGCTGGCCTTCTCGCCACTCCTCCAGCACTTTGCTCTCCCTGTTCTTGCTGCTGGGTAAGCCTTTCTCCCCAGATCATTGCAGGGCTTGTCCCCTCACCTCATTCAGAGGTATGCTCAGAGAGGCCTTCTCCCACCACTCCATCCATTGCTCCCTCCTCCAAGCCTCTTTTCCCTTACTCTGCTTGACTGTTCACCCTATAGCTCCCTGGCATATTTTATATTCACCTGTTTCCTGGTTTACTGCTTCTCACCCCCACCAGCTGTTAGCCTCATGTGGGTTGGAACTTCCATCATTTAGCACTCTTTTGCCTGGGCCTAGAACATAATAGAACATAGGTATAGTACCTAGCACAATGCAGAACCTGGCAGATTCACAATAATGCCTGTTGAATGAACAACGTAGACCTGATAGAGATGGCGCTTACCTCTTCTACTGGGCCGTTTGACCAGTTATATAGCTTCTGGGTGCCTTGGCTTTCCCATTGGATGAGTGGGGACAACATTTTGCATACCTCAGAGGCATCATGGGAAGTTGAAGAATGGTAAGTGAGCTTTAATCATGAGGAATAAAAGATCAAACATGAATTTTCTTTTATGAAACGGAGCTCTGAAATAATGAAAAGGGTCTGTGCCCGATGGGCAGGGATATATCTTAGATACTCAGGGTTTTCCGCGTATGTGCTGTTCCTGGACACTTTTGCGGTGATATTGCTTGTAATGAGCCTCTGAGGATAGACGAGGAGAGAGCGAAGGATAAGCTTAAGGATAAACTTAAATTTGAAGGATAATTTGGCGGCTGTAGTAAAGCAAGCGAATGAGATAAATGAAAGAAGTTGGCTCTAAAGAGAGCATTTGAAATTCTAGCTTATTGTCGTATTTACCACCTTCAATTCTCAGACCTGCTAGTTTTCAGTCAGTAGCCTTTCTGGGATTGTCTGAAGTGTGATTTTACCTTGAATGTATCAGAGCTGGAAATAATTGTTTATGTTTATGCAGTTCATAATTTTGCAGTTTAGTTTGTGTGGGTTAGTGGCCCTACTGTTCAACTGGATGGCAAATCTGTGCTAGGAGGATACCATATGTACAAGTATTTTCTTAAATAATGTTGGCGTTTGCCACTGGTGTTAGGGGAAGAAGGGAAAAAAATGAGAGTAATTCTGGAAGCCCTCCAGTAAGGGGTTAGGAAAGAACTTAGGGACAAATGCTCCTACTTGGAACACAACACCAAATAGTGGTTTTTTTGTGTTTTTTTTTTTTTTTTTAAGAGAAGCCAAAATTAAACACAGTAGAGTTTACTGTTTGCTAATCAGCATGTGTTTACTTTCTCTTCCAAAACTGAAGTTGCCAACCAATACATTTCCTACCCAGCGCTTGAATCTGTCCAAATAAACATGGGAAGTAGTAAAACAATGACACCACATGAAAAATATATCCTCATTCATTAAATAGAATCCAAAAAATTCTCTGGAATTTAATTCTAGCGATGAAGTGAGAATTGTTTGGTCTACTAAGAGAGGATAGTGACTTCCTGCCTCGGTTAATCCAGCCGAGAAGAATGTGTTTTTAAGTTTCCATACAACTCTACATACATTGGCCTAAACCTGGAGAAACATAAATGGACTATTTCATGTAAACCCCTCACCCACATTCCTGGAGGATGAGGGCATTTTGGGTATAACATAGTTTTATGATAATTGCGAGCATAAGCAGCTTGTAGAATTCAAATAATCAATTTTAATTTCTGTCTCCATCACTAACGATTACTGACAAGGAAGTTCTCAAGATGAAATTATGGAGTCTTCCTCTGGAGACTGCAAACATAAGGAAAAAGAGAAGTTGTAAAGAGATGGTTTTATTTTGTGGTCAGTCAGTTTTGGAAAATAAATTCAAAAGCAGTAGCTACAATCAACAGTACAGAGGACCTTACATTCATAAGGATACCAGTTTACTTTAGCTGTTAGTGAGCAGTTCCATGTAGAATTGTTATCTATAATGTATATGTATATCTTTGTGAAGAAGCTTTGTTGTAGGGATGCAAGATGGAGGTAGAGTGATTACTACGGTATTACTTTTATGGTTTAAATTTGCGTTTAAAAAATACCCAGTGTAGTCTACATACTAGAGGCCAGACACCCACGGAGCTGACTCCTCTCTTCTATCAAAACCTGCTTTGGGGAAATTAGTCATTTACTCTTTAATTTGAGTTTAAATAAATGCATTGAGCTTTCAGTAGTAATTACATTAAAAACTCTATGAGTATTGTAGAGTTAAGTAGTTCAAGTTCAAGCCTTGGGGAGAAGCGGTGCAGTCTAGTAGGGACAGGCATTCTTTTTGACAGAACCCTTCCTGCAGAGGTGACTGATTCTTTCTCCTTGGGCAAATAAAGCCAGCCCCTTGATCTTTACTATCAGGCAGGTCCCAGGGATGCTTCCGGTGAGCAGCAAAACAAAAGGTAGTCGGTTCTTTGAAGGTGATTTAGCATCTAATTGTTATTCAACATTACATTTTAAGTCATTCTAGCTATTGCAGTACAACAGTGCTTTTTTTTTTTTTAATAAGAAATTAATTATCTGAACAAATTTACTTCTTGGATTTAGTTTGGTAAATGGCATATAACCAAATAATGGTTTTGAGTAAAACTGACATCACAGCACATGAAAACCCAGAGGGGTCTTTTAGGATGAGATAGCATATGTCAAAGTCATCAACTAACAGCTGTATAAATATTGGTTGTTGCCCTTGTTATCTAATCATTTACAGATAAGGAACCTGAGGCCTTTGGCACTAAAAGAATCACCTAGGCTAGGTAAGGAGCAGTCCAGAAGAACTGAGTTCCTAAATACAGAACGGATTCTACTCCATCAGGCTGCCTCCCAAGTTTTAAATGGTATCCCATGAACACCAGATCTTTTTTTTTTTTTTAACTTTTCCGAGCTTGAATTTAAAGAAATAAAATGTAGAGACTTAGTGATTATTTCCTAAAAAACTAGTGTCAACAGCTGCTTTCAACGTTCAACACATACCTTAGTATATATCAGTCAAGCTGTATAAGAAAGTTATTTGTTCTGTGTAACTTTTCATCTGACAATCATATATATTGATATGCACATAGATTTACATACCTATGTACTTCCTGGTGTTAGAGAATGAATATATTGTACATGGGAGCATTCTGTGTATCCTTTAAATTGAAGAAGAAAGTGGAAAGCTTTTAGAATAGTCATAGAGTGCATTCAGCCAGCCACTCAGTAGTAGTACGGATAGTGGAAATGCAAAGATGAAGAAGACTGACACAGTTCTTGGCTTTATGGAAATTAGTACCTCAAGTAACTGTAGGGTATGGATATAGGGGGACAGTCAGTCAAGTCTGATGAAAGTATGGGGAAAGTTATGGTGTTGAAATATAGAATCTTACGGGGACAGAAAAGAGACAGACACATACACCAGATCAGTGAAGGCGGCCAGAATAAAAGTTAACCAGGGGTGCTTGCTTTGGCAGCACATATACTAAAAAAATAGGAACGATACAGAGAGGATTAGCATTGCCCCTGCGCAAGGATGACATGCAAATTCGTAAAGCATCCACATTTTTATATGACCCAGCAATCCCACTACTGGGCATATACCCTGAGAAAACCATAATTCAAAAAGAGTCATGTATCACAGTGTTCATTGCAGCACTATTTGCAATAGCCAGGACATGGAAGCAACCTAGTGTCCATCGACAGACGAATGGATAAAGAAGATGTGGCACATATATACAAGGGAATATTACTCAGCCATAAAAAGAGATGAAATTGAGTTATTTGTAGTGAGGTGGATGGACCTAGAGACTGTCGTACAGAGTGAAGTAAGTCAGAAAGAGAAAATCAAATACTGTATGCTAACACATATATATGGAATTAAAAAAAATGGTTCTGAAGAACCTAGGGGCAGGACAGGAATAAAGACACAGACGTAGACAATGGACTTGAGGACACGGGGAGGGGGAAGGGTAAGCTGGGATGAAGTGAGAGAGTGGCATGGACATATATACACTACCAAACGTAAAATAGATAGCTAGTGGGAAGCAGCTGCATAGCACAGGGAGATCAGCTCGGTGCTTTGTGACCACCTAGAGGGGTGGGATAGGGAGGGCGGGAGGGAGACGCAAGAGGGAGGAGATATAGGGATATATGTATATGTATAGCTGATTCATACTGTTATAAAGCAGAAACTAACACACCATTGTAAAGGAATTATACTCCAATAAAGATGTTAAAAAAAGAAAAAAAACAAAAGTTAACCAGGGGAAGGGCAGTGGTATTCCAGGAAGAGGAAACAGCATGTATGAAGACTCAGAGAGAGCTCAGGATTGGAAAGAAGGTCAGTAAAGGTAAAGCTTCAATAGGCAAATCTGCAAAAACATTGTTTTAGGAATTTCTCAAAAGAATCAGTCTGCCAGTCTTCCTTATAAGTTTCCATTGGAGGCTCTTACACTATACATGAGGTTGTTTTTTCTGACACAGTATTTGTTCTTTATATTGATTTTCAAGCATCTAATATTCTCCGTAATGTCCTATTTGAGTAAAATTATCATTATCATCTATAGACATATATTTCTTAAGCTCCTACCAGTTGTGAAGGCCTGCATACTAAGACTGCCGCTTCTGAACCCCGAGTATAGTAAAGGATTTAAAGTTGAAAATATTAGGTTGTTCTTGGTCTGTTCAGAGAAACCAAGTGTACATCCTTGAAGCTACTTTTTTCCCTACAATTCTTTGATCCGGTGATTTCACCTTATTATTCCTATTCTAATTCCCTTGGTTCAGTTTCTTAAAAATGTATTTTGAAATATTTAAGACATACAAAAATAGAAATGTTTCAACAAACTCTTGCATGCATCACCCAGTTTAAGAAATAAAATTTTGTTTAAATTTATTTGAATAAGATTTAAAATAATTAAATAAAAAATTTAAATGAATGTATGAATAAAGAAACAAAAATTTAAAAATAGATTAATAATATCCCTGCATGCCTCTTCTCCCCAGTCTCATTCCTTCTTATCCTGCTACATCAAGCGGTAGCTTCTCTCTTACATGTTGCAGTTAATGGGTTCTTGTTCCCAGTACTTTTATTGCATGTACTTTTCTGGCACGTGCATTTTGTAATGTTTCTGATGCTGAGAACTCTAATCTCTCTGCCATCCAATCTAGAGAGTAATCCTCTGACATTTTACTGCAGGATAATTTCTCCTAGGTTTGACAGTGAGTCAGTGAGTCAAAAGACTCCAGGCTCCAGTGCTGTGTTTCCAAGGGTTACAGAAGTTCTCTAAGCATCTTTCCTTGACGTATAACATAATAAAAAAGCATTGCCCTTGACTTTTGTTTTGGTAATTATAATCAATAGATGCTTTAGATATGTAAGAAGATGTATACATTTCAGAACAATTTTCCTTTTGAGTATTGGAATGAGTGCTAATGATGACGAAAGTGTCCTCTGCTCATTATTTCGGATCAAAATTGATGGACTCTAATTAAACTGAAATATTTCAACTCACAGTACTAGTTAATTCTGCCTGGTATATAGGCTCACTTTGCAATATATGCAGTTTGCAAACAGATATTAAAGAATAACAGCAAAAGAGCTGAATGCTGAACCTCAAACCTCTTTATGGTAAATTGTTAAATGTTTTTCATGAAAATTCTGGGGATCACTTTCTGAGAAATCCCTCCACATCTAGAAATTTCAGTTTCCAGTTACTCATGAAGGAATGGAAATGATTTACTTATTATTTGCCTTTGGAAAGAGTATTTTAAAGCTATATTTGTGTGGATATCACAATTTCAACATGATTTACTATCTTTAGGGTTAAACCACATGTGTATAAAGGATCTTTTGAAGAGCAGTAGTAATACAGTTAGTTTAGGAAATGCCACAACTTCAGCTTCCTGTTCTTTGCCTTGGCTTTCTTAAAAAGTGAAGACGTTCTGCTCTGTCCTATCAAGAGCAAATGCAGAAGGAAGGAACCAGAGGCAGGCCTACCCCCTTGACCTGTCCTGCTGGGCGTGTCAGTTTGCTAGATGAGACCTGGCAGCCCTGGGCTCTGTGTCCGGGGACCCTGCAGGTAGGTGGGGGCATTCCTGACTTCTGTGATCATAGCTCCCTGTAGGTGCAGAAGACACCACAGCGGCCAATGAATCCATCTAAATATTTAAGTAAAGTAGGACGAATAGTTCAACTCATCTTAGGAACTTGTCAAAATTTAGGATTCTAGGAATCATTTACGAGACATAGGAGTATAAGGAGTCTGTTAAATTTCTAATTTGAAAATTTCTAAGGTGATGTCCATCTCAGCAAAGAATATAATACTAAGACTTGATCCCTAGCCCTCTAAGACGTTCAATGGACCTCTGGGCTTCCTTCCTTTCACCTGCTAACCTTTGTCTTCCAGTCTTCCTTTTTTCAGTTCCCATTATGTGGAGTAAATGTGGTGGCTTTTATTTCTTCCTTGCCTTTCCCTGAGCGGGTGAGTGATGCCAACAGCTGAGTGTCTTCTTCAGAGAGCATCTCGGACCACTGTGCATTTTGTGTGTTTGGTGGTGGGCAGGCCAGGCACGCACAGAGTTAAGCCCACGGCCGCCCTGTGTTAACTGAGCATTTCTCAGTGTAGCCAGGTCGTAATCCCTAAGCAGATGCTTTAGGGGTCTTGTTATTGTCCAGAAGTGGCTCTTGTATGAGAAAAATGCAGCCATGCAGAAATGGCACACACACTGTTGACTCGCCCACCATGGCTTAAGGTTTTTCCTTTATAACATCCATGAACCCGTTTCATCTCTACCTAGCCAGAGAGTGTTGGCGCCTTCCCTGTCGCTACACCTTTAACTCGTTAAAAATAAAAAATTAAACAACAACGACAATAAACTAGAATCACATCATAACGTTCCCTACTGATAAGAGGTTCTGGTTTTCCTTGCGTTCTTTTCGGTTTGTCGTTGTTGGCCCAGACCTTGCCCCTTTCTCAGGTCTTTCAGCCGCATCGTGGCCTTTCAAAACTTTTAAGTCCTGTAATACTATATTTTGTGAAGAAGGGAAAAAAATGAGATTTTTTTCCTCCTTGCTTTTGTTAACCCATTCTTGTTTTAGGCTCCAACAGAAAGGGTTTTTGTTAACTGGAGCTTAAAATCGGCCAGCTTGCAAAGTATTCTCCCTTTTTATGCAGGGAGGATTAGCTTGGCATGTTATGCAGTTCCCTTGTATGAGCCATTCACGTGTCCTGTCAGAAGGTGTATAATTACTCACTTCACCATCAGCAATCATTCTTAAGTTAAAACCTGTTTTAAACCTCTCATTAATATAAATCATACCGGGAAGGTAGAAAATACACCTTCAAAAAGAACGAAGTGTTAGGGAGCTAATCTGTTCTTTTCATAATAGACCCAGAGTAAATAATTTTTACTTAGCGCTTTTCTCTCTTTGCAATCAAAATAGTTTGTGATAAAAGATCGGGTACCAGGGGTTGCATAAATGTGCAGTGTTTTATTCAGACAGGATTGGGCTTCCTGCTTGGTGCCAGCTTCGTTTTCTCTCTGTCACCCTTGAACAGTGAAGTGTGTAATCCTCCATTCTTTTAAAGTCAGCCCCCTGACAGAATTTCCTCTCTCTCCCTCTCTCTGTCTCTCTGTCTCTCTTTCTCTGCCCTTCTCTCTCTCTCCCCCCTCCCTCTCTCTCTTGCCCTCTCCCTCTCGCCTTCTCCCTCTCTCTCTCTCTCTCACAGACACACAGACACAGACACACACACACACACACACACACACACACACACACAGATTCAGGAGTACAATGTTTTCATTTTTCAGGTTTTTCTTTCAATGAACTATCCCAGCATGCTTGGCTAGCTAGCAAGCAGTCTGAACGTATAAACAATGCCTCAAAGTATGATTTTTCTTCATGGAAGAGCCTTAGGCCAAGGACTCAAATATCCATGGTCTATTTATTCATTAGCAATGTGTTCTAGTACAGGTATGGTAGCTCTAAAGGCATAGCTCGAGTTACTCATCTTCCTAACATACAGAGGCTGCTTCTGCTCTTCCTCCATGCCTCCCACACCAGAATCTCCCTGCCACTGCATCAGACATGTTGTGGTTGTGGAACATTCAGTCCAAGCTGGGGCCTCAAGATGAGGGAGTTAGGCAGTCTCTGAAAAAATGTCTTAAATTCTTATACATCCTGAAATGCCCAGCCAGATCTGGCGTTTGCCCACCTCTCCAAATTCATTTCTTACTTTTCTCCCTAGCGCTTCTGACTCATCATCTTGACAGTCTCCTTTTTCTTCTTTAAATTTGCCAAAGAGCCCTACTCTTTTCTACCTAAGGGACTTCACTTCTGCTACTCCCATGTGTCCCAGTTAAGTTTTACTCATTCGTCAGGGTCTAAATTTAAGCCAATGTGCTTTCTTTTTTCCACATTTTTTCAATTCAGTGCCAACGATGTACCAGAAGTTATTCTAGGTGCTTGAGATTCAGGGTTGCTTTGAACAGATGACATCCCTGCTCTCATGGGGCTTATATCCTAGGAAAGGCCTTCAACATGGAAGTCTTCTTGGACATTCCAATCCATGTGGGCCCCCTTGAAGTTGTGTTTCCATAAAACTCTATGAGTCTTCATTGCATTTTCTTGACTCTGAAGGAATAAAGGAATGGTTGTCTCCCCGTCCCCAAACATCTTCCAATTATAGTCTTCCTGAATTCTTTTACATCACTCTTACACTGTCTGAAACATTACACTAATTAGAAATTCGTTGGGATTGACAGACATTTTCTTAAAAAATAAAGGTCAATTACCAAAAGCAATTGTTTTAAATTCATATCATCTACTTTTCTTTTAGCACCTGGTGGACATTAGTGGCTGCAGGAATGAGGACAAGGTTAGGTTGAGCGGTGATGCTTTTAGTGACTGGAACAGTGGGAAGTCCAAGGTGGCTGGCATGGGGCACAGTGCCTGGGAGGATGGGTGTCAGGGAGATGGGAGTGCCCACAGGGAGAGAAGAGAGTTTGGAAGTGAA
This sequence comes from Leucopleurus acutus, assembly GCF_964270905.1. Taxonomy (NCBI): domain Eukaryota; kingdom Metazoa; phylum Chordata; class Mammalia; order Artiodactyla; family Delphinidae; genus Leucopleurus; species Leucopleurus acutus. The sequence goes on along the minus strand of NC_139150.1, from coordinate 63,657,242 downwards.
GGGTGGCTTTCTTTAGGAATTTAAATAGAGAAAGCTACGGCCCCCCTTTTCTTTTTTGTCCCTTGGGAAAGAAGGAAAGGAACTAAAATTAGTTCATCTTTTACGTGCCGAGAACTTTACCTATCTTATTTCTTTTTTTTTTTTTAATTTCTTTTAAGGCATTATTTTATCTCCAGTTAATATTTAAAGATCAGGACTCTTTAATTCCAGAATTAGAACATGTAAAACTGACCCTCTGTAGCCTCTGGGTACTCAATTAATGTCTGTTGAATGAATGAATTCACTGTGTAGAGACTTATTCTCCACTTTGGCATGAGTCTTCAAGCCAGCTTCCCTAGACTCAGATTTCATGTTGGTACTATTGGTATCATAGCTGAAGTGCATTCAGAGCCGAGTTGGGCTTTGTGGGCTGGTATGAAAACCTAGTCACCTTGTATGATATTGTTTTGATAGGAGATTTCAATGTGAGGTCCAGACCACTGACTCACCTATGAGCTTTTGGAGCTCTGTTCCTTAGTAAGTTGGGGGTTACCCATATGTGAATACAGAGGTGATATGAAATTAAATCTTACGTATTCTGTTTTCTTGTGATACTTAGGATACTTCTAATTGAGTTTAAGTGGTTCTCTCTCTTTCTTTTTTTTTTCTCATAAATCTCCCCAAAGCCTTTTTGTAAGTAGGTAGTATACCTAATAATGTTAGTAATAAAAGTTATCACCTAAAAAAATTTAAAAGAAGTCAAAGGAAAACAAGAATTTCTAAGATCCCCCAAATATAAGATCTTTTGACATGTCCCTGTTTCATACTGAGTCACCAGGAACATGACATTAAGCTGATTTTGATTTGGGTTCAAGTGAGAGAGAAACCACGTTAGTGATGAATTCTAATAAGATTAAAATACAGTCACAGAGAGAGACCCCAGATGGACTGAGAGAGGCAAACCATGAGGTCCTTTCTTATGTAATGGTAAAGGCTGGCCAGAAAGGAAGCTTTTTCACTGGAATATTTGCAAAACTGCATACACCAATTTACAAGCAGTTTGAATTTATATGTAATTGACATATTTCAAAAACATTAAATGTTGGGATTGACATATATACACTAGTATGTATCAAATAGATAACTGATAAGAACCTGCTGTATCAAAAAAAATAAAATCAAATAAAAGTCGAAAAAAAAAAGACATTAAGTGAAGAGCGACATGTTTGCTATTTTGACCACTAAATTTGAGTGTGTAGTGGGAGTAGGTAGGCTTTAGTACATGGGCTCAAGTAGAAGATTATTTGGTTGAGATGTGGGAAGCACTAGTAAGAAAAATAAGGTTCATATCGAGTCCAGTGCCTTTGATGTGTATGTTTCTATTCCTATATAATAACTTTTAAAGTCAGCGTCAACACAGTATATTTTTACAGTTACTTCTACTGTTCCTATAACAATTTTTAAAAAGATACATAGAAATGCACAGTTGGATGAGAAATCTGATTAAAGGAAGAGTAAATGAATGATTCAAAATGAGTTAAAAATGAAATTTTGTCTTTAAAAGGTATTATGTTAAAGTACACTTGGAAAGAGAAATTATGTAAAATTAAATTCATAGATATAGATTCTTCCAAAGTACCAAGAGACATGGTAGTTCAGTGGATGGAACACAGGCTCTGGAAGCCTGGGAGGCTCTTCTCTGCATCTCACCAGCAGCATTAACTTGAGCAAATTACTTAACCTCTTGAGGCCTCTCTTGTTCCTCACCTGTAAGATAGGGCTGATAATAATAGTATCCACCTTGACAGTCTGTATTGAGAAAGCCAACTTTTGTGAGCTTCTTATAAATGCCTATTTATCAATGACCTCTCACACGGTGACTGTTCTCATCAACAATTATATAGCAGTAGAGGAAATAGATATTTAAAAAAAATTATTACAAGTAAGTCACAACGTATTGTTATTATCTTCCTGTTTTCATGACAGGATTCCTATTACTTAGGTTCGGGAAAATATCCAATTCATGAAAATCCAAAGCAGCTCTGCTTTTGTTCTATAGTACCTGTTATAATACATTTCAAGTGTAAAGAGGGACATTTCAGAACAATGTTCATTGATTAAAAAAATTCATCGATTTTTTGTTCATTCAATAAACAGTTTCTGAGTACCTAGTAATATTTTATGTCTTATATTAACCTCTAGGAATAAAAAGCAAAGGCTCTTTCCACAGTCATCCACAGGGACGTCACAGTCTAAAGTTTTACCAAGGAACTGGTAATACACTAGACAGTGGTAAGTGGCAGAAAGCTTTGAACTGAAAAATAAGGTTTTAAAATTGCAGTATTTTGGGGGCATCCTTAGGAAGGATTCTACACACACACAGAGACACAAACACACCTTGAGTTTATAAGTTAGAAAGCCATTTGAAATGTAAACAAAAAAGTCATTTAAAAATTTTAGTCCATAGCAAAGACCGAATTATCTGAATAACTCTAATTGTTCATTTCTAAGGTGTCCTTGGCTGTATTAATCTAATGTTTATTTTTAAAATGTGATTAGCAATTATCTGGAGTACTTTTAAAAATATATGCTTCAGTTAATAAAGGTCATGTTAAATTTTTTTTTGTTTTTTTGAGACTCATAGTCTTATATATTCATTGCTGTTCTTGAGGCTGTTTTTACTGAATAGATTTTAATGAAAAATATTCTTTCAATATTGCTTATTGGCTTACTGGATGAGAGATGATTCATCTCTCAATGAATTAATATTTTCAGTTTTGTTACAAATCCAAGTTGTCATCATTAAATGATTTTAGAAAAAAATAACATGTTCTTTAAAATGTAGAGTACCTACCTTCTCAATTAATTATTTTGTCAATGTTTATTGAACAATGAGAGCCAAATTAAGATTACAATAATTGAATCTTCTGAACTAGTGTTAAAAAATTTACCGGATCAATGTTCTAAGTCGTTATTTTAATCAATTTTGTTGAAATGAGATCCATTCAAAAGGAAATAACACATATTTCACCACAATGACCAAATATTATGTACAACCAATGTAAAAGAAAAATTCATTAGAAACAATTATATTGGCCTGGACCTTTAAATATTTTGTTCTGTGTTTCCAAATACTTTTTGGATCTTTTTGTAGAGAATGACAGCAACTTTGGGAGTGAATCCTGAGAGTTTGGTAGAACTAGATCTGCTTCTAAGCTTAATGCCTGCTTATTAAGCTGGAAAACGTTATTATTTTTTTATATTAGACTTTAATATCATAAACAATGACAGGCTTTTCATGTTGTTTTCATAAAACAAAATTTGCTTATAAACCCAAAGCCATAAAACCACAAAAACCCCAGAAACAATCCATCACTTTGTTCCATCCCGAGTTCACTTTATTGCTTTCAAATACATAAAGTGCCCTGTACTTGAGGAAGAATATAGTGTAAGGATGAATCCAGTACCAGATAATCACTGGCCTCTCAAGGACAGCATTTATATTTATTTATTTTCTCATAGCATTCCTTAGGATTTAAATCCTTGGATATCCAAATCAAATGCATTCAAGTAAACAAAGCTACAGGTCATATTTAAAAAATGCTTTCAGAGGAAAATTTATACAATTCAAAAACTGCTTAATGTCCTTGAAGGGAAGAAACTATATACCTACATTAGTGGTAAAGAAAATATGAAACTGGAAAATATATAATTCTGGAAAAGAACAAGACAGGGCAGATGATTAAACTGAGATCATATAAAGCTTGATTTTTGTTCAGGACACTTTCAATTGCAATTATTCTCTTTGGTTCTTAGCTGTTTATTTTTAGTGGTGAGATCATAGTTTTCCATGATTAGGGAAATAGGGTCTCCATACGGAACTATGATGTGGAGTCCAGAAAATAACCGTGGTATCAGTGGAACAGAGGTCTCAGCAAATGCTGGTGTAGTTTCACCCCCAACCCCAGTATTAAGAAATAATTAACATACATCACTGTATAAGTTTAAGGCGTACAGCATGATGGTTTGATGTATATTGTGAAATGATTACCACAACAGCTTTAGCTAACATCTATTTTCTCATATAAAGAAAAAAAGGAAAAAAAAATTTTCCTTGTATTAAGAACTCCTAGGATTTACTCTCAACGACTTCCCTATATATCATACAGCTGTGTTAGCTATAGTTATCATGTTGTACATTACATCCCTAGTACTTATCTATCTTGTAACTGGAAGTTTGTACCTTTTGACCACCAGCCTCCAGTTCCCTCTCTGCCCACCTTCTGCCTCTGGCAATCACAAGTTTGATTTCTTTTTCTGTGAGTTTGTTTGTTTGTTTAGATCCTACATGTAAGTGAGATCATACAACATTTGTCCTTCTCTTCTGACATATTTCACTTAGCATAATGCCTTCAAGGTCTATCCATTGTCACAAATGGTAGGATTCCTTCTTTTTTATGACTGAATTATAGATAGATAGATAGATAGATAGATAGATGGATCTCACAACTTTTTAATCCATTCACCTGTTGATGAACACTTAGATTGCTTCTATGTCTTGGCTATTGTAATTAATGTTGCTATGAATGTGAGTGCAGATATCTTCAGAGTTAGTGTTTTTGTTATCTTTGGATATATTCCCTTTTCTCCACATCCATGTCAGCATTTGTTATCTCTTGTCTTTTTGATGATGGCCATTCTAACAGGCAGGAGGTGATATCTCATTGTGGTTTTAATTTGCATTTTCCTTATGACTAGTGGTGTTGAGTATCTTTTTATGTACCTGTTGGCCTTTCATACATCTTCTTTGAAGAAATGTCTATTCAGTTTCTTTGCCCATTTTTAATTATATATATTTATATGTTTTGGATATTAACCCCTTATCAAATGAATGGTTTTCACTTTGTTGATCGTTTCTTTCGGTGTACAGCTTTTTAGTTTGATGTAGTCCCACTTATTTATTTTTGATTTTGCTGCTTGTGCTTTAGATGTCATATCCAAAAAATCATTATCAAGGCCCATATCAAGGAGCTTTGTTTCTATATATTCTTCTAGGAGTTTCATGGTTTCAGGCCTTACATTTAAGTCTTTAATTCAATTTGAGTTAATTTTGGGGAGTAGTATAAAATATGGGACCAGTTTCATTTTTTTGCATGTTAAGAGCTAATTATCTCAGCACTACTTATATTTAAAAAATATTTTATTGATGTATAATTGATTTACAATGTTATGTTAGTTTCTGCTGTACAGAGAAGTGATTCAGTTATACATATGTATACATCCCTTTTTATATCCTTTTCCATTATAGTTTATCACAGGACATTGAATATATTGGGTTGACCAAAAAATTTGTTTGGGTTTTACAAACTTTTTGGCCAACCCAGTGGTTCCCTGTGCTATACAGTAGGACCTTGTTGTTTATTCATTCTATGCATAATCATTTGCCTCTGTTAATCCCAATCTCCCAATCAATCCCTCCCCCACCACCCCTCAGTACTACTTATTGAAGGGACTGTCTTTTTTCTATTGTGTATGCTTGGCTTTCTTGTCAAATATTAGTTAACCATATATGCTTGGGGTTATTTCTACATTCTCGATTCTGTTCCATTGGTCTGTCTGTCTCTTTTTACGCCAGTACCCTCCTGTTTTGATGACTACAGTTGTACAGTATAGCTTGAAATCAAGAAGTGTGATGCTTCCTGCTTTGTTCTTCTTTCTCAGGATTCTTTTGCTATTTAGGGTCTTTTGTGATTCCTTATAAATTTTAGGAGTGTTTCTGCTACTTCTGTAAAAGATGCATTTGGAAGCTTGCATTAATCCTCTAGATCAGCGGTCCCCAACCTTTTTCGCATCAGGGACTGGTTTTGTAAAAGACAATTTTTCCATGGGAGGGGGGAGGGGATGGTTCAGGTGGTAATGATAGCAATGGGGAGCGGCAGAAGAAGCTTCACTCGCTCACCTGTCACTCCCCTCCTGCTGTGCGGCCTGGTTTCTAAGAGGCCGCAGACTGGTACCGGTCCATGGCCCGGGGGTTGGGGACCCCGCTCTAGATGATTTTGGTAGTATTGACATTTTAACCATATTAGTTCTTCCTGTCCATGAACACAAGATACCTTTCCATTTATTTGTATCTGCTTTGATTCCTTTCATCAATGTCTTATAGTTTTCAGAGTAGAGATCTTTCAACTCCTTAGTTAAATTTATTCCTAAGTATTTTATTGTTTTTGATGCCATTGTAAATGGGATTGATTTCTTTAGTTCTTTTTCAGAAAATTCATTATTAGTATATAGAAATGCTACTGATTTTGCATGTTGATTTTGTATCCTGCAACTTTACTGAATTCATTGGTTGGATCTAAGTTTTTTATTGTTGTTATTATTGTTGACTTTTTAGGATTTTTTATATATATAATCATTTTTTATATATAAAATCTGCAAATAGAGACAATTTTACCTCTTTTTTTCCAATTTTGATACCTTGTTTTTTCTTGCCTGATTACTCTAGCTAGAACTTCTAGTACTATGTTGAATAGGTGTGGTGAGAGTGGGCATCCTTGTCTTGTTCCAGATCTTGGAGGAAAAACTTTTAACCTTTCACCAATGAGTATGATATTAGCTGTGAGCTTGTCATATATGGCCTTTATTATGTTGAGATATGTTCCTGCTATGCCTGATTTGTTCAGAACTTTTATCATAAATGGATGCTGAATTTTGTCAAATACTTTTTCTGTATTTATTGAGATGAGCATATAATTCTTTCATTTTATTGATTTGATATATCATATTGATTTATTTGCATATGTTGAACCATCCTTTCATCTCAAGGATAAATCTTACTTGAACATAGTGAATGATGCTTTTAATGTGCTGCTGAATTTGGTTTGCTAGTTTATTTAGAATTTTTGCATCTATATTCATCAGGGATATTGGCCTATAGTTTTATTTCCTAGTAGCATCCTTTTCTTGTTTTAGTATTGGGATAATGCTGGCCTCATAAAAGGAGTTTGAGAGTGTTCCCTCCTCTTCAGTTTTTTGGAAGAGTTTGAGAAGGACTGTTGTTCATTCTTCTCTAAGTATTTGGTAAAAGTCACCAGTGAAGCCATCTGGTCCTGGCCTTTTCTTCATTGGGAGATTTTTTGATTGCTGATTCAATCTCCTTGGACTATTCAGATTTACTGTTTTTTCCTTGATTCAGTCATGGTAAGCTTTATGTTTCTAATAGTTATTCATTTCTTCTAGGTTGTCCAATTTGTTGGCATATAGCTGTTCAGCGTGGCATAGCTTTTGTAGCTTAGGACTTAAGCTACAAAAAAACAGTCCTAGCTTAGGACTGTTATGCTTGTTGAATATGGCCTTCTGAGTAGGCCAGAAAGATCTTAAAAGTTGTCTATTGTTCAGGGAAATACAATAAGGGATGAGAATGGATTTAAGGAGGGACTCTTTTATTTTATTATGAGCTTATGTCTTTGAGTATTGTTTAGATTGTTTATGGGTTAGGTAGGAGCCTATTTGCTTGAAGGACAAAATCCCAGAAGATACACATAATGCCCATCAGTGGCTTCTTGGCCAGCTGGAGTGTAGTTGAGGCGCTGATAGGATACAGGGTGGCTGGGAAGGAAGCCATGGCCAGAGCCTGTGAGACCAGGTGGGTTCCTACTGCTTCACTTCTCTATCAATCACAGGCACTGCCATTTCCTTATCAGACGTAGGTGTGGAGGAATTGAGGTAGAACTAATAGGAAGGTTTTTCTGCTTTTGCGTTTCATTGAAATTAGATTGGCTCTAACCTGTTCCTTTAACACAACTTGCTCCTTTTTTTCCTTTTTTTTAAACCATTGAGGTCAAATGTAATTTTTCAAAATTTTACTTCTTGATTTCTCTCTCCCGTGGAATTGCACAACAGGGAAAGAACTTGAAGTATAAAGGAAGCCAGTGTAATTATTAAATAATGAATGGTTACATTTTCATAGATAAATGTCATAAAATAAAAAATTCTGGAATGCTAATTTTTAACAATGTTCATATCTAAATGTGTTTCTTCTGGAAACTGTGGGTGGGAATTGTGCATGCTAAAATTGATGCAAATAGGTTGCAATTCAGAAAAACAATTCAACATAGAAGTTTGAACTGGAATCTAATGTAGTCACTTATCAGTAAGTGGAGGGCTTGGTTAAAGTAGATCAGCTCTGAGATCTGCTCTGCTGCTCACAGTATACAGAGTGCAGCCTGGCTTCTGTCAGGATAGACTAAAATTTTTGTCTTCAAGTCCCTGCTCTATGGTTCTATGATCTGGGCATAGTGCCTAACCTCTCTGAGCCCCTGGTTGGCTGTGTAACTCAGAAGACAGAGCTGCAGGTAACATTCCAAGGGAGCAGCAGAAAGAAGGAATGGATTAATGCTGAGTCCAAAGACTAGGAAAAGTTCTAGGACAGAAAAGGCGTTTGATCTGGTCTGCATGGAATGCGGGTTCCTAAACGCAGTGGATAAAGAGAAGGACAGACTTGTCTAGGGGAGTAGCATGGGCAAAAAGGTACAGTGGTCCAGCTCACTGGGGCTTGAAATGCATGACTTCCTGTCAGGGGAGCTGAACCTGGAGTTTAGGAAATGGCCTTTGAGGACCCCGAACGCCATATGAAGTGACTTTATTCAGTAGGTGTATGTGTTTCTTGTGCTGTGTAACAGATTACCACCAATTTAAAGCAACACCCATTTATTTATTTATTTTCAATTTTTTTTTTTTTTTTTTTCCTGCGGTACGCGGGCCTCTCACTGTTGTGGCCTCTCCCGTTGCGGAGCACAGGCTCCGGACGCGCAGGCTCAGCGGCCATGGCTCACGGGCCCAGCCGCTCCGCGGCATGTGGGATCTTCCCGGACCGGGGCACGAACCTGTGTCCCCTGCATCGGCAGGCGGACTCTCAACCACTGTGCCACCAGGGAAGCCCAACACCCATTTATTAATATGCAGTTTTGTTGGTCAGAAGTCCAGAGCAGTGTGTACAGTCTCTGTGCTATTATAAGACTGAAATCAAGGAGGCTGCTGGGGCGAGTACTCATCTGGAGGCTCCGGGGAAAAGTCTGTTTCAGGCTCATTCTTGTTGGCAGAATTTAGCTTCTTGTGGTTGGAGGATTGAGGTCCGCATTTCTTTGCTGGCTCTCAGAGGGCCGTCCCCTATCCTTACCATGTAGCTCTCTCAATTTTCAAGCCAGCAATGGCACATAATTCCTTCTCCTTCTTTGAATCTCTCTGACTTACCTTCTGAGATGAGCCAGAGAAAATGCTCTGCTTTTAAAGAGCTCATGTGATTAGATCAGGTTCACCTGGATTACTTCCCTAATTTAAGGTCAACTGTGTCACGTAACATAACCTAATCCTGGGATTAAAATCCATCATATTCACAGTCCCAGGGACTATGCAGAGCATGTAGACCAGGGGGCAGGAAATTTAAGGGACCATCTTAGAATTCTGCCTTCCACAGAACTGCAGGTATCTGAGCAAGAGAGTTACGTGTTCCAAGCGGTATTCTAGAAAGTTGACAATAGTGGAATGTAGAGAGTGTTTTGGAAAAAATGAGAGACTGGAAGCAATTGACACAGGAGGAAGTCTTTGCAATATCAAAGGGCTTTAGTACTGCTTATGTCCTGTTCAGTACTGATTTAGTACAGTTTAGTTTGAGAAGGGCTTCAGGGCATTGGAAATAGGGATCCAAGGATCAAAAGGACTTGACAACTTGCTACCTTCAGCTAGGAGCCAGGATAGTATTCCTTTGTGGTTTTGGAGGGAGAAATAATGGGTGGTGCTAAGCAGATGGTCTCTCTGTGCCTCCCGCTCTGAATCATGTGCTGGCGCTTCACTTTTAAATTAAATTCATGATTTCCTCTTTATTGTTGAATCCAGAAGCCAGTTTGAGGACTGCTGGACCTTTCTAACACCTTCATTTTATAAATGAGAAAACAGAGGCTCATAGAGGAGAAATGGCATCCCTGCTAGAGTTTCTTAGTTTTGCCAAGTATGTAGTTTAGTTTGAGAAGAAACAACCCATTGGTAAAGAATGAGTAGAGGGGTAGAGGGCATAAGAAAGGGCAGCTCATGAGATTATCTCATGGATTCAAGGGAGACTGGGATTAGCTTGGTTTGGGATTCATTAGGAAAACTTCAGTCGTGTAAACGGGTCTTAGCCTGGCTATTGAAGGAACTAATGGAGAGAAAAATCAGAATTGCCTCCATAACGGTCTGCAGACAAAGCCAGTTCTGTGCAAAGTTGGGGGCTAAAAGATGCTCCAGAGGCAGTGTGGTACAGTGGCATGAGCTTTGAGGTCTTAGGTATTTGAGCTGTGTGGTTGGGGAAACTATTTGTCTCCTTGAGTGTCAGTTTTTCCTACTGTATAATGGGGCTAGTAATTTTGCACATATGAATGCATAATAACAGTTCTGTGGGTCAAAACCAGTTGAATACCTGAAACCTTATATGTTTCAACCTAATCTATTAATACCCGATAGGGTTGCTGTGAGGCCTGGCTGTGATAATGCGTGTTTAGCACAGTACCCAGCATATAATCGGTACTGAATGTATAACACCTGTTTGTAATATTATTCAAGGAAAAGGAGACTTCAGACTTTGGAATTTAGGCAGAGAGGTTAACCTTTCAAGCCAAGAGGAGCCTCTCACTTTGAGATACAGGACAGTAGCCAGGCTGCGAGGGAGAGGATTCTGGATTTCAAGTGAAATGTGAGAATATCAACCAGAGGGTCAGGTCAGGAGGCCAGAAGGACTTCTGATGTGTCAATATTTGGCTTGACCTGGGCACACAAAGTTCAGTAATTTCACTGTGAATTGTAGTTCTAGAGAAGCTCATGGACTTGGGAGGAAGCTAGATGGGCTGTAGATAGGATAAAACCTAGTTCAGAGCAGAAAACCCTCCTTGGGAGGGACAGAGAGGGCCAGGAAGGAGGGATGGGATGTGTGTTCATGGGCGGGGGTCGGCGAGGGAGGAAGAGCAGGGCTAGATCTCACTGGATGAAGAACAGAAGCTCTGGGTGGTGGAAACTCATCTGGACGGGGCTGAGTTTTAGTGACCAGATGGGCCAGAAGTGAGGAATTTACACTTTGTTGAAGGAGGTTTTCTAGAGGGGAAATGAGGGTTCCTTAGGGAAGAGTAAAGAGCTGGGAGAGTGGCCGGAGAAAGGGGAGGAAGCGTGGGGAGGGGTGAAATTTGTGAGTGTTAAGGACGTGGGGGTGATGGGTGAGCAGAGATGTGAGAGCTGTGGGCTGCGATCCACTGGCCAGGACACTGGGTCCAGTATCCAGAGTGACAGCAGGATGAAACCAGGGTTCCCGGGCAGGGCTCCTGATTTCTCCAGAACTCTAGGTCTGGTAGGAAGGAAGACCCCTTGTGCAGAATAATCCACCTCTTAGCCCTCCCCCCCACCCCCTTACGATATTTGAGAATACCAAGTCTCTCCCCTACTCCAATTCACAAAACAGAATCAAAGCATCTCTGAGCCTGTGAATCACAAGGGCTTTATGACAGCTTCAGAGAGGTGCCTTGACCTTGTTTATGATGCCTGTGCTAATTAGAAAGGACTGTGTTCTTTTTGTGGCGTAAGACTTTGCAGTGGACCTACATGGTCATTATGATCAGTAATAATAAATGATAAAAATTTAGAACAGCTGTCTGATAATCCTTGGTAGAGAGGTTCATGGGATCTTGTTCCCTGACTTTGCCTTCTCTCCACCTGGAAAGGAGGCTGATGAGCCCATCAGACCCCAGCCTGCTGGGAGGAGATGCCTTGGCTCACCGTGAAGAAGGCATGATATGCTGAGATGACTGTTTATCATGGACAAAGGGCTGCTTTGATGCTCTCCCAGGGCTGGAGATGGGAGAATTAGCTTGTGTGCAGATTCATCTTCTCACAGGGAAGTTAGTCTAGTTCCCAGGCATGGAACCTTGGCCTTCAGAGTCACAGGGTGGGTTCTGACGTAACAGGTCAAGATATTGGCTTCTTCTCTTCCAGGAGAATGTTTGATATACTGTTTTATTCACCGTAGCTTTAATTCCACTGTATAAACAAGAACATGCCATTTTCTTGTCATCTGCAGAACCCCGGATTTCTTAAATCTCATCAAAGGTAGTGTTTTTTATTCAAGCTTTCTTCCTGAATTCTGCCCTGGAGTGTTCGTAGGCAGTTTAACATTACTCACCATTTAGTAAAGGTAACAAAAACAAAACAAATCCCAGCAAACATGCCTCCTCCATAAAACGCACATAAAACAGGAATAACATGTGAATGAACAAATCCTAGCTTGAATTCGTTCTCTTGCAACAAATGTAGAGTTGTTTGTAATTTTGAGTAAGTGAGTCTGCAAACCAAAATAGTTAGTAGGTTTAATTTTAGGTTCACAGTTTTGACATGGTAACCCTAAATCACATCTTATTTGCAAAAATCTTTTCAACCCAAACTTTTTTTTAACCTAGTGCCACAAGATGACTCTATGTTAAAATTTCTCAGAAGACAATATAGCTCTATTAACCTAAATTAACATATAGATAATAAATAGTAATATTTATTATCAAGGTAGTAAATAATACCATTATTTGCACCTTAGATTCGCTATTCTTGTTGAAAATGTTGGTAGTACTAAACATACTACATTTTAAAAAACAAAAAAGCCTTTAAACGTGGCAGAGAGGAAGTAGTCAGAGGATGTACCAAACTCCATAGGATGGAACATCTTAGGGGAGAAAAAAGGCTGAAGCAATCAAAATTTCTACCAGATTGGATTCTCTGCATGAGTTTCATTAGCCACCTTTTACTGAAGAACTGGCACTTAAGAAATGTTTTTGTAGTTGGAGACTGAGGTGATAATTTAATGGTCTCCAGTCAGAGCTAGTAGGAGACTAAGAGAGGAAAGGTTTTAGGTTCCCTAGAGGATAGGAAGTGTTTCTTTCAAAATCACTCTCTGTGGTGTCTCCAAGGGCAATGTCAACAAATAGGTCCTTGATAAGTGTCTTTTATGATGGCAGTGGTTGGGTGGATGGTAGATCAATAACTGAAAAGTGTCTGAACTTACAAGATTACAGGCTTAATAGAAATCTAGGCATCAGCTATGATCAAGACCAATGCATTTAAAATAAATACTTCTCCACTCTGAGCTCATGGGAAAAAAGGGACTGTGCATGTCAGATGCCAAACCCCTGACCAAATCTGGGCAGGAGTAATAGCCTCTTTGGCCCTTGGTAAAACCTCCAGTAAACTAAATACCAAAATCAAATATAGAAATGAAGGGATCGCTGTAGACTAGCTGAGTGACATGGGTAGTTACTGGTCTCTCAGGTGGCCAGGAGTCCAACTTAGAGTTCTATAATACCTCACTCCTGCTTGCCCAGGACCTTCAAAGTCTCGGATTAATGTATGAAAAATCTTTTTCAAGAGGCTTATTGAAGGTCTGTTGGCTTGGATAGAATGCCAGTGGGTAGAATCTGGGTTTTATCAGGTGCTACTTGAGGAAAAGCATTTATGGTAATTCAAGAAAAGCACTGAAAACAGAAACACGCTTTGGAAGTTGTTATTTGGAGTCAGACTCTTGAACGTATCATGGAAACAAAACAATTGTAAATATTAAAAAAAAATCATCATTTTATTTTATATCTGGCTTGAATATGGTGACCATGTTTGTCTGTATTTCCTGGACAACTGGGCTGTTCCTTCAGTAGTTTTCCTTTGGGAAAATGTATCCCTTCCAAATGCTGCCTTGTAGCTCACACCTCATCATTCTTATTCCCTTGTTAGGCTCAGCAATCCTTGCCTTCTTAAAAATGCCATTAGTTCCACAGAGTAATAGAGGGGTTCTCAGCAATCACAGAAGAAGCCGAGTCTGTTTCCGAAAGTACAGTTTACTGGCAAAGTAGCAGGACCTAAAGGCTTACATTTTTGTGCCCCTCACTGCCATAGATATTTTATTTTCTTACCCTAATTTTCCCTTCACTCAGAATGACTGTCCTGTTTGTTTGATCTCAGTGGTATGTGTTTTTTGGTAAGTGTTCCAAAAATCTTTGGGGGGAATGAAGTGGTCTTAAATGAAATAATTCGTAATATGGCCAGTCAGAGCAGGATTTATGAGTCTTCCAAAATAATGTAAATTTAGTTTGCTTAGTTTGTATCTTTTTTTCTATCTGCCAGCATTATTAAATAATTAGATAATTGATATCTTATCTTTTGGTTGCTCATGCCCACTCCAGAAATAATTTGTAAGACAATCTAATTCAGATTCTGTCTGCTTTAAATAGGAATTAGTGTGGGTTGCATGTAATATATGTAAAAGATGTAACCTGGGAAAAGTTATTGCCCAGAAGGTTTGGAAATTACTACTCTTTTTCCTTTGGCCATCATAAGGCAATTGATCAAAGTGGTCAACTCAATACAAAGAATATAACTTTGGGGCATAGCATGCTTATGAATTCAAATATTAAATCATTTCACGTATATTCCACTTAATGTTATTCAGTTCTGCCCAACAGCACTTTCCAAAAATTACTCATAACTTATGTATGCTACTATGGCAATATTTTAGAAGACAGATGGGGATAGCTGTTGTAGTGTCCAGTGTGAAGCACCATGTCCTGTACATAGGCTAGAGTAGTCCTTGTGAAATAAATGACTGTTAGTTGTGGGGTTGTCTGATACAGATTTGTACTGGAAAATTATACTTATTTTCCCTTCTTCAGCAAGACTCTAAAAGCAATTTTGGCAAATACAACATAGTCCTTAGTGTCACATGAGTATGATGGAATTGAAGTGACTGTTATGTGGCCCTGACCTTGGTGTCGTGATCTGGGTGATGTGAACCCTTTGGAGGATACAGTATTTCTCTTCTGGGGTTCACTCATTTTTGTGGAAGCTTACCTCCTCCGCAACTTTGTACACACGCGCGCGCGCACACACACAACCTTCATTCTTACCAGTGGCTACAGATGGACCTTGGCGGGACCCACCTGAATCCTGCTTTGGGCCTTTCTCATACCAGAACTTCTTTAGTTTATGCCCCGCCTTCACAGGGACTTTTTGGGGTCAGCAAAGTGACTGGATAAACTAATATATGTCTCTACATTAGTACAGAACTTCCCTGTGGCATAAGCCCAGCTTGCTTGTCAATTGATATATGTTTGCAAATGATTATTAATTTTAAAGATTTAGGTATTTTATTTTTTATTTAAAGTTATTTTAGAAAAATGCAAAAACAAAAATTCTTGACCAGCAGCAGTTAGCTTTTCAGGTAACTTCTGCCAGCCTATCTTTTCTAAACAAAACAAATCTGTGTTATTTCTTCATATTGACCATTATATCTGACTAAATTTGAATTATACCAGCTTTATCTTCATTCCTAAGAGTGATGATAATACCTATTTTTTATTGCATACTCACCATGAACAAGGCACTGTGCTGGGAATTTACATGAAGTGTCTCAATTCTCGCTACAGTCCCGCTTGGAAGAGATTACTATTTGCCTTTTACAAGATGATTAAAGGACATTTATCCAAGTTACAAAGCAAATAAGTGGACAAGAAGGTTGAGAATTCTTTATTAAATTTTGCTTTGATAACAAGAGTAACAGTTGCTTTTGTAGTAATATTGCAGTATTGTAGAAGTGCATAACATAGGAAGTTAGACTCCATCTCAGTACATCATACAGAGAAAACCACTGTTAACAAATGGTGCATCTTTATCTGACTCTTGAGAATAATCCCTGGAGTTCATCTGATAATTTTTAATGTAACAGTTTCTAATTCTTTTTCTTATGACTTTTTGATGATGTACTTTTTACTTTCTTTACAATTGAGTCAGGATGCATTTTAAATTTAGAATAAGCAAAAATTCTCAGGTCAATATAACTTTTTACACATTTGCTTTCTCTCATTTTTTTTTACCCCCAAATACCCGAATCCTTCCTTATTTATTAGTTAACTTTTAACATTTATTCATAAAATAGCCTTCAACTAGTATGTGCAGGTGTTCAGTGCTGTCACCTCTGCTTTTCATTGGACACCATTAAATGTACACCAGAGACTGAATTTTTCAAGCTCCTTGTTTTAAGTATTTTTGTGTTCTTTTTTTGGTTACAGATACGCTAGAAAATCTATAGAAACCTATGTGAAAGTTGGTATCTTTGGAGATTAAATAAAGACTGCTTTAGCCATTACTCTTCTATTTCTTGCCTTACTAAGCACCCCATTCATGAGCTTGACATGTTATTTTTTACCCAGCTATTTACTTAAAAAATTAAAATTAATACATTTACAGAAAAATCATTAAATACTGCATATGGGTAAAAATGAAAAGCAAATGTCCTTCCTCCTCTCGTTTCTCTCTCAGCCTTACACTCATTCCTAAATTTCTTCTGTTTCCAGATTTTCTTAATGGACATATAAGCATATTTTAAGTAGTAGCATCTTTTTAAGTTTAAATTATCCAGGATGACCACCTTCACAGTGCATGCCTCCCTCACATGTTCACTGCACTGCTGAATAAGCAGGTCTCAGCAAGACTTTCATATTCAGTAAAATAAGAATACATTTCAAATGGGAAAGACAACCAGGACCAAGGAAATAGAAATGGAGAATGCAAATATGGAAAAGAGTACAAATTTGTAGTCTATAAAGGTCAATAATGTTGCCTGCTAGATTAACAAGTATCAAATGAACACAAGTGTTCTGGTTGTCAGTATAAAAGGGAGGGATATAATCGGTAATACTTTTTTTTTTTAATCTGAAAGACTTAAATGTGACCAGTTCTTAGAGGGAAACTTTGAGCCTGGATTTCTCAAGTTTCCATGGAGGATTTTTCTGTTAGGTTGCTTGCTGGAGCAGCACAGGTCAAAATGGTAGGTGGCAATGTGAGATGTATCCAGCTCCATACCTCACGTGGGGACCTCCTGTTCAAAAATGAAGAATTTCAGGACAGTGATAGCAGACATCCAATCAAGTGGCTTTGCAGGTCTGGGACATGAAGCCAGCCCAGTGTACCTGGAGGTCCTTGACCATGTGGGGGCCTCTGAGGAGTGGAACAGGATGGTAGAGGAGTGGGGAGGTCGTGCCATATGCAGGGATGTGTTCCACTGAGTGTCCTCTTTGGGGTTTCCTGATCTTGGCCACATCTTAAGGAAGGGGCATTGATGGTGGGCTAGGATGTGGTGACTTGGGGGAGGGGGAGGGGGGAGTAATGTGGGGAAGTGTAGAGGAGGCTCTGCTAGAAACAACAGAAATGTTTGATAGCTGACGTATAGATGGAAGGTAGCATTGGAATATTAAACAAAAGGGTGGAACATGAGGGGGACACTGTCCCTTAAATGTTGTGGGATGAGAGTGGGGGGGATATTTACACACCAACACCAGTGCACAGAAAACAGAGATAAGTGAGTTCATGGTTCCCGTTACGTACGTGTAAGAGGAGAGAGGGAACCACGCTTCCTCACCAGACACAGCAGAGGGGCGCGAAACTCAGATTAGTGGCCTGGGATGTCGGGAAAGCCTTCCTGGATGAGGTGGCCCTGAGAAGGATCCTGAGGGACCAGCCTGGGTCCTGTTATCCAGGAAGCACTTCAGACTTTATGTTCAGGTTTTGGGGAACCGCTGAAGGCTTCAGAAGGGTACCATGGTCAGATTTACATTTTCTGAAGTGCTTTTTGTGTTAGCCTGAAGCAGTGGTTCTCAAAGTGGGGTTTCCAAACCAGAAGCATCAGATCACGCATGAGCTTCTTAGCAGGGCAGAGTCCTAGGGCCCCATTCTGACCTATGAAATCAGATCTCTGAGGATGAACCCGAAACTGGGTTAGAACAAGCTCTCTAGGTGATTCTTAGGCACATTAAAGCTTGAGAACCACTACTGTGGAGAATGGATGACAGAAGGAACTTAGTGTTTATCATAAATCACTTATTTGATTAATGATGAACCTGCGGGCCAGAGTGAATAAGTAACTTATCAAAGATGAACTTAGTGGTGGGCGATAATTAAGACAGGAGTCTCCTGACTGCTCTTCCTCTCTGCTCTTTCAAACTTCCTAGGCAGTGAGAGGATTATCAGAGCACTTTTTAAAGGAAGATGTAATTATATGTTATATTACCTTTCCAAAACAGTGCCTACAAAAGTACAAATGGAAATAGGCAAATAATGTAAGTATGCAATGATTGATATATAACACTTGCTTGTATATTTCACGTGACGCATGTTATGTTTGTGTGTCTCTGAGACTGGCACGGGGAAGAAGGAAGTGACTTCTCTAAACTTTAATTACTCTCTAAGCAGTGAATTTAATAGCTTTATGACCTTGGGTAAAACGTTCAGTCTCTTTGAGCCTTAATTTCCTTATCTATGAAATGGGATTAATAATACCTACCCAACACCACTGTTAGGATAAGGTAGCTTATGTGAAAGTGATTTGTAGGTTGTAAAGCATTATAAATATGAGTGATATTATTTTTATCACATAGTTTCAATATAAGTCCATTTATCTAGCAAACATTTATTAAACATATATGATGGGCAATATCATAAGAGTAGACTTTTTAGAAACGTGTTTTTGTTGGAAGAATTATAAAACTTTTCAGATGATGTCCTAAATGATTCACATAATTACTAAGTAGGAAACCCACTCAGACTTAGTAAGGAAATTTTTGATTTGAAATTTCTAATCCTACAGTTTGTATTGAATCTTACCTTAGGCTGTTAGTTCCCTTCTAACATTTTCTTCATTCTTATTTTCATAGAGATACTTAACCAACGCATTCTCCTTTAATATTTTTAATTTTGTCCTTTAAGAAATGATTGAGTTTAAAAATTAAATGAGCATATCATTATTTACAGAACCTTCCAGAACAGCAACAAAAGTGTTTAAGAAATTTCTAAGTAAAATTAAGTCAATGAGTGGTTTATGTCACTCATCCGTACCTTAAAATGAATTGGAGTAGTTTTGCTTTCATCAATTAAATGTAAGTATGCTGGTTCTTAATATGAGTCTTTTGATTTGCTCATGTAAGCAGGTCATAGAAGTTCTTCATAGCTGTAGGTTAGATTCTCTCTGGGATTTTATTAACTTGTGTCTCTTTGCTGTGAGAACAGTTCATTTTTAAGGAATGCCCGTCTACCTCTAGAGGTGGCACTCATTCTTTAAGAAGCGGCACTTTATTTGCATTAACACTAAGGCAATAGTCCATTTAATACCAGCTAAATTGCAGTTATCTATAAAGCCCAGTGGTGTATTCCTTTGGTGGGGATATTCTGTTTAACTGAGAGACAGTTCTTTAAATGTTTTAATCTTTTAATTATCTATTATTGATGTTGAAGATCTTTCCAACGTATATACTTCCTTTCCTTTAAGTACAATATCATGGTCACAAAAAAAGTTAATCATTTTTAATATCAATAACATGGCACCATATGGTTCAACTCACATTTCATTGTAGGGTCCAGGAGAGGCCTGACCTGGAGGGTCCCCCCTAGCCTGGGGAGGTATGAGAGGTGGAGAGACCATCAGGGCAGACGCGCAGGGTGGTTACCATCTCCGTGATAAGTGAACAAACCTCTGGCCCTCACCCTCATCACCTATTCCTTTTACCTTGCTTTGCTCCTGCCTCTGCCCTCTGTCTTCTGGACTTGAATTACAGTTTGTTGGTTCCTTGCCTTGAGTAACTATCCTAGTATTTTTTTAGAGGTGGACAATGTAGTGGTCAAAGCTTTTCTCCATTTGCACTCCTTTTTATAGTAATGTCATTTTAAATGGACTAAGATTATGTTATTTTACTTTGTAAATTACCTACTGTAGACCAAATCTATATAGCCCATATATTCTGTTTCTGTACATTTCTATGTAGTTTCATACTATTGCTGTAGGAAATGAAGAGTATTTCTTTTAAGAAACCTCCCAGATCCATTAATATCTGAATTCAGGTTGTTTTTTGAATGCAATTTTTGTAATTTAATTCTAATTCCAGATTGAAAAACATTAGCGCAGGTAGTATTACTATTAAACACACACAATACATATTTTTAAAATACAGTATCATGGACATGAAGCTAAGGGCAGTATTGTTTTTAAATGAAAGATTGCAGTTTTATCTTGGGTTTTCCCCAGGTTGGAGTGATTCCTAACATGGTAGAAATATATGTATGTAATTAATATTCTAAATTTTAGGAAATAATTATTAAGTATCTGGCTTTTAGTCTAAACAGAGACAAAATAATCATGTACATGCAGATGTACGATTTCAATATAATTTCAACCTGTTAACTAGGATTTCCTTTAGTTTTACTGAGTCAGAAATAAATTACATAATAAGTTCCTGGAAAATCTGCAGTGTACAAGAGATACAGCTATCTTGATACATATTAAAACTGACTCTGAATAAATGAAATTTGAAATGGGAATTTTTTTTAGGACTCATTCAAGAACATTTACATTTGAAAGTTAAAAATATTCTTTCTGTTTTTTTCTTACTAAAAATTTAAACAGAACAAAATTAAAATAATGAAGATGTTTTCTCTTCTACTTATTGTAATTACCTCTTCTGCTTGAAATTTTATTTTTTGGCCTCATATGAAGCAACAGATCACTACAGCCAATTTGTGGTTTTAACAATCAGAAGTTACTGACTAATGATGCTATTCATATTTGGGTTGGGAATTAAAGGAGACTGTGTGTGTGTGTGTGTGTGTGTGTGTGTGTGTGTTTGTGTATGCTTATATTTTAGTATTTTCTTCATCACTGAAATGCCAAAAACAATTTGCAAAGCTATTCTGAATTTTTGGCGTTCTCAAACTCAAGGTCGTTAATCTCTTTTTAAGTTCTTTTTTCAGTCTTGTAAATATTTCCAGTTATTTTTTGAAAAAAACATTTTTTAAGAGAAAATAGGAACTTTTGTCTCTATACTGGAGCAGAAGAAAAATGTTTTAAATGCCCTCCACATTTACTACTTTACTTGTACAACTTGGATGCCTTTCTATATATTTAGTTTCATTCAAGTTTTCCGCTCTTCATTCTGAAAAGGAAGCAAAATACTGAATCCTTTTTCCAAAAGAAAATGTTTGTAGTGTCATGAAAAATGAGAACAGATGGCCCTGCAGAGCTTTGGGGAGAATGTCGCACTCCAATTCAAATCGTTAGGCAAGTCAGAGACAAACTTGAAGCTACCAATCATTGCAGTGATTTGTATGACTCAATACAAGGGTGCAAAACAAAGAGTTACAAGGTAGAATTTTGCCTCTTACATTAACTAAAAGACCTTTTACTAATTTACAGTCCAGATTTGACTAAGTGGATGCCCCAGGTTTTGTTAGGAAAAAGAATAATCAGGGAAAAGCAGTCCTCATCACTTCAAATGTATTCTATAATTTTGGGCTTCACAGTGGGCAAGATTACTCAGATGCAGTGTGACAGCGTATTAGTGAGGTGAACAGATCTTCCGAACCTGGAGTCCTCTGCTCTTTTCCCTCCGCTTTTAACTAGATTAGCTTTGCAGTGCATGAGGGTTTGGGTTGTGTAAGGTGCATTAACTTCTCCCCACACTGTTCTGATTGAGCAGCAAAGCATCTATTACCAATACCATATCCAAAGTGACGTTTCCATACAGGCTGCCTGCTGTTTCATTCATAACCACAAAACAGACTGAAATGACTTTACTTCTTTTTACAACTTGCAAAGAGTTAATGGACTGTGCTGGCCCCCTGCCAAAACCTTTAAGGAACTTTATTAATGTGTTATAAGGCTGGGAGACCATAGTATGGGATTCTATTGGTTATTCATCTTAATGAATAAAAATATGTATGCACAATTAAAGCCACGTTCTCTATCAATTGCCTTCTAATAAAGGTTGAGTCTTTGTCAGGACTCGTCATTACATTCACTGATCAATTTTGATTCTTTTTTTCCTCAAACCTAAAGTTATCAGCAGTGTAATAACGTGGACTTTTTTTAAAGAAATACCAGCTTAGTATTTGAAATGTGAATAATTATTTAATGATGAGATGAACATTCTTTAGCAAGTGGTAAAAATGACTATTTAAAAAAAAAACCCATGGTGAAAAACCTAGTCATAATCTGCCGCATTTTCTCATTATTTATAAAAAAAAATTGGCCTAAGATCTATTGATTCTTCATTAGACAGAGATAACATAATTTTGTGCAGATCATGTGGGAAAGGGATATATGAATAGGCAGCATTAAATATTTTTTTTCTGTCTACTCTGTTCTGACATGTCAGTTATCAGAAAACATTTTTATTTTCATACAATTTTATTGTTCTTTCACCTCTGACATTTTCTCCCCACCGCCCTAGAGATGGAGTGTTTCAAGTAGGGAATGACGGCAGAAATCATATCATATTGAAAATAAATTTTAAAACAGACTGAATGAATCAGCAGGTCTAGTCAAATTTAATGCTGTAGCTATTGGAAAAAAGGATGAATATTTTTGCATCTTTTGAAATATGTACTTTCTCCCCCAAATAGAATACTGCATACCTTCAAAAGAATGTTGAGGGCTTCCCTGGTGGCAGAGTGGTTGAGAGTCCGCCTGCCGATGCAGGGGACACGGGTTCGTGACCCGGTCTGGGCAGATCCCACATGCCGCGGAGCGGCCGGGCCCGTGAGCCGTGGCCGCTGAGCCTGCGCGTCCGGAGCCTGTTGCTCCGCAACGGGAGAGGCCCCAACAGTGAGAGGCCCGCGTACCGGAAAAAAAAAAAAAAAAAAAAAGAATGTTGAATGGTCCTTTTCAGTTTGTGAAAATAACCCCAGGAACCTAAAATGAGGAAAACGTCCAGGGAATTTTTTGGCAAAATGATTTTCATATTATGGTCGGAGTGACCATAATATGGAGAAATTTTACACCATTTTATAAAAAGTAGTTGTGAAGAGTTATTTAAAACAAAACTTTGGGGCTTCCCTGGTGGCGCAGTGGTTGAGGGTCCGCCTGCTGGTGCAGGAGACACGGGTTCGTGCCCCGGTCCGGGAAGATCCAACATGCCGCGGAGCGGCTGGGCCCGTGAGGCATGGCCGCTGGGCCTGTGCGTCCGGAGCCTGTGCTCCGCAACGGGAGAGGCCACAACAGTGAGAGGCCCGCGTACCGCAAAACAAAACAAAACAAAAAAAAAAACTTTGGTAAGTGAAACTACTAAGAGGATGTGAGTATATTACACTTGCAAAGCAGCAGAATAAAAGTTTAGGCCATGTCTGTTTTTATAGATTTAAGTAAGTTAGTATGAATAAGTATGAATCTTAAGTCATACTAAAGTTTCTGAGACATAGAGTCATCTCTGGTTTTGCCTGTAGTGGAAATGAGAATAATTCAATTTTCTTGAATTAACAAATTTAGAAATACGTGTAATTTATTTCTCTATTTGAGAATTAAACCTTGATGTTAGAATGGGTGCCGATTGCAATGAGAATTCAAACAGCCATTGAATTTAACACCTAGTGGTTTATTCTCTTAAAGATGAGCCAGCACTTTGCCTTGAGTTTTAAAAATGACCTACCTTGAGGTCATTAAAATAAGATTACAAATATGAGAATAAAATGTGGAAGATGATTCAAAGTGACTTGGGTTGGGGGAGAATAGAGCTGTTTGGGGAATGGGAAATAATCTTTCAGCTTAGATTTTGAACACTGGGTGTAGCTGGCCATATTTTCAAGTGGAGGCATCATCCTGTGGTCCTTGACCTTGTAAGTTTGATAATTCTGTGCTCTGTGTTGTAACTAACCACCTAATCTGAAGCAAAGAAGTATTTTGACCTGTACTCGTTCTTTGAATCTCATTCACCCAAGGAGGAGGACATGGTGAGAGTGGAGTTGGTGGATCTCAGGTGGCAGGGGAAGCTGGCTCTCCCCTGCAGCCGTGTTGTATCAGTAGACAAATGATCAGACCCTAAACCCTGGTTAAGTACAGCTAAGACTGCAGTAACATTCATGGGAAAAATGGCACAGGGGGAGAAATCAGGCTGTCATTTGCGAGATGTGGCTTAGAGGGGGAATTACTTGATTCTGTGGTGAAGTCTCAGGACTTTGGTGGGAGATTAGGAGGTTTGTGGGGAATGAAGAGGGCAGTGGCTTTGAAAAGGGTGTCTGGTGGTCACATGTTATCAAGGCGCTGAGCTGCTCATGCTGAGCTGGCCCTTTGCCTTTCAACTGCATGCACCGACTTAGTCCTCAATTTGTGGGCTGCCACGGGCAAAAAGGGTTTTCTGGTCTCATCCTTCTCCCAGCCTGTGCACATTACCAAACCACAACATAAACTCACCACAATCAGCAGGCTCCACTCAAGGGAGGCTTCCGCTGGGAACATTGGGACGTTTTGTGTCAAAAATTAGGAAAGTTGCCCAAAGAACCTTGTAACTGTAGAGGAATAACCTCTACCTGGACTTTCTTTCTTTTTGGGTCTGATGGTGCCACTTCTAATTTGAGAAAACAGCAGATTTACGCGGGACTCCAGAGTCAGATTTGCTTGAGCTTAATTCCTGGCTGTTTCAGTTGTTTGAAGAGTAGCCCTGGGCCAGTTTTCTTATCTGAAAATGGGGATAATAATAGTACCTGTCCCACAGTGTTTATTGCAAGGAGGAAATCCACATATGGTATTGAGAACACTGCTGGATATGTAAACAAATGCCCATTGACTGTTAGCCTTACTATTATCTTATTACTCTCTATCCACAAGGTATTTGCTGTTGAAGGAGAGGATATGAGAACGTTTAAGAACATACAGCATATGAGGCACTGGTGCTTTGCATAACTAATTGCATTGATCCTCACTAGGGTCCTTTCCAGTGTAGGGATCGGGTTTATAAAATGTATTTCAGTGTCTTGTGTACTCAACAAGACATAAAGTGTATGATTTTCAGAAACTTATATTTTAGTTGGGGACACAGACTGTACTTGGCAATATGTATCCAAAATGACCCACATAAGAAAAAAGAAACAAACAAAATCTGAAACTGTGTTTTAGTTTTTTGTGTAAAACATGTTGTCTTAATCTCATATTTCTGTAGACTATAGCAGAGTCTCTGCATGTAGTAGGTGATAGATCACCATTATTGAATTCCTCTGTTTGTTGAACAGTTTGTCATTTTAGAATTGGGAACTCTCAAGGAAGGAAAGTTAGAAGTTAGCAGCATCAAACCATAAACTCACATGAAAGTAAAAATAAAAAAAAAAGCTCAAGTTTTGAAAGTATTTGTAAGTTAACAGTGAATTAGAGATATTTTCTGAACACACCAACTTTGGTTCACCAGTCACTTAAGAGTGGTCTGGTGTTATACAGCTAAGTGACTTTGACTCTCCTGATAACTAATTAAACAACGGCTAAAAATTCCTATATGTCTTTTGCGCAGAATTATAATAATGGTGAGAAAATCTTCTGCCTTTAAAAGGTCCAAGAAGTATATGTGGGCGCCTATATATATATGGATATATATACACATATATATATGGATATATATGTGTATATATATACATATATATACGTATATATATGGATATATATATCCATATATATCCATATATATTTCAGGTGAGTACTGGGGAAAGGACAGCATTCAAAATATACCATTAAAGAGACGTTAGAGGTTCTTCTGTTATGATGGGGATTTTAAAAAATGAAGTAGAAATTATTGGTGTGGCTGCACTGAGTGTGTGGACTTACAATTAAAGCTAGAAAGCCTGGGCCTTTAGTGAATAAGCACTATGTGTATAATGAGTGCCACCGGTCTATGTCAGCATTATGGAATTCATCTTTCACCTCTGAATTATCTCTCGGCAGAGGCAATGTTGGATTCATTTGAAGCTTAGAATTATGGAACAGTAATCACTGCCAGTAATGATTATAGGATAGTACACCAGGCCTACTGTGTCTCTCAAACTGAGCTTAAAATTGTGGGACACCCTAAAAGAGAAAAATCCAATGACCTCATTATGCAATGTTTGGCAGCTGTGGACACAGCATTTTAGCTGGGACTTAAGTTTAAGAGAAAAAAACAGGACAGAGACAATACATACCTTGCGAGATCTAGCTGTACCTCGGAAGCATTTTACCTTTATTTGTAATTCAAGTGTTTTGTACATTCCTACCACGAGCAAACTGGGTGGCTGGAGTTCCATGCAGCCCCCCTCTGCCCGGCCCTCCCTCCTTTTGGTCAGCCCTTGGAACTTGCAGTCACTATGGATTTGGTCTCAAGTTTTACAATTAAGTGGGTTTTGTGCTATGTACGTTTGCCATAGAAGGTTATAAAACTTTCCACCCCCCTCAAATTTGTTACTTTAATGATATCAGAGAAGCATAGCCCCTTAACGAAAGAGAAGGAAGCAAATTAAATATTTTTTTGGTTTTCATTTTGCATACACATGTGCTTTGCCAAAGACTCTAAATCCAGGTCAAAATCATGCGTTGCAAATGGGAAAATGTGGCCTTTGCTCATGCTTTTCTGTAGTATATTTCCCTATAGTGAGGTCTTCTTACTTTACTTTTTTTCCCCACAAAATTACGCGAGTTTCTCTCTTGGGCAGCAATCGTTGTGGGCATAGGCGTCACTGAAAAATGGAGGCGAGCGGAATTCAGAAAAGACCCCTGTCACCACTTTTTAACTTGGAGCCTTGCAGTATTACTTTGTAGTTACTTTTTCAAGCAGCTCTTTAAAAAAAAAAAAACCAGTTGTGGTAGCAGGACTTCTTTCTGTGGGAAATGTGCGTCTTGGCTTCCTCAGAGGCCGCTGTGGGCCCGCCCGGCCGCCGCTGCCCTCTGCCCTTGGCGAGGCGGGCCGGGCCGGCGACATTTCAGGAGGCCGCCTGGCAGCCATTTTAGATCCTGCCCGCGCACAGGGCTCCTGGCTGCCAAGAGCTGCTGCCGCTCCGTGCCAAGACACTCTTGGCAGTGGAGATAAACTTTGTAGAGATACACAGTCCAGAAATATCTTATAATTACAAAGCACAGGGGGCAGAATGTTTTTACAATACAGCTGTGCTAATGTAAACATTTAATTTGGCAGCCTTCTCCACCCACTTTTCAATTAACCGGGTTTATGCAGATACTTTAGGTCTGTAATAAACTTTATTGCTACTTCTCTTAGAGTACAGTTTATGAAACACAGATTGGAGGGATTTTTTTTTGGGGGGGGTTCCATCCATTTAGGAAAGCACATGGTGAAGTTGTGTTGCCATGAAGGGGAAGTGTAAGCTTTCTGTCTCAAAAACTGCCACAGACCTGGCTTAACTGAAACAATGGCTTTAAGGGAAAAAATGTGGAGGTGTGTCCTTTGGCTTCTGAAGGCTGCGAGAGGATATTAATAGAAAGAGGTAAAATCACTTACATGGCTACAAAAAGACACTTGTGTTGGTGATCATTAAAAAAGATAAATGGCTCCTGCAATGTATGAGACTGTTTCAGAGATAAATTCCCAGTAACAGTTCTTACGGATATAATTATAATAATTGTGTAATCGCCGTGATAATTATTCTTATAGAGTGAAAGAAATAATTTTCTATCTAAAGTAGCATTCAACTGTTCAGCTCGCAAAGCTAGTCAATAGATCCTTTTCAGCTAACCTAAAAAATGGTAGAGGTCATACAGTTTTAAAGCTAAATGTGGTTTTAATTGACATTGTGAAAAGGAAATTTTTTTCATAAGGAATATGACATCACATTTCAGGATATCTCTTTGCACAGATTTGCTTACACATTTCTCAGATAAATTAGAGAATATCAGATAAGTACCATACATATGAATAGTTTTTTTTAAAGACAGAAAACTATTTTCAACTTGTATTTTCATGTCTTACTATTTAGAAACTTTGCCTTGTTGTGGTTTTTCAAAATTAGCTTTTTATTTCGCGTAATGATGGATTTCCATAATAGAAAACCATTCTTATAATATTTTCCTCTCAGGACTCCTTTTGAGTCCCTCGTTTAATCTGGCTCCATCATCACTCAATCTATGGGTGTGACCGTAAAGTAATTTTCAATCTGAAGTTGTATTTGACTAGTCAGCATCCAAAGCTCGTCAACAGATTCCTTTCAGCTACCTGAGAGACGGTGGAGATCAGAGAATTTTAAAGCTGTGGTCTCAGTGTTTTGTCTGCTCATCACAGCTAAACAAGGCATTTAGAACAGTTCTTATTCTCTCAGATGTTTTACTCGTTAAAAACAAAAATCAAGCAAAAAAAATGTTTGTCTCACAGCTAAATCTGTGTGTATCATGTTAATTTTATTTTCAAAATGTGATAATTGAGGGACTTCCCTAGTGGCGCAGTGGTTAAGAATCCACCTGCCAATGCAGTGGACATGGATTCGAGCCCTGGTCCGGGAAGATCCCACATGCTGCGGCATAACTAAGCCCATGCGCCACAACTATTGAGCCTGTGCTCTAGAGCCTGTGAGCCACAACTATTGAGCCCGTGTGCCACAACTACTGAAGCCCGCGCGCCTAGAGCCCGTGCTCCGCAACAAGAGAAGCCACCGCAGTGAGAAACCCATGCACCGCAACAAAGAGTAGCCCCTGCTCACCACAACTAGAGAAAGCCCGTACGCAGCAATGAAGACCCAACACAGCCAAAAATAAAAATAAATAAATAAGTAAATAAAATTTTTTTAAAATGTAATAATTGAGGATACTGCTTATTTATAAATTTTAAACAGAGCTCATTTTACCTACTGGTAAGTGATGAAATTCAGCACAATGCAGATTAAATTGTAAGCTGCATGAAGAGAAGAACAAATCATGTTTTGTTCTCTTTGTAGACTGAGCCCCAGGGATGGTACATGGAACACTGTAGGCGCTCAATCTTGTGTTTTGTTTTGTTTTTGTAAACAAACAGATGGGTAAATCTGGTAAGTACAAGCCAGAATCCTAAATATTGAGTTTTAATTAATTGTATAAACTGGTAGGTCATTGTGAAGCTTTTCTATAGATTGCTTCGTCTTTCTTTGGGGAATTAAAGCTCTTTGTCTCAGTTTCTTCATGGATGGTATATCCAAGATAACAGCCTTTCTGCAGCTTAAGTGAATTCCCAGAATTACACAGGGTGAATGCAATATAAGGAGGTCACAGTCTTATGCAGGGAAGCAGCATATAAAGCAACCAACCATAATGCAGTGTTCAAGTCCTATATTGGAGACATGAGCAAGCTGCTGTGGGCCCTGGGGTGGGGTGGCCTCCTTAGGAGGGAGAAAGTAAGGTTCAGAAAAGAAAAACAAAATTCAGGGGCTTTGAAAGATGAATTAAGAGTTTGTTTAGCTGTGAAGAAAGGATATTTCAGAAATAGAAACCATATGGGCAAAGGTGTAGCGACCTGCAGTTGCACCGAGTATTCTAGGAATTTCTAGAGTGTACTAGAGTTTACGTGTTGGGAAGTTGGGCATAGATGGAAGAAGAGGTGAAAGAAGAAGGTTGTCTGATGGCTGTAGTGAGCGATGAGGCTAGGCTGGGGCCAGATGATGAAGAGGTCATGGGTTGTTCTGGGCAATAAGGAGCCATCGAAGTGTTTTAAGGTTTGAAGTGATGTGATTCCTGGTGGAAGTGCAGAGGTTGGAGTCTGGCTTCATTGTGAATGATAAATGCTAATGGCCTGAGGAGGCTGAGGCTATTGTCAGAGGACACTTGAAGGCTCAATGAGGGATTTTAGCAGCATTTCAGAAGGAGATGAGGGAGTGAATGTAGGAGATAGAGTCTAGGCCAACAGTTGAACGTGAGATGGGGTTTCCAGACGCCTGAGTTTTCACCCTGGGCCACTGAGTGGGTATGGGTGCCTTTAATTGGTATGGATGGGGGCACTGAGAGTGTGCCCGGATTGTGCACTAGCAACACTGGGAGAGATGTTGCCGTTAAAAAGAGAGGTTAGGGCTAGAAATTGAGATTTGGAGTCCCCTGCAAATGGGTAATATTTGTAAACATGGAGCTGGTTGAGTTTGTTCAGGGGGAACAAATGAAGACAAGATGGGGGGCTACTCGGTGGGCTGTCTTAGGTGTCACCAACATGTAAGAGGTCTACAGATGAGGAGATAGCCATGGAGATTGGAAAGAAGCCCCAGAAAGACAGGCTTAGAACTAGGAAGGATTGGTTTCCCAAAGGAAAAAGGAAGGAGAATTTTTAAAAGTTGGGGATACTTAGTGTCCAAAGTCAATTAGGTGGAGTTTGGGAAGTTCAAGGTAAGTTGCAGCTTATAGAAATAGTAATTTTGGAGTTAGGACACATCTAGACTTACTGACTCTGAGAGCTTGGTATTGGGCATAAAGATTATTATTAATATTTGCTCATTTTAAATGGTGATCAGGGAGTATTAAGTTTTGCCCTTGTCTTTTACCCCTCAAGCATGTAACTTCACCAAAACAGATTCAGTCAGACTGTGGTCCTGGGTTGCTTAAAGGATGAATGTTCTGTAGACCTTAAGAAATATCTGGCAGAAAGCAATGGATTATGTTTCTTTGTAATCTCTTCTTCTAATTCTGAGGGAAATTGGCAATTTTTCCATCTAACTTCACCATCGGCTACTCTATTGAAAGAAGCAGAAGCTACTTTGAAATTTTTGAGTGAGTTTCGGAGAAGGCGTGAACAATTTTGTAGAAAATAAAAGGAAATTTTCCCAACCACTGAGCACACCCTTTTAATTGCTCTTACCAAGCCTTCAGACATTCCCCTGGGGGGAAATTACACTCCCAGTTCCAGGTCCCAGAATTCACCGTGTTAACAGCAGCAGCGAGGAGCAATATATTTGCACAGTTCCTACTGTACCCTTCTCCCTGTGTGACTCCCCAGTTGAGCAGTAAAAGACTCCAAAAATGGTGATATTATACTAGTACATACAGATTCAACTAGAAAATATGTTTGCGCCAACTAACATGTAAGTGAAAACAATAGCCTACTGCAAACTGGGTGCAGTTCTGTGTTCTCCTGGGATATCTTAATGGGTTTTGTTAATTCCTTTTTTTAAATGCCTGTTGCCTTCAAATGTACTGAGGTCCATCCTCAGTACGCAATGTCGACTTCAGAGTTTCCTCTGAATGAAACTAAATGAGCAAGTAGAAGGCTTGTTAGTTAAAATTGAAAGCATGAACATACATGGCCCTTTCAAAAAGCAAAATGTACTGGACTCCAGTTCATCTTTACTTGGTTTTATCTCTCCAGCCCTCAACCATCCTAAGATGCTGCTTCACCACTTCCTCAAGGAAGCACAAACAGGAGCAAATCAAGTTTCCGAAAGTAAAGTTGGATCCTGTTTAAGTAGATTAGGGTCTGGCATACCATTTAACTTTATCAGGCATTTAAAGTGGAGGATGTACACTGTAGCCGGCTGTGACTTGCCAATTAGCTGGGCTTTCCCCACTGTTTCTGGTTTGGCAGGGATGAGGGTGGTTCACCCTGCTGCACTGCTGCCTGCCAAGGACACATGGCCAGTTCCCGGCTTCCTGTCTTCCTCTTTGTGTCCTGGCCTGGCCTTCCAGGGAGCTGCCAAGACACCATTGCCAAAAATCTTCCTTCGGAAAGGTCAAGCAACCTCAAGTCACCTATGCCAATATTTGTGTTTTCTTTTAAATCCTTCTGTGCTCGACTTGGAGAAAAGCGTACAGCTGAACACGCAGAGAGTGGAACCTGGGGTCACTTTGGATCACTTGGATAAAGCAACAGAACCCAAAGAATCCCTTGGCCAGTCAGGGTATGATGTTTCTCGTAGAATTCTATTTAAAGCTCTGTGAAGTGTGATAGAGTTCAGAATGGTTCAATGTGGATTTGGATTTAGTTTGCTTTTTAGGATTCACTCTACGCATGTGATTTTTGGCTGTAGCTAACTGCTGGTGCATCCCATGGCAGGGAGAGAGAGATTAAAATGGAAATTGGTCTTGGCTTGAGGACTGCATTTTTGTTTGTTTGTTTTTGATAGGACTCTGTAGTCGCATGCTACTTTTTGCTTTCCGGTTTGTGAGAAAGCATCCTTGGAAGCGGTGTGAGAACAGTGCACAAAGGAGTTAACCTGGGGTGCCTGTTGAAAGTGCCATTTCTTGGCCCCAGCACTGCTATAGGAATCACAGCCACTGGGGGTGAGGTCCAGGAATCTGAATTTTTAACAAGCATCTCAAATGATTCTGATGCTCGCTAAAACTTGTAGACTGAAGGTGTCACTGATTGTGAAATGAAGATAAGGCAAGTAGCATTATTGTCACCAAACAGCAAATGGTCCCACGTGTTTCCTTCAGTTGATCTTTTGGGAGACCTAGATCTTTTTCTTTTTCTTTTTCAACTTCTACTCTTTTTATTTATTTTTTTATACAGCAGGTTCTTATTAGTTACCCATTTTATACATATTAGTGTATATATGTCAATCCCAATCTATTGGGAGACCTAGATCTTAATTTGAATCTTTAGATTGTATGCAAACCACCACCAACAAATGCTTTTCGGAAGATTGAAATTAGAAAAAATACTAATAAGAAACATTAAATAAATGCCCCTTATTTGAACCCTAAATTTGAAGATTTTTAAAAAGGTTTTTCCCCGTGACACATAGGGCCACCACAGGTTGTATACAGAACAACTCTAGCTGTCTTCCCTGCTGCAGTCCACACTGTGATGTTCTTTGGAGTTCTGTAGTGTGATGGGCCTTAGAGATACCTCTCATCAGAAGAAAGTTTCATGTCGCTAATATTTCAAAATACAAGGCAGTTTTTTTCTTTATTTTGAAAAGAGTCCATTGGAGGAATATGGAGAACTGAGCCACCTACCAATTCTCATGGCTGTTGTCATTTAATAGGGGAAACACTGTATGTTCTGCCTGTAGATTCAAGGAAAGTACAACATAGCCCCAATATTCTCTTTTGGCTTTTCATGTAAAATTGTCCATAGCATTTCTTCCCTAAGCTCAGTTTAATTTTCTTGTATCTTGTGATATGCTACCTCTGTTGGTAAGGATGGTATAGCCTTGAACCTTTTTTTGTTCTTTGTTTTATAGCACTCCTAGAGTTAGGCCCAGGTTACCTTTGTAATTTTGCCTTTTTTTCTCCTAAATTATTTCCAAAATTTGCTGAAAAGCTGCAGCCTCAGGGACACCTCTGCCTTTCTGACATGACTAACGAACGCTCCACTAATGTGGAACACATGTTCTGTCCAAGTTTACATATAGCCTTGGGCTCCACATTTGCAACTTCAGCATCTTCCATTGAAAAGAAACAGCATAGTTTTCCTTAAACTCCCCCTTTGCTTCCCCTTGAACCATAGTCTTTTATAACAGTAATAAGGAAATGTGGTTATGGGTATAATTGCCATGAGGCAATTGCACCCTAGAGGACTGGCAGAATTTACTTTTCTATATCTGAGGGCTGGGCTCCATCAAGAAGCTCCATTTGCAAATAACTCAATTAGAATAATCACGACAATGTCTTTATTTTTATGGCAGCGTTCTCTATAGAGATCAAAGTGTGTTAGAGATGTCCTATCAGATTCATTGTTCCAATACCCAGTGGACTGGAAGAAAAAAGTTTTATTATAGCTCATATGAGATAGACAGTTGAGGCAGAGAGAGGGTAAGTGACATCCCAGAGGTCGCCAAGAAAGTCAGTAGGGGAACTGCAAAGAAGAATCCAGGTTTCCTTTTACTCTGCAGGTTATCAAGCTACATACATTCTTTCCTGGCCATTGGAAA
Source organism: Leucopleurus acutus (assembly GCF_964270905.1). Classification (NCBI taxonomy): domain Eukaryota; kingdom Metazoa; phylum Chordata; class Mammalia; order Artiodactyla; family Delphinidae; genus Leucopleurus; species Leucopleurus acutus. Next base: position 63,623,609 of record NC_139150.1, on the reverse strand, counting down.
GGATGAGAATAAAGCCAACCTCTTTTCAGATTGCAAAATCATGTGGGTGAAAGTGCTTTGAAAATTGTAAGGCATTGTTGCTATCTTTATCACTTCGTGCAAATGGAAGGTGAGAAAGAACCTTACTGTCAGTAGCTAGTTCCAACTCATGTGTCATGGGTTTTGCAAATTCTTGATTGATAGAGCCCAAACTATCAGTCATCTTGATCATCAGTGAAAGACCAATGAAAACTTACATTTATAATTCTGAATTTAAACAATACATTTAAGCATCTTATAGCTCTTTACAATTCTTAAACTGCAAAAGTTCCATGAGATTGACAGCAGACTTTGAACCAGTCAAGAAGCTGATGATCAAAGTTTCTGTGGTTAACTAAACTACCTAACAAAGAACTGATCTAAGTATTCTGATTTTTTTTAAGGTTTTTACTTATAGACTCTATAATTCTGAGGGTAGGTGTGAGGAACTTAGGCCCTGTTTTTTAGTGGGAATAGGAGAATTGAGAGTAAAATTGCTACTAATCTCCTAGTCTGATTTCAGAGAGCCTTGGAGGACACATCCTCTGGGGAAGAGACGCAATTAACCCAATGTTCTTAATTACTTTTGTTTGCTTGGTGGTTAAAGGTGGCGTATTTTGGTGTAAGGCTGTTGGCTCTAAAACTGCCCTGTGTGCTGGCGTGGGGGAGGGGAGTCGTGAGTGGTAACGTTCCCTCTCTTGAACAGGAATCCCTTTTCCCAACCAGGAGCTGAAAAATCAGAAATGCCCCAAATTATCAGACCTTGCCTTCTATTGGGAAAAATGAGAAGTTAGGCACAATAGAAATACATGAGGTTTTAAAGCTCTCTCTTTGCTTTTCAAAGGAAGTTCTAGAGTAAGTTCCTATTTCTTCCTTCTAACCCACATAAATGGAGCTGTCTTCCACTTATCATAGATCCTCCCTGTTCATCTCATGGGAAGAGTAATGGCCTTGAGACTATCTCATCATCACTGCACCTCTTGTTGTGTCTTATTGCTTAATGAATGTTAAGCTGAAAACAAATCCAGGTAAACAGGGGAGCAGAAAATAAAGTTCAGCCAATGTGAGCTTGTTTGTAAAATAACGTAGGGAAAAAATCCACCTTTTAGGATCATTTTTAGCATGGCGAATGGACTGAGGAGATAAGTACTGTTCTCTACCGGTTGATTGGATTATATCAGTTAATTTATTCCAGTGTTGGTAATTGCTGGATGATACTAATAGAAAACTTTCAGTAATTATTTTATTATTATTATTGGTTGGTTTATCATTTCAAAGGAAAGTTTGAAAACCATTTTCTTAAGCACCCCCTCTTTTTTCTTCCAAATGTCCTTACTGGATTCCTGGGCTCCTTTTCCCTCTTTTGTGTTGTCTGTTGTATTTTGGTTTTCGTGGTGTGACATACACATCCATAATACCACGAAAGATTCCTGCTCCGTGAAGAGAGAGTTGAGCAGTGTGGTCACTTTGAAAACACAAGAGTCACTGTGAGTGGGAGCCTAATGTGAGGAGGAAGCTTTGGCTTGGGGTCCAGACTGGGGTAACCTAACTTTGGTATTCAAGTTGGGTCTGGAACCCTGACTTCATTGCCATCACTAATATTGCCAGTGAGTAAACAAAGCTAAATAAATGAGAATGATGCAGCAGCCCAATAAAAGTCTTCTCATTTGTAGTTTATATTTTCAAGCAAACCCCAGAAATGACCATTTTCTTAGAGATTATTTCTGCTTTATGTCCTTGCAAAATTAGCTAGGCTTTTACCCCATCTTTTTTTTTTTTTTTTTTTTTTTTTTGCGGTACGCAGGCCTCCCACTGTTGTGGCCTCTCCCGTTGCGGAGCACAGGCTCCGGACGCGCAGGCTCAGCGGCCACGGCTCACGGGCCCAGCCGCTCCGCGGCACGTGGGATCTTCCCGGACCGGGGCACGAACCCGTGTCCCCTGCATCAGCAGGCGGGTTCTCAACCACTGCGCCACCAGGGAAGCCCTACCCCATCTTTACTTCATTAAAGTGTTCCTTAGCTATAGAGTCTGCTAGAAAATCGAATATTTTGTCAACAAGATGTAAAAACGGCAAGCATCATTTTCTTTTAAGTAGCTGCTGCTCTTTCTTTCATTTCTTAACCAGTGTCACGGGAGGGAGAAGGGCTATGCTCCCCTCAGGCAGGTGACAGAGCTTCTCAGGTTCATGACAGGAAGCCGTAACATTCCAACCTTGCTGTCTTTGTTAGTTGGTTTCAGTTCTGCTTAGGTCAGTGGTACCAAAAGTCCTTCTCATCTTCCAGGAGTTGAATGGTCCTATGAAGTAAATTAATGGTTTCAGTCTAAGCCTTGGGCAGAGAGACACCACAATTAGCACTCCCTGGTACCTGCGTTGGCATTCTCAGCCAACATGCCAAGACCGAAAATCTCTTTCCAGGTCAAGCATAGCACATTATAAAGAAACTTAGGGAATGTCACACTAAAAGATTTACTCTTTCCATGAGAAAGAGAGAGACCACGCTCATGCCACTGGGTTGAGGTGATACAGTCTGCCTCCAGTATTAAAAAATCATTTCCTTATAAACGTTTCAGTGTTATTTTGTTCCATTATATCTGCTGTGACGTTTGTAAGTGGATGGAGATTTTCTGTTTATTGGCTTCCAACCAGATCGTCAAATACATTGTTTGAAGGTGGAGATTACTTCTTTGCTCTATCAGCCCATTTGTAGGAGGGTGCCTCTTTACACCTATCTCTGGGCCAGTTACATCTGTCATAATTTCAGTTATCTGCTTGGTATAATGTAAGCAATTTCATTTGTTTTATCTTGTCTCTGAGTTATATATTCCTATGTGATGGCTCTTAAATCACAGAATCCAGATGTAGAGTACATTGGAAGAACTGGGGATAATTTCTTATTTCTTATTGTCTTTTTTTTGGACGGCAACTTATAGCAAAAGTTTAAGTATAGAATACTGTGGGTGTAGTAAAAAAAAACCTGGTTAACATTTAGATTCACTTTCTATCTGGCATTAGGCTTCCTGCCCCTTGTCCATGTTGCCAGAGAAATTCAAGGACTGTCTCTATCTCGTGGTCTCAGCATTATTCCTGTAGTTTTCAATGTCTGTGCAGTATGTCTACTGTCATGTTATGAAGGTTGTCTCTTAGCTTATTCATTGCGCTATAATGTTCTCATTGGAAATAAAACGGAGGGATGGGAAAATGCAGAAAGTAGAAATTATTGTTCATCTTACTTTATGCTCATTTTATGCCTATTTAGACTATAACTCATTTTCTTTTTCAATAAATATTTATTGAATTAAATTTACAAATTTTGCCTTAAGTGACAAAAACTGACTAAATAGATTTCAGGCTCAAGTTTAAAAAAAATTTAATAAACAGTGATTTTTCAGTTGATACCCTCTCCATATGATGTTTGGCGGTAACTGTCACAAACCAGGGCACTAATGTTTAAGAAACATGAAAATAAAACTTCGGGATGGGGGGGGTGGGAAAGTTCAAAATGACTGAGAGGAAGCACAGGGTCGTGGTATTATAGTGCAGTGCTGGCAACTGAGTACACCCACCAAGCACTGGTGCCACCCTGTTAAAGTTTCATCAGAAAAAGGCGGCACCATGTGAATTGATGCTTTATGTTTTCTGCAATGTCACTTCCCTCTAGTGGGGTGTTATCTATCACACTGTAAAATATCGAGCATATCCATACTGCTTGCATTTGTGATGGTAAAGCTTTAGTATTGTGAGTTCACATACTTCCCTATACATACAAACAGAAACATTTTTGTTGTCTCCTATTTGTGGAGTGTTCTAGTACAGCACCATAGATTATGCAGTTCCGGTTGAAGAAAATGCTTCTGTCTCTTCTTACTTTATGAATTTTCCAATGTGAAAATGCTAGACGTCAAGTGAGTGAACTATTTCCTAGAGAAAAAAGAGTAACGCTGAAATTATTTCTCTTTTCAAATATATATTATTCTTAGGTTGATATATGTTGGTCTATATTTAAGACAACTTTTTTATTATCTCCACATGATATTGTTAGATATTCAGATAATTGATAAGCAACTCAAAGTTGTTTATGAGATAGATATAAATGTACAACGTTCTATAAAAATTATCAGGCTCATAACTTGATCCAGTCAAGGAGCAGACAGTCATGTTTGTAGGAAAATCGCATACACAAGGAAAAACCCAGGTATCATGTTAATTTTTTTTTATTTCAAATCATGTTAATTGTTAAAAGTTGGATGGAAAGACTAAGTCTGAGTAGGTAAAAAGAAATAGTAAACCTGGATGGGTGGGTATGAATAGCAGAGGATCTGCTGGAAGAGATGGATTTAGAGCTTGGCATTGAAAATCTGATTAATTAAATTAATCTTTTTTAACGTTGATTATCTTTGCCAATATCGTGCATTACAAAACACATTGGGGTATAGCGTTTTGTACTGCGTACTGAGCGGTGACAGTGCTTTGTCACCTTTTTAATGAAAATCATAACAATGACTTGAAATTTATTAATATTCTACATGGATTATATTTAGTCCACTACCTCTAACTCTATTACCTGACATCTATTTTAGAGTGATGAATATGTCAAAAAGTACATGTATCCATCAGGATCCAGAAAAATAGAGCTCCTACCCGAGTCCACTAGAAAGAATTACCAAGGGGAGACCAATTACAATGATGTTAGAACAGGTAAAAACCCAAAGGGGCAGTGAGGCAACCCAGACATTAGCATCTGTAGGAACCCACTACTGCAACTAAGGCTGGAGGGATAAGAGGAGGAGGTGGTGTTGCCAGAGCCCTTGGAGACCACAGGGAGAGGGGCCCACCCTGTGGAAGCTAGAACACAAAGGAGACAGCCATTGCTTGGAGATACCTGTTAAAAGTAGAAAGAGAAGAAACACCTCCCTTTCTCCTGTCTTCCCACTCTCCAAGTTCCACAACTCCCACCAGAGCCTCCCATTGGATGGCTCTAATTTGAAGCCAGTTGTTAACAAGCTGGGAAATGTAGTTTGCAGGAACAGAGTGAGGGATGTCTTGGAGGACAAATTATCACTACATGACAAGTCTGATTTTGGAGATGGGGTGGGGGGATGGAATTGAGGTAAGGTTCAAAGCATTAATTTTGTGGGAGGGATTAAGTTTGCAGGATATTATCCAAAGCCTTATCATACTAGTTTTTCTTACTGGCATTGAGTTACTAAATTTCTTTTTTATCCTACCGGAAAATTTAGTTTATGTTTTTTTCATCAAGAGTATTATTAGATGCTTTTGAAAATTCTCCATGAATGATCTTGTTGGTTAATTTTCAATTGTTAACATACTGTAAATGTCAGGAAGTATTCGATCTTCTCTAATTAGAGCCAGTCTTTAGAACCCCAAACAACAGGTGACAGGCTCAATTGTTCTAATGGTAATTGGTAGCTCTGACAAAAAATTATAATCACCCTCTCTTTCTCCATCTTTTGGAGGTATCAGGAATGGACCAGGAAAAGTTCAACTGCCCTTGTAATCAAGCATTGTCTACAACTTGGAAATAATGATGTGGTTTCTTGGTTCTTTTGTGATTTTGAGGGGGAGGTTGGGTATGCAGCATAGCTTGTAGTTTGTTGTTTGACTGGAAGGCAATGTCATTTTTGAAATGGCAGCACAATAATCAATTTGGAAAATTGAACATTAGCCGTGTGTAATGTTATGTGCAATGGAAATAATCTTTGTGAGCATGGGAGATGAGTCTACAGTGAAGAACTTGACGTTGGTCTGTGTTAAAATTTTGTCACATCTGGAAGGCATTTGATGTATAAAATTACATAGGTTTGATACCGTTCAGGGTTAAGACATACGGATGGGGCATAATGCAGAAACTTGTTCTTTTTCATACTCTTTAGGTATAGCTTAGAGATTTTTGAATCATAAGGAGTCCATTTGAATCTCCATTAAAGATAAACTGAGTAAAATGACAAAATGGAAGGAATTTTGAGCACAAGGTTCACAGCTCCGTGCTCTCATACTCTCGATTCCCTTCTTTAAAGTGGATTAAGCAAGTGGGCATGCCTCTCATCATTTTTTCGCGTTTTCCAAATAACCAGTCGATTCCATAGTAGGCTGCTATAATAGGCTTTTTATTATTCTTGTTTAAAGTTACCTGTATTTTTAACTTTCCTCTTAAAATGATCATTTGAAAAAATACTGCCCCATAAAATTATAACAAATCTTCATATTTCTGTTGAGTTACAAACTTTTCAGAGTTCTTTCAAACATATCATTCCACTTATTAGAATAATCCCGACCCTTCTCTTGAAAAAAAGAAGGAAAAGTCATGTTCGTTCGCCATTTTTTGGTTTTTTATTTTACCAGTAAAATTGAGTTACTTTCCTCTCATGCAGTTTTCATTTGCAGGAGGAAGTTACTATCTCCTCATTTGTTTCCTCATTTTAACCTTTAAAAAAAATTTCACATGATGTATTATTCAAGTAGTTTTATTCCTGGTAAATTAGCTTTTGTCCTGAAACCATGAGGACAGAAGTTCTTTGAACCACTTATCAAGGAACTGTTAGGACATTTAATACCGTTATCTGCCACATCAGCAAGCTTCCTGTTTCATCAAGTGACTTCTCTGATTTTTTTCCCTCCAATATTATGATAAAATTATTTTATAAACAAAAGCAGTCATGAACGTCTGACGTACAAATCTACTTGACCATGGTAGAAATATATTATCTCTATCTTACTCTATTACTCTGCTGTGTATTGTACACCTTTGATTAAATACATACATTTATTTTTATATGAATACATCATCATAGACTTAAGAGCCGTGATTTAATAATAAAGCAAGGGCGACTTATTAATGACATACAACTAGTAGGGTATGTAAAAAACCCACCGATTTCTTTTCTCTGAGCTCATATCATGATTTCAACATTTTAATGATTTGGCGAAGTGTCTTTTTACCTTAAATAATTGGAGAAATCTGTTGAGGTAAAACATTTCTTTTTAAGAACACATGCCAATGAATAAATGAGCACAGGAAAAAATAAGGATATGACTTTTTGGTCACTGACTGAATCAGTTGCTAAATTTATATTTGTAGAGAGCTCGCAGACACTTAAAAATAGACTATATGTAGGTAATAACCAAACAAGTAAAACTTATGATTGGCATTACTGCCAATTTAAGTATAATTTCAGAAAGATGAAAAGTATTTTAAGTGATATCAGCCATCAAGGTATTGTTCACTGTAAAGAGTGGTTCTTTATTCAGCAGATATAAACGCCAGGCAGTGAATAAGGCTAACATGTATCTTGACCCATGAATTTTACACTCCAACAGGAGACCTGTACACTAATGCAGAACTTTAATTACCTGCGTTGTTAGTGTTTTCAAGGGGAAGTATACAGTGAAAACGGAGGAGGACTAACTGGGAGGGTTTTTTTTTGGTGGGGGTGGGTGGGTGTGAGTGTGGGAAATTAAACCTTAAAGTATATTAAAACAAATCTTAGCCTTTCCGCACAAATATTTGTGCATATTTTCACTGTTGTATAAAGTTATTTTTTTCCTCTTATTCCTGTTGGAAATGACTAAGGCCAAAAACTCCTACCTTTTCTTATTCGGTTTTAAGTGATTGGGCAAGATACAAACTGATTCAGGCATGAAGTGGTTTGCTTAGGGTCAGAGCACAAGTGTTGGCAGTTACTGAATGGAACCCAGGAGTTCTGACTCTCCAGACAGTTGTGAGAAAACACGTCCTGCTCCCTGAGAAGAAAGATTGCCAACAAAATATTAGAAAGTCTTATGTCTGGTTTTAATCTAGATAAACAATATTGTATTAAGTTTTGGGGAAATACAAAAAACCGACATAGCACAGAAGGGCCACGTACACCCAGAATGTGCTAGGTGTAAGACTTAGAATATTGCGTGAAGACCCCAGGACAAAATAAAGCAGATAAGTAAGTTACTGTGCCAGGCAGTGTAATTAGTGCTGTTCAGGATTTCGGTGGTAAAAGAGCATTTATTTTCCCCTGCTTTCCTTTTAAGAGAAAATTTCAGACCGATAGGATCACAAATGTTGCATTTCGTTTATGTTGAAATTTTGCATTGATTTTTCAACTTGCCTCCACAATTATGCTCTTGAGTCTGATGACATTCTGGTTTTCATTTTCAGATTCATATTTCACCAGCATTCTCTTTGCACTACATACCTTGCTATAAAATGCAGGTTTCGTGGTTTCCAAGGGAAAAAAAAAATTATATTACATAGTATGGCTGAAATCCACAATGTCTCCCAGATGGGAAAGACAGAACATTCATCTCATCTTTTCCTCCTGGATCTGGTGGGGTTTTGGAAAGGACTTCATTGTTTTCATGTGGCAGAGTGCATTGGCAAATTGTTTTTTAAAGTACGCAGTGGCGTGTTCATCTCGTATTATAAGATATGGGCAGCATTTAGGAAAGATTATAAATCTTACAACTCTCCTCAGAAACTTAAAATACAGCTGGAAATGTTTTGCTTCCAACAAACATGCAATCTTCATAAAATTGGAAAAGAAATGTTTTGAATAAATAATGTTTTGGTTTATTTCTCTCTAGTGCTAGATCTATTTTTTTAGTCAAAATCATGCCATAAAACTCCTCCTTCTTCTATGCTAACACCCTTGCCTCTGTATTTATATTTTGCTGGTGCATCTAAGTTTTTTTTCATTTTTAAAGTATGCCAGATTGCTTTGCCTTGTTTTTAAAGATAGAAAACTGGATTTGCTTCCAGGGACTCGTTCCCTAACTAGGCCAGTTTAAAAACTAAACAGGGATTGAGTCAGTTAATTAATTTAAATGAGATTACAAATCAAAAACATATTACGCAATCTTGATTTAATTACCACATTTTATTTACTTAATTGAAAACACACTGTAGAAAGTTTGCAATCTTGACAATGACCAGTATGGTATCTTTACATTCTAAAGGCTAACGGCTTCAAAAACAAGAAGTTTAGACGATCCTGGTTGTGACCTTTGGTTCACTCAATCCCTGGATCAGTAGAGAGTCATTGAACTTAAACTGAGGCCAGAAAGGTCAGATACGATTATCCCTGCTTTCATTTGCGGGGGTTTGGTGCTAGTTAATGAAGCAATACAAACCTCTGGTCAGACATGTTGGCAGGTTTCACACTTTTTGTGCAGGGGTCTTCCCATCTGCATTGGTGAATTGTCCCCTGGCATGAACAGATATGCTCTCAAATGGGTGTGGGATTTTCTTTTTTTCCCCTGAAATTTCAGTGCCCTATGGTTTTTGGCTCATTCCTTGTGAACAAATTTTGGTCTTGAGCCCAAACAAATCCTTATTTTAATCCTTGCGATATGATGCTTTGAACCTAATGCTCCTGTTAAGCAGAAAAAGGTGGCTCTTTAAAAGAAAGTTTAATAATAGAACTAGTAGAATGTGTAGGGAAAAGGAATAGAGGGTATAGTACCTGTCTACTCTCTTGTACTGTATTTTTCTTTGGTTAAATAAGTTACTTTATCTGTAAGGAGCCTCAGTATAGCAACCTCTTTTAAATCTCTGAGTTTCGCTGTATAGAAGATATATTTTAAAATCCATGTTAACCAATAAAAAGGGAGATCTGAAGGTATGGGTCTTCAGATGGAAAATAATATGGGTTAAAAAGCATGATTGAAAATATGTAAGAAACCATGTCTCCCAAATATTATTTTGGTTCTGTCAAAAGTATTCAGAGAGGTTTAATGTGTCTTCCTGCTCAGAACCGGGTTTAGGGGAATGGATACAGACTCAGCAAAAATATGTCAAGGACTCCATTAACCAAGTGACATAGAGTTAACGTTTCCCATGGATAGCTAGTTACCCAAGTTTTGCAGAGAAGTGGATGCCATATAACGTAATCTCCTGTTGAGAAGGGACAGATAGACCGAATCAGAGAAGGAGAGAATGAGCATTTTCCCGCACATTTACATGCTTATGAGAGATAAGAATGTGCTTAATTTTCCCAGATTCTTTCTTTGTGTTATTCTCAACCATTTAAGGGCGGAAGAAGGAAGTATTGTAAAACTTTAGTTTTGTGGCATCCCAATTGATGAAACAGTCCTCCATTAAAACGGAAGCTGTATAGATCTTTAACGTGCTGCAGAAAAAATACGGCAAATTATGTAATCAGAATTGTGATTACATAAACCTAACTCACTATAACTCCCAGGGAAATCAGTCCTTGTAGAAAGTAAACTGCCAAGAAGGAGGCAGGACATTTTGCACAGACGGAGAGGGAGATTCGTCTGAGAAGAATAGTTTTCTCCTCTCTCCTTGAAAAAGGTGGATGTTTTTGTCTTAACTTTGTGTTTCCCTGTTATAAAGTGCATGGGTTTGTATCCCTTCTTTCAGGTTTTTGTTTCTTACATTGGCTTTTCTCTTTCTTAAGTGATTCTTTCTGGCATACTATATACTTAATTTGTAAAAATATGCTATTTTAGTATGTCAGTAGTTAATAATGTTTTGGAGAGAAAGAAGGGGACTATTCTAAGCCTCTAGAAAACTCTCATGGTATCTTTAGTTGACAATGGGCTATTTCTTTACCTGCTTAAAGCCAAAGAATATGACAAAGGGGCCCTTTATCACATGATGACTAATTTTAGTTCTAGCAAGAGGCTATCTGTAGGTTAACAGGTTACAGTGTGGGTTTCATTTACTCTTCTGATATCCCTTGATATAAAAGCTATATTGTTATAGAGTCATAGAATTTTAGAGCCAGAAGGGACCTGACAGGTTACCTTGTACAATCCCTTCTTTGCACCAGAATGATTATAAATAAAAATGATGCCTGTCAAAATTTTTTTTTTTAATAAATAAAAATCATGCCTCTTAAGTCATGGTATCAGAGAAGAAAATGAATTCCTGGAATGTGTCATTTTTGGGTAGAAAGACAGCTTATATATAAGGGTCATCAAAAGCTTCTTGGCCTTTTGCTTGCAAACTAGTGGCCTGCTCCCTGGACCTCCCCCGACAAGCGTCTCCTCCCTTTGTAGGAGAGAGCCAAACCTTAATTTCTGACTCAAAATAGTGCCTCTTATCTACCCCCTCCCATTTCCAAATATTCCTTCAGAAATTAAGGGAAGCAGAACTGAGCCTTACATTAGGCTGGGAGACCCACTCTGGGAATCATGTCTCTATTCCCTTTCCTTGTCACAAAAGTTTGTCTACTTGATTTTCTTTCCCACTGGATAATTTCTTAAGGATTTATTTATTTATTTATTTAAAATTGAGGTATAGTTGATTTACAGTGTTTCAGGTATACAGCAGAATGATTCAGTTATACATATATATACGTGTATATTCTTTTTCAGATTCCTTTACATTATAGGTTATTACAAGATTTTGAATATAGTTCCCTGTGCTATACACTAGGTCCTCACTGGTTATCTATTTTATACATAGTAGTGTTTATCTGTTAATCCCAAACTCCTAATTTATCTCTCCCCCACCTTTCCCCTTTGGTAACCATAGTTTGTTTTCTATGTCTGTGAGTCTATTTCTGTTTTATAAATAAGTTCATTTTTATCATTTATTTTTAGATGTTTCTGCACAGAGGCAGCATGCCTAGCGTTTCTTCCTTTTTTTCTAGGCTTTCTTCTTTGTGCACTTCCGTAGTTTATAGACCAATTGTTTTCTATTCATTTGACTTAAACAGGTGTGTCAGGCGCTATACCGAAGATTAGGGCCATAAGGCTAAGTAGGACGGTATCCCTGCCCTCATATAGTTCAGAATCTAAAAGGGATGACCTCAACATGGAGGACTTTAGGGAGAAAAAAGACGGACACTGCGTGCAAAGACTCAGGGGCATCAAATGGAGGTGACACACATGGAACTGAAAGGCTAATGTATGACCCAGGTGTTGGTAGGGGCCAGATCAAAGTGCCTTGAATGACATCCTAAAATTTTGGAGTTTTTTTCTGTATGTATTGGGACTCATGTAAGAGTTTTAGCAGGGAAGAAGCTTGATCAGTTTTAGGTTTTGAAGAAATCGCCTTGTTAGTAGAGAGGAATATGTACTAGCAAGATGTGGGATCTGTTTATTTTTCAAGACTCTGTTCCTAAGGTCACCTCCCTCTGATATCTTTTATGACATGCCCTTGCCCATCCATCATAGGAAGAACTAATTATTTCCTCTTGCTATGTACTCACTTATAGCACCTATCACAGTGTATTTTTTTAAAATTTGTACATTTCTGTCTGAGCAAGCTCTGAGCTTCTAGATAGCATAGAAGGTATATTCTTTTTAAAACAATATGCTAAAGCTCATTGTTGTAAATGAAATGGAAATTTAATACACATTTAGGGAGAACCTAATATGTTCCAAACATTAGTAACTGGAATACAGAACGTGCTTCATAAATCTCATTCTTACTTAATTGAAACTTACATGAATGACCTTCAAAAAACCTTTCCTAGTTGTGATGATCCAACCACATCAGTTAATTGAGTTCATCCCCCTCCACATCCCTCCTCCCAAGCATGTTAGTACTTAATACAAACATTTAACAGGTCAGTATTTATTTATTATCTTATATGTTTAACAGACATTTCATTGGACTTCCATTAGATTATCAGTAGAACATTAGAATTTCCTCGGTTTAGCAATGAAAATCCAAACTAAAGTTTTTAGAGTTGGCCTCTTTCTAAAGCATCAATTAGTGTATAGACTTCAATGATAATAATAATGATTTCCAACTTCAGTTAAAAAGACTAGCTAAAGGTTTTTTTAAATTTCTGAAGAAGGTTTTGAATATATTGGTAAATGGTGGGAAGGAGGAGGGAGATTAGGGGAAGATAAAGTTCCCAGAAATCTTTAATTGAGTGAAAGGTCATTTGGATTTGCATGATTTTAAGATTGCATCATAACCACTCAAGAGGCAGTGTGTCTGAATGGGTGGCCCATGTAGAGAACACATGTTTTAATAGTTGCCTTGTAACTTTGTACAAGCCATTTAGATCACTTAAGTATCCCAGGATCTTCCATAAAATTGTGTCATTAGAGAAACTTGGTTACTCCTTAGGTAAAGTTTAGATATTAGAAGAGCCATGAAAGATTGGCTACTTTTTAAAAAGGAGTGGATGGAAAGATTGAAGGAAAGTTAATAAGGACCATGTAAGGATGAGAACCTTTACTTATTCCTAGAGAATCTTTAACCTGGGGGAGGGAGGAATTGATTGAGTTTTAAAAGCATTAATTTAGAAATGGTTTCATTAACTCTTCTGTTTCCTAGAAGAAATATAATATGTTTAATTCACACTTTTAAAACACAAAGGATGGAAAATATGCAAAATGTATTTCAATCCTACTTTCTGTCCAGTCAGGTCAGAAAGAGACAGACAAAGAAATGTAGAAGTTATAGAATGAGATCAGGGAAGAGGAAATAAAATGTGGGGGGAATGACAGAGGACTGGTTTAGGTCTGCTGCCTTCAAGACCCCTTCCCCTCCTTTTTTCTCCACTGCCTCAAAATCTTTCTAGCCTCAAGACTGAGTGTGCTGGGCACCTCGCAGTCCCATTCTTACCGCCCTCCTTCTTCAAAGACTTCAGTCTTCTAGAAGGTAATTTTCGTCACATGGCTGGTATCTCCTGGCTTTTGAGCATAACAGCTCCCTGAGAGCCTCAAAATGGCAGCACTGCCTTCCTCCCTTTTGGGGAGGGTGGGACTAAAGCACTTACAGAGGAATTCAAGAGGGCACACACTCGTCCGTCTTCAGTTGATTCACCACGGACAGTTGTAGATGCTTACACTGGGATGGACAAATTTAGTCATATCCCTTTTCTCCCTTTCTTCCTGAGAGTCAGTCCGTTAAAAATATTAGTCATTTTTTGAATGTGTCTTTTCTGTTTAATAATAGCTTTCATTTATTGATTGTGTAAGATGTGTCTGACCAGTACTTGACGTTTTATATAGTAAAATCTTTGCAATGATTCTATAAGGTAGGTAGCATTACAGTTAAAGATCAGGACTCCAAGGCCCTAAGAGTTAAGTAATTTTGTATAAGATCACATTACTAGTGAGGGACAGAGCCGGGATTCGCTGTAACATATGAAGTACACACACATACACATGACTTGAGCAAATGATGGAAGCAGTTAAGGAAAACCTTTGGGTATAGAGTAATTTGACCTAGGTGGTGAATTGGAAGGGTTTTAGATGTGGTCTAAGTAATTCTTTCTCTGAAGTTCACCACAATAACAGTTCATTTTTGGTTTCTCTGCCCACTGTGACTCCCTGGTTACTTCCTTTTCCAGCAGTTGGAATGAAGTGACCGATATAAGGTGACATAAGAGTTAAAAGTAGATTAGAGTGTTAGAATTTACAGTTGGAAAAGTAAGTGTTCTTTTGCTCGTTCCTTGAGGGGGCCTCTTCTGTGTTTTGGGGATCCAGTATATGCTGTTTACTGCATGAGAGGGCACAGACGTTGGACTACGAGGGAAAATCTGTCATGTGTGCCAGTAAATGCCAGATTATTTTAGAAAGTGGAATTATTATTATTAAAAGCAAGTGTATGCCTCAAATTTAGGGTCTACTTGAGCTTTCCCTCAAATGTTTGTGGGTTATTTTTCAGAAATTACATTTTTATTTCAGTTGAAGAAGTTGGTCTGCAGTTGTTGGAAATAGGGGAAAAGGGTAATTTGAAGCAGAAAAAAATTAGGGTTTTCCAAATGGGATGTTGTGGTAATGGGGTGTCCTTGTTCTAACTGAATACTTTCTCAGGAATGGAAGAGACATTTTTCTTTACTGGATCCAAATTTCAGCTACAAGATGTTGGGAAAGAGTTTTGTGGTTCTGTTTTGAAGTTGATTTAACTAAAAATACTAAGGCTCACCTAGAGTGGACAGCTCATGTTCTCTGATGACAACCCTAATTTACCTCATGTTGTGTCATCGTGAAGGTGTCATTAGCCACCATGCGGGATCAATATCTAGACCTCCATAAATGTGAAGTAGCTTTACAGGGAAAAATAAAATACGGGGGGGCTCTGGTCAGTGGGTACACACTGCATAAATAGGAACTTCTCAAAATGTTAAGAGTCACTTGAGAAATTAAGCTGGAATGTCATGTCAATTCTGGGGGACATTTGTCAGAGGAACTCAAGGCAAAAATAGCTGAGGCTATAGCAAAATCATATAATTTTTCTTTTTTTATGTAACTGTCATACTCCATGCCTGGAAAGTAGCCAGTATTGGGCCATCTTTTATGGGAATAAAGAAAGAGAAGGATTGATCTCCTAAGTTATAAGTCACTGAGTCTTGCCTCAATTCCAGAAAAACTAATAGAATTCATGGGAGATGAGACAAACCTTTTGGAGAGTACCTAACTCTCTTTGACTATCTGTAGAAGACTCTAGCCAGAACTGAGATTGCAGGAGTAGTCCTGACCGGTTTCTTTTCCATTTGGGGAAATAAGAAATAAATTGGAGGATAATGTGGGAATCATTAAATATATTTACTGAGATTTTATAAAAACTGTTCTAGGACAAAAAAAAAAAAAAAAAAAAGGAAAGAAAAGAAAAAGAAAAAAGACAAGGAAATGGGATGAAGGGGCACGGTTCCGATCTCAGTATTAAATCTAGTTAGCAGGCATGAGGCAAAGGGCAGAAATAAATAACCAAGTTTTATACAGAAAGAAGTCAACAGAATGTCCTTGCAGTTAATAGTAGAAGCAGCAGTTGCAGTATGTTAATAACTTGAGTAGAAGAGCAGAATAACTCCCCTGAAAAAACCAGCATAAGATTTTTCTGCTTAAATAAGACTGGATCCTGTCTTGGGTATAATGGCCAGGTTTCAGGAAAGGGACTTGTCTGTGGCCGCCTATGAAATTTTGTTGAAATTCACTATCAAGTTCAAAATTGCCTTTTCTAGGCAAGCAAAGAAAGCTGCTGAATCTGAACCATCCAGCCCAGTGCATTCACAGCCGTGAACAGCACACTGAGGAAAACACAAAAGAAGTAGACAGAATCTCTGCCTCTGCTTAGGAGCATGCAGTTTAGTTGGGGAGACAAAACTTAAATACTAGAACCAATAAAAGAAGAGTACAAAGCAACTTGCAAGTAAGTGTATAATAATATGGCGCAAATGACACAGATAAATGCAGAGGGGACATGAAGGAAAGGGGAGTGAGCAAAACACAACAGTGCCAGGTTAGTTAGGAAAGGCATGTTTAACAGTACTGTAGCTTCCATGTTCCTTTCTGTAGCATCGATGAAGAACAATGTGGGATAGGAAATTCAGATATTCTGCATTGATCTCTTCCTCCTTATCTGCCGAGTCTGTCCGTCTATCACAGATGGAAATTAAATTGATCCAACAATTTGCTCTCCACAAAGCCGTGATGGTTTCTACCTAGTAATTTATGCTTTTCTTGGTGTTTGCAAATCGATTGCTATCATGGGATGCAGTCAAACCTGGGCCTGGATCCAGTAGGTTGGGGGATTATTGGAGTGGATATGTGTGTATGCGATTGAAATCCTGGAAAAACGGACTCTAGTTTCTATGTATTTTTACTCATTGAATAAAAACATTTTCAGGTTTTTTTTAAAAAGCATGTTTAATTACACTCAGATTGCATTTTTAGGGAATGTATCTGCTTTATTTCCTACTGCTCCTGACAGGCCCAACCTTCAAACCACCTTTAGTGGCTTCGTCGCCAGACCTTTTGTTTTAAAAAAGCCTTGCCCTACCCCACAAATATTAGAGATCGCTACTTTTTTCCTCTCGGAAAAAAAAAAAAAAAAAAAATATATATATAGATGTTCTTCTAGTTTAATAAATAAAACATTGCTCCTGAAAGGCTTAGGAAAGTATACTTTATTCAAACACTCGACTTCATTGTTCTACGTTAAAAAAATTTTTTTAAGTCCTTCTGAGGATTGTGAAATTCTTTCAAAACAAATTAAAAAGAAAACATTTTCTGTGATTTCTTTACAGATTCTGGACAATCAGGAAGTCCAAGCCACAATGATCCTGCCAAGAATCCTCCAGGTAAATATGTGTTCCAGGACGTTTGCAATCTGACATTGTTGGAGAACAAAGGTACCACTGTATAGATAAACACCCCGTAATTGGTCAGCTGCCTATTTTGTTCTGGCAGGCAGGTATGATCAGGACAAGATGTGATTCTTTTTAGGCCCTTCACAGTGGCACATACTTCCACATTGGCGTCATCAGTATGTACCTAATCACTAATGTTTTACTTTTTGTTGGTGTTTCTTTGAAAATGAATATGCATGTATTTTATAGCTGTATATCTTTCAGGTGCTAAAAGTCACTGTTGTTTGAAAAGCCAAAAATCCTTCTAATCTTTCTTTTAAAATGCACAAGAAAAAGTATAATTTTTCATACTCTTATTATAGTTTATCAAATCTCATTACTTTAAAAAGTAGGTTTTGGTGGTAGTGGTTATGTCTTCATGCGGGATTTTTGCAAATGAGTTTTTATTCCGTAATGTTTTTAATGGGATTCCAAGAATCAGGAAATAATGAAAGTAAGACTTTTCCTTTAGTGTAATGTATGTCGAATACTCTCTTTATTTTCAGAAGTTGTTCCAGATCTGAAAATGGCTTTTATAAGAAACCATACTGTCTTCATGGTTTTGTTTTTCCTAAAGCTGAAGATATAGAATTTTGACGTTGATTTAGGAGTAGTATCTCTTCTCATGAGATAAAAACTAGTGCAAAGAAGAATTTCTAATATTTTAATCTCATAAAAATTTTAATTATATCTGTGACTTTAGTAAAAGAATGCTCTAAGAATAACCTAACAAAAACAAAACAAACAGGTAAAAAAATTCAAACTAACCACATATAACCTCCACCTCCAAAATGATCTCATTTGGCTTTTCATTGAAAATAGACCCCCAAATTTATAAAAGGGAATCATAAAAGTTTCCACAGGTAGACTTAGTTTTAGGTCCTTAATTGCTTGGTCTTCCTGTCATAATACTTCGCTAATGTGAGTCTGAAGAACCCTCAAAACTACAAGAAAATGTGTCAGAGCATTCTTGCTTTAAAATGATGTTAGAAAGATATAACAAGTAAATATGTAAGTAAAAATGCAAAGTCAAAACAGAATATATTTTTTTCTTTCTGAATCTTGCCTATATTTTGTTCTCTATTTTTATCTTCGAGAAAAATTTTCCAACTGCATATTAACTTATTCTGTATTGTACAAAATCAGATTGTATGACAAAAGTAGTATATCCTTCAAAGATAAAATATTCTAATTAAGTATAGATATAAAATGTATACTAAGTTGATTTTTCTTTACTTTCATCAAAGTCATTTATTATGACTAAAAATTGGTAGCAAAACATTGAAAAAACTGAAAAATTTTAAATGTAACTTCCAGTTAAATTGATTATTTTATTTTTTGTGTGGATGGGGCCAAGAAAGCGAGCTATTTAGAATATAATAAAATTTGTCAGAAATTTTCTGAAGTTGAGAAAATTTATTAGCTTGTAATGTCTTCAACTTTACTAAAATTTCTTCTTTTTAGTTATTAATGTTTTCTCTGTGTAGCATGATAACCAAAAGTGAATTGTATCCAAACATTTTTTAAAAGCTTCTTCACTCATTTTACAAAGAACTGTCAGGGAGGGGGACCTTTATTAGAAAAAGAGTTGATAAGCATTGTTAAGTCAGACTAAACAAAGGATATGCTCTTTGCATTTGAATGACAGCTTGGTTTGAAATTAATAAAGCTGTTATTGTTTGAAATGCATTTCTGAACATGTACAGAAAGAATCATACTCACTTAAAATGTTCTCTACTTGAGCTGAATGAATAATCTCTGAATAGTTATATAATGACAGAATATGATTTTTCAATATTTGTTGAGAAGCTTGGTTAAATTTTCTTTACTACATTCAGTGTAGCACCTATTAATTTATCTGTTTACATATAATATGGGTAGCAGAAACAATCAAGATAAAGCATCTCTATTATTTTCCCTCTTAAATTTTCCTTGGAAATCAAACCTTTTGTGAACTATGTCTGAAAACTGGAACGTTGTAGGTAAATGTATATTATGATTAGTTGAATATTATGTATATGTAAATTGTGCATTGGTTACCAGTTTTTCAGAGATAGAATATAATGAAACATAAAATATCAAAATTAAGTGGAATAAAATTAGAATTTTCTTTGATGATTCAGAAGCATTCTATCGTTTTAACATGCTTTGTGTATCATTATATTATGGACTTAACCTTAGAGATTATGAAGGAATTGTTTGATGGAAGTAAGAGTTTGTTCTGTAATAACTTGACATAAATCAAATCACTAGAAATATTAAATAGTATCTAACTGGAAATGTGAAAAATCATAACTTATTAAGGTTTTTGTTTTGCAGTCAATTGGGATATATTATACTTATTATTAAAAGCTCTTTTCATAAGTATAAGCATGTTTGGTATTTTTAGAGCATAATTTATCTCTTGGAGCCTCTTTTCATCTCTGTTTTCTGGCTTTGGCTGAAATGTGAAATCTCTGAATTACCGTATCAAGTAGGCATGATACATTTACAGGCAAATTCAATCTACTACCATGAGCAATGAGACAGTCGAATCACTTTGCTGTTTGTATTGTTATAACAAAGAGAAAGTAAACTTTTGAAAAAGATTGCCTTGAGTTCCAGCTCTTTCTTATCACTAGTAGTTTTCCACTGGGAGATGTGCAACCCCTGGACATTGCCACCATCTACTTCTGTGTTTATTTCATAACAGCTTGGGAAGAGATGGCAAAAATTCAAGCCCTTTTGGAGGTAAAGGCCCTTTGAAATCAGTTTACCACTGTTGACATGAAGGTGGGATCACATCCAGTCATTCTATAAGTACAGATGCATGGGTCTCCCACAAACTGGGCATCCCTCTGGCTTGGGTTTTCTCCAGCATCAAACATGACTATCTGATTCAGAAGAACTTCTGAAGGGTGACCTTAAGGTTCTTCAGACTGCAGTATGGAGTCTACAGATAGGCCTTTAGTTTTTAATTTGTGTTTCCTGATTGGCATTTGTACTTAGTTAGCAAGCTAATCACATGCATTTGAACAAAAGCGACACATTTTGGGGGAGGAAGAATATTTGCTACTTATTTTTAGAAGAGCTTAAGTAGGTTTATTTTACTATTTTAAAAGCACTTAAATAGTCTTTGCAGTATTTCCTTATACTATTTCGTGATTTAATTTTTTGTATTCATTCTTTGTTACATAGTGGGGATGGGCACCATACTCTTTTCTGGGCTAAGGTGTCCAAAAGGTCTGACTTTGCCCAAGGACATGACATTGTTATTTTGGTCAAGAACCACTAGGCTACTTCATTTTTTGTATGATGCACATTTCTCTTATTTATGTTGGGGTCAAAAGTTATATGTTTATATCTAGATACTTCTTTCTGAACAGTAAATTAATCCCTTCTAAGCAGTAGAGCTGCAAGAGTCCTCTTTCAACTATAGCAAACAACTGTTGTGGAGCAAAGGAGAGCAAACCATTAATTTAAGAACTTAGACACAGACCTAATTTTATTTACAATGATTAAAACCTCTACTTTCGCTTTTAGAAGATATGTGTGATTGGATTATAATCTTTTGAAATGAACTTTGACTTGCTATATTATTTTGTGTCTCTACATCCCTTGGGCTATGAACTTTTAGACTTCCCAATCTTAATCAGTTACCTAATGCTGGAGTAGTTGATACCCAAGGAAAACAAGGCAATCTAGAAGTTTGATTTTGCCTCTAAGCCAGCTAGAAATGGATGCCTCTTCTTGGAGTTCAGGAAGACTGTAGGTTTGTGGGGAGCTCTCTCTTGGCTGGAAATATAACAAAGAAACATTGAATCTTAGGACACTTTGCAAATTCTGTGATGAAAACTTCTGAAGCATTCCAAGTATCATTAACCAGAGCTTTCTGACCTAGAATGACATGGACTTATCCTACTTTTCTTTTTTGCAAAATTTGTAGGATGCTTGTGCTGTTTTGTGGGGCAGCTTTTGTGTATAGTGGGGCAAAACCTCTGGGGACCATTAAGATCATATATTGGGTAAATGTCAAATAAGCCACTTTATATCCTACCTGGGACAAAAATGGAATTACATAAATAATTGAATAAGTTAAATAAGGTGTATCAACTATAGCAATATGCTCATCTTACATTTAAGATATTATTTTAATTTATATTTATATATATTCCATATATAAGAGAGATCATACAGTATTTGCCTTTCTCTAACTTATTTCACTTTAGCATAATGCCCTCAAGGTCCATCCATGTTGTCACAAATGGCAAGATTTTGTTCTTTTTATTTATTTATTTATTTTCTGCTGTACATGGGCCTCTCACTGCTGTGGCCCCTCCCGTTGCGGAGCACAGGCTCCAGATGCGCAGGCTCAACGGCCATGGCTCACAGGCCCAGCTGCTCCGTGGCATGTGGGATCTTCCTGGACCAGGGCACAAATCTGCGTCCCCGGCATCGGCAGGCAGACTCTCAACCACTGCGCCACTAGGGAAGCCCAAGACTTTGTTCTTTTTTATGGCTGAATAATATTCCATTGTATGTATGTACCACATACATACCACAATTTCTTTATCCATTTACCCATCAGTGGACACTTAGGTTGTTTCCATTTCTTGGCTGTTGTAAATAATGCTGTAAAGAACATGGGGGTGCATATATCTTTTGGAATTTGTGGTTTCATTTTCTTTGGATAAATACTCAGACATGGAATCTGTGGATCATATGCTAGTTCTATTTTTAATTTTTTGAGTAACTTCCATTCTCTTTTCCATAGTGGCTCTACCAATTTACATTCCCACCAACAGAGCACAAGGGTTTCCTTTTCTCTGTAACCTCTCCAACACTTGTTATTTCTAGTCTTTTTGATAATAGCCATTCTAACAAGTGTGAGGTGATAGCTCATTGTGGTTTCAATTTGCATGTCCCTGGTGAGTAAAGATGTAGAGCATATTTTTATGTACCTGCATTGGCCATCTGTATGTCTTCTTTGGAAAACATCTATTCAGATCTGCCCATTTTTAAAATCAGATTGTTTGATTTTTTTGCTGTTGAGTTGTATGAGTTCTTTATGTATTTTCGATATTAGCTCCTTATCTGATATATGATTTACAAATATTTTCTCCCATTCAGTAAGTTGCCTTTCATTCTGTTGATAGTTTCCTTTGTTACGCAGAGCTTTTTAGTTTGATGTAGTCCCACTTGTTTATTTTTCTTTTGTTGTTGTTGCTTTTGGTGTCAGATTTTAAAAAATCATTACCAAGGTCTATGTCAAGGAGCTTACTGTGTTTCTCCTAGAAGGTTTATGGTTTCAGGTTTTACATTCAAGTCTTTAATCCATTTGGAGTTAATTTTTGAGTACAATAAGATAGTGGTCCAGTTTCATTTTTTTGCATCTGGCTGCTGTCCAATTTTTCCAACACCATTTATTGAAGAGACTGTCCTTTTCCCATTGTATATTCTTGGCTCCTTTGTTAAAAATTAATTGACCATATATGTGTGGGTTTATTTCTGGGTTCTCTATTCTATTCCATTGATCTGTATGTCTGTGTTATGTTAATACCACACTCTTTTAATTACTATAGCTTTGTAATATAGTTTGAAATCAGGGAGAGATGCCTCCTGTTTTGTTCTTCTTTCTCAAGACTGCTTTGGCTATTAGGGATCTCTTTTTGTTCCATATAAATTTTATAACTTCTATTTCTGTGAAAAATGCCATTGGAGTTTTTTTTTTTTTTTTTTTTTTTTTTTGCGTTACGCGGGCCTTTCACTGTTGTGGCCTCTCCCGTTGCGGAGCACAGGCTCCAGACGTGCAGGCTTAGCAGCCATGGCTCACGGGCCTAGCCGCTCCGTGGCATGTGGGATCCCGGACCGGGGCACGAACCCGCGTCCCCTGCATCGGCAGGTGGATTCTCAACCACCGTGCCACCAGGGAAGCCCACCATTGCAGTTTTGATAGGGATTGCATAGAATCTGTATATTGCTTTGGGTGGTATGGACATTTTAACAACATTATTTATCATAATCCATGAGCGCAGAATATCTTGCCATTAATTTGTGTTTTCTTCAATTTCTTTCATTAACGTCTTGTAGTTTTCAATATACGGTTCTTTCAACTCCTTAGTTAAATTTATTCCTAAATATTTTATTCTTTTTGATGTAATTGTAAATGTGATTGTTTTCTTATTTCTTAATTTCTTTATCTTTTAGGTCATTATTAATGTATGGAAATGCAACAGAGTTTTGAGTATTGATTTTATGTCCTGTAACTTATTTATTAGTTCTAACAGTTTTCTGATGGAGTTTTAGGGTTTTCTATATAAAATATCATGTTATCCGCAAATAGTGCCAGTTTTGCTTCTTCCTTTACAGTTTGGATGCCTTTTATTTCTTTTCTTTTTTCTTCTTCTTCTTTTCCTAATTGCTCTGGCTAGGACTTCCAGTACTATGTTGAGTAAAACTGGAGAGAGTGGGAATCCTAGTCTAGTTCATGATCTTGGAGGAAAAGGTTTCAGCTTTTCCATTGAGTGTGATGTTAGCTGTTGGATTGCATATATGGTCTTTATTATGTTGAGGTACATTTTCTCTGTACCCACTTTGTTGAGAGTTTTCATCATGAATGGATGTTGAATTTTGTCAAAATTTTTTTTTCGCATCTATTGAGATGATCAAATAATTTTTATGCTTCATTCCTTAATGTAGTATATCATTTGTGGTTATTGAACCATCGTTGCACCACTGGAATAAATCCTACTTGATCATGGTGTATGATCCTCTTAACGTATTGTTGAATTTGCTTTGCTGATACTTTGTTGAGGATTTTTGCATCTATGTACATGAGGGATATTGGCCTATAATTTTTGTTGTTATTGCTGTTCCTGTGACATCCTTATCTGATTTTGGTACCAAGGTAATGCTAACCTCATAACGTGACTTTGGACATGCTTTTGATTTTTTTAGAAGAGTTTCAGAAGGATTGTATTGATTCTTCTTTGAATGTTTGGTAGGTTAACTGCATTCAGGTAGGAATGCTGATCATGATAGATTTGATTTTCTACAGATTCTGTTCTGGTGTCTTGTTTGGGCACTACCAAAGAAAGTCATTCGTCATTTGGGGTTGCACTTGAAATCTACACCTGTGAAGTTTCCTGCTGTTCATCTAGATCTGCACATGGGGGATGCTGGGCTGTACCTTGGGTGATCCATCACCTTGCACCTAAAGGCTGGGCTGATTGTCCCAATGTTGTGTGGATTTGCAAGAAGAGCTGACAGTCTTGCCTGTCCCCGTTTTCCAATCTAGATTCTTGTAGGCATCTCCTGACAAAGGTACTTAATGATAGCTCTGTTAGAAATTTCTTTTGTTTTTTAACATCTTTTTAAAAAATTAATTAATTAATTTTTGGCTGCATTGGGTCTTCGTTGCTGTGCGTGGGCTTCTCATTGCGGTGGCTTCTCTTATTGTGGAGCATGGGCTTTAGGCCTGTGGGCTTCAGTAGTTGTGGCTTGCGGGCTGTAGAACACAGGCTCAGTAGTTGTGGCACATGGACTTCGTTGCTCCGTGGCATGTGGGATCCTCCTGTACCAGGGTTTGAACCTGTGTCTCCTGCATCGGCAGGCAGATTCTTAACCACTGCATCACCAGGGAAGCTCTGTTAGAAATTTCTAAACAAGGAAATACATGTCCAAAAAAATTTCACTGGTGAAGCAGTCTGTTCCTGGACTTTTGTTTCTTTGGGAGGTTTTGGATTACTGATTAAATATCCTTACTAGTAATTGGTCTGTTCAGAATTTCTATTTCATCACAATTCACTCTTGGTAGGTTGTATGTTTCTAGGAATTTGTCCATTTCTTCTAGGTTGTTCAATTTGCTAGAGTATAATTGTTCATTGTAATCTCTTATGATACTTTGTGTGGTACCAGGTGTAATGTCTCCTCTTCCATTTCTGATTTTATTTATTTAAGGCATCTATCTTTTTTTCTTGGTAAGTCTAGATAAAAGTTTATCAATTTTGTTTATCTTTTCAGAGAACCAGCTCTTAATTTTATTGATCTTTTCTATTATCATTTTAGTCTCTATTTCATTTATTTCTGCTCTAATCTTTGTTTTGTCTTCCTTCTACTAACTTTGGGCTTTGGTTGTTGTTTTTTCTAGTTCCTTGAGTGTATATTTAGGTTATTTTAGATTTTTCTTATTTCTTGAGATAGACTTTTGTCACAATAACTTTCCTCTTAGAACTGCTTTTGCTAAATCCCATAAAATTTGGTGTGTTCCATTTCCATTTTCATTTGTCTCAAGGTATTTTTTTATTTCTCTTTTGATTTCTCCTTTGACCCGTAATAGTATCATTAACTACAGTAATATGCTGGTTTTGCATTTAAGAAAATTTTTAAATCAAACAAATTTTGAGGTTGATTTCTCCCCTACTCTACTTTATAGATACTGAGATTGAAGCTACCAAATGGTTGTCATGAAACTAATGAAAACCAACCAAATAATTATCAAGAAAACTAGCATCTGCAGTTGTAGTCATCATCTGCAGGGATCAGTAGGGCCTACGTTTGTTTGACTTTTCACTTTGTTTTTGTCAAAATTTAGCATTTGGGACAAACAGTACTCTCTAATAGTTACAGAAATAATACAACATTTTTCTCTGCTATTTGCGTATGAAGGCAGATATATTTGCATAGGCCCTGCATGACCTCATAGAGCATGTTTTATCTTAGAATATCGTGTTCAAGGTCAAAGAAAGGGGAAAATTCACTCTGACTTTTTTTTTTATAACAGTCCATTCACTCCTCAGTTAGTAAGTTCATGCCCACTCATTCTCATATCCTTATTTATCATATCCACCAGAATCAACTTTTTTTATGGGGGGTAATGCACTATTTCATGATACTTGATTCTAAACTTCGGCTCTTTACAATATGCAACAGACTATAAACAGGCTTTCTAGTCATAAAAGTATAAATAGAAAGACAGTAAAAGGATGGGTTAACTGTGGTAAGACCTGACATCGTATTGGGTTGGCCCAAAAGTTCGTTTGGGTTTTTCGTAAGATGTTATGGAAAAAGCCAAACAAACTTTTGGGCCAACACAATAGGTAAAGCTTTTAAGTAATTTGAGAATGAAGTCCATGGGGGTCAGTACAAAAATCAAAGGATTTTTTTCCTAATAGATTTTGTTTCAGAGACACTTTTCTTCTTTATCCTCTAACTTTTTTGAAGACATCACATTAGTAAAGTTCTTAAATGTTCAAATTTAGGATGGAACTCAGAGTAAAGGAGGAGAGGATAGGTAATGAGTTTTGTTAGCAGATGAATCTTAAAAGGTCCAGGAGGCCATAGTCCTCAGCTACTTATTTTTGCAGGTTGCATTATAGCTGCTCATGTATAACTCACTCCTCAAAAGTTGATCTACGTCGCAGTTGGCACCATGCCCAGCCTCTACAATGGGTCCAGTCTGATCACTTGTAATATTAGTTTTGGGGGGAAAAGAAAGACAATTTAGGAATATTTTATAAGGACATGAAAGAAGCGGGTTTATCTATATCGCCCCAATTATCCACCCTGTTAGGCCATGAATACTACTAATTGAGTGCCAACTGGTTGCTGAGCTCAGAATTAAATACTACATTCCAGGAGACAGGGCGTGGATTGATTCAGCTCTATATGAGTAGAGACAGCCATTTGTCCTCCACCATTCCACACCAAGAACAATAAACAGCCCTGAAAGAGCTGTCTGTAGGTAGATTTTTCAGCCACAGATATTTAATGGGCATCTATTTTGTTCATGGCATTAGACTAAATGCTGTGGAAGATTGAAAAGTGAGTTACACATAAAACTTGCTCTCCCCAAAGTTTCAGCCCATAAGTACATACAGTATTCTATACATATTGTGGAAACCTAATATTACTTAGTGCTACAACTCAAGTGTCATGGGAGTTCAAAGTTGTGAAATACTGTTTCCAGCCATTGTGTAAGGAGTGTGGTGAAGTGCAACGAATATGAACGTTGGAATTAAAAATTTCCCCTGAATCAAGGTTCTAAGTTTTACAGTGATCATGAGGGCCATGACCAAATCAGCCCCCTTCTCTGGAACTCAGCACAGTCAATTATACCCATGCCAGTTGTAAACGTTAGATGGGAGAGCATACCTGGCAAGTAGCAGGTGCTTGGTAAAAGGTAAAAGGGAGGGCTCTTTCATCCTTCTTTCTCTTCCAGCTGGGTTGATCAAGAAGACTTTCTGCAAGAAGTATCATTTGTTGTGAATCCCAATAGAAATGTGTTGAATTTTTACACTGCACTCCCCTAGATAACATAAACAGAGTTATAGATCATAAGATGCATAAGAATAGGATGTTAGAGGTTACATAAAGGAGACAAACAGATATTTTCAAGTCTCATGGTGGAATAGAATTTGAGTTTTAAGGTAGTCCTTTTTTTCCTAAAGTAAGCCTTTTGGCCTGCCAGGAAACGTGGAATGAAATTTTGTTACATAGTTTTTAATAATGACAAGAGAAAGAGTACAAATGTATCTTTTGAGATTGCTTTTCCCCTGGCAACACTTTATATCTTAGTCTCTTGTATTCACATTGTATAAATATTTTTCCTACTTGCCTTTCCATAGTGCTCCTTCTTTCTGAAACTACCAACTTGTCTCTCTCCATTGAAAATGTTCTCTGTCCCTTACTTTTCCTGGTCCTCTCAGTATATCTCCCTTATTCTATTAACTTCTTCCTGACAACTTCTTACTTTAAAAATAATGCATATTGGGCTTCCCTGGTGGTGCAGTGGTTGAGAGTCCGCCTGCCGATGCAGGGGACACGGGTTCGTGCCCCGGTCCGGGAAGATCCCACATGCCGCGGAGCGGCTGGGCCCGTGAGCCATGGCCGCTGAGCCTGCGCTGCGCAACGGGAGAGGCCACAACAGTGAGAGGCCCACGTACCGCAAAAAAAAAAAAAAAAAAATGCATATTTTGTCCCTCATTCAGACAACCCCCTTCAACCAAGTGACCCATCTTGCTCTTCTTTTTCATGACATGATATAAAAGACTAAAATTTCTACTTAATTTCTCCTGCAATTGGACTTCTGTCCCCACTTGAAATGATTCTCATTAAATTCACTTTTTATGACCTGAGTCCAGTGTTTCCTTTCCATTCTATTCCTGCTTCCGTATTCTTGAACATTTATTTGGTTCACCTGACCACGCTCTACTGAAACTTTATCCTTGCTTTAATTTTTTTAAAAATTTGATTGTGGCAAGAACGCTTAACATGAGATCTGCCTTCTTAAGAAATTTTTAAGTGATTCTACTTACAATGTTGTACAACAGATCTCTAGAGCTTATTCATCTTGATCAAACGGAAACTTTTTGCCTGTTGATTGCAATTCCCCATTTCCTCTTTGTCCCAGCCCCTAGCAACCACCGTTCTACTCTGATTCTATGATACTGACTATTTTAGGTACCTCATATAGATGGAATCATGCGTTTGTTTTTCTGTGACTGGTTTATTTCGCTTAGCATCATGTCCTCAAGATTCATTCATGTTGTTGCATATAGCAAAATTTCCTTTAAAAAAAGGCTAAACAGCATTTTGTTGTATGAATATACCATATTTTCTTTGTCCATTCATCTGTGGATGGACATTGAGGTTGTTTCCACATCTTCGCTATTATGAATAGTGCTGCAGTGAACGTGGGAGTGCACATATCTCTTTGAGATCCTGATTTCAATTCTTTTCGATACATACCTGGAGGTGGGATTTCTGGATCGTATTGTAATTCTATTTTTAATTTTTTGAGGAACACCCATGTTATGTTTCATAGTGGCTGCACCATTTTGCATTTACCAACAGTGTGTAAGGGTTCCAGTTTCTCCACATTCTCCACAGCACTTACTGTCTTTTTTTGTTTTTTGTAATGCCATCCTGACAGGTATGAAGTGACATCTTATTTTAACTTTAATTTGCATTTCCTGATTATTAGTGATGTTGAGCCTTTTTCTATATGCCTGTTGGCCATTTGTATATCTTCTTTGAAGAAGAGGCTATTCAAGTCCTTAGCCCATTTTAAACCAGGTTATTAGTCGTCTTTGTTTTGTTTTGCTATTGTTGTAGGAGTTCCTTATATATTTTGGAGATTAACCCTTTATCAGACCTATGGTTTGCAGCTGTCTTCTCGCATTCTATAGGTTGCCTTTTCACTGTTGATTGTTCCCTTTGTTGTGCAGAAACCTTTTAGTCTGATGTAGTCCCATTTGTTTATTTTTGCTTTTGTTGCCTGTGCTCTTGAAAACAGGGCCTTTTCCTGGTAATCCAGGAACCATAATGTTTTCTTTCAGTTACTTATTAACCAGATTTCTGTCTTTAGTTTTCTGTGTGTTTTCAGTCCCCCCTGTGATTTTTAAGTTTCATTCACCTCTTATTATTCCTAGATGCATACCTTTGGAACAGATCTCTCTCCTAATGTTTCACGTGCCCAACTTCTTTTTGGACACGTTTCCGTATAGGTCGCATGGGTGACAACTCCAAAATTCAATTCCTTTTCTTTTCTACCAGACTTTATCTCTACAGGGACACAGGAATCTCCCCGGACACCCTCGGCTAGAGTAGTTCATAAGTTCTTTCTCAGGATCCCCCACGTATCCATTCATCTTTTCTTTTGGAAGCTCTTTAAAATCCACCCCACCTCTCAGTTCCCGTTACCCTTATTTGGGCCCTACACATGATTTCTTGTTTCCAGTAGTGCAAAAACCTTCTCTCTATTCTCCCCTTGCTCTTTCTTTTTCTAAGACTCTATAGGAATACACTTCATAAAACACAGATCTGACTTTCTTGAAAACTGATGGTTCACTCCTTATATACCCATATTCTGTGTCATGGCTTTAAATGCTGTTCAGTATCAGATACCAAGTATACTAGGTTCCTTTCCTTTCCCTTTCATCCATGTGCTCTGCTATTTCCTCTGCCAGAACTGCCGCATCCACCCTACAAACACTTGTTCATCTGTTATGTCCGAACTCTTCCATCTGTCTTACTGGATTCTCCCAGGCAGAGTTGGGCCTCTCTACCTGTACTATGATTGTTGCTTTATGTTATATTTTATACCCCTCCACCCCCGAGACAGTTAAAGTTTTTAAATGAGTAATTTACTACTGTAATCCAGTATCTTTATTTGTTTGACACATGCTTGGAAACATTACTCAAAAAAAAAAAAAAAATCAGGTTGTCAGTGCTTATCGACGGCTAGTCCAACTTCTCTACTTTACTTATGAAAACAACGCAGAGAGGTTAAGTGATTTGCCCAAGGTCCCAATCAG
This sequence comes from Leucopleurus acutus, assembly GCF_964270905.1. NCBI lineage: Eukaryota > Metazoa > Chordata > Mammalia > Artiodactyla > Delphinidae > Leucopleurus > Leucopleurus acutus. The sequence goes on along the minus strand of NC_139150.1, from coordinate 63,593,223 downwards.
TTATTGGCAAATGTGGGTTAAAACTCATTTTTTTCGTGGGTCAAAACCTGAAGTCAGTGGTAACCCCACTGCATTATTGGCACCTTTCTCCTTGCCTCTCCTTCCCTGCCCCCGATAGGTAACACAGTTTATTGTGGTGCATCGCCTTGTGAAAAATGAGAGAAGTTTGGCCTTGTCTCTGCTTGGCCTAAGTGTTGGTGAGCATGCCACGAAGAGAAAGAGAGGAGAAATCTTTTCGTTGAGATGACTTAGCAGGACAGAGTCTGGGTCCCCTGGCATTCACAGAGAGCACCACGCTTGAGTCCCTGGGGGCAGTTTTAATAGCTGTGGCTGCCGGGACAAGGGGCAGTGGACAGGGGGTGAGGAGAGGAGATGGAGGGGCCTACTGAGTGACCCTTGCCTCAGTGGGAATGAGCTTGGGGGGAGATGGCAGCTGAGTTTCTGAGGCTGTGGGATCGGGGCAGGAATGAAGGAAGAGGCTTCAGCGCCAGGTTATTGCAGGCGCTGGAGCTCAGTGGCCTCCATCTTGCTTTCCGTTCCCTTTTATGAGGTTCATGTGCTCTACGTTTGCACAGGTCGGGGGCTCACTTGGGACACAGTCACAAGTGTAATCTAAACCTAAGATATACTCTCCTTTCACGAAGCTGTGAGAGAAATGACTAGTTCTTGGGCTATAGCTAGTTATTCAAGCTTTTGTTTTTCCTGTTTCCTCACTTTGTAACTGCATAGAATGATCTTGTGCTGTCTGAAATGACATCGTCACGGGGTAACATAGAGTCCAAGTGAAAATTTAATACATTGATGTAGGCCCTTAATTTATACTGCCCCTAGTTCCAGAAAACTTTCAAGAGGTCTCGCAGCTAAATAGGTTGCAGTTTGTTAAATTTTGGAAGGCATCACTGTCACGTGTTTTTCTTTTTTTGCTGAGTGCCTAAGTTGCCCACAGGGAGGGTTAGAGTCCCCGTGTGAAAAGAGGTCTCCCTCATAATTAGCCTAGGTTAGGTTATGGCTGTGCCTGCTACCCTGAGTAGTTCTTTCCCTCAAGTATCTCAGGTCCCTTTTACAATGACCGCGTGCATCCGAAGTTTCTTCTCAATTTAAATTCTTTTCCCTCTCCATATTTACAAGGTCGGCTTTTGTAGCATATGGCTACAATTTAATAATGCAAAGCATTTTCCTTCTCACAGCTGGAAAGCTGGGATTGTTCGATATCGCAGAGAGAGTGGACTTGCTCCAGGCTAGTTAAAATCACTGAACTCTGCAGAAGCGAAGCTTGCTGGAAGTATCGTCCTATACAAAGGCACCCAGGGGACCCCACCTTGCATATGAGAGCATCATGCTTGGAAAGAGAGATCAATTCTGTATATTGCAAGCAGAATAAAATGCTAAGTCGATACATATATATATCTAGCTACCTAGATTTTCATCTGTTTCTACCTCACAAGATTAAAAAATGTGCTTTCAACTTATTAGGCAGATCAACTAAAATCTCATTTCTTTTTTCTTTTTCTGTAACTATCAGAAAGTATCAAGGTATCAAGTAACTTCAGCAAGTACTTTTGTGTGGTAATTTGACTCATGTTGGCTTTTACCTAATAGTATCATTGGTGGTCATAGAATTTAAGAAAAAAATCAGGTTTTGGTTTTCAAAGTTGTTATAACTTTGGGTCTTTTTGGGTCTTTTAACTTGTGTGCTGGTCTTCAGTGGCCTTGCACTCTTTCATTTTATTTTATGTAATAGAACTAGGGACACTTCCCTGTTTGCACTGAAATATTTCTAATTCTTGACTCCAACAGAGATATCCCCTTCCCCACCCCTATTCCATACCTGAGCATGTTCATTTCCCCAAGGCATTCAGGAGGAAGAACACAGAAAAACCACTTAGCTTTCAGATTTGATCTTATCATCATTAAAATCATCATGTGCACTTGTTAATGACATGAAACAAACAGTGACATGATGTATTTTTAAAATATATACATTGTATGGTTCCATTGGTATGACAGGTCTGGAATAGGCAAATCCACAAAGGCAGCGGTTTGGAGATGTTGGGGGAAATGGATACATGACTGCTAACGGGTATGGCGTTTCTTTTTAAGGTGATGAAAATGATCTGGAATTAGATACACGACTCTTTGAATATACTGCAAACCACTGAATTGTGCACTCTAAAAGGGTATGAGAGTTATATCTCAATAAAGCTGTAATTTTTTTAATGGTTTTTTTAAAGTGCTTATGAGCCATCAGGAGAAAAGGGTTTGGGACGCGGGGCTAAGATTGAGATTTGGGGGGTTTGTCTGGGGCTTAGAGACCTCAGGAGATCAAGGAAGAGGCCCCAGGGAGCCCTGGCACAGGAAGTCACGTGGCAAATGATAGGAGTTTACATGTGCATTTCTCAACGAGCTGCAGTCTGCGTCAGTGGAGCCCCTTTTTCTGGTGAGGTACAGAGGCCACTGACGGACACCAATGGCGAGTGGTGTGATTTATTGTAAGATACTGGCTCCATTGTTTATTTTGTGGCACTTTTGTAAGTGCAGTGGATTTGTAGTTTCAAAATTTCGTGTTTTGGATTGTAGTCATCTTCTGAATTGAATTCTTTCAAGCCGAGCAATGTTTTCTAAATAAGTAAGTATATAATGTTGACTGGTGAACCATGGAGTGTCCATGAGTTTTTGAGAGAGCGTGTAGAAAGACAAGTAGAGAGACAAGGAAAGACCACTGATGGGGTTACTCTCATAACAGATGAGGAAGGCAAAATATTTTTTTAAGTGCTGAATCTTAATGTGTTATTTTAAAAAAATATTGACATGCTCTCCTTTTAACTAGAGCACCTAGATTATTTTAATAATTTTCCTAATTTCTGTACCTGGTATTTTTGCCTTGGGTCTTTATCCCTGTGATACATCTGGTGATCTTCAGAATGTGCAAGTCTGATTATTTCATTCCCCTCCCCTATCTGTGTCAAAGGTTCCCACTCTAGGCTAAGCCAAATCGTTCCATGGCATCTAATACAGCCCTTCACGGTGCGTTCTCTCCTTGCCCTTCCACTGCCCACGTGGACCTTGCATCCAGCCTTAGCCTTTGTGTCTTTGTGTTGTTTTTCTGCCTAGAATGCATGTACCCCCTTGACACCTCATCAGTGAAACTTCTCCAGACCCTGTCTGTAGTACAGTTTTACAGCTTTAACGGCACCTATATCACAATTTACTTGTCTTTTTCACTTAGTGGATTCTGAACACCTTCAGGTGAGGACTGTATAACTCTATTTGTAAACCCCGTATCTAAGGCAATGCCTGGCCAGAGACGGTTCAGCAGTGTTCAAGATTTATGCAATAGAGGCTTAGACCTACAGTAGGCTAAGTCAATTGTAACTTGTTCTTGAGGTTACATCCCCAGCCCCAGAACCTGACCTAAGTCAGGAAAAGCAGGGTGTTTCATAGAGACAGTTATGGTGGGCAGCTTCTGCCCTGTAGGTACACCACACCCTAGATATGACTGTTTCGGAGATGTTCTGAACTCCTAACTCATGTAGCATGGTCTGATGATGAATTTTGTAGGGACGTATCAGACTGAGAATTGCAGTGCCCTGATATGATTACTGATTTAGAATACCAGTCTTAGATGGATCCAGTTCTCTTCTCCCAGTCAAATGAATTATAGTGAAGTCCTGTTTGCTGTTCTCTGCTTCTGTTTAGTGAGTGTACCAAAATGTTCCTAGCGTCTGCATGATTATGAATGTGGAAACAGGTAAGGTAGCTTTCTAGAAGTAGCAAAAATTGCATGTAATGGAAGTCATTATTTTCAAAACTTTTCCTGATTATATTGACTGTTCCTTATTCATTTGTGATTCTTTTTGTGATGTGGAAATACTGATTTCTGAAAATTTCGAGACTACTGTTTATAGGTTAAGGAGGTAATTTATTTATTTTTACTTTATTAAGGTATAATTGACAGAATAAATTGCATATCTACCTATTATATATAATATATACATATTATATATGTATATACACATATACACACACACACACACGCACATATATATATGAAGGGAATAAACACTTACCAAATATCCATAGCCATATATTTATGTGTCTATTTCTGGTCCATCTCATTGATCTCTATGTCTGTCTTTTGCAATACCAAGTTTCTTCTTGATTTCCGTAACTTATTTATAATAAGTGTTCATAATAACTTTAAAAAATTATTTTAGGTCGTTTGTATTTTCACGTAAATAGAATCAGCTTGTTAAATTCTACCAAAAAAAAAAAAAAGGCTGCTAGAATTTTGACTTAAGAGTAGTGAGATTTAAATCCAGGTCTTTTTAGGCATACAGCAAAATAATTATCATTAGCTATCTAGTATAAAGTCCACCTTTCTGGCTTAACTTCTCATTCATATTCTCCCAACTCTTCACTAAAACTTCCCTGAGTATATGTAAAACCTTGAAAGTTTTTTCTAAGCACACTAAAACTAAGACTAAAGGAGAGCCTTTTATTAGAATCTCAGAGACTTATCCCATAACTATATGACCAGTGTAGTGGGATTTAATCTAAAACGTGGTGGTTTTCCTATCTTTTATCTCATGAAAGATAGCAGTGTTGATTCCTTGAGAAATTATAGACATTAAAGTTTGATTACACCCCATTATCATTCCCTAGGTTCAGAGCTTTTTCTATATCAATTTAAAAGGCTATAAACCCAGAGACCAACAGGGTTAGGAAATGGGTTATAGAGAGGGAGTGAAGAGTATGGGAGGACATCTAGCAGTCTGATTCCATTTCCTAACAGGAATCCTTCAAAAATTCTCCCCTCTGGGCTAGAGTCTTAATTCCTAACACCACAGATAAGGATCTCTGTAAACTTGGTTCCATCTGTCTTTCCAGAAAGTAAGGGTTTTCATATACTTCTCGGTAGGATCTTACATATCTAGGGGTGGGGTGAGAAGAGCCCACCGCTTTATAGTAGAGGTTCATTAGATGAAAGACCCGCAGTCACTAGAAAGTGGTCGGAATTGGAACTTCGACTAACACTGTTACTAGTACTACAACTACTGCCGTTACCAATAATCATTTATTGAACCCTACGCACTTCATATGAGCGTTCTTATTTAATATTCACCTCAAATCTGTGAGTTCAGTATTACGATTATTATTTCCATTTCACAAATGAGAATTGGAGGTAGAGAATTTAAGTACTTATTCAGTCATTAATAAAAAAAAGGAGCAAGTATGGAAATTGAACTGAGATAGAGTTTAAAGCGCTTATCACAGAGCCTGGCATGTAACACTGAATAAATGATAGCCACTATTATTTTATTATCATCATTATTATGGTTATTATTACTCTTTATTTATATTAAGTAATTTAATCAAAGTTATCCAGCTAGTAAATGATAAGATCCGATTATGCCAATTCTAGAGCCCTCAATCTCAACCTAAAAATACAGAATGCTTTTTTGAGGCAAAACCCTAAATTTGGATAGACTACCCTGTAAGTAAAAAGAAAACAACCAAGTGTGCCCTTGGTGAGAAAACACTGAAGAACAAGGGAAAGGGTCTGTCATTAAGATCCAGAAGAACATATCTTTGAAAGTGAAGAACTAGAAGAAATTTCAGAGAAAACATTTTGTTTGCTTAGAAAAAGGAACTTACATGAAAAATGAACAGATAAAATAATAGCTTCAGTGAACAGAGTATCATGTGAGTTAAGAAAGAGTAGCAAGGGGGCTTCCCTGGTGGTTTTGTGGTTGAGAGTCCGCCTGCCGATGCAGGGGACACGGGTTCGTGCCCCGGTCCGGGAGGATCCCACATGCCGCGGAGCGGCTAGGCCCGTGGGCCATGGACGCTGGGCCTGCGCGTCCGGAGCCTGTGCTCCGGGGCGGGAGAGTCCACAGCAGTGAGAGGCCCGCGTACCGCAAAAAAAAAAAAAAAAAAAAAAAAAGACTAGCAAGAAAACTAAAACTGCTTTCATATAGTTAAAATCTGGATTGGAAGAATAAAAAACAGAACTGATGCTGTGGAAATAATCACTGATACAGATATTTGCTCCAAAAGCAGAGGAAAAGAACAGAGAGGTTAAAAACGGTGAGAAAAATGTTTATGATGGGAGAATAGAAAATTTAGCATTTATTTAGGTGTTCTTAGTGAGAAATCAGAGCATTTAGGAAAGAAATAGAATCAAGGACAAATGAAGAAAACTTTTATGAGCTAAACATAATCTAAATATGCTGGTTCATATGGCTAACATATCCAGCCAATAGTAATAATATCTAAATATTATCCTGTTACAGTTTTTGTATTTCATGGGTAAAAAGAAGAATCTTGTAATTATCCTAGAGGAAAAAGTTACCTGCATTTCTTTTAATGTTCAAGGAATTTTATTTCTCGTCAAAGGTGATAGAAATAGTCTTTATTATTTGTGGTCTTGAAAAATAGTCCCTCATTTTCTTTGTAAAAATTTTACTTGAAAACCTGTTGCAGTTGACAAAGTGATGCACCAAAATTAAAAAAGAAAAAATTTAGGATGAGGAAAGTCCTCAGATATATACTGATCGTTATAAATATAAATATAGGAATAACGGTAGACTGATAATGAGAATAATAATTAAATAGAAAGTTATATCTAAGTAATTATTGTAAATAAGATTATAGACATAAACTCCAAAGTAAAAAGTAGTTCTTGAATATATATATGTGTGTGTATATATATATGCAATTAATAACAGTTTTCTGGGTCTCAAATTCCAGATCATTTTTTTTTAATTGTGGTAAAATACATATGACATAAAATTCACCATTTTAAGTGTATAGTTCAGTAGTGTTAAGTTTATTCACTTTGTTATGCAACCAATCTCTGGAACTTTTTCATCTTGTAAAACTGAAACTCTGTACCTGTTAAATAACACCTCACTCTTCTCCCTTCCCCCCAGCCCCCGGCAACCACCATTCTCCTTTGTTTCTATGAGTTTGACTCTCTAGATACCTCATCTAAGTGAAATCATACAAGGTTTGCCTTTTTGTGACCGATTTATTTACAGATTACATTTTTAAGGACTGCAAAGAGGAGGAGGCTTGAAGAGGTTGGGTAACTAGGAATGGCAGACTGATTTTCTCATTTTAGTATAATTTGTTTTGGTTTTGCTGAAGAGTCTTTATTGTTTGCTTTTATCTCTATTTCTGCTTAGATTTGTTATTAGGGAAACCTGCTTCTCTTCTCGGAGTCAAGTACATTTTCAGCCTCAATTGATATGATCATGTGTTGTTGTCTTTTGTTACTGTTGTTTGTTTGTTTTTTCTCTATTACATCGCTAGATTTCCTGATAGTGAACTGCACTCATTCCTGGAATAAACTCTAATGATAATAGTGTATCTTTTTTTGGTAACATTGTTATATTCCGTTTGAATATATGAATTGAATATATTCAATTTTATTTAGGATTCTTTTTTTTTTTTTCCATCCAAAATAGTTAGTTGTTAATCCCTTGAAGTTACACCATCAAACTTGATGGGAGTTATTTTAATAGGTATTCTTGTGCACATTTCTCCTTAAGTATACTTTATCTTCAATGCATAACTTTTAAACTTAAGAGAAAAAATAGCAAGCAGGAAGGATACAATGCAATATGCATTTCATTTTGTTCCAAACAAGCAGCTAAAAAAAAAGAAAAAAAAAAAAAGACAGCATACATTAAACAAAGTGCATCAGTTCCAACGAATTAGTATTAGAAAGAGGCCTAATTCGCTGAAGACAGTCAGAGGACTGCCAGGGTGAGACTTCTGGCTGGTTCCAGCGCTGTGTTTAGGATTCCTGAAGTTACATTTACATGTTTGCTTGATCTTTGGTTGGTTGCTTGCTTGCTTTGTTTTGATAAGGGACATTCCAAGTTTAGTTATTTAAGTTTTGCTGGCCTAATAAAGGCTTATGACAGCGCCTGCTTCATAAGGTAACTTACCATTTTCTACAGCCTGGGAGAGTGTAAATAGCATTGAAATTTGAAGGCAAGGTAGAGGATAGATAAAATCCAGCTGTGCACCCATCTGTACCTATGTCATTTTTAAAAGTGGTTTTAAAAATTCCTTTTTATGCTGTTCTAGGGTTTTCAAATTTTAAAGTGCATATGAACTCATTAAGCTGCAGATTCTGATTTCGAGGGTCTTGGTGGAACCTGAGCTTCTGCATTTCCAGCAAGCTCCCAGGTTATGCCAGTGCTGTTGGTTCTGGGACCACATTTTGAATAACAAGAGACTAGCATGGTGGTTCCCAAACTTTGCTGCACATTGGAATCACCTGGGCAACTTTTAGAACATCCTCGTGTCTGGGTCATATCCATACCAGTTAAATCAGAATAGCTGGGAGTGGAAGCCACGCATAAATTGCTTTTTAAGAACCCCAGGTGGTTCGAATGATCAGCAAATTTTGGGGACCACTGCACTAGGTAAGTGTTCTATTCAGGGTCCACTTTGCACAGTTGTGGTTACTTTTATTTTAGTAAGTAATTGCCCCTTTAAGTTTTGAAAGTTGCGGTCAGTAAGTTGTATGTGTTAATCTCTCATAATTCTTTTAATGCATTTGGTTTCTATGGTTATGTCTCCCTTCTATTCTTGTAGTTGTATATTTTTGCCTTCTCTTTTTTCCCTTAATGAAGCTTGCAAATGATTTTTCTGTTTTGCTTGTCTTTTCAGAGAATCATCTTTCCTTTCGTTGTTTCAAATATTCCTCTTTTTTCTATTTTATTAATTTCAGCTTTTATCTTTAATTCCCATTTGAATTTTTGTTGGATTGTTTTGCTGTTTTTCTTTTATGGTAAACAATTTTCCTTTTTCTTTTGTCTTTTTCTTTTCATTGCTTTCTAGATGGCTGACAATTTTTCTTTTGATTTTCTGTTTGATTCATGGCTTATTTTCTTAATTTTCATGTAGTTCAGAAGATATGGTCACTTTATTTTAACTTTTAGTTTTATTTGCCAAAGATAAACAGAATGGCCTGAAAAATTCTCCACTTTTAAGAATTTGTTAACATTTTCTTTTTGGTCAAGGACATGAATCAATTTTTATAAAATTTCCATGGATATACCAACAGAGTATAAGATGTATTTGAATGATATAAAATAAGTCTAATAGCCTAATAGTCATATTAAAATCTAAAAGACACATTCTAAAAAATAAGCCTAATTGTCTAATAGTCATGGTCAAATCTAAAAGATGTATTCAGAGTTCTCACTATAGTTATATTTTTATCAAGTTTCTTGTATCTTATTGGATTTCATTTTATGCATTTCTTCACAATACTGTTTGGTGATAAAAATTATATTTTTATCAAGTTCCTTGTATATTATTAGATTTTATTTTATGTATTTCTCCACAATATTGTTCGCTGCACCAATACCTTGTTTGGTGCATGTATTGGTGCATTTCTCCACAATATTGTTTGGTGCATGTCATTCATAATGTTCTTTAACCTGTTTATTTTAATTCATCTTAAATTCCATCTTAAAACCATTGCTAATTGACACTGATTTCTTTTTGTGTGAATTTGCCTGACTTCTCTGCCTACTATTTTATTTTCAACTTTTTGTTCTTATTCTCACTTTGTCTTAAGTATGCTCCTCAAAAGTAGCTGGATTTTGTTTGCTTAAGTTAATCTAATGCTTTCTTTATGGGATAATTCAGTCCACTTACATTTGTTATAATGATTGATATATTTGATTTGATTCCTCTTGTTTTACTTTAATCATTTATTTATACCTTATGTCCTTATTTTGACTGTCTTAAGTTCCTATTCATTGTATTTTGTTTCCTAGCTGTTAATTTGGAAGTTCTATCTTCCCTTTCCCTGCTTTTAAAATGAAATGTCTCTCATTATTTGAAAATAGTATACACCTTTCATATTGACTCACAGGTACTATGATTATCTGGTATTTTAGAGAAGAGAAATGGGGGGACGTAGAAAAATTGCTTCACTTGCCTTAAGTTTACATAGTAAGTGACAGAGCTGATTTTTTAGTATAGTTTAATGTAATTTAATATAATTATATTAATTGTAGTATATTTTAAGATGATATTATAAAATTTAATTTTATTATAATTTCAATATAGTAAAAATAAACATAGTCCACTTAGTAAACCATAAAGTATGTGTGCTAAGAAATTTTAAAATCTGCAAGAATTAATTTTCTTGAATAATATGTAATAAAATTGTCTCAAGATCAGAAAATAGGAGTAGATTAAATTTCGTGAAACACTTGGAGTTGTCTAAGAATCTTCTCTGAAACACATTCTGGAAAGATGATTTTACCAGTGAGTTTTTCCAAACTTTCAACTTTTTTTTTTTTTTTATGAAAAATAATGACTGTCATCCAAACCATTTTATGAAGCATGCATATAACCCTGGTATGAAAACTTGGCAAATAAAATACAAAGATTCCCACAAAAGTATCCCAACTACATATAGAGAATTTGGAAGAAAACTGTTAATAAATCAGTTCAACAGTAAATTTAAAAAGCTATGTTCCATGGACCAACAAAAATAATTTAATCTAAGAATTTGTAATATGTAACAACAAAAAATGCTGTAATGGAAAAAAAGGATAATCTCACAATGCCAAAAAGACATTTAATAATAACAACGATTCTGATCAGAAAACTTTAAAAAACACTCTGAGAAAACTAGGAATAAACGAATATATCAGATGATGAGGAAAAATCAATCATCAATTAATGGCCAAAATTATTAACTGTGAAACTCTAGAAGTATTCTCATTAACATTATGAATAAAATATTCCTGCTAGCACTATTCCTATTTTACATATTTTTGAAAGTTCTCTTCAAAGAAATAATGCATATGTATGTGAAAATATCTAACATTATTATAATTAAATAAATGAAAGTTATAACATTAATGTAATGATATCTTTTCTCTATCAACTTGCCACAGTTAAAAACAAATCCCATTAATATGACTAATATGTAATCCTGGCAGCAGGGTGGTGACATGGAAACGCTCATGATGTGCCTGAGGGAGTATAAATTGGCAAAGACCTTTATGGAAAGCAGCTTGACAGTTTTTACCAAGAGCTTTAAAAGAGTTTATGTCCTTTGACCCGCTAATTCCACTTCTGGGAACTCCAGCCTAAGGAAATCATAAGAATTGCTGACAAAAATTTGTGTCGTACGATGTTAATGGCAGTGCTGTTTATAATATTTTTTAAACTGGGAAATAACCTAAAATGCCAAACAATGGGAGAATGGTCACATAAAGTATGATACAGCCATGCAGTATAATATGGTGCAGGCATTAAAATCATGCTTTTGGAAAAGTATTTAATCTAAAGGGAAAGATACAATGTTACTTAGAAAAAGGCAGGATATGCATTTATTTAAATTTTAATCTCAATTTTATAAAAATCCATATTTATGTATATTATATATATGTAGGAAAAGTTTAATGGACTCAAAGGAAATACTTAAAAACATAAATAATATATTAATATACTACTATCAGAGTGTGTTAAAGTCAGAAAAATTCTGACTCTACCAGGTCATTTCAATCACCATCAGGGATTTACATTTCATGTTGAAGGACAAACTTAATTGTAAATTTATACTAAAATGTTAGCTATAGGCTGAGATTCAGTCTCTGTGCAGAGAATTGTTATCTTTGCTGTGATTAGTGTATCTATTTTATAATCACAGTTTCCATCCTTAACCATGGACGGTTCAGATCAGTTGAGAAACTGAAGGGAGTCCTGTCTTATAACACCCCTACCAGAAAAATCACCAATGGGTTAGTTTTGGTAGCTGAAGTTTTATGAAGATTGGCAAAGAGCTAGTATGAAATAATCTTATCTTCTCCCCCTTTACATCTATAAACAAAACAATTTAGGCATCTTTTACACTCAGTTGAAGGAAGTGAACAATTGGAATCCTAGGGCTGGAGCATGCCTGTGAGATACCCACTGTTCTCTTCTTTCTCCAAATTGAGCAATGCAAGAAAACTAACAGGAAAACAGCCGTGTAAAAAAGTGGAATCCGAGAGTTGCAGTGGGCTTTTGAAGTGCTCTTATCCAACTTCCTACCCAAAGTGAGAATTCTTAAATCCAGTGGAGGGGTCTTTACATCTGCTGGGAAACCCCCTATATTTGTAGACACAGGTTTCCTCATTCTGTAAAACAGTAACAACTTGAGGATAATTGTGGGCATGATGTGCATTCATGCTTTCTAAGATCTTAGTGCAGTAGCTTGGCATGTGTTGGTTATTATTACCTTTGCAAGGTCTCACATTCCTTTCTAGGACTTTTCTTATTGGATGACAAATCTGTTTACTGAGCCAAAAAAACAGTTCCTGGAACTATGCAGAATAAGTCTAATCCACCATCTACATTAACAGTCCTTCAAATACTTGAAGACAGCTTTCATGAATTTAATAACTGCTTTCTGTGTTTTTTTTTAATTTCAAGAATAGAACACAGTAGACCATAAAAATGAGCCATTATCAGTCTTCCTTTGGATTTTCTGTGTAAATGTTGTTTAACATTTAAATGGTGCTGATTATAATTTGAGATATTAACAGTTAGATATGCCATTGCATCCCTCTGTTATTGTTTGTAAAGGAGGTTAAACACTATATTAACTTCTGAGTAGTGATTTATTGTTGCTTTTGTTAGAGAAAAATAAAAACAGTAAAATAATATAATTTGATATTGCCTTTGAGAATTTTCAGTTTGCAGAGGTCTTTATTTCCTACTCAATTTTATTTTTTAAAAAGCATACATGTAGTGTAAATACAGCATCACATAAATGCTAAGTTGTTCTTTGCTTCCTGGTGTAAGCTGTTGTGTAATATTGCTCAGTAACCATTAAGCAGCTGCTCTGTCTCAGAGATGCTCATATTTCCTTTGGTAGATGAAGGGAATTTACTGTATGAATGTCTCCAAATTGCTTTAAGATCTTTGGCCTCTGTGTCAGCTATTTAGATTCACAGTGGTCTATGTAACACATGAAAACCATGTTTTTAGAAGGCCCCAGAAGCCTGGAGGTTACACATGGGGTTGTGTTGACAGCAAGCACCTGCATTTTGCTGAGTGTTACCCTCTGTATTGTATAGCAGGGCTTCTGACCCCCTGCATGATCCTCTCCAGTTATTTTGCCAGAGTCCTTAAGTACTCTTTCGTTTGCTTGTGAGCAAGGACTATTAGCTGGCCAAGTACCGTGTCATCCACTGTTTCTTTTCTTTAGCCCGCCTCATCTTGGGTAATGTCTGTCCATTGTAAAGGCTGTAAAGGCTGCACTGCGTGCAGAGATGCATGAAGGGGGCAGCCATCTGCTTCAGGTGCTTCTCCCAGGCTACCCAGCCGCCTGATTCCCACCCACCCCCCTCCTATAAGGTCATTGTCACCACTTAGCCTTGGGAGCCCTCCTTTTACTGAAGTCTCGCTGTGCTCCACACAGGAGTGGAGCCCAGTGGGACCTATGGTGTTGCGTTTTGGCTAGTGGGTGCGAAAGCAGTTCTGACATATTTTCAATGTCTTTCATAGTTTCAGTAAAATCTTTCAGTTTTCCTTGTAGATCCAAATTCCTTAGAACTTGGGGAATTGGGGGTAGGGAGTGGAGAAGCACCCTCAGCATTCTGAGTTGCCTTCCCTTTTCTATGAGATGGTCATTGCATTTGTCTGTGTGTGACTGCCTTGCTGTCTTCCTGCTGGTAGGATTACCTTGAGGTGGCTCTTCCCTCCCTTAGGATTCGGCTCGTGACAGGACCACACATCACTCCATCTTAATGGGAATGACTTAGAAGCAAATGGAGTCCTAACTACTCATTGGAGTGATAAGGAAATGAACTTCAGATAATATCCATGTATTGAATTGTTATTAAGTATTACACATGGAATAATTTATATAAATGAAATGTTCACTATTCATTCACTCATTCATCGATTTATATATATTTGTGAACTACTTGAACCCCTCTAGTCCCTTGGTAGTTATTTTGTACTACATGCCTAAAGTTGTACATTAATTACACAACAAAGTCAGAGATATAATCTGACTGTAATCATTATGCTTTCCCATTTTGCCCAAAAGCTTAAATAAACTCCTCGGCAAACAAGTTCCAGAAAATAACAAGGGTCAGTAGAGTTATCCTTCGATCTTAAGCTATCTTTATCTTCATTGTTATAAAATTATGAAGGTGTTCATTTGTGACCATGTTTCAAAAAGCTGAACTTTACATTTGTTTTGCAAGCGTTTCGTAGTTACTGTAATGTGGGCGATGAGTTAGTTGTTAAGGGAGATATAGAGATGAACAAAACCCAGTCACTCCCCCAAATAAGAAGAAACACAAGGCTTGAAAACAGTTATCTTGGTAAACTTGAATGTGCAAAGTGATATAAAGTAAGAACAAACTAGATGCTATGTGAATACAGAAGAAAGAGATTATTTCTAGGTGGCACAGGAGTTGGGAGGGGAGGGTGGAAAAGCAGATTATGGAGCAGATGGTGGTTGAGCTGGACATTGAAGGCTGCGAGGTGAGCCTGTGGAAAGAGGGCCCTTCTGATCAGAGGCAGCTACGTTAGAAAGATATGAGGGCAGGCCTTTACAGAGTACGGTTGGGGAAGGACAAATAATCTTGTCTGATTGGTTAAGCACACAGGCTATAGTCATGATAAATAAGTTCTCTGTATTTAATGTATTTGTCTTATATAAAATGTTATGTTTACCACATGTAAAATAAAGTATAATCTGTAAAATAAAGTATAATCTATTATGCTTAAAACAACAAAAGCAATAGAAATCTTTGTATACAATGATAACCTATCAAAATTAAAAACATAATAGATGTTTATGTAACACATGTCTCCAGCCACACAAAGGGAGTCAATGTCCTTTTTATGTCTCAGTGGCTTTTAGCACTTTGTACAATGTTGTCTACCTGGAAATTTCTCAATAATCACTGAAATGAATTCAACCTGGTGAAAAATTAATTGCTGAAGAAGTAGGCGTTTCTTAAAATAGAGCTGCATCAAGTGGGGACACTTTGTTATTATCCTCTTAAAAATGTATATCTTTTTCAGAGCAGTGACTTAACATGAGACCTGAGTTTTATCACCAACTGAGATCTCATAATTTCTTCTCATTCTTTTGCTATTTCTAAAGAAGGTAGATGGATGGCTATAAAACAGTGTTCAGACATACGCAGCACCCCTGTTTATTCACAGCAGTGAGGCATATATGCTAATTGAATGACTTTCTGTCTTTTCATGCTGTGTATGGTTAAAAAGTGGGCTGGTAGCTTTCTCTCTGGTAAAATTTCTAAATGATGATTTACAAATAACTTGAGCGTGTCTGGAATTCAGTGTGCATATTTCAGTGTATGGGTGATTGCTGACTCCATAGGCCAATCCTAACTTATTGGTAACATTTACTCAGTGCCTACTCTGGGTTTTATATTTTTATCTCACTTATTATTTGTAACAACGATGTAAGGTAGGTAATTTTATCATCTCTAATATACAAATGAGGAATCTGAAGTACAAAGAGTCTAAATGTTCCAGGACTATTATTATTATTAATTTAGAATTATTAATTATTATGATTAATTATTCCAGGATGCCACACTGGCAAACTGTAGTCAGGAGTCAAACCCCAGCTCTTTGACTTGAGTGAGCCATGTTGCTAAAACACCCAGACCTCTCTCATCCCTGCCCCGAATCTAATCTCTTGGTCAGCCCTGAAGCTTTATGGAACATCCAATCAAATTGCCGGTTCTTGGAACTTAGAGTTTTTTCCTGGAAGCATTTTAATTCTGAGGATTTTCACACTCTTATTCTCTCCCTGGGGCAGCAGAGAGTAGCCATATCCCTCCTACCTAAGGTGTTCCCTCCCTCCTTACCCTCACTACACTTCCTTCTTCTGGATGAGAACCTGGGGATAGGACTGGTGGCCCCATCTGCAGTCCTGGAAAGAGTTAGACCAGCTAGCAAGCATGTCTGACTTACTCAGGCTCCTGACCCGTGGCCCACAGCTACTGTGGGCCCTGGACCTGGAGGTCATGGAAGGGTCAGGAGGCATTCCTGGAGGTCTGGCTTCACCACATTCGCCAGAAAAAGGATCCAGTTCTTGACATGAAGGGAGTCCCAGGGAGTGGCAGCAAGGGTGAGAAAGCAGTGAAATCATGTGAGGTATATTAATGGTGCACAGAAATAGGTCTGTGTAAAGTATTTGCTGTATGTACGGGTTCTGCTTTTGTGTGATCCATGACGGGAACAAGGGTGGGAGTGCTGGTAACAGCAACTCACTTTTTAATCGGGGAAGGATTTGTGAAAGAACAGTGGTTTCAAGAGATCTTTGGAGTAATTCCAACAAGGTGCTAATTGTGGCTGTGATTTTCCTTTTTCTTTATTTCTTTTTTTTTTTTAATGGATGGACTTTAGTCTACCAGGTGCTACCGATCTGAGGGCCTCTGAACCTTCATTCCCTATGCGTGGGCAGTGGCAAATAAAACCATACCAATTGCCCTGTACAATTGGAAAGTTAAAAAATTTTCCTGAGAGATTATTTAGCTTCTAAAGGTTAAACGTTTGTTTAAACGGACCCAGTTTGCATTTTACAAGAGTTTTGCTTTTACAGTTCTTCGTTGTAAGCATACTTGGGTTTTGTTCTAACCTTTGGTTTAAAACACTTGAACAAATTCTAGTGTTTAATCATTTATTTGCTTCCTGCTTATGTTGATCTCTTTCATCTTGATGTTTATTTTCAGGATACCTTGAGGATAGTTTTGTAAAATCTGGAGTCTTCAATGTATCAGAACTTGTGAGGGTATCCAGAAGTAAGTAAACTCTTTTCTTATTATTTAACTATACAGTATGATTTAAAATATTTTATATTTGAACCTTAAATACAGTATGAAGAGAACTGTGTATTAGGAGAATTTGAGTTTTTAAATCTCTGACCTTTTGATGAAATCAGAAGTGAACATATTTTGTCTGGTTTTCTAAAATATTTGCATTTAAATCAACACTTTCTGTAGCACAAAAACAATTTGCGGTTTGTTCTGCTTGCTGTGTTATCGGTATTCGTTTAATTCACTGTTCACTCTGTGACCATAGATGGTCATTTATATCAAAGGAAGTGTGATTAATTAAATGTACTCAGTGTTGTTATGATAACCCACATAAGTTTCCTGTAGATAAGTGCTTTTTCATTTTGCTAACATTTTGGTGAGGGCTTGGAGATGTACAGGATATACACACTAACATGCAGAGTGTAGAGGGATGCAGAAATTAACTTTGCAGATTGTAGCTGGATATAGATAGAAAGCATTGTTATCCAAAACAATGTCCAATTGTTTCCATTGGGCACCTCACCTGAGACACCATTCTTGACAGGCTGGATGAGAATTTTCTCGAGTAAGTTCACCTGGCCAGCTAACTAAGCAAGGGGGACGTTTCCTTGATCAACTCTTTTAGTTATTACTGGTGTGTGCAGATATATGTAAGATGCCGTTCTTATCTCATTGATTATGCTGAAGGGGGTGACTCATTTCTACTTGCTCTCTTCTCTGATTTAGCTTATTTATGTAACTTTGCAGGGTGTATTTTCACCTGACATTTTGATAGAGAGTGTCACAGTTTGGAATGATTTATTCAGATGATGTAGGGGCACTCTGCAGCCTGTTTAAGTTGTGTTTTTCACTTGGGTCAAATTCAGAGGTCATGAACAAGAATTATGATGATCCAAAAAGAACAAACAAGAATGAGTTACTAAGGGTAAGTATAGGTAGTGCTTTAGCATGGCGTTGAGTGAAGTAATCTCCAAGGTAGTAGGTGACTTTGTCTTTGGAACTGTAGTTTCTCAAATAGTTCAGATGTCTGAAGTGGCTAGTGCAAACAGCCTGTATTTCAGAGAGTTCTGTACATGAGCATTTAAGACTTTAGTAGCCAGGGAAGACATATGGGAACATATGTTTATGTATGACTGATTCACTTTGTTATAAAGCAGAAACTAACACACCATTGTAAAGCAATTATACCCCAATAAAGATGTTAAAAAAAAAAAAAAAAAGACTTTAGTAGCATCCTTTCTGACGTAATTCTGCAGTGGATAAATGTATGCCCCAAAGACTTCTGCCCTGGGTCTGTTGACTTGGGGGCAGTGTAGGAGACCAAATTAATATCCTGTATGCCTGTACCTATAGGGTTCATACTTGCTGGGCAAG
This sequence comes from Leucopleurus acutus, assembly GCF_964270905.1. NCBI lineage: Eukaryota > Metazoa > Chordata > Mammalia > Artiodactyla > Delphinidae > Leucopleurus > Leucopleurus acutus. The sequence goes on along the minus strand of NC_139150.1, from coordinate 63,575,008 downwards.
AGGATTCTGATGGTCTACTTCATTTACTTCATTCACCAAGGCGATGAGCCTTGTTTGTTTTTCCTGATCAATATGTGTTGTGCAAAGGCCTCTGATATTTGAACTTTTTTATGTTTATTTTTAATTTGGAAAGGAACATGCCTGACTGACTTACTACTACTTTATGGCATCATGTAAGGAAGGGGGTATTTAAAGATGTGTGTATGTGTGTGTGTGTTTCCCCATACTGCTCTTTAGCAGAGAGGTTATGCTGCTACAGTTATGAGACATTATGAAATTATTTGTTTAAATTTGTACTTTTCTCAGTTTTATGATATATTTTCACCCTTCTTATGAGAAGGACAGTAGAGTCGTCTGTCAGAAAATATTACTAGTTCCTCATTATAGGTAACATTATGCTAGATGCTGTAGGAGAGCCACATGAGAACTTTTAAAAGCCCAGATTGATATTTTGAGAAATCTGAATTTGAAACATAAAAATAGATTTAAAAAATACCTTTTTAGGGACTTTCCTGGTGGTCCAGTGGTGGAGGATTCACCTTCCAAAGCGGGAGGTGCAGGTTCGATCCCTGGTTTGGGAGCTAAGATCCCACATGCCTTGTGGCCAAAAAACCAGAACATAAAACAGAAGAAATATTGTAACAAATTCAATAAAGACTTTAAAAATGGTCCACATCAAAAAAATCTTAAAAAAAAACCCTTTCTATAATAGTTCAGAAATGAGGCAAATTTAACATATACCATTCATTCTTTCTTGATTCATATTGTCATCTCCTAGAGGTTTTTAAGTTATCTGTTATAACAAACATTACTAATTTGTAATTAGTAGATTAATTATCTGTATTCATTCATTAGTTACTTTATTCAGCAAACATGTATTTTCTACTGCATATGTAAATAGGTGTCTCTGAAATGCTTGAGAAGTTATTCTCCTAAGTGTTTTAATATATCCACATTATAATCTTATTTACACAATTGAACTTCATTGTTTATGAAATAAGGGTTTGCTAAGTAAACATCAACTTCAGCACAACCCTTACGCTGTATATCACAAATTCTGACTTCTTGAGGGTTTACGGTATGTTAATGGTTTCTGTCCTCTGGGGTTTTACTCTCACATGACCCTCTAATGTGCATGTTGACTTTAGCTAATGAAGCTATTCAGTTTTAGGATAGTGATCTTTCTGGTGAATGATATTATCACCATCTTAAAAGTTGATTTAGGATCAGCTTTTGGAGTGAGGAGAACAATAAGAGAGATTAAGGGTTGGCCTCTAACCCTTGGAGTCCGAGGTTCTTCTGAGCTTGGTTTCTAAGAGGGTATTGGCAGCCTCTTAAACATGATTTGCAGCCTTCGGGCCCCTTGCTGCTCTCTGGGAGAGGTGCTAACACTGGTCTTTGCATCTGATGTAAGTTTTTCCAGAGGCTTTTAAACAGGCACATCTGCCTGGGACTTGCTGTTCTCATGCACTTTGTCATTAGATAAATTTTGTGCCTGTGTGCTGTTTTAGAATCTGGCCATGTTCGCTATTAATCTACTTTAATTTCCGTAATCTCCCGTTTAGTGTAAAAATGCACACTAGATTTTACAGTGCTCGTGTGTAAATCCGTAGACAAGGTGTTTTTGTTCTTGTTTCGCTTAAGCCATGACTAAAGCTTGATTTTCCGTCTTGTACCCCACCCCCGCAGCTTTATTGAGATTTAGTTGACATGTAGCACTGTATAATTTTAAGGTGTGTAGCATAATGACTTGACTGACGTATGTTGTGAAATGCCACAGTAAGTTTAGTCAACATCCATCATCTCATACAGATACGAAAAAGAGAGAAAACGTTATTTCCTTGTGTTGAGAACTCTTAGGATCTACTCTCTTAACAGCTTTCCTGTATATCCTACAGCGGTGTTCATTGTAGTCCTCATGTTGTACATTACATCCCCAATACCTATTTATTTTACAACTAGAAGTTTGTACGTTTTGACCACCTTCCTCCAATTCTCCCTCCCCCCCCACAACACCCACCTCTGGTAACCTTTTCTTTGAGTTTGGTCTTTTGTTTGTTTGTTTGTTTAGATTCCACTATTGCCTTCTTGATACTTTGGAAGAATCCTTCTGGAACAAAACTTAGAAAAAAACAAAATTTCCAAAGATTTTTAATTATCATTTTCCTATAAATTATACCTAGTATGCATACGGTCAAGCAATCTGTGTTGACTATCAAGCCATATGTTTATTAAATAGAAACTACAAATCTTTGCCTAAATATTGCATGAGCTTAATAAATTGCAAATAGATGATATAAGATATAACCTGTAAGTTTCCCGTTGGTAACTCAGTTCTTTGAATTGTATCCATCACTGCTGTTGGAAGCCAAACAGATTGCTTACGTTCACTGAGCCCCTCAAATGCCTCCTTCCAGCACATACTCTGCTTTCCAATGTCACATAGAACATGGTTCTAATAATAAACTTTAAAGCATGTGGTTACTGTGGGATTTCTTACCTTGCATTTTTTTTTAACCTCTGGTGTACCTCAAGCCACAACAAGCAGCTACCTTTTAACTGTCCAAAGAACTCGAGCCATTAGGCATAGTTGCACATTGAACGCTAATATTTTCTGTGTAAAACGAGGCTGAAGCATATTATATAATATGAACAACCTAACAGAGGCAGGAACTCCAGAGTGTTAGAGCTGAGACTCATCTCGTATGTACTGATTAATTTTTAATGGGGAGAGATAATCGTTGTGTATTCCTTGATTGTTTCTCTCCAAAGCATGCACCTCCTAATCGTATTTTCTTTAAAAATACTTTGTTAGTCTCAGCCTGCCTGAGATATTGAAGTACGATTCAACTGATAGTGAACACATTTCACATGCTTATTAAAAATTCTGAGTAAGAAAAATTCCTTGAAAATCGGCTGTCCCTTCGGAATTTTTTACTCAACGTGTGGTTAGTTTGGAGAGAGGGGAAGGTTAAGTAGACTTTGTGTTCTTAGCGTGAATTTCAAGGGCTCCAGAATTTTCCCGCCCCACATAGGATACGCTTTCTCTCATTGGAGATCTTGAAGGCCTGATAAAAACAGGTGAAAAAATAGAAACTATTCTTAAGCATTGTCCTTTGACACCAACCTGGCTGGCCTCCATCTTGTATGTCATCTCTGCCCATGACCTTGCTCCTGTAGTAATTGCTGTTTAGAGTAACCTCCCTTTACTACCTTACTCATCTTCCAAAGCCCTGGGCCAGCTGTGACTTTTCCACAGATTTCTTGGACCATTCAAGCTTGTATCAGATTCTTCTTTCCTTGAAATCCTATAGCATTTATTGATCATGTCATTCATTTGGAAGTTTCATTATAAAACGCATTATGCTTATATCTCTGTGTTTTTCATGAGTATTTTGTTTACCCAACCTGTTGCCCAGTATGTCTTATTAAGCACGGGAACTATCTTAGACTATTTTGGGTCCCTTGCAGCATCTGCCAGTAATGGGCACAATATCTTTTTTTTTTCACAATATCTTATTGAATGAACAAACCTTCAGCAAATAGGTTCATTTGTACCAGTTCACCAGCTTTGCGTGGGTTTTTGAACTGTTTCATCTTTGCTGACCACTCTAGGTTGCCAGGGAAGAATTTCAGGGAAGAAAGCAAGGAAAGAAGGGAATTCACATTTGTTGAATATCCATTATACACTAGGCATGATGCTGGACTTTTATCACTCCTTACCTCATCTCATCCTCAAAATAATCATATGTTATTCTAATTTTCATTTTATTCTAATTTTATTCTAATTTTCATTTTACAGTTCAGGAAACTGAGGCACATAGCCAATAAGTGGCAGAGGGAGTTAAAACTAAAAGGCTGTCTATCTCCCAAGATCCTACTCATTCTAACACGACATGCTGTCTGACAGATTTATTCAAGATGTCTAGAAACCAATTTTAAAAATTTGAAAAGATGTAATCCATTGTACAACAACCAATATTACATGAAAATTTTCAGTTCTTAATACATCAACAAGCTCAAAAAGACTTCTTGATTTATAAAATAATACCTTAAAGTATAAAACTCCATGAGTATATTTTAAATGACTTATGAAATTGGGCATACAAACTTTTTTAAAAACAAAACATAGCTGTTGAGTAAAACTGTACTCACCATTCATATATGAAACCTGAATATGTATTTTGGAAAAAGAATCTTGACTTTTATTTCATATTTGTCAATTTTACTTATATACCTGTCCTAATACAAGAATTATTTTTATATCAAATAATTATAAATATGATTTCTAATGCATTCTAACATTAATGTTAACATTATTATAAAATAATAATCGCCTCTTGTGAAACTATTCTAATTCGATTTATTTAACAATAATTTGGTTTTTGAGATCTGACTTAGTACAGAGTGCCTTGCTTGGTGCCGAGCGATAGGCAACATATATTGTTCCCTGTGGGGCATCTAGAGACTAGTGAGGTGACAGGTGTAGTGACGACTAACACAAAGGACTGAGTGAAGAAGCTTGGGCAGTGGAGTGGGAGAAGGGATAACCAGTGATGATAGCGTGCCTCAAGTTTCCACACTTGAACATGGGCATCGTGAGGATGTTTGCAAGTCTTAACCAGTGAAAGGCTGGTATTAGATTCTTAAGGTAAAGAGAGTTCCCCTCCTCCTTGCCCAGAGGCATGGAAAATATTAGATTATTACATTTGAATAGAGATGACAACAGTAAATGGCATTCCCAATGTTTGTTGGTGTTGTTGTTTCATTCCTCAGCACCCATAACCCAGGGAACTGGAGTCAACTTCCCAATTGGAGAAATCCCAAGCCAACCATACTATCATGACATGAACTCGGGGGTCAATCTTCAGAGGTCGCTGTCTTCTCCACCAAGCAGGTAACTGAAAGAGGAGCTGCTTTTGTTCTCAGTCTATATGCAAATAGGTAAATAAGTAGACGTGCAGATAGATAGGTACGCAGGTAAAGAGAAGGGGGAAATAAAGCAAAGAGTTCAAGATTTTTGCTGATTTTACACAAAGTTTTAATCTTTCCTGGTTAAATTTATTTTGAAATTTGAAAGTTAAATTGTTGTTCAAAGCATTTTAAAAAGGCTTTTTGGGGAGACAAGGGAACTATGAAAATGTATTAATATTTTTATCCCCTTATATGAAGTATTATAACTCTATAAGTAATTCTTCTGGTGACTTTAAAAATGGTATTGCCATAGCAAAGATCCCTGGTTTAGGATTGATTCATCCAACTTTTACCCTAATACCATGTCCAAGCTGGGGATAATGAAACATGAAAAATAAAATGTGTCATTTACTTAACCTTAAAAGGCCTCATTCTAGGCAACAGGTTTGCCAAGTTCTTCAGTTAGTTGATGTTCTTTGAATAATTTAGTTAACTCTCAGTTACCAGTGAAAGTATTACCTGCTCTGAGATTTGGCCTAACCAGCCTTTGTTGGGGAACAGCTACAGTGAGGTGACTTTGCCTTTTAGTTCTCTGCTGACATTCTCGTATTTCTCTCTTGACCTTCTGGTTGTAACTTTCGGTCCCACAGGAGTTTAAAAAGAGATCTCCTATTTAAGTGAGGGAAAGTTAACTTGGCAAGTTGTAGTACATGGGATTTCATATGTTCCCCTATTGTTGAATGATAGAAGAGGGCTGAGTGAATAAGACAAATATTATAGCTTTATTGGGTTTTTTTGAGTTGAATCTTCAATATAGGAAGAGCAATCTCATTTCCATGGCATTAAATATACCCACGATCAGATAGAAGATCATACGTGAGTTCCAGAGCAAAACATATATTTCACAGTATCAACTGTTAAAAAATTTAAAAATCTGGATAACTATATTCCTATGCTATTCTCAAAAACAAAAATTAATTGCATTTGAATTAATTGTGGGGCTATGCACATTTGTTTGTTTATTAACTAAGTTCAATTTGATGCCATTTATGGTCAAACTATATTTTCATATAGTTAGATTGCATAGCAAGATAATAGGGTTTATTATCATTAAAACTGTGATATGGTGAAGTGTTAAAAATGCTTTAGTTTTTCTAAATTTAAAATGCGAATAGTAATTTTTTATTTTGTCTGGTGGATTGGTATGCTGTCAACACAGATCTTTCCTCATGATCATTCAGTATCAGATACTACGTCATTCAAATAAAAAAGGTTTAAAAAAATTTCTCTATTATTTCCTTATGAAAGTCTTTTCTCCCTCATTTCAAGTTTTCCATACATATTTACCGCTGATTTACAGATGGGAGAATTAGATTAAAGGAGGCTTAAAAAATACATTCTAACTTTGGATACCCTACAAAGAAACTAAAGAAACTATTTACTCTCACTGTGGTTTAGCATGGATAGAAATTGCCATCTCCTGCATCATGTTGATACTCCGGGAGTTGTGAGTCAAATATTAATCACAAATGTATCTATGCATATACCCAGACATGCACATGCTTCCAGGATTTGGAAACAGTGTAGTAGAAAGAGCACAGTCTCAGAAGTCAGAAGTCTTTACTTTGTGTCAGACTGCTTCCATTAACATGCCCTGGGCAATTGATTTTCTCCAAATTTGTCTTCCCACTTGTAAGAAAATGGAGGATTGGTTTATGTGTATGGCTTCTAAAGTGAATTACAACTCTGAAATCCTATGACATTAGGTTTATTATCACTGTATAAAGTTCATTCAGAAGATATCGTTTTTAGTTTTTATTTCCATAGGTGTGAATAAGATTTCTTTTTAATTTAAGGAAAAAGTATCCATTTCTCTACTCATAACTTACTGTTTAATAGGGTATTGGTGAAGATGTTTGAAAGCAGTATATCAAGCAATATGGCATGTGGCATAGAATAGCTTTTTAATCTCTGCTCTAAATATTCACTTTTCTTAGTAATTGAGATAAAACTATGTTTTCTTTATTAAAATATATTATAATACTTTGAAAGTTATTTTGGTTTGAATTTGGCAATGGCCTATTTTTCATGGTTGATCTTAAGAATAAAGGATCAATAACCTAAGTTTTTAGGAAAAAAATCTAAAAACAATAAATGCTGGAAAGGGTGTGGTGAAAAGGGAACCCTCCTACACTGTTGGTGGGAATGTAAATTGATACAACCACTATGGAAAACAGTGTGGAGGTTCCTTAAAAAACTAAAAATAGAACTACCATATGACCCAGCAATCCCACTACTGGGCATATACCCTGAGAAAACCATAATTCAAAAAGAGACATGTACCACAATGTTCAATGCAGCACTATTTACAATAGCCAGGACATGGAACCAAGCTAAATGTCCATCGACAGATGAATGAATAAAGAAGATGTGGCACATATATACAATGGAATATTACTCAGCCATAAAAAGAAACGAAATTGAGTTATTTGTAGTGAGGTGGACAGACCTAGAGTCTGTCATACAGAGTGAAGTAAGTCAGAAAGAGAAAAGCAAATACCATGTGCTAACACATATATATGGAATCTAAAAAAAAAAACAAAATGGTTCTGATGAACCTAGTTGCAGGGCAGGAATAAAGATGTAGACAGAGAATGGACTTGAGGACACGGGGTAGGAGGGGGAAGCTGGGGCAAAGTGAGAGTAGCATTGATGTATATGCACTACCGAATGTAAAATAGTTAGCTAGTGGGAAGCAGCAGCATGCTCTCCCTCTGCTTTGCAATGACCTAGAGAGGTGGGATAGGGAGGATGGGAGGGAGGCCCATAAGGGAGGGGATATGGGGACATATGTATGCATATGGCTGATTCACTTTGTTGTACAATAGAAACTAACACAGTATTGTGAAGCAATTATACTCCAATAAAGATCTATTTTAAAAAAAGGATATATGAAATAGTTTGTAATCAGTAAAGTACTATAAAATTTTTAATATTATTAAAAATAGGGTTGTTACTAATAATTACTATTTTATAAGTGTCTTCTGAATGCCAGCCACTAAATGCATGAGATTTACATTTAATAACTCATTTAATCCTCTCAACCACTCCCCTTTTTATTATTTCCATTTTACAGATGATTAAACTGAGTTTAGGAAGGTTAAGGAGTTTACTTATCTTTGAATTGACATGAAGGGATTACATTTTTAATGGCAAGTGCCGTACCAACGAACGTTATTCATATTGATAATAATTATGAGTCAGGTACAATCGACAACAATTTTTAAATTAGTATACCTATCACATTAAGAATTCACTTTTTAGTACTGAAAATAGTGTTCTACTACTGGAAATATATTTCAACATGTAAATATAATAAACACATTTGTTAGACAGGTACAGTTCTGATATATTATAGTAAATGTTACATACAACTAGAAATGTCTGCTACTCCTATTGATGTCTTAGATACTCACCATTATTTCAAAGTGGTTCTGAGATACTGTTACTTGTGTTTGCGGAAATTTCCACAGTAAGAATATTCTCAGATTATGTATTTTCAGATGCTACACATCTTTCTGGAAATCCCATTAACATTCACTCTTGTCATATTTTAACAGCAAAAGACCCAAAACTATATCCATAGATGAAAATATGGAACCAAGTCCTACAGGAGACTTTTATCCCTCTCCGAATTCACCAGCTGCTGGAAGTCGAACATGGCATGAAAGAGATCAAGGTGAGTAATAAGGCGTTGCCTCTAGGAACAGTAGAGTAAAATGTCAGCTCCTTTCACAAATTTCATTTAGTCAAAATTTCATAATTGAATCAATATGGATTATATTTTTTTCATGAAATGATTGCAATAAAATTATTTTTAAGGTCATGTACTAGTCAAATCTTGTTAAAGTGAAGTTACAAAATTCCCATATTTTTATGTGTTTATTAAACTTTTTTTTTAGACAAAATGATCTTTTTAGAACCCTCAGTGTGTGTGTGACTGATGACGACCAGGCTACATTAGTTGGCTGGATTGTAGCAGAAGCACAAGTTCTGATTCAGTCAAATCAATCCGCTCCTCTTAATGGGGTATTTTAAGGAGGAGCCAGGCTTTAAGCGGTTCGCAGGTACTAGTTACTGAAAGTTCCCATTTAAAGGAAGCCATACTTCCTTTTGGAAGTAGGTACAACATGAACAATAAATAAATGTAATGTAAGACACTTGGTGTCTGAGTCAATCTAGTTATTCTATCTAGATAAAACTATAACCCAGTTCTAGGGCAGCTCTAGGGAAAAATATAACTTTAAGAAATAGGTATTATTTGGCTCTCTGAATTCATACTTTGCTCTTTTTCATTCTTAAAATCTATTGGATTAAATATACTTCATCCGACATACTCATGCCTTTTTGCCACAGAAGGAGATTATTAAACATGGAAACAAAGATTAGCTAACAATTTTTGTTGGTATGTATGCAAATATGACATATCAGCAGCACAAAATGTATTTGAAAATTCTTTTAGATAAAATTCTCCATTTTATTAAAAATGTAAAAAAAAAAAAAATAGAGCTCATTCTCAATGTTTTTTAGCCCATGACTTGGGCGTGTGTCTCTGAGGCTTGAGGAGCTGCATGTCCAGTAATCTCAGGAGACCAAATAGCTCTGAAGCTTAGCAGTTAAAGCCAAAGTTCAGGACTCCTTTTCTGCTGCTCCATGTTTTCCTACCGAGTGCCATAGCATTTAAAGAAGGGTGAAACATCTTCATGGAGGAATTGACATTGAGTCAGATGGGTCTCCTTTAGCATGCTGAGATTTTTAACTAGTAAAGAAGGGGACAGCGTGGGCACAGACAAAAGCACAGGCAAGCATTGAGGTGGGGAAGTAAATTTCTGAATGGCCATGTATGAGCCCTGTGGTGGAAGGCTGTGTGTGTGGATGGAAATAAAGGGAGATCGTTTTAAGGAAGGATTTGAAAATCAGCTGGAGAGTTTGGGCTCTGAGATCTCACTCCACCTCCCAAATCTATTCTTTAGACAGAACCATCTTTTAAAACATAATAATGTCATATCACTCCCCTACTTCAGTCACATCCTGCTTCTCTTAGGAGAAGCTCAGAATTCCTTCCTGTGATCCACGGACCTTTATCTTGTCCTCTGGCCTCTTGACCACTGCTCCAGCCTCAGCAGGGGCCGTCTGCTTCCTTCTTGCACTTGAGCCTACTGCTTTGTTTAGATTTGGAAATGCAATACCGAAGACCTTCATATAAGCCATGCCCTCTGGAGGGCTCCTCTTCTGTCTCTTCTTCTGGCAAATTCTTGGTCAGTTTTCAGGTCCCAGCCTAAATTGAGGAATTTCAATCTAAATCAGGTCTTTACCTCTTGACACCTTGTATTGTTCCTTCATTGTGCTTATAATATAGTTCCTTCATTGTGCTTATAAAATAGTTCCGTATTTGTTTATGGGATTAATTGTCTAAATCTGTCTATACTATGAGGGCGGGGACTTTATCTCTTTGGCTACTGTGTAACCAGCGCCTGGGAACCATGCACAACACTTAGTGCTTAGTAGGGGCAAATAAATATTTGTTGGCTACATGAACCATTGATAGGCAGAACACCAGTTTCATTAGCAAAGGCAGGAAATAACAGGGACTTAACCAGACTTGCAGAAGTAAGAATAAAAACAAAACCCTCAACCCTTTATATTTTATTGCTTGTTTTACTGACATTGTCAGCTTTTTCTAAACAAAGCCATATTTTCCTCATCAGAAAATTGTTCTGGAAAAGATTCTAGTGGTAATAGCATTAACATTGTGAATGTGTGGCAATGGAAGTGTTGTGCAGAAGTGTAGGTGTTCTTTATTATAGAGAGTGTCACTCTGTAAGAATTGATTCCTCTTTCAGCCTATTGAATAAAGCCAATCTCAAATCGTATTATAAAACATTTTTGAAAAGTAGAAGGGAAACTGTCATTCTTTCTTTTTGTAAAATTGTTGTATTGTCTTGGTGATTTTCTTTTGTCAAGATGACTGTAATTATTGGAGAAGTCTGTAAAGGAATATTAAGAGTAAGAAAGAATGATCCATTTTCATGTGTGCTTAGAAAAAATAGTCTGTCACTTGAATTCTGAAGACTGAAGATTTTGTAATGTGCACAGTAAGCCCTTGTGGGAAGAAGACTTCAACTACAATGAAAACATGAGGGCAGGACAGTACTATCTTTATAAATTTGCTAAGCCAAATGCAGTCCTTCTGTTTGATGAAAATTGCTTTCTTTAAACCTGCAAAGTAAAATGCCCTGGTTGTTCTTGTCCATCTTCAAATGTTCTTTAGACATACTTGCCTGTCATGAAGGGAGTTTTCTAAAGGGCATATTGAGTACCACTCGATACCGTAATAGCTTTAGTACATGTCTAAAAATCCCTGCGCTAATTGTATGCAATAACTACTTACTGGTTGCTTAAAATAAATTTGTGCTTATAACTGGCAGAAATGTTTAAAATTCACTGTTAATTATTTCCTGGGTCTGCCTTAGTTATTTGTGTTAACTTTGCATTAACATCTACTTTTTCCATAACCCTTAACAAAACTGAGCGAAATATGCGAATCCAAAATAACAAAATTACGGAGAGTATGTGGCATTCCACCTTCCCTTATAATCTGAACCACAAACCTAAACCTTTGAGATTTATTCCAAGTAGGCAAAAATAAAGAATATAGTGTAACTAAATGATTATACTCATTTCATTTAAAAAATTAGGCAACATTTTAATACAAAATCTAGATTCATGCAGTGACAAATATTCCTGTATTTTAATAATTTAATGAAAAAAGTGTTTTTATTTTAGCATACTATAGACATAATTATATCTTTATGGCTTTTCAAAGCACAAAAAAGGTACAATTTCCTAGACATAAAAGAGTTGTAATTTTAATTTTGTAGAATATAGACATGAACATTTTCAAACTGAACACTGCTTAATAGGGTTAAACATTTCATAGGAATCTTTATAATTTGCTTAAATTTCTTCTGATAAATAGTGATAGAAATTAAATTTGTTAGAATCTACATTACATAATGTTTATGTTTTAACTTTATATTCTTTGATACATAAAGGAAGAAAAAGAAAACTGGGCCAGTAACAAAGGGATATACAGCAGCTGTTACATTCTTTCCTAGATTCTAGAATATTTTTTTCTTGCTTAGTCTCTTTGATGAATTCCCTAGTCTTAAACCTCATGACTGGTTCTACCTCTATTGAAAACTTTGTTTTTTGGATACTGCTTTCCATCATTTTAATGGTTAAATGAATAGAACCAAGATAGCTTATCAATTTGCATGTTGAAAATTTCTTTTATTATTCTAATACTTACCCCACAAAATATTCCATCTGAGAGCTTGTCTACCTTAAATTTTTTCCCACCTGAGCCAGTTCACAGACTAAATTCCTCATTGATATAATTCTCTTGAAATCACTACAGTAGTCCTTTGTAACTTCTGATGTAAGAGGAAAAATAGAGGCAGGTCTTGGTTTTTCCTCAAAGTTACTTTCTTGGGACTAAAGCTTGTAGTATTTTTGTGGCTGGAAATTTAACAGACTAGTAATTGGTATGCTTGAACATTTGAAACAATTCTTTGTTAGTATCACTTTGTCCCTGCCATTCTGATAGTCCCCGAGCCATCTAAGCTTGAATATAAAACTCCTAAAATGCTATTTAATAGACGTTTAGTGATATGGTAAATATATTTGTAATATACAGCTGGGCTTTCTAAGTGGAAAATTTAACAGCTTCTTAGTCTAATGAGTATTTAAACAACTTGTAATCTTAGATAAAATGTAAATTCAGAAAGACTTTTAATGCAGTAAAATTTTATTAGTTCCTACACATTTAGAATTGTGATAATTGAACTAAATTAACATTTATCAAATGCCTGTTATTTGCCAGGACTTTTTCTAGGCATTGGGCACATAAATATGAATAAATTAAATTTCTAGCCCATGACCGGCTGAACAGAAATATAAATTTTTATTATTTATGAAAAAAGTTTCTTCACAGAAAATAAATAATGTAAATCAGGTTATGAGGGGACTGCCTCCATGCCCAACTTACTTTTAAGCATTATGAGAAATAAATCTTTACACAAAAATCAATAAATTGGTATGTTAGCAAAAACTAGCACTACTTAGAGGTGTATTGGAATGTAATTACAATTTTAAGAGTAGTTTAAAAATTTATACTGGACTCTCAAATAGGCAATATTTAGGCATCGCATTCTGGTTGCTATAGGTACCAGAAAAAAGCACTATTTAAAAAAATTTACAGTTCTGTCGTACAAATAAGTCTTCAGCTAGTTTTTCTGAAGTTTTAATATATTTCCAAGCCCTAGAGATTTATTTGTGATAAATTTGCAAATGTTCTCATTAGTAATAGATTCTTATATGTTGTGCTCAATTTTAATCTGAACTTTATAGAGTTCTGTAAGGATATGGTATTAAATAAATAATGAATTAAGCCAAAGGGCTCAAGGGGACACTGGGGGCTAAAGAGTAATAATGCCAGCTTAGTATCATGCATTTAATCAAGTATAGGAAATAAATAACAGTCAGTAGAGTGTGGTGACACTGATAGAACCGGACTCAGAGACCAACCTTTCGTAAGTTAAAAAATGCTAGATACAAGAGCATTCAACCAAGTTTGGAAATTTTTATTTAAACAAAAATTTAAACTTTTTTATTCATAAGTGAGTTTGTAGAATATTTAATATACTACTGTGTGCTGTGAATGTGAATATCCATGAGTGGATATTGACTGAATATGTATTAAGTTTGCGACTTCAGAACCTTTTTTCCCCCATCTAAGAATCTATAGGGAGATTTAATCCTACATTCAGACTTTGGAAAGCAGTGCTCTATCCCAAACTACAGTCTGACAAATGATAAACTCTCAAGGTTTTTCTAGCTGTAGAAGTTGGGTGAATGAGCAGCTTTCACAAATAGTTGAGTAACTACTGACATTAAATGAAGTCCTAGAAAATGGCAAGAAAACAGCTTGGTAATCTCCTGGAAGAATGTTTAAGCTCCCTTTGGGGACCAGATAGAGCACCAGCAATTCCTTACATTCCTAGAGTTTGTATCACAAGGATTAAATATCAAATGTTCAAATATCAAATTTTGAACCAGACAGAATCAAAGATACAAGCGCTTTTGATGGATACATGTGAAGAGATGGCTTGAATTTAATGTTTAAGTACAATTAAGTTTTTTTGTTTAGCTTATTATTAAAAAATATATCAAAAATCAAGAACTTACAGTTCTTACAGAACTTGCAGTGACTCTCCATATATTATGTTATCGGAGGCAAACTCTGGGGATGCCTTCATCGTAGTGTATTTCGTTCTCTTCGGCTACACTGCTGTAGTTGAAAAATCACATTATGAACATCTTTCAAACAGAAAGGAAGACAGTACGTTGTTGGTGAAGGCTTTCATCAGAATTCCTTACCTGGCCTACTAATTAACAGATGTTTGTGCTCTTTTCATGTGTTCTAATCAGGAAGAGCATTTTGGATGGGACGCAACCTGTGTACATGGCTAGAAGGGACAATACTACTTACTAGGGGAAAGTGATACTCATATCTCTGTCCTCTGGAGGCTTAATGATTTGAAAATACAGCATTTTGTAGAAAAACCATCGTGGATAATTAGTTTGAAAAAAATAACAACTTGCTGTGTGACACTGGCTCTCTAGATTGGTAGAACACAGTCTAAATTAGGAAAGTGGAAAATCCATGGGAGACAGTGTGCTTCGTTATCATAGTGTACAATGAAAAGTTTCTTAGAGTGGTAAAAGGTTTTATTTCAAATCCATTTACACATTAATTTCCTATTTAAGTTTATTTTGAAGTAATTTGGAAAGCCAGTTTCTTTTGAGTTATTATACCACCAATATCATATACAATAAGAAGTTGATTTTTCAGGGATAGAACACAGATTATTAGAAGCCTTAGGGGAGACATAGTTCAAGCTCCTTATCTGACAGATAAGCAATCTAAGTATCAGAGAGGCTGTCTCATCCATAGTGTCCAGATAATTAAGAGCAGAGCCTAGGTCTTCTTTTTCAAAGCCTGATATATATATTTTTGTATTTTTCTGTTATCCTGCAACCCACCTAGGGAAGCAATATATAAACTTACCTACATAGGGAGAAATGGACTAGGAGAATTTGAACACTGCTTAACAAGTCTTGGCAGGCGGACAGTTCTAGGGAGCTTCATGGAAGATTCTGTTAGACCTTGTAGAACTAGAATAAGTGTAGAGGTGAATTTATGAGTTTTCAGGTCTGGAAGAATTGTCAAAACAAAATTTTAAGATGGTAAAATGTGTATCTTCTTTTTTAAAAAATCAACCTCTTAATATTTGCGCCATGATTAAGTTTTTGAACTAAAAAAAAGGGAGACATGAGTGCTTTTGATGGATAAATGTGGAGAAGAGCTGGTTTGGATGGAATGTTTAAGCACGATATTTAAAGTTTTAAAAAGCTTTTTGTTATAGAGAATGTCAAAAATAGAAAGAATCATAAAGTGAACTTCCATGTACCATTTTTTAGCTTTAACTGTTACCAATATTTTGCCCATCTTGTTTCATTCAGTATCTTCCAGTTTTTTAAGTATTTTAAAGTAAATCCCAGATAATGTGTCATTTTACTTATAAATACTTAAGTTTCTAATAGACAATGATTATCATTTTTAATACAACTCAATACCATTATTAATTTAACAAATATAACAATAATTCCTTAATATATACTGTATAACCCATGTGCAAATTTCCCAGAATATCGTATAGGTTGTTTTGTTTAAATGAAGGTCCCAAACAGATCCAATACCATATTTGTATTTTCAACTTGTCTTTAACCTATAATAGTTCTATTAACTATTTTTATATTTACTCACTTTTGTATATCATTTATTTGTTGAATAAACCACATAAATTTAAATCTTTTCGTTCAACAAATACATTTAAATTGAGGAAAACCAGACCCTCCTTCCATTTGTGGCTACCATCTATTGAGCACTTACTCCCTTTCAGGATTGAGCTAAGACTTTACATATATTTTTCTTTTCAATCCTATTTAAAAACAAACAAACGTTTTACAGCTCATTAAGCTCATCACTACAGTGGTTAAGAAATTTGACATCGATACACAGATAAGTAGCATTGATAGAATGGGAGCCCTTGTCTCTTCCACTCCAGAATCCACGCTCATTATTACTGTATATACTGCCTTCCAAAGAAGTCATTGTCACGCTGTGTTCATGGTTTTGCAAACTAGTTACAAAACCTCTATGACAGTTTTTTTTTTCCTAACGCATATGAAACTTTACTACAAATAAATACATATAATAGCAGAAGGGTTCACAGACTCCAGGAATTCATGAGTGCAGTTCTTGGGCTGGACTCAGGTTAAGAATCTCTTTTCCTTTTTTTTTTTTTTTTTTTTTTTCCTTTTAATAATAAGATGTTAATAAATAATCCTAAAGTCTAGAATGTCTTTAGTTGAGGTGTGTGATATACATTCAGTTTAAATTGAGCTATGTGTGTCAAAATATAAAAATTATATATTTATTGCTGTATATATTTTTTTCTTTTCTATTCTAATTTTTTGCCATATGCCTAGAGCACTATAATGGTGATCAGGAAACTATCAATATAAATAGTGGTATGGCCTTAGAACACTCAATGTCAGTAAACTGAGTTTTCTCATCTGTGAGATAAAGTTGGATAGTAAGGTTCCTTTGTGTTCTAATGTTCTGGATTTTAAATTAATTGAAGTCAGAGTATTTATAGATCTTTAATACTTGAGTCTTTGAGCTTTCATTAACATGAATCTTTTTGAAGACTCTGAACATTTTCCATTTCCTGAATTATTTTTTAGATGTTTATTTTAAATGCTCTTGTTGAATAACTTGATAATTGGCTGTTTAGGTGCTTGGAGGCATCATATGTTTTGCCTTATACCTGAGGAATGTGCAGTTCTTACAAATACAAGCCCTGTCCTGCACCATTCTGGTACAACAAATGATTGAGAGAGATTGAGTTATTATAACAGAACATTGTTATGGGATCTGTGTCTCCTACTTTGAAAATAAATGACTCAGCCAGACGGCAACATTTATATTTTCTCTAAATGACTAGGGATATAGCAATAGGAGACCATTATCCTGTGACAATATTCTGTTTCATTGACATTATCTCACAAATGTAATTGGTCCATTACCAAATAGAGGTTTTGTTACTGATCAATTTCACGTGATTTCTAAAACCATTAAGATAATAAATATGCCATCATAGTAATTTCATTGACAGGATGTTCTTTTTTCTTCATTTACATTTGTTAAAGGAGAAATATAGATTTAGACTGAACTTAAAAACTACAACTTATACCCATTTTGACTACTTTTCCATTAAAAGAAATGGAATATTGTGCAGAGTAATCATATTTGCATTGAGCTGCCAAAGTGACGACCTTAAAATTTTTTCATGATTTTTTTTTGTCTGCTACACTAAACCACATCAAATCATAATTGTTCCTAAGCAATTAGTTTACTACCTAAGTTTAATGATTTTATTTGAAATAAGTTCCAGATCATTTCCAGGACTTTCCTGGAAATCCACTAAAGTAACAAACACATCAGTAAAATCAACCCTAACCATTACCAGCATGTATAATAACGGCATTAGTAACAACCTAAACCTTGAGATGTCTTGTAGCATAAATGTTGCTAAATGCATGGCTTTTCCCCAAATGTTCTCTAAAAAGTCATCTGTAATCTTGTTAAATTAGAACTCTTCCAGTATCTTTCTGACTTTTACAGTTAAGGTTACGGTATTGATTTTATTTTATAGTCCATGGCTCTCAGATGCTTAACACTAATAAGCCTCTATAGCCAAGGGGTTCTCCCCAGAGGCATGGCGAATAGCAGCTATTTACCTATGCCAATATTTAATAAGCATCTAAAATATACTCCACATCTTGCATAATTGTTTGGTGCTTTTCCTCCTTTCAAATTAGATTTTCTGACATTACTCAAGATACTTTATCATCGTCTGTCTGTTGAAATGAAATTGCTTAATGGACAAAAGTATTTTGAAGTGTTTTTTAAAAATAAGTTTTCATCTATTCAGTATTCACTCTTTTAGCATTGTTCTTCATTATTCAAGGCTTTTTTTTTTTTTTTTTTTAATGTCTCAGGAAGGTGTTCGTGAGCTTCAAAGGGGTTTGAGCTTTAACTTGGTATTGGGTGTTGGTGTAGCCTGGAGACTTTTTTTTTTTAAATAGAGCTGTGATAAACAGAGACTTGTAGAAACATGCTACTTACAGGCTTGGGTTGGAATATACTATATGGAGAGACTTAAATTATCACCAAAGGTTTCACATTGCTCAAGGATGTAGTAATATGCTTGTGTAGTTAAGATTAAATAACTCAAAGATTAAAGTAAGAATTTTCATATATTTAACACGAAGACTACCATATTTTCTGTTTTCTCCTTTGAAAAGGAACTGATTTCCTTAAAAGAAAAAAAGATTGAGAAATCTAACTGAAGATGATATCTTATCTCTTCTTAATGTAGCTTGCCGATTTTCTGAAGTTATTTTAGAGTGTGATAAATATATATATATGGAGATACTTTCTTAACATGGCAGCTAATTATTTTTTGAATCATCTGGCATCATCATCAAACTACTGTAGTGGGATTAAGTCCATATGTCTTGTCATACCATTCAGAGCTTTTTGTTAACTTGGAGCATGTAGGAAGGACTTATTCACATTTGCCACAGAATCATAAAATTTTACATCTAGAAGAGTCCTTAGAAACAGATATTCAGATATTTCTTTTCAATTGTATTCTCAAAAATATTGTTTTGCCTTTAGCCAACTAAATTGCAAACGTTACGTTAAAGCGTTTCATTTTACATTTTTGTAGCATCCAGTATCTAAGACCAGTGAGGCATTTCCTTCTTAAAGCATAATGTCTGGCACAGTATCAAGATCCTGTGTTGTCCACCCATCACTGGGAACTATTTATAATATTCTATGGACCTACAGGCAGTATTTTTTTCTCCAAATATATATTTTACCATTTTTTATTATAAAAGTAAAAATTATTTGTGGGGGATTTGAAAAACAAATTGTCAAATATAAACAAGAAAATTAAAGTCACCTGTAATTCTATCACATGGAGATAACTCACGTTAATATTTGGATATATTATATGCCAGTCTATTTTCTATATATTTTTTTTCTATGCATATTCTATGTATTCTATGTCAAGTAAAATTTTTGCCCTAAATTGGGCTTATTACAATATATGCTATTTTGTAAATTCTTTTCTGTTTGTTGTTTTTTTTTTGGTCTTTTATTTATAATATAATAGCATGTTACAATGTCATTCAATTTCCACTTTGTAATGCTGCATAGTATGCCACCCTTTGGCTATACTATACAGTTTTGAAGGTCTGCTTTACTTGTGGATGTTTAGATAGTTTCCAAGTTTTTTGTATAGTTAATAAAGATACAGTGAACTTCGTTGCATACAAATCTTTGTACTTAAATCTGATCATTTTGTTCCTGTCTAGTTCTATTCATTGTCCCCGGTACCTGGCATACTGTCTGGCACTAAGTCACCAAATACATAGATGCTCAATGAAATTTTGTTAAAGGAATAAATACATTCCTACTGTAGATTTCCTAAGTTAAATATTATGTCCATTTCTAAGGCTTTTGATAAATATTGGCACAAAATCTGGAAAGGTCTTATCAATTTATATTCTCACTAGCAGTGCCTGAGTGGTTTGTTTAACTCCACCATCATATCCATACTACTTAGACACAGCACATGGCTCTATAAGCAATTTTGAAGCATGTCCTCTGAAATATATTTAAAGAACAGTGAATCTATGGCCTTGTGACTCTACCCATGCACCTCTTTTCTGTCATTTATATTTCACTTAAACCATTGGGCATCACAGTACATCTTTTCTTGCCAGGAGCCGAGAGAGCCCCATTTTATTGTGAAGGAAATGGGGAAATGGAGAGGGTACCTCAGGGAATATGCAAAGCTTTCAAGTAAAGACACCTACTTGGTCTCTCTCCTTTCTTGTCCTACAGACTCACTCCCTCGGGGCACTTCCCCACATAGGTTCCTTTTTTTTTTTTTTTAACATCTTTATTGGAGTATAATTGCTTTACAATGGAGTGTTAGTTTCTGCTTTATAACAAAGTGAATCAGCTATACATATACATATATCCCCATATCTCCTCCCTCTTGCATCTCCCTCCCACCCTCCCTATCCCACCCTTCTAGGTGGTCACAAAGCACCAAGCTGATCTATCTGTGTTATGCGGCTGCTTCCCACTAGCTGTCTGTTTTACATTTGGTAGTGTATATGTCCATGCCACTCTCTCACTTCGTCCCAGCTTACCCTTCCCCTCCCCGTGTCCTCAAGTCCATTCTCTATGTCTGCATCTTTGTTCCTGTCCTGCCCCTAGGTTCTTCAGAACCATTTTTTTTTTCACTTACCATATATATGTGTTAGCATATGGTATTTGTTTTTCTCTTTCTGACTTACTTCACTCTGTATGACAGTCTCTAGGTCCATCCACCTCACTACAAATGACCCAATTTCATTTCTTTTTATGGCTGAGTAGTATTCCATTGTATATATGTGCCACATCTTCTTTATCCATTCATCTGGCGATGGACACTTAGGTTGCATCCATGTCCTGGCTATTGTAAATAGAGCTGCAATGAACATTGTGGTCCATGACTCTTTTTCAATTATGGTTTTCTCAGGGTATATGCCCAGTAGTGGGATTGCTGGGTCATATGGTAGTTCTATTTTTAGTTTTTTAAGGAACCTCCATACTGTTCTCCACAGTGGCTGTATCCCCACATGGGTCCTTTATCTACAGGTAAAACTTAGGAAAGTAAGGATCAGTATGGTTCTCCACAGGGAAACAATAGAAATAAATCCATCAAAGCTCTGGGCCGGGATCTTCTGCACTTGGTAATTGCAGTATTTTTCATAATACTTACACAGTTACAAATAGCCTCTCCTCTAAATTTTCCTCTCCTGCACACAATTTACCGCCAGGCAAAAGCAGAGGAGGAGAAGCCTGGGTCTCTTTCAGTGCTCAGTCGGCAGAGTCATCCTCCCTGCTTCTCCTTGTCCTCCAGGCACAGGGCCCAAGCTGTTTCCCTGTCTCAGGACTGACTCTGGATTTATGGCCTGAAGTACAAGTATCAGATTTCCAGCTCCTGAACTCATCCCACACACCAGCTTTAGTAGCCTCTCATTTATTATCTCATGTATTATAAAGAGCATTATTATTTTATACAGATGGGTCATTCCTTTTTCATGTTGTCATCCAGCTTTCACCCCAACATTTTAATGGAAAGCAGAAATTCCCCAGCTTAGCTAACGTTCACTTGTCAGTCTGTTTTGTGTTGCTTGACAGAGTTTCAAGGGAGTAACGGGCGTGTTAACCACCTTTGCCTTCTTCCAATGAGTTTGGTCTCTGAAGAGCTTTTCTATATCCAGAGTTTTTATAAATCTATAAAGCTCTTTAAAATCTAGAGAAGCCTAAAACCTGTAAAAAATAAAGAAACTTGGAAAACTGTGAGGGGTATTAAGTTAGTAAGACTTGTCAGTATAATAAAATCTTGTCAAATCCTAGTCACTGGACTCCCTAAGCTAAATGTTCCCACATATGCACTTTTCTTCTTTGATCTGTATCATGCTCATACCAAAGGACCAAAGTTTCATTGCACCTTGAGTTTTCTTCTGCAAAAAAAGAATCCTGTAACATCTGCTCAGCAGCTTGATAATGTAAAAAATAAGGAAGACATTTTTAACAATGATTATAGCTTTATAAGTACCTCATAATAAAATATACCTTAACATTAAATACTGGAAAATAAGAGAAGTCGGCAAGTGGTGATTTGTATCAAGAGGGTTCTTTTAGACTTGTTTACAAGTATGACATGTAAATAAGAAAGACAACTTAGGAAGATGTAAAAATATTGGAATTTTAAAAGATTTTGAGGCAATTTGCTTCTTTGTTAACTAGATAGAAATATGTTTTTCTAAATCATAGGAATGGCACAGTTAATATATTTTGTTAGTGTTATGCTATGCTGAAAAGAACAGCTTCATAGAAATTCAAGAATTCTTGTGTGCTCTTACATAATTGATTTCAAATAGTTGTAAACTGTAAGTGTCATGTGGGGAAGAAGAAAAGGAATTTTTTTTTTTTTTAAAGAAAATGATGTGTTTTCTACGTAGGCGATAGACATTCGATTTGTAACCTTAATCCACTGAAGCATATTGGAAAAGCTAACATATTGCTCTCCTATATGTGAAAAAGGAGCAGGTGCCCCAGACAGGCAGGTGTTGAGGTAGCTGTTGGAGCTTGCCCTAGATCACTAGTTGACTTCAGTGAAGTTCTACTAACAGGTGGCTAACTGATTGGAGTGTCATGTGACATTTATCCCGGGAGCGACTTGGATGACAGGTTGCTACAGACTGAGGAAGGGGTCTTTGCTTTGATGAAGAAATTGCCAAAACTCATGTCTCATTAGTGTTTCCTAAGGTTCTTTGGAAGTGAACAACAGTTTAATTAAGGGCTGACGTAAACACGTTTCTGCACACTTTCCCTGCAGCCTTTTATCACATTAGAATTGATCAAAATTGTTGCCTTGGGCTGACTTGAACAGATATACATCTGGAGCGCCATTTGTGCAAGCTGCCGACTAGTCGAGTACATACGCTGTGTTTCACAGCAATGCTCTTCCTTTGTGGATGAAATTACGTTGTTGGGAGATGAGTTGATCTAACTCTTTATTTGCTTAAGCCTTTATCTCTTTGAAGTGTTGCGGTGAAATGAATGACACATCAGGGCTTAGGATGTATGTATGTCAGAGTAAAAATTATGTGATAACTTGCTTTTGCAAAATACTTATTTAAAGGCATGCGTAAGTCTAAAGGAACTGACTTATATAAGTAACCTACATGAACTTTTTCTTACATGGTAGTTTTCTATTATGTATTTAACTACGCAATTGGTTTCTAAAGCCATAGCTAATTGTCCAATTATAAATCTAAACATGGGTGTAGACACTGAAGACGAGCACCGTCAATGTGAATCTCCTTTAAAAAGACAGCGTCTCTAATTTTTGGCCATTAAGAAGAATCCTTTCTATAATCCAGTATTATCACACTTGCAATTATTTAATGAATTTTTGTATTTAATGTCTGTCCTCTCTGCTGAACCGTAAGCATCACCAGGACACGGAGCAGGTTGTCTTGTTTAACATCTTGAACTTGATGCCTTTCCTTAGTTTCTCACACTTATTAGAAGCTCAGTGACTGATTTTGTATTCTCTCTTTGCTTTACATTCAGTTCCTTCTCATCTGGTGGTATCTATTCATGCATCATACATTTTAAGATAGACTGACTGTGGTTATTTCACTCATCCTACGCTACTGGTTATCATTCCCCCAGATAGCTTCTTTCACATGCAAGAGATTCTAAAATAAACTGCCTAGACACAGTGTCTGCTCCACTTCTTCTACCTTCTTTTAATCCTAGATTTTAAAAAATTCTTTTCCTGAGTAGCATGATCTTGTCCTCCACATTTTTTTTTTGTGCCCTTGATGAAATCATCTTCTGTAGGAGGTAAGCCATTAGTCAACTTTTTAAGCATACGTATAGACATGCTACGGATATAACAAGTACAAAATAATAATGAAAAAAAATCAAATAATATAAGACACAATCATAGGATCATTAAGGAAATCTAGACCGCCAAAATTCTTTAAGAGGGATTACTTAAAGAGAAAGTAAGTCAAGTTGGTTCAGTGGATAAAATATTGTTCTATAAATGGAATAAGAGGGCAGAAAAACAATTTTCTAGCCCAAGGGACCATCCTATGCTAGGAAAGGCACAGAGTTAGAAGCACATCCCTTCGGGCCCCCCTTCTCCTCCAGGAGGCCATAAACAAATTAACTTAAAGTTTAAATAAAACAGAATGATAAGGAAAGATTAAAGTAAAACTGTGGTACCTTGCTAGATGTTAGGATGAAGGAGGTATCATCTGAAGGAGATGATTCCAACTACTGTTTTTATGATGAACCACGATGAGGAATGTTTAAGAAAGAGAAGAGACAGGAAATTCTTGATGTAACCATTTAATCAAATGGGCCGAGTTGGGGAATGGAAAAAAATAGAGCTTTTGGAAAGTTTTCCCTTGGGCAGTCAATTCATTTATATAGTGCTGCTTTCCAAATCACATTTAAATTTCTTTGCCTGATTTCAAGCCTTCACTGTCCTCTGCTTCCCTCTCCTCCACAACACCATAAGTTGTATTACTCAACTTATGCATTGATAGTGTGTATTATTATTCAACTTATTGTATATTTATTCAGCTTTATTATTATTCAACTTATTTTCAACGTAATCTTTTTATGTATGATTCGTCCTGCTTGAAGGACATTAGATTGTGAAAAGCATGACATTTGTTTTTCTCCACAGAAAGGTCACGTAAAAACATCTTTCCATCTATCCACTCCTCAAACATGTTTTTTCTGTAGCATACTAGAGCATTAAAAATAGCAACGATATCATTTTTCAGTTTGGCATGAGGTCTATTGGACTTCAGACATTCAAAATAAAATTAAAATAAAAACAATGCGAGCTTGATTCATGCTTAAAATGCAATAGCTAGAAACTCTACCCTTATTTCTCCCAGATAATTGACCTTTTACTTTTATTCCCTCTTCAAGCCAGAGAGTTTTTTTTGTTTTCTTTGTGAGGGGGTAGGGGGCTCATTTTGTGTCACCTTAAGTACTTAGTGCCTTGTACAGGCTGTATAGCAGTATATTTTTATTGATTAATGAGCCCAAGGTTAACTTCATTTAGTGGGAAAACAAAGGCAGTTAAGCCTACTTTCTAATACTGCCATTCTTTATCTGTTCCTTAAAAAAACTGTTTCACTATGGACAGTGGACCTTCCCATTCTTATTTTTACTTACTTTAAGCTAATTTTGTTGTTTAAAAAGAAGGCAGTTTATGGTGCCTTTTACAATTTGAAGAGTGAATTTTATTTTGTTTCCGCAGTGTTGGCCTCTATAATTCCCCTGTGTGTTTTGAACATGAAGGTGCCATTATTATTCAGTGTATGCCTAAAGAGAACTAGAAAATAAATGAACCTGTAATAATTACCCAGTAAAGCCAAGTGTATCATTTTGACTAAGAAAATGCAAAGGCTTCGTTTCTCAAAAATTACGTAATCACCTATATTGTTGAATTTCTCTGTACAAACACCCCTGATTTATATGCCCTTTATGAAAAGAGGCTCATGTGAATTCGCCTGGGTTTAATGAAAATTCTGAAATAGCTGTAGTAGTTGCAATAGCCTTGGTTGATCTTCTCCAGAAATGACATAACTAGAATGACACTCATTCTGCTTCCCAAACTCTGGTCGTATTTAATTGTTTTTAAATGATGTATAGTATATGCTTTATTACTTATACTGTGGAGTCTTTAGGAACTCATTTACCCACATTAATTTAATTCAAAATTTATATTGAAGCACAAGTAAAGCATAAGAGTGTCAATAGAAACTTACCAGTTTCTTTTTCTAAGAGTTAATTTTAAATTAAAAATTTGGAATGGAAACTTATTACATCATCTATAAAGTGAGGGATGTTATAGAGGTTCTTTCCACCTCTGACAATCTATATGTCTGTGATTAACTTGCAGCAGGCCAAAACCTATATTTGTGTATTACCTTTTTTTACAAAAATAAATTTATTTATTTTATTTGTTGCTGCACATGGGCTTTCTCTAGTTGTGTTGTGTGGGCTTCTCATGGCGGTGGCTTCTCTTGTTGCTATGGGCTCTAGGCGCACGGGCTTCAGTAGTTGTGGCTCAGTGGCTTAGTTGCTCCGCTGCATGTGGGATTTTCCCGCACCGGTGCTCGAACCCGTGTGCCCTGCATTGGCAGGTGGATTTCTTAACCACTGCACCACCATGGAAGGCCCTGTGTATTACCTTTTAAAATCACATAGCTCTTAAGTGGAGTCAAATATTATTTTTGGCATTTTTAAGGTAACTTAGCTGAAATGAACTTCCTTTGTCTATTTTTTAAATGGTTTAAAAAGTTTCTTTTTTTTTTATGTACCAGCATTAGTTGCTGTGGTTTTGTTAGTAAAAGTTTCTTTCCTTTTTTTTTTTCTTTTTGAGAAAGATATAAGGAAATGGTACACTCATCAAAGTTCTGATAGGTTAGTGACAGCCAGTTAGTCACAAATTGTAGCTTACAGCTACAAGTACGCCTGTCATTTTTTTGTAGACTGTGATGTCTACTGTAGTTACAGTAGCATATGTATTCTTTACATGCCAGTGTGCTGAAAACATATTTAATTTTATTGGATGCCTTTACCAGAGCTTAGGTAATTTTTTAAATGGTAAAACAGTGATAACTAGTTTCTTATCTTAATAGCACCATGAAGTTTTTTTCTCATGTCAAAAAAAAGTTCTTAATTAAAAATGCAAATTGTATATATATATTTTATGTGTGATAAAGTCTTGGGTATTTTTTCTTTTAATAAAATTTTCTCCTTTTATGAGGAGAAATATGAAAATATTTCTTAAACTGAAATATTTATAGGTGAAATTATATGATGCCTGGGATTTGCTTCAAAGTAATGCAGGGGGAGGGAGTATAGATGGGGTAAAGATGAAATAATTGAATAATTGAAGAAGCTGAGTGATGAGTACTGGAGAAGAATCCATTATTATTCTGTCTACCTGTGTATATATTTAAAGTTTCTGATAATAGAAATCTAAACTTCATGGCTCATGTGATTTTTGGAACATCTTACTATACATTTATAAACCTCTGTAAAAATCAGCATTACTCTAGGTGTTGGAAAAAGGGCACATCTCTCCTTACCAACTGGAGTTCCCTCCTGAATTCCGTATTCCAACTAGCTGTATGGTACAGTCTCGTGGTCACCCAAGATGATCACTTTCTAAATTAGTTATTTATTGAATTGGGTTAATTCTGTTGAAATATCTATTATTGCATTAGCTCTATCTCTACTCTTATTTCAAGTCTCATATCTGTCTTTTGGCAGTATTAAATATTTGTGGGATGAATGAATGAATGAAGCCCTGAATACTTCTCCTGTCGCAGCTCTTTTTATAATTCCTTTTTAACTTGTCTGTCTCCCCTGTCTAGATTTCAGGTTTTATAGAGGCTGAAGCCAAATCTAGGTCACACTTGTGTCCCCAGTATCTGGCGCAGAGTCTGGGCTACACTAGACCTTCAGTAAATATCTATGGAATGAATGTAGTAATTAATTTATCTTCTTAAGTGGTGTCCAGGATTACTGTCTTTATTTCAGCTAATTCATCCTCCATGTAGTTTCTGGAGGGATTGCTCTACACAGCAAATATGATCATATTTTGCCCATCAATAGTGTTTTCTTATCAGGGTAAGCATTCAGACATTTATACATGAAATCTGAGACCCCCTCATTGTGTGGGTCCTGCCAGCTGTTCGCTCCCTCTCTCATCTTTGTACTTCACCACTCCACAGACTATGTGTAGTACTTACGTATTTTATGCCCCGCTCCTTTGGAACATTTCCTCCTTCTGGGAATGTCACCCCCATCCATGTTTTATTTTATTTTATTTTTTTCATGTTTTAAACATGGTGTCACTGGGGGTACCATCCTTAACCTGGGGAAGCTGAGGTGATCACTGCCCCTGTGCA
This sequence comes from Leucopleurus acutus, assembly GCF_964270905.1. Classification (NCBI taxonomy): domain Eukaryota; kingdom Metazoa; phylum Chordata; class Mammalia; order Artiodactyla; family Delphinidae; genus Leucopleurus; species Leucopleurus acutus. The sequence goes on along the minus strand of NC_139150.1, from coordinate 63,547,249 downwards.
GTGAGGCTGGAGAAGTAGCAGCAAACACCACAGCACCTCTGCTCTCAACACACTTTCTCCTTCTCAACTGTTGACAACCATTTCCTTCTTACCATTTTTCTCTTCGCTGACCGTGAATATCCCTACAGCAGCAATTACTTTTTTATTTTTTGTAACATCCTCCGTTTACCTGGCAAATAGAGGAACCCAATAAATATTTGCAGAATGAACATATTAAGGAATGTCTTTTTTGCTAAACAAGTAATGAGTTTTCCATAAAAGATGTTAAATCAGTGATAGATTATACTTACCAGCATACTCAAGGCTTGTTTTTCACATTTGCACCAGGTTTTCTCTATTTTTTAGGTCGGTCAAAAGACAAACCCCTGAATTGTATACATTGAAGAATGAAATGCTGAGGTTAAAAAAGACCTTGATGTGAACCAAGGGACCGAGGGAAACGTGATGCTTAGTTGTTCAGAAGTTCAAAGTTTATTTAGTGGTCAGAATAATTCCGATGATACTGTTAATGAAGCCTTGGGTTAGCTTCAGTGGAGATTGTTTCTGACAGATATTTCAAAGCTCCAACGTAGCTGGGTCTTTGACCCTCATTTTGTATTTTGTAAAAGAGTAAAAAGTACAAAAATCATAAAATGTTGGAAAATGAGATCTCTTACTAGGTTGATGTGAACCTTGTAGCTTAAGAAAGTTGTAAAGCTTGGGCTTTCCTCTCTTTCTCTGCAGATATGTCTTCTCCGACTACTATGAAGAAGCCTGAAAAGCCATTGTTCAGCTCTACATCTCCACAAGATTCCTCCCCAAGATTGAGCACTTTCCCCCAGCACCACCATCCCGGAATACCTGGAGTTGCACACAGTGGTAAGGAGTTTCACGTGTAGAGGAGAAACCTCCCTCTTGTTCGCAGAGCCTAAACCCTCAAGGATGGATCAAAACTCTATCCTTATAGCTAAGGTGACCTATTTTCTCAACCAAAGAGGGAGGGTCGTAATCTGATCCAAAAAATTTTTATTAATATTTGAGGAAAGAGTTTAAAGCCATACAATTAAATAGCATCTACATAATGTATTTTTAAATTGCCTGTATTGGAAAGATTACAGTCACAAAAGATAAGAAAATATATAGTTATCTTAACAGTAGCTTCCAGGTTGGTCCTAATTTTATATATTTTACTAAGAGAAAGATGGAGTTTCAAGTATGCTGCTGAGTTAGAGTATTTCCAGCAGCATTGATATATAGACACTATTTCCATAGATACTATTTTCTCTACAGAAATCAATATTTTAGCTACTTATTTGGGAGTAAAATTAATCAGAAAAATAAAAGGAGTACTTTTCTTTGACAATTATTTCATATACATAAATCCTTCCTGTGGGCTAGTACATTTGATATTATGTTTAATATCATAATTTAAATAGGAAAAAGAATCCGATATTTCACATTTATACTTTGAGGAACAATTAATGTTAAATCCTCTTTTAAAATTGAAAATGAGATATAATTCATAAGCAATACTCCATACTTTTTACCTATTGCTCTTAAACCCTAGAAAGGAGTAGTCTGAATTTTAGGTGGAGAAAGTTTATTATGTAAAAAAAATATATGTTTATAGTGATACTCTTATTGCTTTAAATTTATGGTGAGACAACTCTTTATTCTTCAAAAAAACTGAATCTAGTTTTTAAACCTTTATTCAAGGGATATGACATCTGTTTATAATAAAGTTCTTAGCTTTGGTCTATAAATATATATTGATATGTATTGTCCCTATACTTAAAAATGCATGGCCTTCAATGCTACCATTAAGACAATTATAAAATTAAGAGAAGAATATACAAGTCAGCTGTGGTATATAAAATTTTTTACATTTATTTATTGTACTGCTAAGATAGATGAAAAAAGTCAGTAACTATTTCATACATTTATAATGTTGAGTATCTGGGCAAAATTAACTTAGAAGTCAAATCACCCATATCTGATTAAAGTGTTCATATTTCTAATATGTGGAAAAAATTCAAGAGTACATTTTTACATAATAAACCATGAGAGATCTAGATAAGCCTTCCACCTTTGTCCTTTACCATATATATGCTCAATATGTAATATATTAGGGCCTGTGGCAGACACCTTATCATGAGAAACAGTTTCTCTCCTTAAAGAGCTCATGGCATAGTGGGGGGAGAGAGGGACCCTATCATCAGCCAGGCATCGAGTATGACAGGATTACATCCTTGGAGGAGGATTAGATGCCTGGAAGAGGTGTGTTCTCAACTGAAGTTTGAAGAGTGAGTTCACCACAAGAAGGAACAAGCGGGGGGGGGGGGGGCGGTCATTTCAGGCAGAGTGGACAGTGCAGTAGAGGTCATTGCAGCAAGGAACTGCCATATGTTGAAGGATCCGCAAATGTTGAAATGTGCCCTGAATAGGAGAGAGTGGCCAGAGATGAGGCCAAAGAAGTGGAGCAAGACTGGGTCTTAAAGCACTTGAGGTCTGTACAAACCTGTGAAGTTGTTGGGATTTTATTATTGAAGCAGTAGGGAGCCATTGAAAGATTCTTAGCAGAGAAGTTCCATAATTTAAATGATACTTTAAAAAAAATTATTTATTTGAAACTATACAGGATATATTGGAAGGAGCAAGACTGGAGGAAAGGAGGCAATTAGGAAGACTTTGTAATATCTAGGCAAGGAATACATAAATGTACATGTATGCATGCATGTATGTATGAATTCTTTCATAATGAAGGGAAACATTTTTTGCCTTGTAGTTTACTTTTCTTTCTTTAAAGGACTAGAATGACTTTTATTGAGAAAGTAGCCATTTTTACTTTCATTGGGAATTCTGCATTCTATCTAGTTTGTATCAGGCCAGCCAGAGCTTATTTGAGCATAAGTACTTGGGAGCCCAGAGATTTGAGCTCTGATTTGCTATGTGCCAGTTCAGATCAAAAGAGATCTCTTCCAAAACTACTGATGCCAAATGATCTTAAAGCCCAGAGGACCCATGATGGAGCTATGTATATATCCTCCAAGGGTTTGTGTACAGATATAAGTAAAGACCGTGGTTAAATTGAGCTGAGATTAAGAGCACTTCAACACTGAGTCAAAAGATGTGCAATTTAATTTAGGCGTTGGCATTTTCTTAAATTATACATTCAAGTGTGTATACTCCTTAAATAAAGTAGTATTTCAACAAGGAGTTTTGTTTTAAGAAATAGGTAATTGTTCTCTGAAATGCATCCCTTTGATGGAGGATGCTCAAACTTCAGTGTGTGCAAAGATTACGTGGGGCACTTGTTTAAAATGCACTTTCTGGTGCCTCACCCCTGGAGGTCCTCATCTAGTACGTCTGTGGTTAGGCCCAGGAATCTGTACTGTAGCAACAATCCAGAGGATTCTGAGTTCCCTGGACATTCAGGGAGCAGAGTTGTGACCATAAAACTGAGTTTATGATTCTTCTATGATGTACATTTTAAATTTCTTGTATCTTCTGAAAAAGCTTTCTTTGGGGAAGATAAGGAATATCCCTTAAGGGTAATTTTTTTGGTACGTAATTACAAAGCTGGAGATAAGTCATTCCAGATGGTTTTCATTTATAGGTCATGGAAGGAATTTATTTTTCATATTGTTTGCTACATTGTCTCATAAAACACTAAACATTTATCATATAAATTTCCTATGATCTGGATCAAAATAGTAAACAGAAATAGACAGTTAATCTTCACTTCTATCTATACTGGTTGATACTCTTAAATTGTACTTATGTAAAGTACAAATTTAACATTATGGAGAGAATGATTGTGCAATTGTATCCTTTCCCCATTTTTAAACTTAAGCATCATATTTTAAAAACTAAATAATAAATTACGATCACACTAATTTTGAAAAATTACAGTAAAATTAAACATTATGTACATCACATATGTTTTGTACATTATTTCTCTTTATAAAATATGTGATTTATGGGTAAGTTAATATGCCTATCTGAAAGTTAACATTTGCATTTCTGAGGGTTTTGTTCTTGGTCTTATCTCAATAATGTCTTTTGAGCTACATGTAGTAAAAGTTACAGTAGGAGGAAAATAGAACTCCTTTGGTTTTAAAAGGAACCTTTTCATTTAAAAAAAGAGTTCCCAGGTTTATGTTCAAATATTCCAAAGCATTTATACGATGATCAGTTAACTGTTCGGGACATTACTAATTATTGGCTTCCCTTCTAAATAATGCAAAATATTTACTTAAAATTGGAGTACACTTCTGTTTTGAATTTTGGTAGAAAATGCGTGGGTCCCCTGCCCTCTACTTAATGCTGTGACTTGGTCTGTACTTAGGAGACAAAGACTTTTTAATCAAAGAATGTGTTCTGATGGGAAATAACTTTGCTTAAAGAAATATTTTATGAATTATTGGCTTAACCTATAAAAGAGAACCTTCTTTTTTTAAAACCATTCATAGATCTAGAAAGCAAGATTGTTCGTTCCCTAGACTGGAGGTGATATCTATGTGGGCTTAGCAGTCCCGGCATAGAGGATAATAGTAAAAGACTAGCTTATTTTAAGAGAGTTTGGTTAAATCAGAGGGAGGAAATGAAGAGCCTTCGGTTGTATGGTTTCCCAGGATGCTGTAGGATTGGGACGGAGCAGTATGGCCAACAGCTAATGAGTCCTCTTTTCTTTCCTGTCTCCTGCAGTCATCTCAACTCGGACTCCACCTCCACCCTCACCGTTGCCATTTCCAACACAAGCTATTCTCCCTCCAGCCCCATCGAGCTACTTCTCTCATCCAACAATCAGATATCCTCCCCACCTGAATCCTCAGGATACTCTGAAGAACTATGTACCTTCTTATGACCCATCCAGTCCGCAAACCAGCCAGGTAAAAATGAGAGAGAACATATAATTAAAGCACAGGTCTAACGGTAAGCCCTGAAGCTTACTTAGACAGTGTGTCTGGGAGAACAGCAAGCTTTTGAAATCCATCTTCAGGAAGTTTCTTGGTGACTCACTAAGTTTTTATTGAAAGGTGGCTGAATGACAGGTAGGAAGTGTGTTGCCCCAAAGGAAGGGGCACATTTGTGAAGATGTTCTTGGTTTGATGTTTTGGGATTTTCATTGAGTGAAGAGAAAGTTAATGCAGAAGGTCCACTGACAAAAATGTTCTGAGCTGGAGTTCACACCTCTGAAATACCTGGTTTGACACAGAGACAAAGTGCTTGTTTCAGGCAGAAGCGAAGTATGAGCTAAAATAAACACACACAAAAGACCTTACAGTTGTATTTATAGACCAACTATTAGGTATTAAAATAAGCTTTGGTAATGTAAACAGTTTCAGTGTTTGATGACTACTTGAATATTCTTTGCTCAGACATGACTATGTTTCATAATGAGTGACATTACCAGAAGTCTTTTTTTTTTTTTTTTAATTTTTATAGTGGTAAACACTGTGCAGTGGCTTTAAGGATTCTTTGTATAAGTGTAGTGACTCATGTGCCTTCCTCATTCCCTAAACATGTGGTTTCTCCTTTGGAGAGGTCACTTCATGGGGATTTGGTATAAGAGGATTTTCCACAATCAAGTGGACAGCCTGCCAAAGCTGGCTCTATCAACCATCGTAATATCAAAAATCTGTCATGTAATTTCGATCTTATGGTCTGGTATTTGGCTCTGCTGTTTTACCTCCAAGACTCCTGTCCACTTCTTCTCACATTTTTTAACGTTCTGCGGGATTTTCATAAGTGTTCTGTCATTAATGCTGTTCATTTACTAAAATGCCAGTAAACGGTATGTGCATATTAATTTAGAATTAACAAAGAAAGATCTGAAAAAAAAATTCCCTTTGGTCTTAATTTAATTGTTAACACGGAGCAAAATGGTCCCTTCTGGGGTTTTTTTGGTTTTTTTTTTGTGAGTAACAACATGTCCAGCACTATTTGGGTTACTTAACATTAAGTTATCTGTACTTTTAGCTCCATTGACTAGTAATGCTAAACTAAGTATACTGTTCTTGAATTTTGAATTTAAAGTTAAATGATTTGTGTTTTAGAAGAAAATGTTCAAATGGTGTAGCACTTTTAATGACTGTAATAATAATTACTAAGTAAAACAGTAGGATCTTGGTATATCAATTTAGAAGTAAAATTTGCTGTCAGAGCATGGATTCAAAAGTCTCAGTTCCATAGAGCATTTTGCTAGACTCAGCTGGGAACAGTGCACACAAGGTCTGATTTTAATTTGTGTAGAATTTCCATGAATAACAAAGTCTAATTAAGACATCCATTAAAAGTCCTTAACGTTAATTCAGTGTGGAAAATCTTAGAGTTCCATTGGATTTTTTTTTTTAACTGATGTCTTAATTAGGCGCTGTTAGGGGAAAAATTATGCAAATTAAAATCAGGGCCTTAGTGTTCTGCATTTCTTTAATTATTCAGTGCTTGTTTTACGTATATTTCAATTTCTTTATAAGTTAAGAGGGCATGTTAGGTGATAATCTGCCTATATTGTTCTCAGTTTTTCTTCATATTTTCAAGGTAAAGACTGAGCTTCTGAGAAGCATCTTACTCTCATCTCAGTTGAAAAAAAAAATTCCCTCTCAGGATTTTGTATAATAGGAGCAATGTACTATAAGTAGGATAATCCTTTCCTAATGCTGTTCATCTTCAGATAAGATGTCTCTCTTTTCATATCTACAATATGAAAGTTCATGTATTAGCAACCTTAAAAGACAAGCTTTATAGTGTAGCTTCATCTGTTTTGAACCAACAGAAAACTGAAAAGAAATAACCTTTCCATTCTTCTGACCCTGAGTTTCAGGAAAGTTGTCTATATTGGCTTGGGAGTTCTTTCTTTGTCACTTTCACTTTTTTTAAATGAGAGAAACATCTGTTTGTTGGTTTATGTCGATTCAATTCCAGTAGACAAGGCTTGCAGGGTGGGCAAGGTAATATATTTGGTGGCAGCATTTTCTTGACAATATTGTTATTTTTCTCTTCTATGCTCTCAGGTAGGTGCTGTCAAACTGTTTTGGTGAACACAATGTACAGAAAGGCTTTTTACCATCGAATGTACCACCGATGATAAAACATGATCACTCTTTTTTTCTTGGGGGAGATATATAAAGCAGTCTTTTGCAGTGGTCGCATAACCAAAAGTTGATGGTCTTCTTTAGAAACAAATTGCTTTTTCCCTTTGAAAGGAAAAGTGGGTCTTTATTATAAACTGCAGAGTTGTTTTTGCAGGAACATTATATCTGCTTTGATGTTTAACTTCAACTCAAAACCAGGTAATTTGCACTTCAAAATAGGGCTCTTGATATTCACCTTTTTAGCTCTAAAAATCGGGGAAAAAATGAGGACTTGTTGACCTGTTGTCAACTGTTCCTTTCCAGTATCCCCCAGGGCTGCACTGATTTTGACTGTTAAGTCGAGCAACTGAGATGCTTTGTCCTCCCCACAGCAGTTTGGAGATTAATTGCATTGCTGCTACACCGATTAGAGTGAGACAGTCATGCTATTTAATGGAATATTTTAAATAAAATTAGTCTAAGATATAACTCTCTCCTAGGTCTCCATAGGGGGAAAAAATCTGGTCAGTTTTCCTGACTTAAATACTTAATTTACTCATGATGAATATGTAGGATATTCAAAAGTTCATTTTCTTTATAGAATAAATAATGTGGCCTCTGAGGCACCCAACTAAGACTTACTTCATGTCTCTAAGTTCTAATAGTGAAGTGTTCTTAGCTGTTTATCTTTTTCTTTAAAGAAACGTCTACTTGTAATTTATGTGCAGGCATTTAGATAAATATTCTGTTTCATTGCTTTTTTGACTTTAAAAGTGGTACAGATTATAAAGACTAAACATTTGTGGAGAACACCCTCATAGCAAATTGTTGTGTACGTTATGTACTGGTGAATTCCAACATGAGCAGAATTAAAAATACCATTCTCTGCCCAGAAAAATACATTCCAGTATTTCTTCAAACAGTGTTCCCTTAGAATTTTGTCTCCCACTATGGACACTAGGCTAAAACTCAGATAATAATATCTTTTCTATCACTGCCTAGCGGATTTTCTCTTTAATTCTCACAGATGTCAACAATCAGTGTTTTGTGTAACTCTCCATGCCCAGCAATGGAAGAGTAACTCAAAAAGCAGAGTATATTTGATTGCCCTCTGCTTCACTTCAGCACATTTTAATTTACGTTGGAAATCTTTTATTTGTAGGTGTAGGGTTGGACCTAGTTCAGCGTTTTATATCATTGTGTGGACGCTGGAATTTTAAATATTTAAAATATCATTCTACCTGCTTATATTAGTAAATCGTCACAAGTCGAGTGGAGATTCTAAGATCAAAATTGCCTGATGTGTGTTTCTGAGTGCACCTGTGTGTGAGCAAGGGCTAGCATTTTTGTGTGCCAAAGAATGGGCCTTGACTATAAATGATGGGAATTGTTGAGGTTGACTCCTTTGGTCTCCTAGAAATTCTTGTCTTCCTTGTCTCAGTGATGTCATCATTTAGGTAAATTTTGTGTTCTGAAAGCCAAAAGTGACCATGAAGAGCAGATAAGAAGGTAGCACTGATTCTCATTCTCGCTAGCTCAGTAAGGACTTCTGTTTTAGCCTCGGGCTCAGCATTGAAGTCTCCACTTGAGTTTTCTGTCCAGCTCAGTGGAAGGATCAGTTCTACCTGGCTCTCGGGGTGTTGTAAAGATGACTAAACCTATATAAAGTGCTTTGAAGCTGAAGACCTTCTTTAAATGCTGCTGCTTCTTATGACTACTAACCACTGACGAGCCTCTCTGACTCAGATCTGAGAGAGCTTGTGTGGCGGTTGCACACAGCACGCGGGGTCCACTCAGCTGTGTGTGCTGAGTGGAGTTGTTGGACGAGACGACTGCCTTTTGGAGTGTTTCACCCGGCATTCTGTTTTTGTTTTGTAGCCTAACAGCAGTGGTCAAGTAGTAGGGAAAGTGCCTGGCCATTTCACTCCTGTCTTGGCACCCTCTCCCCATCCCAGTGCAGTGCGACCTGTGACCCTGACCATGACAGATACTAAACCCATCACTACATCCACTGAAGGTGAGGCAGCTTCACCTACAGCAACCAGTAAGTATTTCTGTAGGAAATGAGAAATGTCCATCAAAGGCGCCGTTGGATATCTGATCCAAGGTGGAAAACACGGCAACTTTTCCAGCTACCCGACCCGATGGAGATTTCTCATTTATGTGGAACTAGCAGGCATGAATGTGGCCTGGCTCTCGCAAGCTCTCTCTTATCAAATTTCACTCAGTGCATCCTATTTGAAAAGGGAGAAGCTTATTTGTTTGAGTAAATAGCTATAACATAAATAATAAGTCATGCCTGCTTGTTCAAGGTATACATTGAAAATGCACTGAATAACATAACAGTGTACAAGGTTTTTATATCACCCGAAGAGAGATTAGGTAATTGTTAGTTATTGGAGCGTTCCTATAGAAATTAAGCCCCTTCACAAGGCAGGCTGAACCAGTACCTCTGTAAGATAATTGCATGTTTACATCACCGCAGGTTATGTCATTGTGAAAAACAGTCATACAATGTTGGGTGGAGAAAACATTTCAGAGCTGAGTATTAGGCACATGTAAGCTACCTGCACTTTCATTGTCTGCAACTTTTAAAAAAAAAATTTTGATTATTTAGCCTATTATGGTGCATCAGGTATTATGATTTTTAGCATGGCCATAACATTTTAAATGTCAGAGATTTAGCCAGTGAATTTACATCGCACATACCAATAACCCAAACGATTCCTTTGCTTCTTTGTATAGAGTACTTATAAGGACACAGGAGTTATTACCCAGTTTTTCAATTGGCTTCATCCAAACTGCCAGCTTTTTAGAACTGGAGCTGGTGTGCACAGACTGGTAAAGTGGAATGATAAAATTCCAGTAGGGAGGCATTAGCATGCTTCTCGTCCATTATACTTATACGTTAAATCCAGAGCTTCTATTTTCACTTTTAGAACAAGAAAATCCCTATGCTCTGGAAATTCCTGTGTGAAATTACAGAGATTTAGAAGTACCACTGGTTCTTTCGTTCTTGGCCATTGGAAAGTGCTCTTTTTTTGTGGCCTCTGAAAGACTAGGAAGGAACCCTACAAGAAAAACGGACAATACTTGGAGTGTACAGTGAACTCAGCATTTCTTTCTCAAAGTTCATGAGGCCCCATCAAATAATAAGACCACACAAGCTTGTAATTCCCATCAGTAATCATTAATTCTCAGTAACTGGTTTGTTGATAGAGGGTCCTACACTAGTGAACACTTCCCTGAATGCACAGATGGATGAGACCCAGTCAAGGAAGAATAAGAATCCTTTGTGCTACAGGTTAGCTATGTACATTACAGTCACTAAAATGCTACATCCAAATTTTAAAAGTGGAGGCCTTGGGCATCTTTGAGCAAACAAAGTCAACACTTTAAATAAAAGCAAGTAGAAAGCAAAGCTTTTTAAGTAGTTGAAAGTTGCAGAAACTTCTGGTACCTACTCTTATACTGACATTAATAGATTACATTCAAGGGAAGATCAGACCGAAACGATCACAGCTCACCTATGGGAGTACTGTCAGCCTGTTTGTTAATGAATTGTTCTTATACTCACATACAGGTTGATCAAAAAGAGATCTTATTTGACTTATAAAATCATAAAATATTCAAAGGAATGTTTCGGTTGTATAAAGATGGCTGCATCAGTCCATTTTCCACTCCTGCACAAAAGCGATATAGTGAGTCGTTTTTCTTTCCTATAAACAAAGTTGTCGCTGCACCTCCCCAGGCGCCACTGATGAGAAATTAGCCATTGAATTCATAAATCAGAAAAATCAAGGAAAACACAGAGGCCAAGGAAACCTCTTTCTCGTGGTTGAAAAGAAAGAATAGCACAGACTTGGTGCCCACTCTCTAAGGGTGAGGCTCTTCTTCAGTGGTGTGTGTTGACTTCCAGAGGTCTGGAGATTGAATAGGGGACACTGGCTGCTTAGGGCTGCACTTGAGTGAGCCCTTCATTCAGGAATAACTAAAAGGTGAATTGTGAGCATCTTCACTGTTTTAAAAAGTTGACCTAAAAAAGCCTCAATGGGCCAAATGAACATGGCAGAATTAATGTATTCGTTTTAAAAACGCCTTTTAAGAATTAACGTCTGGATTCCTCATTAATCTGATGGTTTTAAACCAAATATTATAGCTTTCTTCAGACCTATAGATGTAACATAAATGATGAAAATTTACTTTTTCTGTTTATTCTGACATGGAACAATGGGATTGCTTAGCGCTGGGAAGATACATTAGTCCTTTCCTTTGTGAAAAAGAACAAACATCTTTAGGACTAGGGAGATGTTTTCTTTGAAAAATTCACTCTGCACCAAAAAGTACCTGTACAAAAAGTACTTGCAAGGTGAGACCGTAATAATTTAAGGAGTATCCACCATATGTCAACTCCCTCTCTGGACCAATCACCAAAAAATTGACTTTTTGTGCTTCTGGAAAAGAAATGATTTTTTTTCAGAAACATTTCTATCAAACTTAAGGGCATTTTCACATTAAATAAAATACTGAGCTAATTCATTCTATATGATATAATAAAATAGCCTTCTCCTTTATGTTAATAATGTTAGATATTCTTTTTAGTAAGACTTTTCAGTAAGACATTTTTCATCCTATATCATCAAGCACATCTGCTTAAATCCCATCATTTAAACCTTTCACTTTTTCCTGACAGACTTTCAGTCTGCTTTTACATTTAGAATCACAGACCATCATTGATTATCCCATTATTAGACAACCAGTATCTTGTAAACAGGTACATCTAGGAAAGGGACCCTTCTATTTAGCCAGTCCTTGGTACTCCTGCAAGACTGTAACCAGAGCATGTGTGAGGTGCCCACACCAAAGGATGGGATATGGTTACTGGATAGATTTTTGGGGAGGGGGATAAACCAGTCAACTTGAGGTCAACTGTCATTTATATCAGTGGTATTCACTCACACGAAAGAGAAGAGAAAGACGTTGTGTTTTGTTTTTGTTTTTGTTTTTTTTTTGGTTGCAAGTCCCACTTCTCTGGGTTTCTTTTGCGTGGACAGGGTGTTCATTTGATAGTTCGCAATTTTTATCTTTGTTTTTGTTCTTCCTTAATCAGCCTACACAGCCTCAGGCACATCTCAAGCCAATCGATATGTGGGACTAAGCCCAAGAGACCCATCCTTCCTACATCAGCAACAGGTGGGCAAGTTTCACCCAGGTGTGATGGTGTAGCCACGCTTTTGCATTGGTGCTTTTTCTCCATGCTGCCTCTCAGATCTTGACTCAGAATGGGGCTCACGGGGCTTCTGAGAAAGAAATTGATCATTTCATTTTACAAAATATCTTCTCATTTATCCATTGTTTCTCGCCTCTCTAAACAGGGTGTCTCAAATTGGCTCAAGACCTTTTCCTTCTCTGTAGCATATTTCATAACATCCATGAATAAACAGTGTTTCAGCCAGAGTATTTTTCTGTTTTACTGGCTGTTGAGAGCTTACCAGCCTATACCTTCCAAAGACAAAAATTGTCAATTGATTTAAAAGCCGATTAAAGTAGGAGCACTGCACAATTCACAATTTGTGGTTTTTTTTGAGCTCTTTCATATTTTCCAGATGTTTTACTCCTCATTTTGGTATTTTAGTCCCAGAAGATGAGTTTTGAAGCTAAAATCTCAGGCGACGCATCCTTCCTATTTTAATAGGTTTAAATTGGTTTACTGATTTCGGATGTGATAAAACACTTTTTTTTGGTTCTGCTTTCTTACCTCATTTATGTTTCAAGTAGCATTTTAAATTTCACATCTCATTAATGCTGTAAATTTAATGCAAATGAAGTGTTTACCCAAACTGTGAAAATATACAGCCAGGATTAATGGTAGCTTATAAACAAATTAGCCATAGTCAAAAGCGTGGACCATACAAATACAGAAGTCCCACGATTCTAGTTACGGGATGACAGAAATCATTCTAAACGCTTCCAAATTTAAATATATTTTCTGACGCATATGTTTGCTGCTCTCAAGTTTTGATAGCAGAGCAGTTTGAAATTAACAGTGTGCAAGATATTGCATAGGGAAAAATGTCTATAATGAATCAGAAAGAACTGGTATTAATGAGCTTGCTCTTCCTTTATAATATAAGTTGTATGTGCAACTGAGTTTTTACAGATGGAGCGAGCCTGCGCAGGTACTCATGCCAGCTTCTTTTGTTCTAGACTTGTCCACCTAGTTTATGCTTATCATGCCTATCTGTGCCTCATGTGGAACTTTCAAGTCCTGCCCAGTTGCAGGCCAAGGTGGCAGACTGCTTATATTAAAGGTCACCACATGCAGAGTTCAGAGAAAATCGTAAAGATGATAGCTTATTCAAGATACTTGATGTTTTGCCAGGTTTAAAAAAAAGCAAAACAAAACAAAACAAAAGAATGAGAGCTAACTGAAAACATCTGTACACAGTTATGAAAATACCAAATAATAATTAGTGGTTTTGCCAGCCATTGGCTTTTCAACATAATTTTCTGAAATGTTGCTTTTTTTCACCTCTAAAATTGCTATAATATGAAATATGCTATAATTACTGTAATATGGTTCTATTTGACAAATGTATATGTTCCTTGTGCTTTTTAGAAACATATGCAGGATTCATAGGTTTAGAAACTTATTCTCTTACAACTCATTTCACATATTTTCAGAAATATTCTTGTCATGAGACTTGCATTCTTAATGACATGTCTCTAGTTTTCAGTTAACTTTTAATTCATAGAATCGTGCCTCTGTTATTTAAACCTTTAACCCAAACACATTTAGAATATTATAACCGCTTTCATGTATTTAGAAGCAATCTTCCCATCCTCCTGTCCTAACCTAAGGCAGCTTTAAGTTTTTAATTTATAACTTATGACTGTCATTAGAGCCTCATGTAATTATGATCACAAAAATTGATTATATAAAAGTTATTTCTTCTTTCACATGTCCAAGGATAAATCAAGAAAACTTAACAAGCATCAGGGAAATACTAGTCTTAACGTAGATAGAGTTCTGAGCACATTTTAATTGAAAAAAAAAATATATATATATATATGAGTTCTAGAACTACAAACTTTTTTCATCAAAGGCTGCCACTTGTTATTTAAGTAGACAATGTCAAGTGAAGACCTCTTACAATATAAATATGATTAGATGGGTCAAATATGGTGTACACTTATGGAATATATAATGTGTATTGATCTTTGAAAGAAAAATTATATAAGCTTCATAATGAAAAATATAATGTTCAGTTTTAAGTGCCATACAGACAGATAATTTGTCCTCTGTATAGTGAAAGAATTAGTGCTACTTTTTGAATTGAAGAAGCCCTATATGCCAATTCATAATAAGCTACAATTTGAGGCATGCAGAAAATGAGTGTATATGCGTATCATACTATACACGTAGATTACTAAACTAAGGCTCTAGTTAAAAGCTTTCAATTACTTTAATCCTTTCAAATTTTAACAGAATCCTAGAGATGAAGTTTTATGTTTACTGTCCAGGAACAGAGGGACAGGAACAGTTTAAATGACTTCAGTAGAGTAAAGGTTATTCTTTCGTACAGCAGAAATGAGATTGATTTACTGTGTCCTTTCATTACTTTCCAAAGATTTAAAAGAGACCACTCTTCTAGCAGCAGGTTTTAAATGCATTTGGTTTAAAGTGCTCAGTGATGAATGGAAAGAAAAATCAAGGGGTACATGAAATAAAGGTAATCAATCATTTTATATTAGCTGGGAGAAATTCAAAATTAGAAAGGCAATGGTTTTAGTCTGAGAGAGTTCTTTTAAACATTCCCCTTAGCTTTTAATATACATGACCCCTTAAGAATAAATATTGTCACCAGGTACATTCTTCAGTTTATTGGCGACTGCTTTATAAAGATTTATCCTTTTAGGTTATGAAAAGTATTGATGTGCATTGTTGAGTGCTATTTTTTTCTTAGAAAAGAACTTTAATATAGCCTACATAAATTAGAGATAACAATAAATTTAAAATTGTTGAATAATTTTGACTGTCTTATAAATAATCTTTCCACACAATGACACTAAAGCAGAGCTTTCAATATAATTATTCCTAACACACAAGGACACTGACTTCTTAAATTAAGATGGGAAATATTAAAATTAACCCTGTACTCCACTGGTAAGGGTAATACATTCATTTTGGCAAATCTGAATACTAAAAGCATAAGCTTTTATAGCCATTAACTTGGAATACATGCAGTTGTTATTAGTAATTATACATCACTGTGCTCCCTTTTATAATGGTTATTACTGATCATTACTGGTTGCTAACTGCCTTGAAATATAGTTTTTCTGACACAGGAATTCCACTACCATTCTAAATGTGATATCTCATTTGAGTCTGAAAAATAAAATCACATAATCTTGAAGAATATTTCAAAAAAGATTTCTTTAAAACAATTGATTATTTTCCATTAAAAACAGTCCTCTAATTAGTCATAATAATCAGCTCATGCCAGCTGATCAGAACTTTAAAGTTTCCCTTTATCTCTTAACTCAATCTTGAGTGTTTTTCAAGGTCTGGAACTAGACTGTCTTTGAGATGATTGGCTTATTTAATGCATTCACTATTGCCATGGGGGAAATCTTAAAATCAGAACTTCAATTGGAACTTCATTCTTTAACTTTTCTGTTGGACGATGGTGTGGTGGCTTGAAGAACTTGTGGGTTTTTGGCAAGCCGAACTCTTTAGTCTCTGCTGAGAAATGTCTTTTTATGATTTGGAACTTTTTCAGAAGTGTCAAGGACCTCCTCTCTGGCTTAACTTCACAGAAGTTTAGTAAAATGCGGTGTTTCCTTTCCTCCTTATACTTCCTGAACACACTGTGCACATTCATTATGATAGGCAGTGAAGAAACCACACTTCCTAAATTTCATCTCCCCAAGAATATGGGAATTATATAGCAGAGTATTGGGTATTGCTTAGAAAATACAGAAATTTTTGTATAATCCAGTCTAACAATTTTAGTATAAATGGCAAATATGAGACAGCTTACTTGAATTAGCACCAATTTCATATTGATCAGCCTCATAATGAATTTGCTAAATTGCAGGCCTTCTTTCTTTGTAGTCATAGAAAGTTTGGTAATATAAAAAGGTCTAGTTAATTTGATCACCGTTATACTAGAGTGTAAGGCCATAATAAAAGTATAAATCCTTACTGTTATACATCAGTACAACATATTTACAAAACCCTTATTGCAAGTTGGAAAAAAAGTTTGTAGCTAAGAAGCTTCTTGTTTGGAAATAAAAGATTAGTATTCGAAGTAATTCGATTACTACTCATATCAATTACTACTGATTACTATTCAAATACTATCACTCTTTGAGTGTCGTGTAGGCAAGGATAATGATCCAGATCTTAGGTGTTTCCCCTTGGGCAGATTTTTGAGGGAAACTAGATGTTCCCCATGCTTGTTTTTCTGAAACTCATTGAGTTGGGCTAAGGTACATATTAACCTTTGATATGGATTTGAGATTTGAGATGGAGCAAATGGGAGGTCACTTTTGCCTTCCCTGAGACAACAAAGTCAAGCCAGCTCTAGTTTATAAAATACAAGGCTTGTTTTCATAATCTCAAAATTATAATCTCCTGACTATATATGCTACTTATCATTAGAGCTAATGAATCAGTGGGCTGATCGACTCAAGTCCTTGCATTACTTCTCACCGTTGCATGGATTTTACTGGTGCCCGGGCTTCCGCATGTTACATCTCTTGCATGATTGTATGATGCTCTTATTTCAATTTCAGTCACTGGGCTACTTTCTATGAAAATGTTTTCAACACTTTTCTTGATAAAAATTTGAAACTAGAATTTGAAAGGACTTTTCATGACACTAAAAATTTCTGTTACACCCAATGGCCTTTTTAAGACGTTGCCTCTGTACGATTTTATGTTTGTTTATCTAAGATATTCATTGAAATCCCTTTATAATATTTGTCCTGACAAATGGCAAAGCCAAAGCTAGGTACGTTAAAACCACTGGCAAGGTATCTTTTATTAAAGGCAAGCAATTGAAAGGCCACAAGTAGACTATCAACAAACTTTTCAATAAAGTCAGGAAGCAGGCTATCAACACTTGGGCTGTTCTTATTGTGTCTGTTATCATAATTGACAGCTTGACGTAAAACCCTATCACATGACTTCTGGGTAGGTATGTAAATGGATAAGAGGTCACCTTTCACATATGCTAGCTGGAAAGGAAACACATTTAAAGGAAGTTTCACTCAAAATAATGGCTATGCAAATGTTTAGCTTTTTGGCTAGTTCTTAAAATAAAAAAAAAATAAAATAAAAAACCTTCCAAAGCCTGTCTTTTATCATTCATTCATTCACTTACTTTTACTGGGTATCAAAGGCTAATATCCAGATAAATTATTCTAGAGAACATAAAAATAAAATCGTTTGCTGTAACCTTAAATTTCAGTCAGTGCAATCACAAGGGAGACAATTTTCTTTTCTGAAATTTTTAACTTCAGAAGGTCTAAGCAGAATCAGGGAAATAAAGGAAATTATGAAGAGTTATAATTATAGACATTTTAGCCTTAAATATTCTTGAGCTGCACATGAAAAGTAGGGTAGGAAAAGAATAATGACAGGCAAACTTGTGTCGTGGGAGAGAAACAGGGATTAGGAGTCAGAAGGTGTGGTTTTAGTGACAGGACAGGACATGTCTAACCTTGGACAGGCCTTTAAACCTTTCTGTCCTGGTCTTATCTTGGAAAGGAAAATGAAGAGGTTGAACTACATGATCTCCAAGTTCCCCTGAAATCTTAAATTTTACAGACGAAAGTAGCCTCCATTTAAAAATTAAAAAAAAAAAAACTTTTCATTTTCTAGTTCTTATGATTTATGGTCAGTAGTGTTTATTTAGTTCATGAACTATGCATACCCATTTAACTTAATCCTACCGTGTTTATTAAATATCAAGAAGCACGGTTTTCAGAAATTGATATTAGATGTAACTTTAAGGTACCAGGATGACCTTGAATATCTTTTTCATTTTTATATGTTTACATGCTCCACCTGTATCCCAATTTTATCTTGACCATTTTGTTTGTTCAGTAAAGCTACATCCTTTTCATTCAGAGGCCATTTTATTTGCTCTCTGGTAGGTGATTAATAAAATAAAAATCAACTAATCTAAGAGTTAAGAGGAAAATATGAATCCTGAAGGATTAATCGTTTTAATCACCCCACCCCCAAAAGCACCCCCACCCCCAAAAAATCTGTTTCTTTGGGGGCTATCTGGAGAAATGAAGAAACCTAAAAGAACATAAAACACACCTTTCAAGATATTCCCTTGAGGGTCCCTGTAAGCTTAAAAAAAAGAAAAGCAAAAAGATAAATTTACCTGTGTTGATTATTCTGTTTACAGTTTAATGGTTTATTGGTTCAACGGAAAGCTGTTGTCATCATAAGGGACTGTTAGTACTGTTTGCTGAGTCCAGCAAAGTAGAACATTTTCTTACCTTCTTTCTTTTGTTCCCAAAGCTAATTGTGAGGCATTTAACAAAAGCCCGTGTTAATAACAATGGAGGGCCGTCATGTGAATAAACAAACTCTTATTCTGAAACCACAGGCAATGTTGATTCTACCTGCATGAATATTTGAGTGTCGTGTAGGCAAGGATAATGATCCCGATCTTAGGTGTTTCCCCTTGAGCAGATTTTTGAGGGAAACTAGATGGTCCCCATGCTTGTTTTTCTGAAACTCATTGAGTTGGGCTAAGAACAAGGTTCTCATTCCAGAGATTTTAGGGACATCATCTTAAGAACATATGCAGTGAAAACTTTACCTTCACTTCTTTCTTAATTTGGATTTTTTCAACCCCATCCCTTCACTCATAGCTTTTTTGAAGGAGAATCTTAAACTTCCTTACCTCACCTTCTGTTTGCTTTTGGAAATCTGGGCATAATTGTTTTAATATAAAATTTACCTTAATTTTCTAGACAATCTTATGTCATGTTTGTGGATGCATATAAATTAAAGAATTAAAATTATTTATATGTGTGCATTTCTGTGAGGACGTGCATATGATCAGATCTGTCAAAGAGTCTGTATTGTTACAAATGTACGAGTTGCTACAAACACAACTTTAACAATAAATTTCTAAACTACTTTGCCCCTGGTGTTTTTAAACTTGATTACTATAGGGGGAAAAAGTATCTCCCTATTTTTTGAGGAAAAATACTTGGAAAAATCACTAGGGTGTTGTTGAAGCTTTGCAGAAAATTTTTATGTTAATGAAAGGCATGTATTTATGTATCACTTAAAATTAAAGATTTAAAACTTAATTTAAAAAAAGAATTAATAGCTAAATTACATAACACCTACCCTCTCACAGGACAGAAATTGAGGAATCACTACCCTAAACTTAAATAAGATTATCACCTATTATTTTAAACATTTAAAGTCTAAAGTAAAATCCGTTTTGGTTAGGAATTCTGAATTATGCTAATACCAAGAATATTTAACGTGTTCCAAAAAGAAGCTTAAATACACTTAACCTTTCATCACCTGAGAATCTGTTCAAAATTTGCTGAGTCAGGACTATCTTATTCAAACAAGATTCTTAGGAATTGATTTCATTAGGAATTAGTATCATGGAAATTTTCAGTGAATATACAGTTTCTATTTTAATTGTTTATTGTTTCCCCTGTCCACACGATCACCTTTAAAATTTTGCTTAATCAAGAGGTTAATTATTAATTCAAAGGCTCTTGGTCAAGTAACCTGGTTAAGTAAGTTATAACATATAAGCAGGTATAAGTACTTCTCCTCAGAAACTTTTGGAAATGTTGATAATGCCGGTCCACAATCTAAATAGCTAAATAAATTTAAATTTTATTTTATATTTTCAGTAACTGAAAGGAAATTAATTCAATACTAATTGATATCCTGCCCATTTCTTTGGCATGTAGATTGTTAAATATACTCAGTGATCATTTTTTCTGTATTTAAGCATAATTATCTGTTTGGGAGAAGATATTTTGATCATATGTACCTTAAGTATGGTTGAAAATGAATAGTTGTAGTCAGGTTTCATCCCTTTGAGCCTACTGTTAGGAGAGAAAGTCCAAAAGTATGTTGATTTTAAGTGTTCAACGGGTGGCCAAAGACAGCCCTCTTGACATTTTGGAGGGATGATTAACAAAGAAACAAACAAAAAATTAGCAACATGAACAACAAAAAACTAACTGATTTACATATGCATTCTTCCAAGGAGACAAGAGTGTCTCCAGTTGTCTGGGAGACAACAAGCCAATCAGTGAGTGATATTTAGGTCACCTGGCTTTGTGAAAATAGCTTTTCTTTATGAAAATTTCTCCAATATAACCTGAGAGGCTCATAGAAACTAACCTGAAATTAATTATTAGCAGAATTAACATGTGCTCTGCCTAGAGCTCTGCTCTACTCTGCCTCTCTTCTTCAGAATGTTTACTTGACTCAAAACTAGGACTAGAGCAGAATCTATGAGTGGTCCTTAAGGTAATCTTTATACGAAGCCAAGCTTCTTGAACTGTTTTTAGATTGTTTTCATAGTATTGCTTGAAAAGAATATACTTTGAAGGAGCCAACTGACTACTGTTACTGAAGAAATAATTTTTCAAATTGCCCCATCACATTGCATTTCTGATGAGATGCTCCATTTTGAGCACTTTTTAAAAATCTTGCCATAAAATTTTCTCCTTTATGCAAGCATTAAGGTCCATTTTAAGAATATTTTTCATTCTAATTTAATTTCTTTACTGATATATGGCTTATTTATGACATATATTCTAAGCAAAATCTACATATCTTTCAACCTATCAATCTGTCTACATTAAGGGAATTTTTTCAGCTTTTTAATTAGTTAATTAATTGATTGGTTAATTAATTTTCAGTTCTTTAATTTATAAAATTACTTTTACCTGAAATATCAGTATAATTAAAATACATGTTTGGGGAATTTTAGGTGGTGTTTTTGGAGCCTCATAGATCTGTAGAAAAATGAGCAAAACCAAATATTCTGAAACTCCAGAATCACTATTACCTAGAGTGTATAGAAACTAGAGTCTAAAAGGAAAAGATTCTTAATAGCCAATTTTTTTTTTAGCCATAATGTTATCAGAAAGGATTAAAATAACTTATCATGAGTTTAAAGGGACTTTGGCTCCAATCATCATCTTCTAGAAATTCTTACTGAAAAGCAGCAAACAAGGTTTAGTGGACTGCTTTGAATAAGTCGTCTTTTCAATGCAAGATTCAGTTAATTTACAGCATAGCTCTCTACAGATTAAAACCCATGATTTTCTAGTGTGTTTTTTCCCCCCAAAGCCAGATAAGTTTACTTTCTTAAGGATAAAAATAAGCAATATATCTTTTCAATAAATCTGCTAGCACTGTAGGGCAGCTGTTAACCAAACAGAGCTGGATAGGGTTACTGGAACAACCTCTGAAGGGCAGAGCTGATGATTTGGAGATCTGGGAAGAATTCGTTTCAGCTTGTATTCAGCGCATTCCTCACTCTATTCAGATGTGGTAAAGTATTTCCAATGCCATTACTCCGAGTTTAAAATAAAAGTAGAAACTCTTATCAACTCTGTCTGAAAAAAAAAAAAAGCCACTTTGAATAAAACAAAATTAGTAAACATCTAAAACTGAATCCCTTGATGCTTCTAAACATAAGTTAGGGAGGATGTTCATAAGGTGGGACCCTTCTCCTCTAAACTGCATGTCTTCTGTGTTTTGCAAACTGCATGCTTAAAAGTTATTGATTATTTTACTCAGTGCAGATTATTTGGTATGTTACATATTTTTAAAAGCTTTTAAATTTTTTTTTCTAAAATATATCTCTCTATTGAACATTAACGTTTGCTTTTATTTCAGCACATTTTGTACTCTAATTAATGTCTAATTGTTATGTTCTAAGCACTCATTTCTCTTGTATGCTTTAATTAATAGAGAAGCATATTGCAATAGCTTTTTCTGAAAAACAGTCTAGGAATTTTGCTTTTCAGAATAAGGTTTTCTTTTGCTCTTTTTTTTTTTTTTTAAGTTGCCTCTTGGGAAAGTAAGGTTAATGCCATGTACAGTACTAGTTTGCATGTGTTCATTTAAATACTAAAAACTGTAGTACTGCTCGATCCATATCTGACTGCTAGGTTTCAATTGACAGCTGAGGATTTGTGACTGGACCATGAATCAAAACGGCAGGCATTTATACCCCAGTACCAGTGAGGATACATTGGGAATTACTTGGCAAAGGTAACATTTTAATTATTTCCAACCCTACACTTACACCTAAAATTACATGAGCTATAGTGTGTGTTTCTAACTAGCTTTACAGAAAGTATATATATGTTAAAATTTTAGTTGTTTTGGCTATATCATCCTTCTCTCCCTACCCTCTTCCTTTATTTCTCATTTAGATGCAACTTCAAATTAATTGGAGATTAGAGCATATGCTAATTGGTGACTGGAATTCCTAAGTGCTGTCAAATGTTGTAAACGATTTATAATACTGGGGGGAGGTGGGGAGGAGGGGATTTGACACTTAGATTTTAGGAACTGAAAAATGAAATCACAGTTTTAGGGAAGATTTTTTTTCAGCTGTCTGAGGAAAAAGCATGGGGTTTTCACATTATAGATTCTTCTCATTTCAGTTCTTTTTCTTTACTGTTAACTTTAAGCCATTTTACTATTCATTTACTCCCCTCTCAGAGGGAAAAAGCTAACTAAAAGAAAAATTTCAAATCAGTCAATTTAACTGTTATTAGCAACACTCATGAATTTTGGAGTGGGGGGATTGTTGGAATCAATAGCTAGAGAAGGAATTTTGTTTAAGTAAAGTTTTAACTTCTTTTTATACATTGATGTGAATCACTGAGAGCTGACTTTATTTGGTTGGCTGAGAAAATCATTCTAAAACTTCATTTTCGAAACTAGTTTTGATATTGTCTCATGTACTGGTTTTAGAAAGTAAGTAGTGCTAATTCAGCTTCTTATGAATTATTTCAATAAAGAATAAATTGTGTCAAATTGACAAATTAAATGATTAAAATTCATGGTATAATCTTATGTAATGAGATAAAAATTTACAGAAGAGAGTGAGGTAATCCCATAAGGAGTTCAACAAAAGTAGAGCCAACATAATTTTCCAACTGTGTTATGACTGTCATCCTCTCTTTACTAAGCATCCCTGTGTTAAAAGTACATACTTGGGTATCAGTTGTAAAAGTGCTGCGCATCTCCATATGCTTCATAGAAACTGCTGAAGAGTAAAGTTTCAAAGAATGAAATTAATGAAATGCCACTTTTTTCTCAGGTAAAAATTAAGAAAATTAGTTGGATTCTGTTTTAAAAGCCTGTTGACTTTTTATTAATTCACTACCTGAAATGAATACCATATGACTTTTCCTCTTTTTAAAGATTAGTATAACATCCTCTTTAAAATGTGTACATTTTTACCTATTTTGATTTTTTTCCACGAAGCTTATATTATTCCTCCATTTGGAAAAAATACAATATATACTTACAAAAAAGAAGATAAACTCAATGAAAGAAGATAAACTATTTATTTAAATAGTCTTTATTAGTAAGTATTTTAAAATTTAATTTGATTCAACTTGATAACACAATGTTTGGATCTAATTTTATTTATCCTTATATTCCATGCTCTGTTGGTTGGCTAAATGGCCCATTTCTACATACAAGCCTTAACATATTTAGAAAAAATTGCAAGTCAGATGGAAAGAACTTGTGTTTTTAAATGTAGCTATAGCTGTGTGAACTTCCCAATCTGTGGATTACTGATTGACATTTACTTATCTAAAATTGGGTAGTATCGCTAAAGTACATTAAAGCGAAATAAGGATATAAATTATTGAAGACTTAAACTATAACTGTACCTAGTTCGTAGTGATGTTTCAACTCAAACATTGTTATCCCCAAAAGGAAAAGGTGAGTGGACAGTGAATCATCACAGAACACAGGTATTGGAGTGAATTAATATGACGACTAAACTCAGTTCTTAGGAGAGCATTGTTCATCTTACAAATCATCTTCTTGGTGAAAAAGTGGTGTGGTCATCAGTTTCAGGTCATAATCAGAAAAAAAAATTGGAATTCATGTAGTTAAGATTTCTTTTATTTTCTCTCTCAAAAATAATTTTTTTGGATTAGCAGATCATGATATGTAGAATGGCCTTAGTGCTTCAAAAAGCTTGACGAAGGTAGCTTTTGGTTTGTTTCTTCCCTTTTTATCATGATTCAGAGGGCACATAATTGATAACGGCAGGCATCACGTTCATACATTCAACAGGTATTTATTGAATCTCTGTGGTGGGCAGTCCCAGACACACTGTGACTGATACAGACCCTCACCGTTCTTAAAATCCAGGTATCATACAGTTCAGAGTAAACGTGCTCAGATGCGACAGGAATATGCTTTGCTTTGCTATACTTATCAAAAATAGGCACACGTGGAGTCCATATTTGATCATAAAATAGGTCATGTCTGTGGCATAACATATTCATAATTTATTCATGGTTTATAGTGTGTGTCTTATAGTTATTTAGGAAACTCAGTAGTTTTTTTTTTTCCTAGAAAAGATATTGAAAAAAGAAATCACAAATGTCTGTAACACTACTACTTTTAAGGCAGATAACAGACATCTAAAATCTTCAGGGCACTGCTGCAACTTTAGAATGATCTGAATAAATTAAAAATACATGAGAAATGTCTATCTATTCAACCAGAGAATTAAATCATTTGCCTTTGTCCTAATGGAATAAAGAAAATATCACGTTATTTTGGTTGTGGTTGTTGCTTTTTGTTTTGAACAAAAGGCAATCCCCGGAGACTCTGTGGTAGCAAAGGACAAAGCAAAGAAGGTGTGTTGGTTTTGCTTTGTTTTGATTGTTGTTTGCTACCGTTACCTTCTTCGTATAATCACTTGTCCATGGTCGCCCCCTTTTCTGCCTTGTGCCCATCCTTCTGTAGAGGTGTTTCCATGTCAAAGCAGCTCCTTCTTCAGGGCTGAAAATGGCAGTGCTGAGGGAGCTGAGTGAGTATAATCAAAACTGGAAAACTTCCTCCACCCTCCTCCCTCTCCACGCGCCCCCCACCCCCAATGTATAAACATTCTCTTCGGAACCAAAGCTGACTCCGTTGGAAAGTTTTCACAGACTTATTAAGTTGCAACCCTGAAGGTGTTCCGTTGTTTTGACCTTAGAATTTTGTGAGCCATTTGTGTGTGTGTGTGTGTGTGTGTGTGTGTGTGTGTGTGTGTGTGTGTTGCTTGCGTCTTGAAAATGTGAATTTTTTTCTAACCCAAAGGTCACGTACTGCAGTCAACCCAGAGTGAAATCCCTTGGTGGAGGGCTTACTTCTGCTTGAGGCTGGAGGGGCTCAGCTCTTAGCCGGGTAATAGGTGATGATGAGTTGCTTATGTTGTTCATAAGGGTACTGTTGTGTCTGTGCTTTGTCCTCTGATGTGGACAAATTACACTGCTACATATGTGAGTTACGTGGGTATAAACAAATACAGCAGTTAACTCCCTAACTGGCTTTCTTTCTTGAAACTATAGCCAGAACATAGCTTGTACTAGCAAATATGAAAGAGCAATATAATTGAATGAACAAGAAAGCCAAAGGACAATCCAAGAATAACATAAACAGAAGTTATTTAAAAACGTTGGAGGTAGTGCTTTATGCAAAAGAGAAACTGGATTTATTGTTTCATTCCCTCTTCTCCCTCTTCACCCCTTTCAAGAAAAGGCAAAGCCACAAGTGAGTGGCTGTATGTGTCTGATGGCTTCTATAAACATAGCAGCAGCCTTCAGATGGCTAAAATAAACATGTGTGTGTTACTGAAGGATATGTTTACACAAACCATTTGCTCAGCCTCTGAAATAATGAATAAATGAAGATTTTACTGAAATAATTGGAGGGATTTTTGTGTTTCTGCTGATGCCATAATTGAATGGCACCGAAGAGACTTTTATCAGCCATTTTCCACGTTACATGTGTTAGCAGTTCCTTTCTATGAGTTGAATACTTCATTCTGTAGTTACTTTACACGTGTTTTTGTAAGAAATTGTCGTTTATTACTGCAATTCTAGAGAGTTGCTTGATTTCCCAGGAGAAATTTAGCAGCCAGTAAAGATTATTTGAATCTGGTTGGTCAGGAGAAGGAGGGCAAAAAAAGAAGGAGTAATAGCGTTCGTTTCATACATCTAAGCCTGTTTGCATAACCCTGTCCTCAACCATGTACCATTTTCACTGCTTTGTCCATAAAATTTTCTTTGTAAGATATATGTCCTCAACGACTCAAGAATGAGTATTTAAACAAAATAATTTTCAATATCGTGGTGCAAACTATGTTTGTATGTAAATATATGTATATGTGTGCCGTGTATGTGTGTACATGCATGTACACACGTGCATATGCGTGTATACATGCGGCACATGTATGATAAGGGTAATATGTAATTAAAGGGCTTTACGTAATGCTAATAGTTAACCTGTATTTCAACATTATACCTAGACCATCCCTACAAATTCACTAGGTTAGCATTTCCTGCTTTCAGTTTGTTATCTTGACACATAACTACGGTACAACAGCTGGGTTGTTCCTGGAGTTCCTGGGGGGAACTTTCTTCTCAGAGTGCTGAATTTCCTTTTCAGCTGTCAGCTCTAAAGTGTGTTCAAAATGTTCAACTTTTTACACACCATTCTGGGCCCCTAGAACCACTCTGGGACTAGGATAGAAATGCTGATAAGGTAGATGAACGGAAGAATCCCGTTCAAGGAGGGGAGTTGCAAAAGCCAAAATTGCACATGACCATTGTTTGGGAACCAGGGCTGCTAAGTAGTGTTGTTCTTTGTACTTGGATAGTCTATTTAAAAGAATTACTTCTCCATTTACCTAAAAATTATTTGTACCTGTTATGAAATCAGAAATTTTAATGTGATCGTTCTTAAAACTGATCTTTATCTGGTGTTTACACACACGCAGTATCTGTCATCTGGCTGTTGAAAAATACATTGGGATTTGTTGCAGTTTTGCCTAACTTTCTCCGTTTGTAAAGAAAGATTTGCACAACACAGCGTTTCCTTTTTATCTAGGAAACTCTTCAGAAGACTTCCTAAGAAATTAATTGTATTCCAGCCAGACTTGCATGCTGCCATCCCACAGGAAATGGGTCAGCAATCCATTAAGATGCCATTAGATAATCTAATTTGGAGCTTAATCTCTAAATTAACCATGCTCCATACTTGAAGCATACTTGAGAGAAAGAAAAAAAGTTTACGTTTGAATCGATAGGGGAGCCGAAGCGTGAAGAAGGCTGTTTGTTTTTTCTGTAGCCGTGGTCACGTCTCAAGCCGTCTGGTAACCAGGAGAAACCAGACATGATGTAATTCCAGATTGAACTTGAACTTCAGGGACTTAGGCTAGGGGAACAATGGACCATAGGAATCAATAATGTCCATTTTCCACATGATTATGTTTGGAGCTTTAAGTTAACCTTTATGGGAGAAGCAGCAGGATCTGCAGTGGGACCAAAATGGGATGACCCAGAGACAAGATGTTAGAGGAGAGAAAACAACTTTTTCCGCGATATTTTCTGAGCAGCGCTGCAGATTCCAGCAGGATTAGAAAAGTTCCCGCTCTGCCTGTTCAGAGCACTCTTTGTTCGCTTAGGTAGGACAAACTTAATCTTACGTTTCCTGTCAGATGATTTTTGGCTGTACTGCAGGAGAAGGAGGAACATGATGCCGAAAATTCCCAAATGTAAACCTTGCTGATTAACCCTTTGCAATGAAAGAAGTATATTAAACACCTCCTTGATTTGAAGATGTTTCATGGAAAGTACCATATTTACATATGTATTAGTTCCCTGAGAAATCAGCTCTGTCAGTGGCCAGCGCACCCTTTAGTAACTTACTTTTTGATTCTCATGTTTGCTAGTGCTGTTAGGAGGTATATAGTGAATTTTCAGTCGTATTTACTGAGATAACAAAGCATATGAATGAGTAAACGTGATAATAATAAACGTAATGACAAATTACAAAAGGAGAAAAGTTCAAGAAATTGAAGAACACAAATTTTGAGTATTCAGAAATTGCAGACAGCTACAATTATTCTCTCCTTTGTTAATCTTTGTTTTATGAGAAGGAAGGTTTTTTTGCACATGTGAACAGAGTAGCAGGCATAACATAAAAACATGTTCAGTTCCTTAATCATTTTTGATTTTATGCTTAGGAATTCTGAGACAGAAAAGTTCTGTCCTTTAGAGGTGAAATTGTGCAAATAACACTGATTTTTGCTTTTCAATGAAAATCATTTGGGAAAGAATCACATTTTGCTTTTGTATAAAACTTACATTTCTATTTAATTTGGTATGCCTTGGGTGATTTTCTCTAGTGAAAGGCACTATTTGGAAGCACTATTTTTGTAGGGAATTTTGTCTGCTGTTGAAGACTCACATATGCTAATAAGGGGAGCTGTAGCACTTGTAACAATAGCACTGAAAAGGAGCCCGGGGATAGAAAGGAATACAGACTAGAGAAAGAGGATGGAAATCCACACGTAGGATTCTCCGCTGTGGTGCAGTCTGTGGGAGGAGATCAAATCGCTACTTTGAGCCTCATAATTCTATATTTTTAATTGGCTAGAACCTCACACAGCTACATAGCTTGTTAGGTACATAAGCGTCTGTGTACCGTAATTTATTTACAATTAGTCTTCTTCATAGTAAATCTCTATCTTCCACTTTCAGTTCTAAAACATGAAAAATATGGAACACAGTTTTTAGGTTTTTTTTTTTTTAATTTGGTCTGTTTAGGGGAAGAGTGTTTTTCCTACTTATGTCTAAAGTAAACATTTTAAGGAAATAAGTTTTTATTACTTTCAAGTATATAGATTGCCTTGTTGAAGGGTCTTCTAGGATTTTGTAAGGGCTGTTTACTAAAAGAGTACAGACATTATAATGTACACATTAGGTAATTAGCTGCAGTGGCCCCATACGTAAAGGCTCTTCTTGCCCTGTGCTTTTCATTGGATGACATATTTCACTGGCATATGCCATTATTTTATTTAGAAAATGCTAGTACTCACACATAGTAAAGTTAACACGCAATCCAGCATGCCCTGATAACAAAACCCACCTGAAACAACTGAATATAAATTAATGAGCTTTGATAGCCTACCGATTGGATATGTTATTTTCAAAATCGTTGGTCCCCAAGGAGTAGCTAGCAATAAAGCAGGCTATTTACCTACTTAGTTAAGAAACAGATATGTTTCTCTTTCATTACTATGAAGTGCTGTTGCTTGCAGTTAGAATAATTCCATTGAGACACCTGCAGTTTATGATATTTGGTGTTTCTCAGAGAGCCCGCAAGAGTACTTTGCAGTTAGGTAAGAGCCGGCCAGGGAGCTTTCCAATACAGATTGTTACAAATAGTAATAATCATTAGGAATCATCTTGCATGCAAATAGGATCATTCCGATGGCAATAATGATACTTAAAAATGGGGGAAATAAGTTGAAGAAACCCAAGACCTGTGTAAAGCACTTTCACTTCTAGTCTAGCTGCATCAGAAGTGGAACGCAACAAGCAAGTTACTGACATACAGCCATGTCTGTATGTACATCAAAAAAGGTAAAATATTGCCTTCAGCTGAAAAGGATCTGGAATTGGATAAATAAAATACAGGTATTTGTGTTGAAATTTGGACTCAAAAGTTATATTCTTTGGGAATTTCAGTGTGCCTGAATGATTTGGGCCTCAATTCATAGAATCTCTTGTATAATTCAAGGATAATATGAATTCTTGCTTAGTAATATAAGTAGTGTGTTTCACAGAAGAGGGAGATTAGGTGAAGTGTAGTGGGTAAGAATGTAGGTTGTAGAACCACGCTGCTAGATTTCAAATCCTGGCTTCTACAATCTAACAGCAGCAGGGGTTGAGCAAGACACAACTTCCCAGCTTCAGTTTCCTCATCTGTAAAGTCAGAATAATAATGGTACTTTTCTCATAAGTGTGTTATGAGGATTGAAAGCTTTAAAGTAGGTCTAGCACATAGATCAGTGCCTGGCAAATGCACACACTAGGTAAGTGCTAGCAACCAGTATATTTAATAAGTACCATTTTCTTTGTTCTAATACATTAATGAATTCTTAGATATATTCTTTATGTATAATAATTTATGTAATAATTCCTAAATATATGGGTACTTAAATACTACCCATATATTCCTTCCCCTGGTCTGATGGAGCATTTTTTCATAAGACACAGTCTGCAGCATTTGTGTTATATTGAAATAAGCCGCCAGTCCAAATGCACACATCCAGGACAGCATGGTTTCTAACTTAATACTTAATTAGCCTGCCCTTGATTGGTTTTTCCAGGTAGATTTTAGCTATTAATAGGGAAAATTTTTTATTGTGCATTTTGGGAGAGATACTAATACCTGTGTGTTCATATTATAGTAACAAAATTAAAAGGTTTAGCCAAGGAAATAATAAACTTTCCTTCTTGGGGGTATTTGAAACAGGTACAGTGGAATTAAGGGCAAATCCTGCTTTTAAATTAAGGTATTTATTGAATTTATTTTCCATGCTTTCTGGGCCATTGCTTACTTTTATTGCTGTCTATAAGTAATGTGGCTACTGGTACAGTTGAGGTACGTATGAATATATACAATTCTTGGGACTTCATTCCCGTAATATTTTTTTAAGCTTCTTAAAAGAGTACTTACTATCTTTAAAGCAAATATGGTAGTCTTATGATTAAATCAGTATGTAAAATCTGAATGGGTGATACGATTATTCCCCTGAAAAGTATTAGTACACTGGATACTTTGACATTTCATAAAATGTTTGACAAATGGGTTGCCCAACCCATTATCAGATGCCCACAGACTAGTAATAAATGAATTTTGCCATTTTTCAATTAGCTTTTATTTCAGGACGAATAGTTGAAGGAAGCCTTTGACTTTGGTTCTTTACTAAACTTATGACTCCATATATGTTTATTTGGTACGCCATGGTTCTTGCGTGGGTACCAAGTTAAAAGCTAAGGACTCAATCCTTTTTGGCCTAGAATACACAGTCACAGAATGAATAATTTTTATAAAGCACAACCAAGTCAAATGTTGACTTGTCCAGAGGAGTTTTCTCAGTTTCTTTCTTTGAAAGGTACAGAGTCTCTTTACTCCTTGTAGATACAAAGACTAGCCGTTTTATCCAATTTGTCCCGGATAAGAAATATATAAATAGTGTATCATTTTTAAAAAGAAGAAGGAGGTATCTTCTTCCTCCTTAATCCTCACCATAACGTCACTCTCAATTAGCTTTGTTTTCAAAGGAGATAGATATATCAAATTTCATATTTGCTAGATCACCCAGACCGATCACATATTCTGTGCACAAGTCTGCTGCAGCACTAGCCAGCTGTGTGGGGCATGGGAAATTCATTGTCTCCTGAAGCAAATACATTTTGCCTTCAGAAAACTCTGTTCAAAAGTTCTTTTGGGGCTTCCCTGGTGGCGCAGTGGTTGAGAGTCCGCCTGCCGATGCAGGGGACGCGGGTTCGTGCCCCGGTCTGGGAAGATCCCACGTGCCGCGGGGCGGCTGGGCCCGTGAGCCATGGCCGCTGAGCCTGCGCGTCCGGAGCCTGTGCTCCGCAACGGGAGAGGCCACAACAGTGAGAGGCCCGCGTACAGCAAAAAAAAAAAAAAAAAAAGTTCTTTTGAATGTTTGGTCAATGTCTGACTTCCCAGGGAAGCAGTATAATAGTTAAATGGCCATGGGAGTCAGAACTGATTCATATCTGAGATCTAGGTGGGTAACTTCGGATGAGTTTAAGCCTCAACTTTCTCATCTGTGAAAAGGGGATAATGATGGCAATTTCAAGAATTCATTGAGAAAATTAAGTGACATAGCGTATGTAAAACACCCAAGATAGCACCTTGTTCATAGTAGGCCCTCAGCATAGTATCTTCTGGAAGTTTCTGCCTTTACGCTAATTCTATCTACCTGAACCATATGGAACAAGTCTATGTTTCTTTTCAACTCAACTATCATGTCTTCCCTGTTTCCGTTTAATGTTCCTCAAATGACATGATTTGGTGAGTTTCTTCACCAAAGAAATGCCATAGAGTTTGTTTCTCTTGAAGAGCGATGCCTAGAAGAAACACAATGCTTCTGAGATAGTCTGATCAGTATAAAATGAAGCCGTACCATCACCTACCATTAATGCATCTTAAGGTCAAAGTAATTTGTTTGTTTGTTTCTTTCCTTTGGTGTGGGGGGGGCGGCAGCCACATCATACATTTGATCAGAATCATATGAAAATATGATCCATGATATCAGATGTATTAATTTTTCCTGTAATTTTTATTTAACTTTATTTTATTTTTAATGAAATATCTCATTATATACTTAGAGCGTACATAGAGTAGAAGTCACTAGGGTGAATTCTGCTTTGTGTTATTGTCAAAATATTTGGGGCTTTGTTTTGTGCCTGATTTTCCACAAAGTACTTGTATTCTTTTCTCTTTTTACTAGTATGGCAGGTATATATATATATATATTTTTTGTTTGTTTTTGTTGTTGTTGTTTTTGCGATACGCGGGCCTCTCACCGTTGTGGCCTCTCCCGTTGCGGAGCACAGGCTCCGGACGCGCAGGCCCAGCGGCCATGGCTCACGGGCCCAGCCGCTCCGCGGCATGTGGGATCTTCCCGGACCGGGGCACAAACCCGTGTCCCCAGCATTGGCAGGCAGACTCTCAACCACTGCGACACCAGGGAAGCCCAATATTTTTTAAAGATGTGCTTTCAATTTTCAGTCATGCTCATCTTCTGTATGCCTTAAAAAAAAAAAAAAGGTGATTTGGCAGTGGAAAATGTAATGAAGACCGAGTAAATGAGCGTTTGAAGATATATTGCTGAAGTAGCTTAATTTGACTTTGAATATTTTCAGATCTTTCAATTGAAAGACTCTCATCTCTTAATAGACAGAGACACAGATTATTGGATTGAACATAAGGTTATCCATATAATTTTCATTCTATTAGAAATTAAAATGATTAAGCATTTTACATGTAACTAGTTGTATATGTACATAAATATGAAAGTGTGTTTATTTTATCCATGCTGGCAGTCATTGACATTGACTTATGTAGAGAGAGTTGATATGTAAAAAGCACTGTTAAATTTTTACCTGAAAAACTATGAGATTTGAGGCATTGTCTTTTAGGAATTAAATGATCTAAGTTATTTTGTTTGGTTAAACATTTTTCTTTGCACTGTTATCATAATCTTTGAATTAGTTTTACCAGATTTTTTTCAACGGGACTACCAAAAAGCTCTAAAAAATGTCTGTGCCTTACAGTTCTGTATTTAACCTCCAGATTGGCAATAAGAGACTTGTAGACTCATATATGGGGTCTGCATAGTGTTAATGTCTGAGATTTATTTTCCCCCAAAGGTTCATAAACAGTATTGACAAATATATCACACACTGCAATTTTGACGTGGTCATAATGTAGCATGGGAGGTTTGAAAGGTTTAAATAAACATCTAAATTGAATTTGTTAGCTCTTCTGCAGCAAGAGTCCTGTTAGTCACTAGCATCTATGTATTTTTATCAAGGATTTTCCATAAACTAACAATACATGTCTCTTCTAAAGAAGTGAGTAAGAAAGCTATTGCAAAATAAACCCTGAATTCCTGTCTTTTCTGCCATTGATCAGTAGACTTCTCCATTTAAGGAGTCACATCTATTTTCAAGCATTAAAATACACTTTATTTTCCTAAAATATGCAGTTTCTAAATGACTTCGTAGAGCCCATTTAATTTGGGACTCGTTAATTTTGCAAAGTTATTTACTTGTCGTTGACATTTTCTTTTACTGTCAAGGATTATCAATTTGAGCTAGTCTTTTTGTTCTGTATACATGCTTCCTGCTTTAGGTTAAAAATAATGGAGATCCATTTTTGTCATTTAATTGTTGAGAAATAATTAGCATCAGCTATGGCCAGCAATAAGGATTGATAAGATAAGGTCATTTTCTTTAGAGATCTTACCTTTCAGTAAGTAAGATAATCATAGATACAGATAATTATGATATGAGGTAGTGCTATATAGAAGTACTATGTAATCAAGTGCAGTAGGACAGTGGAGGGAAAATGTTTCATGATGCATCATGTAACACTCTTCCCAATCAGTGGCCCAATCAGTGGTGCAAAATGCAGAAATAATTGTTGAAGATGTGTGTGGGAAGAGAGAAATATGTGAAAACAGTTAAGTCTCTTAGAAAAGGTTTCAATAACAACTTTTTATTCTGTAGAATTATGATTTTTTATCCTATAATGACATATCTTTTTATTTGAATTTTTTGTTTCAAGTATTATACGATTTTTCCTGCATAGTTAATTTTTGTTAATACTAAACATCTCTAATTTTAAGTTCAGAGATGCCTATTTTCTTATTATAGGGGCCAAATTGCAATGTACTCGTGAAATTATGTGATTATGACGACACTTTTAAAAAATATATAGTTGGGTGTGATTTGGAATATTCAGTTGACTTGCCTGTTAATCCAAAAATTTACTGAGCACCTACAATGTACCAGTTACTATATTAGATGGAGAACAATGAAAGAGAAATGGACTTTGTTATTATGGATCTCATACTCTAATCACAAAACCCCTTTAGCATAAAAGGTCATTGTGAATATTTTTCTGTTAAAATATTAACTCAGAAATATGTACCTAGACGTAATAATAAGCCTCTTTATTTGTTTAAAAGTGTCATGAGAGTAAAAAGTTACATATCAAGTTCTTTTTGTTTTTTAATCCAAGCTTTTTCTTTTTGGTGGGTAGAGGGAGTAGGTAGGAAAATTGTTCCTTCAAGGTAATATTCCGTAAAGGTTTTTGTACCTTTGGAATTTAAATATGAAAAAATGAGGGTGTCTAGCTTGATACCTACCATAGTAGAATCCATCTCACCTCATGGCTCCAAAAGTAAAGAAAAGGATATAAATTAAATTTAAAGGATAAATTAAATTTAAAACATTGAAGTTGTATTTCCATGCCAGACGATGACAAAACTGGGTATGGAATTGTCAGTTGGATGTTTTCTTGTTTCATGATTATTTATGCAGCTGTTACTTAGCTGACATTAGTTCCTAGTTGAATGTTGAAACAAATAATGCATCTGATTAGGTATACCCAGAATGTATGTTATGGGGTTGTTTTGTGACACGTAGGTGTCGTGTTATTTTCCTCTGTATGATACTTGTTTAATGAGAGATTATGCCAGTAGCAATTAGAGAACTGTTTCTCGAACTGTTTTTGTTTTATACAGCCCCAAATACAACATCGGTGAAATTAGAGTTGGTTGGAGAGGGGCAAGCCCCTCCTCTGCTTACTCCCTCCCTGTGGGGCTTCTCCCAGGCTGCTCTCCAGACTCCCAAACTCACAGCAGCTGGGATGTGGAGACATGACTGATGCGGAGGGACAGGGGATGCCCTGGCTTCTGGTGTCAGCTTCCAACTACACATTATGCACTGGCCTTCCGAAAAATGTATTTTCTCCTATTGTGAAGGGAAAAAAAAAGCTCTTTCATTATGGCTTTCAATTTTATTCAACCGATAAGCAGGTGAAAAATTGAAATACATCACAATTGCTGGTGAATTAAAACAAGATCAGAGTATTGCTTGCAAAGTATGTTGGCACTGTTGTAGATTTGCTCTTTTTTTTCTCTTTTTTTTTTGACAAAAAATCATATTATATTTACATCAAAGTAGACCAAGTATTTTAGGAAGAGTATCCTCAATCAGAGTTTAATAACTATGGATGAGTCTTACTCGAGTTTTTTTCACAATTAGTCTTACCATCCGTGAAAGAAATAGACCATGTAGCTTACATACGTATAATGTTTATAATTTAGCACATGTATCTCATATTAAACTGCAATTTGGAAAAAAGCTATTGTAGTAATTTGATGCCTATGGAATTTATATTTCTAATATTGCTGTAGAGTAACGTTGTATTTTTTCTTTTTCTCTTCCTTCCCTCCTGCCCCTCTCCTGCCAACAGTCCTGGTACCTGGGCTAGCTTGGTTCCCTTCCAAGTATCAAATAGGACACCCATCCTACCGGCAAATGTCCAAAATTACGGTTTGAACATAATCGGAGAACCTTTCCTTCAAGCAGAAACAAGCAACTGAGGGAAACATGAAATACAACACTAGTTTAAGAAATTTAAAAAAAAAAAAAGGAAAAGAGAAGACTGGACAAAACAAAACAAACAAAAAGGGAGAAAGGAAAGAAACTGAAGAAAGAAGATAATAGACCAGCAATCGCAGCACTTACAATCACTAATTCCCTTAAGGTTGAAACTGTAATGACATAAAAAGGGTCGATGATATTTCACTGATGGTAGATCGCAGCCCCTGCAAAGTAGCCTTTGTTACATGAAGTCCGCTGGGAAATAGATGTTCTGTCTCTATGACAATATATTTTAACTGACTTTCTAGATGCCTTAATATTTGCATGATAAGCTAGTTTTATTGGTTTAGTATTCTTGTTGTTTACGCATGGAATCACTATTCCTGGTTATCTCACCAACTAAGGCTAGGAGGCGGCATCAGAAGTGCTGGGTGACAGAGCCATGAGCCAGCCATTTTATAAGCACTCTGATTTCTAAAAGTTAAAAAAAATATATATGAAATCTCTGTAGCCTTTAGTTATCAGTACAGATTTATTAAATTTTGGCCCTTAACCCAGCCTTTTCCAGTGTGTAACCCAGTTTGAAATCTTAAAAAAAAAAAGGAAAAAAAAAAGAAAAAAAGAAAAAAAAAAGAAAAAGAAAAAAGGAAAAAAAAAAACAGTTTGAACACAAAGGCTCTATGGAAGAAATGCCTCTATGTAGGTGAAGTGTTATCTCTGCATGCAACAGTAAAAATTAATATAATAGTTTCCCCACAAAAGAAACACTTAACAGAGGCAAGTGCAATTTATAAATTTATATCTAAAGGGGAATCATGATTATAAGTCCTTCAGCCCTTGGACTCTAAATTGAGGGGATTAAAAAGAATTTAAAATAATTTTGAACGAATTTATTTTCCCCTCAGTTTTTGAGGGCAGTAAAAAGGCATTAAATCAAGACAAATCATGTGCTTGAGGAAAAAAAAAATTAATGAAAACACAGCACTTATGTTGGTTTAGCTGCAGCCTCCTTGGAGGTAGAATTTATTTATTTAAAATTACTGGTTGCATCAAGAACCCATAGGGTGTACAAAAGGTTCTATAAAATCTGCATTCTAGAGACAAAGAGGCAGGCAAATCCATGTCACAAGGGTAAAGCTTACAGTTTACAAACTGGGAACGCCAGGGTGTAGGATATAAAAATGCACTCTTGAGAAAACAGTTGTAATCAGGGTGCTGAATACTTGCATGGTGCTTTCAGACATTAGCCTTGTTCAACAAATTTCTTGTATTGACAGATCTGTGGTGTGCATGGGCAGACACATTTTTGCCTCTATGTCTCTTAAAATTTTAATTAAAAATACTCTTTCCAGTAATCCTAATTTGCACGAAGATATAATGTCCACATTACGTGCCTTGCCTTGAAATCTAAAAAACAAAAAAAAAACACAAAAAAACACAAAAAAGTGACATCACTACACTTGTTTTGCTGCATTTATTATCATTTTAAATCTTTACCATTTTTATGACAAAATATTTTGTACTCCAGACGAAGAAAAATGTGTGACATCATGGATTTTTTAGACAGTTATACCTTTATCTCACATTTATAAAGCATATCATGGCTGTGTATAGTTGCCGCTTAAAAATTGTAATCGACCAGCAATATTTTCAGTATTTTGGTGTTTTTTCTATTAACCTTTCATGTTTTTCATCTTCCAATTAATATTTGGGGGGGAGGGATTTCAAATTTATACGAATTATGCAATACCAAGTTTTGCCTATGTAGGTAGTGCTTTTAGCTGTATTGGTTATTATAGGTAAGTACACAGATTTAAAAAAAAAATAATGTATGCTTTTTTTTTGTTTGTTTGTTTTAATTGACCAAAGTGGGTACTGCTATTTTTGCAGTGTGATGAGGTCCTTTTGTGTACTGAGAGATGGACAGGGGATTTTTTTTAATATACATATATATATATTCTGGGGTGGGTGGGAGGATTTTTAACACTTTACAGTGTAGCTGTGAAGCAGTGCACCCTGAGATGGGCCTGGGCTGCACAGCGACTGTTCTGCCTACTGTGAGAAACTTCAACTTCACAGGTTTCCCTCTCAAACTCCCCACCTGGGGTGCAAGCGGAACTCCTTTCTGCTTTTCATAGCAACAGAGTAAGAGCAAGCGAACACAACCAATTCACCTGGAGGCAGACTTGGCTTAAAACAAACGGTCTTATCTTTTTTAAGGGGGGCGCGGTCGTTTTTCTTGAAAGTTCCGGATCCACAGTGGAGAGTGAGCCTGTCTCATAGTTAGCAAAGATAGTCGTTGAAAAGTACATCTAGCAGATGTTTCAACTTCGGGGCTGAGCATACTTTCTCCTCTAAACTATGCCATCCTGCCGGAGGGGGTGCTCCCGCATCCTTTCCCCACCACTTTCCTTCCCCGTTTCTTCATTTCATGAATGTTAGTCTGTGATTTACCTGGGACTCACTACTTCAAACGGACGGTAGTGCGCTTGGAAATTTTTTTTAATATCCAGGAGATTGAACAGAGGGCTATTATTACCTGTATTCGGACTTCTAGATTAAAATCAAAGTTCAGTTTTTAAGGAACAAAAATAATAAGTCTTGTTAAGTTTTCATTCTACCTGCCCTTTTTAAACAGAGAACCAGACTAGAAGGCAAATAGAGAATTTTTAGAAATGAATTTTCCTGTGGATGCATTAAGCCCGTTAGATGCTGATGGGATTTCTTTTTTAAGGGATGGTACCTCACGTATATATTGGATGTAATTTCCCCGGAGGGCTAGAGGGTGAATGGAGGCTGGTTCTACTTTACTCTGCCCCACTGCCTGCCCACCCCCCCCCCCCCCCCGCCCCACCCAGTCCCATTGAGGGAATTCATTACGAGGGGGAAAATCTTTTAGAATTAGTGACACATGGTGGGCTGTCCTGGGGAGCCCCTGACCCCCTTCCCCCAGGCCATGGCCTAATAAAATAAACTGTCTATTGTTCTCACAGCATATCATTTAATAATGAATACTTTAGAACAATGCTTATGGGCCTGAGAATTGTGTTTGATTAGCCCATTCAGTTTGATAGCCCCAATGCTGAAAAGCACAGCAGGAGCGCAAGTTCAAAAGGAAGTCCAGTCATTTCTGTGATGACTTGCCCTGGTGGAAAACAGATCATCTCAGCCAAGCTCTTCAACCTAGTAGGTGAACAAATCAACCTCACAGGACACGCAGTATTTTTTTAAGAGCAGAGTCGCTCTCTTTTTTTTTGCCAGTGAATGAGCAGCTCTAGCTAAATAAGTTACACACTGTGGGTATTCCTGCCTGCCTCTTGAATACAAAGGCCTAGTTCAAGTGTTGCTTTTTTTTTTTTTAATCATTTTTTTTTCTCCTTTCCTTCTGAGATAAAACTCTTAAAAAGATACTACTCTCTATATAATCTCAAATCCATTTCGGCCTCCTCCTCTTTTTACCAGGAAGTATCTTGTGACTAAGGGCCCCCCCCCCCCTCTTGCAGGTCTTGCACGCCCCTCCCCTCCCCAGAACTGCAGAGCTACAGGATGGTGAAGGTCACCCAAGGGCATCAGTAGGGGGTGGCGTCTCCAGCCCCGGCTCCGCGGCACTGTTCAGCTTTCCCTGCGTTGCTTTGCAGCCCACCCCTCACAGTGCCTCTGAAGTGTTTCCTCTGGAGTGACATGAGCGTTTGAGGCTTGTCTAAGGAGAAAAAAGAAAAAGGCAGTGAAGGAGACTGTACATAAAGACATGGCAAAAATCTTAATTATAGCAATATAGTTATGGGGTAATGTTCGGGTGGGCAGCTCCATTAAAAAAAAAATATGTGAATGAATCTGTGAAGCTGCGAGTAGCAAGAAGAGCGAAAGGTCTTCTTCATGAACCGCCTACCTTGTAGACAGTAATTTGTACACTGTATAGTTTTGTTAAGAATTTTTTTTTAAATTAAAATTCCCATGTTTGTAAAGCTAACTTTTTAACAATTATAATGGAACTATATGTTGTTTCCATTTTTAAAGTAAACAAGAATATTCCTTGTTTGGAGACTGGACTTGAGTTAAAACTCTCCAGGCTCTTAAGTTATGTATTAAAAAAAAAAAAAAAATCTGTCCATGTTAGGAGTTATTTCACAGATTCCTGTGCTTGAAAAGCATAGGATACTAATCCTTTAAAAAAGTGTAAATGGAGAAAAGTTATATTTTATGAAGGTTATTTTGTTGTATTTAGTATTGGAAAAGTTGGTTTTCAGAGCATTTCAGAATGTCGGAAGCACCACTGTCTTTTTATTAGTATATACGGCCTTTAGCAAAAGTTTTTGTGATTGTTACGTGATGGTATTTAAGGTTGTTTCACAGAGCATTCAGGATAGGCAGAAAATGACAAAACCGTGCTATGTCTCACATAACGTGTCCTCAGGGAGCAGAATCTTGGATTTGTGACTTGTAGCTTCATAAGGACTCAACAAAAGAGATTGCACAGGGACATCTTCAGCGGTGTGACACCAGGACATGTGTTCTTTACCTAGATTCAAACTCTATGTACCGTGTGAAACGAAGGCTGCAGAAAGTTATCCCATATTCAGTGTACAGTATTCATTTGTAATGAAACAACTCTACAATATTGCTGGCAGATAGGCCCCAAGCATGACATTCAGTATAGTTTACATGTTCCTGTCAAGGTCTTTGGTTAACATTAACCAGCTGCATGCTTCCTGGACTTTAAAAAATTGGGTTTCTATTGCAAACTTTTTTTTTCTTAAATGTGCAGGCTATTCAAGTCCAACTGTAAAAGCTCAAAATTGAATGTTCTACTCCATGCTGAAGGAGCTGAAAGCTGCCTTCTTCATATTTTGCACTTTCTGGTAGTTCCCCTGTTTTTTTCTAATTCCTTAAAAATTGTGTGGGTGGGGTGGAGCACTGCAGTTGGGGGGTAACATGGACCACTGATTTTTGCCCTTTGACCCTGCACAATGACCTTTGCATCAGCCAAACTCATTGCCATGACAACTCTTTGTACTGTGTCCGTGCCACAGATCTGTTGGTGACATTGTTCATATAGTCAAAGGGGACAAGTTGGAGACGGTCAATTTTTACATTTTTTTGTTGTTGTTGCAATTCTTTCTTCAATGGTTGTAAGTAGTTTTGTTTTTTTGGTTTTTTTTAATAATAAAAGGGTTCACTAGTTAAGACTCTTTAGAAATATCTGTGTGTTGCAATTCAAATTGTTGAGATTGTGAAAACGCTTCAGTGCCACTAGCCTATGAGCACGCCAGCCCCAGCCTCTGATAACTTTTATTGCATGATACAGTACCAGTAACAAATGGTGGCCTACATACACACAAGGCAGTGTGAGCTGGTGACACTAAAGCCAGTCTTGTATTACTGTATTTTTGACAGAATGGTTTTGAAAACTGTGCTACAGGGACTGATGTGGCAAATATATCTCTTTATGCAGAAGGAAGTCTTTTTTTTTTTTTTTTAAGAAGTATGGCTTATTATGCATTCTTCATCGAGGGCATTGAAGTTGCATGGACTGAAAAAAAGTTGATGCAAAACGAGAAAGAAACAAACAAAAAAAAAAACCAGCAAAATGTTTACCAAAAAACTCAAACAAATGAGCAGTGCCTGTTCAATTTCACAGTCTCTGTTGAGTTCAGTTGTAAATATGTTTCAAATGACATTTTCTTGGAAAAAAAAAAAAATCTCTACAACATTGTAGAATGTGAGGGGTAACTCCATCCCAGGCATAGGCTTCTCAAAGCTGCATTAGATTATGTCTTCATCAAGCTGTTAATTTGTGCTTATATCACATAGAACTTTTAGCATCCTGGGAAGAGGTGCCCTCACCTCAATGATATTTCTCTGAGAACAACTTTTGTAGGACTGTGTGTTTCTTTAGATACATTTAGTACAACTGTAGGTGACGAGTAGTCAGTTATTGCTTGCTAGCTACACACCAGGGTTGATCCATTTTAAAACTTTTGGCATTTTTGTCCTCATGGGCCATAAATACAGAACCTTGTATTTTAATTAAATTTTTTCAAAAAGGAGGCACATGCACAATCTCCGTGTAACAAACCTTTAGCAGTAGGATGTATTATATGACAGTTACTTAATTTCTGGTGTTCAGACCTCTGGGATCAGCCCCAGACTGGGCCAGAATGTTAGCGAAGGTTTTATTGTGCCCGGTTGGAGGATAATGTTCTTTGGGTACTTTTTGTGGGTTGCAAATGAACTCAATTGCCACAAGTTTTAAACTGGTGTAAATCAAGCTTGACTTAATGTGATTGTTACTGTTATATCCAGCCTATACTGCTAGCAGCTGCTCATACTGCAGTCAATTACTGGAAGCAGATATATTTCCTATGCAAAAACTGTTTAAACAATAAAATGAGCTATGCTACAGACTCTGGCCTCATGTTTTATTTTCCTCCTCCACCTCTTCCCGCCGCTCTTCCTACGTTAGCGTTGGGGTCAGTATATCTTGGAAGTGGATCTTGGTCCTTCCATCTGGGAATTTTGTAGCAT
This sequence comes from Leucopleurus acutus, assembly GCF_964270905.1. NCBI lineage: Eukaryota > Metazoa > Chordata > Mammalia > Artiodactyla > Delphinidae > Leucopleurus > Leucopleurus acutus. Next base: position 63,504,389 of record NC_139150.1, on the reverse strand, counting down.
GGGTTTAATTTCTTAGCATCTGGGATGGTTACTATTTCAGTTCGGTACTTCCAATTGCACTGGGCACGTGTGTATGTTTAAACCCTTCTTGCAATTCCTACTACGTATAGTCCTCCCAAACCCTCTAAACAATGACCGTAGAAATGCAAGTGCAGATCTAGAATTTCAGCCCCCCACTCCCTGAGAAAGGCCTTTCAGCAATGAGGTGAAGATGTAACGTGTGCTCGGGATGAATGGACTGTGGTCTCCTCGACTGAAAAACCACAAGGGCCTCAAACACACACACTCAACAGAAAAGGTAAGTCCTGGGGCCACCCTGTGGCTGTGGGTTTAGTGGTTTTGTGAGTACTGGAGGAGAAGAATTTCTTTCTCCCAACGCCTGAAAAGGAGAAGCATCTTAGGTTTCCAAGAAGCGGTGCTACTTTTCAGTGCGAGCAGGGTCGATGTTCCTTATGCACAGGGAGGTGGGACGCGAGCTGAAACTGAGGATGGGGTCCCAAATCCAGACTCCTTGAATACAGCAATTCTGAACGGAGTCAGCTGGAGTTCAAAAATAGCTAATTGAAAAGGAATGAGCTTAAAGGGTTTTGCGATCCATCTGAGTGATGTGCACAAATGAAGCAAAACTAATGCAAGCTTCATTGAAAAGAGATAAAAATGCCTGGAATTTGACCATCCCAATCAAAGACTTGCTGAAACGGATCCAACTGCCTGATCCCACCACCTCTAATTCATGACTCGGGTCCCTTTCACCTCCCCAAACCGCCCTGATACAGTGGGTTTACAATGCTGTGTGTAGAGTTGCATGGAAATCAGTTGACCGCTATCTACTGAAAAAAAATGGAGACTCCTGGACGGCTCCAAGATGAGATGATAATTGGATTTTTTAGAAGATTAAGAAATGTCCTGGGAAGTAGTTTTAAGAATATTATAATTGAAATAAAATTTTTACGTATGGAGCGACTTTTTGCCCTGATGAAAATGTTTGGCTTTGTTGGCATCGATCAGGATTTGGGGATAGAAGAGAGACAGCAGTGAGGAAGTGTACACAACAATTACTTCAAGTCCCTGCTCTAGAGTTAAACTGGCTGCTTCCAAATGCTGGGAATGGCCAGCTGTATAGACAGTTACATAAACTTTCTTTGCCTCAGTTCCCTTGTCTGTAAAATTAGATATTAGTGAGAGTGTCTCATTCGGCTGTTGAGAGAATGAATGAGATTGTGCGTGTAAAGCTCTTTCAGTGCTGGAAATGTGTTACTTATTATTACTATTATCATTATTATTATTGGCTTCATCATTGGGCAGTGTGACACATTAGTCAGAAATGAATGGATTCGTTTCTTTTAGAGTGAGGACATGAAGATATGAGTTATTTTCATTAGCAATTGGTTTTGCATGTGTGTGTGTGTGTTTGTGTTGTGTGTGTTATTGAAATAATTGAATTGCTACTGGTTGGAGAACATTACTTCTTTCCCTTTTAGTTTTAATTCTGTGGCAGCCAGCAAGTCTCTACTGATAGATATTCCAACAGAGTCCTTCCAAGAGACCATTTCTTGAATGGAAACTGCGCGTCTGTAAATGACCTGACCTTAGCTTCTAGAAGTTCCCTTCAGGTGATGTCAATACTTTCCTTTCTTTGTGAGGGAAGAAAAGCATTGATTTCTTAAGTCTGTTAATTTTCTAAGTAGCTTTATTTTATAGGAGACACAAGAATTTGCAAGGAATAGAAGTTTTCTCAAATAGAGAAAAGTCACGAGAACTGAACGGAGGACCTTGTGGGCTGAGGAAGCCCCGGGCAAGAGTGCAGCATCTGACTCTCTTCCCTCCTTGGACAAGCTGACAGCTGGCATCTGTGCTCCGCTCACATGACACTCCATTCTTTCCTCTTAAGGTGGGGACTGGATAAGGAGGTGAAATCTGCAATGGGCTGGGAGAGATTGGATAAGCCTGAGATATGCAGCTTTCCAGACTTCATACAGAGGAGCCCCACAAAGTCTTTACAGGACAGCATAGCTGCTCCCACAGGAAAGGAAGCAAACGTTCTGTTCTTTGCTTCCAGGCCACCTCCCTCTGTGGAATTCCCCTCTTCTTGGTTCTCCCTTCACTCCCTGCCCACCCAGTCCCAAATGCCCCCAAACCATCCTTGGGTTGTCCAAAATTGCTCTTTCTGTTCAGGGTTGGAAACTTCAGTGATCCTCATGGTGTCTCTTATTCTAAAACGGTCCTTTCCTCCATGTCAACAAAATGCCCCCCTCTGGGGTACTCTGGGCTACTGGATTTTAATGTGACCAAAGTAGTCCACATAAGGGCCTGAAGGATAGATGGAGGGCAGGGTAGAGGTGGGAAACTGGCATTTTCCAAGAAGTTCTCACCACTGTTATTTTTTAACAATAAATGATTCCTCTCTGGGTGGATTATATGAAGAAGTCTTTGCGGCGTGCAGTTTATTGCTGCGGGGGTCAAAAATGCAAATGGTCACAGCTTGAGGGCAGGGGGGCAGGGCAGGTAGCATAACTGGGTTAACAGGCAGAGTTAACAAATGGGGACCCTGGGGATTGGCAACCTGAAGGGCGTGTCCACATTTAACAACAACAGCTGGGGGCTGTTCTGTCTCCCAGAAGCCCCCTCAGCGCTTCCCCCACCCCCATTAGTGTGACCGTGGATGTAAATGAGCCCAGGGCTGCCCTGGATCCATGCCCAGCACCCTCCAGCAGCTGCCCAGTACCCTTCATGGTACACAGGGAAAAGACACTTTCCTCAGAAAGAGAGACTTAGAAGGTGAGTCAAATCCACCCTGTCCTGATCATATATGTTTTTCCCAATTACTGTTTCTCACATTTTTACTATTCCAGAATCAAAATTCTCTTTGTTAGTACAAAAATAAAGTGGCTTTACACCTATCCAGAGAAACATATAAGAGGAGGGGCACTGATGGAACTTCATTATGATGAGAAATTCAAATGAAAATATTTTAAAAGAAATTTCAGCCCCAAATCCATTTATACCGCAGTTCCTTGTCTAATTTGTAAAAACACAAATACACGAACAACCTAATGTTTGCAATACTAAACCAAAATATCCAGAAGACTTAAATCAGATTCCAGGCAAAACTAAATGTAAACTGGAATTTCAAGAATGTGCAGAAGTAGGAGTACGCGGGCATATATGTGGCTTGCCCGTTAATTTCACTGTGAACTTTTATTTGTGAAATATTGTTTGGGTTGTTTCATAATCTAGCAAAGTAATTTCTTCATATCTTATAGCTGACACAGGCAGAGGAAAGGAAAGGAAATCGTAGTGTCCTTTGCTTCCTTCATTTGGAAGAAAGTCCATACACAAACTAGAATATAATTAATGACTTTGAATGAATGCAAATATTTTAATATATGAGGCACAGCCTAGGAAAAGCAAGAATCAAATTAAGGAAAAAATAAAGATATAAACAAAAAAATGTAAATATCACTTGTAGGTCATAAGAAAGGATTAAGATCACAGAAAATTTTTTGTACATGTTCCATTTTAGATCCAGCTCCATGACAGTCAAGGTTATAGCTAGCCTTTAACTGATTAACTAATTAGAGTAGATGGAATACACTAGAGATGAAAGAAAGGATTCTTAAATATTCTTGACTTTTTCGGATATATTTGTGGGTTCTTCATAAATACAACATATATGTACCTTCAGTTTTTCAGAGAAGTTCTGATTTTATCTACTCTTATTTTGATTAGTCAGCTAAACATATAGCTACATTTAACTTTTATCTCCTTGTAAAACTGCATATAAATTCCTTAAGCAGAAAAGACCCAGATTTATTTTAAGGCTTGGGATAAAAGGTGTAGTAGCACTGGAATGATCTCTCCTCCATGAGAAGAGAAACCCGTTAGGTCTGGTAGAGATTGTATGACTTTTCTCCTTGACCTCTTGCCTGAGTAGCTTGAAATCAAAACTGGGTTCTGCTCTAGCTTATGTCCTCACTGGGAGTACTTATTAAATTGTGAGTATGTTACCTGGTGCTAATGAAAGCCACATGGGTTGCTCCAGGTTCAGTGATTTACCCTTCTGATTTTCTGGTTCTGGAGCCCTGTTTCCACTGGCTGCCCCTCCAGTGAGAACTCTCAGGGCACATTCTCCATCCAGTTTTTGTGGGTTTTTTTTTAGATGTTAGGGGTAGGAATTTATTAATTAATTTATTTATTTTTGCTGTGTTGGGTCTTGGTTTCTGTGCGAGGGCTTTCTCTAATTGTGGCAAGTGGGGGCCACTCTTCATCGCGGTGCGCGGGCCTCGCACTATCGCGGCCTCTCTCGTTGCGGAGCACAGGCTCCGGACGCGCAGGCTCAGTAGTTGCGGCTTACGGGCCTAGTTGCTCCGCGGCATGTGGGATCCTCCCAGAGCAGGGCTCGAACCCGTGTCCTCTGCATTAGCAGGCAGATTTTCAATCACTGCGCCACCAGGGAAGCCCCTCCATCCAGTTTTAAGGAGGTTTGTGTGGAGAAATAAGTCTGATAGCACATGTTACAAATCATCACCAAATCAACAATATCAAGATTTACCCCGAACAGTGACAGAGGTACATAACAGGATGACAGAGTGCAGGAAACTTTCAAATAAGAGGGAAAGAGCTTTGTTGGCAGTAACACAAGAGTGGGCATAGTTTACATTTGTTGAATGATTATTGAGTCAGGTCCTGGGCCAAGTATTTTACTTCTATTATCTTATTGAATCCTATTCCTGTTTTACCAGTGAGAAAACTGAGGCACAGAGGTGAGGTGACTTGTCCAAACAAACAGTGGAAATGATAGATTTAAATATCCTCCAATGAGCAGCCCTAAATTGCTTAACATGTGTCTTACAATTTGGTCTGATGAAATCGTTTGGTTATCTTTTTTTGAATAGTATAGAACTTGAAGATCTTAGAATTCTCTTACCCTCAAATCGGAACTAAAGCAACTTTAATCGGATTAAAGCAATCATTGACCTTCTCTGTTTTCCAGGATTTGTGTGAAGATAGTTTGTCATCAATTTTAATTGCAAAATTATAAACCTCATTAAGTTTTGGTGAAGGTGGACATTGGAAACTCAGTGTCATTCAAAATGTTATTCTACCATCATATTCTTTACTAATTTATCATTGGGCTTATATTAAAACAATAGAGTAATAGTGATCATTTATTAAGGACCTATTACTGTGGTTCAGGGCCTGTGCTAAATATTTTACATACTATATTTAATTTAATTCTCAGTAATATTCTAGCTGTCAATATCCCCATTTTTCAGATGAAAAAAAGAGGAATTCAGAGATTAAGCAATTTACTCCAAATTCACGCATCCTTGATGTGGTGGACCCAAGATTAGAACCCAGGTATGCCTGACTGCAAAAGCCATGATCGTTACCTTTGCGTTATGTCTTTTACATTCAAATAAACCAACAAATCATTAAAAGATATTGAACGAGTAAAACATTTTCAAGGTGAATAATTTTTATTGTCATAAATAAACATTTTAAAATTGAACCATATTTATTGTCATAATAGCACTATCACCTCCTCAGAGAAGACTTTTTGTAGCGTGGAATACAGTGTTTTTTAGCTCCAGCTAAGATCTGGTCCAGGTTATGTGTTATGGGGTCCCACACTTGATGAGCTCACAGACCTGAGGATGGCTTAAAGATGCATGTACCCTTGTGAAAACCAAACCAAACTGGAAGTCAGAGGCAGAGTTAGGGCGCCTGGTAGTGTTCCTCAGTCTTCACTCCTAACATTCATTCAGAGGCAAGAGGAGAGAGCTCAAGTCCCATGCTAACACTGTCTTGGCCCGTAGCTTTGCAGGTACCTAAAATTGGGAAGTAGTTTCTTGCGTTCACCTGGAGATGTTGGTGGTTTACTGTTGGCCAAGCAGTCTAATTATGATGCAAGTGGGCTTCCAGGCCTCCCTCAGCAAGTTTTCTTTCACGCTGGGTGCCCTGAGGAGAGAGGAGGGGCTTATGGTATGGCCTCATTGTTTGAGGCTGCCATGCAGGTGCCCCGCTGGGAAACAGTGGATTCCATTGATGGTGCGTGGCCCTGCACAGGCCCGCACATAGTGCTGCGGGCAGGTCCGGAAGTCAACAGTGAGGCAAAGCCAGGTGGAGGGTTCAAGAATGAAAATGGCCGCCTTTTCCAGAATTCATCACAGCCATGCTGGAGACTACCTCAATATTTTGCAATACCAGTCTGTGAGTTTGGACAGACGCTTCAGCTCTAAAGCCCTGATATTGTGGCAGATGCTTCTATTTTCAGAATCTTCCACAAATAGAGAACTCTAAGTCTTGAATGTGGTCAATTATATGCACTTTATTTTTAAAGAAAGTATGTCTGAAGAACTGTCTTTCCTGCAAAAGGGGAAGAATCTAGAAGCTTCCTTGGGTTTGTTTAAATTTTTTTCGTTTACTGGAAGAAATAAATATAGATAAGAGGGTAAACTATATCATGGGATTAAAAAAAAAATCATTACTGTGATTTTTCAATAAGGCATGGCTAAGAGCCTTAATTTCACATTGCTAAGCTTTGTCTTCAGGCCTGATTTTTCTAAGCCAAATGCTTCTAAGCAGAGAGGCACACAGACACGGCAATACATACATGGAAAACTACGAACATGGAAAATCAGGTAGGAATGGGTATAGGAATGTAGCCCAGCCTTGCCCTGCCACACTTTTGAGTGAGAAATCATTCATTTATTCATCCACTCATTTATGAAACACTTATTAATCTCATATAACCTGGCACTAGATACATGCTTTTGATCCTTGGGCATCAGTTTTGCAGGCTTCTTGGTTTCCAAGTTGTGGAGTAAAATTCACCTTTAAGCTGGGGCCCAGGTGATCATTTTCATTCTCTTCAAAAACTTTATTGGCTACAACCAGGTGCCAGCACCATGATTTGCACCTGGAGGCACAAGAGGACGCAAAACCGGCTTACTCCTTCCTACAGGTTCTCCTTCCTTGGCGCAGGGCGGGGCTTCTAGTGCCTTTGCAGCATTTCCTGTTTCACTAGAATCTGAGGGCAACTCCAGTTCAACAGAAGTAAACGAGGTAAGGTATGACAAGTGCCTGGCACAGAGCGTAAGTTTGTGGGGGAAGTACTAAAAGTCTTGAGGCCTCAGTTTCCTCATTTAAAATTTACCCTCAGTAAAATGGGAACAATAAGACCTACCTTTAATGGTTGCTGTGGAGGATTAAACGAGATCATGCTTGAGCAGCACCCGTCGCAGTGCCTGATACGTAACACATGGACCAGAAAGGGGGCTAGCCGTTGTTGTTAGCAGTTTGGGATAGCTTGTTTCTCTCAGTCTTTCTGTAGCTGAACTTATGGACGACCCTGTGGACTGAGGCCATCCTCAGTGCTCCCAAAAGACTTGTCATGTGGAGTTTCAAAGTGCATGAAGTAGACTTCGGTTACTTAAAAATCTCAGACTCCTGTCTGATTAGCACCATATTCCAGGTTAACTCCTCCAGTGCTCCTTCCTCAGGCATCATTTTCACCTCATAGTACATTCTTTTTCCCCTCTTTGTCTGACAGGGACAGGGAGGGTGTCAAGGAAGAGGTTTCCCCTTCCCTGATTCCCACAGTTACCCTCAGTCTGAGTCTCTGCTGAGGGAACCAGCCTGTCTACCTTCGGGAAGATTAGAAAACCAACCCCTGGCCTTGACTCAACAGCATGGATGTGTGGGCAGCAGCTAAGCTGAGAAACCCATCTGGACATCAGTCCCCCAGGGAAAATGTGTCTGGCTCTGTTTTTATTGGCTTCCAGGGCAACCTTCTGACCTGACGTCATGCTAACTGAGGATTGTGGGAAAGTCCATCTGACCACCAGTTTCCTGCAGGTGGCTTTTGATTAAGCCGAAGGAGGGGCCTGAGAACGCAGCGTGCAGCCTGGGTCTCCAGGGAGGTCCTGTGTCAGCACCATCTCCCCTGGCCTGGAGAAGAGAGGAGGAGAGCAGGGAAGGACCAACCCGATCTCAGGAACCAACGTCGCATGCACAAACCAACAGATTTTTCACCGCTTGGCTTACTTTGAACGGTAGCAGCTGGCCCTACACTTGGCTGCCATGGGACAAAGGGCTTTTCTCCAGCTAGGGTCACAAGAGTGGAATCCAGGTCAGCACAGAGTAAAATTTAACTTCTGTTTATTTTTTTTCCCCTTACTTACAACACTTTTGGTCCCCAAACGCGCTCCCACATTCCTCCCTACCCATTCCCCCTCACCATGTTCTGACCAGGTTTCTGACGTGGATATTCTCAAACCAGACATCAGTTCACTGCCTTTGACTTACTGGCCTTCCCAAGATTTGGCTAAATCTGATAAGAGTTAAGTGAGTTTTGCTTGGCAGGTGCCAAAGAAGGAGCAGGTCCTAAGGGGAGAAAACAAAGTGCAGTTTATACATGTTAATGTACCTTGGCCTTATCTGGCCTCTTGAGACGGGCCCTCTCTCTTCCCCTCTCCTTCCCTCCTCAGCGGCTGGTGCCCTGCAGCTTCTGCTTCTCACAAGTGTCCCAGCTCATCCCTCCCTCTGCCCTCGTCCTGTCCCTTCCTCCTTTCCTTGTCACCGTCAATAGTGCCTCCTTTCCACAGGCACTGAGTCTTCACCGCTCTCTCTGCCCCACAGTCTCCACTTTCCCAGAGGCCTTTTCATTTTCTCATGGGTTGGACTTCATGTAATTTGAGGATGCAGATAAGAAACTGCAGGGGGCAAGATTTAAAGACGGGCAGTGTGTCCTGGAAAGAGCCAGGTAGATTTGAGTCCCAGCCGTGTGTGTTTGGGTCAAGTTGCCTAATCACTCTGAACATCAATATCCCCATCTACAGAGTGAAGATAGTATCTTTTTTCAGAAATGATATATGGAAAGCTTCTAGCTCCGTGCCGCCTAGCAGATACTTCATAAATCATCAGTGTGATTGCTATTATCAGGCTGCTCTATCTACACCTGAGACCAGTCCTAGGCGAGGGATGATTGTGAAGGAGGTCTGTGATGGTGGGAGGCCTTATTACCACAGCTGCCTGTGTCTCCCCATTAGCTTTGTGTCCTACGGCTGCCTCTGGGGAAATCTAGAAGCCAAAGAAGGATGCAGGAGAAACAAGCAGAGAGAATGATGTTGCCCTGCTTGGAGTCCATACCAAGTGGTGACAAGCATGGTCACCTGGGGCCACCAGGGTTTCATTCACCTGAGGAGACAAGAGGCTCAGGGGACCAAGACACTTGGATAATGGGCAGAATTAGCTGCTCTCTGCCGAGACTGGTGACCCTACCTCTGAGGGGTTCCCAAGTCCCCTGGTGACCCCAGCATGCACAGGCCACCATTTTCCTTTTAGGCCAGTGATTTTCCACCCTAACTGCACAGTAGAATCTCATGTGGGAGTGGGCCTGGCTAGTTTTAAAAGCTCCTCAGGTGAATCCACTGTAATCAGAGTTGAGAATCCCTGTTCCAGACTCAGCCTGAGCCTGTTAGGGCTTCTTCTGTGGAGGGAAGCTCCTTTCCTCTGTCATTTTCCCCAGATGGATCCCAAATGATGATGAAAGCTTGATGGTAATTATTCACATTGCTTAATTTGTGTCATGCTTTAAAACCATTTATTTACTTTAAAATGTATATGCTTCTTATTCCAGCCAGCATAGTCTAATTTGGTATGGTTATATCTTGCTCAAGCAATAGATCCCAGTCTTCCAATTAAAAAACACAAGCAAGGAAGGGAGAATCATTCCTTAGGTTCCTTTCCGGGGTAACATCAAGAGTCGTTTAGGGGATGTTAAACTTATCCTTATCAGGATAGGTTGAGGAAACCTTCTGGGGTGACTCCTTCATTTCTCTGAACTGGTTGACTAGCTCAAACAAAAAGCCTCACGCACACTGATGGACACCTCATCTCCCGGGAAGCCTCCTCCATCACCTGAGCTGCTTTTTTTTTTTTTTGAAAAGGCAAAATTGCACACATGTGTTACAAGAAGCCTGCACACTAATGGTTGACCAAGTTTCTACTCTCATTGCTGAGATGTAGCTGTGTGTCATCCTTGAGTTTTTAGAAAACCATACTTCATTCTAAAGAGTTACTATGAAACAGTGTAGGCATAATAATCATCAAGGAAAACTGAGGCTGACGGCACTGCTATTTTATCTGGAAGGATTACCTGGAAGCACCAGGTCACTCTCCACTGTCAAATATTGACGTTCAGTCACGTGGAAGAGTGACATGACCACTTATGTTAGGCTCAGAGGAGCACAACGAGGACTAAAAGAAGTTACAAGGAGACACATTTGTACTAGGGATGATGGAGACTTTTTTTTTTTTTTTTTTGGCGGTACACGGGCCTCTCACTGCCGTGGCCCCGCCCGTCGCGGAGCACAGGCTCCGGATGCGCAGGCTCAGCGGCCATGGCTCATGGGCCCAGCAGCTCCGCGGCACGCGGGATCCTGCCGGGCCGGGGCACGAACCCGCGTCCCCCACATCGGCAGGCGGATCCCCAACCACTGCGCCACCAGGGAAGCCTCGATGGAGACCCTTTTGATGGAATAAATGAGCCTCACACCAGAGTATCTCTTGACCAATCAGTTCAAACACCTGAAGGTCAGAGTTGTATTTGAAGAGGAGTAGCTAGATTATTGTTTATACCAAAGGTCTTCAGCTGGCCAAGCAAACGTGCCCCATACGCTGAAACCAACGCGGGCAGAAAAAGGTAAGAGGATAAATTCAATCCGCATCTAAAAGTACCTTACATACCCATGAGAACTTTAGAAGTTCTCATTACGCTCATTACGTAAGTTCTCTCACACTCAGGAAACAGACTCAAGGAAGGTAAGTCACTTTCCCAGAGCTTCTCCATAACTGAACGGCAACATTTAAGTCGAGGTCTGCCTGACCCTATTTTACTATAGCTCTATCCTGATTGTAGGGTTTCTGCTTTGCTCCTTTTTTTTTTTCAGTTCGTTCCTTATGTAACATTTGTACTGTATCTTCAGAAACTCATTGGCATTAAGTCAAATCTATATTCAGTACATATTTGGGGCAGTGATTTACCCAATATTTGGTCTGGGCATCAGTCAGATTTTTCGATTTGCTGGTAGATACCGTATACCAGGGAGGGCCATCCAGGAGATGTGTTTTCCAAGTGAGTTCATTAAACAGTAAACTCAATAATAGACTAACTTAGGACTGATTTCAATCTGCCAGGCCTGCTTTCATATTAGCTGTTTGTTGAGTCGAGTTTCAATTCTCACCCTCTGTGAGCCGAAATCATCTTTGCGCTCAACAGGTGTGTCTGGAGTGCTGTGGCGGCGGCATGCCTGTGTTCTCAGTCCTGCCAAGCAGATCCAGGTCATTTCCAAATCCTGGTCCTGCTACTTCTCAGCTCATGACCTAGAGCGAGGCATGTATATATCTTTTCTAATGGCTGTTTTTCTCGTGGGGTGGTTGGAATTAAATGAAATAAGATAGTAAATGATATATTAAGTGCCTTCTGTGGTGCTAGTATGGTTTTCTTCCCTTCCTTCCTTCCTTCTTTCCTTCCCCAATACTAACTTAGCTCCCACTCAGCAGAGGCCTTGGGCTAGATGCTGAGTATTCAGTAGTAAATTAGAACTGCTTCTCTTTCTGAACTTAAAGCTCAGTGAGAGATAGACTAAAATCAAGTAAACAAAATAACTACACCTTATGAAGACTGCTGTAGGAGAAACAGAAGGTGCAGAGACAGACGGTCAGGGTAGGGCACCAACCTTAGAGTGGCCAGGTACTATTAATTGCATTATTGTTATGATTATAGTTCAAGCGAGTTCTTCTTTAAAAAAAAGACTCTTTATAATGGAATTTTTCAATATATGCAAAACTAAAGAGTGGTACATATACCATCACTCAGCTATAACCAGTATCAACTGATGACTGCTCATGCTGATATTGTTTTCTATTTCCATATCCCCCAGAAACTGCATTATTTTGCCAGAAACCTCAGCTATCATATCATAATCTGTAAATATTTCAGTACCTCTTTATAAGTGATAAACATAATACATAAAGAATTCAGATAATCTTACTATTACAACTGAATTTTTGAGGGCCTTGGAGCTGAAACTCTTGGCTACGTCTTTTTTTTTTTTTTTTGCAGTAATTTTTTTTAACATCTTTATTGGAGTATAATTGCTTTACAATGGTGTGTTAGTTTCTGCTTTGTAACAAAGTGGATCAGTTATACATATACATATGTCCCCATATCTCTTCCCTCTTGCATCTCCCTCCCTCCCACCCTCCCTATCCCACCCCTCTAGGTGGACACAAAGCACGGAGCTGATCTCCCTGTGCTATGTGGCTGCTTCCCACTAGCTATCTATTTTACATTTGGTAGTGTATATATGTCCATGCCTTTCTCTCGCTTTGTCACAGCTTACCCTTCCCCCTCCCCATATCCTCAGGTCCATTCTCTAGTAGGTCTGTGTCTTTATTCCTGTCTTACCCCTAGGTTCTTCATGACATTTTTTTTTTCTTAAATTCCATATATTTGTGTTAGCATACGGTATTTGTCTTTCTCTTTCTGACTTACTTCACTCTGTATGACAGACTCTAGGTCCATCCATCTCATTACAGATAGCTCAATTTCGTTTCTTTTTATGGCTGAGTAATATTCCATTGTATATATGTGCCACATCTTCTTTATCCATTCATCCAATGATGGACACTTAGGTTGTTTCCATCTCCGGGCTATTGTAAATAGAGCTGCAATGAACATTTTGGTACATGACTCTTTTTGAATTATGGTTTTCTCACAGTATATGCCCAGTAGTGGGATTGCTGGGTCGTTCTCACAGTATATGCCCAGTAGTGGGATTGCTGGGTCGTATGGTAGTTCTATTTTTAGTTTTTTGAGGAACCTCCATACTGTTCTCCATAGTGGCTGTATCAATTTACATTCCCACCAACAGTGCAAGAGGGTTCCCTTTTCCCCACATCCTCTCCAGCATTTATTGTTTGTAGATTTTTTGATGATGGCCATTCTGACTGCTGTGAGGTGACACCTCATTATAGTTTTGATTTGCATTTCTCTAATGATTAGTGATGTTGAGCATCCTTTCATGTGTTTGTTGGCAATCTGTATATCTTCTTTGCAGAAATGTCTTTTTAGGTCTTCTGCCCATTTTTGGATTGGGTTGTTTGTTTTTTTGTAATTGAGCTGCATGTGCTACTTGTATATTTTGGAGATTAATCCTTTGTCAGTTGCTTCCTTTGCAAATATTTTCTCCCATTCTGAGGGTTCTCTTTTCATCTTGTTTATGGTTTCCTTTGCTGTGCAAAAGCTTTTAAGTTTCATTAGGTCCCATTTGTTTATTTTAGTTTTTATTTCCATTTCTCTAGGAGGTGGGTCAAAAAGGATCTTGCTGTGATTTATGTCATGGAGAGTTCTGCCTATGTTTTCCTCTAAGAGTTTTATAGTGTCTGGCCTTACATTTAGATCTTTAATCCATTCTGAGTTTATTTTTGTATATGGTGTTAGGAAGTGTTCTAATTTCATTCTTTTACATGTAGCTGTCCAGTTTTCCTAGCAACACTTATTGAAGAGGCTGTCTTTTCTCCATTGTATATTCTTACCTCCTTTATCAAAGATAAGGTGACCATATGTGCATGGGTTGATCTCTGGGCTTTCTATCCTGTTCCATTGATCTATATTTCTGTTTTTGTTCTAGTACCATACTGTCTTGATTATTGTAGCTTTGTAGTATAGTCTGAAGTCAGGGAGCCTGAGTCCTCCAGCTCCGTTTTTCTCTCTCAAGATTGTTTTGGCTATTTGGGTTCTTTTGTGTTTCCATACAAATTGTGAAATATTTTGTTCTAGTTCTGTGAAAAATGCCATTGGTAGTTTGATGGGGATTTCACTGAATCTGTAGATTGCTATGGGTAGTATAGTCATTTTCACAATGTTGATTCTTCCAATCCAAGGACATGGTATATCTCTCCATCTGTTTGTATCATCTTTAATTTCTTTCGTCAGTGTCTTAAAGTGTTCTGCATACAGGTCTTTTGTCTCCTTAGGTAGGTTTATTCCTAGATATTTTATTCTTTTTGTTGTGATGGTAAATGGGAGTGTTTCCTTAATTTCTGTTTCAGATTTTTCATCATTAGTGTATAGGAATGAAAGAGATTTCGTGCATTAATTTTATATCCTGCTACTGTACCAAATTCATTGATTAGCTCTAGTAGTTTTCTGGTAGCATCTTTAGGATTCTCTATGTATAGTATCATGTCATCTGCAAACAGTGACACTTTTACTTCTTCTTTTTCGATTTGGGTTCCTGTTATTTTTCTTCTTTGATTGCCATGGCTAGAAGTTCCAAAACTATGTTGGATAATAGTGGTGAAAGTGGGCAACCTTGTCTTGTTCCTGATCTTAGTGGAAACGCTTTCAGTTTTTCACCATTGAGAATGATGTTGGCTGTGGGTTTGTCATATATGGCCTTTCTTATGTTGAGGTAAGTTCCCTCTATGCCTACTTTCTGCAGGGTTTTTATCATAAAAGGGTGTTGAATCTTGTCGAAAGCTTTCTCTGCATCTATTGAGATGATCATATGGTTTTTCTCCTTCAGTTTGTTAATATGGTTTATCACATTGATAGATTTGTGTATATTGAAGAATCCTTGCATTCATGGGATAAACCCCACTTGATCATGGTGTATGATCCTTTTCATGTGCTGTTGGATTCTGTTTGGTAGCATTTTGTTGAGGATTTTTGCATCTATGTTCATCAGTGATATTGGCCTGTAGTTTTCTTTCTTTGTGACATCTTTGTCTAGCTTTGGTATCAGAGTGATGGTGGCCTCGTAGAATGAGTTTGGGAGTGTTCCTCCCTCTGCTATATTTTGCAAGAGTTTGAGAAGGATAGGTGTTAGCTCTTCTCTAAATGTTTGATCGAATTTGCCTGTGAAGCCATCTACTCCTGGGCTTTTGTTTGTTGGAAGATTTTTAATCACAGTCTCAATTTCAGTGCTTGTGATTGGTCTGTTTATATTTTCTAATTCTTCCTGGTTCAGTCTCGGAAGGTTGTGCTTTTCTATGAATTTGTGCATTTTTTCCAGGTTGTCCATTTTATTGGCATATAGTTCCATGTAGTAATCTCTCATGATCCTTTGTATTTCTGCAGTGTCAGTTGTTACTTCTCCTTTTTCATTTCTAATTCTGTTGATTTGAGTCTTCTCCCTTTTTTTCTCGATGAGTCTGGCTAATGGTTTATCAATTTTGTTTATCTTCTCAAAGAACCAGCTTTTAGTTTCATTGATCTTTGCTATCATTTCCTTCATTTGTTTTTCCTTTATTTGTGATTTGATCTTTATGATTTCTTTCCTTCTGCTAACTGAGGTTTTTTTGTTCTTCTTTCTCTAATTGCTTTAGGTGTAAGCTTAGGATGTTTATTTGAGGTGTTTCTTCTTTCTTCAGGTAAGATTGTATTGTTATAAACTTCCCTCTGAGAGCTCCTTTTACTGCCTGCCATAGGTTTTGGATCGTCGTGTTCTCATTGTCATTTGTTTCTAGGTATTTTTTGATTTGCTCTTTGATTTCTTCACTGATCTCTTGGTTATTCAGTAGCATATTGTTTAGCCTCCATGTGTTTGTATTTTTTACAGGTTTTTTTCCTGTAATTGATATCTAGTCTCATAGCGTTGTGGTCAGAAAAGATACTTGATACGATTTCAATTTTCTTAAATTTATGAAGGCTTGATTTCTGACCCAAAATCTATCCTGGCGAATGTTCCATGAGCCCTTGAGAATAAAGTGTAATCTGCTGTTTTGGGATTGAATGTTCTATAAATATCGATTAAGTCCATCTTGTTTAATGTGTCATTTAAAGCTTGTGTTTCCTTATTTATTTTCATTTTGGCTCATCTGTCCATTGGTGAAAGTAGAGTGTTAAAGGCTCCTACTATGATTGTGTTACTGTCGATTTCCCCTTTTATGGCTGTTAGCTTTTGTCTTATGTATTGAGGTGCTCCTATGTTGGGTGCATAAATATTTACAATTGTTATATCTTCTTCTTGGATTGATCCCTTGATCATTATGTAGTGTCCTTCTTTGTCTCTTGTAATAGTCTTTATTTTAAAGTCTATTTTGTCTGAGATGAGAATTGCTACTCCAGATTTCTTTTGATTTCTATTTGCATGGAACATCTTTTTCTATCTCTGCACTTTCAGTCTGTACGTATCCCTAGGTCTGAAGTGGGTCTCTGGTAGACAACATATGTATGGGTCTTGTTTTTGTATCCATTCAGCCAGTCTATATCCTTTGGTTGGAGCATTTAATCCATTTACATTTAAAGTAGTTATCAATATGTATATTCCTATTACCATTTTCTTAATTGTTTTGGGTTTGTTATTGTAAGTCTTTCCCTTCTCTTGTGTTTCCTGCCTAGAGAAGTTCCTTTAGCATTTGTTGTAGAACTGGTTTGGTGGTGCTGAATTCTCTTAGCTTTTGCTTGTCTGTAAAGGTTTTAATTTCTGCTTCAAATCTGAATGAGATCCTTGCTGGGTAGAATAATCTTGGTTGTAGGTTTTTCCCTTTCGTCACTTTAAATATGTCCTGCCACTCCCTCTGGCTTTCAGAGTTTATGCTGAAAGATCAGCTCTTAACCTTATGGGGATTCCCTTATATGTTATTTGTTGTTTTCTCTTGCTGCTTTTAATTTTTTTTCTTTGTATTTAATTTTTGATAGTTTGATTAATATGTGTCTTAGCGTGTTTCTCCTTGGATTTATCCTGTATGGGAGTCTCTGCACTTCCTGGACTTGATTGGCTATTTCCTTCCCCATATTAGGGAAGTTTGCAACTATAATCTCTTCAAATATGAGTCCCTTTCTTTTTCTCTTCTTCTTCTGGGACCCCTATAATTTGAATGTTGATGCGTTTAATGTTGTCCCAGAGGTCTCTGAGACTCTCCTCAATTCTTTTCATTCTTTTTTCTTTATTCTGCTCTGCAGTAGTTATTTCCACTATTTTATCTTCCCGGTCACTTGTCCATTCTTCTGTCTCAGTTATTCTGCTCTTGATTCCTTCTAGAGAATTTTTCATTTCATTTATTGTGTTGTTCATCATTGTTTGTTTGCTCTTTAGTTCTTCTAGGTCCTTGTTAAACGTTTCTTGTATTTTCTCCATTCTTTCTCCATTCTATTTCCACGATTTTGGATCATCTTTACTATCATTACTCTGAAGTCTTTTTCAGGTAGACTCCTACTTCCTCTTCATTTGTTTGGTCTTGTGGGTTTTTACCTTGGTCCTTCATCTGCTGTGTATTTCTCTGTCATCTCATTTTGCTTAACTTACTGTGTTTGTGTCTCCATTTCACAGGCTGCATGTTTGTAGTTCCCATTGTTTTTGGTGTCTGCTCACAGTGGGTAAGGTTGGTTCATTGGATTTTGTAGGCTTCCTTTTGGAGGGGACTAGTGCTTGTGTTCAGGTGGATGACACTGGATCTTGTCTTTCTGGTGGGCAGGACCCCATCCGATGGTGTATTTTGGGTGTCTGTGACCTTATTATGATTTTAGGCAACCTCTCTGCTAATGGGTGGTTTTGTATTCCTATCTTGCTCGTTGTTTGGCATAGGGTGTCTAGCACTGTAGTTTGCTGGTTGTTGTGTGGAGCTGGGTCTTAGTGTTGAGATGGGGATCTCTGGGAGAGCTTTTGCTGTTTGCTACTATGTGGGGCTGGGAGGTCTCTGGTGGACCGGTGTACTGAACTGGGCTCTCCCACTCAGAGGCTCAGGCCTGACACCTGGCTAGAGGACAAAGACCCTGTCAGCCACATGGCTCAGAATAAAAGGGAGAAAGAAAAAGAAAGAAAGAAAGAAAAATAAATAAAATAAAGTTGTTAAAATAGAAAAAAATATTAAAAATAAAAAAAGTAAAAAGTAAAAAAAAGAGAGAGAGAGAAAGAAGAGAGCAACCAAAGCAAAAAACAAATCCAACAATGATAACAAACACAAAACTATACTAAAAAAATAGAAAAATAAAACCGGACAGTCAGAACCCTAGGGACAAATGGCAAAAGCAAAGCTATACTGGGAAAATCACACAAAGAACCATGCACATGCACACTCACAAAAAAGGGAAAAAGGTAAATAAATAAATAAATAAATAAATAAAAAATAAAAAAAGGAAGAGAGCAACCAAGTCAATAAACAAATCTACCAAAGATAATAAGGTCTAAATACTAAATTAAGATAAACATAAAACCAGAAACGAATTAGACGCAGAAAGCAAACCCTAAGTCTACAGTTGTTCCCAGAGCCAACTCAAAGTTGCTCAATTTTGTGATGATTCGTTGTCTATTCAGGTGTACCAGAGGTGCAGGGTGCATCAAGTTGATTGTGGAGATTTAATCCGCTGCTCCTGAGGCTGCATGGGGAAATTTCCCTTTCTCTTTTTATTTATTTATTTATATTTTTGGCTGCCTTGGGTCTTTGTCGCTGCGCACGGGCTTTTCTCTAGTTGCGGCGAGCGGGGGCTACTCTTCGTTGCGGTTCCCAGGCTTCTCACTGCATGGCTTCTCTTGTTGCAGAGCACAGGCTCTAGACACGCAGGCTTCAGTAGCTGTGGCACTCGGGCTCAGTAGTTGTGGCTCGCGGGTTCTAGAGCGCAGGCTCAGTAGTTGTGGCACATGGGCTTCGTTGCTCCGCGGCATGTGGGATCTTCCTGGACCAGGGCTGGAACCTGTGTCCCCTGCACTGGCAGGTGGATTCTTAACCACTGCGCCACCAGGGATGTCCCTCCCTTTCTCTTCTTTGTTCGCACAGCTCCTGGGGTTAAGGTTTGGATTTGGCCCCACCTCTGCGTGTATGTCACCTGAGGGCATCTTTTGGGAAGTCTGAGCCCTTCTGCCAGTGTTCAATAGGTGTTCTGTAGGAGTTGTTCCACATGTAGATATAGTTTTGATGTATTTGTGGGGAGGAAGGTGATCACCACATCTTACTCCTCCGCCATCTTGAAGGTGTGCCCCCTTGGCTACGTCTACCTGGTAGAATCTTACTCCTTTCTTTTCACTATGTGTAATGCTTGCTTGGACCTTGTCTCAGCTCCTAGATGATGAAGTGAATAAATACATGAAAAGTGCTTAGAAAAATGTCAACACAATATAATTGTTCAATAAATGTTAATTATTAGAGATGTTAGAGTGTGACTGGAATTGAAAAACTTGTTCAGAATTTTTGCTCAGGAACTTTCCAGTCTTACGCATAATGAATTGATGATTTACGATGGATAATGAAGGTGTCTCATAAACAAAGACCCTAAACTTTACAGGAATGGTAGACATTTAGAGGAAGCTACTAAAGAAAGAGTGAAACTACTAAAGAAAATGAATTCAACTTTTATTTTTGTATGTAGAATGACCTTTTGATTTATACTAGAATTCTATCATTAGAATTTTGCAAAATATTTTATTTTGAGAAGGTCTGACAAGCCCAGGAAAACATTCAAATCATAGTAAGCTAATCTGTTTTTGTTTACTTAATTTCTATTGAAATCATCACTATAATCTATCCATGCTTTCTGTCTTGACTGACTGTCCACTGTATATCAGGCCCTTTCAAGATTCTGGAAATTCATATATGAATAAGTTACAGTACTTGGCTCATGGACACACTTCAGCAAAATGAACCAACAATGCTACAGTGTTAAACAGAGACCTAGTTAAAGTGCAGAGGCCAATCACTTCTCTTGGACCAATTCAATTTGGGCAGTGAAGCAGTGAAGTAAGGGCATCTGGCCTGAGGAAAACTAGAAGGAGTTGGTATTTGAATTGGGCTTTAAGGACAGGTAATATTTTGCTGTGCAGGAAACAGGGGAATGGCATTTTGGATGGTGGTAGGAAGTGATGCAGAGCAGTGGTGTGTAACAGTGTCCTTGTGTTCCAGGAAGACTGAGTTTTCTGGTGACTTCTCCAGCGGATATATGGAGACTTTGGTTAGAAGATGTCCTGAGGGTTTTAGACTCCAACCAAGGTATTAAAGGTATTTTGTTGCTTTCTTAGGGCAGTTGTGGCTATATACTAAAATTTGGACTTTATGCCTCAGGATATGTGGAAGCACAGATTTTGGAGATGAGAGGAAGCCATAGTTAGAAAAGTAGAGGTATGATTTGGTACAGTGTATCGTCAACACTTGACTGTCTCTGTGACTAGTGACTCACCCTACTGCACCTCCCCCTGCATCCCCTGTAAAATTTTCCAGATTCATTGTTTTCCAAATTAGAATCTTTAAATTCTTTGTAGTTTCATGAAGGTGAATATGGGGGAATCCATGAACTATTTTCAATTTTCCCATAAGCTCAGGGAAATTAAACACTGTCTATAGGTTAAAACCAACCTCATCAAAGTTGCAGGATCCTTGCTTTAGTTATGACTCTTTAGTCAGGGCCTTTGGCCACCAACTTTGGGAAGGTCTTCCTCTCAGAGAGCTTACATGGCCCAGGAGTTACAAGCATGGGTTTTGGAGGCAGATAGCCTCGAGTGTGAGTACTGGTTCTGTCACTTACGAGCTATGTGTTGGGGGCCAACTTACTTAATCTTCTGAAGCCTCACTCTCCTTGGTTAACTAATAGGCTATACTGTACATCTTTATCTCGTTATGTAAGTATAGAGTCCTGTGGAAATTATGAATGCTGCCAGGTGAATTACAACCTTTTATGTGTCCATCAGCATCACTGGACACTATTGGTGTAGAGGTCACAGGACCCCATATTTGGGGTCCCCACTGAGGATCTGTGGGGTAGACTGCTCCCAGGGTTTGATGGCCACACTCTGGAACTCTAGCTTGCCACTGCGTCTACTGATGGCTCTGTCTGAGTGCCTCCAAAATCCCAATTGATCTCTTTCTTTTTGCCCAGTGCCTGGCTGAGTGGATTTCGTGAGCCTGGCTGCTTGCCTCTGTCTTGCAAAAGCTGGAAGGAAACACGCTCAGTGCCGTTTCCCACCCAGCTCATTAGTCAACTTCAGGACTTCAAACGACACACTCTGTTTCAGTTTGCTGTTTTCTATACCTGACACATATACAAATGTGTTCGATACACACTTCCTATGCTTGGGCATAGCTTTGGGGAGCCCTAATGGAGACTTGGTGGTTTTATGCTTTTTAGTCTATATTGCCTAAGAGAACTGATACAAAGGCCAAGCAAAGAGGTGGTAGGTATGAATGTCATTTAATGTTACAGTCATATGACAAGTCTGAAAATGATCTCAGTTAGTAGTGTGCCCTAAATGGCCTGTTCGTATAAAATAAGCTCCTCTTGAAAATGGTTTGAAATTTAACTTTCTTTCATTGAGTTGACTGTTAGAAATATAGAATCGTTGACAAATCATATCGAACACTGTTCATTGTACAGTGCTGGGCAAACATAAAACAATTCTCTTTGGATAACTGCCCACGTACTCTACTGTTCATATAAGCTTTCCAAAAGTTTCAGATCTGGAAAAACATAAAAAAGGCAGGAAATCTCCCTCGAACAAGTTTTCTTGGGCAGATTTCTGGCAAATAATGCTTCCTGTTACATAGGAAATACTCTTAAGCTTAGCTTCGTTTATAGTACTTTGGCTGACCTACTGTTTAAGCTGTGAATTCTCTTTGGTTGCTAGTAACAGAAGTGAAAAAGCGAGACAACAACAACAACAAAAGTGACTTGAAGGTATTTAGGGGGTTATTTTTCTCTCATGTAAAATACATTGGGGATCGGTACTCAGGGTGATACGGTAGCTCCCTGATGCCATCAAAGACTTAGGGCTTTCTACCTTTGTGCTCCACTATCCGTAGTGTGTAACTCTTATTTTCATGTTAGCAAGATGACTGCTGGAATGCCAGCCATCATGTTCATGTTCAGATAGGGTAAACTGGGTGAGTAAAGGACAAAGTAAGTGTGTGAAGCCTTGCTTTAAGAGATTTTCTGGGAGTCCCTCTCTATCATTTGTACTCACATCTCATCAGTCGTAATGCTCTCACATGATATTCTTTACCTGCGAGGGAGTTTGGATATATATTTGAATGGGCCCGTTTACTCCTTTAATAAAACTGGTGTTTGTTCATAAGGAGAGAATGGTTTTTTGGCAGGCAAGTAGCGGTCTCTGACACATCTTCTTTTAATCTTAGCTAGAATTTTTACTTATTCTTGGTTGAAAAGTCATAAGGGGAAAGAGGAAAAGTTAATTAATCTTCTAATTACAAATAGATATAAGTGGTTTTTATAATGAAGAGCTAATTAACCATACCCCAATCTATAACAGTACATTTGAGAAGACTTGTATTGGACTTTCCTTGGTTTCCACTGTCCCCTGAGCACATGTA
This sequence comes from Leucopleurus acutus, assembly GCF_964270905.1. Classification (NCBI taxonomy): domain Eukaryota; kingdom Metazoa; phylum Chordata; class Mammalia; order Artiodactyla; family Delphinidae; genus Leucopleurus; species Leucopleurus acutus. The sequence continues at coordinate 63,482,063 of NC_139150.1, read as the reverse complement.
ATCTTAAACCTATAGGGTCTTTTTGTATTCATTTGTTCTCTTGCAATTGTTCAGTGGAAGTTTCATGATGCTTTTATCTTATTACAACGAAGAAGGACATTTGGGTGAGAAGATAGTATGTGAACACTTGGCTTCAGGTACAGTTTCTAAAATTGTATTATTGTCTTCTGATAATGGTTGCACTAAGTTAGGTGGTGGGAAGGAAGCAAATAATAACAACCGTGATGAAAACTACAGAATAGTGTAGTGCAGTGCTTTTCTGTTATTATTTTATTTTTTTACAATATATCCTTATATCCTATTTATTTTTTAATTTTATTTTAGAGTATAGTTGATTTACAATGTTGTGTTTAGTTTCAGATGTACAGCAAAGTGATTCAGTTATACATATATCTATTCTTTTACAGATTCTTTTCCCATATAGGTTATTACAGAATATTGAGTATAGTTCCCTTTGCTATACAGTAGGTCCTTGTTGATTACCTATTTTATGTAGAGTAGTGTGTATTTGTTAATCCCAAACTCCTAATTTATCCCCGCCTTCCCACCTTCCCACTTTGGTAACCATAAGTTTGTTTTCGAAGTCTGTGAGTCTGTTTCTTTTGTAAATAAGTTCATTTGTATCATTTTTTTTAAGATTCCACATATAAGTGATACATATCATATTTGTCTCTCTCTGTCTGACTTACTTCACTTAGTATGTCCGTGTTGCTGCATAATTTCATTCTTTTTATGGCTGAGTAATACTCCATTGTATATATGTACCACACCTTCTTTATTCATTCCTCTGTCGATGGACATTTAGGTTGCTTCCATGTCCTGGCTATTGTAAATAGTGCTGCAGTGAACATTGGGGTGTGTGTATCTTTTCGAATTATGGTCTTCTCCAGATATATGCCCAGGAGTGATTCTGTTATCTTTAATAGTAAAATTATTTCTGCAAATAAAATCATACTGAGGATGTTTAGCTTTATAAAAAAAAAAAAAAAAAAAGGTAAAAAACAGGCTTCCTCTAGTTGAAGCAAGAGTGGAGAATCCCCACTCTCTCTCCTTCATGACCCTGAGGCCCTTCCATGGAGTACTAAGAGCTCCAGAGAAAAATTGAAAACCTCCCTTTCACTGAATTCTTGCCTCAGTTCTGCTACTGGCTGGCTCTGTGACCTTGGTCAAATTCCTTTCCTTTTCTGGGCCCTAGGTTTTTAAAGTAAAAGACAGGGGATTTGGACCAGATGATCTTGAAAAGCCCTCCTAGCCCCGTGTTTCTAGGATGTCCTGGCAACCAGTGGGCCGGCTTCTAGTGTCAAGTCTGATCTATTCTTTTTTCATCAAAATGGTTGGTTGCTGAAGCAATCCAATCACTAATATTGGCTAGAAAGAAAAACTAGAAATAAGAATGCTTTTCTCTTAAATATTTTCCTGCTCCTAGGGAAGTAGCTGAAGGAAAGTCATGGAGGAATTTAAATCACATTCAAGCATTTATCGCAATGAGTTCTATAGAAGGGAACCAAGGCCAGTGAAACTGCCCATTTCAAAGCATCTGTTATCTGCAAAGAACAGTGACAGTTGCTCTTCTATATTTTCTTTCATTTAAATTGCATGACATTCATCAGAGGAGGTATTATTTCCTCCCTCATACAGGAACCTGGACCAAGTTTGTCCTGGATTTGAACTTGTATCTTCTCTCATTAACATTTTCACTGATTGAATCCCATCTGGTCCTATATTAAAAGGTCAAACTCTCAAACTAGGTAAGGCCTTGGACCTGCCCTAAGGAGCTTTAGTGACTGATGTTCATTACTTCCAGTGTTGTTTCGTTGATACCAGTAGCTCTCGCTCTTTTTTTAAAATTTTTATTAAGTGTCCAACAGAGTTAATCTAAGGGTGGGGTTCATTAAAATGCAAATGTTCTGGTCTCCTTCCTGCTCTAGAGATCTTCCCTTGGCAGATCTGGGGTGGATCCCACGCATCTACATTTTAAACTCTCTGCTCAGATGACTCTGTGGCCCAGGAATGGTGGGGAACCACAGCTTTAGGTCTCCTGGAGTTAGTGATGTTCATGGCTACCTTCCTAACCAGAAGGTGGGCCCTAGTTGAGTGGGCACTGAGCCTTTTTCATTTTTTGTCTATTTGACCTGTGTTAGGGGTTTGAAAATACTTGCACATTAAAAGTTTAAAAGAAGGGAGAAGAGAAAACCTTTCTGGAGGTGAAGTACAGAATTCACTCACACTGTTGAAAAACAGACTGTAAGAGTACAAGTAAGAGAAAGGAGAAGGGTTCTATTCCAAGGGACATATTCTCATGGGCATTTCAGGATTCAGATGAGCTGGCCAACTAGGAGCCCCTGTGTCCTCCCACCCCCCATTCAGTGCTCTTCTGCTGATTTATTTTCATCCAGACACTTAACACCTGCTTGTCCTGTCCTGCTCACCAACCCTAATACCGCTGGTATGTTACTCGAGAGCCAGGATCTGGTCTGCTGCTCACTTCCGTACTCCCGGTGCATAGGCAGTCCCTGGCACACAGTGAAGGGAATGAAGAAAGAATTATGTGATGGCCTGAGTCACAGAAGGAAGGAGTGAGATTGGAGGGAATACAGGCTAGTCTTGAGTACTGCAGGGCTCATGGGGCAAAATGCTAAGTTACTCCAACACTTAATTAGCTATTTTTATTGAGTGTCCAAGCCTCCTTCATTTAATGGGTGTTTTACTCCTTTTATCTCAAGAAAGATGGCAGAAGTTTGTGTCTTTTGGCTTTGATCACATTATTTCTGGGTTTTGTTACTTAATAAGGCAGAAGTTTAAATTAATATCATTCTCCATTGCCTGTTGAGGGGTTAGCTGTACAGTATGGAGTGGGTTTTGGCAAGTTTTCAATGGAGGGAAAAAAAGGAAACCTCTGTTTGGGAGTTGCAGTGGGGGGAAAGAGGGAGAGCCATTTACCTGAGCCCCTGGGGCTACATCTGCTTTCCAGGAAAGATCTGCCGTGAAATCGAGTCACCTTAGCCTTGGGGGGGTTTACAGCTCAGGGGCAGGTAGAAGGAGGACTGGGCCAACTAGAGCCTACAGTCATCAGGGGACCAAAGAGAAAGGTTGGAAGGTGAATTCACAGTCAGTCCTGTGTTCAGGGCCCTCTCGCACTTTACAACGTGGTCAAATACATTATCAGCCTGAGCAAAAGCCATTTCTGTGGGTCCTCCTTAAAATGTGCAATTGCCCAGGCTCTGATTCGAGGCTTATGCCAACAGGATGTGCATTTATTCTTTTTCCTCTCCATTCACTCGCTGCAGGCCTAGCTTGATGGTTTACAGAACACGGTAACACTTGCTTGCTGCACATTTAGATCACTTCAGCCAAAGGTCTGTGGCTGTATTAATTAGCTTCCAAGAAAACACTGCCTTCAGTTAAACTGTTTGAATACATCTTCTTGAATCATCGGCTTGACTCAAGTGTTATTAATTCAAGAATCAAAATGTCTTTTGTCCCCATCAGATAAACGTTGCCATAGCAAGTGTAGCGTAAACAGATCTGTTCAAGCCACAGCAACCTATAGAAGCCCACAGACAAAAGAGGACCGGTTTCGCCTTCACAGAGGCCCTGGTGCTGCGTTAAATGTTGCCCGGTGGCCTGGTACACCGCCACATAAACCCCATACTGATGAATGGACCCTGGGACCCACTGATCCCAGGGAGAAGCCTTTATCATTGGAGGGTTTTATCAAATTTGAACAGCCAGTGGAACATCTGGCTTTAATACTGATAGAAACTGTCAGATTTTGGCTGTTCTCTGGCCTTGCATATTTTCCATCCTCTGTATCAGTGCCTGTTGTCAGTGATTTGATGAAGTTAAATGGACTGCATTTGATTCCTCGAGCACAAGAAAAATTACAGAATGCGTGCTCCCCTCTCTCACCCTTTTGGAACATGCAGAATAAGTCTGCAGTGAGTTGCTTTGGGTTAGGAGCCCAAGAATTTAAGAAGCAAAGGGAATGAATAGAGCACCTTCCAGGGCCTCATCTCAGATGAGCCACGCCGTTTGCCCAGCAATCAGAGAGGGTGTAGTTAAGCTGCATGGGTGGTGTCACTGAACCAGTACCAACTTTTGCTCGTTTGATTGCAGCCAGAAAAAGAAAAGGATGGTGAGAGAGAGGCCCATGACTGAAATGAGTTTGCAGGGTCTTTTGATGTCAGCTTTCCCCAGAGGACCTTGTCAATCTCACCCACCCTCTGCCACTCCAGTTGATGTTATCTGGCACAACTGGCAATCACAGCGCAGAAAATGACAGGACCCAAGTGAGGATGGAGACTGAATTCACACCTCATCACATCCCATAAAGGGCAATTTTTCAAGGTCATCATTTAGGTGAATTAAAGGAATAGCTTTTGGCAGGGGGCCCTCTGCTCACCCCTCGGCAGGCCATCCATCCAGCTGCCACTCTTTGTGTGCAGGGGGAACGCAGACACACACACACACACACACGCCCCATACGCCGCCCAACACACACGCCCCCCCCCCACACCCCCCACACACATGTGCGCCCCACGCTCTAATTAGCGCATCTGAGTCCTTTCAAGCAGCCTGGTACGTTTGGGTGCATATCGTATTTGTTAAAAGATGCTCCCATGACCTCCAAGAGGGAGGTTGAACACACTGATTGTGTTCAACCCCCACCCCATGTACACACACACTTGTCCTTTATAATTTTTCAACCATGGTTGGTATTGCTGCCATGATTCGTGTTCCAGATACTGGCACAAAAATAGAGATAGTGGGAAAAGAGTGAACGAATTCATTCCGAAATAATCGAGTACTTCCTGTGTGTTGTGCGCCATGGGACAATTAGGATATTCCTATCGCATCAAAGTTTAAAACTGAAGGTCAGTCTAAACCTCATAATTCTACAGTCAAAAAGTTTGAACAGCAACCTGTTGTGGACTGAAGGTTTGCGACCCCCCAAAAGCCATTTGTTGAAGCCCTAACCCAAATGAGATGGTATTAGGAGGTAAGTAGGTATAGTGAGATGAGGTCATGAGGATGGACACCCCAAACCCCCACCCACAGGATGGGATTAGTGCTTTTAGAAGAAGCGAAATAGACACCAGAGCTGCTCCCTCCCCCGTGTAAGGACACAGCCAGAAGGCAACCATCTTCAAGCCAGGAAGAGAGCCTTCCCCAGAACCCGACCATACAGGCACCCTGATCTCAGCCTCCAGAGCTATGAGAAAGAAATTTCTGTTGTTTAAGCCATCCATTGTATAGTATTTTGTAACAGCAGCCTGAGCTAAGATATACCCCATGGTTTTTCATTCTCTTAAGCTCCATAATTCCATAAAAAATTAAAGATTCCCAGACTTAAAGGGCCTGCTTAAGCTTCTTTAAGCCAGTACTTCCAAACTCATTCGAGAGAAAAAACTCTTTTTTTGTTGTTTTGTCCTCCCCACAGACTACCTGGTATCCCACGGGACACCAGGATTCTGCAGAAGCCACTAGATGGTTTTTTATCATTGGGTTCTTTGATAATCCAAAGAATGGAGCCTAGAACTGAGGTCCAGTGCCTGGTGCTCCACGTCTAGCTTGGTATTAAAACATTTTTAAGTGACCTGTAGTCCTTCTCTCTACCTCTCAGTGTTTCCATTTAAAAACTGGGAATTTGTTCCCCTCTCCCTTCGTAAAGAAATTTAGGAAATAGCATGCCTTTTATCCATTCATAGAAAAGATACCCTGTTGTAACCAGAGGCGTTTTATTTTCTTACATTTGGGTTGGGGGAGTGGATATTTATATGGAATCATTATAAAGCTAGTTTGATACTCTTCAGGAGAAAGAAAGTCATTGAATGTAGCTTGGAGTTTATTTGAAAGTGAAATATCTAGGTTATAAATCCTTTTTATTTTATCAATAAACCAGAGGAAGGGGAAATGGAAATTTATTTAGTTATTGAAATTCCTAATTAAGTTCTTAGTGGCAGAAACATCTCAGAATGTTCCATGGTTTCATTTGGCACAGAGGCACCCAGACTCTTTTTCAAACATTAGGTCAAGATATTGGGTTGGACACTTCAGGAAAATAAACTTCCTTATGAGTGCTCCAAGACAGAAAATCATGGAGAAAAGGCATTCCCTGTGGAACTCTGATATAAGCATTTCCTTCAGGAGCTGAGATTTGCGGGAAAAAATAAGAGTTAGCACGTTTTGGTGGTTTATCCACCGAAAAGAGTAAGCCAAAGTGAAGTTGTGCTTTTAAAAAAATTATAAAAGAAGTTTTACATATGGGTAAAGTTCCTAGGATACTCCATGTTTTAGCAAATGCCGGAAGTTTGAGAAATCTTTGTGATTTCTGTGCCTCCACAGGGCACCATAATTTAATCTAGTTGGCGGCACCAGACGCTGGTAACCACAGCCAGCCATTATGGGCAGGGGTTCCGAACATATGGCCTGTGCATTGCATCCCCATCCTCTTCCCTCCATGAATTATTTTAATATTGGATGCCAACCTAGCAAATGCATGAATCTTGATGCACACTGCCAGCCTGCTACCAGCCAGTCCTCCTCCTTCCCCACCCCCACCCCCCGCTCCCCCATTGATCCCCTCCCCCTTCTTGGCCAGAATCCTGTGCTGAGCACCAGGTGAGGTGGCACACAAGAAATCGTGGGCTGGTGGCACCAGGGGACTGCCCTGTCTGTAACTGATACCCAGAGCCCAGCGCACACCCTGGATCCCTCCAGCCATTGTGCTCGGTTTGTCCTGCACAGCTCTCTGCTGGGCTGCTGTCGGAGTCACACAGTGACCTGCAGATCTAAGGGAAAAAACAGATGTCCCAATAAATTTTTGTCAAAACGTAATTACCTCGGGATTAGAAAACCACATGGGGGTGGGGAGAGAAAGGAACAGATGTATTACTTTCAAATCTGCAACCACTATTCTGCAGAAGTTTAAATAATCAAGGGGATTAAATGATGGCAGTTGAGAGTGTCCCCCTGTTTATTTTGGTCCCCTCCTTTCTTTACCTTCAGCTCCAGACAGTTTGGAAGGCTCTCCTCCTCGCTTTGCACGAATGGTGCTCGGAGCGGGAGGGGAGCATGTTGCACAAAGGATCATCCTGAGTGCTTTTTCATACATAAATCTCAGCAAATATGACAGGCTGTCTCTCCCTCAGGAACCTGGCCAAGTCTTTTCTTCCTCTCCAGCCGACAAAATATGATAAACTATGAATTTTCCCAGTAACCATAAAAGATTCTTATTTTCATGATTTGAACTGTTGGGTGCAGGTCAAGGTAGTATATCAAACGGGAATCCTTGAGGGGAAAATCCTTTTTCTGTTTTCACATTTTCTCAAGTGGGAGGGGTTACTGGGTGCTGATTGAAGATTCATTGTGTTATTTGTTAGCTGCTTGTCATAAGGCTGTTAAGGTGAGATGTTAATCTCTTTTAAGTGTTTGCCCATAGGTCTAAGGGAAGGAGTCATCTGGGTGGGAAACCTGAAGCCCCAAGAGGTCCAAGGTTCAAGGAGCCACCGTTGCTTCAGGTCATTTGATTGTGTCCCCAGTGGGTAGAGGCTGGGTGAGATATTACTAAGTAACTGCTCTCCAGCATGTCTTCAGAACAACTCTACCTGTAGCAGAGGCTGAGATCCCTTTGCACTCTTGGATTATGGGAATTCTTGTTACGATTTTTTAAGGCTTTTACGTTTATGGAAAATGTTTTTTTCTTGGTAACATGTAAGTTGATATTCAGGATAGTTATCAGTCATCAAGAGTCTACTCAATGCAAAGGTCCATGCTAAGTCCTTTACATGTGTACTCCCAGAGGTCTTGTAAAGGAGGCATTGTTACACCAATGGGGAGATATGGTAATTGAGGCACAAACAGGTTAAATAACCCATTGCCATATTCACAAAGGTAGCAAGCGATAGAACTCAAATTTGAATCCATGTATAAATGTATACAAAGACTTCATCTATCCATTATCTTGTTACGCCTTGGGACTCTTATACCTTGCATACAACATAACTGAATACACTCTGAAAATGGAAATAGTTAACCAAAAGAACAACTCATGCTATGCCATCCTGACCATGATATATACATTTTCTGCATAGAGAAATCATTTATAATAGAGCTATTATGCTTCCCTTTGTGGGTAGTGGAATTATTATAAGCTAGGTTTATGCGATCTCACATTTTAGTCCATTACAGAGCCAACCACATGTACTTAGATAAGAAAGAGTTAAAAAGGAAACCCTCAGCAAGGCAGTAAGCAGAGGAGGGTTGATTCCAGCTGCTTCCGGGGGATATCTGATAGAGGGAGGCCGTCAGGAAACAACCACAGGGAAAGGAATTCTGAGGAATGGGGCTGTCTTCCTGGTAGCCATCAGCCTGAAAGTTATCTTTTCCCACCTAAATCCAGAGAGGCTTGTAAAACTCCAAAGCCCACAGCAGCATGAGGAAAGAGAGCTTTTGCAGGGAGAGCTAAGTGAATGCCTCGACCCTGGAAGAAGTGATACCTTTGGAGGATCAAAAACGATGTGGATTTGTAAACTAGCAAATAGAGGAAGCCACAGAAGTTGTAGTTGGAGAGGCTGAGAAATTTGAAATTGGTTTATAGCCCTTATTTTAAGAAAGGATGAGTCCAATATGAGACCTTGACACAGACAAGGGCATTCAAAAGGCTACACACACCTAGTAAGATGGAAAAGAGGAGAGAACCTAGGACAGTACTGGAACAAAGCCCTACTGCCCACTGACAAAGACTGTCCTTGACCAAACTTGAGTCAGGCTCCTCTGAGTCCTCTTTTTGACTCGGCCTTGACCTACTTAGTCCAATTTTAGCAAGAATCCTGATGAGTCAGTTGATCAAAAATCTCTCACACTTGGTATCTGATCATGCTGACCTGCCTGTAGCAAGAATCCTTCTGAGTTGGTCTTGCAATAACCCCCATAGGCTAGATGTTTCCTCTTAACCATTTGTCATCCATTGACCCCACCCTGCTTCTTGCTGTATGTTAAGCTTCATGTCTCTCCCCTACTGCAAAACCCCCATTGCAGTAGTATACCTCTTGAATAATAGCCTTCCTTACTGTCTTTAACAAATGTCTGAATAGTAAATTCATTAATTTTATTAATACATAAAGCTTATTAATTATAAGCTTATTATATCTGGAATTGTAAGATATGCAGGGATATGGAAAGTAAAAAACATTCCCAGAACTCAACACAAGTAAAAATTGCCTCCATCCAAAAGTTATTTGACAGTAGCATGTTTCACAGCAAGGTCTGGATTGCCCAATCTCTTACAGCATCCAGCAATAAAATGCAAAATACAATATAACTTGATTGCAAAGTTATAGAAAAAGCTTTGTAAACAGTGTGGGATTTCATAAAAATAATGTTGGAAAATCACTCTAATCATAGCATTTGAGCATCAGGCAGCTTTAGATCAGTTAACATTTGAAGAATAGAAAATCACCAAGAAGGGTGATATGACAGGTATGTTGGAAGACAAAGACTCAAATGTCAAAAGGTTTAGAGAAGCCCTGAGAAAAATTGATGAAGCTGCTTAATATTTTTCTATAAATTACTCTCTTTATGATCACTTCATTAAAGTCAAATGTGAAGGGAATGATATTATAATAAGCAACGATACAATATTGTCAAAAAATGATGCCCCTAAATTCCAACACTTGATCCTTTCTTTGTTTTAAGAATTAACAGATTATAACCTAAACTGAGACAAACTTATCTTCATAGTTTCAAATTTCAGTCAAGTCCTTGTTTTAAGTGTATTCACATTATCCTTACATAATGAGACATTCATATATATTAGTTAACCAGATATGGTTCATATTTTAGGGTAGCATCAGCCCTCATCAATTCATCCCTTCTATGGCTTTTATGAAATCATAAGTTAAAATAATTCCTTCACGTGTTGTTAAGAAGCACCTGAACCAGAAATTAAATTGACCACTTGTAGAGAAGGCTTGAGCTATTTTTAGGGAATTCAGAGGACAAAAGATAAGGAGATTAAGACAAAGCAGAGATGAAAGATATAAAGATATCTAAAATGATCAGCAAAAGGGCCATCTCTGTTTCTAAAGCTGAGGAATGGAAAAGGAAAAGTATTTACAAATGTAATAAAAGAAAATTTCCTCAAAAGGACATACTGTTCATCAAGAGAAATTTGATGTTATGTATAACAGTCACTGTAAAAACAATGGACAAATGTCTATCAAATTCAGAGGAAAAGAATCTTATCAAACTAGACACTGTTTTTCAGAAATAAAGATTACTTCAGACATCCTGAAATAGGAACAAATGCAACAGACATGGCACCCATAAGTCTTTCTTGAAAAAAGCAACTGATAAAAAAATTACTCCAAACAAGTTGAGTCAAAATAAAGAATTTAGGAATAGACAGACTGCAGTAAAAACTGGTGATAAACACCGCATTCATTTAAATATGAAACTAAGATGAGAACCAAGAGAACAGCAATTGCAGAAAGGAGTATGAAAGTCATAAATACTAACCTAGAAAAAGAACAAATGCAACAAAAATTGGACAGTAGAAGTATGGGAAGTGAGAGGAAGTAAAAAGTGATAAAAATCACTTCAGGTTTTAAAGCAGAGTTAATTGATATTGCCTAAAATGCAAATACTTTGTTGTAAAAAGTGTCCCAACTTCTTAACCATTTTAATGGTCTCTTCTGTTTATCTTAGAGGACTCTATTAGCAATTAGTATCTCATGTGGTGAGGAAGTATTTAATCTGATGATCTGTAGTTCCTTTGATTTTTATTTCACTATGTATGTTTGAAATAATGTTAACAAATGGTCCAATCTCTCTTCTATTGAGAACCACTATCTCGTGCATGAGGACATTTAAGAATACTCCAGGCCTCTGTCTGCTGAGAGGAACATTCAGGTCAGAGATTAACCCAACTCCTGTTCACACTGGTCAACTACCTCAAACAAACATTTAGTTAACAGAAGAATCAGCAAACGCTCAACTACATCCCACCTGTTGCTTTTCTCGACAATTCCTTAACCGACAACTGATGAAGTCCAGTTTAATGCTAGGATGCAAACAATTTAATCTATAAATTGTGCTGCTGATCCTTTTATGCTTAAGTCATTGAGCACAATCCAGCAGCTATCTGTGAGACTTCTCTAAAAATCTCTTAATGCCTTTCCCAAAATAATGTTAATGTTACATTTTTCTTAGGGGTAACAAAGTTGAGTGCGAAAGGACATGTGTTTGGATAAATACTTTATTCTAGATTGCGAGGGAAGTTGTCAGATTTAAGATTTGGGCGGTAAAGGCAATGCTCTTTTTAAAAAATATGCTGATTCCATGCTTCCCTTTCTACGATCTTTTCTGCAAAGCATGCTTTCCTGTCCCATCCCCCCCAGTATACCTAAAACATACATTCCCGGTTGATTTAATTTGCCAAAGTTGGATTTTGGGTGTTCTTGTAAATTTGAACTATGCAAAAAAAAAAAAAAAAAAAAAAGAACAAAGAAAGAAAGACATGCTTTCCCAGTAAACTCTCCTTCCAGAAGCCCTTTATTCAAAGGGGCTTTAGGAGTTTCTCTCCTTAGGTTAAAGATCCTGATACCATGTTTGCCAAAACTACACTCTTTGGGTCCTGGTTAACTTAGTTTGGGTAAAATCTCCTTTGATTATCAGGAAAAGTAGCAAGAGTAAATGGCAGTGGAATTGCTAGGTCCTAAAATGGCTGCAAATGGAAATGAGAACCAGGTGGCCCTTGACTATTGGGCAATTTATGTCACCACTTCTTCCTAACAGATAAGGATCCATTGGTCCTTTGTTCATTCACAAGAGCACAGATAGATTATAGACTTGACCTGCCTTAAGCTTTTGCTGGAGTGTGGCCTTAGGAGAGAAACTCAAGAAGGGAAATTTTCCATAGTATTCAGAATGCAAATGACATCGCCACCTATTTCAGGGGACCTCCCTAAAGAAAGAAAATATATCAGACAAAGCTTTCCTCGGCCAGTGCTTAAAAGTGTCTACTCTCACATTTCCCACTCAAGTATGATTCATTTTGAAATTTTAAGGGCTGGATTTGATGGCATGAAATAGGTATAACGCTGTAAGGGCTGCTGTGTACTTTGTTTTGCTGTTTCTCGACACTAACATCTTGGTTATCATACCAGTCCAACCATCTATTATATCACCATCTAGATAGTCTTTTAAATTTGCACTTTATGAGGGCAATAAAAGGATACATTTAGAGAAGACAGAACCTGTGCTCTGCAATGTCCCTCAGGTAAAATTTGTTGAACACGTACAAGTACCACCAAATGGGTAAGATATATGGCAGATTCTATGGATAATTTCCAGTGCTTTCTCTAGTTTGAATGATTACCTTTAACATCTGCATGTCCCTTGATGTCCTCTCTCCATATTGTATGTGTTGGAATGTGTCCTCACATTCTGGCCCTTACTAAAAATTTGTAATTTTTATTTCTGCATTTGCTCGAGGCTTACACTTTATGTATAATCATTTTCAATTATTTTCTACAGAAAGTGAGCCTCTCTGGCAAAGGCTTAATGATATGCAACAGTACATGGGAGAATTATACTTCCCTGCTTGCCCCCTTGCATTGTCATGGGGCAACATGGCTAATTCTAGCCAGTTAGGAGTGAGTGGAAAACTCATGTGTCACTGAAATGCCAGAGCACTGAATTGCATCCTTAGGCCCGTCGGCTTGCTCTTTTGCTGTGGTGACTATGGGGGCATGTGTTGACATGGAGGAGCCAAAAGACTGAAACTGAGTGGGATGCTGAGCTGACACATGGAGTGTGGCTGACTTGGGGAGACTCCCAGATCTGTAGCAAGCTCTGCAAAAATAAGAAATAAGCCTTTGGTTCAAGACACTGAGACTTTTGTGGGCTGTTTGTTACCACAGAATAACCTTGCTTGTCCTGACTGATACAGCTTCTCTCTAACTTACTCTACAAAATGGTGACCATTTTACCAGCTTGCTAAAATTATCTCTCTGATCTGAGAGCTCTTTGTCTGTGCTCTCTCTAGGGATACTGCTTTCTTTCAGTCATATTTGAATTCAATTTAGGTTCCTGGGTGTGGGGCAGATTAAGAGACTTGTTCAAAAGTAGGAAATTTCTCTTTAGAAATCCTGCTATAAATACACATTTTTTTTCAGTTAATCCCCATGGTACTTCCTGGTTAATACCATTCAACATTTCCTAGAGGTATATTAACTTGGGTATTATTATTAAAACCCCTCATGCTTGATGTCATGTGAGCTTCAAAGTTTTGTTTCCTTTGAGGTAATAGGATCATTCTAGATTAATACTAAGTGATGAACTATCAGTCTCCCACACTCTTTTTAAAGACTGATATTCAGATATTCAGTTTCTCCTTGGGCATTCTGAAAGCTTAAAAATTTGTGTATGTGTATCACCTGTTCTAGTAGACGGTTGTGACTCTTGCCTTACGTTGTCCTCTTTCTCTGCCATGCTATGTTCAGAAATGAAGATTCTAACTATGAACATTAACGAGAAAATGTTAATGAGCACCAGTGTTTTAAAACAGATACTTTGTGATTACACAATGAGAGATGTGTTGTGTGTGTTAACAACACAACAAACTCATAATAATTCACTCATTGTCCAATAGCTCTTTTACATACATTATTTTGACTGAATGCAAGCTAAAACTATCTAGGTTATTACTATCACCATTTAATAGATGAGGCAATTGAGGCTTGGAAGTTAGAAGCAGTTTCCTTTTGGCAAAGTGGGGTTGTAAAATAGGTCTTTAGATTGAGTTGTCCCTATATTTGCTTTTCATATTAATACTTTAACAAGTTACTTCTTTGGAGGTAAGCAAGAGGATGAGAATAGAACTTTTCAAATTGAACGTGCACTTCTGTATTGGGACCATTTGGCAATTTGTAACCGAATGGAAATGAATTACAGCCCTGCATGTTGAGATTTTGCCTCCTCATCTCTCTCCTCCGCAATCCCCAGCCCTCACATGTGTTCATCCTGCCAGAATGGAGAACCCCAGCACTGTCTTTCATGAAGGGCACATTGTGCCTTCCATGCTGTGTGAGGACTTCTGATTGGGCTCTGGCCCCTCTGGGAGGGAGCAATAAGGGATGACCACTTGTAAAGTGACCGTTCTAAAAGAGTCAGATCGAAGAGCCATCTCAGATGTCCCCAAACAAACAAACATTGAATCAATATATCATGATGTTAGTGTTCTAGGAGAGAGAAGGCAAAATCATTTAATTTGAAATATGAAGAATGATGTACTGGTTTAGGTGATATTTTTGTTTTTGAAACAATTTAAGTGAGTAGCAGGTCTATGTCAGATGTACTTGATACTCCTTCCTCAATTAGAGACATTTATTAAAAGTGAAAATTTAGAGGATAGCTCACTTAAAAGGAAACTAATTACAATATACGTCATCAGTATATTTCTGCTTGTATTCTCATCAAAGACCCTAGATCTTTTCCAGTTTTTCTACTAATATGCCTCCCAAACTTTCTGTTATTCAGGCATCTATATAATACGGGCTTTGAAATGTCAAAAAGAAGTATTAATATTATGTACCAGTTGTAGAGGGATAAAAAGATCTATTTTTCTCAAAGCTGTCTTTGAGGTTTCTGATTACTCTTGTCTATGGGAACCCAACCTTTGGAATATTATTGGGTTAGACAAGAGATCTGTGTTCTAGACTCACCTCTGTTCCTACCTGACTGTATGACTGGCACACACAGTCTTTCTAGGCCTCAGTTTCCTCCTCTGTAAAAGGAGACATTTCCACTAGATTATCTCTAAGGTCTCTCCAGCACCAATATTTTTTTTTCTTCAACACTCAGGGAATCTAACGGCAACATCTGGAATTGATTCATGAAGGAAAGCGTAATCATACCATTTGCCTCCACTCCTTTTAGCCTCAAACTACTATAACTTTTCATAGTCACAGAATATCCCTTCTCAGATGATACCATAAATTCGGAAGATTACACTGGGCTTCTCTGTAACTTTTCTCTAATGGGCTAAAGGAAATTACTCCAGTTGAATTGGCATGCTTGCAAACAACCAATCTGTGAAATCAGTGGACTTCACACAGCCTATTTTCTTTTAAAAGTATAATTTAAAGGGCCCAGAGCCCACTTTTCCCCTTGGCATAATTTCACTTGTTTATATGGCAAAGGAAAATCACTTCTTCCTTTAGTCAAGATGGAGAACACCTTAAATGTCGTAAAGTGAGTGTCTTCTAGGTGAATTGTTTAAAAGTTTATCCTATAATGTGACAAAGGGTGCATTTTGGCCAAAACTGGACAATTCTCAAAGATGAAGTTTCTTTTGATAAGTTTTGGAAAATGTATTTTTAAAATTTTAAAATAAGTGTATATTCACTGGAAGTTGTTGAGAAATGTCCAGGGAGAAACAAACTTTTCTCGTGAGTTTCCCAGAGACTGTCTAGCAGGTTTATAATGGACATAACAAAAGAGAAGGTATAAATACACACAAGAATAGGGAGCATAAAAATGTAACATGTGATATGCATTTAATTGTGTTAGATGAACAATACAAGTGATAGCATCAAGTCACTGCACATAGTAATTGAAAACTGTCTTAAGAATAAATGATTGATGAAAGTTAACTAAATGAATAAGAAATAATTTGAGTACTTGAGGATTCAAAAATGTCAGAAAGAAAATGTATAAAACACAGTTATGTCCCTGAGAATTTAAAATACATCCTGAGTCTATTACAAAGAAATGGGGGGGGGGGAGCCATCATTAAAAAGTCATAAGAAAAAGAATTAGGAACTGTTACTTTAAAATTATCCAATAAACCACAATGGCTACTCACATAAAGTCCAATAAAGATGCATCACATTGTTAACAGTGGTTTCCTCTTTATGATAGTATTTGACTGAGTCTAACTTCCTATGTTATGCATCTTTGCATCACTCTAATTTTATAACAAAAAAGCAATATTACTCTGTTATCAAAGCAAAAGAGAATTTAATGAAGAATTCTAACTTTTCTGCTTTACTAACTTTGTATCTTAGATGAATGACCCTTCACCCTGCCTTCCCCAAATTTGACATCTTGTATAACTATAGTACAATGTGAAAACCAGGAGATTGATATCAGTCCAATCTGCAGACCCTATTTGGACTTCATTAGTTAGTAATACATGGACTTATTTGTGTGTGTGTTTCAGGTAATTATATGCATGACTTCATGAAAATGTATTTTTTAATTAAAAAATTAACCAAATTTGTATTTGGGGTTTGCACAAAAATTAATATATCATTTCTCTCACATCAGTTTCTTCTATAGGAGTTCTACTTCCAATAATAATTAAGTATCTCAAAGCAGATCAAACTTTCAAGTGAGAACAACTAGAGAAACTATATGAAATTTAAAGTAAGTCTGTTTTAAGACATCAAAAAACTACCAAAGCAGCCAGGATTTGAGGATCCAAGGTCCTGTATAGAAGGGAAACACATTGAGACAGGGCTGGTATTTTAGGCAAATTTTCTTCCTTGACTTATAAGGCTGAGAGGCAAAGAAACCAAACACAGAACATCTCTAAGGAGTCAGAGATATTGATCAGAGGGTTCAGTTCTCTCTCAGAGTCTGGAAGACAAAATTTGAAATTCAAGGCTATTAAGATAGCCAGGAATTGACGTTTCAGAAACAGAAGTACCAAGGAATCAATTGGAGCTTTCACTAGTCTCAAGGTGATGCAGAGACAAAAATTTCAGTTCAGGTTCTGCCAAGGGAGAGAGGTCACTGGTGAATACCCGGGGCTTTCAGTTGGGACAACAAAGTTTCATTCCTTTAGCAGTAAGGTCAAACTGAAAATAAGCCAGGACCGAAAGACTGAAAAGACTGAAATCCAGTCTTGAAATAGCTAACTCTTTTGATCAGACAAAGGTGATATGTCCTATTCTACCTTCTTGACAGAAGTTAAAGATGCCTCCAGGTCCTCTACAATTTTTGATATTCAGTGTTTGACATTTGAACAAAAATAAACAGATATGCCATGAAACAAGACCAAATGAAGCCAAGAGTAAAAACAACCAATAAAAATGGACCCACAGATGATCCTAATATTCGAGTTAGCAGAGTTTAAAATAACAATGACTAATATATTCAAAAAAATAGAACACAATATGGATAATTTCAACAGTGAAATCTGTAAAAGAAATCAAATAGAAGTTCCTGAAGTGAAACCTCAGTAACAAATGAAAAACTCAGAAGATAGGTTTAACAGCAGATTGGACACAGCTCCTCTTTATTAAAATGTATCCAAACTTAAGCACTAGGAAAAAAAACAATGACTGATACAGAGACGTATAAGACATCTGAAGAGATAATGTCTGAGAATTTTCCAAAACTGATGAAAGATAGCAAACCTTAGATTCAAGAAGCATATTATACCTCAAGCAGGATAAATGGAAAGAAAAATGCATCTAGATACAATCTTGTGAAATTGATGAAAACCAAAGACAAAGGGAAAAATCTTGAAAGCAGCCAATAAAAAAATACATTATCTGCATAGAAACAACAACAATAAGTGTTACATTTTAACAGCAAAGGTGGAAGCCGAAAGATAGTACATCTTTAAACTGCTGGAAGAAAAAAATCTCTCTACCTAGAATTCTACATCTAGCAAAAATTTTTTTCAGAAGAAGAAAGAAATTTTCTTTCAGAGAAGGTAAAATAAAGAAATCTCCAAAGAAAAACCTTCCAAAACTCTTGCTGGTAGTCCCATACTGAGAGAAATACTTTCAGAGAGAAGACATATATTCCCATATGGAAAAGTGAAATACAGAAAGTAAAGAAGAGCAACAGAAAGAGTAAACAGTTGAGTAAAATTTTAAAGAACTATGTTAATTGTATGAAATAAATAAAAATGTCTTTGGGATTTTAAGTATGAGAAGAATAAAAATACATGAAAATAACAAAAAAAGAGTGAGGAGGGTAAACATAATTAAAGTGTCTAGACACCCATTGCTTGGCATGGAATATAAATACTAATTTATTCTAGGTTGCGATACATCTAAGGTCCATAATGTAATCTGTAAGAAAATTGCTTTAAAAAGAATAATACATAACCAAAAAGCTAATAAAGAGTGAAATGGAAGAGTAAAATATTTAATCCAAAAGAAGGCAAGAAGGAGTGAAAAAGAAATATAGAATGCGTAGAAAAAAGAAAATGAAAAGTTAAGCGACAGATTCAAAATAAATAAATAAATAAATAAATGGGGGCTTCGCTGGTGGTGCAGTGGTTGAGAGTCCGCCTGCTGATGCAGGGGACACGGGTTCGTGCCCTGGTCCGGGAAGATTCCACATGCCGCGGAGCGGCTGGGCCCGTGAGCCATGGCCGCTGAGCCTGCGTGTCTGGAGCCTGTGCTCCGCAACGGGAGAGGCCACAACAGTGAAAGGCCCGCGTACCACAAAAATAAATAAATAAATAAATAGACTCAGCTCTAACGATAAAATAAAAATTGTGAGACTGCATATAAAAACACCAATTTCATCTCATTAGTTCTGCTTTTTAATTCTTTTAACATAGGTTTTCAAAGTTGGATTCTCCTTTCCTCCTAATTTTCAAGAGAACACCCTCTCATCTCTTTGCTCTTTCTGGAATTTCCTATGCTTGGTGAAATCTTCTAATCTATGAGACAGGGCAGGGAAATGGGAGGAGGACAGCATTTGGAACTGTCTATGACACTTCCTGAACGAACATGGAAAAGGTCACTTTACCTCCTTAGGCTTCCACTCATTCCTTCGTCTGAAAATAAACCTGCTGGAATCAATTTTCTTCTAGACTTTTTCAGTCCTAGGCTCCTTCTACTTGGCTCTGTATCTATACCATGGGGCTAAGGTTTATCACAATCTCTCATATTTTGAATGCAGTATGAATGCAGTTGGGAAAAAGGGTCAGGAAATCTTAATTTGTACACCAACCATCTCTGATCATATATTCTGCACCTGCGATGCCTCAAATACAAAAAATAAAGGTGAACGGTATGGCAGGAATATGGTAGAAAAATGAAAGTAGAGTGGTGGAGGGATCAGTGGATTGGGCTCAGAGGAGGTAGGTTCTAGATTTGACTCTGCTATTAATTAACCATGTGTTCGGAAAAGTCACTTAAATTCTTGGGCTCTTATGTAAAACTGGAGTGCACACTACTGCTATGTTCATACTTTGGGTCAATGTTAACATGTAGAAATGCTCAATGGAGACATTGTGTTCTTCAATAACTGTTCCTTCAGCTGGTCTCAGATTGACTCATAGTATATAAAAGTCTATTAACGACAATATTTTCATTCGGTGAGCTTGTCTCTGAGGTCGTATGATAGGCAATGGAAGTGGGATAGGAAGGCACAGATTCAATACTCTCCTAGCTCTGTAATTTTAGACAATTTATTTTATTCTGCCTCACATGGAAAATGAAGGTAATAATACTTGCTCTGTTTTCCTGTCCAAGGACAATAATGAATAAGAAAGTACTATGTAAACTGTAAAGCATTTTATAGACATGAAGTGTTATTAAAGTCTTTTATAAGTAAACTCTAAAGAAGTCTAAAAATGTGATTTGAGTGAGTAACAGGGAACTAGAGGCAAGAATGAAATAATGATTTTTGTTAATCAGTTACTGTGTTTTAGTATCTTGATTCTGCCAATGAGATATGTGACAGGGTCAAGATAGTGGCTGAAGTTTCCTTTACTCTTCCACCTCCATTATTGCCATCTCTAAGAGTCTGGAGCACTTCTTTCTTCATTTTTCTCCACGAATATTTGGGACTCCCTCCCAAATTATGTTGCTCTTTGTGCTCTGCAACTTGCTTTTTAAAAAAACATAGCAACATGTCTTACAGATCATTAAAGAGCAGTAAATGAAAACTTACTTTATTCTTTTTAATTGCTGCATATTATTCCATAGAATAGAAATGCCATGAATATTATTAAAGATACTTCAACTAATTTACAGTTAAATTGCTTTAGGTTCTGCATAATTAAGTGAGAGTATTTGTGTAGGAAAGATTTCTGAGTATGCGACCAGTCAAGCAAATATTCTTACAGATAATTCGGTCAATATTGCCAAAGTACCTTCCAAAGGCAGAGTTTAGGTTTTCCAAATTGCACTCCCATCAACAAAGCATGAAATGCCTTTTCCCCCACACCCTCATCAACACTGCATATTATCAATATTTAAATTTTGGATCCATCTCTCTGATGGATGAGAAAATAACCCATTGGTTAATAGTGAGGTGGAGCATGTTTTTACATATACTTTGTATATATCCTTTCATTTCTTCTGTGAATTGTCTGTTTATATCCTTCATCCATTTTCTATTGGTTTATTTGTCTCATTGATTTGTAACATGTTTCTGTATTTTCTGGATCTTTATCCCTTGTCCTTTATATATGCTACAAATATTTTAACAATCTGTTATAATATTTTAATTTGTTAAAGATATTATTTGCCATTACAAAGTTTTAATTTTTCACTATTTTTGTTCTTTATGATGTCTATAAAATGTTTTCCCATGTGCTTTTCTAATGCTTTTAGTGTTATGTCATTTTTTTTTTTTTCTTTTGTTCATCTGGAATTTATTTTGGGGTGTAATAGGAATTAGGAGTATACATTAATTTTTCCCTAAATAAATGGCCAGTAAATACCAAATCAGTTCAGCATGATTTTCTTTAATGATTTAGTTTTTTCCATTGTTGTGGAATATAGCATTTTGTATATTAATTTTCACTGATATATGGAAATAGACATGGATCTATCAGTAGAACTCTCTATTCTACTTCATTAATTGTGCAATCTTGCATTATAGTGCAGTTTTAATTATGTATCTTTTCCTCTTGAGACTTTGGAAAAATATCTTTTTCTAAGTTAAATATTTTATCCATTTCCTTAGGTAATTAAATTTTTTTTCCCTTTAATCTATCAATTTTGTGAAAATACAATGGATTTCCTGATGTTGAACTATCCCTGCTTTTCTGAGAAAATTCTATTTCATTTTGATTGTTTTCATACAATGATGGATTAAATTTTCTTATACTTTAAAATGTTTTCCTCTATGTACCTAAATGAGATTGACCTCTAGTTGAGGTATATTCTTCCAAGTCGTTCTCTATACATTCCCATAAATGTCCTTACACATTTAATATAAGATTTATACTAGTTATTTGTATTGAGCTGGGAAGCGTTCCATCTTCTTCTATGCTCTTGAAACATTTATAGTATATAGGAATTATCTGTCCTTTGAAAGTTAAATAGACCTTACCCATTACTTTTCCTAAACTAACTCTAATTTTAGAGACAGATTTTATTTCTGTAGTGATTATGATTACGTTTTTAGCCACTATATTTAAAGATATTTGCTTGGTTTTAAACTTTTTTATGCTTTATATGTAAATACTTCTTAAAGTTTGTTGCTTTCATTGCTTCACTAGCTAGTATATCTCTGCAAATAGCACACTATGACCTTGGCACCTACTCCATCAATTATGTCACAAAAAACAGACTCACTGCAAATAACTACAATTAAAAACTCAAACTTTTGACTAAGTTTTATGTTTGGCAGGAACTGTTTATTTTTCCTCTTATGATATCTAATATATATTTTTAAATGTATATTTAAGACAGAGACTGAAATACTGCTGACCCAAATCGAGTCCTTCAGATCATTCAGTTTAGACTGCCTTATCTCAAAGCAGTGACAATCAGGAGTGAGAAGCTATAAATACTTAATTACTTAAAAATAATTGTGTGCCTCATCCTTTCTTTTTTAAATCACAGAAGCAATAAATAGTAGTGACGAAGTAGAAAATACTAAGAAATAAAAAATGAAAAAAATAAGTTAATTCACCCTAAATCCACCACCTAGAGGAAAAGTATTTGTAATATAATCTGCCAGAAATTTTGTGCAAATTTGCCCATAAATATACCCCCAAAAGTGTTCTTTTTATATGTATGGATATTTGTAACCTGCATTTTTCATTTACCATTATAAACATTTTTCCACATCAGTAAATACAGACCTGCTTAACATTGGCTACACAATATTCTGTTGTGTGAGTCATTACAGTTTATATAATCATGCTCCTACGATTGGACATTTACACTGTTTCTAATATTTCACTACTTTAAACAAGCTGTAACAAAAATAAGGTTGTTAACCCAGGCACAGGGCAAAATATTTGCCCCACCTACCACTTAGGATTGCTAATGACAATGAAATGAAATAATACGTGTGAAAGCTATCTGTGAAATGTTGAGTGCTCTATAAAATGTGTTATTGTTGTTAGAGTTCATATTATTAGCCTCACAATGCCTGATATAACTGGGTACTTGGTTACAACTTTTTTGTTGTTTTAGTAACATTCCCATAGCAAAGAGCTGTAGTTTTGGAGCTCTGTGCATTCAGGCTGGCGTGTTATGTGAACCTGTTAAAAAATGATGGTTGATAACCGAAAAGAGGAATGTGAGCAATTCGGGGGCTGCTTACCTCCATCCTGAAATTATTGTTCCCACCCAGCTGGCCAGACTCCTCTCTGAAGCAGTGACCCTTATGTGTCAACATGTAAGAAAAAAAGGACAGAAAGAGGGTTCCTCCAACTCAGAAACTCAGATTATCATTCAAAACTGACAAACGTACACCAAAATTAATGCAAAGGGACAATAAGGACAAAGCTCATTTCAGTTGGCCTGCAATTTCCAGAGAACCAGAATGCGGCAGTTAGCCTAGTAGGATGTGTTTGGGGTGCGGGTGTCGGAGTTAGAAGGGCCTCTTGTCACAGTAAATGGACCTGGAGAAGTTGGCCTGGCCACCCTTTCTCTGGATTGAGGTCCAGGGCACAAGCAGAAGCACAGGTTCTTAGGCCTGGGGCATGTTCTGTATTCTTCCATGCTCTCCACAGTCTACTGAAGGGTTAGCCAGAAACACTTGAAGCCGACTTTGTTCCTTGAAGCTGTTTCTGAAATTCCACGGAGTAAGACTACAACCTGGCCAGGCAGCAGATGAGCACGTGGGCTCAGGCCCAAGAAAGGTCCATACACTCAGAGAAGGGAGAGACTGGTATGGTCCCAGGGAGGCATGGGCTTCACGCTGCATGTCTGGGACACATCAGCACTGCTGTATTTGCTTTTAAATTACATTCTTGGCCTATTCTGCCTGCCTGTCTTTCTCTTCCTGCCTCTCACATGTTCCTTTTCCCCCACATATTTGCTCTTCAGAATCTCACTCCTTTTCTTTCCTCTTTTTACTTCTATTACTTAGTAGATCCATAACTTTGACTCAGTTAACTCCTTTCTGTTGCATTTTCCTCATCTGTAAAATGAGAATAGAATATTCATTTTCTAGATGGTTGCAGGAGATTCTATACCTGTTGGCCCTCTTCTCACGCTTTTCTTCTCTTCATCTTTAAAATCTCTTCCCTTTTTCTCCTAGTGTCCTTTATGTTTTTCCTTCTTTCTTTCCATCTCTTCCTCTCCCTCTCTTCCTGGCATGCAAAGCAATCTCCCACTAGCTTAGCCTTATGCTTTCAGTAGGTCACCGTGGGACATTCCATTTTATTGACTAACCATTCCTCCTCAGCTCATGGGGCAGGCAGCATGGCTGTGGCCAACAGGGCTTCCAGAAGCAATGATAGGCCATTCTTTCCCTTTACTCTCATCCCACTGGCACCGAACCCCAGGCTATCACAATTGCAGAGCATGAGTTGATGGTCTAAATCTCTTCCCATGCTGAATTATTTCCCGTGGCGTTTTCTTTCTCTTTCTCAATGAGAATTAATCAACTGGGAGGTGGGTCGAAGTCTTGGAAGCCACAAAAATATTTTGATTCTTGACATATGCAGCAGAGGTCTTTCCCTTCTGAGAATGTAGCCTGAAGGCACTTTGACCTTTGACACCAAATCTAACTGCTGCCCCCTCACAGGTACCTCTCAGCTGCATCTCATTGAACCTATAGAATGTTGACCATTTGTATGTACCACAGGAAAATGTTGGGTTTCATGGAGAGGATTCAAATAATCTGGAAGGTATTCTCCACCAGGAACAGCATAATGTTGCATTTGAAAGTGAAGTTTCCTGGGTAGAACTGGCATGGAACACTTGTTAGCCCTTGTTCATTCTGTGCCTCCACCACGGGCCAGGTGCTGAACTGGGCTCCAAGGGCGCATGGCAGCAAGATCTTTGTTTCCAACTGTTCATGATCTAGTGGGAGAGAAAACAAATAGATGGGCACAGTCTTTCCACTTGTACTAGCGGGAGCTCCAGGATATGGGGGGAATACTGGTGGTGATGGGCATCTTCTCTGCCTGTACTCCAGATACATCTAGGGTTTGGGGGGCACACTAGTGGTGGTGAACAGCCACCCAGCCTGGGGCTATTGTGGGGGATGGGCTTCCCAAGGAGAAACACCAGACTTGAATCCAAAGGTGAATGAGAAGATAGACATAAGAATGTGCTGGGCAGGGGGAGAGAGAATTTTCCAGCCTGAAAGAGTAGCCTGTTCCATGGCTAGTGTGTGTGTATGTGGGGTTCCAGTAGTCCTGCCGGGCCGGGCTGCTGAGTGTGGAGGCAGGGATGAGCGGGAGGTACAGCCAGAGAAGGAAATGGAGGCCAGAAGACTGACTGTCACGCTAAGGTATTAAGATGCTTTCCTGAAGGCCTTAAGGAACCCTTACGACAGGTAAATAGGGAGAAAACGTGACTGCCTATGTTACTTTGGAAACCTCACTGCTAACTTCAGAGGAATTATTGATTGGAGGAGAGCAAGATGGACACAGGGACAACAACCAGGATGCTGGTTTTCACTCTGGTTGCGTGGAAGCGCCTGAGGGCTTTTAAAAAATAATGATACCTCCGTTTCACCCACAAAGACTCTGATATAACGCGTCTGGGATGTAGCCTGGGCCTTGGAAAGTTTTAAAAGCTTCCCAGGGGATTCTGATTTGCAACCCAGGCTGAGAACCACTGATTTAAGAGGTGGGGAATTGGAGAGGACTGAAGGGCTCTTGCATGTGTCCGACTTGGGCAGGGCCATCGCTCAGTGCTTCCCAAAAAACAACCATGTATGTATTTTTTTCTTCTAGAAGTGGTTAGGAGGTCAGTCTTGAACTTGATGGTCAAATATAGGTGGGTTCTTAAGTGACTGGCAGAGGAGCAGTGAGCCTCAGTACCAAGGCTAAGACGTTCATTGATGGGAAGTGTCAGCATCTCAAGAATAAATTGGTAAAAACAGGCTGGGTGGAAATGATATAAATTACTTAGAGTTTAAGTTATTTTGTGAGTTACTTATCAGTAATAGTATAAGTAAATAGGCATACACGTATAACCAGTATAACCATTTAACATCCCTCACACCCCACCATTCTGTCTGAATTGCACTTCAATTTTCTTCTCAAATTGATTGGGACTGGACAGGAAAACTCTCAATCAACTGCACTGAAAGTTTTCTATTTAGCCTGTCCAAACTACGGCTAATTTGTGAACAACAGCAAAAAAGAAGTATTTATTTTAAACGCTTCCTTTTTCACGTTTATTTTAAACTCGAAAAAGTGTTCATTGAGTTTCTTTCCACAGAGAACTCAGTGCCCTACTGCCCAGTCTGCATTTCCCCCCTTTCCATTTAGTCCTTCTAAGAACTCCTCAGCCCCAGAACGCTGAGAATATTCAGACACATGCAAATACTGCGGAGTTAACCCCTTCTTGCACAGAAGGGCTCTCACGGCTTCGCAGCAAGGGCTTTGCTGGGAGAGAAGTCTTCCAACGGGCCCCAGTGCCTGCCGACGTGATGTGATGTAGGGGTTAAAGGCAGCTTGCAACTTCAAAAACTGCTTGATTTGTTGAAGGGGGCTCCTGAGGAAGCATACGTAAGTCTGAAAAGGTTTGCAACATCTGAGAAGGTGGGAGGGCATGCACAGAGGCCCTCGAAATGTCAGATTTGGGCCCGGAATCAGGAGACAGACTCTACTGGGGTTTCTATGACTCTCATCAACTGTTAAGCCTTGCTGTTGAAATCTCTGACAGTACCTTTGACAGCATGTTATTATCTTACCATAAAATCTGTCCCCAGCCCCTTAGTCCTGCTGCTCCCCCAGTTTCTAAGAAGGTGTGGAATGGTTACCTGTGGGGGATTGGAGAGTTAAAAAGCAGATTCTAGAAGTGCCTAGTGACTTGATTCTTTCAGGATCTAGGCTGGGATCAAACTCTCTACGTTTTTGGTTTTCTTTTTTTTTTTCGTTTTCACTGAGGTTGAATTAACAACAGCAAGAGAACGCCTCCAGGTTTACAGTTGCATGGCTTATTGTGTATATATCCTATAAAGCCGAAAACCATATGGAGAATTCCGCTTTCTTGGCTTTGTGTGTTTGTGTACCAGGAAGTAGTAAAATGTTTTGAGGTGCTATTAAGTCTTTAAGTTACAGAATCAAGATTCCACCTTAAAAGTTTTCCATACTGTACGTGGTTGCATAGCCTGGGGTGCTGAGTGCCTGCCAAATATCTATCAGAGAGTGATTTATGATATATGAT
Source organism: Leucopleurus acutus (assembly GCF_964270905.1). NCBI lineage: Eukaryota > Metazoa > Chordata > Mammalia > Artiodactyla > Delphinidae > Leucopleurus > Leucopleurus acutus. The sequence continues at coordinate 63,455,490 of NC_139150.1, read as the reverse complement.
ACGCTCCCCGGCCCAAGTGGAGACTGTGTCGTTGAAACATGAGAGAGGGGAAGTTTGCTCTCTCGAAACCATGAGGACTGGTTTCTGTTCGGCTTTTCTGAGGGGATGGATAGAATAAAACGTGCCACATTTTACAGCACTAAAACTTATGTAAGAAACAAAACACAATTCCATTCAAAAAAAAGAAAAACTTAGTTTTTCTGTGGTTTGGTAGGGATTGTTTTCACTTCGAGTGACTGTTGTTCTTTGCTCCTTTATTCCTTCCCTCCTCGCCTCCCCGCTCGGTTGTTGCTACTCTGAGCCCTGAAATAAAAAGGAATGGCTCACTACCGGCAATTAAAATATTTTAATATGAAATCTCAACTCCATGTTTTAAATATTTCATGTGCTTTCCATTCTACTCTAAGAATATATTGTGATTTCTGGTGTTTTCTGTTCTGCAAATGGTTCCTTTGCAGCTGTGAGGAAGTACATCTCCCATATGGCTTTTAGGACACTTTGCAGTTTGCTTAGATAAAGCAATATGGACCAAGAAAAATGAAATAGCAACCGTTTCTCCTTTGTATCAAACTCTTTTTTGTTTCTAAGTTGATATTTTAATTAATTGCATTTAAAGGACAGTGTGATTGACTTTCAAAAATACTGTTAGTAGGGATGTTGCTACAGGTTGTATAGCCCATCTGTGAATGCTGAGCATTTTTTGTTGGTAAAATGTGTATTGCTTTTCTTCTAATCATAAAAGAAAGCTATAGTCACAAAATACGAACCTATTTTTATAACCTTGCTACATATTTTCATATTGGTTTCATATTATTGTACTTTACTACCATCATTCAAAATTGACTTTTTGTCAGTCTCATCCTTCCATTCTTCAGTACTCTGGTGGCTGATATTTTTTTAATTGAAGTGTATTTGACATACAATGTTATATTAGTTTCAGGGGTACAATATAGTGATTAGACATTTATATACACTCTCAGATGATTACCCTCTGTCACCATTTAAAGTTATTATGATATTATTGACTATATTCCCTGTTCTGTGTAGTACATCCCCGTGACTTATTTATTTTGGAACTGGAAGTTTGTGGCTCTTAATCCCCTTCACCTATTTTGCCCAACTCCCTGTGCTCCTCCTCTGTATCTATGAATCTGTTTCTGGTCTGTTTTGTTTGTTTATTTTGTCTTTTATATTTCATATATAAGTGAAATCATATGGTATTTATCTTTTCTCTGTCTGACATGTCACTTAGTGTAACATCCTCTAGGTCATGTTGTTGCACTTGGCAAAATTTCATTCTTTTTTATGGCTGAGCAATATTCCATGATATATTGGGTTGGCCAAAAAGTTTGTTTGGGTTTTTCCATAAGATGCTATGGAAAACCCGAACGAACTTTTTGGTCAACCCAATATATACATCTTCTTTATCTGTTCATCTGTTCATTTTGATTGCTTCTGTATATTGGGTGTTATAAATAATGCTGCAATGAACATAGGGGTGCATATATCTTTTTGAATTAGCATTTTCATTTTCCTCAGGAAAATACCCAGAAGTGGAATTGTTGGATCCAACGGTAGTTCTGTTTTTAATTTTTTGAAGAACTTCCATACTATTTTCCACAGTGGCTGCACCAATCTATATTCCCACCCAAAGTGAACAAGTATTCCTTTTCCTTCACATTCTTACCTATACTGTTATTTGTTGCCTTTTTGATAGTAGCCATTCTTACATGTATGGACTTAAATCTCGTGGTTTTGATTTGCATTTCCTTGATGATAAGTGATGTTGAGCATTTTTTTTCATGTGTCTGTTAGCCATCTGTATGTCTTCTTTGGAAAAATGTCTATTTAGATCCTCTGCCCTTTTATAATTGGATTTTTAAATACTAAGTTGTGTGAGTTCTTTATATATACTGGATATTAACCCCTCATCGAATATATAACTTGCAATTATCTTCTCCCATTTAGTAGGTTGTCTTTTTGTGTTGTTGCTGGTTTTCTTCACTGTGAAAAATCTTTTTTATTTGATGTAGTCCCACTTGTTTGTTATGCTTTTCATGCCCTCGCCTGAGGAGACAGATCCAAAAAAATATTGCTAAGAATGATGGCAAAGAGCTGTCTGTGATTTCTTTTAGGAGTTTTATGGTTTCAGGTGTTACAGTCAAGTCTTTAATCCATTTTGAGTTTAATTTTATATTTGGTGTAAGAGAGTGGTCTGGGTCATTCTTTTGCATTTGGTTATCCAGTTATCCCAACATTATTTATCTAAGAGACTGTATGTTCTTGGCTTCCTTGTTGTAAATAAACTGACCATATGTGGGTTGGTTTATTTCTGGGTTCTCAATTCCATCCCATTGATTTGTGTGTCTGTTTTCATGTCAGTACCATACTGTTTTTTTGTTTTGTTTTGCGGTACACGGGCCTCTCACTGTTGTGGCCTCTCCCGTTGTGGAGCACAGGCTCCGGACGCACAGGCTCAGCAGCCATGGCTCATGGGCCTAGCCGCTCCATGGCATGTGGGATCTTCCTGGACCGGGGCACGAACCCGCATCCCCTGCATCAGCAGGCAGACTCTCAACCACTGCGCCACCAGGGAAGCCCCATACTGTTTTGATTGGTAGAGCATTGTGGTATAGTTTGAAGTCAGGGAGCATGATGCCTCCAGTTTTTTTCTTCTTACTCAATATTGTGTTGGCTATGCATGGTACTTTTTTTGTTTCAAACAAATTTTAAAATTGTTTGTTCCAGTTCTGTGAAAAATGCTATTGGTATTTTGATAGGAATTGCATTGAATATGTATATTGCTTTGGGTAATACGGGCATTGTAACAATATTAATGCTTCCAATCCAAGAACATGATATATCTTTTCATTTATTTCTGTCATCTTTAATTTCTTTCATCAACATCTTATAGTTTTCAGAGTACAGATCTTCTGCCTCCTTGGTTAAATTTATTTCTAGGAATTTTATTCTTTTTGATGTAATTGTAAATGGGATTTTTTCTTAATTTCTCTTTCTGATAGTTCCTGATAAGTGTATAGAAAGGCAACAGATTTCTGTATGCTGATTTTGGTTTTTTGTTTTGTTTTGTTTTTTAGATTTTTTTTTTTTGACCTGGACCATTTTTTATGTCTTTATTGAATTTATTACAATATTGCGTCTGTTTTATGTTTTGGTTTTTTTGGCCATGAGGCATGTGGGATCTTAGCTCCTCAACCAGGGATTGAACCCGCAGCCCCTGCATTGGAAAGTGAAGTCTTAACCTCTGGACTTCCAGGGAAGTCTCTGTGTGCTAATTTTGTATCCTGCAAACTTACTGAATTCATTTATTTGTTCTAATATGTTTTTTGGTGGAATCTTTAGGTTTTTCTTTATGTAGTATCATGTTTTACTCTTCTTTTACAGTTTGGATGACTTATTTCTTTTTCTTGTTTAATTGCTGTGGCTAGGACTTCCAAACCAATGTTGAATAAAAGTGGAAGAGTGGGCATCCTTGTCTTGCTTGTGATCTTAGAGAAAAAGTTTTCAGCTTTCACCATTGAGTATGACGTTAAATGTAGGCTTCTCATTTATGGCCTTTATTATGTTGAGATATGTTCTCTCTGTATCCACTTTGTTGAGAATTTTTATCATAAATGTGTGTTTAATTTCGTCAAATGCTTTTTCTGTACCCATTGAGATAATCATATGATTTTTATTCTTCATTTTGTTAATGTAGTGGTTTGTGGATGTTAAAACATCCTTACATCCCTAGAGTAGATCTCACTTGATCATGGTATATGATTCTTTTAATGCAGTGTTGAATTTGGTTTGCTAACATGTTGACGATTTTTGCATCTATGTTCATCAAGGGTATTTGCCTGTAATTTTCCCTTTTTTTTGCAGTGTCTTTGTCTGGTTGTGGTATCAGGGTAATGCTGGCCTCATTCAATGAATCTGGAAGTTTTCCTTCCTCTTCAATTTCTTGGAATAGTTGGAGAATGCTAGTTTAACTCTTCTTTAAATATTTGGTAGAATTCACCTATGAAGTTTTCTGGTGCTGAACTTTTGTTTGTTGACAGTTTTTGATTACTAATTCAATTTTTTACTGGCAATTGGACTTTTTAGATGTTCTATTTCTTTGTGATTCAGTTTTGGAAGATTGTACATTTCTAGGAATTTATCCATCTATTCTAGGTTTTCCAATTTGTTGGTATATAATTGTTCATAGTAGTTTTTATGATCCTTTGTATTTCTGTGGAGTCAGTTGTAATTTCTCCTCTTTCATTAATGATTTTATTTATTTGGGCCTTTTCTCTTTTTTCTTGATGAGTCTGACTAAAGGATTATCAATTTTGTTTACTTTTCAAGGAACCAGCTTTTAGTTTCATGATGTTATCTATTTTTTAAAATCTCTATGTCATTTATTTTCACTGTGATCTTTATTATTTCCCTCTTTCTACTAATGTTGAGCTGTGTTTCTTTTTCTAGTTCCATTAGGTGTATAATTGCATTGTTTATCTGAGATTTTTCTGGTTTCTTGAGGTAGGCCTGTATCACTATAAACTTCCCTCTTAAAACTGCTTTTGTTGTGTCTCATAGATTTTGGTAGGTTATGTTTCCATTTTCATTTGTCTCTAGGAATTTTAAAATTTCACCTTTGATTTCTTCGTTAAACCATTGATTGTTTAGTACCATGTTGTTTAGTCTCTATGTGTTTGTGTTTTTTCCCAGTTTTCTTTTTGTAGTTGGTTTCTAGCTTCATACCTTTGTTATTGAAAAGATGCTTGATATGATTATAATCTTATTAAATTTATTGAAACTTGTTTTGTGGCTTAATACACATGATCTATCTTGGAGAATGTTACATGTGCACTCAAAAAGAATGTGTATTCTGCTGTTTTCAGATGGAATGTTCTGTATACATCTATTAAGTCCATCTAATCTAATATGTCATTAACGCCACTGTTTTCTTGTTAATTTTCTGTCTAGATAATCTATACATTGCTGTAAGTGGATATTAAAGTCTTCTACTGTTGTTTTATTACTGTCAATTTCTCATTTTATGTCTGCTAATATTTGCTTTATGTATTTAGGTGCTTCTATGTTGGGGGCATAAATATTTACAAGTGTTATATCCTCTTGTTGAATTGATCTCTTCATCATTATGAAATGTTCATCTTTCACTCTTGTTACAGACCTTGTTTTGAATATGTTTTGTCTGATACAAATATTTCTACCCTAACTTTCTTTTTGGTTCTATTTGCATGGAATATCATTTTCCATCCTTTCACTTTCAGTCTGTGTATGTCTTTAGACCTGAAGTGAATCTCTTGTAGACAGCATATATACGGGACTTTTTTTTTTGAATCCTTTCAGCCACTCTGTCTTTTGATTGGAGAATTTCGTTCATTTACATTTAAAGTAATTATTGGCAGGTGTGTACTTATCACTGTTTTGTTAATTGTTTTCTGGTTGTTTATGTAGTTCTTCTGTGTTCCTTTCTTCTTCTCTTGCTCTCTTCCTCTGTGATTTGATGAGTTTCTTTAGTTTTATGTTTGGATTCCTTTCTTTTAAGTTATTGTGTGCCTATTGTAATTTTTGTGATATGTGGTTACCATGAGGTTCATGTATGACAACCAGTCTATATAAAGCAGTCTATTTTAAGTTCAAACGCATACTAAAAATACTATATTTTAACTCCCTCCACTTGCTGTTTTACTTTTTTGACATCAGATTTTCTGTCTTTTAAATTGTGTATCCCTTAATTAATTATTGTAGTTATAGTTGATTTTACTACATTTGTCTTTTAAAATTCACACCAGCTTTGTAAATTATTGATCCTTTAATATATGTTTGCTTTTACCAGTGATATGTCTCCTTTAATATAATTTCTTATTTTTAGTTATGGCCTTTTCTTTTCCATTTAAAGAAATCCCTTTAATATTTCTTGTATGGCTGGTTCAGTGGTGATGAATTCCTTTAGTGTTGCTTGCCAGGGAAACTTTTTTTTTTTTTAACATCTTTATTGGAGTATAATTGCTTTACAATGATGTGTTAGTTTCTGCTGTATAACAAAGAGAATCAGCTATATGTATACATATATCCCCATATCCCCTCTCTCTTGCGTCTCCTTTCCATCCTCCCTATCCCACCCCTCTAGGTGGTCACAGAGCAATGAGCTGATATCCCTGTGCTGTGCAACTGCTTCTCACTGGCTATCTATTTTACATTTGGTAGTGTATATATGTCCATGCTACTCTCTCACTTCGTCCCAGCTTAGCTTTCCCCCTCCCCGTGTCCTCAAATCCATTCTCTACATCTGCATCTTTATTCCTGTCCTGTCCCTAGGTTCATCAGAAACACTTTTTTTTTTCTTTCTTAGATTTCATATATATGTGTTAGCGTATGGTATTTGTTTTTCTCTTTCTGACTTACTTCACTCTATGTGACAGACTCTTGGTCCATCCACCTCACTACTAATAACTCAATTTCATTTCTTTTTATGGCGGAGTAATATTCCATTGTATATATGTGCCACATCTTCTTTATCCATTCATCTGTCGATGGACACTTAGGTTGCTTCCATGTACTGGCTATTGTAAATAGTTCTGCAATGAACATTGTGGTACATGTATCTTTTTGAATTATGGTTTTCTCAGGGTATATGCCCAGTAGTGGGATTGCTGGGCCGTATGGTAGTTCTATTTTTAGTTTTTTAAGGAAGCTCCATACTGTTCTCCATAGAGGGTGTATCAATTTACATTCCTACCAACAGTGCAGGAGGGTTCCCTTTTCTTAATACCCTCTCCAGCATTTATTGTTTGTAGATTTTTTGATGATGGCCATTCTGACTGGTATGAGGTGATACCTCATTGTGGTTTTGATTTGCAATTCTCTAATGATTAGTGATGTTGAGCATCTTTTCATGTGCCTCTTGGCCATCTGTATGTCTTCCTTAGAGAAATGTCTATTTAGGTCTTCCACCCATTTTTGGATTCAGTTATTTGTTTTTTTGACTGCATGAGCTGCTTGTATATTTTGGAGATTAATCCTCTGTCAGTTGCTTTGTTTGCAAATATTTTCTCCCATTCTGTGGGTTGTGTTTTGGTCTTGTTTATGGTTTCCTTTGCTGTGAAAAAGCTTTGAAGTTTCATTAGGTCCCATTTGTTTATTTTTTGTTTTATTTCCATTTCTCTAGGAGGTGGGTCAAAAAGGATATTGATGTGATTTATGTCATAGAATGTTCTGCTTATGTTTTCCTCTATGAGTTTTATGGTGTCTGGCCTTACATTTAGGTCTTTGATCCATTTTGAGTTTATTTTTGTTTATGGTGTTAGGAAGTGTTCTAATTTCATTCTTTTACATGTAGCTGTCCAGTTTTCCCAGCACCACTTACTGAAAAGGCTGTCTTTTCTCCATAGTATATTCTTGCCCTTTTTATTAAAGATAAGGTGACCATATATGCATGGATTTATCTCTGGGCTTTCTATCCTGTTCCGTTGATCTATATTTCTGTTTTTTGCCAGTACCATACTGTCTTGATTACTGTAGCTCTGTAGTATAGTCTGAAGTCCTTGAGCCTGATGCCTCCAGCTCCGTTTTTCTTTCTCAAGATTGCTTTGGCTATTCAGGGTCTTTTGTGTTTCCATACAAATTGTGAAATTTTTTGTTCCAGTTCTGTGAAAAGTGCCATTGGTAGTTTAATAGGGATTGCATTGACTTTGCAGGTGGCTCTGTATAGTATAGTCATTTTCACAATGTTGATTCTTCCAATCCAAGAATATGGTATATCTCTCCATCTGTTTGTATCGTCTTTACTTTATTTCACCGGTGTCTTATAGTTTTCTGCATACAGGTCTTTTGTCTCCTTGGGTAGGTTTATGCCTAGGTAGTTTTTTCTTTTTGTTGCAGTGGTAAATGGGAGTGTTTCCTTAACTTCTCTTTCAGATTTTTCATCTATAGTGTATAGGTATGCAAGAGATTTCTGTGCATTAATTTTATATCCTGCTACTGTACCAAATTCATTGATTAGCTCTAGTAGTTTTCTGGTAGCATCTTTAGGGTTCACTATGCATAGTATCATGTCATCTGCAACAGTGATAGTGTTACTTCTTATTTTCAGATTTGGATTCTTTTTATTTCTTTTTCTTCTCTGATTGCTGTGGCTAAAACTTCCAGAACTATGTTGAATAATAGTGGTGAAAGTGGGCAACCTTGTCTTGTTCCTGATCTTGGAGGAAATGGTTTCAGTTTTTGTTTGTTTGTTTTTTTGCAGTACACAGGCCTCTCACTGTTGTGGCCTCTCCCATTGCGGAGCACAGGCTCCGGACGCGCAGGCTCAGCAGCCATGGCTCACAGGCCCAGCCGCTCCACGGCATGTGAGATCCTCCCAGACTGGGGCACGAACCCATGTCCCCTGCATTGGCAGGCGGACTCTCAACCACTGCACTACCAGGGAAGCCCTGGTTACAGTTTTTCACCATTGAGAATGTTATTTGCTGTGGTTTTGTCATATATGGCCTTTATTATGTTGAAGTAGGTTCCCTCTATGCCTACTTTCTGGACAGTATTTATCATAACTGGGTGTGGAATATCGTCAAAACTTTTTCTACATCTATTGAGATTATCATATGGTTTTTCTCCTTCAATTTGTTAATATGGTGTGTCACATTGATTGATTTGTGCATAGTGGAGAATCCTTGCATTCCTGGGATAAACCCCACTTGATCATGGTGTATGATCCTTTTCATGTGTTTTTGGGTTCTGTTTGCTAGTATTTTGTTGAGCATGTTGAATCTATGTTCGTCAGGGATATTGGCCTTTAGTTTTCTTTTTTTTGTGACATCTCTGTCTGGCTTTGGTATCATGGTGGTGGTGACCTTGTAGAATTGAGTCTGGGAGTATTCCTCCCTCTGCTATATTTTAGAAGAGTTTGAGAAGGATAGGTGTAAGCTCTTCTTTAAGTGTTTGATAGAATTCACCTGTGAAGACATGTGGTGCTGGGCTTTTGTTTGTTGGACGATTTTTAATCAGAGTTTCAATTTCAGTACTTATGATTGGTCTGTTCATATTTTCTATTTCTTCCTGGCTCAGTCTCAGAAGGTTGTGCTTTTCTAAGAATTTGTTTGTTTCTTCCAGGTCCATTTTATTGGCATATAGTTGCTTGTAGTAATCTTTCATGATCTTTTGTATTTCTGCAGTGTCAGTTGTTACTTCTCCTTTTTCATTTCTAATTCTGTTGAGTTGAGTCTTCTCTCTTTTTTTCTTGATGTGTCTGGCTAATGGTTTATCAATTTTTTTTTGTCTTCTCAAAGAACCAGCTTTTAGTTTTATTGATCTTTGCTATCATTTTCTTCATTTCTTTTTCATTTCTTTCTGCTCTGATCTTCATGATTTCTTTCCTTCTGCTAACATTGGGTGTTTTATTAAATTCTTCTTTCTCTAATTGCTTTAGGTTTAAGTTTAGGTTGTTTATTTGAGATGTTTCTTGTTTCTTGAGGTAGGATTGTATTGCTGTTAACTTCCTTCATAGAACTGCTCTTGCTGTGTCCCATAGGTTTTTGGTTGTCGTGCTTTCATTGTCATTTGTTTCTAGGTATTTTTTGATTTCCTCTTTGACGTCTTCGATGATGTCTTGGTTATACAGTAGTGAATTGTTTAGCCTCCATGTGTTTGTAGTTTTTACAGTTTTTTCCTGTAATTGATATGTAGTCTCATAGTGTTGGTGTTGAAAAGATACTTGATATGATTTCAATTTTCTTAAATTTACCAAGGCTTGATTTGTGACCCACGATATGATCTATCCTGGAGAGTGTTCCATGAGCACTGGAGAAGAAAGTGTATTCTGTTGTTTTTGGATAGAATGTCCTATAAATATCAATTAAGTCCAGTTGTCTAAATATCAATTAAGTTAAGTTGTCTAATATGTCATTTAAAGCTTCTGTTTCCATATTTATTTTCATTCTAGATGATCTGTCCATTGGTGAAAGTGGGGTATTAAAATCCCCTACAATTATTGTGTTACTGTCGATTTCCCCTTTTATGCCTGTTAGTATTTGCCTGATGTGTTGAGGTGCTCCTATGTTGGGTGCTTAAATATTTGCAATTGTTATATCTTCTTCTTGCGTTGATCCCTTGATCATTATGTAGTGTCCTTGTTTGTCTCTTGTAATAGTCTCTATTTTAAAGTCTGTTTTGTCTGATATGAGAATTGCTACTCCAGCTTTCTTTTGATTTCTATTTGCATGGAACATCTTTTTCTATCCCTGCACTTTCAGTCTGTACGTGTCCCTAGGTCTGGAGTGGGTCTCTTGTAGACAGCATATGTATGGGTCTTGTTTTTGTATCCATTCAGCCACTCTATGTCTTTTGGTTGGAGCATTTATTCCATTTACATTTAAGGTAGTTATCGATATGTATGTTCCTATTACCATTTTCTTAAATGTTTTGGGTTTGTTTTTGTAGGTCTTTTCCTTCTCTTGTGTTTCCTGCCTAGAGAAGTTCCTTTGGCATTTGTTGTAAAGCTGGTTTGGTGGTGCTGAATTCTCTCAGCTTTTGCTTGTCTGTAAAGGTTTTAATTTCTCCATCAAATCTGAATGAGATCCTTGCTGGGTAGAGTAATCTTGGTCGTAGGTTTTCCTCTTTCATCACTTTAAATATGTCCTGCCACTCCCTTCTGGCTTGCAGAGTTTCTGATGAAAGATCAGGTGTTAACTTTATGGGCATTGCTTGCATATTATTTGTTGCTTTTCCCTTACTGTTTTCCACATTTTTTCTTTGTATTTAATTTTTGATAGTTTGATTAATATGTGTCTTGGTGTCTTTCTCCTTGGATTTATCTTTATGGGCCTCTCTGTGCTTCCTGGCTTGAATGACTATTTCCTTTCCCATGTTATGGGACTCTCTGTGCTTCCTGGGCTTGAATGACTATTTCCTTTCCCTATCATCTCTTCAAATATTTTCTCAGTCCCTTTCTTTTTGTCTTCTTCTGGGACTCCTATAATTCGAATGTTGGTGTATTTAATATTGTCCCAGAGGTCTCTGCAGCTGTCCTCAATTATTTTCATTCTTTTTTCTTTATTCTGCTCTGTGGTAGTTATTTCTGCTATTTTACCTTCCAGGTCATTTATCCATTCTTCTGCCTCAGCTCTTCTGCTATTGATTCCTTCTAGAGAATATTTAATTTCATTTATTGTATTAATCATTTTTTGTTGCTCTCTAGTTCTTCTAAGTCTTTTTAAAATTTTTTTTGTATTTTCTCCATTCTTTTTCCAAGATTTTGGATCATCCTTACTATGATTACTCTGAATTCTTTTTCAGGTAGACTGCCTATTTCCTCTTCATTTGTTTCATCTGGTGGGTTTTTCCTAGCTCCTTCATCTGCTGCATATTTCTCTGTCTTTTCATTTTGCTTAACTTACTGTTTTTGGGGTCTCCTTTTTGAATGCTGCCAGTTCATGGTTCCCAGTGTTTTTGGTCTCTGCCCCCAGTGGGTAAAGTTGGTTCCGTGGCTTGTGCAGGCTTCCTGGTTGAGGGGACTTGTGCCTGTGTTCTGGTGTTTGGGGCTGGATCTTGTCTTTCTGGTGGGCAGGGTCGTGTCCCGTGGTGTGTTTTGGGGTGTGTGTGAACTTAGCATGACTTTAGGCAGTCTCTCTGCTAATGGGTGGGGTTGTGTTCCTGTCTTGCTAGTTGTTTGGCATAGGGCGTCCAGTACTGGTGCTTGCTGGCCGTTGGGTGGAGCTGGGTCTTAACGATGAGACAGAGATCTGTGGGAGAACTGTCACCGATCAATATGTGGGAATGGGAGGTTTCTTGTGGTCCAGTGTCCTGAGCTCAGCTCTCCCACCTCAGAGGCTCAGGCCTGACAGCTCTCCAGAGCACCAAGCCTGTGTCAGCCTCGTGGCTCAAAAGAAAAGGTAGAAAAAGAAAGAAAGAAAGAAAAAATAATAATGTTATTAAAATAAAAAATTAAAAATATATAAAATAAAAAAATAAGAAAGTAATAAAAAAAGAGAGCAAGAAAACCAGTAAACAAATCCACCAATGATAACAAGCACTATAAAGTAAGATAAACATAAATATTAGAAACAAATCAGTCACAGAGAGTAAACCCCAAGTATATAGTTGCTCCCACAGACCACTGCCTCAATTTGGGGATGATTCATTGTCTATTCAGGTATTCCACAGATGCAGGGTACATCAAGTGGATTGTTGGGATTTAATCCACTGCTCCTGAGTCTGCACAGAGGAATTTCCCTTTCTCTTCTTTGTTCACATAGCTCCCAGTGTTCAGCTTTGGATTTGGCCCCACCTCTGAGTGTAGGTTGCCCTCAGGCATCTGTTCCTTGCCCAGACAGGAGGGGGTTAAAGCAGTGGCTGATTAGGGGGCTCTGGCTCTCTCAGGGCAGGGGGAGGGAGGGGTACAGTAGTCATAATTGGAATGCCAGATGAGCCTGTGGCAGCAGAGGCTGCCATGACTTTGCAACAGCCTGAGATGCACTGTGTGTTCTCCCGGGGAAGTTGTCCTCAGATCACAGGACCCAGGCAGTGGTAGGCTGCACAGACTCCGGGGGCAGGAAAGGTGTGGATAGTGACCTGCACTTGCACACAGGATTCTTGGTGGCTTCAGTAGCAGCATTAGCACTTCATGCCCTTCTCTGGGGTCTGAGCTGATAGCTGCGGCTTGTGCCCATCTCTGGAGCTCATTTAGGTGGTTCTCTGCCTTCTGTGGATGGACAGGGAAGGAAACCCCTCTCGTCACACACCCTGAAACAATGGTCTCTTGCCTGTTCGGGCAGGTCCAGACTTTTTCCTGGACTGCCTCCTGGCTCGCTGTGGCACACTAACCCCCTCAGGCTGTGTTCACACAGCCAACCCCAGTCCTCTCCCTGGGGTCTGACATCCGAAGCCCGAGCCTCAGCTCCCAGCCCCCACCTGCCCCAGCGGGTGAGCAGACAAGCCTCTCGGGCTGGTGAGTGCTGGTCGGCACCGATCCCCTGTGCAGGAATCTTTCTGCTTTGCCCTCTGTGCCCCTTTTGCTGTGCTCTCCTTTGTGGCTCCGAAACTCCCCCCCCCCGCCCACCCCCATCTCCGCCAGTGAAGGGGCTTCCTAGTGTGTGGAAACTTTTCCTCCTTCACAGCTCCCTCCATGGCTGCAGGTCCTGTCCCTATTCTTTTGTCTCTGTTTCTTCTTTTTTCTTTTGCCCTACCCAGGTTCGTGGGGATTTTCTTGTCTTTTGGGAAGCCTGAGGTCTTCTGCCAGCGTTCAGTAGGTGTTCTGTAGGAGTTGTTCCACATGTAGATGATTTTTGGGGAGGAAGGTGATCTCCACGTCTTACTCCTCTGCCATCTTGATGGTCGCCCTGGGACACTCTTTATCTCTCCTTTAATTCTGAATGATAACCTTCCCAGGTAGAGTGTTCTTGAGTGTAAGTTTTTTCCTTTCAGAACTTTGAATATCTCATGCCACTCTCTTCTAGCCTGTAATGCTTCTGTTTAAAAGTCAACTGATAATCTGTGCATTCCCTTATTCGTAACTAGTTGTCTTTCTCTTGCTGCCTTTCAGATTCTCTTTATCTTTAACTTTCGGCATTTTAATTATAATGTGTTGTGGTGTGGTTCTCTTTTTGTTTCATCTTGTTTGAAACTCTCTGGGCTCACTGGACTTGGAGATCTGTTTCCTTTGCCAGCTTAGTGAAGTTTTCAGCCACTATTTCTTCAAATAAATTTTCTGACACGTTTCTCTCTCTTCTCCTTCTGAGATCCCTATAATGCAAAGGTTAATATGCTTGATATTGTCCCAGAGATACCTTAGACTATCTTTTTTTTTTGCTCTGCCACACAGCCTGTGGGATCCTCATTCCCTGACGAGGAATTGAACTCGTGCAGTGAAAACACCAAGTCCTAACCACTGGACTGCCAAGGAATTCCCATATCCTCATTTAAAAACATTTTAAGATTCTGTTCCAATTGGGTTATTTCTATTACCCTGTTTTCCAGATTGCTGACCTGTTCTTCTGCATCATCTAATCTGATGTTGATGCCACCTAGTGTATGTTTCATTTCAGTTATTGTATTCTTCACCTCTGATTGGTTCTTTTTTATATTTTCTATCTTTTTATTGAAGTTCTCACTGGGTTCATCTGTTCACCTGAGTTCACGGAGCATCTTTATTATTGTTAGTTTGAACTCTTTAGGACGTAGATTTCTTATCTCCATTTCATTTAGGTCTTTTTATGAGGTTTTGTCTTGTTCCTTTGTTTGGAACATATTCCTTTCTCTCCTCATTTGGCATAGCTCTTTGTTCATTTCTATATATTAGGTAGGTCAGCTTTGCCTCCCCTTCCTGAGGGAGTGGCCTTATGAAGGTTTTCTGTGGGGTTCAGAAGAGCAATCCTCCCTGGTCACCAGAGCCATATGCTCCAGGCGTGTCTCCTGTGTGGGCTGCACATTCCCTCTTATTGTGGTGTTGCTGTAGTTGCTGTGGGTCAGCTAGTGGGTGGGACTGGCCCCAGTGTAGCTGCCTGTGGGGCCCAGCCCAACAATTCTGGGTGCACTGATGGGTGAGGTAGGCTCTCCAGGGCTGAAGCTGCTGTGGGGGGCTGCTGATCCTGCCTGAAGCTGCCTGCTGGCTATGGTGGGTTGAAACCTGCTTTGGAGGGGTACTGGCTGTGGTGGACATGTGGGGTGGAGTAGGTGCTCAGGGGGTTCCTGGAGCAGTGTGAGTGGTACTAGCAAGGTAGATGGTAAATGTCAGAAATGGTGCCTACGCAGATCTCTGCCCCTTCAGCACTCATCCTAAAGCTAGCCAATGAATCTTCTTCACATATGGCCCTGAAGCTTCTCAAAGTGTTGCCTCTGCCCTGGGACTTGGAGTGAGTGGGTTTGTGCACATGCTCTGTAAGAGAGGAATCTTGGTTTCCCACAGCCCTCTGGCTCTCCTGGATGTAAGCCCCACTGATTTTCATAGCCAAATGTTATGGTTAAAGGGACTTGTCTTCTTGATGCTGTTATGTGGGACTGGGGTGCTCAATGTGAGGTTCAAACCCCTCACTCCTTAGGGAGGACCTATGTGTTTATGATATCCCCTCCCACTTGTGGGTCACTACACTGGGGATGTGGGTGCTGACTAGACTGTCTCTGGCCCCTCCTACCTGTCTCAGTGGTTTATTTTGAATACCCTTAGTTATAGACATGATGTTCAACTAGTCTTCAGGTCATTCTCAGAGGGAGGTATTCTATGTTTAGTTGTAGTTTTGGTGTGTCCATGGTGGAAGGTGAGTTCAATATCTTCTTACTTTGCCATCTTGATCCTGCCTCTTGATGATGGTTGTTTTCTTAAATCTTTGCCAGTTCAATACATATAAAATTAATTTTAGTCAGCATTATTTAAATTATTAAAACAACATATAATTTTCTCTTGTATATAGTCCACAAATTTTGAGCATTTGGTGACCTGGTTTAGTGAGTTTTCCCAAAACCCACATTTGGTACATTAGAGATTTCTTTTGAAAACTCTCAGACTATACATATCCTTGTAACATCCTGAGAATTAATTTTCTATTAGAGCAGTGGAGTACTGTATGGAAATCTGGCCAGAACTTGAACAAGTGTTTCCAAAAGCTCCTAAGTCAGTGTAATTAATGATCTACCCCAGATGTATCTAGTACAAGCTGGTCTTCTGCAAGAACTGTGACAGTCCTGCTTTGGTGGTAGCATTTCTTGATAGATGTGTGTTAATGTTCCAGAGATGAACTGGAATATACTGCTTTTTGTTCTTGATTCTGCTCATGAACCTGTAACCCACTTGACAAATTCTTTGGACTTAAGATGCTTTAGATAATGTATTTTGGATCATCTTTCCATGTCTTATCTCAAAATGGTTCTTATTGAAGATCTCTGTGACTTTCTTTGATGTACCAGGATTATTGCTGGGTTGTCCTTAATACTCAGCTGAGAGAGTGAAAGTGGTAGTCAGAGCCACTTTAAAGCCAGTCCTGGGATTGTCTCTCAAATTTCCCTTGCTTTTCTATTTTCTAAGCTACCGTTTATTGAGCATCCATTGCATGCCAGTCACCTTTCACATTTGATCTCAATTGAGCTTCAGTACCATCCAGTGGAGTTTGTATGATGATCCTTTTTCACAGGCAATAATAATCTCAGAGAGCTTAGGTCAATTTCCTAGAGATATAAAGATTGTAAGTTGTAGCCGGTAAATATACAAAGGTTCAAAATTCCTGTATAATAATTATATAGAAGCTGTAGGAATAGACAGGCCAAGGGATCTCAAGTAAACTATTGAGTGACTTAAGAAGACAACTGGGGGATCTTTTCACTATTCACATGCAGGAAAACTCTTTTACCTGCTCCCTGAAGAACATATATTGTTTTAAAATCATTTTTCACACAATCGCTTCATATGTAATCATTAGAGTCTCAAACATTTAGATTGCAGAAATTACCCAGTGACCTCAGGCAGTTGAATTTATCCCACAGATTTAGTTGAGAACCTTGAATGTCTATGCACATATGTCTTGCAAATTCTTTCGCTTTGTGGCTTAGTTGCAAGGTACTTACCCTCAGAGCAGTCCAGTGTGCCCAAAGAAACAAGGGTTGATCGTTTATGGAAATTGTCTCTGGAATATGCTGAAGGTGCTTTAAGGACATATTTTTAGTACCCTCTCTTGGAAACCTGTATGTCCACTTCCCAGGGGCTCAGAATTTTAAAGATCAGTCTTCCTAGCTTCTTCAACCTCTGCAAGCTGAGATAACCTGTTGCTACTTTTGAATATAAGTAGACTTTATTAGGCTTTAAAAGAACCACCCAAGGGTTTTCCCCCCTTTTTCATTCTAGTGTTTGGATTGTCAGGAGAAGTCTTGAGCTTTGAGACTTGGAAGGCGGTGTCTGCAAACAGACATCCTGTGGACAAAATTGTCTGCCCAGCACTCGGTGTTCCAGGATGATTGACAGGAAGCAGGGTGTGTGGTGAGGGGCGAGGATGGACTCTCTGGGCACGGTGGCTTCCACTTCTCCCAAAAAATAGCCAGGCTCCCAGGGAGCCTCACACACTCCTTTTCTGCGTGCAGGTGTGGAAACTTGACTGGTTGGTGGTCGTGGGAATTAGGGAGGATGTGGGTTGGGCAGGAGGTGAAAAGAGCCCTGGTACTCAGCCCAGCAATTACAAACTGAAAACCGAAACCTTTTGATAATGCTTCTGTTTGAGGGATAGGAACATGTAGAGATGCCAAGATCTGGGACGACAGCTGAAGCAAACAATGGCCGAAAAAGGATCCGTCCAAAGAAATTATGACCTGTCAAAGCCAACACTGGCTGCTTGCGGGAACTAGGCTTGAGGCAGGTGGTGGTAGAGAGAGATCAAGGATGGTTAAAGGAAGTGAAGCAAAACTCGTAAGGAAAAGAAAACAAACATTAAAAAATTTCTTCTATTTTCCACCTCCCTCCCTCCCCCCCCCCGCCCCGCCCCTTGTGCAAGGCACTTTGGGAGAAAAGAGGAGCAGAAACTAATATTTTTAAAAGCCTGGCTGCATGCTGGGTTTTTGAGGCAGGTATTATATTAATTTTTCCAGGTGATGAAAGTGAGGCTTAGAGAGGTTAAATAAAGTTGTTCAGTGGGGCGAAGTCAGACTGTGGAACAGTGGTATTTATGTTCTGTCCTTTGGACACGCAAAACCCTCTATTGCATTTTCCTCTATCCCTTTTCCTCCTTAAATTTGTCCAGGTTCTGCCCGCTTCCTTCTTTGCTTCAGTTCTAGTGGGGAATGTATAGAAGAAAATCTCTCTCTCTCTAGCTCAGTCTCCCACAACTTTCAATTTATATCTTCTTTTCCAGTTTTCCCAGACCTTTTCCCCAGTGTCTGAATCATCAGGCCCTTTCATATCTCTGGGTCTTTACCATGTTATTTCCTCTGCTACAGTGATGCTCTCTTCCTTTTCCCGGACACAATCTCCAGCTCACTCCTCAGAGTCCAGGTCAAATGTCAGCTTCTTTAAAGAGCTCATGCAACACACTTGCCCTTACTCCCCAAGGTGGGATCAGTACCTTTTCAACACCAGAGTCTCACACTGATGTGTGTCTATTTCTTTTATAATTATCATATCTTATTTTGCATCTAAATAGTCCCAGTTCTTACTAATCCATGAGTAACCCACAAAAGAAAACCTTAAAATTGAGTCTCGTCTTTTGATAGTTTTATGATGTCCCATTTAGGTAAATGTTAGGCTTTAATCTTCATTTCCTTTCATCTGTCTCTCCCTTTTTGTCTGAGAATTCCTGAGAGGCTATAGTCTATTTATAGCCGGTAGTTGTCCTTATGGGATTCTATAAATTAATCTAAGAATTAATTAATTAATTAATCTAAGAATTTTATAAATTAATCTAAGAAGAAAAAGTGGGCAGAGACCTTAAAGGAACCAGATGGGAAGAAAGTTCCCGGCCAATCCTTCCTTCCCTCCCTCCCTCCCTCCTTCTTTCCTTCCTTCCTCCCTTCCTTAAATATTTATTGGATATCACTTAATATGTTGGGTGCTGGGTTAGACACTGAGAACACAAGGGTGAGCAGAACCCATACTTCTTCTGCCCCTATGGAGCTACAGTGCATTTGGAGATAAATGTTACAAATACAACACACAAAAAATGCAATTGTGAACTGTGATGAACTCTATGACCAAAAAAAGTCTAGGTGACTATGTAAACATAATTCAGGTGAGCCTGAGCTAGTCTGGGGGGCTAGTGAGTGGTGCTTGGCAGTCTACTGTGTACTTTCAGGGAAGGAGTTAGATCAATCTGAAAGTGTTCCCGTGGTCAAGTGGCCACTAGGCCCCTAGAGGCAAGTGCTATTGCTGTTTTTCATAGAAGGCAAAGGGTGAAGGGAGCTCCTCTTCTGCCAGGGAGAAGAGGGATGGCAATCTCACGAGACAGCGCTCAATTTTGCTCATGTGGTGGAATCTCAGAAAAGCCAAGTGACTAAACATAGAAAGGGATATAGCTGGTATCCTTGTCTGCTCAGTCAGAAAAGCAGTAGAGGCCTTCCCGGGTGGCACAGTGGTTGAGAATTCATCGGCCAATGCAGGGGACATGGGTTCGATCCCTGGTCTGGGCAGATCCCACATGCTGCGGAGCAACTAAGCCCATGTGCCACAACTACTGAGCCTACTCTCTAGAGCCTGTGAGCCACAACTACTGAGCCTGCATGCTGCAACTACTGAAGCCTGTGCACCTAGAGCCCGTGCTCCACAACAAGAGAAGCCACCACAATGAGAAGCCCGCGCACCACAACAAAGAGTAGCCTCTGCTTGCCACAACTAGAGAAAGCCCACATGCAGCAATGAAGACCCAACGCAGCCAAAAGTAAATAAATAAAATAAATTTATTTTAAAACAAAGCAGAAGGCTGCTGATGAAATTCATAGATTTTTTTCCCAGTTGCATTCAAGTTCCCCATGTCTATATGAAGAAGTCTGCTCTTTTGATACACACACACATACCTATGTATACATACATGCACACACACATACGTCATTTGCTTTGTACTGAACTTCTCCCCTTAACTTTGTAGAAGATGAATTGTCTTTTGTTTCATATATTCCTAGGATTGCTGAGAAATAAGGGGAAATGGAGGGTGGTGGGGATGGTGGAGGAGATAGCAGGCGTGGCAGGATAGGCCACCCAGAATCATCTCATGAGTCCAAATCCTTAAGGTAATTCACAAAAGATTTCATGGGTCATAGTCATACCCATGAACACCCCATCTGGGGCTCCATGCCCCTTTGCTCTGTGTGTGGGCCTTGCAAGTAACTTTTGATTTGGGGAGGCGTGTGGATAAAGTGTCAGAGGCAGACACTGGAGCAGAGATGACATCCCCCCAAGACACTAAAAGCCAACATGCTCTTTACCTGCATGCTTTGGGGAGTCACGGAGACAGGCTTCAACCACGGATTTATATGCAATGTGAAACTTATGAGGCATAAGCTGTTTGCCAGATGTCCACTTATCCATTTCCTTTCCTTTCCTCCCTCCCTTCCTTCCTTCCTTCCTCCTCCCTTCTTTCCTCCCTCCCTCCCTCCCTTCCTTCCTTCCTTCCTTTCTTCCTTCCTTCCTTCCTTTTTTCCTTCCTTCCTCTGAAGTGCTGTCTTGGAGAAACTTAGAATCCAAATTAGGGAAGCTCTGTTGTATTTTATTTGGATTTGAAATGGTTGTGATACATCTAGATTTGTAAGAGTTTATATTGTCAATATTTCTGTTCAGAGAACAGTCAAAATTCCACACCTTAGCATTCAAAACTTCATTCACCTGGTTATTAACCATGCTCCCAGCCTTATCTACTCTGACCCAGGCAACTGGTCTCCTCATCATTCTTAGAACAGTCATGCTTCCTTTGTTTTGTTCTTACATCTTACCCGAACTGACCACCTCCACCCCTGCTCACACGCACTCCCAATTCTTTACCTGTCACTCGTCTACCCACCCTAAAAGTCGCCACCTGAGTCCTACCTGCCTCCAGCTTGAATGATCTTCCTCTTCCCTGAACTCACAGCACTTCTAGCTACTTTGTCAATGAATCCTATGTGGGTTTGTTAAAAAGCTTGTTTTGTTGGATGAGATTGTCGTTTTTGAATGTTGAGCTCAGATTATTATTTTATCTTTCTACTTTGCATTTTCTACTGCCTTGTAACCTGGAACTTGTGACCTGGAGCCCTGGAACTTGTCTTTCCATTTTTGTCCCTCTAGTTGTTTGAAACACTGCATTGTCTGTGAAAATCTTATGTCTTTACTAAATCACTTGTATATTTATTAAGAGACCACTTTCATTGTTCAAACTACCAAATGAGGCGTCAAGGAGGAGAGAACTTATCTCTACTAAAATACTATTTTTTAGAATGCTGGAGAGGATGTGGAGAAAAGGAAACCCTCCTACACTGTTGGTGGGAATGTAAATTGTTGTAGCCATTATGGAAAACAGTATGGAGTTTCCATAAAAAAAAAAAGAGTTACCGTATGATCAAGCAATCCCACTCCTTGGCATATATCTGAAAAAGATGAACGTTCTCATTTGAAAAGATACATGCACTCCAATAATCATAGTGGCACTATTTACAATAGCAAAGACATGGAAGCAACCTAAGTGTCCATCAACAGATAAAGAAGATGTGATACACACACACACACACACAAACACACACACACACACACACACACACACACAATGGAATACTACTCAGCCATAAAAAAGAATGAAATAATGCCATTTGCAGCAACAAGGATGGACCTAGAGATTATCATAATAAGTGAAGTAAGTGAGACAAAGACAAATATTGTATGACATAGCTTATATGTGGAATCTAAAAAATACTACAAATGAACTTATTTACAAAACACAAACAGACTCACAGACATAGAAAACAAACTTATGGTTACCAAAGGGGAAGGGATCGGAGAGGCATAAATTGCGAGTATGGGATTGACAGATGCACACAAGTATATATAAAATAGATAAACAACAAGGATTACTATATAGCACAGGGAACTAAATTCAGTACCTTGTAATAAACTATAATGGAAAAGAATTTTAAAAAGAATATATATATATATTTATAACTGTATCACTTTGCTGTACACCTGAAACTAACACAATATTGTAAATCAATTATACTTTAATTAAAAAACCATAAATTAGATTTGAATTTCAAAAAAAAGATACTGTTGGGCACATGGCTAAAAGTTTCATGATACCACCTTATTTAATCCTTCTCCAAACCTGGTAAGTCAATTATTTTTAATATTGATTTTATAGATCAAGACATTTCACTTAGAAATTTTGAGCTGTTTGCTTAGGATCATACAGAGAATGTATCAAAGCTTGGTTATATTTTTCTTCCCCACAAAAATGTATTCATTGGAACACTCATGAAACGGATGTTCATTAAGTACCGTCATGAGTCAGGCAGTAGAGATGCAATGATGACCAAAAATCTACTCAGCCCCTATTTTCACGGTACTTCCCTGAATGGAAAAATACATGCCAACCACAATGTCCTAAAGAAATGTAAAACTGCAACTATCTTAAATGCCAAGATGGAGAGATCCATGCTGTTAAAAGAGTGTATCATAGGATGTTTGTTCTGCTCTGGGAAGGAAGGAAATATTGTTGAAATGCTTGGGCTGGAAGTGCAGGATGAGTAAGAGTTAACATAACCAGAGAGGGAACAGTAAGTACGCGGCCTGTGTCAGAGAGGAGCATGGCAAGTAAGGAAGACTGGAAGGTTCCAGCATGGCTGGTGTATGTGTGCGTGTGTGTGTGTGTGTAGGTGTGTAGGTGTGAAGCTGGAGATATAAGCCTTTCTGTTTGTTTTTATCTTTGTCTTAAAAACATTGAATCCATTTGAGACTTTTCAGCATTGAATGACAGGATCGCTGTGGTTTCAATGTGGAGAGCGGACAGGAGAGGGGCAAGAGTGGGTGAGGGTAAAGCAGGCAGGAGACTATTGTAATAGCCCCAGACATAGACAAAAGAGTTGGCCTAGTGCAGGAATGGTGGTGGGAATGTGATGGAGAAAAGAGGCTGGGTTAGAAAACTATTTAGGTGGTTCAACTGAAAGGACTTGTTGATGGACTGGATGTGGAGGTGAAGAAGAGGAAAGTGATACGGAGGACTCTAGAAGTTTTGCCCACAAAGCTTGCTGGAGGGAAGGGTCATTATTGTATAGGAGACTGTGAATGGTGGTCAGATTTAAGGCGAACATTTATAACATTGGATTTGGACGTGTTGTAAGGTATCTTTTAGACATCTAAAATGAAATGCTAATTTGGATAAACATATCTGGAGGTTAAATGAGAGGTCTGTCCTGGAGATTTAAAAGTATGAGGATCTAGGCAGAGGTGGTTATGAAAGCCATGGGTGTGGATAAGGTAGCTGGAGGAGAATTGCCTGAGTGATGCGAGATTTGGATACAGTTGGAGACACTGAGGACACAACGAAGATGATACTCAGTTCCTGATTTAAAGGGACTCTCAGTTTAGTGGTCCATGCTTGGACTTGTCAGATTCCAAAGTCCACAGTTTTTCACTGACATCAACCACTGAGAAAGTGAAGGCTAAAGTGAGTGGGAATCAATACTGTAATTCTTGACCTTTAAAGCGTTTTTTTTTTTAGTTTTGTTTTCTGAGACATGCGGTTTCCTGCCACTGTTTTGGCACATT
The DNA here is from genome assembly GCF_964270905.1 of Leucopleurus acutus. Classification (NCBI taxonomy): domain Eukaryota; kingdom Metazoa; phylum Chordata; class Mammalia; order Artiodactyla; family Delphinidae; genus Leucopleurus; species Leucopleurus acutus. Next base: position 63,432,293 of record NC_139150.1, on the reverse strand, counting down.
TATTGTTGAGATTGAGAAAAGGTAGTGTGTATTATATTTGGCATTTATGCTCATTACCTTACAGTGTTTGTGTGAGCTTAGGAGGTGTAGACTTTTTACTTTGCAAACAGGAAAACAGGGGGCCAGGCAGGGTCAGGAGAGTTAGGAGTGAGATCACCAGAGGCCCGGATATAAAGATTAGAATCTACGATGTCTCAACTCCCAAAGTAATTTCCAGGCCTCTGAAGCATGCTGTCTTGACATGTTTGTGTTTTGATTTTTTAAAATTTTTTTCACAAGACTGGGAAGAGTGACTAGAAAAGGAGTTGGCATTGCTGTCCCAGAGGGACTCCTGACCTGTCCAGCATACCCTAGACTAGATCCTGAGGGTCAAATTTATTATTAGTACCAGAAACATTTGGGGCAATCATCACATTTGCACCGTAAAAATAGTGAAGGTGAAAAGAATAAATCATTTTCATTCCAATAACATGTAGTTCATGGTAATAGGAATAAACCATAACAGGACTAGTTTTACAGAAATTGAGAGGATAAATTTGAAAAAACAAATATTGACCTAAAGATTCTTTCAGGGATGAGTGACTCTCCAAAATGATTTGTATTCAAGGGGGTTATGATTTTTTAGTTATTAATTTGAAGAAGTAACGTTTCCATTTAACAAAAGATGCAAATATGCAGGAGGGCATATAGAGCAAAGGTCTCCACTACCATACTTCTTTCCAGAACCCAGATTCCTCCCCCGGGGTAACAGTTGTTATCAGTATTTTTATTTATTTCTTCAGAAATATTCTATGTATATCTATCTTTTACATACAAATGGTAGCTTGTGCTGCATAGTGCTTTGTGCTCCATTTTTTCACTGGGATACCGTTCCCTGTCTGTACATATAGATCTGCCTTGTTATCTGCCTTGTTCTCTGGAATTTGCCACACAGCCTCCATGTGCCAGGATTCATTCAAGCCTTCTTATCATGAAGAAGTTGAGACCTGGTGGTTACATGTGGAGACACACAGCTGGGAGTGAGGGCACTGACAGAGTGCATGCCATAGATTTGAGGCCCCCAAGGTTTGTGGAGCCTACTAGGTGATGGTCCCACATGAGGAATGTGGAGTTTGGTGCACAACGAACACAATGTTTGGCGAACAAACATTCCCCTGAGCTGGCCTGTTTCTGGTAATACCGAGTTTTTCTCCTCCAACGGTGCTCTCGTGGCCTCACTAATGCCATAAAGGGGGATTCCCATTTTATTTCTGGTATCTCAAAATCCTTTATCACTCTAGTGTTTACTTAATAATTCCCCCTGATGTCCAGGTATGGGAAGATTGTGTTCTACAGCGACCTCTGTCAGATCTCTGCTGCCAGGGAGACTAGAGAGAAAGGAACTGTGTTCTTAAAATGTAACTCACAGCTATCAGTAAAGTTCCAGTATTTTCTAAAGTTACCCAGTATCACAAGGGATTTAGACTTCTCTATTCTTGACTTTTCCATTTATCGCTCATGAATTGGGTTTTTAGAAACCATTGAGAACTCTCTCTGGCGGTTAAGGGTTCAGGCTTTGAAGTCAGGTATGTCCACCGATTTTTACCTGTCTGACTTGGGGCAAGTTACTTAAGTCTCAGTTTCTCACATGTGATGATGGAGGTAGCAATGATATCTGCTTCAAAGAGTTGAGAGAAAGATTAAAAGAGACAAGAAATGTAAATTCTTAACACCGCTTGTTGCATAGAACAGCAACCAAGAAATAAATAGTTATTCGGTATGGAAGTCCCTCAAAAAATTAAACATAGAAGTACCATATGATCTATCAATCCCACTTCTGTGTACTTATCCAAAGAATTGAAATCAGGACCTTGAAGAGATGTTGGCACTCCCATGCTCATTCCAGCCCTAGTCACAATACCTAATACGTGGAAACAACCTAAATGTCCATGATAGATGAATGGAAAAGGACAATGCGCTATATACACAGAATGGAATGCTATTTAGCCTTAGAAAAAAAGGAAATTCTTTAACGTGCGACATCATGGATGGACCTTGAGGACATGATGCTAACTGAAAGAAACAAGACACAGAAAGACAAGTACTGCATGATTCCACTGATATGAGGTACCTAAAAGTCAAATTCATAAAATCATAGACTGGGATGGTGGTTACCAGGGGCTAGGGGAAGGGGGAAATGGTGGATTATTAATCAGTAGGTGTAAAGTTTCAGTTACATAAGATGAATAAGCTCTAGAGATCTACTTTTACAGCATCATACATATAGTCAACAATAATACCCTTAAAATTTATTAGGAGGGTAGAGGTCATGTTAAGTGTTCTTTCCACAATAAAAAAGGAAATAGTTATTATTAGTAGTATTAAGCTAGTGTTTATTAACGATAAGACAGATATAGACAGTTTATATAATGAGTGATATTTGCCAAAATATTGTCCTTAAAATGAAAACTTTTATGTCATATAGAACAGTAGCTTGTAAATATTTTCAGTAACAGCCTTTTTTTATTAAATGACATTTTCAAACCATTCCAATTTATAAAATATATAAATGATATTAAAAGTGCTTTTAAAATGAAAAGCATTTTAAAGTTTAAATGCATATCGATTATTAAAAAGTCAGTTGATGAAAAATATGAACTTGTTTTGATGAACATAAATACTTAAACCAGTAGTTGGATGACAGTGCCAGACTTATATCCACTTCAGCGTCCAGCTGATAGCTACATTTTATTTTATTTTATATTTTATTTGTTTTTTTGCGGTACGCGGGCCTCTCACTGTTGTGGCCTCTCCCGTTGCGGAGCACAGGCTCCGGACGCGCAGGCTCAGCGGCCATGGCTCACAGGCCCAGCCGCTCCGCGGCATGTGGGATCTTCCTGGACCGGGGCACGAACCCGTGTCCCCTGCATCGGCAGGCGGACTCTCAACCACTGCGCCACCAGGGAAGCCCCTACATTTTATTTTGATTGCAGCATATCAAGGAAATCTTGATTCATCTAGGAACATACATAGTTCAGATGATAACTTTTTAAAAAATTACCTTGCGATTCTCCAGATATGCTTCAAATAAACTGAGCTAGAAGCCTGAAAGAAGAACAATAGGAACATTTTGTTTTGAAGTTGAATCATGAATAATTTGAGCAGAGGAACTGGTCACACTCCTTGTCACCCAAGTCTTTTGGTGAACACTGAAAGCATTTATACATAGCATATACAAGGCTTTCCCTATAATCAGGGGTGAAAAACTGTATTATAACTTTGGTTTTCTCCAACTGGACTTATTTTGTTATTTCACGCCTCCTAGTAGTCCAGGAGGCTTGATGTAAATTTCAGGTAATTCAAGGTTTTGTCTTCTCTTTATGAAGCTGTAGCTCTTTCTCCTGTGTGCCTATATGGTGCCCAGGCAGGGTAGGGAGAGGGGCATCTGGTCCTCCACTGTCAACTATTCGCGCTGGTTTCCCCTGAGATACGGGCGTCCTTATCTGGCCAGTGGCTGCTCACCTAGGTCACCTACTTCTAGTCCTGACTATAAGGTCTCTTTAGGCTCAGTTCTCATTCCCTTCTTTCTCCCCTCCCCTTCCTTACCCTCTCCTCCCCTTCCTCCCTCCTTTGCCCTGTCACTGGGTCCTTCTCTGGCTCATGGGAAACATTTTGTGAAACTAACCACTTCAGCATGATGATAAATGTTGGGGGGACTCCCATGCCCTTCTGCTAGGTTATTTGTAGCTTACCTTCCTGGTCCTACCCCTGCTGGGTGATAGAGACAGTTGGGCCCTTCAACTCTCTGGGTCCCAGTCAGGAAAGGGACAGCCAGTGTCCTCTGCTTTGAAGCCCTTCAATCTATCTGGAAACTTCTATGGACATATCCTCTTCCAAGATTTACTCTGGGGTTTGATGCAGGGATCACAGCCACCCACACCAGCATGGAACTCACAGCCTCACCTCAGACATTCCTCTTCTTTCACTAGCCTGGGGTTCTGTCTTAATGTGAACCCACCTTGGGCAGTTAAGTAATCTCTATCTGAGTGTACTTATCTGTATGAGTAGATATGAAGAAAAATTTAGAGCAATTCAAGTATACGCCCAATGATAAAAGGAGAACTGTTATTTCAAATTCAAGTATATGCACAAAAGTAGAAGGAGAAATGTTATTTCCAAGTCTAGACACACAGAAGCAGTAGATTTGGTATCACATGTTATGACACGTGTTCTTGGTTTTCAAAGGGTTAAAATTTGTAGAGTAGTTTACAAAGTGGAACTCTTGTCCGAGCCCCAAATGCCTTCCTGTCCTCCACTGTCCCCAGCACAGTATTGTCACCACAGTTCTCCCAGTTGCTTAGGCCAAAAATCTAGGTGTTATTTTTACCTTGTCTCTGTTCCTCATTTTAAAAGATAGATTTCATTTTTTATAAAAGTTTTAGGTTCACAGCAAAGTTGAGCAGAAGGTACAAATGTTTCCATATACCCCTTGTATACCCCCTTAGTCACATCCCTCACCGAGTGGTACATTTATTAGCACCGATGAAACTATACTGACATATCATTACCAACCAGAGTCCATAAATTCCATTAGGGTTCATTGCACTTTGTACATTCTATGAGTTTTGATAAAATTATAATGACATATAAATATATATATGACATATAAAAATATATCCACCATTATGGAATCACACAGAGTAGTTTTATTGCCATAAAAATCCTCTGTGCTCTCACTATTCATCCCTCCCTCCCGACTAACCCCTTGCAACCACTGATCTTTTTATTATCTCCACAGCGTTGCCTTTTCTAAAATTCCATATAGTTGGAATCAAACAGTATGTAGTCTTTTCACATGGGCTTCTTTCACGTAGAAATATGCATTTATGGTTCCTCCATGTCTTCTCATAGCTTGAAGGATCATTTCTTTTTAGTTCTGAATAATATTCCATTGTTTGCATATACCACAGTTTAGTTACCACACACCTACTGAGGGTCATTTTGGTTGATTCCAAGTTTTGGTAATTATAAATAGAGCTACTACAAGCATTAGTATGCAGGGTTTTGTGTAGACATAAGTTTCAACTTCTTTGGGTAAATACCAAAGAGCACAATTACTGGATTTTATGGTAAGAATATGCTTAGATTTATGAGAACCCTCCAAACTGTCTTCCAAAGTAGCTGTACCATTTTGCATTCCCACTGGAAGTGAATGAGAGTTCCTGTGGTTCTACATCCTCATCAGCATTTGGTATTGTTAGTCTTCTGGATTTTGGCCATTCTAATAGGTGTATAGTGATATCTCATTATTGTTTTAATTTACATTTCCCTGGCGACTCTGCTGTGGATCATCTTTTCGTATGCTTATTTGCCATCTGTGTATCTTCTTTGATGAGGTGTCTGTTAAAGTCTTTGGCCCATTTTTGAATCAGATTTTTCATTTTCTTATTGTTGATTTTTAAGAGTTCTTTGTATATTTTTTAAAGCAGTCTTTTATGAGATTTTTCTTTTGCCAATATTTTCTCCCAGTCTGTGATTTGTCTTCTCATTCACTTAACGGTGAAGCAAAGCAGACATTTTTAATTTTAATGAAGCCTAACATCAATTTTTTGTTTCATGGATTGTGCTTTTGGTGTTGTATTTAAAAAGTCATCGCCAAATCCAAGGTCATCTAGATTTTCTCCTGTGTTATCTTCCAGGAGTTTTATAGTTTTGTGTTTTATATTTAGGTCTGTGATCCATTTTGAGTTAATTTTTGTAAAGGGTATAAGGTCTATGGCTAAATTCATTTCTTGTTTGACATGTGATTTCCAGTGGTTCCAGCACCATTTGCTGTAAATACTATCTTTTGTCCATTGTATTCCCCTTGCTTCTTTGTCAAAGATCTGTTGACTATGTTTATGTGGGTGTATTTTTGGGTTCTCTCTTCTTTTCGTTAATCTATGTGTCTGTTCTTTCACCAATCCCACATTGTCTTGATTACTGTAGCTTTACAGCAAATCTGTAAGTTGGGTAGTGTCAGTCCTCCAACTCATTCTTTAATATCGTGTTGGCTATTCTGCATCTTTTCCTTATCCATACAAACTTTGGAATTAAATTGTTGATATCCACAAAATAATGCTGGGATTTTGATTGGGATTGCATTGAATCTATAGATCAAGTTGGGAAGAATTGACATATTGACAATATCAAGTCTGCCAATCTATGAACAGAGAACATCTCTCCATGTATTTTATTCTTCTTTGATTTTGTTCAGAGTTTTGATCAAAGTTTTTTATTTTTCCTCATATAGATTTCATACATTTTTGGTTAGATTTTTACATACCTATTTGTATATCTTTGGTGCTAGTGAAAATGATATTGTGTTTTAAAATTCAAATCCCACTTGTTCATTACTGATATATAGGAAAGCAATTGACTGTTTTAGATTTTTTTCTTTTTTTTTGGAGTAAAACAGGATCTTCACGGTTAAGTTTATTTCTGAATTGTAAAAATTCTGTCTCCATGTTTTCCCTGTATTACCATGTTTTTCTCTTCTTTTCCTCTACTCAGTCTTGGCTGCCACAATCGGACAGACAGAAAATGTGAGGACACTTCTTTTCTAGCATCTGTAGTGGAAACCCTAGCGGTAGATAGTAACTGCTCAGGTTTGTCAAATAGATGCAGCCACATTTTTCACCATAATCCACCTACATAGTCCTTTTTGCTTTTTGAACTTGTCAGACTCATCCTTAATTAGTCTATCCACAAGGAATATTTTGTTTCCTGATCATTGCATAACTGGACGCTTTTCAACATTCAGGTTCAAGTGCTATTTCCTCAAAGAGCCTTTTCTGATCACCCCACTGAAATAGTCTTATGCTCATATCCCCACTGCTGTTGCACTATCTCTTCATCCCGTTTTCTTTCATACCTTCTTTCCACAAATAGTTATTGAATCCCCATATATGCCACACACTGTCCTGGGCAGTAGTACAATAGAACAAGAGAAACCTGTGCTCCTGTCTCATGGAGCTAACATTCTGGTTAAGGAGACAGACAATGAACAGGTAGATACTAGATATACAGTTTATCAGGTAGAGAGAAATGTTGTGTAGAAAAATAATGCAGAAAACAAAAATGCAAAGTGCTGGGCTTGAGGTGAGAGAATGCAATTTTAAATGGTGTGGCTAGGGAAGGCCTCGCTGGGCAAAGACCTAAACTGGGTGACAGGAAAACCTGCTCTTTGGAAAAGAACAAATAGAGAAAACCCCAAGTGCAAAGACCCTGAGGCAGCAGGCTGCCTTAGGTGTTAGGGCAACAGCAAGGGGATCTGTGTGGCTGGAGTGGAGTGAGCAAAGGGGAGAGTCACGGAAGATGAGTTCAGCAAGCTTAGGGGGTGGGAGTGGGCAAGCTCCTGCAGGTCATTGAAGGGACTCTGGCTTTTCTCAAAATAAGATGATCCTTTAAAAGGATCACTCTGCCTACTGGGTTGAGAATAGACTATAACAGAAAAGGTAGGTGAAGAAGACCAATTAGGAGCTATTGTGATACTCCAAGTGAGAGATGCTGGTGACCTGTACAGGACGAAGGCAGTAGACGTGACGGGTAGTGGTTAGTTGGTAGTAGATTTGGATGTGAGATGTGAGGAAAGAAATGAGTCAGGAAAGATGGTAAGCTACTGGAAGAACAGATTGCCTCTAATGAATGGCAAAAAGACTGCAGGTGGAACAAGTTTATGAGCAAGATGGGGAAAATCAGGAGTTTGATTTTGCACACATTATGGTTAAGATTGATGCCAATGGGCAGTTGGATACCTAAGTCTGGAGTTCAGCCGGGATGTTGGTATGTGTGTGTGTACGTGAATGTGTAAATTTAAATATGCATATGGTTTTAAAATGGGAATAATTTAAGAAATATATTTTTAAATGAATTTGCATCGTAGTTTTGCAGAATTCCTGAGGTGTAATTGCAGAACTTGCATGGAGCCCTGTTTTAAAACTTAGTCTATTGTGGCTGTCAAAGTACTACTTGATACAACCATCACAACCAATTTTTTGGCTTGTGGTGTAGCAAGAAGATACTACAGGGTTTACAGATCTATACACCAGAGGGTCTTATCTCAATATTTCTATTCTCTTCTGTGGGATCCATTTCTCAGAAAAGTATCCAGAGTTTTCTTACGTTGCTGAATATGCTGAGGTGAACCATCAATACCCTTGATGGAACATTTACAATGGGACAGATCACGCATGCTTTTTAGGGTCATATTGGCATGACCCAGTGAAGGGATTTTGTGTGATGTGCTAGTTGTCATGATGTACTTTTTAAAAATCGTTTCACTGACATGAATCCACGAAAATATATTAACCTTCCTATCTTGACTGACTTGCATTTTGGAAACAGCAACTTCTCATGCTAGAGACGGTATGAGCAACAGGACTGGGTCAGGGTGAGAAAGTAAGAGCCCAGCAAGAAGGGAGGCAGTGATAGGCCTTTTAATAGTTTTTCGCAGAGCAGTGTGAGGACATGATGCGTAAGCCGAGGTTTGTACCAGCCTGGGTTGTGATTCAAGCTCTGTCACTTTATAGATGGGAAGGACGTAACTTCTTCAGACTCAAGTGCTGAGAAATAAGATATAATAGGGAATAATTATAACTCTCTAGTGAGAGGAACTAATGATCTAATGTTTGCTAAAATACTTAAAAGAGCGTATAGATAGCACTCAATGAATCATGGTTATTCGTATCAATAACTCTTACATTTAAATCCAAAGAGTTTGGTCTTTTGCCACACCTGAAAAGGGTAATGGAGAGTTTCATTGATCTTACTGTTTTACACCCAATTATTTTATTTTTAAACATCGTTTAATTAGCGCATGATTTTCCCCCAGAGCTTAGTTTCAGGGTGTGATTTCCTAAGTTGTGGCTTGGACTCATCAGATTCTGGGAAGGTTTCTTATGAAAGTGAGCCCCAGTCCAGGTACAGAGACACGCCTTTGAGCAGAGGTGATCTGAGAGGATTATCTCTTCATTGGTGAGCCGGACTGCTTCCCCAGGCTCGGATTTAGCTGGGACACAGCTGTAGTGAGAATGAGCCTCCAGGTCATTAAATCTTGTAGTTGAAACCCTTCCACTGTACACTTGAACGTTTGACGTACACATTTCATCTCTCTGGGCTGTTATTTGGACTTATTAAGCATTTCTGTAACATTGTTTTTTTTCTAAGTTGGCTGCATTTCATTAGCAGCTCCTCACATCACCCTGTGTAAAAGGTGAATGCAACAGTCCATGTATTATAGACAAGGAAATGGAGGTCCAAGTAAGCCTAGTGTGGTTTGGCCAAGGACACCAGAAAATGAAGCCCTGCAATTAGCAACTGAGCCCAGAGTGCCTCACTGTCGAGTCATGGTTGACTTTATCAAGGAGACGTTTCTCCATAGATGATTCAATTCAACACATTCAAATAAAACACAAAAATAATGCCCCTCCTCTCCCTAAGAACAAAAAGAGTTTCATGATTTCATAGTCATAATACTGTAGCCAGAGTGATCATTCTAAAATTGAATCTGATCAAGTCACGTTTCTATGAAAGCCTGGTTCTGGTTCTCCATTGCCCCGGGATAAAGTCCAATCTCCTTAACGACATACGTGGCCTGCTCTGTGCCCTTCTACATCCCTACTGCCAGTCTGGTTACTCATCCTCTCATTTTCACTTTAGTCATCCTGCAGACTTTCCTTCTCATAATGTGCCTTTGTCCGTGACATGTAGAAAAGAACCTTCTATCTCATTTCTTTTCCTCTAGTTACATGTCACATTTTTCAAGAAGTCTCCCTACATTTCTCAAGGCTGTGTTAGTTAGCCCTTCTGTACACCCCGATTGTACATGATGTTTGTACCACTTATATCACTAAAATTGTCTTAAATCCATCTTTTCCCTGAGATTGCAATCCCCTTGAGGGCAGTAATTTACCTGCTTCACTGTAGGTCCCCAGTTCCTGGCATAGTTCCTGCAAATAGTAGGGATACAATAAATATGTTTGGATGGTATGAATGAACAATATGCCTTGTGATTTGACATGTTCCATCGCGCAGAATTGTAAGGTTACTACCCTTTATGTCAGACTCTGGAATAAATGCCAGAGGTACAATAGGTTATGGTTTGAAGCTTTAATGGTGAAATTGCTGGCAACTACCAAGAGGAAGGGGAGGGGAATGATGAAACTTACCAGTGAGGAAGTTCTGGCTTAAGATACATCTCATCCTGGTCCCTTGGTCTTTTATGGGTGTAATCAGGGTGACCGCATAAGTTGTCCCAACTGGTACAACTCTGTGAATGGAAATGGGCTCTTGGCAATCAGCATGGACCAGGACCATCTGAGGCAAACTGAGTGTATGGTCACTCTAGATGTATGGATTACCCCAATGTGCTGTTTGTCCTGAGCTCAATTTCTGGTTCAACTGAGCCATGTAATGGGCTCAAAGCTGCTGCTGGGTGAGAGATTGCATAGTGGCACTAACTGAAACAGCTAAGGGACGTGGAACAGTCACGTTGCAACATATGGTTTGACAATTCTTTTCCTGAAGTAGCTCTAAACATAGTAGTAGTTCTATCTCAGTGACAGTAGCAGGTGAGAGAGGCAGTTCGGCAGTAGTTCTATCGCTCAGTAAAAGTTTTGGCACCTGGATTTGGACATGAAGAATGCTAACTGGGGAGATGAAAAATTTCCAGATCAACCGAATTGTTCAAAGCTGCCAAGTTGGCCTGAGAACTTCCCTTTGTGAGGGAGATATGAATGATAGCCAAGACCACTCCTTAGCTGGAAAATGCAGTTTAAGCATATGTTTTAAAATGCAATGATTAAAATATTATGTTTTCAGAGCCCTTTAGTGCTCCTGAATCCATGGTTTTGGCAAACACTTAACTGTGCGGAGGGTGATTATCTTTGGAGAGTAGGATAGTAGCTTCCCAATTGCTGCAGTAGGTCTCTGCGCTGGCAAGCGTTTAGGAGGTGAAAGAGGCCGACTTGCACATTAGTAATAAAGGTGAAAATTCCTAACGCCGAGGAGGTGTTGAAATTCTGGTTAGCTTACTTTCTTGTTTTGGCAAATGTCCTGTTTCAAATGGAAGATGGCATGTTCCCATTACTACATTTCTCTTTTTTTTTCCTGATAGAATTTCTCCAAATTTATGTCCATCATCTATGCCTGGAGAATGTAATAATTCATAACTAACAACTTTATTGGCAGAATGCAATATTAATTGCACTGTAATGACCTTGGGTTGGTATGAGGAATCCTTTTGTATTAACAGAAGAGTAGGGAATGGATTTTCTTTTCAAGTATACCACAGAAACAAACATACATGGAGGGAGGAAAACAAAACAAAACAAACCCCTGTAAAGCTGGTTGAAATCAATCAAACCCTGGAATTTCACCTTCCTATCTCATCTTATTCTTCTTCTAGTTTTTTATTAGTGTCTTTTCATAAAGTCCTGAGTTGCCACCAGATGCATTTGTAAATGGTATTCATAATTCCCTAACTCACACTTCTAGGTCAGCAGTGTAATGATGCTTTAGGACTGGGTTCCTCCAGAAGAAATAAACACCAACAGCAAAACAAAACAAAATATATGAAATAGTAGTTGCTATACAAGTCAATCACACCAGCTATAATATACACGATGTATTTTTTGGGAAAAACTACATTGTGTGGCAAAAAAGCGCGACTCACTGCTTGGTGTAAAGAACTGTACTTGGCAGGATGTATATGAGCATAATATACTCAGGAAGCAAATTGTAGCTTATATCCTTTCTGACTTTATACCCTTGGCCAAACAATAACAGGTCTTTCATATGTCCCGGAGAGCTGAGGGGTGTAGAACAGGAATTGGAAAAAAAACAAAGTCACGCTTCCAGTGACATAGAAGAAAACAGCACTGGTTATAAATGTGTTTCTAGAATTAAACAGCCTAGGTTCATATAACAGGTCCATGCATTAGTTGTGTGACTTTGGGTGAGGCACTTAACCTCTTAGTTTCAATTTCCCTGTCTTTAAAATAGGAATAGTAACAGTAACTACCATATACGGTTTTGGTGAGGATTCAATGAGACGATACAGAAAAGCACTTAGTAAAGTATTTGACAGATAGTAAGCTCAATAAATGTCAATTATAATTGTTCAAAACATTTTTTTTTAATTTCAGGTTGTGCTTGAATATATGGTTGACACCCAGGAACGTTTGTACTTAAGTTTCATGGTTCACTAAGATCATTCAGGCCTCCAACATTGCATTATTCCTAGGTCAGGGAGCTCCTGAAACGAAGTACATCCAGAGAGCCCCATTTACCCAAAGTGCTTTGGTGGACCCTAGTCCTCCTTCCCAACTGGGGCCTGCCACCGCCCCGTTGGGGGAGCAAATGGGATTGCAACACCGGGCTGGGGCAAGAGCCATGGATGATTCTATTTCTCAGGAATGCCTTTAAATCTTGTATATGCTCTGTTGCTCTGTTACAGTGTTTTAAAATATTTTTTCTTCTTCTGTATTTTTATTTTATTGCGAAAATCAATAAAGAGGCTGGGTTATATTTCACAAGACATGGATATTGAGTTTCCTTGAGAAATATATTTGGATGGTGAATTGGCACCAAGACCTCACACCAGATTCTAAGAATGTTGCATCCTCTCTTCCAGCCTCATCCTTCTCTTCTCCTTCCAATAACTCTAACCACAAAGGTAGTCATCACTGTCTACTTATGTTGCTTCTCTCTGATTTTGCTTCTCCAACATGTTTGTACCCAATCCCTTGTATTATATTCCTTCTGTTTGAAATGCAACAGGTGAAATGCTGGAGTAAGAAGTAAGGAGATTTGGATGAGAAATTTTGAATCATCTGATAATTTGCTGTTACCTGGGTCTTATTAGTAACCTCCCTGAGTCCCAGTTGCATAAAGATGGGGGAATAATAAGCTCAATTCACCTGTTTTACAAGATTGTAGTGAGGATAAAGTAAAATAGTGGGTGTGCAAGTGCTTTTCAAATACGCTTATTATTTTTGAGGGTACTGTTTATCATTAAGTGCATTCATATAATATTTTGCTGCAAAAATAGGAAAAATACTTAAGGCAAATTTGAAGTTACATTTTCCCTGTGAAATATGCCTAGGCTGATCTGGTTCTCTTTCTTTTATTTATTTATTTTTTCAAACTTTATATTTTACAAAAGTTTTATGTTCACAGAAACATTTAACAGAAGGAACAGAGCTGCTTCTTCTATTTTTAATATTAAACTAAAATGTGACAAAAGTTTTGCTGAGTTATTGATCCTTTTAAAAAATGTCCTTCCTTTGCTAGGCTAAGCTTTTATTGAATTTTTGGGGGGTCTGTTTGCTTAGTGTAAGTGGAAAAGTAAATAGCTGGCCTAGAGGCCTCTTACTTTTCCCTGTCAACTATGTAAAGTGTGCTTAAGTGTTATTTGCATAGCTGCTGCCCTGGCCTATTCCTAACCTCTACAACATCTCTGATGACCATGAGAAAATTTTATTTGTCATATGTTGGTAAGGAGCCGGAGTAGACATCGTTCAAGAAATGTGAATCTGTTCACTAGAAAATAGGGTCAAATTGAAGGTTATTTGTCATTGGAACAAATAATCATTAAGTGGCTAGAGCATTCTTTTTTTTTTTCTTTCCCCTAAATAGGGGATTCTTCAATAGCATCCTGATATAAAGACCAACGAGATAACTAGAGAGTGATTTAAAAAGTCAAGGACAGTCACAATAAAGCTCTTTACTATGAACGAGAGACTGTACTCTTTGCTTTACAGCTGCTAACTCATTTAAACATCATGGAAACCCTATGAGGTAGATCTTATGAGACTCATTTAATTGATAAGGAAACTAAGGTTCAGAGAGATTCAGTAATTTCTCAACAGAGAGAAGCATCCTGGTTGAACAACTAGGATTTCTCCTCATATTTGCTTTAGCTAGTCCTGAGAAAAGCAGCCTCTTCTTCTACCCATAGTACAATGAGATGCTTAGTATTATACACACAAATAGCATTCTATCATGAGTAGAGAATTCCTAGCCAAATGCTCTTCCTCATCAATAACGATGACAACAACAACAACAATATTCTTATGTCTTGTGCTAAATATTTCCTACGTCTTATCACATTTAAGCCTCGCAATAATCCACTGAGGTAGGATCATCAGCCCTACTTTAGACATGAGAAACTCAGAGTCAGTGAGGTGAGCTGCTTGCCCAACTCAAGTAAGCATGTCTCTCTGACTCCCTTGACTGTGGCCCTTCTCTCTATCTCATAGTGATGTTAACCCACCTCTTTCTTGAAGGACTAATCTTCTCAGAAATTTACATCCCTGGTGCCCCAAGCACTATCTACCCACTACAGCATCCTTTTGTCCCTAACTTTTGTATGATGGCGGTACTGTGGACTGTTAACAACTTGCAGCTGGAATGATTCTCTTGTTTTTTTGGTCATGTTTGAGACCTTTTTCAAAGACTCTGTCTGGTCAGTATCTTCGGGATCGTTTTCTTCTAAAATATTGCCCTTCTGATTCATGCCACAGAAACAGAGCATTTATAAATAAACAAGCAGAAGGTACATTGGAATGACCTCATGCCTGGGTTTCTGATTGCTTGGACAGATGACATCCCAGCTCTGTCTCACCACACATTATTTTTTGAATCATTTCCCTTAACCTAAGTATCTCTGGTAACCAAATTATAGTAACTTCCCCAAGGCAACCTGAGGTTTGGAAACCAAGTGGGCAGTTCCAAGTTCTTAGTGGACCATTCCAAGACATGCAACCACAGAGCTAAGGTCAGGGCCCATTAGAAGAGCGTGGGGAAAGAGGCTATGTGGAGAGAGGTTCATGTCTTCCCATTGTACTGGAATTTAACTGGAATGGGTGAAGACAATTTCATTTAAGAATCCTTTCCCCCAGTCACCTCATTAACACCTCCAATGAAAGGCAGCTGTGAGACTGTTAACTCTTTGCTTACACATTCTTGAAAGTGCTATTGGCTAGGATCTCTTGTCCTCGTGAGAAGATACCCTGCTGTCACCAATCTGGGTATCTGTAGCATTGAAATGAGGGTTTTTCCAAGACTCATATTTATACCCCAGTAGTGCGCCATTCCATGGAGTGAGACATGCATTTCTGCCAGGTTTTGCATGTTTTGAGCTGCTACCCTATAAACTGCAGTATGTTGCGTTTTTTGGAACTTGGCTGCCTCAAATTCTTCTTGGAAATAAATGAGAGCGTATGTGAACATTCATTAAGGTATTAACTCATTCATTTACTCACTCACACTTTTAGTAAGTCACATTGGATGAGTGCCTGTTATAGGCCAGGGAACATGTCAACATTGGGGGTATATGGGAGAATAAGACGTTGTCCCTTCCCTCAAGGAGTTTACTCTTTAATTTGTGTTTAAATCCTTATTCCAGCATCATGTGATAAAATGATGGCTAGAGTTACAATGGGAGCAAAAAAGGAGAGGCAATAAAGCAGAGTCGACTCAGGGAGGTCAGGGAAGACTGAAGAGAAGGTACCTGTGCTGTTTTGAAGAATAAATAGGACTTAGCTATATGGATAAGAGCTGAGATGGGAAAGCAACCTGTGGAAAATCAGGAGAGGATGGTTTTGGCGTGATGTGAGAGACCAGATTTGTGTGCAGCGTAGTGAATGTTGGTGTAGTGGATGTTCTGGTACACAGCCCAGACACCCGCTTCAGGATGGAGACACACATTCTCCCAGCTGCTGGATCTCAGCTGGACCCCTTTTGGGAATTGCCCTCAACTAAAGGGAGCTGCCTTGCTTCTTCCCCTGGGGCAGTATGTGTCCAAGACACAGATGAAGAAAGGCCAGTTCTACTAACTTCAAGGTGGATGATTCTGACTATCCATCCCATTTCAAGGGTTCCCAGTAAGATCTTCTGAAACCTCTACTGCAACTGTACCACAGTTCAGCTTCTCCCTGTGATCTTGCTGACCACACCTCTCACAGCCAGTGTCCTCTGGCAAATGGTACAAGAGGGGATCAAAAAGCTCAGACCTGGACGTGACACATCCTTTCTGCTCACATCAGGAGGATTTAATCCCAGGTCATACTTAGCTACTGAAGATGCCGGAAAATGTAGTTTCTAGCTTATGTGCATAGTCTCAACTCTATTATAGCAGAGAGAGGAAACAAGGTTTGGTGTGTGAGGCCTCCAGTACAGGGGAGGGGCCTAGGGTGGGAAGCAGAAATCATTTCAGGTATAAACAGAGTGCTAAGCCAAGGTGTTAGACTTGCTTCTGAAAATTGTGGGGAGCCAGTGAGTAGGGCAGGGATCGGATAGTGAATAATTTGCTGGAGAGAATTTTATCGGTAGGTGAGGCAAACAGCTACACTACTCTTCCTGTGGAAATACTGTTTTGTCCTGGTATCTTTAGCAATGGTTGTGACTGTTTGTCTGAACCTAGTTGATGCTTCTGTTCCCTACTTTCTTGTCACCTGAGGAAAAAATGGATATTGCTCTGTCAGGACAACAGTGGATGAGCTTTTCTCAACCTTTCTTTGAAAGAAGAATTGACAAAGCAGTTTCCTCCTTCCTTCTCCCCCAAAGCACATGTGCAGGGCCTAAGGGTGAGATTTAGCTAGTTAAAAAAAAATAGAATCATCATCTACTAAGAGGTGCAGATGGGATAACGTGGAAGAAAGAGCACGAGTCTTTCGGGTATACTCAAGAGACGTGGGCTTGGTCTCTCGCTGGCTGTATCTCTCGTTTTATGACTTTTCTCATGTCACTTGGATTCTCCGTCGCTCACCTCTAAATTAGGTGGTTTGACAGAAGAAGTTAGAAGTTTCCCTTCAGCTTAAAATCACTGCACTTTGATAGGCCTTAAACCTGAAGTTTGGAACCAGCTTGCACTGGAGCTCAAGAAATATGTGTGGAATTTAATTAAATTTTCGATTTTAATTTTAGCAAAGTCTATCATTGCTTGACCCTCAGTCCACACGGGAAGCCCACCCCCTAATGTCACAAGGCAGCAACGACAACAAACAACCAAGTGAACGTTCTGTGATCTCTCATAAAATGTCTGAGGAGAGGAGTTTTATTTTTTTTCCGCCGATTCCAGATTCTGATTCCACCGGTTAATGAGCGAAGGGGAAGTTCCAAGAGAAGGCCTCTGGAAGGCTAATGGCAACAGGGCATCTCGTATCGCAAAGATTTAGTGAGAAAGAGTTCACAGCAGAACATCTAAAATGACGTTCTGATGTCTGTGGGAAAGGAATTATGAGAGGTTGGCATTTAACTTAGGAGCCAACCAGACCACTCTGGGTTGGCCTTGAGTTTGGGCAGCAGGACACACTCTCAGCTCCATGCAGCTGCCTTGGGAGTGACAGACACTTTTCCACTGTTCTGGGCCTGGTTCAGAGAGGAACTGGTTACGGTCTGTGATGGCAGTGGCTCAAGGAGCCAACGAGGACAGGGGTGAGGAATTCAGGAGGAATGCAATGAACTAAGCTGGAAACTCACTAGAACACTGGGACTCCCATTGGCCAAAAGAACCACTTGACCTCCTCTGACCACGGGTGACCCCTACACTCTCGTTGTTACATCTTAAAAAAATAAAGGAGCACCTGCTAGAGCTTCAGTCTTAAGTGACTTTAATCACCCCTAGCTATCAACTGAAGGGCAAGAATCCTGTATTTGCAATTAGAATCAACGTGTAGTAAGGTGTGCACACAAACTGGCAATGCTTTGATGGCAAATCCTTCCTTTTCAGATATTTTTGAAAGGCCGATTTATTAAGCAGAGTTTCCCCCAGATTGGTGATCACGTCAGCACTTCAAATGCTAGCAGCGGGAAAGAATCAGGATCATGTTTGTCTTGAACATGGAAGATGTTGGACACCTGGGCCTCCGTTCATCCTGGGACACAGTACAGGAGTCAAGCAGGGCACAATACAGTTCTTATTCTGAATCGGAATCCATCTGAACTCTCCAGTGGGCAGACAAAAGAGGATTGTTAGCACTTCCAGGTACCTTGACGGAGTTACACCGCTTGACTGTTTCCCCCCATCTGCTAAGTGAGCACTCTCTGACACAGGTTGGTGCAGCACTCTTAAAGCCCTTGGTCTGCTTCCTATTGGTTCCACATGTGTTTGTATTTGTTCTCAGTAGGCAGAGATTCCAGAGAGAAAATGAACCGCTGCAGATCGATTGCAGTATCAGTCATGCAGAAGACGTGGTGCAGAGTGCCATTTGATTTTGATCTAGTTTTAACCCTTGCAAGGTGGTGGCGCTGGCTTCTTGGCTTTTGTTGGCCTCAGTTTCTGTTTGAAGTCTCAGATGCTAAAGGTAAAAAAAAAAAAAGGCAGTCTGAGGCCTGTGTTTTAGAAAAGACAGCATTTCCCCTTTAAGTCATTTGGTCCTCAAAACCTTTCTCTCTCCGTCTGGGACAGAGCAATAGAAAAGCCAGAAAGCATTCATGTGGGGTGTGTGTGTGTGTGTGTGTGTGTGTGTGTGTGTGTGTGTGTGTGTGTGTGTGTGTGTGTATTATTGCTGCCATGAAAAGATATGCCTTGTTTATGTAGCCAGTGATAACTCTGCACAAAAGTACATTGACAGCGCCAGCAGATTCTGTGCCCACACTGACAAAAGACAGACCAACCCGACTTGGTGGTTTACTTAGGTGACCATTCTCCCCAGTATGATTTGTCTTTGTCCTTTCCTTTCTTACTTTATTTTAAAGAGATTCAATGAGATTGAGTTAAGGACGTGGTGTCTATTTCAGCCTTAGCTTTGCAATTTCCACATTTAGCCTGGATTATGTTACAGCCATCACGATGCTGGGATATTTTTCTATGTACAACTTGGAGATAGAAGAGAAAAACAGGAAGGGTGTGGTGTCTCCTCTCAATGTTCCTTTATCCTGGGGTCTGGAGGTTGCATGGATATGTGTGTGTTGATATGTGTGTGGGGGGCGTGTGTGTGTGTGTGTGAGTGTGAGGGGAGAGGGAGAAAAGGAAAAAAGTACTGCACAGCAAACAAAGCTTTTGCCCCTTGATCGTGCTCCTTAACTTCTCAGTAAGGATATTTGAGCTCTCTACTGTTTATTGAAACTCCAGGAACATAAAGATGGAGACCTTGGAGGGAGGGGTGAGCCCTGTCTCACTATACAGTGGAGAACCTGAGGTTTAGGAATGACTTAGTACAGCTTTCTTGTCGACCCCTGAAATCTCATATTCTGCCCTCTGCCCCTGGCTAAGATTCTGAGCCCTATTGTGCTGATTTAAGTAGATCTGTCTGTCCCTCTCCTGTCCTGTCTTCCCTGGAAAGGAGAACTGTATCCCTTGGGACTCTTGCTGTAAGACGCAATAGAAAACACAGTCCAAATTGGCTTACATTAGAAAGGCATGTACAGGTTCACATAACATGTGGGGTAGGGGTGGGGCTGGCTGTGGGCATGGCTGAATTGGGGGACTCAAAACTCCTCGGGAGCTGGTGCATTTGTATCTTTGAACTGTCTCTGCTTTTCCTAAGTCTTGCTTCCTTGTCAGACTCCATGTGTTGGTGTGATGACTGCATTAGCGTCTTCCAATTTCATGTCCAGGTGGAAAGAGAACCTGTCTTTCTTCTAATAGCCCCAGAAAATGTCTCACCGGGTCTGGCTTAGATTAGTTCACATGCACAACCATGAACCAACCCTGTGACTGGGGGGAATGCAGTTCTTTGGCCAAGACTGAAGCTATCATGTTCTTGGAGCTGGAGGAGAAGGCAGCCTGAAGTTCATTTGGGAGAAGGTTGTTTCTAAGAGAAAAATCTGGGTACTGTTATCAAAGGAAGAGGGAGCAGAGGCTGCCTGTCTAAACAACAGTCCAAAAATTATCTATTGCAGGAGTCGTAGAAGTTTAAAGGACAAAAACGTAATTTGATCAATCAGCTTCATTATGTATGTATGTATGTATCCTTCCTCTCTTTCTCCCTCTCTCTCCCTCCCTCCCTCCCTCCCTCCCTCCCTCCCTCCCTCCCTCCCTCCCTCCCTCTCTCCCTCCCTCTCTCCCTCCCTCCCTCCCTCCCTCTCTCTCTCCCTCCCTCCCTCCCTCCCTCTCTCTCTCCCTCCCTCCCTCCCTCCCTCCCTCTCTCTCCCTCCCTCCCTCCCTCCCTCCCTCTCTCTCTCCCTCCCTCCCTCCCTCCCTCCCTCCCTCTCTCTCTCTCTCTCTCCCTCCCTCCCTCCCTCCCTCCCTCCCTCTCTTGTGTGTATATGTCCCCCTTGTAAGGACACTGGTCAAACACACTGGTTTTGAAATCAGATGTCCTGGGCTCCAATTCTAATTCCAGCAATAACTAATTCACGGACGTTTGGACAAGTTACTTAAAATTTGGGGTTGCTTTAGATTTATGCTGCAAAGATTTGTGGTTGGGTTAACTCAGCATAATTTCGAAAGAAAGAAGTAAGTACCTTGTTAACAACCTCGTTTGTCTATTCTCGCTTCTTTGTGCCACAAATAAAAATAGTATTTCATGATAATTGAATAATTTCTTGAAAACATTTGATACTCTCAGCTAGTATCTTCAGAGTTGTCCAAAATTCTACTTTTCTAAGTTACCCCCTGTATTTCAGGAGGAGAAATTGCTTTTCTTTCCCAGATATCTCTTTTCCACTGTCTAAGACCCTTCTTGGGAGAATGTTTTGCATAAGTGTACCCAGAATGACTGTGTATATATATGAAAAATGAGATGATTTGTCTTTTCAGTGAAAACATCTTTTGCTGCATTAAGCTTATGCCCTGCCACAGGAATCTATTAGTCCACAAAACTTTCCCATTCCCACAAACGTTTCAACAGCTGGGACACGAAATCTCATTCAGAGACAAATGTGTGCACCACATTTACAGTCTGAAATTCAATCTTCAAGCATCACTTGATTAGAATGAACATTATGGTGCATTGTAATTTTTTTCATTTAAATAGCAGCCAATAAATTTATACCATAATCTATCCCCCATCCCAAAGGATATTTAAAAAGGTTTCAATTAATGCTATTTTAACCATCTGACATCTAAATATTTAGCAAACTCTTTAGGTGCCCAAGGCAAGCGTGCCTCAGCATTTACAAGGCTGGTACACACACACACATATACTCACACACGGGAAGTCTTGCACACACACTTTTGTGGCAATTAGGAACACATTTTTGATTCTGTTCTTGAAAAAGGGCTTCCATAGGCATCC
Source organism: Leucopleurus acutus (assembly GCF_964270905.1). Taxonomy (NCBI): domain Eukaryota; kingdom Metazoa; phylum Chordata; class Mammalia; order Artiodactyla; family Delphinidae; genus Leucopleurus; species Leucopleurus acutus. Next base: position 63,411,090 of record NC_139150.1, on the reverse strand, counting down.
CTCTACCTCAGGTACAATCTTCTCTGAGAGTTCATCTCTGTTAAGTCATTGACACGGTGCCTGTCACGTAGTAAGAGCTCAAAATGTGAGCTATATTAAAATGACTATAGTTATTATATGATTTTAATTATCAAGCAGTATCTTTGGTAATGTTAATTCTATTGGGCTTTTTATTTTTCTAAATGGGGAAATATGTGGGTCTTACCCATGCTTAGATCAACCTCTCAGGTGACCTCACTGACACAAAGAGAGTGAATACATTTCTTATTATTCCTGCAAATTAATCGAAAGTAAACACATATCTTTTGTGGATGTGTACAAACTTCTTCCCCAGAGAGTTCCATATACTTCAGCTAATGTGCCTTCTAGAAAAGTATGGGATCTTGCCAAATGGATATTTTTCCCTCCCGAGCCCTGCTGAGGGTACTCCTGGTTCTACCTACCCTTCTTTTCCTCTTTAACAGAGGAGGTAGCACTGACATAGCATATCGTTGACTTTATCGGTCATGTTTATGGTTCTTTGTTGGCCTCTCCCTTCCAGGATGGAAGGTCCATGAAGGCAGGTTTTAGTCCATTGTGCCAACTGATGTGTCCCTGGCACCTTGAATACCATTTCTTTCTATCCTGTATGACATCCCTTTTTTTTTTTTTTTTTGATGAAATGGCGCAGATTTATAGTGTTTCTGGGATATGAACAACTCTATTTCAGGTAAGAAAGGCACTAATGTTGACCTTGCCAACCTTCCCTTATGACCATCCTATGCATACTGTGAACCCTTTCTCACCTTGCTGCCTTTGGGAATGGGCAACTGTTCTGACCTGGTACTTGTGGGGTTCAAATTAGGAGTTTGGGATTAACAGACACACACTACTATATATAAAGTAGATAAACAACAAGGACTTACTATATCACACAGGGAACTGTATTCAGTATCTTGTAATAACCTATAATGGAAAACGTTCTGAAAAAGATATATATATATATCTGAATCACTTTGCTGTACACCTGAAACGGACACAACAATGTAAATCAGCTATACTTCAATGAAAAAAGTATGCAGGGAGAAGACTGACTGCACAAATTCCCACAATTTAAAAGCTCACTGGTGTGGGTTGGTTGTGTAGTGGGAACTGAATAGATAAAAGAGGGAAAATGCGGTAGGGTCCTTAATCACCCAGGCTCAAAGCTTCTTTCATCTGCAGACACCATCTTCATCTCCTCTACCTGGACAGACACCACGGTCCTCTGATGCTTCCTTCCCTCCACTGATGTATTAGTGTAGCAGCTGACTTGTATGTGACAAAATTCCAAAATACTGGTAGCTTAATCAAGATAATATTTTATGTCACTTTTTCTGACATAAAAATAATGCAAAGGTAGGAGCGTTGGTGTGGTGGCACCACAGGGACATCAGAGGTGCAGGCATCTGTCAGTTCTACTCAGTCTAATGTGTGATCCTTGTCTGCATGATCCAAGATGGTGGGTGAGAGTGAGATTCATGCCTGTGCTGCAGGTTGGAAGTCGTGTGAAAGGGCAAGGAAAAGAGGGGCAAAAGAAGCTCCCATATGACACGTTTGCTCTAATTTAATGGCCAGAACTTAGTCTTGTGGTCATAACTGTCTACAAAGATGTTCTGAAAATGTAGCCTTTATTATGGATGGCCATATGGTCAGAAAAAAAAAAATATATATATATATATCTCACAACTTCTTTAGCCTTTCATCTGTCAATGCACATTTAGGTTGCATCCATGTCTTGGCTATTGTAAATAGTGCTGCTATGAACATTGGGGTGCATGTATCTTTTCAAATTAGAGTTTTGTCTGGATATATGCCCAGGAGTGGGATTGCAGGATCATATGGCGACTCAATTCTTAGTTTTTTAAGGGACTTCCTTACTGTTCTCTACAGTGGCTGCACCAATTTACATTCCCACCAACGACTACACTTCTTTCCGGAAGGAGAGGTAAAGGCATATTGAAAAGGGGGATGCTTTCCAGGCAGCAGAAATTGTGGCCTTTTTTTTTTTTTTTTTTTTGCAACTCACCAAAGCAGCCAAACTATCTTGGACAAACCGCTTAACATGGCTGAAATCTCAGCTTCCCCATCTGGAAAATAGGGATAATAACCACCTCTAGGCTATGAGAAATAAGTAGTATTAGGCTTATAAAGTCCTTAGAACAATGACATTTAGTCAATATTAATTCTACCTCCCTTTACAGTTCTCTGCAATCCTAACATACATCCCTTTGACTGTGTAAACTTGGCACTCCTGCAGATCTCTTTGCGGTCCTCGGAAACCCTCACTGGTGTTCCCACTCAGTGCTTCTGCCCTTTCCTTTATCTGAAACATTTTTTTCTTCATTGCTTAGTCTACAAAACTTTATCCATATTTCAAGATATCACGTCTATTTCCTTCATCAAGTCTGGACTCCTCTAGCCATCTTGACTTCTTTGTTTTCTAAATTCTGGCTGCCCTTATGATTTATGTCATTATTTAGCCATTCGATTCTATAGGTTCCTGTGACTTTTGCATTGCCTTATGGAATTATTTGATATTAATACTTAAAAATTTTTGACCTGCATGTCACCAACTATACCGTAAACCCTTAAAGGATGGAGACAGGATAGAATGGTGAAGTGAAATAAAAAAAGACTTGAAAGATTAACCACACACTCCCAGCAGTTTTAGTCCTTGATGCTTACTAGACGAGTAGAGATGAGCATGTCACTTAAGTTTTCTGAACCTTAATTTCAGAATCATTAAAATGATAACATACCGGCCCTGTTTAGCATTGTTGGTGTAAAGATCAGATAAGATTTCTATAGGAGCATTCTTTAAGTATTGTAAAGTATCACATAAATATTTGGCCTGTTGTGATATGTTTAATGAGTAGTCATTAAATGAATACTACATACATAGGAAATATAAGAATCTAGATCTATTGAGTTTATTTGTGCAGGAACACGGATATTCTTTTAATCTACCCCCAAAAAGGAAGCCAACATATCAGGGTTTTGGCAACATCAGTTTGATGGGTTCCAGTTGAATGACTCTACCATGTCCAATTATAATTCCAGTTTTTAATATAGCTTAGTAAGAGAAAAGACACAAGTGGTGGTCCAGTATTATTCTAAAATAGTTTCTGTTACCAAGTTTCTTTCAGAGGGAACATTTTGGAGGAGCCTACCTTTTGGTCAACTGTTTCAGCTATGGAATATTAATGTGGTTGCCACTGAGTTAACACATAAACACATCATGGAGAAACTTGTTTTGCTCACTCCCTACATGAAGGTGTCGAATCCCAGCTCTAATGCCAATAGATTAAGTCCATCAGAGTAAGGTTAGAATTGCAAGATTGTAACTTGTCAGGCTCCATGCAAAACTATTCCATGCAGACCCCAGAAGAGTCACCTGTTTATATTAGCTTCAAGTATTTCCAGGGACAGAGAGCTGTGAACTTTCCATGTCTATCACATTTATCTTCAAGAAGATCTTCTTGTTGCACACCAAACTCTCACTGCCACGTGAGACTTTCTTTGTTTTGTTTTGTCCTGAATGGGGATGGTGAACAGCTGGTCCATGTCATTTCTTTTTTTTTTTTTTTTTTTTTGGCGGTACGCGGGCCTCTCACTGTTGTGGCCTCTCCCGTTGCAAAGCACAGGCTCCGGACGCGCAGGCCCATTGGCCATGGCTCACGGGCCTAGCCGCTCCGCGGCATGTGGGATCTTCCCGGACCGGGGCATGAACCCGTGTCCCCTGCATCAGCAGGTGGATTCCCAACCACTGCGCCACCAGGGAAGCCCCCATGTCATTTTTATGACAATTTTCATATACTTGAATTCAGTTGATAAGTTGTCTTTTTTTCCTTCATCCCAGCTTTCTTACCCCTCCTAGAGAGGTTTTTTTCTTTCCCCAAATCATTTTTATTACTATTTTCAGGACTCGGAGAATTCAGGGCTCAAACTGGACAGAAAAATCAAGTAAGTCCTGAATTCCTGGCCAGTGTTTGTAATGACATTACTTCTTGTCTTTTTGTGTGTGTGTGTGACACTGGTTGTAATATGTCTGGGCATCATATATTTTATTGTTGATTCAAATTCATGTCATAGACTATAGCATATTTCTTTCTTTGAAAAATGGTTCTTCAATGTTTTTCTTTACATATTTAAAAAGTCTTACACATTCACTGTTTGGTATTTGGCATTTATAAATAAGCACATAAGAAAAAAATAAAAATTACACACAATCCCTCTATTTAGGGATAACCCCCAATTAAGATTTTGGCTTCATGACCTTCAGGGCAGAAAAGGTTGGCTTTCTCATTTCTCTCTGGCGGGTTTGCCCTCTTTCTGCCAGGGTCCCTTCTCTAGCCATAGCAGACTCACTATGATCCAAGTTAGACAGCCATGGCCCTTGGCATTGGAAGAGCGGATTGACAAGGAATTGGGTATTAACGAGAACAAAAAGACATTAAATTAATTCTGCAAATGGTAGAAAACTAATATTTACTGAGGGATCTCATAAATATTAAATGACTATATATATATACACACATACATATAAATTTTAGAAATGTGTCTGGAACATAGTAAGAGCTGAATAAATGTTAACTATTATTGGTTCAGTTGCACTAGCTATTGTTCTTCTTACTGCTGTCATTGTAGTCTTTGTCATCATCATGATTAAATGCTTCCTATAAGCTAGGCCTGTCTCTAGACCCTGGGACACTATCTCCAGGAGCTCTTGGTTTGGTAGGAGTGGCAGATATGAGACTTATAATTGTAGCCTCCAGCAGATCTAAACCAGAACAAAGCAAAACACCCAAGCAAACAACCCTTTGACCTCTATTAGCACCTTAGCTTCCCTAAAATACCTAGTTCCAGGCTCAACTACATAGACCACATCAAGTTTTTAAACTACCCTTTAGTCATTCTCTGCCCTCCTACAGTAATTTATCCACCTCATATTTCATTATCTCACTCATTATTTTGTCACCATTGAATATTTACATAAAATAGAGAAGCTATTCAGGGCCCTGCTTTTCTTTTCTAAAGTTAAATATTTTAAATAATTAAGTTACTTTTTGGCTGTATTGGGTCTTCGTTGCTGCGCGTGGGCTTTCTCTAGTTGCGGTGAGCAGAGGCTACTCTTCATTGCGGTGCGTGGGCTTCTCATTGCAGCGGCTTCTCTTTGTTGCGGTGCATGGGCTACAGGCGCGTGGGCTTCAGTAGTTGTGGCTCATGGGCTGTAGAGTGCAGGCTCAGTAGTTGTGGTACACGGGCTTACTTGTTCCGCGGCATGTGGGATCTTCCCAGACCAGGGCTCGAATCCATGTCCCCTGCAATGGCAGACGGATTCTTAACCACTGCACCACCAGGGAAGTCCCAGGGCCCTGTTTTTTAATGTCATCTGTTATCAACTTTTTCACTCACTCATTCAAGAAGGAGGTTCTTCCCTGTTGACCCACTTTTGATGGCTATAATTAAGAAAAGGTCCCATGACTCGCATGGCATTTGCAGTATAGCATGTGCTTTTTGATGATATCAAAACCAATAGTTAACCTCGTCAAAGCAATGAAATAAATCAATCAAGCTGGTTGCTAACTTTGAGACATAATTTGCATTGTCATTTTTGATTTGACATCCCCCTAATTTTTCCCATGTGACTTGCTAGATCTCTTTCGAGAATTTTCTTCATTTTAAACAATTTCTATTCTTATAGACATTTGAAAATTTACACAGATGGATGGAAAAGTGGCATGATCTACTCTCTATCCTTCCTCCTATTGAATTTTGTCAGCTATCACGTAGTGCAAATTAGGAAATTCCATTAATGGAAGAAGGGTCTTGATCTTTAGGGAAGCAGTTGAGGAACTGAAATGAAATCCACATGTACTTGATGGTAAAGGCTTCTTTCTCTCACTCTTTTTTTTTTGCGGTACACGGGCCTCTCACTGTTGTGGCCTCTCCCGTTGCGGAGCACAGGCTCCGGACGCTCAGGCTCAGCAGCCATGGCTCACGGGCCCAGCCGCTCCGCGGCATGTGGGATCCTCCCGGACCGGGGCACGAACCCGCGTCCCTTGCATCGGCAGGCGGACTCCCAACCACTGCGCCACCAGGAAAGTCCCTCTCTCGCTCTTAATCTCCCTCACTCTCTCTTTCCCTTGGGGTGTGTCTTTGATTGTACGTTTATGAAGTGAAGAGTGGCGGGGAAGGCGAGTGGGGTGGGGAGTCGTGGGATGGGATTATATATTATATACATGTATAATTTGCTTATACACATACACACATATATTACCCTATTTGATCTCTACCAATTTTAGCAAATAATATCTGCACCCCACTTTGCAAATGAGAAAACTTAGATGGAAGAGGATGATTAACTTGGCAGGGTGACACAGTTTCTGAGTGGAAGAACCAAAGGCTAAACCACGTGTGTCTTAGTCCTTAAGACATTGGCTTCTTCTCCAAGAAGCAAAGTCCAGATCTAACAGGTGTCCAATCGCTTGCATCGTCTGCTATGGCGGCTTGTGCACAGAAGGTGTTAAGAAAATGTGCGTGAAATAGTTTTGAAGAAAGAATAGGGAAAAGGTTTTAAAAGCTATCCGTTGATGAAGAGTCCTGGGAATTGAGAAATCCTATACCATGGGTGGGGGTGTCCAAAGCCATTACATCTGTGAGTGTTAAAAATGTGTTGTGTGCTTTCTTTCTCTGCTGAAGGAGAAGGCTGTTTACATTATGGGGGATGTTCCGGTCTGTACCAAAGAGCTTGTTAAGGGTGACAGACAGGTTTGTGGCACGAATGTGCACTCCAAATTAGATGAATGGTAAAATTATGAAGCAATCAAATGGCAAAGCTTTTAGCTGACTGCAGTACATTGCCCTTTTTTGTTACCCCAGGCCTGTTAGCATAAAAGAGGCTATAAAGATAAAGTGCACAATATTATTCAAGTCTCCGAGTTCAACAAACACGGGCAGCCAGCTCTTGATGACGAGCGTCCTCAGGATGGCTCAAAGCCGCTTTGCCTCCCTGAGGGCTGAATCATCCCCACTTCTTCTTCTCTCCAGGACAATATGTGGGGGGCTAGTGCAAGTTAGAAACAGAGAGAATCTTCCCTCCTCTCCTCCTTCTTCCCAGCCATCAGCGGAAGGAGAGATGGGAAGGATAAACCTCACCCTGGCACAGAGGAGTGAGTGATAAGGAGTTTGGGTCTCAGTCTGCTGGCTTCACCAGGAGGGAGAATGGCATGGCTTCTCTCCATCAGGAAGGGAAAGGAAAGTGCTATTCTCCTTATGGGGCGGGAGGGGAGGAGAGGGGCTACGCATTAAAGAGAAAGAGATGAGGCTCCAAAAGGAGACCCGCGGTGCTGTTGGTCCAAACCTTTCATGTGAGATGTGAGGTGCAGAGATGGTAGGTGGGTTGCCTGAGGCTGCCCAGCTTTTCCTTTTCAGTTCTGTGCTGTGTTGTTTCCTCCCCAAGCATTTTGGTTGGGGGTAGGAGGATGATATCTGTATATCTTCTCCATTGGGATGTAGCTCAGAAGCCCAATATGTCACAGAGAAAGTTACAAAGCTTCTTTGGTTGAAGGAGCAAGTAGGAATGGGTGTGTGTGGGGTCCTGGAATCCAACCCTCCCAGCTTCTCTTTGCCGCTCTGGTCTTGGAAACCAGGCTTTAGAAACCCCAGAGCTCTGGGAAAAACTTCGGCACCAGAATATTCTATGGTTTTTTTTCTTTTTCTGCCAATCCACTAAAAGATATTTATTTAATTTTTCCCTGACTCTTCTCATCCAGTTCAACCACTTTTCCCATCATTAACGCTGCCTTTGCAGGGGCTTGTGCCACAGTTATGGCTGAGCAGCCTTTGCTGACCTTGATCTTGTTATCCTGACCTGACGGGTACAGAAATGGAGAGGTTGAGAGGTTAAGTGACAGCCAGGGCATGACAGAGCTGGAATCTGACACCAGATCTATCTGATCCAGAACCCGTGCTCTTCTCTTAATCGTGCTACTCTGCTTCCAAAACAGAGGTTGGTCTGTAGTTTCGTTTTTTGTTTTTAACATCTTTATTGGAGTATAATTGCTTTACATTGTTGTGTTAGTTTCTGCTGTAAAACAAAGTGAATCAGCTATATGTATATTTATATCCCCATATCCTCTCCCTCTTGCGTCTCCCTCCCACCTTCCCTATCCCACCCCTCTAGGTGGTCACAAAGCACCGAGCTGATCTCCCTGTGCTATGTGACTGCTTCTCACTAGCTATTTTACATGTGGTAGTGTATATATGTCCATGCCACTCTCTCACTTCATCCCAGCTTGCCCTTCCCCCTCCCCGTGTCCTTAAGTCTATTCTCTATGTCTGCGTCTTTATTCCTGTCCTGCCCCTAGGTTCTTCAGAACCTTTTTTTTTTTTTTTAGATTCCATATATATGTGTTAGCATACGGTATTTGTTTTTCTGTTCCTGACTTACTTCACTCTGTATGACAGATTCTAGGTCCATCCACCTCACTACAAATAACTCAATTTCATTTCTTTTTATGGCTGAGTAATATTCCACTGTATATATGTGCTGCATCTTCTTTATCCATTCATCTGTCAATGGACACTTAGGTTGCTTTGCTTCCATGTCCTGGCTATTGTAAATAGTGCTGCAATGAACAATGTGGTACATGACTCTTTTTGAATTATGGTTTTCTCAGGGTACATGCCCAGTAGTGGGATTGCTGGGTCCTATGGTAATTCTGTTTTTAGGTTTTTAAGGAACCTCTGTACTGTTCTCCATAGTGGCTGTATCAATTTACATTCCCATCAACAGTGTAGGAGAGTTCCCTCCCAGCACCCTCTCCACCATTTATTGTTTGTAGATTTTTTGATGATGGCCATTCTGACTGGTGTGAGGTGATACCGCATTGTAGTTTTGATTTGCATTTCTCTAATGATTAGTTATGTTGAGCATCCTTTCATGTATTTGTTGGCAATCTGTATATCTTCTTCGGAGCACTGTCTGTTTCGGTCTCTGCCTATTTTTGGATTGGGTTGTTTGTTTTTTTGATATTGAGCTGCATGTGCTGCTTCTATATTTTGGCGATTAATCCTTTGTCAGTTGCTTCATTTGTAAATATTTTCTCCCATTCTGAGGGTTCTCTTTTTGTCCTCTTTATGGTTTCCTTTGTTGTGCAAAAGCTTTTAAGTTTCATTAGGTCCCATTTGTTTATTTTTGTTTTTATTTCCATTTCTCTAGGAGGTGGGTCAAAAAGGATCTTGCTGTGATTTATTTCATAGCGTGTTCTACCTATGCTTTCCTCTAAGAGTTTTATAGTGTCTGGCCTTACATTTAGGTCTTTAATCCATTTTGAGTTTATTTCTGTGTACAGTGTTAGGGAGTGTTCTAATTTCATTCTTTTACATGTAGCTGTCCAGTTTTCCTAGCAACACTTATTGAAGAGGCTGTCTTTTCTCCATTGTATACTCTTGCCTCCTTTATCAAAGATAAGGTGACCATTTGTGCATGGGTTGAGCTCTGGGCTTTCTATCCTGTTCCATTGATCTATATTTCTGTTTTTGTGTCAGTACCATACTGTCTTGATTACTGTAGCTTTGTAGTATAGGCTGAAGTCAGGGATCCTGATTCCTCCAGCTCCGTTTCTCTTTCTCAAGATTGCTTTGGCTATTTGGGGTCCTTTGTGTTTCCATACAAATTGTGAAACTTTTTGTTCTACTTCTGTTAAAAATGCCATTGGCAGTTTGATAGGGATTGCATTGAATCTGTAGATAGCTTTGGGTAGTATAGTCATATTTACAATGTTGCTTCTTCCAATCCAAGAACGTGGTATGTCTCTCCATTGTTTGTATCATCTTTAATTTCTTTCATTAGTGTCTTATAGTTTTCTGCATACTGGTCTTTTGTCTCCTTAGGTAGGTTTATCCCTAGGTATTTTATTCTTTTTGTTGTGATGGTAAATGGGAGTGTTCCCTTAATTTCTCTTTCAGATTTTTCATCATTAGTGTATAGGAATGAAAGAGATTTCTGTGATTAATTTTGTATCCTGCTACTTTACCAAATTCATTGATTAGCTCTAGTAGTTTTCTGGTAGCATCTTTAGGATTCTCTATGTATAGTATCGTGTCATCTGCAGTGAGAGCTTAACTTCTTCTTTTCTGATTTGGATTCCTTTTATTTCTTTTTCTTCTCGGATTGCTATGGCTAAAACTTCCAAAACTATGTTGAATAATAGTGGTGAGAATGGGCAACCTTGTCTTGTTCCTGATCTTGGAGGAAATGGTTTCAGTTTTTCACCAGCGAGAATGATGTTGACTGTGGGTTTGTTATATATGGCCTTTATTATGTTGAGGTAGGTTCCCTCTATGCCCACCATCTGGAGAGTTTTTATCATGAATGGGTGTTGAATTTTGTCAAAATATTTTTCTGCATCTGTTGAGATTATCATATGGTTTTTCTCCTTCAATTTGTTAATATGGCTTATCACATTGATTTGCATATATTGAAGAATCCTTGCATTCCTGAGATAAACCCCACTTGATCATGGTGTATGATCCTTTTAATGTGCTGTTGGATTCTCTTTGCTAGTATTTCGTTGAGGATTTTACATCTATGTTCATCAGTGATATTGGCCTGTAGTTTTCTCTTTCTGTATATCTTTGTCTGGTTTTGGTATCAGGGTGATGGTGGCCTCGAATGAGTTTGGGAGTGTTCCTCCCTCTGCTATATTTTGGAAGAGTTTGAGAAGGATAGGTGTTAGCTCTTCTCTAAATGTTTGATAGAGTTCACCTGTGAAGTCATCTGGTCCTGGGCTTTTGTTTGTTGGAAGATTTATAATCACAGTTTCAATTTCACTGCTTGTGATTGGTCTGTTTATATTTTCTAATTCTTCCGGGTTCAGTCTCGGAAGGTTGTGCTTTTCTAAGAATTTGTGCATTTCTTCCAGGTTTTCCATTTTATTGGCATATAGTTCCATGTAGTAATCTCTCACGATCCTTTGTATTTCTGCAGTGTCAGTTGTTACTTCTCCTTTTTCATTTCTAATTCTGTTGATTTGAGTCTTCTCCCTTTTTTTTCTTGATGAGTCTGGCTAATTGTTTATCAATTTTATCTTCTCAAAGAACCAGGTTTTAGTTTTATTGATCTTTGCTATCGTTTCCTTCATTTCCTTTTCATTTATTTCTGATCTGATTTTTATGATTTCTTTCCTTCTGCTAACTTCGGCGTTTTTTTTTTTTTTGTTTTTCTTTCTCTAATTGCTTTAAATGTAAGTTTAGGTTGTTTATTTGAGATGTTTCTTGTTTCTTGAGGTAGGATTGTATTGCTCTAAACTTCCCTCTTAGAACTGCTTTTGCTGCCTCCCATAGGTTTTGGGACATCGTGTTTCATTGTCATTTGTTTCTAGGTGTTTTTTGATTTCCTTTTTGATTTCTCCAGTGGTCTCTTGGTTATTTAGTAGCATATTGTTTAGCCTCCATGTGTTTGTATTTTTTGCAGTTTTTTTCCTCTAATTGATATCTAGTCTCATAGCCTTGTGGCTGGAAAAGATACTTGATATGGTTTGAATTTTCTTAAATTTACCAAGATGTGGTTTGTGACCCAAGGTATGATCTACCCTGGAGAATGTTCCGTGAGCACTTGAGAAGAAAGTGTATTCTGTTGCTTTTGGATGGAATGTCCTTTATATATCAATTAAATCCATCTTGTTTAATGTGTCGCTTAAGGCTTGTGTTTCCTTATGTATTTTCATTTTGGTTGATATGTACATTGGTGAAAGTGGGGTGTTAAAGTCCTCTACTCTGATTGTGTTACTGTTGATTTCCTCTTTTATAGCTGTTAGCATTTGCCTTATGTATTGAGGTGATCCTATGTTGGGTGCATAAATATTTACAATTGTCATATCTCCTTGGATTGATCCCTTGAACATTATGCAGTGTTCTTCTTTGTCTCTTGTAATAGTCTTTATTTTAAAGTCTATTTTGTCTTATATGAGAATTGCTACTCCAGGTTTCTTTAGATTTCCATTTTCATGGAATATCTTTTTCCATCCCCTCACTTTCAGTCATTATGTGTCCCTAGGTCTGAAGTGGGTCTCTTGTACATAGTATATATACGGGTCTTGTTTTTGTATCCATTCAGCCAGTCTATGTCTTTTGGATGGAGCATTTGATCCATTTACATTTAAGGTAGTTATCAATATGTATGTTCCTATTACCATTATCTTAATTGTTCTGGGTTTGTTTTTGTGGGTCTTTTCCTTCTCTTGTGTTTCCTGCTTAGAGGAGTTCCTTTAGCATTTGTTGTAAAGCTGGTTTGGTGGTGCTGAATTCTCTTAGCTTTTGCTTCTCTGCTTCTTTGCTTCTCATTCAAATCTGAATGAGATTCTTGCTGGGTAGAGTAATCTTGGTTGCAGGTTTTTCCCTTTCATCACTTTAAATGTGTCCTGCCACTCCCTTCTGGTTTGCAGAATTTCTCCTGAAAGATCAGCTGTTAACTTTATGGGCATTCCCTTGTATGTTATTTGTTGCTTTTCCCTTACTGTTTTCCACATTTTTTCTTTGTAGTTGATTTTTGATAGTTTGATTAATATGTATTTTGGTGTGTTTCCCCTTGGATTTATCCTGTGTGGGACTCTCTGTGTTTCCTGGCCTTGCCTGACTATTTCCTTCCCCATATTAAGGAAGTTTTTTATACAACTATAATCTGTTCAAATATTTTCTCAGTCCCTTTCTTTTTCTCTTCTTCTTCTGGGACCCATATAATTTGAATGTTGGTGTGTTTAATGTTGTCCCAGAAGCCTCTGAGACTGTCCTCAATTCTTTTTATTCTTTTGTCTTTGTTCTGCTCTCTGGTAGTTTTTTCCACTATTTTATCTTCCAGGTCACTTCTGCCTCAGTTATTCTGCTATTGATTCCTTCTAGAGAATTTTGAATTTCATTTATTGTGTTGTTCATCATTGTTTGTTTGCTCTTTAGCTCTTTTAGGTCCTTATTAAACAGTTTTTGTGTTTTTTCCATCCTATTTCCAAGATTTTGGATTATCTTTCCTATCATTACTTTGAATTCTTTTTTGGGTAGACTGCCTCTTCATTTGTTTGGAGTGGTGGGTTTTTATCCTGCTCCTTCATCTACTGTGTATTTCTCTTTCTTCTCATTTTGCTTAAGTTACTGTTTTGGGGGTCTCCTTTTTTCAGGCTGCATGTTTGTAGTTCCTGTTGTTTTTGGTCTCTGCCCGCAGTGGGTAAGGTTGGTTCAGTGGGTTGTGTAGGCTTCCTTGTGGAGGGCACTGGTGCCTGTGTTCTGGTGGATGAGGCTGGACCTTTTCTTTCTGGTGGCCAGGATCACATCTGGTGGTGTGTTTTGGGATGTCTGTGAAGTTCGTATGATTTTAGGCACCCTCTCTGCTAATGGGTGGGGTTGTGTTCCTGTTTTGCTAGTTTTTTGGCATGGGGCATCCAGCACTGGAGCTTGCTGGTTGTTGAGTGGAGCTGGGCCTTAGCATTGATACGGAGATCTCTGGGAGAGCTCTCGCCGATTGATATTACGTGGGGATGGGAGGTCTCTGGTGGTCCCCTGTCCTGAACTCTACTCTCCCACCTCAGAGGCTCAGGCCTGACAGCTGGCTGGAGCACCAAGACCATGTCTGTTACACAGCTCAGAAGAAAAGGGAGAAAAAAAAAAGATAGAAAGAAAGAAAAAATAAAATTAAATAAAGTTATTAAAATAAAAAAAATTAAAAATATTATTAAAATGAAAAAATAAGGGCTTCCCTGGTGGCGCAGTGGTTGAGAGTCCGCCTGCCGATGCAGGGGACACGGGTTCGTGCCCCGGTCCGGGAAGATCCCACATGCCGCAGAGCGGCTGGGCCCGTGAGCCATGGCCACTGAGCCTGCGTGTCTGGAGCCTGTGCTCCACAACGGGAGAGGCCACAACAGTGAGAGGCCCGCGTACTGCAAAAAAAAAAGTAATTAAAAAAAAAGAAGAGAGCAATGAAACCAATAAACAAATCCACCAATGATAACAAGCGCTAAAAATTAAACTAAGATAAACATAAAAATCAGAAACTGGTCAGTTGCATCCAGCAAACCCCAAGTCTACACTTGCTCCCAAAGCCCACCGCCTCAATTTTGGGCTGATTCATTGTCTATTCAGGTATTCCACAGATGCAGGGTGCATCAAGTTAATTGTGGAGATTTAATCCCCTGCTCCTGAGGCCGCTGGGAGAGATTTCCCTTTCTCTTCTTTGTTCGCACAGCTCCTGGGGTTCAACTTTGGATTTGGCGAGCCTGTGGTGGTGCAGGCTGGTGTGACGTTGCAACATCCTGAGGCACGCCATGTGTTCTCCAGGGGAAGTTGTCCCTGGCTCATGGGACCCTGGCAGTGGCAGGCTGTATAGGCTCCTGGGAGGGGAGGTGTGGATAGTGACCTGTGCTTGCACACAGGCTTCTTGGTGGCTGCAGCAGCAGCCTTAGCATTTCATGCCCATCTCTTGTGTCTGCACTGATAGCTGTGGCTCATGCCCGTCTCTGGAGCTCTTTTAGGTGGTGCTCTGAATCTCCTCTCCTCATGCACCCCGAAACAATGGTCCCTTGCCACTTAGGCTGGTCCAGAGTTTTTCCAAGACTCCCTTCCGGCTAGCTGTGGTGCACTAGCCCCTTCAGGCTGTGTTCATGAAGCCAACCCCAGTCCTCTCCCTGGGATCCAACCTCCGAAGCCTGAGCCTCAGCTCGCAGCCCCGCCCGTCCCGGCGGGTGAGCAGACAAGCCTCTCGGGCTGGTGAGTGCTGGTCGGCACCGATCCTCTGTGCGGGAATCTCTTCGTTTTGCCCTTCGCAGCCCTGTTGCTGCGCTCTCCTCCGTGGCTCCAAAGCTTTCCCCCTCCGCCACCTGCAGTCTCCACCAGTGAAGGGGCTTCCTAGTGTGTGGAAACCTTTCCTCCTTCACAGCTCCCTCCCAGAGGTGCAGGCCCCATCCCTATTCTTTTGTCTCTGTTTATTCTTTTTTCTTTTGCCCTACCCAGGTACGTGGGGAGTTTCTTGCCTTTTGGGAGGTCTGAGGTCTTCTGCCAGCATTCAGTAGGTGTTCTGTAGGAGTTGTTTCACACGTAGATGTATTTTTGATGTATTTGTGGGGAGGAAGGTGATCTCCATGTGTTAGTCCTCCGCCATCTTGAAGGTCCTCCTGGTCTGTAGTTTTGAAAGTTGTCTGTGCTTTATCTTTAGATGCTTTTTCCCAGGAGGGGGGACGATGATATTAGTCCAGATGAAGGCTAAGGCCCTTTCCACTCAGATGTTCTGCATTTCAGTAAAGTTTATACTTTAAGCTAATAGTGCACTTAAAAGAAGGGAAACTGTCCTCCCCAAAATGTTTAGACATTGAGATTCTGGAGGCAGTGGCCCATGTCTAGGAGTTTTTGCTTAATTGTTCTTTTTACAGATCACTTATAATACGAAACCATGTGGAGGATCCTTTGTTCTTCCCTAATCTGTTTGTAACCTTCTATCTTGCCCATGCCCAACCACTTTATAAATTTGGTCTTCGACTGTGAGGGGTCTGTTTTATAGCGCTGAATAGAAGTAACAGTCTAATTCTTCTATGTGGCACCACGTCTTGCTCGTGTAGGAGGCCCACCAGTTTGCGGTAACAGGTAGCATGGTTAACAATGAAGCCATCCCTACGGCCCCTTCTGCACAGGAGGATGGGTGGTTCCTGACACCGCACTCTTCTGCGACCAAGTGAATAATGCCATCCATCAAGCAGATGATCGGTCCACAGAACAGGAAAGTCCAGGAGAGTTAGTAACATGTGTTTTTTTTTTTGGTTTTTTTTTTTGGAGGTAAAGTCTCCTCCCCCCCATTCCATTGTCTCCATTTCATAAATCTTCATTTAGAATACGCTTTGGAATTTGATCGGCCTGGTGGAAGTGTGGGAGAAGATGGGGTTTGTGGCCTAGTCCCCTCCCCCACCCCATCATGGACGGAGGAGAGGAATGCTGATTACTGTTCAACTTAGCCGTTTGCTCCCAAGAAACAGGGATTCATTTATAAAACTGTGTGATTTGTCCTGCAGAAAAAAACAAAACCAAACCCCACTGCTATTTTTAGAGACTTTTTTTTTTTTTTTTGGAAATGAAAGGCCTCTGAAAGTAAACCTACCCAGCCAGGAAGACTCTCTGTGAGCTTTCCAAATCGGTCCACTAAAGTAGGAATTTGAAAGCCCCACCACAAATTGCTTTTCACTTCAACCAGGACGCTTATTATGATCCCCTGGCTCCACTCTGCTCTCCTCTGACTTACATTTGAGTTCAGTTACCCTGTATTTTAATTACATGCATAGAGCAAATTTTATGTTCTCCTCTCTGACGACTCATAAACTTCACAGAGATCCCCCCAAACCATATTGTTCTTAAAATAGCCTTTGCCTCCTATCCTTGGACCAAATGACACTCTCTTGACCCAGCCCTGGCTGGTATAAGTGCATTAGGATCCTGGCAGGCACGCTCTTCCCAACCACAGCGTAGTTTGAGTTAAGCTTGTCCCTGGTCATGGAGCCCTATGCCTAAAACACATCATCCGAGACACACATGGTCAGTAACAGGCCCGAGCTGGATTTCAGTGGCATTCTTTGAACCCACAGGTACTCGTATTTGAGTCAAAACCACGGGTGTCAGGATGGCGTTTAATTTGCTTATTGGCTATGATGGAAAAAAACACAAGGATTTCACATGCTTGCATCCCCCAGGTATCTTTTCTTCGGTTCTATGCCATTAGTTTGTGGTTGCAGATCCATAGGATGTGCCTTGTGTAATTACGTGAGAATTGTGATTTCAGCAGACTTGAAAGTCCAGCCACAGTATTAAACATCACGCAGAACTTCACACTGAGAAACAGTGTAAAGAGAACACTCTATGTCTTACAGCAAGTTTGTACTGTTACAATTACCCCTTTTCCCTTTTTTGCTCAGAATTATTTGAATGCTATGGGAAGCAATATAATAAAAATATAAATCAGTCTCTGACCACATCATAACTACTCAAGTCTTCCTCCTGCTCTCCTAAAAATACAGAAGAAGAACATCATCCCTCTAGCAGATTGTTGATAAACCAGACACTAGCAATAATATTTCGGGTGACATGGCCATAAAATACGCATCCTGAGTGCTTTCCTTCCTGAAATTTCACTAATTGTAACATAATTCACCAACACAATGTTTTTCTAAAATTCACATAAACAGACCAGCTCAAAAGGCTGTTTTAATAAAGGAGTAATATCATATCCCTGTATTTTTTTAAAAAGCAAGTATTATTGACCCAGCTGAGTGTCATTGGTGGGTAAGGGGCTGGAGTTCTGGACTGCAGTGTTCTGAAGTATTCCTCCAATTCACTGTGGCTCTCTGGGGGATGAACATATGATGTATATCTCAGACAACCCGAGAGCCATAATGAAATAATTTTAAACTGGTGGTGAATCTTGGAATTTATCCTTATGTCACTACACAATTGGATAGAAAGAGAAAAATCCAACTGGTCCTTTTTATCTTTGGTGCTCCTGAGGCCATATCACCACGTACAAATGGTTTGTAATCTCTTCCCCTTCACTCCCAAATCCATGACTTTGACAACTTGTTTAATTTTTGTGTATGAGTTAGTGAATATTTTCAAATTCCTGAGTCTTTGATGGTAATTCTCACTGATGAAACTTCTTTGGGAAAGAGGAATTCAGAATGAAAACAGATGTTTAAAAATTCATGTGTTTGACAATAATTTTTCTTTAAAATAACAATAAAGCCCGTAGCTCAATGTCTGGGAAGCTCATATCAGTGGTTCTGATGAAAAACACTTGGGTATTTCTCAGATGGTGTATCATGGCAGCAAAACTGCTGATAACACCTGAAGATGAGTTGAGTTATGGCCCTTAGTTAAGTAGCTGGTTACCTAGTTTCCTTTTGCTCTGAGATTTGTTGAAAAATCTCAGTTAAATGAGCATGAAGGTTTTCAGGTATGCATGTGAGGTATGTGAAGATTGCCCTCTGTTCAGAGAGCCACAGACTGGAGCCCGTGTGTGCAGCAAAGCATGAGCTCCTGCAGTGTCCTTGGCTGGAAATTCTGGGTCAGGGCCTAGAGTTGTTCCCGAGTCTTTTCCTCTTGTGGTTGCTTGGTTTCTAATTTTGGTTTCTAATTGTACCAGCCATGTTACCATAAGACCACAGCTGTAAGGTGGCACATGGACAAAAAGAAAGAAGTCTGTCAGACAACTTCCCTTCCCGTTAGATAGATTAAATGACTACACTCTATATTAACCATAGATTTTGAACTTGCAGAAGAATTAGATACCATGAATCTTATTTCCCTCAATTTCCCTCCATACTGCTCATTAACCAAAATACCCAAATGTCATGAATGAGGAAATAATTCACAGAATCAAAATTATAAGCTCAAGTTAAAGCAAGTAGTTTTTAATTTTTTTCCTATCTTGCCAGAAAGAAGAGAGGTCAAGCTTGGTTCGTATGAAAAAGAATAGGGAGCTAGAAGTAACAAACAGGTAACTTCTCAAGGTGTTGCCTTCCTCACATATAGAAAGATTAGAGAAAATCTTTTAGCACTAAGATTCTGTAGTGCTTTGGTTGGGGCTTGAGAAAACCAAGCTGAATTTGTCAAGAGGAGCAAAAGAATACAAGCAAGAGGGATAAAAATAAGAAATCTTAATGGATGGAAATGAGCAGATACCTGGAAACAGAGCCCTGAGTTGAGCTTTTCAAAAAGACATGAAACTCAAGAGTTGAGTAGCGTTGTTGTTTTCCTCAGAAAATGGTGGAGGAAGTTATAAAGATATTTACAGAATGAACTGAAGACATGGAATAAAGATTGAATTATAAACTTGACCAGTGGCGATTAAGAAAGATTATTGTTTAGATCCTAAGTAGAAGTATAGATAGAACTTTGCTAGGGCAAAATTTTACTTTGTTCAATGTCTTCTCAGGATTTCTATTTGAAAATATTGATAGTACAAGATGATTTACGGCCCAATTCATATATAATAGGTGACTAACAGGGCATTTCTTAGAGGAGTTACTTGAATGATGATGAAATGTTTGATCCTTGAGAATAAATTGCTCAAGTTGTTTATAAAACGAGTTATGTGTGCATTAGTTTTCATGGTGGCCCGCCTAAGATTGAGGTATATAGGAAAATAGATGCCTTACATCTATTTCCTCCCAAGTCTAGTCACACACAATGGCTCTGTGTATACTATGGAACTAATAAAGTCAGAGAGTACAGTAAAACAGGGGTGAATATTACTAACACAGTGATCAACAGAAAGGAAGCTCAAAGCACTCCACTTAGATTGTGACGAAACCCAAATATAAGGTTGTCTTTACTCATGAGAGAGATTTGCCAAAATCAGTGTATCCTTTTTCCTCCCACTCTTTACATGTCTGACCTAGTATTTTGATATAAGCTTGGAATAGGCTGACGTGTATAACACTGCAAACCTCATTCCATCCAAATCTTATCCCGATAATTTTGCATGAATGAAGATGTTGGTCATCTGTCGCATATAGTCTCTATACTCTGAGCTTTACTTATATTAATAATAATACGTTAGATAAGCATCCTTTCCATCTTGTTGATGAAGAAATTGAGGTTCAGAGAATTAATGTAACTTGCTTGAGGTTAGTCACTAGGATTTGGATTGAAATGTACGTGACACCAAAATATTTAGACTTTCCAAATTATTCATTGAAACTTAGAAACTTCAGGAAAGACTGTGAATCTGAGATCAACCATTTTCAAGGTGTTGAAGACATTTCCTAGTAAAACACTAACTTGTCTCTGAAGCCACTTTTTGGGAAATTGTTTATATTTGGGCACCCAAGAGATATTTATCTTCTCCTAAAATCATTTCTTCAGTGGTCTCATATCAACAAAACCATACAAATGGATATGACCCTATTCTCTTAGACTTGTGCTCCAAGATGTTTTGAATCCATCAGTTATTACATATGAGGCCATAAAATATATGAAAGAGGAAACAAAACTCATGGCTTTAACCTATGGTTAAAACCTTAACCTGTGGTTCAAATCAGCAACCTCGCCACCACCACAAAACCTCTCAAAACTGGAGTTAGAAACCCCAAGGCTTACAAGGAGGGATCTGAGGAAATAACGGATTGAGAGGTACTGAACTGTGAATGAGCTTCAAAGGCGTTCTGCTGTCTGCTGGGAGGCTATGCTTTTGCTGAGATAGCCTCTTCCGTTGCTGATAAACTCAGGAAAGAGGAAGAAACACATGTACTCTCTCTCTGGCTTCACAGCCTTACTTAGAACCATAAGCACTTTTAGCTGGAAGGAATTCTCCCAGCCAACTCCCTCATGTTAGAGATAAGGCCTGGAGAGGTAAAGCAACTTTCCCAAAGCTATAGCGTTAGTTGATGGAAGAGCTGGGACGAGAGGCCAGAACTAATGAAGGCTCGGTTTATTGTGCTTTCGGATGAGCATGGTGCTAGGAATCCCAGGGAGAGGAGGCTTGGTTGGGGAATGCGAGTAGCCTGTTATTTGAAGGGCTATCTAAAACAGATGCAACCGAACTAACAAGTTTTTAACAAGTTTCAGTGCCACTAAATTAGAAGGGGTGAAGTCATTAACCTTGCAAATAGAAATTTATAAGCATTGACTAAACTTGACCTTAAGGCAGTCATGCCTTTCCATTTCCCAGCGTCCCGAGAACATGCTCACACATGCACGCACACAGGCACACACAGAGCCACTTCAGACTCCTCTCTGTGAAAAGATGACCTAGAGACACACTGCAGGAAGTGTTGATAAGGTTTCCTAATAAACACTGCATGTTTTAGAACAAAAAATAATTTGGTGTAATCAGTCATTTTGCAGAAAAAAATCATCTTAAATGATTCATAAATAAGAGGCTTTGCCTACAAATTAGAACTCCATCACAGGTTGATTGTCCCCTGGAGCTTGGAAATACAAACCTTTATCTTCTCATAAGGCAGTGTTGCCTCCTGATTCCCACAATGCTGCTCTCTTCCTGGGTACATGGGAGGATGGCCCCTCTACCCTCTGAAGTTAGGCTTGGCCATCATAGGACTTTCTTTGGACAATGCAGTGAGAGAGAATGGTGTGTGTCACTACTGGGCCACTTAAGAGCCAGTGTGTGAATGGCTGTCCTTCCCCCTTCCTGCTGCACGGACCAGTGGCTGCTTCATTAGCCCAAGACCCACCAAATTGATATGACACAGAGCAGAGCGTCAGTCAACCTGGGATAGACATAAGAGTATGAGCAAGAAGTAATGCTTTGTGGTTTTACACCACGCAGATTTGGGGGTTATTTGTCACCATAGCACAGTTCAGGCAGTTTTGACTAGTGGAGCATTGTTGACCGATAGGCTCACACTTTTCGATAATAATAACATGTTTTCTGCAAATGTCTAATGACCAGTGGAGGTTTGCACACATCTGCTGAAAAATGGGGAGAGGTCAAGGGTTGGTTCCGTCACTGTGCCCAAGAAAACTGCATCATCATGATACCTTCTTCCGTTTGGATGGTGCTTTAATATTTAAAGCACTTTCTCAGCAATGACTCTTCATCATACATCTGTGAGATACTTAGGTTGGGTGATAACATCATTTTTTTCAGACGAGGAAACTTAGATTTCGAGAATTTAAATGGCACACTTACAACTAGGAAGGTGCAAGAGATCTGGATTTTCCAATCACTATAGTATTCTGCCTCTGGTTTTCAAGTAGGTTGAGAAATTTTTTTCAGTTAATTCTCTTTGTGGGGCGGTGGAGGTCTGGGGGACAAAGCCAAGAGCAAATATATTGTTCCTTGGGGTAGGTGAATACATTTGATATAACCCTATCTGCTGTGTGTCCACCGTATAATGCTTAGTCTATGGTTGGACACCATATATAAATGGACACAATATATATGGCTATGGTTTCCCTTTTAATGGGAGCTATATACTTTTCCTCCCCATGGTATTCCCTACCTCACCACTTAACTTCTGCCCTGCATCAAGCACGTATGAAATTCCTCGTAGAGTGGACAGAGGCTGGTGTCCCACAATGAAAATGAATACTCCCTGGGCTATTATCTGAATGGTTGTATTCCCCCCAAATTCATATATTGAAATCTTTTTTTTTTTTTTTTTTTTTTTTGCTGTACACGGGCCTCTCACTGTTGTGGCCTCTCCCGTTGCGGAGCAGAGGCTCTGGACACGCAGGCTCAGTGGCCATGGCTCACGGGCCCAGCTCCTCTGCGGCATGTGGGACCTTCCCGGACCGGGGCACGAACCCGTGTCCCCTGCATCGGCAGGCGGACTCTCAACCACTGCGCCACCAGGGAAGCCCTATATATATTGAAATCTTAATGGCCAATATGATGGTATTAGTATGTGGAGTCTTTTGAGAGGTGATTAATGAATGAGACTAATGCCTTCATAAAGAGGCCTGAGATAACTTCCTTGCCTTTCTACCAAGTAAGGATACAATGACAAGTCTGCAACCCAGAAGTAGGCCTTACCCAACCATGCTGCCAACCCTGATCTTAGACGTCCCGCCTCCAAAATTATGAGAAATAAATCTCTGTTGTTCATAAGCTACCCAGCCTGTGGTATTTTCTCACAGCAGCCTGAATGGACTAAGACGCCCTGACTACCACTAACATCTGAAGTTCATATGAGTGTGTAAGTGATAGCTGTGGTGGGCAGTCTCTAAGATGGGCCCAATGGTCCCTCCTGGTACTCACACCCTTGTGTGTGAGTTGGATTTGCTGACTTGATTCCAACACAAGAATATGACAGAAGTGATGGAATGTCATTCTCAAGAATAGTTCTGAAACGACCTTGGCTTCTGCCTTGGGCAGCCTATGGCTCTCCCCTCTCAGACCACCAGCTGCCATGTCATGAGGACCCTCAGATAGCCTATGGAGAGGCCCACATAGCAGGAAACCACAGCCTGGCCACGGTCACATAAGTGAGTTTGGAGGCAGATCCTTCAGCCTCCGTTGAGCCTGATGTAACTGGAGCCCTAGACAACAGCTTGATTACAAACTCATGAGAGACCTTGAACCAGAGGCACTCAGCTAAGTTGTGTCCAGATTCTTGCCTCACAGGCACTATGAGACTAAGTGTTTGTTGTTTTAAGCATCTAAGCTTAGGGGTAATTTGTTATGCAGTAGTTGATAAAACGAAAACCTATTTTGACGGCAAAGACCTCAGGCAGGGCAGGGCAAGGTCCAGAGAGGAAGTTGTCTTAAAGGGGGTAGAGGTGCACACAGGACAATGTTTGTCTATTTTTTACTTTCATCAGATATTTTTCATCCTGTATTTTCAGGTTATACAAATATAAAAGTTATATTTGAATGCACAGACAGTGAGAGTTGAAGTAACGCAGTCTAGCTTTTGCACTTGACGGAATCGAAAACCAAGATCTGGAGAGGAGGTCTTAATGTGTTTCATTCTATGTCACAAAATAAATTCCATTATAAGGCTTGAAAGGAAACCCAGGCTTCCCACACCTAGTCCAGTGCCCTTTCAGTTGTGCCATGCTGCTTCTTCACAGTCAAAGAGGGAAAGGAAAGACACTTAGGATTAGCCATTGCAATTCTACAAAATATTCTTAAAAGCCAACCAGGTTTCTCATTTTAATAAAAGCCTAAAGCAGACTTTAAAGCCTTTTCAACATTTTGTATACAATATAGTCATTATTCATCCAAGAACTTTTTATTGAGCACCTACTATGTGCCATGTGCTGTGCTCGATGCTGGAGTTGTTATGGTGGCAAAAGCATTTGCTGGAGATTCCAGAAGCAGTGGCACATGAACAGTGTCTCCTTTACCAATGGTGTTTTCTTATGTTAACATCAATAAATAAATTTGTTCCCATAGACAGAAATCATTGAAAGACTCAATTATTCATTCTCAGTATGGATCCAAAGCTTTTAGTGCTCTTTTAGAGTGTGGATTGTAGTTCTAGACTCAGTGTGGGCAAGGAAGGCTTTTGACAGTGGTCCAGACAAGGCAGGGTCCACGATTCCAGGTTCTCCTCCCTGAGGTGGGAAGATGCCCTGGGCTCCTGGTGCCCACATAACTGAGGATAAAGAATGCTCTGCCTAACTGCTATGGCTTCACTTGAATTGTTAGGCACCAAATAAATTCTTAAAAAGAATAAGGAAGGTGAAACACCCTCTGACACATTTTGTGAGTCACAATGTGCTGGAGGTGAAATATTGATAGCATGGATATCTAGAGTCCAAAATCCCTGAAACACTGTTGGTTTGATGTTCTCTAGTTAAGTGACATTGGGCAAGACACTTAATGTTAAACCATCTATTATTTATGTGCACAATAAGGAGGATAATAATAATTATACCACCTGCCTCTGGGAAGTGCTTTATAAGCTACAAAACAATCTTCACCAGTTCCCTTATTCCCTATTTATGAGATTCCTGAAAGCAAAGAAGAGCTGGGGATCCTTTTTTAACCTTTCATAGCTGTAGGACTGCACCTAACACTTAGTAGGTACTCACTAGTTATTGCTGAAAAGCTACTACTTAATAATAGTGGTAATCTCTGACTACCTACCATGTACCTGACATTGTCCTAAACACTTCACTTTGACTTTTGATTTCTCACAGTGACTCCATAAGGTAAATACTATTATACACCTATTATACAGGTGAGGAAACTGAGGCACAGAGCAATTGAATCATTTGTACAGTCACATAGTAAGTGGCAGAGCTGGAATTTAAACCCACACTGACTGGCTAAC
The DNA here is from genome assembly GCF_964270905.1 of Leucopleurus acutus. Taxonomy (NCBI): domain Eukaryota; kingdom Metazoa; phylum Chordata; class Mammalia; order Artiodactyla; family Delphinidae; genus Leucopleurus; species Leucopleurus acutus. The sequence continues at coordinate 63,386,299 of NC_139150.1, read as the reverse complement.
TGCCAAGATTTACTGCCTCTATGTAAGAACTGTGTATTGATTTACTGCTTCTCATTAGGGGAAATACAAGCAGAAAGAAAAGAATTAGTTCTTATGTTGAAACGGGTACTTCTTTTAAATGAGCTTTTATCCAATATCAAACAAACAAAAGCACCCCCCAAACCCCCCAAATCACATCAATCCAGATAAAATCATACTGAATCCTCTTCAGTCTTTCTTTCACTTGGATGAGCCCTTGATAATTGGTCATGTAGGCTGCTGAGGTGAAGCTGAGCGCTCTTTGTCTGGGGGAATATCTGAAATTCAAGAAGAAGCAAGTTGTGAGCTGTTAGCTGTGCTTGAAAATTATTTATGCAAGCCAGTGGGTGAATCTCTTGGCTGTAGTCTGCTTAAATTCTGTCACAGTGAGCCTATATGACAGGAAATGAGTAAATTAAAAGACCAAGAAAGACCTACAAAACAGGCAACTGCAGAACATTTCTGAAAAATCCAGAAGAGGGGAAAAAGGGAGATGAAGAACAAACCGGCATTTCTTGAAAGGGACTTCTGCTTAATTTCCATACACTTATTTTATCTTCATCCCAGTGGGTTAGGTAGTGCTAAACACAGCTTGCAGATAAGGAAGCTGAATCTCAAAGAGGTGAAATAATGCTGCCAAGAAGGACTCTTAGCTGAGATTCAAAACCAGGCTGTGCCTACCTTCTGCAAAGTCCATGGATCTTCCATTCTGCTGCTCATATATTCGACCTCTTCTGCTGGTAGCCTTGCCTGACGGTTTTTACTAAACTGTAGAACTAGTCGAAAGGAACTACTGGGAGTCAGAAGACGATTACAAAATTGCCAAGAAAACGTTGCTATCATGTTGTGGGGTGGGGAGAGGAAAGAGCAACAAAGGGGCTGAAAGAAAGAAGGAAAGACCAACGGAAACCATAAAGGACGGTGAATCAGAGAAAAGCTTTTAAGCTTTTGATGAAGTGTAGAAAGAAGAAAACAGTACTCCTAAGGTGTGAATTTTCCAGAGCATAGTTTCTGATTCTAATAATCCTATTAAAAAGCCGAGGAATGCTCTAGGAAACCCTGGATACCCCCTTTTCCAAAGATGGCTACCTGCTCTTTCTTTCTTGGCCTTCCCCCCCAGCTCCCTTTCTTTTGCTCAGTGTCACTGGTTTGGGGCCTTTCTGTTTTCCCTGAACCATGAATTAGTCTGACTTTTTGCCCCACCCTTTAAGAGGTGGTCTTGCCAAGATCAAATTGCCCAAGATATTTAGGTCAGCGGTCTCAGAATATTGATCCAGAGCTGGGACATGGACCTTGATGAGGTTGTCAGTGCTCTGTGGTGGAGTGAGAAAAACTGGGATGGCCCAGTGAGCTTTTGACAACTAAACGCATTCAATACCGACCATCTTTTATTCTGAGATTATGTTCTCCTTCCTTGTTTGATGTTTCGGTGTTTCTTTTTTTATGAAATGGTGGTGAGAGCAGATGATTCCCCTTACATACTTAAAAAATATATATCAATGGGTTGTGAAATCCTTTCATAGTCAATTTCAGGCACCAATTTGAGAGACATGCCTGGTCCGTTGGAAAGGGTCTGGTGATGGAAACTGATTAAGACTCAGAAAAATATCTTGGTAGGGGAGAGATTGATATATTTGATGGAAGAGTTCATAGGTTGTTTTAGAGATTAAATTAATAGTTGCAAACTACTATACATAAAATAGATAAGCAACAGGGATTTACTGTACAGCACAGAGAGCTGTATTCAGTATCTTGTAATAACCTATAATGGAAATAATCTGAAAAAAAAATACATATATAACTAAATCACTTTGCTGTATACCTGAAACTAACCCAATACTGTAAATCAACTATACTTCAATTTTAAAAAATTAAAGAAAAAATTTTAAAGATTAAATTAGATTATACAAATTTATATATGTATATACATCCTACTGTAGCATCTGGCATATTATTGGTATTTAAGCAAATACTTAAGAAGTCTTCTTTTTCTCCCTTAACCTTCTCTACTTTGGGATAGATCTATGCGGCATATGACTTTAACCTCCTTGGCCCCGGCCTACGAAATGTCAGTTCAAATGCCCGGTTTTAGTTTTGATGACAAAAAGACCCTCACACTTTGATAAACCTTCCCAGTGGGTGGTATCATCATCAGAATGAGAATTACTGAAGGCCCAGCTGGGATTCCCTAGAGCATCTTGTAATGACTTATCACTATTCCCCACTCCCACCACAGATGCACAAATACATGCAGAGGCAAATGAGATCACCCGGTCCGGGTCACTGAACGTTCACTACAGTACTATACCTTAACCAGGTAATACCCATGACACCTTTGAAATGAGACTGAACATGTGATTTGGGCAGTATCATTTTTCTCATAAAACATTTAGAAATGAATCCAAGCTTTGTCACCTTTTAATTTTATAACTAGCTCATGGTCTTTCTTTTAGGAATTGCTTCTGCTTTGAGTCCTACCTGGATAGAATCAACCATTTCCTCTCTTCTGCCCTACAGAGCCATGTATATACTGGAATGTGCTATAGTATGTGAAACATCTTACAGGGTCTGGCACGTGTTATTGGGAAACTGGATGCATGGTCACTGCTCAATATCAAATGGATTCTACTGGGGAATGTCCAAAGGATGCCCACGTGGATGCAAGCAAAGAGTTCAGACTCATTTATGTACCACTCCTCCATACACTCCCACACCCATATTCAGTACCAAGATGGTAGATTTTCCACTTTGCCACACAGTTCTCGGGTTGAATGGTGTATCTTTGTTTGCTTGATCTTATTTTACATTTATACACTAAAACTGACTCTATTTTGAACCAGTGTTGCCTGTGTCTGTGGTTTTGTTGGAAGAAGAAAGAATGTATTAATTTCCTTTTCCTCGAACACTATAAGGGCTGATCCTTTCCACGCCCGAGCCTAGATCCTTTACACCTGTTTTCTGGGATGAGGGCAGGGGTGAACATGGAGGAGGAGTCATTTCTGAGGACCTGCAACTTTCTCCTCCCTATGCCCCAAAGTCCACACACACATTCACGAGATTGGTTCAAAGATCTTAGACCATGTAGGAGCACGCAGAATGGGCATGGAAGAACACAAAATTGGGGTACTGTCAAGAGTCCAGCTGCGTGGTGGCTCAGCGATCTAGGTCAGTAGGAAGGGAATATTTATTGTGCTAAGGCTTGTGCTAGGTACTTTTAAGCACATTATCTCATTCTCTCTCCAAAGAATTCCGGGGTGTTATTATGAGAAACTAGAGGAGGGGCAAGCCGAAGACCAGCCTTTGCTGACCACAATACAACTAGCCCTTGTCGTCAGTTCTCTTATATAAATTCACTACTCTCTGAGACAATTTTATGATTGTCTTTTTACAGATGTGGAAATGGAAACTCATGTAAGATCCCCCAGTGAGAAACGGACAGGGATAGATTTTGAACCCCATTTGCTGGCCTGTGCACTTTTACTGGGTGTTTTGCATGTTTATGTCTTGCTTAATTTTTTTTTTTTGTATCTACCAGTATATTCTTCTTTTTTAATGTATATATTTGAAAGTTGCTAACAGGATAGATATTTTTAAAAATTTTATTTTATATTGGAGCATAGTCGATTAGCAATGTTATGTTAGTTTCAGGTGTACAGCAAAGTGATTCAGTTATATATACATGTGTATATATTCTTTTCCAAATTCTTTTCCCATTTAGGTTATTATAGAATATTGAGCAGCATTCCCTGTGCTATACAGTAGGTTCTTGTTGGTTACCTATTTCAAATATAGCAGTGTGTACACGTCAATCCCAAACTCCCAGGCTATCCCTCCCCCCCCCAGCCCTCCCAATGGTAACGATAAGTTCATTCTCTGTGAGTCTGTTTCTGTTTTGTAAATAAGTTTATTTGTATCATTTTTTTTAGATTCTGCATATAAGTGATGTCATATGATATTTGTCTTTCTCTGTCTGACTTACTTCACTTAGTATGATAATCTCTAGGTCCATCCATGTTGTTGCAAATGGCATTATTTCATTCTTTTTAATGGCTGAGTAATATTCCATTGTATATATGTACCACATCTTCTTTATTCATTCCTCTGTCGATGGGCATTTAGGTTGCATCCATGTCTTGGCTATTGTAAACAGTGCTGCAATGAACATTGGGGTGCATGTATCCTTTCAAACCCTGTTTTTCTCCAAATATATGCCCAGGAGTGGGATTGCTGGATCATATGGTAGCTCTATTTTTAGTTTCATAAGGAACCTCCATGCTGTCTTGCTCAATTTTAAGGAAATATGTTTTCACATGCTGCTGTTTGCTTTTCATTAAATGGGTGTCCTTATATTTGTCAGTGTGCATTTGCTATTCCTTTAGGCTATATTTACTGGCCCGCTTGGCCAGTAAGGGTTTTTGTGCTTTGCCATGTATTTGAAACCAATTTACTGAAGTCTCCACTTCTTGGTATAAACCTAAAAATGATTTATTTTTTTTTCTAGTTCTCCAACTGTGTTATGTTGAAAATCACACATTAAGGGTGGCAGCTCCCTTAATGACATCTTGGACAGATCCTATCAATTTCAGCCACTTTTGTCATTAGAGAAATCTCATTCCAACACTTATTCACTTTTAAACTTTAGTCTCAGACTTGCTTTGAATCCTTTCCTCTCCTCTCCCCCCAGGATAGATGGGCCTATTTATGGTCGAGTGGATGCAGTTGTAGTGAGGATGGGAAGAGATGGAAGGACGCCAGCGTTGCTCTTTATACACCCACTGCCCCCCACCAAGGTGATCATACATCTCAGATGTCCAGGGCTAGCTCCAGCTTGTACCTGTTGTTCTATTGTAGTTATTAATAGCAACTCCCTTCCATCTCAGATTTGCCCTGGCTTGCATGACAAATGATAAGACCACCCAAGCTCTTCCTCTTCTCTGTTGTCAGACGGTGGAGGTGGGATGAGGAGGCAGACATCTCCTTGGCAAGGTCGGTTGGTCAAGGCTTCCATCAATGGCCTCTTTGTGCTGCAGATATCCAAGTGCTCCAGCACTGGTGGGTTGAGTATGTGGCTCTTCAGAGGACCTACAGAAGCTTCCCACTGCAGGTTTCCTGATTTGGGAGCTCAGACTCCAGCCTATCTTCCTCCACATCATATCGGATTTTGTCCCTGGCAATGCACTGCATGGCAGCTTCTGGCAAAGTGTCTCTCTCCCACGAGGAAGAAGCTCTGTACAACATTTTTGTAATGAAGCAGTGAGGAATTAACCTGTGTTCACCAATGCTGCCCTCCCACAGAAGTTCAACTCCTCTCAGCCCTCAGTCTTCCTTTCCTAGGGAATGGAGTGGAAGGAGAGAGAGGTGTCGCCCATGGGGCTGGCTCTGCTCTGGTGCCTCTCAGTACGTCCTTGGGAAGTGGCTGGTCCTGAATTCCTTGAAACTAGAATGTGGGGGATTTTTACTCTCAGGTGCTCAGACTGCATCTTAGTTGAAACCCTAGGGTGACAGGTAAAGTCCTACTTGATCTTGCGATACATGTTAATAACCAATACCAGCTTCCAGGCATACGGCAGCATCAGCCATATTGATGGCACCAGCCATACTGTCACGGTGAAGTTCAATGGGGACTGGTACACTGCTAGTTCCAGTTTTGTTTTTGACTCACCTTTTAAAATTTCATTGTCCTCCATTTAAAGATTTTAGTTATAATTTACAAATGGTGTGGAATCCTTCCTTCCTAATTGTCTTTTCAACAAAAAGATATTTTTTTAATTTGAAAGTTAAAATGTTATTTACTTAATTAAAAAAAATTGAAGTATACTTGGTTTACAATGTTGTGTTAGTTTCTGGTGTATAGTTCTCTGTGCTATACAGTAGGACATTATTATATTTTTTTTTTGCTGTACACGGGCCTCTCACTGTTGTGGCCTCTCCCGTTGCGGAGCACAGGCTCCGGACGCACAGGCCCAGCGGCCATGGCTCACGGGCCCAGCTGCTCCGCGGCATGTGGGATCCTCCCAGACCGGGGCACGAACCCACGTCCCCTGCATCGGCAGGCGGACTCTCAACCACTGCGCCACCAGGGAAGCCCAGGACCTTATTTTTTATCTATTTTATATGTAGTAGCGTGTATCTGTTAATCCTAAACTCCTAATTTATCCACCCCTCCCTTTGGTAACCATAAGTTTGTTTTCTATGTTTGTGAGTCTGTTTGTTTTGTAAATAAGTTCATTTGTATCCTATTTTAGATTCCACATATGCATGATATATATTTGTCTTTCTCTGTCTGACTTACTTTACTTAGTATGATAATCTCTAGGTCCATCCATGTTGCTGCAAATGGCATTATTTCATTCTTTTTTATCTCTGAGTAGTATTCCATTGTATATATGTACCACATCTTCTTTATTCATTCATCTGCCAGTGGACACTTTGGTTGCTTCCATGTCTTGGCTGTTGTAAATAGTGCTACTGTGAACATTGGGGTGCACGTATCTTTTTAAATTAAAGTTTTTATCTTTTCTGGATATATGCCCAGAAGTGGGATTGCTGGGTCGTATGGTAGTTCTATTTTTAGTTTTTTAAGGAAGCTCCATAGGGGCTGCACCAATTTACATTCCCACACAGGGTAGCGGGGTTCCCTTTTCTTCTCACCCTCTCTAGCATTTATTGTTTGTAGGCTTTTTGATGATGGCCATTCTAACCAGTGTGAGATGATACCTCATTGTAGTTTTGATTTTCATTTCTCTAGTAATAAGAGATGTTGAGTATCTCTTCATGTGTCTGTTGGCAATGTGTATGTAAAAAGACATTTTCTTTTCTCAACAAGCCACTTCAACAACAACAACAGAAAGAAAAGAAAAGAAAAGAGTAGATCTAAGGACTTACCCTTAAATACTGTCAGTCAACATGGCCAGCTTTCTTTTCCATATGATTTCTCTAAAACTAGATTAAAAATTCCTCAAAGGGCGGGAGCCGTGTCTCATCTATCTTGGCATTTCTGGTTGCTAACCAAATGTCTGACACCTTATAGACGTTCGAAAATGCTTTCCCTGGTTACATTTTTATTTGGACCATCCACCAGGGCCTAGCATGATATTGTGTATATATTAAGTGCTGAGCATTTTTGTTATTGTTGAAATACGGTATAGTCCCTTTGCCTCATCTTTCAGAGTGCTTTAAAAAGGAAAGAGTTCGTTTAGAGAATGAAACACATTTCTCACAAGTTCGCTTTCTTTGCACTGATGCCAGGATATTATCACGGGAAGAGTCTTGAATAGGGCTCAGAAAATGATCTCCACACCTCAGTCCCTTTTAGAGACCCCCTTTGATGCCAGTGTTCCCGGCTAAGCAGCCACTGGAACATTCCTTTTCATTAACTCTTCTGAGCGTGCCCCTTCCTTTCCTTAGCGCTGTTCTACCCCGCCCACCCCACGCCTGCAGCGCTCCCAGGTTGGGGCGGGCTGGTCCGGAGTCAGGCTCAGGGCTTCAGCTCAACTCATAAATGTGGAAATAACAAAATGTGTTCCCTGAAGCTTTGCAGCGTTGTCAGGAAATGGGGCTGCTTGCGTGCTGCACTTCCACGGATCTGGAAATTCTGCCGAGCTTGGGTTGACTCCAGAGAAAAAGTTTAAAAGTGTTCAGGGAAGCGAGGAATTAAAGTAGAGCAATGCTGGAGTGTGTGTGCTGTGGACTGTCGCAGCGACATTTGCTTTTCTAGGGATCGGGGCTTTGCTGAAACTTTCCTTCTCACAGTTTTCATGTCTCAGACATCTGAGTGGCACCTTTGGGAAGGAGTTGGGGGTAGTTATTGTTTCTGGTTGGAAGACAGCAAGGCACAGAGAAGAATAAACTCAGAACACCTTAAGGATGAGTGTTAGATCTTAACTGTCTTAGCATCAACCTGGCCTAGGCCTTCAATAAATCTGTGTGGAATAAGTGTCTGAGTAAAAGTGATTTCTCTGATGGTTTCTGTGTCAAAGGCAGGGCCTGAGGCAGTGTTAAGTCTCTTTGGTTACCCTGAGCTACGCAGATGATCTCAGGGGGCATGAATGATGGAAGGTAGCACTGGTTTTCCTCGGTTGTGTTGCTGACACAACACCTTCCTCGGTATTCTAAAGTCACGAAGGAGTTTTCTGGTGTTTGGTAAGGTCAAAATCGGGTTTTCAGGTCAGACAATGGAGCTGGAGATGGAGCTTTGGTTGGAGGAACATAAATTCAAAATCGTTTTTCCTTCTTGGTAGCTGTCTCTGTGCTCCTGGCCACCGGAGCTGTGAGATCCAGAAGGGAGGGTGTGAGGGCAGTGGCCTGGAGGCAAGGTGGCCTTGAGGCCTGGTGGCCTCTAGTCTTTGCCCTAATTTAGGGCCTAAGACAATGAGGTAAAAAGGCTAACTAGTTACCTGGCAGTAGCACAGGTGATTCTGGGTAGTTGGTGTTGTTTGTATCAGTTGCTTCTCAGGAACCTCCCCGGGAGGCTAGATGGGAATTTGACCACCAATCAAATGAAAAAAGGAAGCAAGTAGGGCTCTGGGCTTAGGTTACATGTATTTCATTATTTTTCCCATGATACAGTTTGGGAAGGATTTTTTTGGGGTTGTTTCTCCACTGTCCCAAGGAACTTCCACTGTGAGAGTCTCTTGACCCACAATGCTTGTGTTCAAATCCTGGCTCTGCCCCTTACAAGCTTTGTGACCCTTGGGCAAGTTGCTTATCTTTGGGAGTCTCAGCTTCCTCAAATGGAAAGTGGGGAGGATGATAAAACTTAAGTCACAGGTCTGTTATGTGGCTTTAATGAATTAAGACATGTAAAGTTCTTAAAATAGCACACATGTGCTACCTAACTTTGTTGTCATTTTGCTGAAGCCCCATCAATCAGAGAATTTGACATGGAGGCCAAAATAGGTATTTTTCAGAACTGATACTTTTGGATAGAGTCCTGTCTGGAGGCTGGAAAATGAACTAGTTGAACTCGCCAGGTTTTCTTACCAATAATAGGCTCTTGTGAAAATTCTGATTTCAATCTCTGTTACCTTCACAACTAGTTATTGAATCATTCTTGCCTCTCATTCCCCAAGTTCTTTGTAGAGCAGACTGTACTAGTTCTCCATATAATTTTAGAACAATGTGAGTGCATCAGTTAATGTTTTTGAAATCTTCAAATGAAAAGCTGTAAGTGTCTTTTCAACTGCACACCTCTGTTCATCTCTTCTGCTTTGAGCGCCAGTTATGAAATTGGAGCTGGGATTAAACTGTAAAAAGTCAGCGAATGGTTTGGAGTCTTCTGGAGTAAATTCTTGCACTGTAAGCACTTTGTTACTTGTCTCTAAATTATTAAGAAAAAAAAAAGGTGGGAGGGGTCTGGCTTGGATCACCTATGCAAACCAATTTTCCGTGAACACTGCTATCCCAATGCACAACAGGAAACTTATTGAAAAGCTAGCGGGTTGGAGAAAAGCAGTAGCTAGTTCAACAAAGAGTGTCAAGAGAAGATAGGGAAAGAACGAAGAGGGCACAAAATTACCCAGAGAGGACTGAACATCGCTCTCTGTGAGGAGAACTTTCTGTGAAGTCGTGGCTGGGAGTGTCTATATCTCTCTAGGGGGGAGTTCACGTACATGCTCACACACCCACAGGCAGGCACACACAAGTGCACACACACATCTGGCGCTTGAATTGCAGATAACCTAACCCGACACTCACCTTGGCATGGCTACAGAAGTAATATTTTTACCAGGATGAACTGTTGTAAAAATGTTCCTCCAATGCATTAGTCATGCTTTACTTTAACTTGAGACAGGCAGGTTTTCTTTCTTTTAAACTCATTTGAATGCACATGGCTTTCTGATTTGATCTAGGAATGGAGAATATTATCATTTCTGAATGCCAGAGTTATTCGTGCACTCATATAATATAAAATCAACCAAATATCATCTATATCAAGAACTATATTCAGTAAAATAGGTGGGCCTACCTTTTATGAGTTCCGTTGAATCACCAGAATTGGGGAAATCACAGAATTACCTATAGAAACAGAATCAGAAAACAATGGTGAAGTCAACATATTGCTTTGGACAGATAATAAGTTATTATTCTGCCAAATCTATGATTTACTGAAGAAAATAGGAATTAAAGTACATCTGATATCGCTATTTTATCCTTACTTTTATTAGAATTTCTTTTGAAGACCTGTAACTAATTTTGTATTTGTCCATTGGATTTCAATAAACAGTGAAATAATGGTGACTTTTTGAGGGCCTACTGTTCCAAGCATTATATTTAGTGTGATTTAGCTACAGTGTTAAAGCAGTGGTTCTCAAAGTGGGTGCCCTGGATGCATTAGCATCATTTGGGAACAGGTTAGAAATTCAAACAAATTAAAAAGTTATTAAAAAAATTTTTTTATTGAAGTATAGTTAATTCACAATGTTGTGTTAATTTCTGCTGTATGGCAAAGTGATTCAGTTATACATTATATATATATATAAATATATATATATATATTCTTTTCCATTATGGTTTATTACCAGATATTGAATATAATTCCCTGTGCTACACAGTAGGACTTCATTGTTTATACATTTTATATATAATAGTTTGCTAATCCCAAACTCCCAGTTCATCCCTCCCCATGCCCCCCGCCCCTTGGCAACCACAAGTATGTTCTCTATATCTGTGGGTCTGCTTCTGTTTCGTAGATAAGTTCATTTGTGTCATATTTTAGATTCCACTTATAAGTGATATCATATGGTGTTTGTCTTTCTCCTTCTGATGTATTTCACGTAGTGTGCTAATCTCTAGGTCCATCCATGTTGTCGCAAATGGCATTATTTCATTCTTTTTTATGGCTGAGTAGTATTCCATTGTATATATATATACCACATCTTCTTTATCCGTTCATCTGTTGATGGGCATTTAGGTTGCAGCCATGTCTTGGCTATTGTAAATAGTGCTACTATGAACATAAGGGTACATGTATCTTTTCGAATTAGAGTTTTGTCTGGATATATGCCCAGGAGTGGGATTGCAGGATCATATGGCAACTCAATTTTTAGTTTCTTAAGGAAGCTCCATACTGTTTTCCATAGTGACTGCACCAATTTACATTCCTACCAACAGTGTAGGAGGGTTCCCTTTTCTCCACACCCTCTCCAGCATTTGCTATTTATAGACTTTTTAATTTGGGCCATTCTGACCAGTGTGAGGTGATACCTCATTGTAGTTTTGATTTGTATTTCTCTCACAATTAACGATGATGAGTATCTTTTCATGTGCCTAATGGCCATCTGTATGTCTTCTTTGGAGAATTGTCTATTTAGGTCTTCTGTCCAGTTTTTGATTGGGTTGTTTGGTTTTTTGTTATTGAGTTGTATGAATTGTTTGCATATTTTGGAGTTTAAGCCCTTGTTGGGCACATTGTTTGCAAATATTTTCTCCCAGTCTGTAGGTTATCTTTTCATTTTGTCTATGGTTTCCTTTGCTGTGAAAAAGCTTATAAGTTTGATTACTTCCCATTTGTTTATTTTTGCTTTGATAGAAATTCAAATTCTCAGGCCTTATTTCAGATCTACTGAATCAGAAACTCTGGGGATGGGACCTAGTAATGTGCATTTTAATAAGCCTTCCAGGTGATTCTGATGCATGCTTATATATGAGGATTAGAGAGGTAGTTAGATAACTAACTACTGAATAGTAGGTAGCTAACTACTCTAACTACTGATCTTGAGTAAAATTAGTCTGCTATAACAAAGAGATTTAACAGGTATATCATCTTATTTACGTTTTGCCAAAACTAATGAGGAAGAATTGTCACACCCATTTCACAGCTGAGAGTACTGAGACTAAGAGATAAAATTCACATGGCTAGATTCCATTCCAAGCCAATATGTCTTCAATTTTTTTCTTCACTAGTCTATGGGACCAACAACTGTAGCCCTCTACAAAGACAAATTTATTTTAAAATTGTTTACAGAGTTTTAGATCTATAGGTAATCAAGACAGAGAACTAGATATACTATTTGCCTTTATTCCACAGAATCTGTTGCTTTCTTTAATTTGCCATATGAACTGAGCAGATAACTTAGAATCTTACTCCCGTCATTTGAAATAGAATAATAATGGTGCATTTCATCATACGTTCGGTGAGAACCAAGGGGATGGTTTTCCGGGGAATTGGAGCACCTCAGATAATACTGTGTCATTTCGCTGTATTTTACTAAGTATATAGCAACCTGAAAACTTATATTAATATAAAAATAAAATTTCCTCAGTAAGCCATACTTTGAAAATACCAGAGAAATCTCAGTATAAAATATTAGAATCCCTAATTGGAGCAAAAATAACATTTTTGTGATGCAAACCATATCCTCCAATACAGTATGTTTTGCCAAAGGGCAATAGGAGAACTCTCTGGAAAGCATGCATCATAGAACAATTGCTTCAATGGGAAAAGAAATGTTTGGGGGTTATACATTTCAGAGGCACAGTAACAAAGTTACTATTATTATTTTGAATGCAGGAATTTCAATAGTAAAGGTGTTTTATGGCAGTAAGTGTATAGCTATAACACTTTAGCATCCCCTGTCTGTATCCAGTACTTGATTACACTGAGTTTTTCCTAAAAATAACGGCCTTCATTTCCCAAGCATAAACAGCACTTTTGTTAATGCAGGCTTTCTCTTACGTATTTCAATCAACTTTTTTACCTTTTATTATATACAGAAAAGCACAGTGCTTTTCAAACTACACACTAAGCTACAAGTACAATGCTTAATTTTTCTACTTCCATGTTAGTTCCCAAGAGAGAATCATTTTAAACAAATATGTTACTTTCTTAATAACTGGATTAAAATCATTTAGGTAGGGCTTCCCTGGTGGTGCAGTGGTTGAGAGTCCGCCTGCCGATGCAGGGGACACGGGTTCGTGCCCCAGTCCGGGAGGATCCCACATGCCGCGGAGCAGCTGGGCCCGTGAGCCATGGCTGCTGAGCCTCCGCGTCCAGAGCCTGTGCTCTGCAACAGAAGATGCCACAACAGTGAGAGGCCCGCGTACCGCAAAAAAAAAAAAAAATCATTTAGGTAGAAGAAAACTTCTATTGCTGGAAAAAAATGCCTAAATAAGTTTATGGCTAGAATCTGTGTCATTAAGAGCTACACACCTGTGTTTTAAGACTTAAAGTTACACATGGGGATATCTTTTTGAATTTTTAGAAGTGTAGAAAGTAAAAACAGGGACTCAGATTTCCTGAGGTTCACTGATTGAAGTAGCATAGCTTTTAGTGTGTTCAAAGAGAAGTTTCTTTCAAGGTACAGTACAGAGGAGGGAAACTTTTGGGGACAGAAGTGACAAACCCCAATGCTTATAGAGGCTAGGAATCCAGATGTGCCACGTGAGCTGAATGAAGTATAATGGGGTATTGTAGGGACGTTGGCAAAGCCAAGGGGGCTCACAGGGGAACTTTGTATCTAAGCTCCAGCTGATTGTTGCCATGTGGAATATATATCTTAAGAGAGCTAGAAATGTGAATTTCTATGTGACATCTCATTTTCAAATATTAACTCCCAGGCTTTTATAATAATGTGATTACTAATGTACAGACCAAGCGAAGCTCCTCTGTGGGCTGGGTTTGGCTCATGGGCTGCCAATTTGTACCCTCTGAGAAACAGAGGTGGTGTGCGTGTATGTTTGTGTGTGTGTGTGTATGTGTGTGTGTAGGCAAGATAGGGTAGTACTAATGATGGGGTGTATGTAATGAATCTGTTAAATATGTTTGTGCATAGCTTTAGGTAACTGGAAGCAAATGTGACATGGCCTTGAGGTTCACCTTTATTTTAGGAAGAGTGGGCACATCTAAATTTCAACTCAACACTCTCATGATATATTCCCATGGAGTCATGAAAGAGGTGAACTGGGCCATTCTTCGTTATTTTGACTGATTAATTAGGGTCATGTCAGTTGCCAGCATATAACTACAAACCCCCCACAAAGCTTACCTGAAGTTTGATACATTTAAATTGGTTTCAAGTTAGGTTGGTAACAACTGTAGGTGCAACCACAACTTTCTATTTGTAATTGAGTTGTCCAGTAGACATCCTGAGGGCATGACTTCACTATACGAAGTGAAAATAGGGACAAAATACCCTTTTAATTTTCATTCCACTGGGGAGACCTGCATAATTCAGTTGTGGCAGTGTTCTGTTACTTGTGGTTGGTGCGGTTCCTTTTGCTCATAAAAATAAAAACCGTTTCACATCATCCTGATTGTCTCGTAAATGTAAATCAAAGAGGGGGGAAAAGCTATAAAACAAAACAAATACAAATACCCACTAGATAGGCTAAGAAATAATGGACTGGGCTTATTCCTTAATGTACTTAAGTACAGTGCTTTGCATAACACATATACCTCTCCTTAGTCAATAGCTGGATTCCTGAAAAGTTACTTGTAAATCAATTGTGCATAAAGAAATCATATTTTAAGTGCATTAGATAAGGTTTTTATTTAAAGGAAAGCTAGCATGTATCTTTTTGGAAAGCAAAAAAAAATCTGTTTTTAAAATGAAATCTTAATTCTCATATATCTTGGCTCCAAATTCATGGAGCCATTGAGTGTATTATTTCAACTGCTGTCCTCATCTTGCTTTCTTCTCTAGCACATTATACGTGAAGACCTCAAAGGGCTTTGCAAGTTTTGAGTGTTGCTTTTTTTTTTTAGCATCTTTATTAGAGTATAATTGCTTTACAATGTTGTGTTAGTTTCTGCTGCATAACAAAGTGAATCAGCTATATGTATACATATATCCCCATATCCCCTCCCTCTTGCATCTCCCTCCCACCCTCCCTATCCCATCCCTCTAGGTGGTCACAAAGCACCAAGCTGATCTCCCTGTGCTATGCGGCTGCTTCCCACTAGCTATCTATTTTACATTTGGTAGTGTATAGAGGTCGATGATTCAAGTTAGATTTACATATCCATAAAGATTTAAATCAAATATAGAAATGCTTAATAAGTTTGCAGTCAAATGAATTTACATGCAGAGGAGAGGCTATATCTGAGTCAAGGTCCTTGGGTTTGCATACATGAGGCAGGGTTCGGTGGGTTCTAATAAAATGGTCTTTAATCCCTATTTTACACTATGTAGAAATTAAAACATTAGACCAAGTGGTCATGCTTACCTCTACATTTGGGCTCCTGCTATCTCATAGTTAATTCCATAACATAATAAACAGATGTGAACTCAGCCCATTGCTCCCTCTCTACAAAAATTCACATGCAAACAAAGCATATGTAGGTGTGGAAGATAGGAGGGTGGGATGTGGATAAAGGGAGGCCTTGCACTGCAGCAGTAGAGAATTTCAGTTTGAACATTAGACCTGACCATGCTGAAAATGGGCTAACGCCTCCACCACCAGGGAATTTCAACACACTCTGTGAAATCTTTCAGCCTTGAGCCATCTTAATAGCTGTTTTTATTCTTTCCTCTGCTTGTTCCTTTTCTTTATCTCCTCTCCTTCAGAAGAAAAAGAAAATCCTGCTCGTGCAGAGGAGTTAAGCGTTCTCCTCTGTTGCCTTAAACACCTGCCATGTCCTCGGATCTCACCTTCTAATCCAAGCAGGTCATCAAGGTATTTTTTCAAAAGAAAGACAATTTCCTCTTTGGAAATTTTCAAATAATAAAACTTTCGCCTCCACATCAAAAGAAGCAAACAGAATCACACCTCAAATTAGCTTAAGTAGAATGAAGAAAACCTTAGAAATGATGATTAGATCAGAGGGGAATCTCCTAGAACATAAATGTAGGACAAGTGGCCCTGGAAAGATTGGAGGAAGAACTGGAAGGTGGTCAGGTCAGCTGTCTTCTGGTCTTTCCTTGCTCTCTCTGAGGCCACATGCCTCTTTTTGCTTATTATGTATTCACATTTTCCCATTTCTCTTTCAACAGGCTATTTCTGCTTCTTTATGTGAATTACTACTCCACAGCTCCCAAATTCACATAAGCTAGTTCCAGATACTGTCTCAGATTTTCCACCATCCTTTGTGTCCTTCCAAATTCCCTGGTGAGAGAATCTGATTGACAGCCTTGGCTCCCATGCCCACCAGCCATGGGGGGGATAGAGGAGGAGAGAGGGAGGGGTCATGTAGTAAAAATAAGACTGTGTGAGATTATCACTGAGGGTGGAGAAGAGACAATTTTTTTTTTTTTTTTTTTGCGATACGCGGGCCTCTCACTGCTGTGGCCTCTCCCGTTGCGGAGCACAGGCTCCGGACGCGCAGGCTCAGCGGCCATGGCTCACGGGACCAGCCGCTCCGCGGCAAGTGGGATCTTCCCGGACCGGGGCACGAACCCATGTCTCCTGCATCGGCAGGCGGACTCTCAACCACTGCGCCACCAGGGAAACCCGAGAAGTGACAATTTTTAGAGAAGAGGGTGAGCTGGGTTCATTCTCAATATAGGAATTAATTGCAGGTTAAAATCCTAAAAGATTACAGTGTATTGGATCTGTAGATATCATTAAATACAGTAAGTCCCCTACATACAAGTAAGTTCTGTTCCAAGAGCATGTTCGTAAGTCCAATTTGTTTATAAGTCCAACAAAATTAGCCTAGATATCCAACTAACACAATCGGCTCTATAGTACTGTATTGTAATAGGTTTATAATGCTTTCCACACAAATAATACATAAAAAACAAACAAGCACAAAAAATAAAACATTTTTAATCTTACAGTACAGTACCTTGAAAAGTACAGCCGTACAGTACAACAGCTGGCGTACAAGGGCTGGCATCGAGTGAACAGGCAAGAAGAGCTACTGACTGGAGGAGGGAGAGGAGGTGGGAGATGGTGGAGCTGAAGGATCGTCAGCAATAGGGGATGGAGGGCAGGCTGCAGTTTCACCCACGCCTGACGTTGATGGCACAGGTTCTGGTCCCTTGCTGCATTCAATTCAATCCACCCTCTTAAAAAAATGATCCAGTGTGGCGCAGTGGTTGAGAGTCCGCCTGCCGATGCAGGGGACACGGGTTCGTGCCCCAGTCCGGGAAGATCCCACATGCCGCGGAGCGGCTGGGCCCGTGCGCCATGGCCGCTGAGCCTGTGTGTCCGGAGCCTGTGCTCCGCAACAGGAGGGGCCACAACAGTGAGAGGCCTGCGTACCACAAAAAAAAAAAATGATCCAGTGATGTCTGGGTAGTAGCTCTTTTTTTCTTGTCATAGATGACACAGTAGCACTGGATTGCATTCTGAATGTCTGGTGCAACCTTCATGTACCATTCTAGATTCAGGTCCTGTGCCTCAAAAACTAACAGTGCCTCCTCAAACAAAGAAGACCCCCTTGCCGTTTCCTGCATCGTGAATCTCTTTGGTTCTTCAGTTACTTCTTCTTCCTCTTGCCTCTCTTTGTCCTTTCTGTGGGCCTCCAGTTCCATCAGGTCTTCATTAGTAATCTCCTCGTGTTGCACAGCAAGGAGTTCAATGAAGTCATCCTCTTGCAGATCTAGCTTGAAATAAAGATACTGCACTACTGAACTCTATACAGTACTATAAAGTACACAGAAGCACAACCACTTGTAGAGGATGCATGCACGTGACAATGTACACCAGACACGTGAACTCACTTGCATGATTGGACACGTGAACGCACGTTCGCATCTTTGAAAGTTTACAGCTTGAAAGTTCGTGTGTAGGGGACTTACCGTATGGCATTTCTACAAGGTATCCAGTGAAGTCCAGAGCATGAATTCATGATGAGGGATACTGAAAGTAAAAGAAGAAAAATGAGAGAAAAATGACCTTGATTCCAACCAGTAGGCCATGAAAAGGTAGAGTATCATGGAAGGAAACAAATTGAAGATAAGTTCAAAAAGCAATATGGTTTAAGGCAAGGAGGAGGTGAAGTACGGACATGAATTAAGCGAAATTAAGCTGTGAGAAACTGAGGGAATAATTTCTTCTTGGTGCACTTAGTGTCCTAGGAGATAATGGCTCAAGACGGACTAACACAGAGCATTGTCAGAGCCTGAAATGTCATGGAGGAGGGGCGGGATGGAGGCAGAAGGCTTAAGAAAGCCTCCTGGTGACTTTTATCTTTGATTGCCACCTCTGTGTACAGCTAGAAGAGGAAATAAGCACTGGTTAGAAACAAACATTTTTGATAGTATTTAACAGTTTAACAAAATAACCATAAGTTAACCATAAGAGATAACCATCTTATCTCTTTAAAAATGGGAGAGATTCTCCTTTGTCTGGGTAAATGGAAGCCAGGAGAAACGAAGACAGCTTCATGAACTCTTCATGAACCAGCTCCCCCTTTCAGCCCTTCTTTATTAGGTGGCATTAAGTCCCTCTTTTCACAAATAGAATCACACATCTTGAATTCCAAAGTTTGGAGACAAAAAATCACAGATCTCTGCTTGAGCTCTCCTTTTGTTGAACAGGTTTTTTAGTAATGTTCAAAAGTTGCTAACAAACCCCATTCTGTCTTCATAGCAAATCAGCTGGTGAACACTAAGAAAATAAGGCAGTCCTCGTCTTACTCCACCAGGGATTCCGCCTGGTCTATTTGCACTTGAATGTTCTCCAGGCTCAGGTCACATGAAGACATTATCATCACCTCATTGTTCAGAACACCTGGCTAGAGAACCTGGAATATGAACAATTGTTGAATGACAAATGCCATAAGCACCAGCCTGCCTTGCCTAATTATACAGCTGTCATGGTGCACTGGGCAATTTTTCTTTCCAACATCTCCTC
Organism: Leucopleurus acutus; assembly: GCF_964270905.1. Lineage (NCBI taxonomy): Eukaryota > Metazoa > Chordata > Mammalia > Artiodactyla > Delphinidae > Leucopleurus > Leucopleurus acutus. The sequence goes on along the minus strand of NC_139150.1, from coordinate 63,367,540 downwards.
CCCTCTGCCCAGCTTCAAACCACATAGTAAAGAGAAGAATCCACAGTCTGCATTAGGGCTTTTAGAGCAACCACAATGCAATCAAAGTAGCAGGCTGCAGGAATCGCAGAAACCATTTCTAGAGTGTGGTTGACTCATAGGTTGCACTTGGGTTGTCCTGTGGGTCAGACAAAGGTGCTGCTCGTAGGGGCCATGTGTGAAAAGGATGATGACTCAGGCTCCCTTGCTCATTTGTCCTGGTGTCTCAGTTCCTAACTGTGTCCTCTGCCTCTGTCAACTGGCAGAAGGGAGACTGTGACTCTATAAGGTTCATCACAGAGCTGAGGTCGTGGGGGTCAAAGATGAAGTTCAAGTCCTGAGCTCTCTGGGATGTTGTCGGGATTAGTGTAGAACTAGACACTGTGGCAAGAGTACAAGGAAGTATAAACCAAGGGCAGGAGAAGACTTTCTTTAGAAATAACTTTATGTTGTGAAGCTTTATCATTTGCTTTCACTGGGAACAACTGTAAACATCTTGTGATGCTGAGAGCCTAATCATAATAAGAAAAGTTCCTACCACTGTGGGCAGCATGAAAAGGCCATTGCAGATAGGTTACACTATGAGGCTCAAGTTGATCAGAATCTATGGACTCTGACCAAAAGTGGTCAGAGATTAGTAAATAGACTTTACATTTTCTGTACCTTCTTTATTTCCATTGAACTGTATAATATGTTGGTTTATGCCTGCCTGTTGGCACTCAGCTCAGAGATTTGGTGGTAGGAGATAGGACTGGTGACATTATTTGCCTCCTGACATTGCTTTTAAAGTACTCCACAGGTTTTAAGATTCAGAATAGCATTAACCGTGTATTCTATTTTCTTATATTTTGTTACTATCCATCAACTATACTCTGCATACAACAGAAGCTTCATAAACACTTGATAACTAGCACATGGCAAAAATGTTTTATTAAAGTCATTATGTCAACAGAGTTATATATATATACTTTTGTGTGTATGTATACACATATATACATGTAAAATTTCCATTTACTCAATTCTTTAGTTATTATTTATTTACTAGTCTTTTACTGGTGCTAGGATTTTTGCTCCAACCTGGGAGGTGTTAAGTTGTAAGAAATTATTACAGTGTTGAGAATTGGGTTTGACGGAAATTAAGTAATATACTAATCTAAATATATATTGAGCGAACTATGATTGCTTCTTCTGACATTACACTTATTTAGGAGTTGCCATTTTGTTCTTGTATGAATATACCCAAATTCAGTTATGGAGAGACCCAGAGAATGAAAGCTTAGTTTTCTTGTGGAAACAACACATTTTCCTCCCCTTCTTTCTGCTTCTCTTTATATTATCTGATTTTATTCTGTGGTTTATTCTCCTAATAGGTCAAAGCCTGTGAATACCAGAAGCTCATGTAGTTTATTTAAAAAAAATTTTTTTATGCAATACACTTAACTTCCTTAGAACCACTATTTTCAATTTCATCTGTAAGGAATTTTCATGACTCTAATATTTTCAACTTCTCTGGAAGCTCAGTGAAGCCACTTGGGTAAACCCAGGCCAATAAGATGTAAGCAGAATTGGATGCTTCTTAGAAGGTGTACTTTAAAGGGAGTTTTCACAAAGTTCCTTGCTTCTTTCTCCATTTTCCTGCCTGGAACACAGATTTGATGTGTGGAGTCCTAGCACCCATTTTGGATCATGAGTAGAAGCACAACTTCCTAGGGATGATGGCAGAGCAATGAGATGAAAAGAGCCATTGTATCATCTCAGATGCCTACCTCCTGACTTCATGTGAGGGAGGAATCTTGTTTTGTGTCGTTTAAGTAACCTTGTTTTGGGTTTTCTGTAACTCAATTGAATCTAATTCTAACAGATGCTTACTGTCTCCTAATTTATGCTGACATTAATATTTTAAAATTTTAATATTTTAAATTTAAAAAATCATGAAAAAATATTCCTCAGCACTGACAGCTAGAAATAGAGCTATTCAAACGCCAGAAACCATGAGAAATTCCTACTGGATTTAATGGAGGTCAAAAAAAATTTAAAAAAAGGATCGTCCTGCAAGGTAGAATACTATGTGCAAGGGAGTTTTGTGGCTTTGTGAGAAGCAAGAAGAAGAAATCTTGAACCTTAGGGACAATGGTAGAACTTGGAGAAACCTGACTGGAGACAGAGAATGGTGTAAGATGATGAAGAAAGCAGCAATTGGAGCCTCTTTCCCACCCACTGTCAGCAGAATTGAGGTGAGAATTTTGGATGGCTGGATGAACTGAGCAGAAGCTTCTAGAAGCACCGCTGGAGCGGCTCTGGAAAAGTCATTTCCTGAGGCTGAAATGATCTTAACTGATGCAGCAGGGAGCTTCATGGAGAAATCTGACCTGCAGATTCATGTATCAAAATGCCAGCTTTGGCAGGGGTAGTAGTCTAGAGAAGCAGCTTCTGGAGAGAGCACATTCCTTCCTTGATGTGGTGTGAGCTGCTTGTGAGAACGGGGCCTGGGATCTTCAGGGCACTGGAAGCAGAGGGCTGACAAAAATGGTAAAGAAACTCCCCTTGAACAGTCAAGGAGATCATTCGTGTTCCTGGAAGGATGCAGCCCCACAGGTGGTCTAACCTTGGAACAGCAGCTATACTAGGAATGTCGAAGACATCGTCTGTGTTGAAACCCTTCCCCCATCCTACGAGCCTTTCCGGACCTCATCTCTGTTCCTACGACCTTCAGGCCCATCACCTTGAAGTCTGAAAGGTATCCTCTAACTGAAAGCCAAGAAGAATTTCCCACCCTATTTCTGAGTGAAATACCAGCCCTGGATAGGCTTCTTACTGTTTCAAATATGAGAAACTAGGAAAAAAATGGATCCTGTAAATAATTTTGAATCCTAAAGAAATGAGCATAGAGTTTAATCTGAATCTTAAATCTGAATAATCTGAATCTTAAATATTTTGACTGTGTTCCTTTTAGCTTTTCTTTATTGTAAATTTAAATTTTTATCGAAGTAATGTATTTAGTAATAGTTTAAAGATTTATAAATCCCCTCTCCAGTTCCTCATTGCCAATTCTCATTCCTCTAAGGCAATCGCTTGTCACTCTTGGTAGCTGTCTCCAAATGTAACCACCACATTATGCTGTTTATTTTTAAGGTTTAGATATTATTCCCTATTATAGAAAATAAGTTATTTCCCCTACATCTCTCATTATAATCATATCAACCCTTTCTTAACCAGCATGCACACTGTTATGAGTATGTAAATAATGTTCACAGCTGAGCCACTTTTGTATCATTTCCTTTCTTGCACGACTTTTTTTTTGGCTGGAGGTAATAAATGCCTCCTTTCTGTTTGTTTGCTTAGTATCTATGTATGTATAACTAATTCATCACTAAATTCTCCAAATTAAAAGTAAATCTCCTTATTACAGTCAAATAGTTCTGGCACAGAGCTCCTGGCCACTCCACTCCGCCCCCATCTAGGTTTCCTGCACAGTTCTAATCCTGGGCTCTACCGTTTTTCTGGATTTCCCATAGTTTCTAACCGTATGGGACCTGCAGTTTCCTGATTTCCATGTTTTCCTTTTTCGTGGTTTACGTCTGTGTTTTGATGGTGCACATCCACGAATGGCTTCTCTCAAAAGCATGAGAGAGCGTATTTTGAGACCCAGACCGCCTGAACCTATCTTTATTTGGCTTTGACATTTGGTTTATAATTCGGCTGGAATTAGGGTTCTGACTTGGAAATAATTGCTGACAGAATTCGGAAGACCTTGCTCCTTTATCATTTAGCTCTGGGTGTTGCTAAGCCAAATGTCATTCTTACTTACCATCCTTCTGAAGTGACCTGCTATTTTTGGGTGGGACCTTTGGGCTGTTCTCTTTCTTCACGGTATCCTGAATTTCGCAAAGATATTCTATGTAGCGGGTCTATTCTTTATGGGACACTTGGACTTTCATAATCTAGAAACCTATTTTCTTCAGAGATGGCACGTTTTATTGTATTGTTTCTGTGCTAATTTCTTGTTCTTTATCATTTAAAAATTTTCCTCCTTCTGAAATTACTATTATTTTGATGTTGGACCTCTGGGACCCCTTCTCTGATTTTACTAAATGTTTTTCCTTCTTATTTCCTATATTTCCTTGAGTGTTTGATTTACTTTCTGGACATTTTCTCGGTTATCTTCCCTTTTTTTTTTTTTTTTTTTTTTACATTTTTAGTTAATTATTCTCTGAAAGTTCCCTTCTAAAATACCTGCATGTTTTTGTTTCATGATGCAAAAATCTTCCCTGATTACTTTGAGGCTAATAATACTGTTTTCTTTTTTTAAAATAAATTTATTTATTTATTTTTGGCTGTGTTGGGTCTTCGTTTCTGTGTGAGGGCTTTCTCTAGTTGCAGCGAGCAGGGGCCACTCTTCATCGCTGTGCGCGGGCCTCTCACTGTCGCGGCCTCTCTTGTTGCGGAGCACGGGCTCCAGACGCCCAGGCTCAGTAGTTGTGGCACGCGCAGGCTCAGTAGTTGTGGCTCACGGGCCCAGTTGCTCTGAGGCACGTGGGATCTTCCCAGACCAGGGCTCAAACCTGTGTCCCCTGCATTGGCAGGCAGACTCTCAACCACTGCGCCACCAGGGAAGCCCTGTTCTCTTTTTTTAATTTTAAAACTTTTTCTGCTTGCTGCATTGTCTTTGTTTCCTCCCGGTATATTTTATTAGTTTATTTTGGCCGATCTTTCCTGTTTGAGGCTTTTCTCAAATGTGTGGTGTACTTTGGCTGTATGTTCATATTTAAAATGAAGATTGGAATTCTTGTGTACAGGGGCAGGGCCTGGGGGCTGGTCACCTCTAAGTGTCACTATCTGAATCTCTTTCTTAGGGAACCATTTCTAGGAGGAAGCCCCAGTTTCTTGCCTGGGTATTGGTGGTCTTATAGCTTAACATGTATTGTTTGTTCGGATCCTCAATCCCATTTTCAGAATGAGATCTCATCTTCACCCTCAGCTATGCCTGAGTTCTCTGACTCTGGATTCTCACTGTTTTTGTCTCTCCGGGGACATAATCTCCCCAGGGAGGGTCCTTTAGGGTAGGATAAGGTTCTCGGCTGAATACATGGCATGTCAGAAGACACCTGTGGCAGAGATTTTCAACCCTTTCTTCTGTTTTTAACTTTCCCTTATAATTCTGTTTTTTGAAGTACCTGGAATAATCAATTTATGAGACTTTCTAGGGTTGTAGGGTACAAAATTATCTTGCTGGTTCATTTTGTTCTTTTCCTCCGGTCTTAGGTTTCAGTTTTTTGAATACATATCACACACACACACACACACACACACACACACACACACACACACACACACAAAACACACACACACACACACACACACACAGCTAGTATCATACTATTCATACAGAAAAGAATATTTTAAAAATTATTAAAGGAAAGAGATATATGTTTTACTAACTATTTTTTATCTTGCAAATAATAGAAAAACATGGGTTCCATAAAATAAAATCTGTAAGATGAGATGTTAATACAATAAACAGATTTGAAATTGGAGCTGATCTGAGAGACAAGCAGAAATTTAAAATGAGTTACAAGGCAAAAATAACTATTTTAAAGTAGACATTTAAGAACAGCATTTAAAAAGGCAATAAGGGTACAAATAAAACCATCATAAATTTAATCAACAGTATTGAATATTTGCTTGATAAAAATCTCCCAGAATTCAGAGATACATGACAGAGAAATAAGGAGAATCAGAGATGAGGTAAATAATTTGGAGGGTATGTTACTGAGATCCCACTTATAGAGAGTAAGTGTTACTAAAGGGGATGTCAGAATAAGTAGAAGGGAAGAAATATTTAAAAAACAAAATAACAGTTGGCTGGACTAGTGAATACAGTTCTGGTTTTGCAAATGGAATGAGCTCAACAAATTCCAGGAAATATTAATGAAAATAGTTCAACAACAAATAGATGTGTTCTGATGAAAGTCTTAAACTTCAAGCTGAAAAGAAAAAAGTCTGACATGCATCTAGACAGAAAAGACTGGCGATCTGCGGAAGAAGAAAGAAGTCAAGACATCCAGCCTCAGATTTTTCCTCTGTGGTAAGAAGCACCATAAGACTATGAAGTGATTTCCTAAGAGTTTTAAAGGGGAAAAAAAATTGTAACAGAAGATTTCTATACCATAGCTAGGTTTTATTCACATACAAAAGTAACAGAAACACTTCATTGGATATACAGTGACTTACAAGGCATGAATTACGTGTACACAAAGTTTTCCTAACAACTAAGAGATGAATAACAGACGCATACTCAAGAATAGAGAAGTAATGAAATGCAGAAAGATGAGGGCTATTATCATAAAAATATTGATCTTAACAATGGTAAATTAAGGAAACAATAAAATGTTAACAATTCTTAAAATACAAATATTTTAAAGTAAGAATGACTATTTGAAAGCAAGAAACTAGACCTCAAATCCTGGATTATACCACAAAAAATGGTAGGAAGAAGTGAAAGTTGTCATCTTCTCATCTAAGGAATCTATTTCTATCTAAAGAATCTATTTCTATCTAAATCTATTTCTATCTAAAATTAGAGGAAAATAAATTTATATACACAGTTGAAAAATGTACAAGTGGGAGGTTAATTTCTCATAAATATCTAGAGTGGAGAGAGGGAGAAACATAACCTGAATAAACAAGAAAGCAAATAAAACATCAAGGGAGGATGGGAAAAACAGAAAGCATCAAAAGTGGCAGAAGCAGAAAACCTGTAGGGAATCATGTGCTTTAATGGAAAACTGTGCCTTGTCTCCAGACAGCACACCCTTCCAGTTTGTCTAATTCTAGCCTAGAATTTCCTTTGAGTTATTTTACAACTGTAAGCTGTAGGTAACTGATAGCAATGCAAATTAATTCTTGTCTATACGCATGCAAATTCTGTCCTGATCTGGTCAGTCTAACTGCCTTACTAGTTCCCCCCCAAAACCACTTTGCCTCCATTTATACATTTATGTCAGTATTCCTGATCCATAAGTATATCTGTTTTTCAGATCCTCTTTGAACTGGTTATGACATTGTCTGGGTCCCTCATGAGTTAAATAACATCTTTAACTCGCAGTCCTTTCTCTATTCCCATGGAAGTCAGGATTGAACTTGTCTGGAAATTCTTCTTTTAGCAAAACTGATCATTTCTGATTAGTATAAATGGAACAGTATCTTGGGCAAGTCAGACAGAAAAAACAGCGTTAGCAATATTGGTATATGACTGAGGAGAATTGATGGCAACTAATAATACATAGGAAAAGGAAAGTCAGTGTAAGTATTTGAATTTTCAATCTGCAGTGAATTTATAATGGATTCTATTTCTATCTAATGGAAATAGATAATGCAGAAAATGTCAAAAAACAAGGAGAAATGATGAGGTCCAGCAGTAGTAAGAATCTCTATTAGGCCTCTCCTTTCTACTGAGACATGGAACAGGCAGAATAAATGAATGAATGAATGAATGAATAAATATCCAAGTAATAAAATTGACAATACTGATTGGTCATATATTGACCTTTGTACTCTGTAAGTGGGTAGATGACATAGCCTTGAAATTTTTCCTCTGGCAGAGTAACTGCAGTTTCAGAAATTCTGATGGAACCAGAAGAACAGACCATTAATTCATATAAAACAAAGAATAAAATACTCAACAGACAGCCTCCTCATATCCTGAATCTTACTATGTTCTTGACTTTTACCTTTAACTCATTCAGCTTGACCCTCACTGAAGCCAGCCTAATGACTGATAGACTGATAGATAAATCCAAGAGGTGTTTCTTTGAAAAAAGAAAGAAAATAGACTTGTAGATCAGCGGTCCCCAATCTTTTTGGCACCAGGGACCAGTTTTGTGGAAGAAAGTTTTTCCATGGACGGGGGGTGGGGGGGGATGGTTCAGGCAGTAACGTGAGCGACGGGGCACAATGGGGAGCGGCAGACGAAGCTTCGCTTGCTGGCTCGCCACTCACCTCCTGCTGTGTGGCCCAGCTCCTAAGAGGCTGCGGACTGGGGATCCCTGCAATCCAATATAAAGAAAAACAGAAAATTAAATGACCATTTAATTAAAAATAAAGAATACACATGGTAGCTAGACTTATCCTGGTCATCATATTGTAATGTATAGAATTATCAAACCATTATGTTGTATAACAGGAAATAATACAGTGTTGTAGGTCAATTACACTTACAAAAACAAAGAAAAGAGAATCAATCTCACAGAAAAAGAGACCAGATTTGTGGTTACTAGAGGTGTTGGGTTGGATGAGGGAGAACTGGATGAGATAAAAAAGAGAAAAGAAAAAATTAAAGAAAATGATATGTACAATGGTTTATGCTGAAGAAGCTCTATTAGAGCAGCAGTTACAAGTTATAAAATGGAAATAATCAAAATGTTCAACAGGCTATTGTATTATACTATATTTTATATTTATTTAATCAAATCCTATCCTGCCACTAATAAAAATATTGTGGAGAAACACTTAGCAACATGGAAAATGTCCACAGCATGTTATTAAGTGGAAAACATGACTACAAAGTGCAGAGCATAATTTTTATGTTTGTAAAAAGTATTAATAGGGCTTCCCTGGTGGCACAGTGGTTGAGAGTCCTCCTGCCGATGCAGGGGACACGGGTTCGTGCCCTGGTCCGGGAAGATCCCACATGCCGCGGTGAGGCTGGGCCCGTGAGCCATGGCCGCCGAGCCTGCGTGTCTGGAGCCTGTGCTCCGCAACTGGAGAGGCCACAGCGGTGAGAGGCCCGCGTACCGCAAAAAAAAAAAAAAAAAAAAAAAGTATTAATATACGTATTAAAAAGTATGAGAAAATATACACCAAAATATTACAAATCTATTTTTTCCTGAGTAAGGATTAGAGATTAAAATTTTTTTTCTTTATGCTCAACTATATATTCTAAGTTTAGACTAAAAAGACATGATGAATATGTTTAAATTTTTGATAACTGCATTAGGAATGCCCTCTGTTTTCTCCCTGCTTCACTTTCCTTTCCCTAGGACCTCGTCCAGGTTGCTCATGAATGCGTGAGTGGGCACCTTTGTATCTGAAGTCAGGCAACAGCTGATGGGGTCAAAGGTACACACCTGCCCCAAGCTAGGCTATTTAGACCCTCTCTCCTGAGAATTTCAAATTGGGATTTGGAAGCACCAGTGAGTTAACTGTGAGAATAAGGATCAGACAGACAGACAAACCTGGGGAGCTGGGGGCTGTCATTGGAGTGTGGCCATTCAGCAGTCATTTGCACTGAGGAAGCAGGAGAGTTGGTTTGCAAAGGGAATAATTGATAATAACAACAATGTATGCCATTTATTGTGTGCTTATTATGTGACAGGCGTTCTTCTAAGCTCCCTATATGAATAAACTCATTCATAGACATGTTGAACCTTTAAGGTAGATGCTACCATTTTCCTCATTTTATATGTGAAGAAACCAAGCCACAGAGAGATAAGACGAAGAAGGATGCAGAGGTCAGAGAGATGAATGACCCCATGTGGTCTCAGGAGGACAGGGAGGAGAAGAGTGCCTCCCTTGGGCCTCTGGGCTCTGCAGGTCCTCGTTCGAATCCCTTGTGGGGCCCAGTTATATTTCCTGCCATCTGTTTCCCAGAGATGACTCTGACTCCTTAAGCTAAACTCCTTGTCCTTCGCAAGTCTGAGTGGATAACAACTTCTTGCTGTCTACCAAACCATGGCCAAGAGGGAATGAATGCTGTGGGTGACGACATATACAGTGTCTTTGGATTCTTTTCATGTTATCTTTCAATACAGTCCAACAGCGGGAATAAAATCTGTACAATCAGTGGCATCTATTCTCCCAACTCACAAATAATTTTAGAAAATCCTGAAACTATGCCCATTAAGGAGAAGGTGCTCATGGAAAAACAGTCCTTGAGGGATTGAAGAAATCTCTAGGCCCTCTTCTTCCTCCACACAAGATGCATATTTATGTAAATGTTTATAAACAATTTCAGAGAGAGTTCACATAACCAGCTTTTGGGTTAGAGGCTGGTTTGTTTGTTTTTTTGATTTCATTTTCTTTAGTTTACATATTGGTGCAATGTTGAGTTAACTTCATCTAACCAGAGTGTTAAATACTTTATATGCCCACCTCCTAGACTAGCTTTGTCAGTCTCTGGATACAAGGCAATTGGTGGGGGCCCAATGAGCATTCTTGGGAGAGGAATACAGAGATGGGAGCCTCAAAAATTACTTTTAATGGCAACAAAAAACTTTTGTGAGGTGGGAAAACTGGATAAGAAACTTCCTTCTTTGAGACCAACACTTGAACTCTTTTCTTCCTAGATTTTAGGATATACTGGACTGTGAAGAATTTTATTTTTAATGCAAGATTTTCATTCTGGAGGTAATTTGTGTTTAGGAGTAGTGAAACTCTTGAAAAGTTATTAAAAATTATTGAAAAGCGATTAAGATTTGTCTTCGAGCGACAGGATAATGTTTTCCCCCTTATTTTGGTGTAGTAATGGTCTGTGAAGCGGCTAGATGGTTATCCTTACCTAGAGGAGTCAAAGAACATTTAGTGGCCAAACACTGAGAAGAAAAGAGAGACACTCAGTTAATCATCTGGGTGTTTTGTCTACATGAGGGAAAATCTGTGGAAGTTTCCAAAAATTGGGAAAAAAAATATTTGGGAACATCCAGATGTTTGGCCTAATGCAGCTCAAACATCCAGATGTTGGACCAAATTCCTCCCTTTCCAACTGGATGTTTCGGCATCAAGTACTGTCATGGTTATAGGAATTCCAAATTGTTACCTAGTGTCACAGAAAATTATTTTGGGAAAAAACACGGCACACCAAAGTGTGAAGGTTATAGCTGGTCATAAAAATTAAGAGTGGGAAGAAAGGAGGAGGAGATTACACCATTGACAATCAAGTTGCATCATTACTAAGATAAATTTCCAGCAGTAATGTTCTCCTGTGGAGGGTCTAATAATTAAGAATAATGAACAAAAGCTGGTGGCCCTTACTGATTAAAAGGAAGCCAGTAGCACTTGCAGTGTTTACAAAACTTGAAAGACGTGGAAAGGGACATCCTCTGCTTTGAAAGGAGTTGAAAATTCTAAACTTCATGGAAAGGAGTTAGGAGTTTAGTTTCCACCTCTTATTTTATTGGGCTCAGTCTAATGTGACCCTGAAGTGTCTCCGATTACAATGTTCTTAAACTTGTGGGAATCAGCCTAATAAAAATACTGTGAAGAAATACAGCTCATCCCGCAGCTGTGGGCCGGCTGTGTATATTACCATGGTGCAGGAGTTGGGGTCAGCCTCCAAAAAAGCAGATTCCATTTTCTGCATGGCAGTAACATGAACTTGAATGAAGGCGTTAAATAAGAAGACAACGTTTGGATTCTGATTAAGATTTTAAAATCTGAGTTTTAGCCAGCTTGTTGGCTAAGAGCAGCAATGCCATAAATAAAATAGCCACAGATGGGTCTGGATATCTGTTATGAACAACCATCAAGAAAATGCTTTTATTTTAATTGATTGATACTGAACAAAAGTAGTATTCAGCCAAAACCTTATTGCTAGTCCTGTTGTAATTATTTTTTTAACCAGTTCACCACTGCATTCCAGGGGAATGTCAAGACCTCCTACAGAGGTGCCTGGTACGATGTCCGCACCTGACGTGTGTTTGGGTTTGCATACCACGCCTGAAATTGTTCAAGAAATTAATCTCTTTTTTACTTGCAAAAGCATAGCTTGTTGGAAAATAACTTAGATGTGGTCTGGGTTTCTTTTTTCAAGCTAACAGTCTTCAGAGAACCTGGGGTTGGGTTTAAGTCAGGAATAATATGGGCTGTCATTGTTTGTAGGATAGGAATGACTGTTTGAAAGCCAATGCTGACTTTCCAAGGAATTTATCCAGAGAATGGAAGAAGAAAAAGCAGACTTTACAATCGATAAAAGCATTTCATATTTTTAATTGCTGTCTGAAGAATTAAACTCTGGTTTAATTTGAGAAAGCATCTCGAACATCCTCATACTACAGCAAAAGTTACCCAAGTATGATCCAATTAAAAGATGTGTGCATATATATATGTATACACACATGGGCTACAAATTTGTAATGCTCTCTGTTGTATATATACCAGTGATACCACCCAGCACTGTTCGGTTTTGATAGAAACAGAAAACATAACTTTGGTTCTGATAACGCTTTCATGGGAGGTAGAGGAAGGAATACAGTGACTAAACAAATTGTATGGAACCAAATGAGAAGGTAGCCATGATTTTTTTCCTCTGATGAGAATGATACTTTATACCTTTCCATGCCAACTAACTGGAAAAGTATCCCTACAGTGCGGTGTTTAGATGTGTCATAGGAGAGTTGGAAATGATGAGGGTCAATTAGAGACTATGGGCATCAGTGGGAATGCATATTATAGTGGATAAGGGCAAACTAGAGACAGATGGCTTGGATGAGAATCCGGGTTTAGGTTCTCCTGGCTGTCGGACCTCATGCAAGATACATAAGCTCTCTATGCCTCAGTTTTCTCATCTGCAAAATGGGGATGATAATAGTAGTCCTAGTGTCTAGGTTTGTAGCAAGGATTAAATAGGGGAGTCCAAGTAAAGCTCTTAGATCAATGCTACCCATGCAAGTAACCTTTGAAGCCAAAGTACATGAACCCAAGAGCTTTGAATCAAAAGGTGTGTGAAGCCCTGAGATGGGAATAATGGGGACTGAAGAAACCACACGACAAGATGCTGCGATCAGAAGTAAAATGAGACATGTTTTGACACTTAATGACATTCTAAAAAATTGGGTGACAGTGAGATGCACACATGTGTCTGCAGAAAATGTGGTGAGGAGGTGCAGGGGGGTTGGGCAAGGGAGATCAATCTCACAGCTTTCAGTTAGGAGCCCGTGGGTGGGAGAGAAGACTGGGGTTCGCAGGGAAGGAACAGGCTGATATTATTATTATTTTTTTGATGCAGCATTCCAGAAAACATGATCAATGGCACCCGTCCAGTTCCCATTTAGTAACCAAAGAAGTAGCTGCCGCTATTTTTTATGCCTGGTGGTGCCAGTTTGATAGTGTATAATCATATTTGCATAAAGATAAAAAGGAAGGTGTTATAGAACCCAGTTAAGCCTATGGTTTCACCATGAATTAAAGGTAATTTCAGACTAATTAGGTATAATTTGTTAAGGAATTCTTCCCAGCAATGATGACTCTGATTTTGTAATTACAGGACAATGCTTACTGTGGCTTTCAAGGCAGGGGAAAGCACACCCGAGGGGGTCGTGTCCCACACTAGGAGCATCTAATGATGCCACAAAAGACAGGTGTTTTGTCAGATTTCAGCCACACACTTTCACACCTGCAACGCATTAACTACAGCAGCAACGCTAATGAAGGCCAGGTGCCTGTCCTCTAGCTTAAATGAGGAACTGGCAGGAGGTTTGCTGTTTGCTACCTGACATCTACCTCCGCCTCTGAACGCCGGTCTTCTGGGTGACGGAGAAGCTGAGCACGGTGCGTAGGCTTTGGGGCGGCTTGGCCCTGGTCCTTTTTTGTTGTTGTTGTTTTTGAGTGGGAGGATGGAGGTATTGCGACTTCGACCTTTGCGTGATGGTAGTTCCCTCTTTACTCACCCACCGCGTCCCCCCGGTTTTCGCCCTGAAATAGGGACCAGACTCTTCTAGCAGGAGGTATCCTGTGGCTTTCTGTGCTGGTACCCCTTTTGTGCAGAGTTCAGCCTCTAAGAGTCCTGAAAATATCTGAGCTGTACAGTCTACAAAATGGATTTCTGGGAAGTGCTGTGCTATCAGCTGCTACCAGGGAAAGTTTGATTGTAGCTACTTGAATCTTTTCAGACTTGAAGTTTTGCCATTCTATCCAGAAATGAGTAACGGAGGCCTTGAGTGAGCGTTTTCATTTTAATGAAATACGAGGTTTTCATTGTGTGTGGCTACCGCATGGTAATGCTCTCTGTTATGAAATACAAAATCTTTGTCTCCCTCCCTTAGAAAAAAACCCTCAGCAGCAGAGCATTTCCCTGCTTTCTTTTCTCCTTTCCTTTGTTTCACGACTTTTAGCTGCCGCTGTTTGCTGCTTGTAATGTCCAGCAGTTAGGTGAAAAGTTAATACTGTCTCAAAAAAAACACACACAAAAAACGCACACCGGAATTGAAAGTGGGGAAGAGAATGGGCAGGTCTGGGTTCTCAGCAGCAGGAATATAATTATCAGACTCATTACCAGTGATTTCTGGCTGGTGAGAGTCCCCTAACAAAACAGCTTCTTTATCTTGGGAGATGGAAGGATGGACAAATATCAAAATGTTTAATGCTGTATTTAAACGCCCAGACCTAATTAAGCTAGAGAAGAATGGAATCATAGACTGTCAGAGCAGGAGTGGGAAGGACCTCTCAATTCTGGAGTTGTTTAACTCTTTAATCCCTGAAGTGAATGCATTGGCATCCAGGCCAAACCTTCAGAAGCTGTCTGTTGAAGTGACCTGCTAGGAACATAGATCCAAATCATTCTTTCCAACTGATTTTGGGATGTTTTTCAAGGTGCATTCATAGCGAACTGGAGAGTTTTTTAAGAGGCACGTCAGAGGTACCAGTATGGCTGGGTGGGGAGGTGTTTCCAGAAAGGGAGGACTCTGGCTTCCCCTCTCCACATTCTCCCAGCCTACAACAACAGCAGTTGTATTTTCCAATTTATTTATTTGTAAAAATTTAGTTTTTAGCACAGTTTTAGGTTCACAGCAAAATCGAAGGGAAGGTACAGAGATTTCCCATGTACCCTCTGCCCCCGCCCGCATGCATAGCCTCTCCCATTATCAACATCGCCCACCTGTGTGGTCCATTTGTTCCAATCCATGGACCTATGCTGACACATTGTAATCACCTGAAGTCCATAGTTTAGGTGATTGTTCACTCTTGTGTGCGTTCTATGGGTTTGAACAGATGTATAATGACATGTATCCACCATTATAGCATCATAGAGAGAAGTCTTTCCATCCTAAAAATCCTCTGTGCGCTGCCTATTCATCCTGCACCCCTCAACCCCCGGAAACCATTGCTTTTTACTGTCTCTGTAGGTTTGCTTTTTCTAGAATGTCATATAGTTGGAATCATACCATGTGTCATCTTTTGAGATTGGTTGCTTTCACTTTTAATATGAATTGAAAGCTCCTTCATGTCTTTTTATGAGTTGATAGCTCATTTCTTTTTAGCACTGAATACTTTTCCATTGCGTTATGTGGATGTACCACAGCTTACCGAATCACCTATGAAGGACAACTTGGTTTCCTCCAAAGTTTGGCAATTATGAACAACCCTACAATAAACATCCATGTCCAAGGTTTTCTGTGGACATAAGTTTCAACTCCTTTGGGAAAATACTAAGGAGCACGATTGCTGGATCATACTGTAGAGTATGCTTAGTTTTGTAATAAACTTCCCGGCTGTCTTGCAAAGTTTTTTCCTCTCCTTTTTTTCCTCCTTTCCTTTATTTCACCACTTTAAGCTGCTGGTGCCTGCTCCCTACAATTTCTAGCAGTACGTGAAAAGTTAATAATGTCTAAAAAAAACCCCACCAAATTCAGAAATAGAACAGATTGGTGGTTGCAATAAATGGGAGAGGAATGGGAGGTAATGAAATGGGTGAAGGTGATTTAAGAAATAAAGGTGTACCATGTTGCATCCTCACCAGCATTGAGAGTTCCATATTTCACCAGCATTTGGTATCTACAGTTTATTTCCTTATTGCATTAGCTAAGACTTTGAGTACAGTGTTTCATAGGAGTGGTGAGACGGACGTCCTTGCCTTATTCATTTCGATTTATTTTATTGATTTGGGGTCCATCAAAGATTTCGTATGAAGAGTGGTGGTGATAGTTGCCACAAATAGTTTGAAAACCGTATCTTATGACATAAAAGCC
Source organism: Leucopleurus acutus (assembly GCF_964270905.1). Lineage (NCBI taxonomy): Eukaryota > Metazoa > Chordata > Mammalia > Artiodactyla > Delphinidae > Leucopleurus > Leucopleurus acutus. Next base: position 63,351,563 of record NC_139150.1, on the reverse strand, counting down.
TTGTTTTCTGTACTCAAGTATTCTGGCAAATCCAAAGGCTTCTTGAGGACAATGTTGGCCGTGTATGCAGATTGTCCTGAAGGCCACTTCTGTGCAGAGGTGTTGAAGCCTTCTCATAAAGCAAGAAATCAAGTCATGTTTTGGGGGCTTCTAGCAAGCCTAGTCTAAAGCAAATGAATCTCTTTTCAATTAATGCTCCTGGCAGCTTAGACTATAGCTACTCAGCATAGAGCTCAATTTCACACTCACTACCCTCCAATCTTAACAAAAGTCTCAAATAGATGTTTAAGAGATTGTCTCGGGCCTTGCTAATCCATGTGTGGTCTGCGGAGCAGTAGCAGTGATCTCACTTGGAAGCTTGTTACAAATGCAGAATCTCAGATACCAACTCTGACTTCCTGAATCAAAATCTTCATTTTTAACAAGTTCATCTGTTGAGTCAATTCATTAATTCATTTGCTTATTAAATTTTGACCAGCGCTGGTCTAGGAGACACTGTAACCATGTATGCCTTTAGATCCGAAATTTTTAATTCGGGACTCTCTCGATCCACAAATGTCCCTCAAGTTTATAAACTCCCTCCAATTGAAGGCAAAACGGAATCTGTGTGAGGGCACATGTGTTTGTGTTTACAACTATAATCCACTTTTTGGTGAAGAGGTTTCATAATTTTTCAGCTTTTAAAAATATTCAAACTATTTGCAAAGAAAAAATTACTACTTCAGATTGGCAAGTACTCATCCTATGCTGGGTCAGGACTCCAGCCTTAGAAATGCTGTCATAAAATTATAGTTGAACTGAATTTTCTCAGCTTCTGCTGAATGGAGGTAAAATGACATTGTTTTTTTTTTTTATCTTCAGCAAGTGCTTGTTCAAATTTGCCCAAGTGTGGTCCAATGTCACTTAGAGTTTTAGGGCACTAGAAAGAGTTCCCGAGTAAATATACTTTTTCTCAGAAAATGAATACAAATCACCATTCCACTCCTGTTCCTCCTTTTTATTTATTATTAATGTTGCAAGTTGGGATGAAGCTCAGAAATAAATATGGTACTCATTTAACAAAACTCTCCAAAGGCATAAATCCTGGGACAGATCTGTGACATAGTTAATGAATACCACACAGAGGTGGTAACTGTTGAGCTGTGCTTGAAGGATAAGAAGGACCATCAGGGATGAAAAAGTAGAAGGAAGGTGTGAATCCAGAGACCTAAGAACTAAATTGCGAACCTAATGTGGGTTCTTTGTGTCTTTCTTGCTACTCTCTGCTCCATATCATGTACAGTGCCTGGCTATAGGAGCTTGGCTTGCCAAATGGACAGACCAATTTAACAAATTTTAACAAATACTGAATGCCAAGTATGTGGTAATGTGGAATTATAATTAAGAAAATAGAAGTCTTAAGTCAGTCTGTCTGGGTTCCAGTTTCACCTCCACCACACAAAGCTGCACGACCTTTGGCAAATTTCTTAGTCTCCCTATGCCTTGCTGTTTCTCAGGTATAACATAGGGATAATAATGACACCTAACTCATAAGGCTGTGGCTAGGGTTACTTGAGTTAGTGCATGTAAGCTCTTAAAACAGTGCCTAGCACATAGTAAGTGCTCAATAAATAGTGACTTTATCTGCCAGACACTCTTCCAGGCTCTGGGAAAATGGTGGTAAGACAAACACCATCCCAGCACTAATGGGTATTTTATCAGGAGAAGATAAGCATTCAATAATTAATTTTGTAATTAGTTACTTTGACTTGGGGTACATGCTATGAAGGGAGAAGTACAAGGTGGCTTTAGGAGGACCTGACCAGGAGTGGGGGTTCTAGAAGGCTTACCTACTGCAGTGAGGTCAGGTGCAGGGGCACAGTGAACTGGAGAGAGATGCGGGTCCTGTGGGACGGGCCTGCCTGCTCCCAGTGTCCTAATCTGGCCCAGTGAGTGTTGGGCGAAGGGGGTGAGATGCAACTGATGAGATGGACAGGGCCTGGATCATGAAGCGCCTGGTGAAGGGTTTTGGCCTTGAAGAGCTATGAAGTGTACAGAAGTGTTCATCAAGGCTGTGAGGTGATTGTGTTTTCATTTTGGATGAATCACTCCAACAGGCATATAGGAAATGGGTCAAAAGTGAAATGAGTGAATATTAGATACTATTCATATTGTATATACTTTCCCCTTGTAAGACTGTTCCTATTTATTTCAGAAGGAAATTCATTTATGCTTATAAAACAAAGGTTCTATTCTCTGTTGATAGTTTTAAAAAAACCTTTGAAGTCCTTTGAGGTGTCTGGGGTGGGGCTGGATAAATTCTTACCTTTGCTTTCCTTGGAAGGAATACAACATACAGTATAACCTGATGGCTGTGATATAGAAACTTCGTCACCTCCCCCATCCACCTTAAACTCTAAGTAGGTGGTGATGGAGAATAACTAACACCATGTGTGAAATCTTTGCTCTTGTTTTCCCTCAGGAGTGCAAGCAGTACAGAGCCCAGGTATCCAGAATCCCTAGTTTCTTGCTTTCTACAGAGACTTTTGGCATATTTAATCTTAAGTCAGGCCTTCATCTTCTTTATCTCATTCTGGAGGGCATGGTGTGATGACAGTTGTTATTTCACCCCCAAAGAAAGACTATAGTTAGAGTTAAAAGAGGGACTCAAACTTGTCGAGTAGGTTGTAATATTTAGAGTACTGAAATGGTAAGCGATTGTCAGAGGGGCTACCATTTATTGACCGCCTACTAAGTGCTGCAACCACTTTCTGAGTATTATTCCCTAAGTTCCCTAAGAAATCAAGGTGATATATGGTTTATGTTGGCTCTGATCCTAAAGCAGCACCCATCCCTTGCCTTCTCCTGGCTTGGTTCCACCCTATCCCCCAGAATCCCATGCCTCTTGTGTTTCTACCTAGAACTGTCTGTCCTTACATACTGTCTCTCTCCATTCTTTCTCCTCCAGACCATTTTCTTCTGTCCTTTACCCTGTACCCTTGGGCCCTTTTCCTTAAGATGATAGCCAAGAAATCAGAGAAAGTAACGCAGGAATGGATGTGACTGGTTCTCTTTTCTTCTGCCTAGGGATTGTCTGGGGATACAGTGAAGGAACCCCAGGGTGTGCCTCTCACAGGCAGGCAGCCCAGCACCCTTGGAAATACGGGAGGGCAACAAGGTTTTTCAGACCCTATTAGATGAGGCCCAGTGAGTGGCATCAATGGATTAATACGCACGGTTGTCCATAGCTCAACCATCTTTTTTTTTTTTCCATAAGTAAATAAGACATGGGCCTTAGGTTCCTGGCCCTCTCCCAGACTGAGTTTGTATACCCCTGAAGTCTGAGCTGAATTCTGCCACCTCTCCAGCGACACTTAATTGTTTTCAATTATCACTCCACTGAAGCTGAACCATCCTTCACCCAGGTCACAGCTCAGAACATGGCTCATAAGTTTTATGAGCCACCTTGTGTATCCCATCCATGTGTGTAGCCACCTTTCCTGACCGTGAGCCATCCATCAGGCAGATCCCCCTGTGCTGATAGGGTCTGAATGCTCAGAGCTGGGATGGGCTGTTCTCGGTATCTGTGTTGACCACCATTGTACTGAGAAGCTGGGTGCTGGGCTGGGGACTTGAATTTCATATCTGAAGATGGCCATGTGAATTGTGAATTGAACTTTGAAATGGTCTTTTTTTCACCTATGAAGGTCATCAGATTTGACAAACTAAAGGGGTTTGGGATTTCCTAAGTCCAGTTCTTTCTCTGCTAATCTATGAGTTCTTATTCGGAGTTTCTAATGAGATCCTGGACATCAGGCTCAAATCCTCACTTGAACACCATAAATACATATGGAATAAATGAAAAGCCCTATATTTATGGGCAGGTTGTATAGAGAGGGTCCTTACTAACAAGTGGATTTGCACTTAGATGTGGAATCTAAAATATGACACAAATGAACATCTCTATGAAACAGAAACAGACTCACAGACGTAGAGAACAGACTTGTGGTTGCCAAGGGGCAGGGGATGGATTGGGAGTTTAGGCTTAGCAGATGTAAACTATTATATACAGAATGGATAAACAACATGATCCTACTCTATAGCACAGAGAACTATATTCAATATCCTATAATAAACCATAATGGAAAAGAAAAAAAACAAGTGGGTTTGGCAGAAAATATAAGATCCAAAATGTACTTCCCATTGACCTGGCTCAGCATTTGAGATCCATACCTCCCTCCTTCCTTCCATCCCTCCCTACCTCCCTTCCTCCTTTCTTTTCTAAGTCTTTAAAGCTTGGTGAAGAGAGGAGGAGGGTTACCAGTCATAGGAGCTAAATGGCTTAATTCTGAGAATTCTGACTTTTCTACTTTTCTCCTCTGGACTGACCATGAAGGCATCCAGGAATATGAAGCTGTTATTTGAGAAGGATGCTAGGTAAAGACCCAGGTGATAGATATGCCTCATCTCGAATTGATTAGATTAGCCGGTTGGCTCAAGTAGGCCCAGATAAAAATAGTGCTTCCCAAAGAGGGGTGTAAAGCAAGATGGCTTTTGGAGGTCCTCGAATGAATGCTTTTTTCATTGTTCTAATCTAGTATTTATTTTAATATTCTCTTCTATTGTTTGCAAGCGATACTGGTTTCCAGTTCTTAGTGATGAAAATTTCTGTTAAAAATGCATGAATTTAAGTTAAGAAGCATGTCAGTAAAAGAAAAATAACAAGTAAATAATGATATCCATGATAACTGAGCAGAAGTCATGAAGAATGGTGCATAAATGATTGAATCTCAGGACACATCAGGATGGATCAGGGCTTTAAGAAGGTGCCCTGGGGAGCTGTAGGTGGCAGGGCACCCAGTGGGGGAGTGGGGTGGGAATGAAGGGCAGCACAGGAGACTGAGGCCTGCAAGCCCGTTCTATCATGGAGTAGGATTGATTTTAGAGGGGAGGGGAGCCTGCTGAGGCAAGCCTCATGTGATGAGAGAAACCCCTGCTATCCTAGAGACCCAGCTCCCCCGGAACATGTGTGCCCCAGCCCTGGCAGCGTAAGGCTCTGTGATTTCTCCAGCTGCCTGTTTCCTCACAATCTCCTCCACCTTCACTGCCCCTGTTCACTTCCACCAGAGGTAGAGATTTGTCAAGGCTTTGAGAACTTCAGAGAAAATGATTTCGACACCCAAATTGCTCTTTTCTCCACAGCGAATGTCCTATTCCCTGGAAATAAGGCCTATTCTAACTTGCTCTCTTTGTCCTTTCAAATGTCACTGGAAGAGGAAGGGGACTTGGCAGAAGGTTGGATTTGGTTTTGGCAGCAGCCTCCAAAAACCATGGTTTCCCTGACTGTACAAACCGTGGGAGTGTCCTCTGTCCTGAACCCACATGCATCTGTGGGAGAGAGTGGGTGAGGGTGTGGGTATGGGTGTGGGTGTGCGTTTGTGTAAAGGGTGAAAAAGAATGTTTGGTGGAATAAAGAAAGGAATGCAAAAGGGATCAGCTCGACAGGCAACCCGAGGGAGTGGGGGGAAGGGAAGACTGCGGTGACTCCCTTCCAAATCAGTAAATGCAAATTGCTGCAGGAGGCTGACCTTTTACTGTAACTGATGTCAGCTGCAAGTTGTAACCTCATGCCATTAATTATAACCCAGCATACCTCGGACGGGCTCTCCTATTGGCCTGGGGTTCCCTCTCCCTCTTTCCCCATCTCCCACCCCCACTGAAAGGCTCAGGTTGCAGGCTGCACTCAGATGAAATGCTTTGAAAAATAATGGATCTTATAAAGCCAGAGTCCATTCTGTACCTTTGAATTTTTTACAAAAGGGATTTTCTTGTGTTGGAGCCTGAGATGATGTGAGAAAGCCCATTCCCTGCCACCCCCGAATTTAGCAAAAACTGAGATGGACAGGTTTCACAACAAAAAAGGAAAACATTCATCAACTGAGGCTGGAATGTAATAAAGCATCCCTCATCTTCCCTTTGGAAAAAGTTTGCAAGTATTTTGTTGCGTGATTGAGAGCCTGGAAAAGAGTAACTGAAAAGTAGATCTAAATACATAATCCGGATGTTCTGTGCACAGGTCAGGAAAGAAATTTGGATAATAGGTCTAGAAGAATTTTAAAATTCTGGACGCTTCTTTCTGTTCCATTTTTTTGTGAGTTTATTAGGAAATCAGTGTTCACTTTGTGTGAGAATCTTCTTTTTTAGCTGAATAGAAAACAAGAAAAACTGCAGACATTTTATACAGACGGTGCTGGCTACATGGGCTGTGACATGTGCAGACCAACAGGTCCCTTTGCTTAGAGAAGCTTTCCGCTTGGTTTAATGCTCTGCTCTCACCATCCTGAAGCTCTTAATAGTTCTAAACAAAGGGCACCAAGATTTTATTTTGCACGTTATATAGCCATTCCTGAAAAGGAGAATTGCAAAGTAAAAAATATAAATGGTAGTAGAGCTAATACAAAACTTTGAATAGGTTGATATCTCCTGGGCCAAGATTATTTCTAGAAATATTTGTAATTTTGAAGAAAATATATACTGAGGCTTATCTTCCTCTGAAAATCTAAAGTTGCACAATTAACTCAGCCATTTTTCGTACTCAGTAATTAGCCATAGGGCACCAGATTTTCTATAGTTTGCTCTGTTTACTTGGTCCAAAGCCTTTTAATATTTTCCTATTTTAGTTCATCAGCTCATTCATTACATAAACATTTAATATGATGAGGATGCTATTTTAAAATTTCCATGGAAACGGCAAAGACGGAACATGAGAAGTTTTCTCTCCAGTTTTCTCTCTAGGGAGACTGAAGCATTAAGAAAACAACAACAACAAAAAAAAACACACAAAACAAAACAAAAACCCGAGAACCAAACCAAACAAAAAAAACCCAAACAACAGCAGCACCAAAACACTTATAACAATAGCTTGGAAGAATAAACGCGTTAATTGAGATACAGCAGTGCTCTGGGAATAGCAGAGGAGGGAAAATAATTCTGATTGGGAGGGTGAGGAGAGGCAATGAAAGTAGAGTGATTTATCTAATTCCAACTTACAGAGAAGAGACCAAGGACATTCTGGGGGCACAGAATGACTTGAAGAGGCGGATATGGGAGAACAGTGGGTATGTTCAAGCAGCAATGGCTAGAGAAAAGGGCCCAGTGTTTGAGATACTGAAAGAAGGGGCTGCTGGAAAGAAAGCTAAGGTCAGTGGTGGTGTGGGCTGTTTGTTTAGTGGTGAGTGCTAATGGAACCAGGGCAAGTGGAATGGGAGGGATGCTTGTATAGGTCAGCTAGCTTTATCCAGAGGAAAAAAAATGTATCATAGAAACTATAACTTTAGCCTTCCTGGGTTATTGAGATTATGGGCCAAGAGATGCCACACAGGGAGGGTAGAAGCCCCAATACAGAGTTACAGTGCATTCCATAACTGTGCAGGTCAGTTCTCAGTGTGGCCTTGCTGAGAGGAGAAAAAGGAAGAAGAACCTCATGGTTCTTTTGTAGTCTTAACATTGACTTTCAATTTAGGACTTTCCAGTGGTGAACAAAACTTGAGAAAGGTCCTTAAACATCACCATTGATCAGCTGCTTTTCTGTGTCCTGGAAATAATGCTCCACCTTCCATTTGTGTGGGCATGACAGGAATATAAAAATTAAAAAAATGCTTATATTTGGAAAAATAGCAGTGTACAAACTGTGTCTACAATACATTTATCTTGCACATAAAAACAGAAGGATGGGGAGATGGATGGATTGGTGCTGGCATGAAACACACCAAAATTTTAGCAGTGACATTATCTTTGCAAGCTGAGCTTATGGGTGATTATAATTTTTGCTTTATTTAAAAAAATTTTTGGACATTATTTGACCTCTAGTTTCATGAAAATAATTCAATAATTCACTGAGTACATTTTGATGGTGGGACTGCAAATTGTAAAAAGCTCATTTTAAATTTTGGATACAGAATTTACTATTGCTCCAGGACTACTTGGAAAAGAATTTAAAGAGTTCTGTTTTTCTTATGAAACATATTCAGGGAGATGAATTACTTTTCCATGCCATGAGCTCAATTAAGAAGTGAGATGCAATATCAGCGGTGACGTGACTGCTCATTTCGGGATGTCCCACTCGACCGACACAAATAATTTCCTGTGTTGTGTCTTGGGCCAAAAAGCTATTGAAAGAATATGATCTCAAGAATGTGATATCTTCTGTGAAATGTCAACTATTGACAATATATTCAGCATGATTATGTATTGATTTGAATTTAATCCAGGTTCACATACTGACCTCTTGATACTTTTAATTGTATTACCTTAATAAATTTCTAGTGCCTAACTTACAGTTTCTAGTTGACTGGTTATGTTAATAAACATCTCTATATAGGACTGAGCCGTATGATATTATGGGTAGTTCAACTTTTAAAAACTTCTTTGTAACTTCCTTTTTTTTTTTAAACATCTTCATTGGAGTATAATTACTTTACAATGTTGTGTTAGTTTCTGTTGTATAACAAAGTGAATCAGCTATATGTATACATATATCCCCATATCCCCTCCCTCTTGCGTCTCCCTCCCAAACTCCCTATCCCACCCCTCTAGGTGGTCACAAAGCACCGAGCTGATCTCCATGTGCTATGCAGCTGCTTCCCACTAGCTATCTATTTTACATTTGGTAGTGTATATATGTCAATGTCACTCTCCCACTTCGTCCTGATGTAACTTCTTTTGACATATAATCATGAATTGTTTACATTCAGCCCTATTTCCTTTACCATTTTCTCTATATATTCACATATATTCATGTTTCTGAATTATTTAAGAGTCAGTTGGGGACATTTTGCCCTTCTGTCTCTAAATACTATAGTTTTTATTTTTTAGGAACAAGGACATTCTCTTATGAAACCACAGTACCATTATAAAATCAGAAAATTTAACATTGATACAATGTTTTTATTTAATTCACAGTCTGAATTCATATGTTATCAATTGTCTCAATATCTTTTATAACAAATTTTTCCTGGCATAGGATCCAATCCAGAGTCATGCTCTATTTATATCTCTGTAGTCTACTTTAATTTGGAATGGTTATTTAGCCTTTCTTTGTCCTCCCTGACCTTGTCATATTTTAAGAGTTCAGGCCAGTTGTTTTGTAGAATGATTCTCAATTTTGGTGTGTCTGAAGTTTCCTTATGATTAGATTCAGGTTATGCTTTTTGTAAGAAATACCACAGAAGTGATGTTTTGCCCTTCTCAGTGCATCCTATCAGTTGGCAGGTGATGTCGGTTTGTCCTAGTGTCAGTGATGTCAGTGATGTTACTTTTCCTCATTGATTAGGGTGGAATTTACTAAGTTTCTCTACAGTTATCATTTTGCCTTTTATAATTAGGAATTTGTGGAGAGATACTTCAAAACCATGTAAGTATCTTGGTCCTCATCAAACTTCACCCATCCAGTGATGATTTTCTAACCCTATCATTCTGCCTTCCTTTATTGGTTGATGTTGTACCGTAAGAGAAAGTTTTCCTTCTCCATGTATTTATTCATTAATTTATTAATATAAGCATGGTATTCAATAAGTTTTGGTCTTTGCAATGACTGTTTTATGTGGTTCAACCTGATCTTATTGCTATGCTTTTAGGATTGGAGGCATGCCGTGCATGTATCTTCACATCCAATTATATTTGCGATATCCAAAAATATTTGCATATTTAATGAGTATACATATATATATATATATTCATTGATAGTTTAAAATTATTGCACTTTTTCCCTCACCTGGTGACTGTCAGTCTCCGTCAACAATTTTGTTTATCAATATAGAAATCGTTACCCATCCTCTTTACCTGCAATAACACATTTCCCTCAGCCTATTTGAAACAGCTGCAAGATGGACCCTCAGTTTAGTCTATATTTTAGGCAGTGTGAGTTGTGGATGTATAAATATGAACAATGTCTTTATTGCCTATTTGAATATTTTGTTTTCATAAAGTCTCTGTTCTATTTTTAAAACTTAGTCAATAACCAAGATTTTAGGGAAGACAGAAATAATTTGAACTCATCTAGAAATAAATGCAGAAAACAACTTCTTCAGTCAATGTACCTGCACATTTATAGCAGATCCCATTTTTTTATAGTGGTGGAAAAAATAGTGTTATACATAATTGTTCAGAAGAATTATCAAATTGAATGAATTTGCTTTAAATTCCATTTATCTTTTGTTCCCATGTCTACAAGCTAAGTTATTTAAAATTTTAGAAGTACGTAAAACACTTTTTGAAGACCCTGCATGTGGTCTTTTAAAAAGTTTTTTTTCAGAGTTACACCTCCTTCATAGTGGGGTTTATATATTTAAAGTAAGAAAACAAAGTCAAGGGAGTTCAATATGCATTAGCTAACAGGTAGGGCGGTTTCATGACACATCTGTGAAAGGTGGGATGTGAATCATTATTCGCCATTGTATCACTTGCCTATGAAAGAATGTCCAGGATGGTCTAGCCAGAAAATATTGACAGACAAGGGAGCCTGTGATGAACATCTTTAGTGGAAGAATGAAGCCAAAGGGAGGTCAGAATCAGGAGAGGCAAGAGGTGAGATGAAGAGGAGCAGGGCATCTTGGTGAATGGCAGAAGGTGGTTCTAATTTTGCTTGTGGGAACCTTAACCTAAAATGAAATGCTATGCAAGTCTTTTGCCATTTTCAGGGGGTACGCTAGCTCTGTTTAAAGAGACTGACCCAAACTGGACACTCGAGAACCTCTGAGCCTCAGTTTCCAAACTGTAAAATAAAGAAAATATCTATTGACAGAGTTGTTGTCAAGACTATGGACCTGGTATGTGTTAGGCACTCAAAAACATTCCTATCAGCCCTGCCCCCTGCCTCCGTAAGTAATAACCTACATGGGTTTTCTAACTCGCTGCATCTCCTGACATGGCTGATGTCTTAGCTCTACTAACAGACAAGTGTTTGGGTCTGTCTGTTGGCCCCATTGTTGCTTGTCCTGGCTGAAAGTGGTTTGCTTGGGAAGCAGTGGCTTGTGTCCAGGGGAGAAATTGTGAAGGGACAGCAGTGGCATTAGGCGGGAACCTGGATGAGCAGTATGAGTGGTAGTGGTTTGAACGCAACCTCACAAATGAGGAAGATCCTACTGTTGGAAGGTCCTTGGAAGATTAAAAACATTCTTTGTAAGCTTGTTTTCAACAGTAGAATGGGAAGAGAAAAAGGCACAAAGGTAGAACATTGTATGTTGGGGGAAAAGTCTTGGAGGCAGTACTGGAGCTAGTGAACTACAGAACAGAATGAAGGGAGAGAAACAGATGGAAACCTCTCTGAGAAGAAAGCATTAATGCCAGAAATTAATATATCCCAGTTCAACTGCTCAAGCTATCCCTAACAGCAGATCTTTTAGGGTTAAGAGACATTTGATTCAAACATCCACATTTTCTAAATATCCATCTTCTATGTAAGGTGAAAGGCTTCAGTCCCAACATGGCAGATGGAGTCAGATCTCATCTATCAGACTTTTTGATATTATACTTTTCCACGCCATAGAAAAGGTTTTAATACACACACAAAAATCTATATCTGATTTTTGCCCAATTTTCTATGAAGTAAAAATTTTAAAGAATTTGCCTATGGTGAAAAAATATCATCCAACTTGCAAGACTGTTGGAGCCATTTTTTTAAAATAAGAAAGCGAGATATATAGGGAAAATACGGAATCTCTCTTGGGAGTCAGAAGGACTAGATTTTGGTTCTTGGGCTGTTACTAATTAGCTGTGAAGCTGTGAATTTTCTCTCCTTTTGTAAAATAAAGGTGATGATGACAGTGTTGAAGCACCTTTCAGATTTGACAGTGGAAGATGCCATGCCTTTGCCCCACCTCAGTGAGGAGCCACAGATAAATGTGACGATTATACTAACATTGGGAGTAAAGCCCGCTAGAGTGCTTTGCTCTCTTTGATATCACCTGATCAACTTGGACCTTCTACTGTTTTAAGTGTTTGGAGTAAAATGATTATTCTCTCAAGTAGTCTCATTTTCCTTGTCAGGTGAATTTATAGCTGTAATAGGCGTTATCAAACGTCTGAAAAATACATCATGCAGAGTTGAGAGGTCATACACACAATCACACACTCATTGGTTCACGCAAATGCTTTCTCCATACTCTGCTTACGTGTTTTAGGGAAATGGGGAAATGTTATTAGAATGACTTAGAAATGGGTGCCTTGGCTTGTCTGCTAATTTATAGCTTTAAAATCTTATCTTATAGATAAGATTTTAAAACATACGCTTTGTTTTGATGGTATGTTTCCAATAAATGTTCCTAAGTGTAAAAATCAGAATCACAGACAGTAAAGGCTTCATTATGCCTTCCTTTCCAATTGATTTTTAAACAAAGGGTATAAAATATCAGCATTGGAAAACTATGAATCTTCAAAAGTCTGCGTTTAGAGATTAGCATTTATGGATACATATCTAACATCATTTCGTTGCTTCTTTGCTGCATTATACTACTTTTTAGAACTATCTACTTTGTGGTTAAACCTATTTAACATTATGGTTTCAAAATGATAACTGACTAAATGAAGCAACTGCATTCCTCTTTTGTGAACATGATTTTTATTCTCGTGATATTCATCTTCTTTCTGTGCAATTACTTAACTAATGTTGTGTAATGTGGAATGAACTAGCTAGGAGATTCAAAGACTTTGGGTTTTATTTGGACTCTGCTCTCTATTTTTAAGCAGATCATTTAAACTCTGTCAGCTCTCTTATCTCCCACATGTTGTGATGGAATAAGGTGAGATGTATGGTTCCTTCTCCTCTGACATCCTACCATCTTATTAGTCTTTGGCTTTGGACAAATTGAGCAGAGTTTCATACTCAATAAGTCAATTTAATCAATATGAAAGGCAATCTGGATAATTTATCTCCACAATGCCTTTATTCTTAATAGCATGGTGGAAATTCTTTTTCTCTTCAGTTTAGCTGAATAATTGCTTGAATTCTATCCAGGACCACTTTGCAGCAGAATTTCAAATTTCAATTTCTTCATTATCTCATTGTCATTCTACTCCATTCACTTCTAATCCTGGTCTCAGGTTCTCTCTCTTTTTTTTTTTTTTTTTTGTTTTGGGTCTAACCGTCTTCTGAGTCCACAAATTCCTATGGAATTGGCAACAACCTTAACAATGAACATGTCCATTCCATCGTGAGCATTGGTTTGGTCTGGTGCCTGTTTTTATTGCATGTTAAATGTGTGCACTGAGTCTATTCATGGGACTCATGTGGAAGATTCTATGACTGCTTTTAAACCAGTTGGTTTTTTTCCTTCATCTCTTTAAACCATGGGGGAATTGCTTGGAACATCAAGTTTATTTTTCGGCAATTCCTGGCATGGGGCAACACTGAAGTAGAGCGTGTATTCAACTTTCCCAGATGAGGGGAATAAAAATGAATAAAAAGAAAACTTTGACACTGCAGTGAGTAATTTTCTATTGTGGTAAAATACACATAACATAAAATTTACCATTTTAACCATTTTTAGGTACACAGTTCTGCGGCATTAGGTATATTCATATTGTTGTGCAACCATCACATTCCTCTCCTGAACTTTTCCATCTTCCCAAACTAAGCTTTGTACCCATTAAACAGTAACTTCCCATTCCTCCCTCCTCTCAACCCCTGGAAACCACCCTTCTATTTTCAGTCTCCATGAATCTGACTGCTCTAGGTACCTCATATAAGTGGAATCATATAGAATGTGTCCTGTTGTGAGTGGCTTATTTCACTAAGTCTGTCTTCAAGGTTCATCCACGTTTTAGCATGTGTCAGAATTTCCCTTTTTAAAGTCTGAGTGATACCCTGTTGTGGGGATGTACCATATCGCTGCAGTGGATGTCTACCCATTTATTTGTTCATGGACGTTTGGGTTGTTTCTGTCTTTCAGCTACTGTGAATAATGCTGTGATGAACACTGGTGCACTAATACTGTTCAAGTCCCTGCTTTCAAGTCTTTTGGGTATATACCCAGAAATAGAGTTGTTGGATCCTATGGCACTTCTATGATTTAAAATTTTAAGGAACTGGCGTACTGTTTTCCACAAAGGCCATACCATTTTACATTCCCACCAGCAATGCACAAGATTGGGATTATTTTTATTCTTCTTTCTTCCTTTCCCTTTCTCTTCTTCCTCTTCCTCTCCCCTTCCTCCCCACCTTCTTCTTTCCCAGCCAAAGCTAACTAATTACTCACCACTGACTTTAGGAAATTGAGTTACTTATTAGCAGAACTCAGTGATAAGTTATTTCTGAAGTTGGTTAGGAAGGTGTGAACCCCAGATTTTGAGAAAACAGTGGAGTCAATCCACACACACTATGATTTTTATGTGCCCAGGCACTTAGCTAGGTCTCAGATGGCATCAATAGTGTCTACAGAGAAAGAGGGAGACCAGTTTATAAGAAGCTTCATTTAGGCTATTAGATAGTTTGTTTTACAACCTGAGTCTTTTAAGTGATAGTTGTGTCCCAGATGCCTGACATAAATACACTACCGTGTGTAAAATAGACAGCTAGTGGGAACGTGCTCTATAGCACAGGGAGCTCATCTCGGTGCTCTGTGATGACCTAGATGGGTGGGATGGGGTGGGGGGTGGGAGCGAGGTCCAAGAGGGAGGGGATGCATGTATACATATAGCTGATTCACTTCATTGTACAGCAGAGACTAACACAACATTGTAAAACAATTATACTCCAATTAACTTAAGTGCATGCACTTATGTACTTATTTTTTATGTGACCATAACCAAACATATTGGCAAGAAAAAAAATCAGGTAGCCATGCATTTTGGAATATCAAGTGTCCTGTATATACTATTTCTTTTCTCAACAAATGAAAGAACTTAACTATATAAGGAAAACAAACTCTCCGAAAGCGGGGGCTCAAGGGAAGAGTTCATGATCACCAGTTTAAAAATGAAATCATTCCATCTCATCAAAATCTTAAATGATCTCAGGATGTTGGACTTAGAGGAGACTTCAGAGACATTTAAGTCAATCCACTCATTTAAAATACGTAGAAATTGAGACCCAGAATGGGTCTAGTGATAAGAGCTCAAATTTAAGACTCTATACACTAAGTCCAGTGTTTTTTTTTCCTACCAAAATATATAAGTTGAATTCTTAAGAATTCTGATATAAACTATCCTCCTAATATCAACGTGATGCCTAAAACAGTTTAATTGAAACTCGTGTCCTCCCTTCATAAAGGTGTACATGGAGAAATCAAAGTGAAAAATTACAGCTAGTACAAACACATACCAAAATATGTGAAATTTCCTTAAATTATATTGGTGTTAATCTATATCAGATATATTATGACAAAGCTGTATCCTGGGAACTTTCTCCTGGAACAGTCTAAGTACAAAGACATTTCTTTGCATGGGAATTTCAGTGGGTGTCAGCCTACAGAAAAAAGCTGGGTCATAGGGTCAGATTTCTAAAAAAATTTGGGGCAAGTTGCAGTGGTATGAGGATAGGAATCGTTTTAGAATAAGTGATGGAGGTAGTTAAGCTGATGAGGGTTATCAGCTTAAATTGCTGCTTTAAATGTGATCGATTCCAAGGACTAAGCAAGCCATCAATAATGAGCTCTTGCCTGTGGATTGTGTCTTTAATTCTTGCTTATTTGGGGGAAGCATGATACCCTATTCAATGACTATGTTGAATTAGCAATAGCTGAGCAAGTGGAGAAAGGAAGTGCTTATCTAACTAAAATTTTAAAATAAGAGTGAAATACATTATTGAAAATATTGACAGCTTAATTTAAAAGTCTCTAAGTGATTATAATAAAGCTAGTAATTTTCTATTCAAATTCAGCCTCCTCAAGACAGAGACATTACTGGTGTTTGTTTGGTAATACTAAAAGGAATTGAAGAAGCCCAGGAAGAGTGTCTAATACCTCTAATAATACTAGCTTCAAATGCTATCTAGATTTGTTCTTAGATGCAGAATATTTTAAATAAAAGATGTGTAGGGCATTTGCCTGACATTATCAATTAAAAAGGTAAATAAAACATGTTTATACAATCATTGACTCAAAAACTGTCTCAAGACTGAGACCACTTTTTTTATGACATAGGTAATCCTCATAATAATCTCCATATGTAAGTTTTTTCAATTATAAAAGAGGGATGACAATACTCAAATAGTTTTCTCATGCGAATAATGTATGAGTGCATAAACTTCAGTCCTTTCTTTTGGATGTTCTGATAAAAGATGCTAAAAACACAACACAACATTTAGTCAAGATTATAACCTATTTGCTATCCAGAAAGTGTCAGACTTCTAAATCACATTCTCTTCAGGGATTTTTTTGGTTTGTTCTTAATTCTACTCAATTTCTCTCTTCTTGTTTTCTGGTATTGTTTTTACCACCTTTTACCACCACGAATCCAGGAGATTTAGTCTGGGTTAATTTTTGCTGAAAACAAAGAGGATTACGGAAAAACTGAGCCTAGTCCCATTTGCCCACACGTTATTGGCATTTATTCTATAATAGCCATGCAAATTTCTTTTGGATACCTCTAGTTTTAAACCACATTAAATATCTCTGATTATTTTTCTGATTACTCTGTTGATAGTATTGGTAATAGAATGTGAACTTCAGTCATTTAATATAAAAGCATTTTTAGTTTTATACTGTTCCCCTTCCCGGCTATACTGAGTTACAATTGACAAATAAAAATTGTACATATTTATACAACATGATTTTTAAAAGGTGTATGACATGATGATTTAGTATACACATACGTTGGAAAGTGATTACCACAATCAAGTTAATTAACGCATGCATCACCTCACAGTTACCTTTTTTGTATGTGTGGTGTGAGCACTTACAATTGACTCTCTTAACGAATTTCAGGTATACATACAGTATTATTAACTATAATCACCGTGTTATCGATTGGAACCCTGAAACTTATTCATATTGTAACTTAGTCTCCATTTTGTATTTTGCGTAATTCATGCAGTCAGCCTTGATTAGAGCGGCTGTGTTAAAATTTGAAACAGGTTTGGTTAACATTGTTGATATGAACAGTAAAGCAATCAATCTCTACTAATTCAAGTCCACAGAGAAGTACGTAATTACATGCTTGGGAAAGTAGGAACCATGGACCATTTGCTTGACTCTATTAAATATTAAGGAAGAAATTAAAACAATCTCGAATAATCCTTACAATATTTTTTTTCCAAAATCCTCAAAGGGTCAATACCACAGAAATGTGAACATGTTCCTTAACATATTTGGTTCCTATTATCTCAAATATACACTGATATCATTGTAGTTCGATAAATACTTCAGCTTTGGGGCTGAAGTGTTTTTTCTTTCTGTAGCCATTGCCAAACTCACTGGTCATTTAAAAATTTTCTTTTGAAATTTCTACTATGGACTTTTCTAATGTAATGCCTCCAGATACTGCTTTCAGTGAGTGTAAGCTATCTAAAATTACATAATGAAGGAAACAGTATGATTTTCCTTCAATATGCTTTTTAAAGTTCTACAAAAACTTCAGTATGGGGAGGCAAAGTAAAATGCCTGGTTTTTCTTTTTGCTTTCACTGGGTATTACTTTTCCCTGGCACTCTCTTATCTCTACTTGGCTAGCATTCCTGAAATTTCTTAACTATAAAATCTGAATCTCCAAACTGCTTATTCGTTCTCCTGGATTCTTTGTTTTTAGGGTTGTTTTTTCTTCTTTTTGCCATGAACCTATTTTACCTGATCTGAACTGAAAGCAACACATTCTTCTTACTGTATGATTTTGTGTTCCTACCCTTAGCATCCTTCATGCCTTATTCTGTAGTGTTCTTGTCACATTTTTGTGTTTCCTCTTATCACCTATCAGTCAGTGTTCACTGTATTCAGAAAGTACTGACTCTCGGAAAGTCAGTTGTTTGGAAAGTCGGAGAGAATGTTTTTCGCTTTTAAAAGCTCTTGAAGACCTATTGAGGCTTGTATTACTCAGAGCTCTTTCAGATCCTTTGAGGACATTGCTTAACCGCATACCACTTATAATACTCTCCCCCAAACAGGAAGCCATATAGGAGCCCTCACAGGAGGAGCTGAAATGTTTATTGTAGCAAGATGGGATGATATTCTTCATTCATGGCTGGTGTGTCCTGGCAAGGAGTATTTTATTTATTTTCTTTCTGCATTTTTCTTCACTGTCAATATACTTAGTACCAAATGTGGATCTTAGGCTGGAATGTAATAAGTACATATCGTGTCTTTTATTTGGGGTCAGAACTCTCCATATCTTTAAAGAAAAAGGAAAGCAATGCATAGTATTTACTGTCAAGATAGGACATCTTTTCAGCACTGCTGTAAAATTGAACATTCATTCATCCATCCATTTGATAAACATATATTGGGTTCCTAGAATGTGTCAGGCTCTATCGCAGGCATGTTGATATAGAGATATTTAAGACATGGCTCTTGTTCTAAAGAATCTTCTTGACAAATTGGAAAGACAGGCATGTGAAAATACAATGCAACGTGTCCCCAAAATCATGTACCCAAGATGTCATGGGAGCATATTTCTGGCCACATACTTTTGTGAAATGTTCCAGAGGGTTCTCAACACATAAGCTCATCTAGGAATTGCCCTGTGTAACCTCCAGTCTGGGGAAGATGATTTATGATCTTTTAAATCCTTTACTTCCAAGCTCAGCTCAAGCCAGACAGATGTGGAGGTTTGGGCGTTAGGTCTGTGACGTTGGATGCTGGGTAGACAGTGGATGTCCTTATTCCTGCTCATGCCTGTGGCCTCCATAGTTACCAGCCTACGTTGACCTTGGCTGGACTTCTGGGTCTGTGGCCCTTAGGCAAACCCCAAGTTGGTCAGCTTTATTTTCAGGGTTTCAGATGATCACGTAGGTGATGATGTGTCACTGCGGAGGCCAGTACGGTAGCCGGAGATGCCTGCTTTCCTCCACTACCGAGGCTATACTGCTCATTTCTCTCGCCACCATTTAGTTAAGGGGTTCACTCCCCCTGCACTTGGCATCTCTTTGCTCCTCGTCCCGGCTTGCACTAAGTGAGAACTTCTGACCGAGGGTCTCCTAGGAAGCGGGTTGAGTATTTATAGAGGCACAGAACTGTGGGTTGGGTTAAACCTCTGTGTTTCAGAGAAAAGCAGCACCAAAGAAACACTGAACATTTCTCTGAGGCAAATTTCTCCGGGGCTTTTCAAAAACGGAGCCACGTAACTGGGTAGGCAGAGCCATCATGGCTGGCCCCCTCATCTAAGAGGCTGAATTCTAACTGAATGCATTCACTTGATTTTGCCAAAGGGTAAGACATGGCAAGTTTGATCTCATCTTTACATTGTGTGAAGGAGACCCTTTAAGAAAACTCTCCCCCCACCTCCAGCCCTGCTTTTCATCTCTCCTCCCTTTTTAATGAAGTCCAGTGCCCGCCAGAAGTTAGTGAGGGACAGTGTTGTCAATGAATGGGCCGATCCCAGAGGAGCCCTGAAGTTCCAGAGAAAACTGAAGAGAGAAAATATTTGACCATTTATTTTGGTCAGTAGAAATGTGCTTTGACTCGCCTGACTTTATTTCTTCTTGCCAGTAGGGATTAGAAGCCTAGAATGTTTGGGAGAGTCCAGTGTCTCGCATTCAAACTGAGCTGTACTTTCACTCTCATCTTTCCACATCTCCTGAAGAGATAGACATCTTGAGGTTTATAATGATTTTCTGGGAGAAAATAAAGGAAATTTGATTATACAAAGAGACATTCAAAGTTACACTGAACATGAGTTTTCCTCTGGTCCAAGGGTAGCCTCTTGTTATCAAATCCTTTAATGGAAGGTCTGGCAGGGGTGCGCTCCAGTGGCTAAAGTAAATCTTATGTGTACAGGCCCACATTTCTCTACAACGGAAGCACTTTTTGTCTAATCACTACTGTCTACCATTTGGGAAACGCTGCTTCCTGTTTAATGGGATTAATCTCCCCCCAGGATTCATCTCCATTATCCTAGCAATATATGTAACTGAACCACATGCCGTGGCTGATAGTCAAGTTTTGACCAGTGAAAATGTTCCTTTCGTGTGTGTAAAGTTAATACCTCCTGAACTCTGACCTAATCTGTCCAGTTTGTCCAGAGTAATGCTCCAGATGTTACATGGAACAGTTTAGTGTGGCCATTGGCGCTCCATGTTTTCCCGAAGGGTGAGATGACTGTGGCCTCTGCAAGCGCGCACCTTCTCCAGGTATCCCCACCAGTATAGTTACAGACGTGGTTGCATGCTTATTTACGTCCAGCCAATGGCTGTTGGAACACACACACACACACACACACACACACACACACACACATATTTTGAGAACAATTGTTAAGTAATAGGGAGGAAGAGAAACTGCCTATAATTTGTAAGGCAGCTTCTTTCACAAAGCAGCTAACATTGTTATGTAGAGCTGTGCTGGTTCCTTTTATTCATCTCCTTGCTTTCATAGCCATTCCCTTGGCTACACAGTGACCCCTCCAGAAACTTGAAAGTGATGCACCTGAAGGGGCACCGTTTATTATCTTAGCCAGGGCCCATCCGCCACTCGAGTTCCTAAGCAGTGGGGAAGAGGGAGACAGATCGTGGTGATGTCTTCATCATTGTGGTGCGTCACTGCCGTTAGAAGTCGCAACTCAGAGAACAATGTGCCCAGTGTATCTTAGTACCTCTGCTCTCCCCAGTTTTTTAATCCATTTTTTTCTGTATTATGAGCAAGCAGGCTGATGTTTTGACTCTTGGTCACTAATGAGAGCATTTGGCCACATGTGAATGGCCATTTAGCTGTTGGGTAAAGACAAACCCTGGACTCCCAGCCTTGACTGTATGACAACATAATGAAATTTCAGATTATTTGGAAAGTGACTGAGAGGTTTCCTACACGTTACATCTTTTCCTGTAACAGAAGCAGCTTAGTAAGATAGAAGACGACTATACTTAAGTTCTCTCTTTGGGTTCTCATCCCTCTAATTGCCCTCTGGGGAAAGCTTGAGCATGCCCCTGGACCACCATCAGTCTCAGTTTCCTGACTCAGTGTGAGGATTAAATGAGAGAATAGTAACAGCTAAAATCTGTTGAACATCTTATATACTTGAACTTGCTGAAAACTCACTCAGTCCTATGGAACAGTTACGCTTATTAGCCCCATTTAATGGATGAGGAAACTGGGACACAGAGGATAGAGTAACTTGCCCAGAATCACACAGCTCTGAATGAAGCCACCAGGATTTGAGTTCTGCAGGTCCAGATTGGGAGTCAAAAATTTCATCACTATATTTTGAATGAATAGACATCGTATAGTAAGTACAAGGCCTGAAACAAATATCAACTCAAGGTAGGGATTCTAGTTTGACAACTAACACTAAGAAAGCGAACAAGGTAACCTCACCTTCAGGCTGCCCTTTTGTCTTCATTTTCCTGGGCTAAGGACCTAAGACTTTTCTCCTGTATCAATTTGAAAATTGGAGATGCTTTCAGAGGCAGGTCAGGGTCAGAGTGTGGACTCTGGGAAACTCCCAAGTTCCTGTCTGAACCTTTGTGACTTAAGAGAAGTCTGTCTGCCCGACCCTGCCTTTGGTGCTCAGTTATCAAATGTTCCCAGTGTCCCTGCCCAGTGGTCCTGCACCATGCAGCTCCCTCATGCCCTTTTGCTCCCCCCTCTCTTGAAGCCACATTTTCTTGGAAACTTGTCTTCTGACTCATTCTCTCCAATCCTGGAGGCTTATCTGTTTACTTGCTTACTAATATCATATCAAGGCTACATACTTGGGTTCCTAAGTCAGACAGTCTAAACTTGGGCTAGCGGAACATCTTGTTAGGTGAGTTCTCGCAGGAAACTCAGATGAACTTACGAGAGGCCTTTTGGAAACACTAGTGGAAAGAACACAAGCCGTGGAGGCAGAGTTCGGTTCAGATTCTGTCTCTCCTACTTCCTAGCTCTGTGGCCTGAGACAAATGATTTAATGTCTCCGACTCTCAATTTCCTTATCTCTAAAGTAGGGATGATACTAACAGTGGCTCAGATATACTGAGTATTTGTCAGGAGGTGGGAACTGGGCTGTGCATATAGATTACCTCATTTTTTTTATCATAACATCCTATGTGGTAGGTTTAGTAGTCAGTGTAGGTCAGGACTGAGCCTTTGAGGGGGGGAACAAATCAGCTACAATCTGACAGCCAGTAAATGTTGGAGCTACACTTCAAACCAATGTCTGACTGGAGAGCTTATGTTCTTATCTTTCCCTGGCTACTTATTGCCCTCTTTATATTATATGCGCTAATAACATCTTAAAATACTTGTACAGTTTAAATGAAATAATGTATATAAGGTCTCCAGCATAGAGCCAAGGACATTTTCTTAAGAGACAGCAGCTGCCTTTCCTCTGCCCCTTTCCCAGAGGCCCCTGGGTGATGGGAAAATCAGCTTTGGCAGGCGAGACTGGGGAGCTATTTTTGGCTGGGTGAGTGGGGCTGGAGGGGAGGAGAGCCGGGAGCTTTTCTGCATCTCAAATCAAACCAGGCTGGCAGCTTTCAACTCTGTCTATACATAGGCCTGGCTGGCTGGCCTCCTTGCTTATGTCTTTCTTTAGAATCTCATGTCCCTTTTTGAACCTTGTAATCTGAGAAAGAGCGAACAACTGGAGGACAAATGAAAAAGATTAATGGATTAAAATATATTTGCAAAAAATTCCTATAGGAATTGGGGATACTTAGCCCGGTGAAGAGAAGATGAGGGATAGAATTCTTTGACTATGTAAAGGATTATATTATTGATCATGGCAACATGTATGTCCCTCAAGGTGAGAGGTTGGGCCTGATGACATCCACATCCTTTCAAAATCTAAAATTTCACGTCTACGAAAATGAAGAGTGGAGAGTACCCTAAGGATCTGTGGACAGTGGAAACCTGATAATAAGTTTTTTGTCCTTGGCTACTTTAGGCATATTACAGGTCTTTACTTCTTCCAGTGATTGCATCCTGTCTATTTAGGTGGGAAACAGTCATCTATATTGTGAGTCACAAAATACAGCTCTTTGAATCCTTCATTGATATAAAAAAAAATTCAGTGATTGTTTTTCATAATAAGGCATAATTTTCCCTTTTTAAAAATTTGAATACATATTTTGTATTCTGTGAATATTAATCATACAGTAAACCATTTTAGTCATTTATACCTTAGCATGAAAGAGCTTAACAGCTCTGTTTAGCTGAATAAGCATACGTTTTTAGAAAAAAATGAAATAAAAATGTTGTTCCGAGAACATTACTTTGGTAAGACTGGAGGGGTTAGTACGATGCAGAAAACTTGGGCAGCTAAGTGGCATCATGAGGGCAATGGTACCATTCAGGAGAGGAGATAAAGGGAGCTCAGTGGGGGATAGGAGAATACAACATGGCAATGCTTTCTCAGTCACTTAGTCAACAACAATTACGTACCAAGCCCTGAGACAGATGCTGGAAGCGCAAAGGTTAGTAAGACGTGGGCCCACACTTGACACTAAATTACGGTAGTGCTAGCTGCTGTAACGGACTAAATTTGCCTACATAATTGATGAAATGCAAAAGTTTATTGCCAGCTCTTATATTGGTTTCAGGTAGTTTCTCCTGCTCAGTGAGTAGCTCTTCTGTGTGTCTTCCCTGAGGGACCAAGACTCCTTCAAACTTACATCTCCATCATCAACTGAAGCCCCATTTTCATCTACCAAGTGACATTCAGCTGGTAGATGAGGGAAGCGAGAACCTCCTTTAAAGTGTGACTCAATTTACCTTGGCTCACGTTCCTTTGTGACAACCAGTTATGCGGCCACAGCTAACTGCAAGTGTGGCTGGGAGATGCGTTCTACCTGCTTGACCGTAAAGAAAAGGAAACAGAGTTTTGGTGAATAGCTAGTATTCTCACTAACCTAGAACCTCTTTTATGAAAAGAGTTGTCTGCCTTCACATGAAGTTCGCCTGTTGTACCATGCCAGTTCTGTATATGTAAAAATCCCCTGAGCTCAGTACAAGGATGTTCTAAGATTTAACTTCCCAGCAGGCTTACAAATGACAGAGTTCTATCCATAACTCTTCCTTTCTTCTTTGCTTTACTTGCTTGCATCCCTATAGCTCAGGACTGCTCTGTCCCCTACATATACTCTGGGCTAGGAGGCAGCCTGTTGCCTGTTTTAGTATCACCCATGAGTTAAGAATGGATTTCACATTTTTAAATTGTTAAAAAAATTCAAAGAGGAATAATACGTTAAAACCTGTTAAAAATTACATGAAATTGAAGTTTAGTGTCCATAAACAAAGTCTTACTGGAACACAGCTGTGCTCCTTTGTTTATGTATTGTCCATGAATACTTCTGCCTATAACTACAGAGTTAAGTAGTAGCTGTCCCATAGAGCCTAAAATATTTACCGTCTGGTCATTTACAGGAAAAGTTTGCAGACCACGGGTCTAGGTCACAAGACAGGAGAGAGTCTCTGTTGCGGGACAAACGTATGATAGATAAGCTCTAGCATGCCATAAACGTGGCAGAAGAGGGGGCAAGACCAGGTAGGTTGAGACCAGCTCTTGATCCCTAATGTTAATAATTAAGAGACAGAAAAGAGAAAGAGATGATCAAAGTTAGGAGAAGAGACATATTATGTCCAAGGCCCACTCCTAATAATTCATTTTTACTTCTTCGGTCCTCTTTTACTTTATATTTGTGTACATGCTCAGTCTCCCTAGATGGCATTGTTTCATCTTTACATCTTTTCCAGTATCTAGAACAGTGCCTTATACTCAACGTGTCCTCAGAAAATACTGAGTGAATGAATGAAGGGAATCTGTGCTGCTGCTCATTTGGATGGCACTTTTGTGCAAACTGGGAAGAAATTGAATTTGGGCCTACACAGCCCCATGGGCAGATGACTTGTCAAGAAGGTGATCTGGTTTGCCCCAGCTCTTGCCCTCCAGTTTAGCGCCTTGTACAGGAAAGTACTTGCACAGAGAGGCACAGTGACCCTGAATGGAGTAACGTGGACATTTCTGTTGGGCAAGACCTTGAGTACACATGGAATCAGGAGAGATTCTTGCTTATACTCACCTCTACGCGTGGCAGCTATCCGGCCTCCTTAATGGGTCCAAAGAAGAGTAATGCAAAGTAATTGTCTGCCTGTTTGCCTCCAGCCACGCAAGAAGCTGGATAGAAGGGTAACTCCTCAAATATCCAGATACTGATCAACTTTCAGTTTAAAGGATGACCAAACACCCCTTTAGAGGGCAAGGTTATGTGGCATACAAATACTTCATGTCAGATATTGGAGTTGTGTAGAAATCGGAGCCTATATAAATACCTTGGTGCTATTCCATTTGGATACATCCCACAAAAAATAACCTAAAGTAGTTCTGAAAAAGTGTCAATAAATCATCTATTTAGCTTAACACTGCAATTTATTTCTTTAGCTTGACACTGCAATTTATTTCTTTTGTAAGCTTAAGTGCTCTTCAAAGCCAGGCAACTTTAAAGCCCTAATTTGAAATTTATCCTCACATAGGCCTAAAGGATGACCAAAAACTAGTTTAAAACAAAGAATAGGGGAAGGAGTTCAACTTCTGCTGGACTAAAATAATTGACATTTCAGTGATTCCAATGCAGTATCCCTGAACCTACTAGGATTTTGGAAAGACTTACATGATTTCTTCTAATATATTATTTCTTCCCACATATGCCCTAGCTGTCTGTCATTCCATTGACTCCCCCCACCGTTTTCCTTCTTTCTCTCCTCTATTAACTTACCCTTTGTTTGTACCCATGTTACTCTAACGAGCTAGTTAGTAGCCTCTGGGTACATTATTAAGCCGTGTGACAGTGACCCCAGAATGAAGAGGTTGGTGATTAGTTGACTACAGCATTATGTGGGAGAGAAGAAAGGATTCCCTGGTGTGGAAGAAACTTAGAACATATCAGCTTAAACAAAAGCCTTTAATATCCTAATGACCACTATGATGCTTTAAGGTGTGGGAACACATTTAGTGTACAGTGTCAAGCTCCAGAGCCTCTTTGGGTGGAAGAACAACGTCTTAGAGACCACACTTCACCGTACGGTGCTCAGTTTGATCAGCCCCTGTTTTCAGAGCCAGGGGAAGGCAATGTGTCAGAGACAAAACTATGTCTGGGACAAAATTAACGATGGCTGTTTACTCATAAACTTGCATCAAGGGAACTCATTTGTAGTCACTTTTGTTCCAGCAGGTGTAGAAAGGTGTTAAAAAGGAGAGAACATTATATAGAATCAAAAGAAGTACTGAGGGAGTCTTTGATTGGCAAGCATTCTACTAGGGTAGGATTTTGGAAGTGGGGAAAACTTTCTAATTGGGCTTCAGGTTTATTTGGCCTTTCTTGGTTGACTACAATGGGCATTTAAGCAGTGGGGGACATTTCAAAAGAGGGAAAACAAGTGGGGAGGGTCAATGGGGTGTTTTGCCATCAAACTTCCGTATTATTCATTATGGCAGGCAGCTTCTGAGATGTGACAATGGGTCAGATTACTGGACACTGAGTCAAAGTTAAAGAAAACATTTCTATGTACCAGGCACTGTGCTAAGTCCCTTATGTTACCTTTCCCTATGTTTCTTTACTTCATTTAAAGACACCAAACTTTGTGGGAGGCATTATCATTTCTATTTACACACAAGAAGACATTAAATAACTGTCTAAGTTTATGGCAAGGAGGTCATGGAATTCAGTCTCTAGTCTACAACAGTTTGTCTCTCGTACGCAATCCTGGTGAATTCAGAATCTATAGGATCTGACATTATTATATCTTCCACTGGTCACCAAAACAGTAAACTCCAAAGGAGGGCCAAATTTTGGTTATGCTGAAATATTGTTGAATCAAGAATTGCTTGTAACAGATGAGGTATTAATTTGTTTTTTGCCACAAAACTAGTCTCTTTTTGGGAAGAGGTTTGTGTGTTTGTTTTTGTTCTAGTGATATTTGTTGTGGTGGTATTTGAGCTAAATTGTTCCTTAGGCCTTTGAAGGTTCTCCCTAAAGACTTCAATGGCAGATGAAGGTGAACAAGAAGTTGGATAGTTCTTTGTTTGACTTTCAGGGTTATTAATGATTGACTTCAACCCAACTTTTCCAAACATCCTCTACATCTTCCCCTCTTTTCCACAACTCATATCCTCTTCTTCAAAAAAAGCATCTACCTTTACCTTATGGAAAATCTGTTCTCATTTCTCTTCTGTTCCTAGCCCTATCCTTCCTTTCTTTCTTCTTGGCCTTCTCCATCATTCAAACCCCAGCTCAAGCCTTTATGAAGGCAATGTGGTGTAGTGAACAGAACAGAGAAAGCTCCTCCTTTTACAGAGAGGCATTTTTTCGACTATGGAAAATTCCATATGTAAAAGTAGAGTGAATAACATAATTGTCATAAACAGTTGTCACCCAGCTTTAGTGTTTATAAACATTTTGCATATCTTGATTCATCTATTTGTTCCTACCATTGTTCTCTTCCTTACCTGCTGGTACAATGTTGAATAGAAATAGTCAGAAGAGACAATTTTGCCTTTTTCTTAATCTTGGCGGAAAATTGTTCAATATTTATCATTAGTTATACTAGCCATAGGTTTTTGCTGATATTATATCAAATTGAGAAAGATTTCCTATTTTGGTTTTGAGAGTTTTTAATGTTGATTGGCATTGAATTTTGCCAAATGCTTTATGTACATCTATTGAGTGATCATATGGTTTTTTTCTTTACTCTTTTAAAAGTGTACATTTTATTGATAGAGTGTATACTAATCTTGCTTTCTTGGGACAAACCTTACATGGGCATAATATACTACCTATTTTATATATTGCTGGGTTTGATGTCCTAATATGTTACTAAGGGTTTTTGTGTATATTTCATTCGATTAGGCTTTAGTTTTGTTGTCATAATTTTTTTAATCAGGTGTTGGTATCAGGGTAATACTATGGGTAATACAAGTTAGGCAGTATTCCCCAAAACTATTTTCTGAAAAAATTTATGTAAGATTGGTATTATTTCTTCCTCAAATCTTTGATGTAATTCACTAGCAAAACCATCCTGGCTTGAAATTTTCCTTGAGAATGTTTAAAAAAATATTACAAGTTCAATTTCCTTGCCAGATATAAGTGTATTCATTCATAAATAGAGAGATAGATAGACAGATATAAGGCAATTAATATACACACATTTTTCCTGTTTCTTAATTGTCAGTTTTGGAATGTTGTGATTTTAAAGAAAATTATCTATTTCATCTAAGTTGTCAAATCTATTGGCATAAAGTCATTTTCTTGTGCTCACAAAACTAGTAAGTTGCAGAAGAACAAAGCAACTCAGATCTTTGGAACTCATGTCCACTGCTTTATCTACTATTCTACTGTATGATGCAAAGGATCACTTAATTAACTTGGTAAATATTTGTTGATCTCCTACCATGTACCAGGATTTTCCTGTGCCATGGAAATGCAGATGATTAAGATGATATCTTTTGGTTTCAGGGATCCCATAGTCTGGTGGAAGAGAGAAAAACTTATTTAACAAAATAGGTTGTTTTTTTCTGATACAAAGTGAAAAGGGCTACCATAAATTGAATATCCCAGAAGAGGAAGTGATTGATTAACTCTGGAAATGGAAGGATCAGGAAAGTGTTTATAAAAAACAATATTTATACTGGACCTTAAAGGAATTATCAGATAGGAATATCTCAGGTACAGGAAAGTGAATATATAAAGGAACAAGGTATGAAAAGGGCAGGCGGTGGTAGAAACTGACTGTATAAAGGAACGAAGGTATGAAAGGGCAAGCTGTGCTCAAGGAAGAATGAGAAATCTGGGCCAGTGGAGCTATGCTCAGAGAGAGTTCTGGAGGTAGGTGGAGATCAGATTTTGAAGGGTCTAGCCTCATATGTTGCTTGCTAGTTAATATTTGGGAAGCCAGTGGGATTCTTTAAGTAACATGATCAATATAAGAAGATGGACAGAACTGGTAGTACTCCTCAAAAATGGACATGGAACCAGAGGCATCAGAATCACCTGGGGATGTTTGTTAAAATTCATATTCCTGAGTGTAACCCCCGCCCTATTGAACAGACCCCTTGGGAATGTGTATGTTGTGCCTCTCAGATGATTCTTGATGGACACTAAGATTAGAAAACGAATTGGAGTAGAGCTTTGACTTTCAAACTACCCTGTGGTACAGGTTCTCCCAAACTTCCTTCAAACAAAGCATCTCCTTTTCTGTTTTCCATATTGAACATTCACCTAAAATTTTAGGTTAACCAAGGGTTTCTACAGCTAAAAATGGTTTGGCAAACCATGGGACCAAGGGTTGGTGAAACTAGCGTGTGGTGAGCCATTTGGAAGGTGCAACAGTGATTTCTAAGTGCCGATGAGGAGTGCCGGGAAGAATGGATAAGACAGGGATGGATTCAAACATCACTTCTAAGGTAAAATCAACAGAACTTGTAGAAGAGCTTTAGAGAGTGAAGAGGCAAAGGGATTCTAGGATTACTCCCAGTGGCATTGCTGGTTTAAGTCCCCAGAGCCAATATTTGTGTATATTTTCCACTTTTTGATTCCTGTCAACTCAACACTGATGGCAGAAAAGCACTACATATAAATGATAAGATTCTCATATATTTCCAGGTTGCCAGTTTACTCACCATAAGCCACTTGCTTAGTGGGTTAATCCTCAAACTGATTCTTTATCAGGCAGTATTACCACCTCTCATTACAAAGGATTGAGATTTGCTTTAAAAATAAATGTCTCTCTAATCTAGAGAATGGGTAGGCCTGAACTAGAAAACTATGTTGTTGTCATGATTGAGTGCCAAAAATTCCTCTCTTTTCTGGGACCAGGAGCCAAATATACTCTCTTCTTGAGCAGAAAAAATTCATAACCAAAATAAAATAACAAAAAAACCCTTAGAGTTCAAAATAAATAATTTAAAAAGCTTGGAAAGGAGGCTATTTTCATGATCTTCAAGTCTTTTCATTTTGTTTTGTTTGTTTACCTTTTGTTTTTAAAGCAAGTTGAACAGCTGACTTAAGTTTGGCCCGCTGACCAGAATAGAGCATGTTGGACCGTTATCATTTTGGCTCACTTACTGCTTAGAGGTTCCTAGCAGCACCAACTGGACAAAAGAGGATCACAATGACTTGCAGTGTTGGATTGTGACAAAGAAGTTACCCCTTCAGAAAACCAATAGGGCACCTATCTGCTAACTTGTTTGAACAGGAGAAGAAACACAAAACACATTGAGCTTTCCTAATGCAAAATTAAGTAGATGGGCTTATTTCTTTGGCATTAGTGAAATCGACTCCTGTGGCCACAACATCCCATATCATTAAAATCTTCATGGCATATGAGAAGAAATAAAAATCTGTTCTATCAAGTACCCTAAATAGCACCGTTGATTACATTTATTATCAAAATATGACCTAGTGGGGCTTCCCTGGTGGCGCAGTGGTTGAGAGTCCGCCTGCCGATGCAGGGGACGCGGGTTCGTGCCCCGGTCCGGGAGGATCCCACATGCCGCGCAGCGGCTGGGCCCGTGGGCCGTGGCCGCTGAGCCGGCGCGTCCGGAGCCTGTGCTCCGCAACGGGAGAGGCCACAACAGTGAGAGGCCCGCGTACTGTAAAAAAACAAAACAAAAACAAACAAAAAAATATGACCTAGTGCAAATACCTAGAAGGTAGTAATGGGATCACTTCGACTTGATTCTTTCAGATTAATTTAAATTTACCAATACCTTAGGTCTCTGAATACAAGAGCAATCAAGAAATCAAATGTTACCACATCACAGAGATAGGGTTTAGTCAGATAAGCTCCCTCCAGATATGCATTATGAAGGGGATCAGGATACAACTCTGCTGCTTCTTAGAAATGTCATCTTGATAAAAGCTCTTGATTTAGCCGTAGTTCCCTAATCTGAAAAACGGAATTAAAGCACTCTCTTAAGAATAAAGATGTTATCAATTATAAAAGACAAAATACATAGCCTGGACAACATTCAACAAATTTGTACGTGTTTATTAATGTTAGTTTCTGAGTGCCAAGATGGGTGAGAAGTTGAACATAGAAGTGTTTTCTCTTGTTCCCGTCTCAAGACGGATTTACCTATCTTATGAAGTCATATTTCCCCAGATCTGCAGGTTTTGTGGTTTCTTGGTTCTTTCTTCCATATAATTTATGGAAAACTAGATTAGAACAATAACGATTGCCAATAATTGTGAGAGCTTTACAATCTATAAAGCACTTTCATAGACCTTGTCTTTTTGGATCTTCACACAGTATTTTAAAGGGATACTTTTATCTCCCAGTTTATAACACTGACACCAAGGCTCAGAGCGGTAATAACTTGTGTAAGATCGTACAAGAAGTACTGAGTCCAAGGCACCCATATTTTCTACTGCAATATGAAATGTGTTTCTCCTATGCATATGTTCAGATTTAAGTTCTAGGTAGCCATGAAATGTGTTATCCAAACTGGAACAAGCTTGGGAGTGAGAGGAGGTGCCATTAGTTAGTACGCCATTAGTTAGGACCACAGAGGTAAACTGGGATCGTCTTAAGCAAACAGGAACAGGGATCCTCCTTGGTGAAATCCAAGTTTCATGAGACTGTATGGCTTACCAGTCAGTCTCAGTTTTAGACTCCTGTCAGCAGATTAGTATTTTTAAACTGAACCTTAGAGAAAAGGTTTCTGTGAAAGGAGAGTAAATAGAAGAATATTGACTTTTTTGTCATAGGACAAGAGAGCACAAAATAATGGTCGAATTTCAAATTGCATTCCATGTCCTTGTATAGGAGAGATGTTTTTTCATTTATGCCTCCTAAGTCAGATTCCCTGGGATGTAATCTGGGTCAATAGTGAAAACACCCACAGAAGGAAAGAATCACACTATGTGTTAAGAAGATCACTGAAAAAACATAGAAAGACTTTATAAAACTTTAGTAAACAGGGTTTTCAAAGCAGCCTGGGGTCATTTAGCCAGTACACAAGGGTCCAGGGAACCTAACTACAGTGATCTTTAAAGATGAAAGGCTAACTGTACCTGTTTTCTACTTCTCTTCATTAGTAATAAGCCAAAGAAATATGGAAATCTATAATATCAAGACAGAATATTTAAGGATAATGAAGGATTTCTTAAGAATTCTTCTCAAAGAGTCATGAGCGGAAAAGAGATTTCAGCTGCCTATGGAGGCTGCTGGGGGTCCCCTCCCTCTTTTCCTCCCTTCTGTCTCCCATTCCTTGCTTCCTTCTTGCCTTCCTCTCCTCCCCTTTCTGCTTCCTTCCTTGATATGTTCCCTTCTTATCTCCTAAAGACTAAAACTGTACTTGGTACTTACTAGGATTCTGATAATACTTGTGGGTTGATTTATTCCTGAGTTGTTTTTTTTAAACAAGTGGCTGACTGGTTGGTTAACCTTTCAAAAAGTGCTCTCCTGGCCCTCAAAATCGGATTATCCTTCCCAGCAAGACTGGCAGCACAGCATTGTTCAGCACTTCTGGTCTCTCACTGATGTCATGAGGAGCCATTGAGTCTTGTCTGACAGTCACTTGGTACCTCGTCAAGGGAGATCCGAGGCACAGATGACCTCCTATTATTTCTTGGCTATCAGACAATTTCTAGTCCTCATAAAAACAAAATGTACATCCTTTCAATAGAAGGGATTCTAGGCCATCGGCGGGCAGGGAGTAGGGAGGAGACTGTTTCTAAACTTAGAAAAGAGAGAAGGAAAACTGGGAAGTAAGTAACGAGGAAGCTGCATATTCCACTTCGTCTGTTTCCTTCCTTCCTTCAGCGAGCCAACCAAACCATGAATGGAAGGGATCAGAGAGGTAATACTTCTAACACAACATCAACTCTCCTTGGGTTTTTGAATTCTTGCTCCACACTTCCTACTTGGGTGACCTTGGCAGATGACTTAAGCCATCTATGAAATGAGAACAACAAGAGTCTTCTTCTCAAGGTGTTCTTCCAGGGATTAAATGAGGTAACACAAATAAGGCCCCTGGGATAGTGACCAGCACATAGTAAACATCAAAAAAATTATGACATCATTCATTTTATGAGGAGATCGTCTTTCCTTTGGTGTTCACGCAGTTCCTGAGAGTCATGTTTTATATCCAGGCAGATTGTGTTGCTGCTTTGGGTAATGTTCTCGTAGACCTTGTCCCAAGGAACCCCAGACCCCAAATGCTTACCCCATGTGCTCACCAGTATCCCAAAGACCTTTAGCAGGGAACAAAACCTCTTACTCCTCAAATGCCTAAAGAGAGAACACTTCAGACTCTGGTCTGAGTCCAGAAAGGACTTTAAAAAAATGAACAGTTGTGATCCAAAAGCCGGAGAGTCTGGGTGTTTCCTGGGAGGGAGAGTAAAGTCAGCAGGCAAGAGGGAGAATGAAAAAGGACCACACCCCATGGTACCAAAACAAATCTGAACCT
Source organism: Leucopleurus acutus (assembly GCF_964270905.1). Taxonomy (NCBI): domain Eukaryota; kingdom Metazoa; phylum Chordata; class Mammalia; order Artiodactyla; family Delphinidae; genus Leucopleurus; species Leucopleurus acutus. The sequence continues at coordinate 63,318,063 of NC_139150.1, read as the reverse complement.
CAAAATTTCACCAAATCCCTGTACCTCAGGTATTTCGTTCACCTGAAGCACCAGAAAGTGCCAGAAGGAAAAAGTAATGGCAGCTCACAGGGCATTTTCAGGACAAAGAAGATTCCCAGGGCTGCACATTGCCTAAGTAACACCTGGAGATAAGTTGGTACACATGAATGAATATTCCATTGTTGTTTTGAGGATTTCTTTGTAAGTATCTTCCTTCAAGAATGAAGGGTGACGTCAGTCAGGAAAAAACCCCAGTGAATCCTAGGACTTACTGCTCCAATTAAGCAGAAAGACATGTTAGAGCATGAAAGATTGGGTAATAATTCATACCTGTTGTGCTTCAATAGTAACCCTGATCCTAAATGCAGATCACCCTCACTTAAGCATGAATTCTTTTTACATAATAGCTCAAGGCCTTGAATGTTTAATTGCATTTTTTTTCTTCAAGAAAATGACTTACAAGGAAATGGTGAAAAATAATCTCCCTGGAAGAAACAGTTCCTACCTCATGAAAAATAAATCTGGGTAAATTGAGTTACGAAAGATCTATTCCAGTAGGAACAGAGGCTTTGAAGTCCTTTTCCTGTACAAAAACAAAAACTCAACTTCCCAGACGATAACTTTACAGAACAATAGGCTTTTGGGTATCACAGGAGCCTGCAGTCAATCTGGGCTTCCAGGTCACCCTGGGTTTAAACCTGACTTACTGTCACTCTCCCTTCAAAAGTCCTGGCACTTCTGCTGCAGAGGAGACGCTATCAGAGGCTTTAAAGAACTTGTTGCTTTGGGGGAGGAACAAGTTTGCTGCTTTTTCAGATCATAGCAGCTGGCTAGTTTGTGTGTAAGCTATGCCCAGGTTCTTTCTAAGAAAGGACTCTTGGAATAAGGGCCTGGAAGGCCTTACTCTACTGAAGAGGAGGTAGGGTTCCGCAACGACCATGAGCATGGAATTTAGAACCACGTGGTCTGGGTTCAAACCCAGTTTTGCTAATTCCCTAGCAGGGTGAACTTGTGAGAATTACTTTGTCCTTTAAGACTGAGCATCCTCAATTGTGAAGAGGATTGCATTACCTGACAGGGTTCCAGTGGAGGGTAAAATGGGGAAACGCAAACAAAGTGCGTAGCATATCGTGGAGTGCAAAATGAGCACTCAAGGAAAGATACCTGTTAGGGTTAATTCTAATACATCTTGAACTCTAAAGTATTTGTGAAGCTCTTTGACCAACGGTTGAACTGAACTACAATTAGAAGAGATTTCCTCATTTGTGTATAAACAACCCAAAAAATGTGAGGGCCTTCTAATGGCAAAGAGCAAGGGAATAAGGCACTAAGAAGAATTTGTGGGCGACATTGCCCTCGATTAGCTTGGCTCTAGTTGAGGAGATGAGACTTGCACCGAAATAACAGTAATACCAAGTGGAAAGTGGTAAGGCTATCAGAGAATGTGGATTAAGTGCTTCTGGAATTCAGAACAGGGGATATTATAACAGAGCTGAAGGAAGTCGGAGAAGACTTTGCAGATATGGGCCCTGTGGTACATGTCTCTATAATCTTAATATTTTGACACTAGGGCTCATATAATTATATTGACTTGAAAATTTCAGGTCGAAAAGATGCACATGATACAGTGCAAAAATTTTGGACATGTCTGAGCGTGTTCAAGTTCAACGTGCATTCTCTGATTACTGTCACCTAGGGCCATAAAATCAGTATCCATTTAAAAGAAGAATCAAGTTTGCCTTTCCCCAGAGGACAGTTGGCCGTTTGCCCGGTGGCCTGTGCAGTAACATACGTTTACAAACTTCCCTAGTTAGGAAAGAAGGGAAGGGAAGTAGGAGAAGAAGCGAGAGGGAAGCAGTGCTTATCTTTTGTCGGTAGAAACTCTGCATTACGGCCCGGTTGTCAAGAAAACTGGCTCATGTTCTCAGGGAGTGTGGTCCTGATCTTGTAGGAACAATGAGCTCTACTGTCTTGCTCCATCTCCTCTTGTTCTACTTGTGTCTTCGTCTTTTTTCTTGTTATTTGCTATATTCTATTCATTCTTTTGTTCATTCATTCATCAAACATTAAGCTTCTAGTCCTAGAACTAAGGTGGTACTGGAGGTAAGACAAATAAAGCGACATTCCTTGCTCTAATCATCCTAGTGAGAAAGGCCAGGAATAGCTTTCACACAGGATCGAGGGAATGGAATCCCTATGTGAAATGCCTGAAAAGGCTGACCTTTCCTCTATCCTATTTCTACACACCCACCCCTACGATTTTATATGCTGCCGCTTCATACTTGTAGCTCTTCGTTCTAAGTACGCAGCCTTGCTTATAGCTAAAAGCGTTTCAAAATTTCAGTACCAAAAGGGATACTTTCTGATGGTGTTGAGTTATAGGCCTGAAAGGGAAATGAGGGGGGAGTTGGGAAAAACTGGTTGCAAGCGTATTCTGAAATAATAGCACAGAAATAAAATTTGGTTGAGTTGTAGAAGGGAAGAATAAATGCAGTTTTCCCTTCGTTCTCTACTCCTAGAGGCTTCTAAGCATGGCTGATTTTATAGGTGGACCACTACTGACATAGTACATTTTGAGAGAATTTGGAGAGTAAGAAAAAGGCCCCAGTCCAAAACTGTTTCTTCTTTTGATTCCTGAAACCTCAAAAGTTAGCAGTTCTCTATCTTAATTACTGCCCCTGTTTGGTCCTTTTTTTTTTTTTTAAATGATACTCCTCTAGGCAGGATTTAAGAGAAATCCCCAGCTCTTGAGAAAACTCTTAAAATTGCCTCCCTACAGAATTGAGAAAGATGGGCAAATCGGAGTTGTGTTCTTTGTACGTATGATCTAATTCCATCCATTTGAGTACGTGTAACTTGGATAGTACAGACTATTGGATTCATTTTGCACAGATACGACTCTGGGTCATATCCGGGATGAAAAGTAAATAGGAACAGGAACACTTAACTGAAGAATACTAGAGCCTAAATATGTTCACGTAAAACATGTAGACCATTGTGGTACCAGTTCATTTTTTTGGCCTCTGATTATCAGGATAACTGCCTCATTTGTCTCCTTCACTTTATATGCGGGAAGATGGCATTGGATTATAACAAGGGTTGTTATGGTCTTCAAACCACTAATAGAGAGCTTGTCCAGTTTTGCAAGTTGGATTAGTTGACACGAGGCAGAAAGTTAGAATACATTTGCATTCATTGGTTAAATGGAGTTTCTTGCTGAAGTATGTTGTACCATATTATCTTGTCACTATTTTGTAACTGACATATGCCCAATTGCCTTATATAGTTGAGAAGCAACTGTCGTTTTATCTTGAAGAACAATTAAGTCCTCTGAAGGCTAAATGTTTCCAAGGAAGAAAAATAAAATCCCGACTATAGTTTAATTTATTGAAAGTTATTAATAATTTAGTACTTACTGTCCTGAAAATGCCTGTCCCCTTGGAAATATGATTCAGATGACCTGAACTAAGGAAACATTTTCCTTTTTCCTGTGTAAAATATGAAACAAAAGACAACTGAGAAACACTTCATTAAAACAGTTCCTTTGTCCTTTTGACAATGAAAATTGAAGAGAGACATGCCAGTTTGGCTGTGTGGGTGGTCCTCTTTCTATGCTAACCTTAACATGACCTCACGAAAATCACTGAACGTTATTTGATGGTTCTAGAGATTTAAAAAATATGTGTTGAAAAGCAATATTAACATGCACTGAGGGATTTCAGAAATGCCATCAAATATTAAAAACGGGCTTCCAAGAGTAAAATGATCTGCCCAAGAACCTCTGCTCCTCCCAGATCTTAGTGTGCTTGTGTGTTTTCCCACCTGGGCAAACCTTTCTGTGGTCAGGTCATGTTCCCTGGTCACATGGTCCCCTCTTTCAAAGTCCCCCACAGGCCAGTTTTGCCATCAGTTGCATGTAATTGGTTTAAGTCGATGTATGTATGATACATATCAAATGAACTTAAAGTATGTTCCCCACAGGAATATCTCGGACTTTTTTTTTTGGTTCAGTAATTCTAGAACATTCCTCATCTCGTAATGTCCTGAACTTCTTCAGAGTGCAGCACAAAGGGGGCTTTGATTATCTGATGAAAAATAAAAATTAGATACTGTTCTTTGTTTCTTTTCTTTTTCTTTCTTTTAATGTCTTCTGCTCCTTCTAGTTTTTAATTTCCTAGGACAGCCTGAGAAAAGTCAGACTAGTTACCAGAAAAACTGCTTTCTGATGAATCTGTTTTGCCAGTCAATTTAGTCTAACAGTTTTGAAAAATGAACCATATACTTTTACCTTTGGTTAACATATTTTGTTAAATGAAATTTGATATTTTACCTCTAACTCTATGTAAAACGATGCTGTCCAAAAATATCATGTGTCAAAACTACCAAAAAAAAAAAAAAAAGCCATTCTCTTTCTGTGCTATTATAAAGTAGCTTTGTCTAGTTTGGTTGTAGAAGAACCAAAAATAATAAGCCAAAGCATTCTTGTTTTAGTGATGCGTTCTTGCTAAGTAGCATATAGGGAACCTACAGGGATATCCTCTTGAAGGCTTAAGAAATGTATTTTCCTCCTCTGAAATGTCACCAGATTTAAAAATAAGAAAACCTACTCCACAACCTTCCTGTGAAATGGAGTTACTGTAATACGTACTTTTTAGCACATCGCACACCTTTTGTTATTCAACTTGACATGAATCATGCTTACAGAATGTTTGGCAGGACTTCGAGTTTAAGTTCCCAAATGAGTATTCAACTTAGATTAATTGACTGTTATTTCATGGAGTATAAATACAACTGCATATTAAAACATATTTATTGAGGACAAACATTTATGTAATAGAAACCAGCTACAGACTATAATAATAGGACTGATGAAAAAGGCAATCGATTACAAATGACATAATTACTGAGGGTTAAATGCGATGCAATTGATATGACTTGTTATCCCTTAAGTAGGCTTTATAAGCATTAAGCATTTAAATGCTTATTAAGGCTTTAATGAGCATTTTGATGCTTATTATTTAATAAGCACATTATTTAATGTGCAATAACTCACTTGTTACATCCAAACAAAGAGTTACTACTTTCCAACTTGGTGCACATGGCATTAACAGTGCTTAGGGAAGTTGAGAAGCTTATAACTTTACCCTTAGGATTGAGGAAAGACATTGACAAAAAATGTTAATTAAGTGTTACTGATTATATTTTATTTTAGGAAATGGAAAGAAAAGGCCAAGGCCTTTGATTGGAACCCTTTGCCACCTCTCTGACAAATGAGGGGTCCCACACGTGGCAGGGGCCCCTTGGTTTGCACAGGGAGGATCTAAGACTCTGCCATTTGATTTTTTTCTTTTTTTTGTTTTTTTGTGACTTGCTCTTTCCTAAGGAATCCCCTAAGAAATCATTTCATTACCATTGTCACTACTGAAGGGGTTTGCCAGTGATTAGTAGCTTTGTTTTAACTCTGGCATAAACTGAATAGTTTCCCCCAACTTCTCGCTAGTTCCTTAGTTTCCACAGTAATGTGATATGCACAGTGGTAATGAGAAGGGGGAGAGACTTAAAGAGGCACAATCAGTAATTTATGACCTGAGTTTTAGGCTAAGGAAATAAGAAATATGTTATGAAGTTAAAACAGTGTGTATGGAATTAAGCCTTTCCCAAGGGTTTGCAGGGGCCCAGGGATGGGAGTTGGAGTGAGAAAGGGCAAAATCTGCTGAAGACAATTTTCTTTTCTATCTGGTGCATCAGAACCCATTATCAACAAGTATATTTCAAGACATACAACACTTTGCTTTCCTTAAGCAAAATGTTTCCTTTGTCTCAAATCTAGTTGTGAACACTGTTCTCCAACATTGCAGGATTTCTGGAACATTTCTTGACAGAGGACTCTTACCAGGTCTAAATATTACTTATTGATGTTTTTCTAAAGAATGTACAGGAAAGATTGGCTTTTATCCAACTGTGAGGGGAAACTGTATGTGTGATTATGTGTGTATTTGTGTTACTAGAGGACATTTGAAAAGTGCTTTCATCTAGAAGTTTTGTCCTTAAGTTGAAGATAGTCACTCTATCTCTGCTATAGCTTGACAACATGGATGGAGTGTCCTTAACCTTAGAGTTGACCAAATCCTTCAGAGGAGTCTCAAAATGGCCTTTTTCATGGCTATTAGGATACCCACAACTTTTATCCTTTTAAGGGGGTGTTATCAGCACAGTTGTGAGATTAATAAAGTGATGTGTGTGTGTGTGTGTGTGTGTGTGTGTGTGCAGCAATCCCTGTGCTCCTTTGTGTCACTTCTTCTCTGTCTCTCCTCACCTATAGATGTTAACAGCTTTTGTGGTATTCAGTTCAGATCACCAAAATCTTTCCCTTACTCCCTCTTGCCTACACACATGCATGGATTCATACACTGAAGAGGTAACTCATAATTTTGTCTACTCTTCTTTCATACTCTATTCATAATTTTTAAAAATGTATCTGTTTGATGTAGTATTCCCCCTGGGCTCTGCTGAGAGCAGAAAAATACTGCAATGGTTGAGAGCACTGACTTTGGGTCCAACAGCACTGAGTTTGGGTTTCTGTTCTAAATCTTGTATCTTTACTATCTTGGCAAACCTGTTTAAATGCTCTAAGACACAGAGAATCCTTGTCTATTACTTGTGATTGTTATAAACAGTACATTAGATGATTTATGTAAAGCACTTACTTAGCACAGTGCCGTCCATATAGTAAGTGTCCCATAAATTGTAGAACAGTTGGTGCTGCTGTTATTGAAAACTAAGCTACTTGAAATAATCACCGACTATCATCAGATCTGCAGCTAGGTGTGATAAGCTAGGTCAGCTTCCTCTTTCTCATCGAGGCTTATAAGAGCTACTGTCCTCCCTGATAGTCACACCCACCTCTAACTTCAGAGGTTCAACTCCGTTTTTTTTAGCTCTCTCCATGGTACCTTTCTAGATGCAGTGGGTTATAGGGTAAGGAATAACACCCCCGACATTTTTTTTTTTATCTTATCCATATGTGAAAAATCTTCAAGCTTCAAGACTGTCCTTGTTTCATTTGACAAGTATTTGGCTCTGAAAGTTCTAGGAGGGGAAAGTAAGGCTGGGCACAAAGTGGAGAAGGAAAGGAGTTGACAAGAGAGTTTATCAGGGGCTTTCTCATCTCATCTTAATCCTCAGTGTATTGCCTTAGCCTGGTGCATGGGCACTTAGTAAACATTACTTGATCTGTGGAAGGAAGGAACGAAGGAATGAATGAATGAATGAATAGTTCTCTAAACGTGCCAGACCATTGCCTTCTGAATTGGTTTGTAAGGCTTCCAGCATAGAAGGATACATGCCCAGGTCCTCAATGTGGCTGTTTGGAGTAGCTGAAAGTAGGGGTGCTCTCATTTCTCTCTGCTCTGTAGCATGACATCATATAAACGGCGCATTTGTAGGTCACTCTTTTAAAAAAATTCTAACTCGTTGGCTTCATGTCAACGTAAGAAGGGGAATGGGAGTGGTTTTATCTTCTCTACCCTTTAAAAGCAAGTAATCTTAACCTAGGGTTCGAAACCTCAGTAGTTCTGTGAGTCCCCTGAAAATATTGCCAAAAATTTGGGTGTGTGTGCATTTCTCTGGGCAAAGGAATTGGTTTCTATCAGAGTCTTAGGGGGCCTAACTACCTATAAAACATTACCTTTGAAATTTACAAACCATCCATTGAAGGCAGGTACCGATAAAAGCCCCTAATTCCAGTGCCATCCAAAGAACCCCATCCATGAGAGTCTACCCTCAACCGTTCACGCTTAAATTCCAGGTGGGAGAAGCTACTGAAGTTTTCTATCAACATGTACAGCTTTTGAAATAGGGCCCGTAGGTAAACATTAAATCCTCGAACCCAGTGGGAGGGTTTGGTGTGAGTTAGATTGGGTGGGGCTGTGATGAAGGTCTCTAAGAGAGAGGAACCAAATTTTGGTGAAATGGAAAAGTTGAAACCAGAACGAATCAAATGTGTCATGGATTGATGAGGCGAAGAGCCAGTCTCAACTTGAGGACATTTGTGGGTCATTCACCCAGTGCAGTCCCTCCTGGAGGTATAGCCAAGAACTCTACACTCTAAAAAGAGTGTGATTCACTCTTAAGAAACTTCAGGATATTAAAAACTACTAGAGGCAGTGTGGGAGGACTTACGGCAAGAACACATCAGCAGAGGATGCTAGGAATAACTGTTTTGTTTCTCAGCATTCACATTTGGGCCTCTGGTCATCACTCTGACATTGACAGATGAGAGAGCTTGTATTTCACTCAATTTTCACAGAAACAGCACAGGTCTACGTTCTGCTTGTTTTACAGAAAATATTACTCTGTGTTTTGCAAATGAGCTGGGTGAGCACCTGTAAAACCTATTTCTCCCTGAGTGGAAAAAAATATGGCAACTGTGGTTCAGTGGAAGGTGTATAATTCTTGGAATAAAGCTGAGATATGTTTGAATACCAACTTCACTGCTTAGCGGCTGGGTAGAGCTGGAAAAGAGAGAGTCTCGCCAAACCTCAATTGCTTCACCTGTAAATCAGGGATATTAATACTTAATTCTGGAGTTGTTGTAAGGCTTGGTGGTTAATGTCTAGCTTCACGAATAGTAGGCAACTAATAGACAGCAACTATTATTATCGTTAATATGAAAAAGGATATAATTTATTTACATGCCATAGGCAATAAAGAGGTCCCTATAAATGAATTTTAGGGAACAGAAGCTTTGCTTTTGAAATGCTAAATTTTTTGCTGCTTGCCAAAATATTTATCATGTAACTTTCCCTTCCTTGAGAATACAGGAATGACACACTTTCTCATAATGGTGTCATTTCTGAGATCATCAATGATGTATTATTGTATTCTGCCGTAATAGGAATATTTGCTCCTAGATTGCTCAAATCACAGAAAAGTGAGATGAGGAAAAACAAAAGCAAAAACGAAATAAAAACATCATTGTGGAGATGGGAAAGTGCCCATCCTTTCTTGTGGAAGCAGAACCGCTGAGTTGAATAAACACAGAGAGCTCTAGGTTCCTGTTCTACCTGCAGCATTTACTGACTTCACCTTGGTTTCCTCCACTGTTTTACATACCTCACGGAATCAGTTTAACCAGTAAATGAAAATCCACCTGGTTAACTGGAATGTTCTATGCAAACACAGGGGATTGTAGTAATCGCATTTTCAGAAAATTCAGAATAAAGAGTAAGAAGCAAACATAAATCAAATAATTCCTCTCCCTACTGTGTTCATATATTCCATTTCTAGACTGGCTTTTAAAAAATTGTAGTATAATTGACATATAACATCATATCAGTTGTACAACATAATGATTTGATATTTGTATATATTGTGAAATAACCAGCATGATAAGTCTATTTAACATCCTTCACCACACGTGGTTATAGAATTTTTTTCCTTGTAGTAAAAACTTTTAATATCTGTCCTCTTAGCAACATTCAAGTATGTAATACAGTTGATCAGTTACAGTTGCCATTCTGTACCTTACACCCCCAGGACTTGGTTATTTTATAACAGACCTGTTAAAAACAGCTGTTTCTGAGAGGACTTCAACTTGGTTTTGAAATGATTATTCTCATAGAAAAGCCTTGCAGAATTTAACTCTAAAAAGCAAAAGCACACAGTACAGAAATAAAAAGATTGGGTAATTCAAATAGATTAACTTCTGTTGATGAGGTTGTCTTAGGCTGGTCTCCTCTGGGTAATTGGATTGGCCTCCTGGTCAACCCCAGAGTTTGCCACTGTGCCCTTTATAATCTACTTCACGCTGTAATTCCCCATGAAGAGTTAGAGGAAGACTATTAGATCATATCTGAATGTGGTCTGATACAGTGGTGGGCAAGCTGTCTTCCTCAGCATTTGAGGGTTCCACAGGAATGATTCAGGGGCACATGGTTAGTTGAAAGATTCCAAGAAAGTATCCAAGAAAGTGTCCACAGAAGGCAGAACTACCAGAGAGAGTCCTGTCCTCGCTTCAGTACTAGTGACGCCACCAGTATCTCTTGAAATATTAAGATCTTATATGAGACTTCATTAGAAAAGAAGGGTTTCTTGCCTTAAAAACTTCTGAAAAGTTAAATGGAAAATGCTTTACCCAGTAAACTTTTGGCCTGGAGAAGCTGGGACAATTACCACAATAAAATCTGAACCCAGTAACTGTACTCACCATCTATCCTCCTCCCTCCTTGCTGCTTAACTACATGAGCTCCAATATTAACTCCTAAAGAAACTTTCTCTGATCATTCCTAAACCCAATGGATTTTCTTTTTCTCATCACTTATTTACATCATTGTATTGGTCAGGATAGGCTGATGGCTGTAACAAACACATCTCCCTGGCTTATCATGTTGGAAAGATTATTTCTCCTTGAGGTGAGGTCCAGCACCGACTTTCTTGGCTCTGTTGGGTTGCATCCCTCCATGAGGAGATAGGATCCTTCCATTAGCACGTCCTTTAGGTCACCTCAGAGGCCTCTGATGGACTTTCTCCAATTAGTAGAGCAAGAAGTGTCAGTGCAAGGATTTCATTGGGCATTTGAGGAGTCAGACTTGGAACTGGCATACGTGACTTGATCTCACATTCTGTTGGCTATAACTAGTTACATTGTCCCATGGAAGTATAAAGAGAGCTAGGAAATGTAGAAATGCTTGGTGGCCAAAGGAAAAATGGAATCATGTGTTTAACAAAGAGCGTTGTGTTTTCCATACCACTAGCTTACCCTTGTCCACATACTGTTTTGGGGTCCATCTTAAATGCTCAACTAAACTGCAAGGTCCTCAAGACAGGAATGAGGCTGTATATACTACAACCTGTAGTATATTAGTTAGGATTAGCTACTGTAAAAACAGACTCAGTTATAATTTAATATGTTAAGGAATATAACCTCTTCATTTTGTTGTTGTTGCTCAAAACTGTCCTTGGAAAATATTACAGTTCAGCAGCAGCCCTCCTTGTTGGGCTCTCATTCCGGGATGACCTACTTCGTCATCCTCAGGGTTGCTTTGTGCCACGCAATGCCACCCAGCAGGAAGATGAAACTGTGGTTGGAGTATGCATGCAAATTTTATGGATGAAGCTGGGACGAAACACACATCATTTTCACCCACATTCCACTGGCAAGAACTCAGTGACATGGCCACACCTCCCTGCCAGGGTCATTGGGAAATTTAGTTTCTAGCCGAGTAGCTACAATCCAACTCAGTTACTATGGAAGAGGGGGGTGATGGATGTTGGTGACAACCATCAGATTTCCCCACACAAAGAAAGGGAAATTTTTTCCCATCTGACACTTCTTCAAATTAGGGATTCTCATTCCCCATTTTTGACGTTAGAAATTGATATTCAAAGGTGACATAACGTACCCAATGGGACACATGTACGAGATCTTAACACTGGGATTGGCGCCTATTTCTCGCTAGCTCCCAAACCCACTTTTCTTTTATAAGATGCCATGTATTGCACAGAGTAGGATCTCAGTAAATACAGCAGCGTTATGCCTTGTGCCTGTGCCATCTCATTCCTTTTCTTACTTCTTCTTTAACTGCTTCCCCTGCCATTTTCAGATGTAGTGATGTGTGAAGACTGACTTCAGTTGGACATTCAACACACTGCTCTCAGTACTTGGAACAGATCACACTGCGATAGGGTAAAAAAGCGAGTCAGAAGTTCAAACCAGACACCTTCTTATCTCTTGACACATTCTATTTTTATTTTGTTACAGCTGATTTTTTTTCCTCATCATGGTTGGCTGGAATGCTGACCAAGTGTCTACCAAAGGTCCATTTCTCTGGAGAAAATGATGCTATCTCAAAGAGAAAAAGAGAACTCATTTCTCTTCCACCCTGAGGAATGTGGAATTCACAGTGGGAGTTGAGGCCCTGCTAAGGAGGGAACACCAAGGCAGTGCACCCTGTTCTTGGCTCTGATGGTTCCCTCTGGTGATGGATTCCTCTGCTCTCAGAGTTGGTTTTTGGTTTTTGTTGTCGTCATTGTTGCTGTTGTTTCTTCTCTGTTCCTTTCCTCCAGGAAGGTACTGTGGAAAATGCTATCATAAATTATAACACCCTATCAATTAGGGGGTGGGGATTAATTAAGTGATGTTGGGAGTGGTTTGCAAGCCCAGGGTTATAATCCCTCAAAGATTTAATGTTTCATAGATGGTGCTAACAGCAAAGTAGAGAAGAGCAAGAGCCTCTCTCTCAACCTCTTCTCTCCCTCAACCTCTTCTCTCTCTCTCTCAAACACACACACACACATATGATTTTCAGGTCACTCTCAATGACTAGTTGTATATCTTTGACTGACCGCTCAACCTTTCTAAGCCTTGGTGTCCTTATGTGTAATATGGAGTTACCATTTGTACTTATTCCATCGTTATTTTGATATTTTGATAATGAAGTTTGGTCATGTATGGAAATTACTTAATATATTTAATATATTTTAACAGGATTATTTTTGCCTTAAATTCAAAATGTCCAAAATCTTCTCTAATCTATACCATTTCAGAGTAGTGAAAAGCTGAGCAGGTTTTTGTTTTGTTTTTAATGTCCACAGAAAATAAAAGAAAGAAGAAAGTCTGTAACTACTCATTTTGCTCTTTTTGTTTTTAAATTTTAAATTTAGGGTCATCATATAGCCTGATTCAAGCCACATTTATCCAGATTTCATCAGAATGTGACTATCACAGTTTTCTATTATTCCTGAAGTTAGCCAATTAGACACTATTGCATACATAACTGTCTGGTAATGCAGTGGTTTTGCTAAATTCCACAATGTTAGAATAATATTGCCGGTGTTTTGAGTCTGGCTGGAAGAAGAAGAGGGGCTCATATGCTTTCCATGGCAGGGGCTTTTTATTAGAACCTAGATACCACCAATAATTAGACAGAATATAGGAGAAAAACGCCAAGACCCTAAAATGATTTTGTTTAGAAATTCCCCTTATGTAAGTCCCTATGTCTACTGGAAGTAAGAGAGATTTATTCTATTTGAGATCAGGTTTCCCCTAATGCGATGTAGTACACTGCTGGAGAAGATTGGTAGGCTTTGCAATTCATAACAGTGTTCTTCTTTCTAGAGGCCCGAAGGGTGTTGACAATGGAAAGTTTTTAGCGTGACTAATACTCTCTGTGAATAAACTAGATCCTTAAGTTGTCCTCCGAAGGCCTGAAATCTTAACCGAAACCTCTGTTAGGAAAATCAAACCAAGTTTTTCTTAAGACCCATATGGAAATCTGGTTCTTAAAGTCTGATCTGAGATCCAGATTCAACTAAAATATATTGGGAAGTGTCTGTGTCCCTGAGTCCTTTCCCAGGAACGTTTACATCCCTCCTGTCAGTGAGTCATCACTGATTATCCCCCCTGATCAGATGGGTATATTGATGTATCATTTACTTCACAAACTGAGACACATCTCCCTTCTTCTGTGGTTGTCCCTCTCTATGTGCCTACTTGAAAAATCACAAATTATTTTTGCTGACCCAGACTTCATCGGGGAACTATCAGCTCACCCATGTTTAAAAACCATTTCAACCAGCAAAGTCACTTCAGTCAGGACTTGCCATGCAGAGGCTGACTTTCGTGGGAGGTGATACTCCAATACTAGAAGCATTTGAGAAACAGAATGGGAATTAACAACAGAGAGACTACACATTTGGCTTATTTTTCCTTCGTACATAATTCGAAAATACCCCTTTAACTAAGTAAAAGGGAGGAAAAGGGCAGAAAGCCTAGGCTCTCGCAGCTTTTATTTCATGGAGGAAAGCAGGGAGAGTTGATGGCATTACTGGTTCTGCAGAGACACTGCAAGTCTGTCAACTGGAGGATCCTGTCTTATCTTGGCTTGTTTTAGAGCTAGGACAAGAGCCGATAGTATTAACCCTAGTTAATTTATGTGGCTTCAGAAAGAAAAGTCGTCAGGGCCCACATGATGAAGAAAGAGGGAAAAAAAGAAGCAAGTGAGACTGGGGACATGTCTAAACGCCCTCCAGCAGCCTTGTCACCCTGCTTGTCAGGTAGGGAGAAAAAACAACAACAACAAAAAATGGATTAAAGCAAGTTCTTTGTTTCCAAATTCCAGGCTTGCAAAGGATGTATTATGATACTCATTTCAAAATATGGTTACATCTTGAAAGCATTTTTGTTAGAAAGGCATATTATCTTTAACAATGAGGCTAAGAAAAAAAGGTTGGTGCATTACCGTAGACTCTTAAAATACCTTAGCAGATCTAACTTTATATATATCTTTTTACATTAGCATTCAAAAATCCTTGGCAGGAACAATAGGAACGGTTCAAAGTTCAGTTCATAATCATAAGCAGACTTCTCCCCCTTCCTTCTCCCCTCCACTGCTCTAGTTTTTGTGAGTGTATTTAGAAGGGGTGGAGAGAAGAGAAAGGGGTCACATTTAAAGGTCTTTTCCCCCCTCTCTTCCTCAGGATGCACTCTAATTTCATGATAGGATCGTTTTATATTCAGAGTTTAGTACTCTGGTTCGGGTTCAGGATGATAATCGTAGAAAATAAAGAAAGTAACGTTTGGAAAGTGCAGGCTGCGAAAGAAAGGCACAGTGCAGCTTAGTAAAAGCATATGTTGCTAGCGGAACCTCACAACCACATTCAAACCAGGCTCTTGCCAAATCACGTTATGTTTCTAAAGCTCCTTATTTAAATTTCCCAAGCAGGGTTCAGATGGTGTGTTCTGTGTTTTTTGCTATATAGTATTGAGGGAGGTCCTTCAGAATCTTTCCCCTTAAGAGCGAACTTTTTCTTTTCTAAATAAAAGTCCTAATTAAACCTAGTTTACATTTGTGGGATACAGGACCCTACTCCAGTGGCAACAGAAAAAAAAAAAAATCTGCTCTTGGCACTGTTGTGGGTTCTGATAATCATGGCCCATGGAGGGACGGAGGGTGCAGCCGTGCCTGCCAACACTTGCTGTGCTTCTAGAGAAGCTGGTCCCACGATGGTCAGCATCACAGGACCCTGAAACACCAGCTCCCCAAGTCCCAGTCTCAAGGGAAGATTGCCTTCAAATCACCCTGGGCCAGTGTATTCTTTATTTCAAAAGATGAAATAGAAAAAAATCACTGACTTGGGGATGCTTACCTGTTTTTGGAACACATTTCAGTGCTTTACAAAACCTGGAGTCAGGAATTCACCCTGAACTTGAATGTCACCAAGTTAAGGCATAATGTTTGCTCTCACATTTGTAGACTGTTACTCTGTAGCCTCCTGTTCTGCTTAGAAAACCTGATTCTTTTTGCTTCTTTGTGGGTTCTGTTGAATCATTGTTGATGAGGTTGAGAGTTCTCTCCTGGCACCTCTGAGTTCTTTGCAACTTAATTATCGTGTCTATCCCTACAAATAAAATGATTATTCTCCCCCCACCCCCAGCCCCCAGGCTTTAGTTGTTGGCTTGTATTAAGCTTTAGCTATTGTGATATGGAGATCTTTCTGAATCCCT
Source organism: Leucopleurus acutus (assembly GCF_964270905.1). Taxonomy (NCBI): domain Eukaryota; kingdom Metazoa; phylum Chordata; class Mammalia; order Artiodactyla; family Delphinidae; genus Leucopleurus; species Leucopleurus acutus. Next base: position 63,302,558 of record NC_139150.1, on the reverse strand, counting down.
CTCTAAAATACAGAGCACAAGCAGAGAGAGAATTAGTCTCTGTGAAGGCCACATTCCCTAATGGGCCCTGCTGAACACTTAAGCACTCCAATTTTGACTGCCAATAGCCATATGGGTCTGCCCAGGATAAATATCTGAAATAATGGAATTGTAACTCAGCATTTTACTCAGAAAACAAAAGGATTTATTGAGAGTAATGGGATTATGGATGACACAAAATATGGTTTACTGAAACATAATTCTACAGGGGCCGTTGTAAATTCTATTCTGTGAGGTCCTGGTATTTATTTCTAATGTCTACTCCGCCCCCTCCAGCCCTTCTCTCTCAACGTCTATCCCTCTCCCCTCCTTCTGCCTTCCACCTTACCTCTGAACTAGGAAATTTTTTCAGAACTCTTATACAAGGTAAGAGGAGGGTGGTGTTCTTTTTCATCCAGATCTCTCTTTTTCCTCATTTAGGATCTGCTGATCCCCTAAATATTTTACCTGGTTTATGTTCTCTGGTTTTGTCCACTGGGCTTTCATATTTTGTTCAAAGTTCACTTAAAATAGATGCATTTTTTTCCCCTGACAAGTAGCATGATGTTGTGGTTATGAACACAGACAGGGTAGGTTCAAATCTCGGCTCTGTGATTTCGGGCAATTTATTTAACTTTTCTGCAAAATGGGGATGGAAATCATCCCTAACACTTAGTAAAGAGGATTAAAAGGGTTAGTATATTTCAAGTACTTAGAAGTGAGCATGGCTATGGAAGTCACTCTATCTTGATATTGGCTATTATTATGCAACTGTAATCCTCTGCAGAATGTCTGGCTGCTTTTTCTATCCGTACAGCCTGAAGTTGTCTGTCTTTCTCTAATGGAAGTGCTCTGTCCTCTCCTCTTTTGTTCTGGCCAAAGGAAGAGTCCTGCCCCATGTTATAGCAATGAAAGGAGATGTGTACTGGGTCCTTTTTCCTGGGAAGAGTGTTATCTAGATTTGAGCTCAAGGTGAACTCCTTCTCCCCATGGAGGAAAGGTATTAAGACTGAGTTTCTTCCTGTGAATTACTAGTGAACATTTTTTCCAGTAGTTGTAGCCATTCCCCTTTCTCCTGAGGTGAGTCATATAGTTGAATAAAACACTGCATATATGTGCAATTATGTTTATTTCAAATATTCAGTTCCTGAGCATTTGCCTTAGAGCCGTTTAGTCTTCCATCTATGTCATTTTAAGACTCAAATATGATTTCTGTATCACTTTCAGTATCACAGGGAATATCAGAAGAATGTTTTTTCAAGTTAAAAAAAAAGGTTGTGAAGTGTCAGGCTGAGAGAACCAACCCCTGAAGAACTGTATGAGACACTGATGTGGCCTCTTATGAATAACGTACATTCTAAGTAGTGTAATACACAGCTATAATTAGTATATAATCTAAATAAAATGTTCTTAACTTATTGGTAAAGGGTCAAGCATCTCAAAATTGATGTTACCACAGACAAGAGACCTAATGACGTTTGATTTTGCAATGCATGCAAAACTTGTCAGAATATAATAACCAGATTCATCTAAAGGAAATAAATTAATCTGAAAATATGGATTCATGTTCTTCAGAAAATAATAAATATTTTATCAAGTATCTTGTGATATTTTATGTGCTTACAAATTCCTTTCTCTATGTTATATTTTAGCAGAGAGGTATTTCATGCTAAAGGCTAAGAGAACAGGCTCTGGAATCAGACTTGCTGGGTAGGCAAGCTGGCTCTTTATCAGCATTGGATATTTATGCCAATTACTTAACATTTCTAAGCCTCAGTTTTCCCATATGTAAAATAGGGATCATAATAATACCAACCCCCATAGTGTTGTTGCAAGGATTAAACGAAATAATGTATGCAGTTGTGCCAGCTATATAGATACATGGAAGAAATAATAGCTCTTAGGAAGTATGAACAACACTGTACTTCATCTTTGAGCTCTTGATTTGTCCTTCAGTCCTGTAAATCTTAAAAATGTCTGACTTCTCTTCCTCGTGCCTCTTTGTTCTGTTCTCCAATATCAGAGTGTAAACAAAATTCTAGTATGTTGCCTTTTCACTGCTGCCATTTGAAGTTTTCTTTACATCTCCCTTTAACGCTTTTGCTTCTTACATGCCTGCTTAAGGAATCATGAAAGCTCAAAAGTGATGCGTATGCTCAGTTATAGGCAACATTCTGCTTGTGTCTCTTCCTCCTGTTGTGTAGAGTTTAAGATATTATAAGACAAAAGAATTTGGCAAGACCGTGGTTCAAGTTCCAAACATGGCACTTGAGAATGGTGAACATAAAATTATCCAAATGGGGATACTTTGGAGGGTAAGACCAGCACTATTCCTAATGGTGTTGGGATGACACATGTATCCTGGGACTGCTTGAACAAACTGGGGCAAATGGTCACCCTATGAATCTGTCATTCTGTTATCTACTTTTGTGGAACAAATTACCCCAAATTCTATTGCCAAAAATCGATAACTCTGTTGTTACAGTTTTATGGGCCAGTAATTCAGAAATAGGACGGATGGTCAGCTCATCATTGTGCCATGATGACTGGGACCATGGTTGGAATGGCTAGAGATGCTGGGATCACCTGACTGGACCGTACGTCAGAGGCCTTGGTTCTGGTTGTGAGCTGGGTTTCTCAGTGACTCTCCATGTGGGCTTCACTGTGTAGCCCACAATGGTGTAATGGTGTAATTGTAAAGAATCAAACATGACAAGTGCTAAAGAAAACTAGGGAGGTACAGGGATCCTGACAAAGGGAAGACCAGGCTTACCCACAGCAGGAAATACCAGGCACAACGTCTCCCATAGTGTGCAACACATGTCATCAGTGATTTTTAAGTGGACCGAACATTGAATAATACTCGTATTGAATCACATATTTGGAAAAAATATTTCACTTTGGACCCTTTTGACAATTCATGAGAAAGGGGAAAATCTGTCTGCTACTGATATGTCTTCAACATCAATATAACCCTTGATGACTTCTCTCTTCAGCAAACTGAGCAGACCTGAAGCCCAAGGCCTTTGATGGGAAGCACTATTTAGCAAGAACCGAACAATATGGTCTTGTAACATTTGTCTACTGTTGCCTTCTAACGATGACAGTATATTAAAAAAGATTCAGTTGTGATACAAGGCTTTCTTTTCAAACAAACATATAGAGTGGTGATGGTTGCACAGCATAGTAAATATCCTAAAACCACTGAAGTGTTGGGGGAAAATAGTGGAAGTGGTTCTGCCTGCGGTGTTCTGATGGAGCCCAGAGCTGCATAGATTTGGAGGAGGTCAAGTTGGAGTTTCTTGGCCCTGTATCCAGACTGACAACAGCCAGAGGATAGAGACATCCAACCTTGAGAGGAACTAAGCCTTGAAGATGGAAAGTGAAGGATGTGTCCCAGAGCAGATCACGGACCCCAGCCTCACCCCTGGGCCAACAAGGTTGAGGATGAGTGAGGAGAGTGGAAGAGCCCACAAGGTCCCCCCTTCAAGACCCCGAAGCAGCCCACTTGGGGTTGCAGTGGGTGAACCAACATGTTTAGGTGGGATGGAAAAGGAAGTGTTAAACTAGATAATAACTCATAACTGCAAATGGAAAATGATAACTTTAATAACCAAGTGTGCCAGGAAGATCCTGAAATCTGCTCAAGATGTGATTCAGGCCTCAGTCGACAGGATTGGGAGATTTGCTTTAGCACAATGGGCAGCGATTTATGAAAAATAAAATGAGCATGATCTTACCCCACTCAGCTGAGACAATTCAATAAACCACTCAGCTCTCACCTAACAAAGGGGGAAAAAAAAAACCCCAACAAAACAAAAGAAATACACATCAGCAAAAAATAGGGGTCAATATTAAAAAACTAAATAAAAAATACTAAACCTGTAATAGAATATGGCAAAATCATACTGGTGGTACAAGCATCATTAAACTTTGGGAAACACTTAAAATGCAAATAATGAGAGAATTTCTATCATGATGCCTAAAACAGCTAACAGTTATCTTTGTGGTCTAGAGCTTTCTAAGTTCTATTGAAAGCTAAAGAACTCATCTGGAAGTGAGGGAGAAGAGTTTAGCTTGTTGCTAGGTATTGTCACTAATAGATTCCACTCTCCTGTTATTAGAAAATTGGTGGCTATAGGGTTGTATTGTGAACTTAGGACATCTCTGGAGCTCGAGACCCTCCTGACAAGTGGTGAGTTAATGTGTGCCAGGGAGGGCACCAGGCACTAAGGGAGATGGAGTCCCCAGAAAAAATGCCTGAAGCACAGCAGTTCCATGGCTTTGGTCCCTAACTGTTCTTGTTCCGACTGTGGTGCTTCTGTCCTCTATTCCCCTTCTTTATTGCTCCAGGATGTCCTTCTGTTTAATTTTTTAAGTCCTGACTTACAACTGGCTGCTGCTAAGGAATGGCCTCCCCCATTTGACCACTGTAAAAACACCTTCTGGCAGTGATGCCTTTGTGTGTACTCAGAGACTGGTCTTTGAGTGTTATACATCAACATCCATAATAAGAATTAAAAGTGAAATTTTAAGAACAAACTCTGTGTGCATACGTGTGCTGTGCAACTGTTTTTTCCAAGAAACATTTGTTAGAGGGGAGAGCCTGGGTGTTTCTCAGGACAGAGCTGAGTTCAAGTCTTATCTCTACCACATTCTAGGAAGCTGACCTTAGACACATTATGTAACCTCTGAGCTTGTCATCTGTCACTGAGGGATAATGATTTTTACTTCTTTGGTTGTTAGAAAGTCACAATGAAACAGCAATCACAGGACATGCTGTCCAGTGCCTGCAGCATGGTTTATGCTCAAGGAACATTAGTGACCTTTCCTGTTCTCTGTTATCCTCATAAAATTAACATAATCAGAGAAGAAATACAAGAATATATAGCTATATGTATGTACATATAACATCACTACTGTAATTATAACTATATTTATATAATAAACATGGGCTATATATAAAATAACATAGGAGAGATAAATGTTTATCTCCCACATTTATTATATACATATATCTCCCCATAGACCCCTATATTTTTACTGATACATATCTGTTTGTATTTATTTGTTTTTTAGGTGACAGTTAGGTAGTTTATTATTGTTCAGCTTAGTGGGGTAAAAACATGCTACAGCTTGATTTTTCACAAATCACTGCCCATTGTGCCACGTCAAATCTCCTTCTGTGGACAGTTCACTGAATTATATTTTGGGCAGAGTTCAAAATCTCTCCCGTATGTATATACGAATATATACGTGTGTGTGTGTGTGTGTGTGTGTGTGTGTGTGTGTGTGTGTGTGTGTACATGCGTATCCCCAAATGTAAACAATCAAATATGCAATGTAAATTGTAAATACTGGGAGTAATGAGAAAACAATCCGCCTGAATTCCTGTCAAATTAGTAATAAAAATTCAGTCCGCTTCAGGAATTCAGAAATAAAACGAAACCACTCAAAGGCAGAAGAACACAACACCGATACATATGCAGATTTTTTTCCGATGAGTCTAAATCGTTACTCCCTTGACAGGTACCTTTTGAAGGCTGCCTTGCCATTAAGAGCGTCAGTGCGTAATTTCAGAGCATTACACCTCCCTGAAATTTTGTCAAAAGGTCTGAGTGTTTCTCCTAAGTCTGTCCGGCAAATCTTTTTTTTTCTCCCTCCTGCTTCCTCCCAAATCCTCAGTGACTCTGACAGCTGCAAGGCCTTCCTCCCACTCCCCCATTCAACGAGGACGGCGTTGCCCCTGGAGACCTCCCCAGCCCCCCCAAGCTGGCTCTGTCCAAGAACTTAGGTGGTGGACTTAAAGTAGCAGAAAGTAGTCAATAATTAGAAAAACAGATTTTCAGCCAAACTGAGTAACTGGAGCTTGGAATTTCACATCTGAGATACTGGATTCACTAATTAATTAGTGCAAAAGTAACGGTCTGTGAGGGAACATAGCTTTATGAGCTTTTGGCCGGGACTGTTCGAAACGAACAGTGTACACAGGAAAATGTTAATAGTTGAGGCGAAAGGCATTTTAACAAAGTTTTATAGTACGTGGTTTAGGGTCCTCAGGGCAAACATATGCGTTACACATCTAACCCCACACTGAGAGAATAAGCCCTAATGTTGGTTCCCCTGCTAGTCCTATTAAAAATTCCCCAAAATAGAAAGGCTGCCAATTTCAGACTGAGAATAAATGGCTCGTGGTTCCTTCTGAAACAGCATCCAAGATCCATACTTTCAATGCTGCACAGGGAATCACTGGGGGGAGGAACGTCTCTGGTTTTGCAGTGCCAGAAGAGCCCAATGCATTGATCCAACCCTATTTATTTCAGGCAGGGCACCCCAAGGCCACTTTCTGTCAGAGGTGGTTAGAATGGGGATTGCACATTAACGGAGGTCAGCCCCTGTGTTTGCTTTCTGTATAAAGCAGTCAGAGCGTGGGGTTGGAACCCATGATGGGGGAAAGTTGTAACACTCTGCATTCTGTAGGATGTCACCTCTTGCAGAATTTCACACCAACGTACAGCAAAGAGGGAGGCCCCAGCCAGTGCACAACACTGGTCGCTTTTGCAGATGACTTAATGCAGTGTTAGTGCTGCTGGGATTCAATTGAATGGATGGTCTCCTCTAGCCTGAAATATTAAACAGTTAAATTCTCATGTGAAACATTATCATGAAAGGGTGTGGAGTGGAGATGTGAGGGAAGGCATGAAAAAATTTAGAATTGTTTAAAATCAAATTTTTCCTTGTTGCTTAAAAAAAAAAAAACAAAACACTTTAGTTCTGAGGTCAGAGAACGTAGCTTGGAATCTCGGCTGTCAGCTATGTGATCGTGGATAATTCCTTTAGCTTTCCCGTCTGTGAAATGGAACTGATAGTCCCTTGTTCAGACCACATAGAAGTGAGGATCAAGTGGGATAGTGTTATAAAATGCTATGCACACATCAGCTGTTACTTATTACTTTGGGGGTTTGGGTATGCAAATGCTTAACAGCGGCCGAATTCCATAGGCCTCAATACTCATTCAAATTCCCATGTGACCTCTGGTTCTTGGTTGGTATGAACTGTGCACATCTTCAGGAATTCACACCTGCCCTGTGCTTTAAGTAGATTTTCATAATTATGCACAGTTGAACCAGGTTTTAGTAATTACATGGTACCAGAGATGGTGACATCGAGAGGACAAGCTGAGTCTGGGGCTTACTTCCTAATAATTTGTACCTCTTTATTCAAGTGTGTGGCCCAAAGGTTGACCCATGGCAGCCGTCTAATGGGGACCTTGATCTTTAAGGCACTTTTAGGCAGTCTCCATTACTCCTCCAAGCTCTTGGTATTCTTGTCTATGACCTCTAGGTTACATGCCCATGTCCTCCTAAGATCTCTGTTCTCCAGGGCGAGAGCGTTTCGACATGTTCTGGAGGTTTCTTAGCCATAGAATATGACCTACACAGGGAACTGTATGTTTTATTTTTGGCTGTCCCCAGGCTTGTGTGTGCCTGCAAACAGTGATATCCCAGTATATGTGTAGAGGATTGGCCTGCGTTTCTGAGAATAAACAATTATGCACATATAGATGCTTCAGGCAATTTCTTTCGAATGCTTTTTGAGAGGCCGTGGCCTTACAAATACTATCTGGTATTTTTACTGACTCTAAATTGGTCGTGGAAAGTGTCATTTAGTGAAAACCCTTCTCTAATTCTAACTCCCTACAATACGGCAGTAACCCTTTTTATTTCTAAACGCAGCTGATTTTCCACCTTTGCCCCTTTTTATGTGTGGCAAAGGAAAGTGTAATTCAGTTATGAGTTATCATACGATGACAACTTTGACTCTGCAGCCTTGGAGTTTTGCCTGGGGAGTAGGTGAGGGGCTGACATTATGTTACATCGGCTCTGTTTGCAATGAGAAGAAAGGACAGATCTGTTGCCTAAAAGCATATATATATATATATATATTTTTTTTTTTCCCCAGCAAATTCCCTGGTAGAGTATTGTTCTAAGTAACTAAGGATCTGATTCTCAACAGTGATATCTGCTGTCACATTTTATTTATGTTGGAAGTTCAAGATTAGACTAGTAACATAATGTCTTAATTTTCCCAGCAGTTCAAGGCTGAGGGAATAAAATGAGTGTCAGGCTGTTGCATTAGGATTAGTCTCCCTTAACAAATATGAATTTGGAGTGTGACGGTTGTTTTAAGGCTGTTGACTCCAAGTGACTGTGATAAGAATGAAGGAGGCAGAGACACTCTTGGTGAGTGTCATGCTGGAGGCGTGTAAAAATAGCTGGGGAGCTTTGTGTGGGGTGAGGGGATAGAACAAGCTGAAAATGGGGTACTTGAGATCAAACTGTATGTCACGTGGGAGCTCCTTACCCTCATCTATCCCACATATTATCATGCAGTTTTTGGAAAGATAAAGCACAGGGAATAGGACATGAACACCACACCATTTATTGTTGGAATATGTGGAAAGACAAGGGCATGTGATAGCCCATGTCATGGTGGGGTGAAGGCAGGAAGACGGTCAGCCTGGAGCACAGAATATATGTTCTTCATTTGAGTTGGAGGAGCCTTATGGGTCAAAATAGAAAATAGTGGCATTGGATGAGGCTGGATAAGGAAAAATAAAATGTAGTTGTACCAGATAAAGACCTTTATTCTCAGTCTATGACAAATAGAATATAAGGCAAAGGAGACTGCAGTTTTATGGGCACATCCAAGAAATGATGCAATAGAACTTTGGCATAGCTGTAATCCTTCCCTTTTGTTCCAAATTACAAACGAGCTAGTCTTGAGGGAATATTATTCTGAGAAACAGATGAAAAGGCTTAGTCACCATCACCTGAGAAGGTTTGAGGATACGACAATATAGCCAGGCAGTAGTTTGTCAACTTGGCCTTGTAGTCCTCTGGGAGACTTCTTTAAAATAAATTACAAATATCTGGGTCTCACACTAAAGGATTCTTGATTCTGTGGATCTGATGTGAGGCCTAGGATTTTGTTAAGCTCTAGGTAACTGTAATGATGAATAAACTTTGGGAACCATTTTTCTAATTACAGTAAGCCCTTAAACTGGGATTCAGGACACCTGGTGTCTACTGCCAGCTCCACCCAACTAGAATCACTTCAACTTTCCACGCTAATAACAAAATGGGTTCTTCCTTTCCTCGTAGGGCATTTTGTGAAACTCTATGTGATCATACGTGTGAAAAATAGGCATGTAAAATGTAACTTTTTAAACTGTTAGCACCTATAGAATGAAGAGATTCGTTTAAAATTTTGAAGTAGAAAGACTTCTAACTCTTTTTTCCCTCAAATCAACAAGAAAAAATAAGGAAAAACATAATCTTAGAACTGGATAGGCGATATCTGCAATCTGGAACAGTGTGTTTTATAAGAAGATAATCTGAGAATCATGTGGAGCTCTTGGGAATTAAAAATATAATGGCTTAAATAAAAACCTCACTGAAAAATATTTGTATAATTATGTTATTCAGAAACAAAACAAAACAGACGGACACAAGGAGAACGAGTGAGGAAATTAGAGGATAAATCTAATATAAATGATGAAAAAAGGGCAAAAATATGAAAAAGAACAATGCCAAAGAAGGAAAACAAGAAACCCAAAGAGCAAATATCTTCCAACTGACAGAACCCTCTGAATTTCCATCCCAAGACGTAGTCAAACCAAAACAAGCATCTCAAAATTTCCAAAGAATAGAAAGTAGATTCACACATAAAATGGATGAGGAATCAGATTGCTAGGAGAATGGTGGTTGACTTCTCAACAGCGTTATTGGAAGAGAGGTCAATAGTACCTTCAAAATTTGGAAGTAAGTGATCTTCAATTTATAATGTTTTGCTCATAAAAACTGCAAATCAAATGTGATGGTAGATTAAAGGTGCTCTCAGACGTGCAAGCTCTAAAACATTTTCATTCCAATATACTCTTTCTCAGTAAGTTACTAGAGGATGTTTTCCACTAAAACAAGAATAAATCAGGAAAGAAAAAAATACCAGAAGTAGGATCCAATAGAGATCGTCAGAAGGGAAGGAAATTTGCAAAGGGAAGTTACAAAATAATAGGAGCAAAAGTCTAAAGAGCAACATATACAGGTTGGAGCAGGTGGATGGAGAATCCAAGTAGGATTATCTATATTAAAAAAAATTAAAGTGATAAATTACATAAGGGACTTGATCACATGAAAAATTAAATGACATATTTCAAAGATCTTAGTAGGTAAGGGGAGATTTAACTAGAGAGTTGAATGGACACATAGAATTTTTTTCAAATGAGGGAATTGTTAATCCCAGGAAAAACAAAGAGCTATAGAAGAAAAGATGTATAACCATAGTCTGCTACATGACTGAGCACTGAACAATATTCACATTATCTATTAATGAAAATACTGTGACACGACTCTAAGGGGGAGGGGAAGAGACAGTATAAACTCCTCAGTTATTAAAATAGGACTAACAAAGTCTAAATATGATGAATTGAGGTATGTGAGTTAATACATGTGGTTCTAGAGAAATAGGGATACATTAAAAAAAAAAGTTTAAAACTTTAGAAGTAGTCACCTCTGGGAGAAGGATGTGGAAGACACGAAGTAGAGGGGACTAAGTGTCTTTTTACAAGACTATTAGCACAATCTGGCTTTAAAAATTATATATATATATTCTTTTCATAAGAATCACGATTTACTTAAAAACAAAGTATCAATTAATGTTGAAAACGATTTAAAACTACATCAAGGCAATTTACCAATGTCCGACCTGCTGATCAGCTTGGGCACAGGTTAGATGTTGACATAGAGGTTCCCCTTTCTGCTCTCCTTTACACCTTTGTAAGACCAGTCCAAGGTATAGAGGCCTGAGGTTTACTCCAGCCTCCTGTTTTCCAAAGGAGATGTTTGCTAAGCTAATTTGTTCCACAACAAAGGTTACAAATTTCATATGCTTTGGAATCACCACCTCTTAAAATGCAGCCATTCGTGAGATTCAGTTCAGAGATTCTGATTCAAGAGGTCTGGGATGTGTTGATAAATCAATTATACTAGTACATGAGATGAATTTGATACAGGTAATTGAAGGGACCACTTAATGAAAATTTGCATACAGGTATTGGGATAGAAAATGTTAATACGTCCAGAAATACATATTCATTTATTCATCCATCCAATATTTGAGCTCATTTTAGCTTCAGACAGTATACTAGGAGTTGTTGAGGAGATGATGCATACTCTCAAGAAATTCATAATTTAGTCATTTGTCATAGAAACAGTAAGGCAGAGCCTGTCTCCTATGACTGCATCCCTGAGGTCAGTGTGGAAGAAATATGGAAGCAGAGAGAGCCTTCCACCTAATAAACTACCTCAGCCTAAAGTCAGCTTTGAAATTAGTCACAGCATCCTTCATCACGAGGAACTAACTTGGGAATCAGACGGACCTGGTTTGAACCCTAAATCTCCCCTTTCCTAGCATGTCACAAAACCTTAGGGGCAGCTGCCACCTGGATACAGTAACACCTTATCCTGCAAGCATGGATTATTTGAAGCCAATCGAATGTTGAAGACAGTGCCAGATGCATAGTAGGTCCTTAGCAAATGTCAATTCCCTTGTACTTTTCCACTGTACTTGCCACTTTGAGCAAGTCATTCTGTTTTGTAGCTGCACTGGCAAAACTCCATGGTGGTCAAAAGCACATGCTTCTGTTTAAATCCCCAGTCCCAACTCTTATTTTGGGTATATGTGTTTATTATGTTGGTGAGTTAGTTGACGTTGCTTAGGTGCAGATTCTTCATTTTTAATATGGGGATAATTGTGTCATTCTGAAGATTTATTGAGACAATGTATTTGAAGTACCTACAACAATCAGGCACACTTAAGAAATGTCATGTTTTTCCACTCTTTGAGAAGAATTAGGGTGTTGTTTGTGTGTGTGTGTGTGCGTGTGTAAAAGCACAAACTCACAAAAACGAATCAGCATATCTCTGAAACTCAGTCTTGCAGAGGGAGACCCAGGTCATGGTGAAAAGCAGAATTCATTTTTCAGGATTCAAGTTCAAGGTACAGTGGACCAGGGTCATTTCTCACTCTTCTTGCAACGAGCAGCCCCTCCCTTTCTCCCTTGTAGAGGTGGTCATTCATTTTGGATGTTCCGAGCTAGACTCTGATGCTTCCAGCTTGATTATTAGGCTAAATGCTATAAAGAATATGATTGAAGGGCAGAATTTCAGACCAAAGAAGATTACGGCCCAATCCTTTCATATTTAAGTGGGGAGCTTGAACAAGGATAAGGTTTTCTGAGTGCCTTCCAGGGTTAGATAAAAGCTATTGAAATACGGAATGACATGGGAATATGTAGTGGGCAGTCCAAACAGGAAATCCAGGCTGCATTGCTCTACCTGAGAGGGGAAGGGGTGTGGTGCGTTGGCCCACACCATCTTCCCTGGCCCCGGCCCCTCCGAGAGGGAGCTTGTGGCCGCAAGGACATTCTGTGGAGGAGGGGGACAGGATGCTCAGGGAGCCAGCCTGAGCCGTGTGGTGGTCCTGAGTTCAAGAGTCCAGAGGATATGGGACCAAACCCCATGCTGGGGGCAGAAGGATCGTTCCCCGTTCTCTCACACGCAGAGGCACATGCTTCTCACATAGACTCAGGTCTGGCTGAGGCTGCCTGCTGCTTGGGAGGTACACTTGGCTCTGGAAATCTCGACGCGGGCCCGGGTGAGTCTCAGATGAGAGAAGAAGGGATCCGGCTGTTTCAGGCTGGCTCCAGCCTCCACGAGGAGGCTGGCAAAGGAGGCTACAGTTTCCTTCCAGGTCAGTTGAGTCCAATGTTATACATGCTGTACCACAGGAGTTTGTTCAGTCTGACCACGGAAGGAAAGGAAGCCGACGTTCAAAGCCAAAACCATATTCAAGAGAAAAGACTGGATACGCACAGATGTGTAAAGAAGAGGCATGACAGCCTGGTCGAAAGAGTTGGGATTTTAGTGTCAGGTGACTCCTGGCTCTGTGACTTGTTGTGGCCTCGGAAAGCCATCCAACTCACCTGAGCTTCCCAGGGTTTCCTTCTCTGAAAAATGATAGCTGGTGATGCCTGTCTTGCAAGTTACTGTGAATAGAATATTCAGTGCAAATCCAGTACCAAAGAGCCCAGCACGTAAATAAGTGTGTGTTTGGATGAGAATCTGCATTAGAGTCGATGGTGTAAAAGCAATTGGGTTCTTTTTCTATCAAGTGATATTTTTCCAGCTGTGCTCACAATGTTATGTTCCTGGAGTCATGTTAAAGTCAGATGGGCTTGAAGGTAGGAGGGAGGCAAGAAAAGAGGAAGAGGAGTGAAGCAATTGGTTATAAACTTCAGAATTCTGGTAGTTCCCCCACTTGGCTGAGTTTCTTGCAACCAGAACTGTGTCTTGTCATTTTTGTCTCTCTCATACTCGGCATGGAACTGCCAGTGGGTAAATGTTAACTGACTTACAGAGCCGATGCATGAACAAGTCAACCTTACTCAGTCTGTTCTTCTTGTTTTTAATACTTACTCAGTCATTATCAGACCGTATGGCATGCTAGCAGAAGTGAAACTAATTGTAGTTTAATGTTGGAGGATCTAAAAATTAAAGACTTGAGGTATGTAATGCTAAGAATAAGAACTCTAAGTCCTGGGCACTGGGCTTAGAATCCCAGCTGGCCATGGCCTTGGGGCACACATTTAACCTCTCTGTTCCTCAGCTCCCTAAACTACAGCATGGGAATATTTACAGCACCCGCCTCATAGGTCGTTGGGAGGAATAAATAAATTACTCTTTGAAGTGTATAGAACAGTGTCTGGCATGTAGTAAGTGCTAAATAATTTTAGCTGTTATTTAAAATTTTGAGCATTCTGTGTACTATTCACCCATATTATAACACTTATACATCTTTTCCAGATATGATTCCTAAAAATGTTAAGGCTATAAAGCAATAGGTTGAAGTAATAAATTTCCTAGTAAAAACTTGCATGTAAATTAATGAGAAGACCTCAAGCTGCTACATTGCTAGGTTTGATACATGTTCATGAAGCCAGCTGGAAAAGGATCCCCAGTCCCTGGTTATCAGAGAGAATTCAATCCCCAAATTAAATCATCCTATTTTTCCCCACCACAGAGTGTAACAGTAGATAGAAAGGTATTTTCTCCCTTTTTTTCATCCAATTTGATTGCAGTCTTCTGGAGTTTTTTCCTGACTCTCCCCTGTGGTGGGTCCCAAGGACTAGGCTTGGGTCATAGCTCCAAGCCAAGCTCACCAATCCAGCAGTGGGAAAATGGGACAGTTTGATGCTTAAAAGGAAAATGAATGTGTTTGCTTTTCACTCAGTGGAGACAGAGCATTTGGGCACTGAGTGGAAAGAAACAGTGTGTACAAAGGCTGAGGAATTAAGCTGTGAGGTACGTTTGGGACTTGGAGAGATGGCTGGTGTGACCGGAACAAATGGACAGTAAGGCCAAGTTCATCTCTGAAACGACTTCTGATCCTTCTGTGATACCAGCTACACAAAGGAGAAAAGGGCAGGTGCTCCTTGAGACACCAGTTCTAGGATTTGCTTGGAACACAGTTTAGGCAGGGACGTGGAGCGGCTGGGTCCCCCGAGGCCAGACCCAGGACCTCCACTCATTCCTGGGAGGAAACAGATAGGGTAGGAGTTGGCTCAGTCAGGGGGAGCCCACAGCAACTGAGTGGAAGAGGCTCAAAGGTCTCCGGAGTAGGGCCTTGCCACCCTCCTTTAAGAGAGGGCTGGTGTCAGACTTTTAAGTCAAAAGATCTATTTTTCTCTATGTGCAAATACTTGGCCCAAGGCTCGTTACCTTCTGGGTGCAGCGAATCTACCAAGAGATTCAGTCCCCAGACCTGGCTGGCTTCATGCCTGCGGCTCTCGAGAATATTCCTTACTGGTGTTGAAAATACTCTCTGATCACTAGTGCTTGACAATGCACAACTACAGATGCATTTATACATTTCTTTGGGTTAAAGAATTTTAATACAAAACTTAAAAATAATTCCAGCAACCCCCATATCCCCCTGCAAGTCCCCACTAGCAAGAAGCTGTTGGTGTAATGGAACATGCACTGGCTTTGGAATCAAACTAACATGGGTTTGAAAACCAGTCACACCACTAACTGGTTCTTTTTTTTGGTTCTTAATCTCTCTGAGACTCAATTTCCTTGTGCATAAAATGAGAATAGTAATAGCTCCTTGAGGGTTTGTTTTTGGTTGTGTGTGTGTATGTGTGTGTGTGTGTGTGTGTGTGTATGTGTGTGTGTGTGTGAAGGTGAGATATTTTTATGTAGCGCAAGGAGCACCTAGCCGAATACCTGGCACATAGTAACCAGTCAATAAATAAACTAAAGGCTTGAGATCAGGTGAAACATTTCATGGTATGCACATGTCATAATCCCCTTACCAGTTTTTTTGAGAACATGATACGCTAGGGATCCATAATTTTTCCGTGGAACCATTGGAGAAAACCTCTCCGGAAACTGCTTTCCAGACCAGAGTGGAGCCTTGGCCGGTAACCATCACGTCGCCTTAAAAACCTCCCTGATCTCTGGCCTCAGCCCCTGGAAAGTCCGCAGCGAATAGAGCAGAGATCTTGGGGAGAATGGGCAGTGTTCCGCTGACATCTTAAGTTGCACACTGGGAAAACGAGAAAATAACTGTGCGCTCCTGGCTTCTCCCGCGGACTGCCAGCCGTCCACCCATCTCCCACCCTCCCTCAATGCTTTTATTTAGGAACGTTGTTCATGGTCTTCCGGTTTCCCATCACGTCTGGTTTTCACCACTTGGCTGTTGACATGCACATCTGAACAATTATGTGTACGTTAATGATCCCCAGAGCCCTGGTGGCTAGTAATTAAATATTGCTAACTGTAGGGCTGGGTGACACCTTCCATGCCTGGTGAAAAGATCTAGGAACAATACTGCTGAGATACTCTCACGCCTGTCTCTGGCCCTATATTCTGCTGACTTTATCTGTCCTGGGTTAGAAATGTCAGGTCACCTGACAAGCTCCTGGAGTTCTTTTAGCAAGGAAAGGTTTGCTTGAGAACAAAGCTGGCCATGATCTGGAATTTTTTTTTTTTAAAGGTATTTACTATGGATTTCAAGCACTCCCTTATCTGGAGGGAGGATGGGATAGCTATATATCTGTCAGAAATCATTTTATTCCCTTGTCAAGCCAGCTCCAAATTTCTCTTCTCTGTCTCCTGAAAAACTCTCCAAAGACAAATTCATGAAAGCCCACCTTCATGAGATATTTTACGTCTACAGTTTACAAAATACATGCAAGCGGTTGTAGAACTAGCGTGGCATTTCAACTCAGACCTCAGTTTAAATCCTAGGTCTTCCCTAAATAGTTACATGAATTTGAGTACATTATCTAAAATTTCTGAACCTCTGTTCTTTTGTTTAGTACTCCAGTTTGAAACACAAATGTGTGGTTGAACTATTAAATTCACATAAATAAAGCATCTAACAAGAGACCTTAAATAGTAGTCCCTTGTTGACACATCTTCTTCTTAATTATTTCCTTTATTGATTCATCCTAGTTTTGTAAAACACACGCAATTTTCTTCCTGGCAAAGGCAAATGGATCTATAAAGTGTCTTCTTTTGGAAGAAGGGGCATTTATTTCCCATCATTTCTGGGTTTCACCACTTTGCAAGTCCAACATTAGCAGAAATAAATGCAATGGCAAACACGCAGAAAGGATTACAGCAATAACAGTTACACAAAGCACTTTCAAAGCTAAATTTTGAGACTTGCAGATGTAGCCTAGAGGTCAGTGAGCCCTCTTGCCAAAGATGCCTTTACTAGACTTGGGAATAATCACATGCTGTTCCCTGCAGAACATGATTGCAGGATCCAGGGTCCTTACTAGCTGTTGCCTGTGACTTTGGGCCCTCTGAGGGGTACAATTGCCTTCTACATTTAAGTGTAGGAGGAAATGGGGGGGGGAGTCCTATTATTTCAATCTCAAAGTCTCATTGGTTAGAATTCACAGGCACATGCAAGATTACTTACTGAAAGTCTAGACTAATTTCAGAGGAACATTATAATGTCGGAGAAACAAAGGTTATGCATCTAGCAGACTCAATTTTCTACCTGGCAGGAAAACTCCCTAAGCCTTAGGTCTCTGCAAGGAGTTGGCTCTCTGAGAGTTCCCTACATTCCGCACCAGGCTCTCCTGCCTTGTGGTTGGTACTCAAACTCCACATGCCCCCTTTGCAAGTCTCTCACACTGACAGCTCCAACAGCTCCCTAGAGAAATTTGCCACTTCTTCCATAGCACAAAATCTTTCCCCTTTGTGAGTACCCCGGGCTTTAGCCAGGAGGGCGTTACTTCTTGCTGTCCCCCAAAGTGGGAGCAGAGCACGGAAGTGTGGACTTCAGTCCAATGAGTGAGGGTAAACATAGATACAAATTCAAGTTTCTTTTCAAACTTTCCAACAGGGACATGCTGGTTTCCTTATTAGTGGAGCTATCAAATATTTTCTCAAAGGTAAACATTTTCTCTTCTGGAAGGGAACTTTCTCATCTGTGTTGATGAGAGAATATTTCTTCTCTTATCAAAGCTCAGGTCTCCTCCTTTGAAACAATAGTCTTCAGTTTTTGCCTGGAGGGGTGTGTGTTTGTTCCTGCTGACCTTGAGTCAGCATGATTTGGTGTAACAATAATAGATGAGTTTAATGGCTCCTCTCCCTGTTTGATCAAGGTATGGAACCAGTTTCTATTAAATTTTTTTGATGAAGAATCATACTGCAATGTTGTCTCCTACTCCATTCTCAATTTCCAATGCAACGGTAACTTTTGATTGGATATGTAACCTTGGACAAAAAATTAATTATTTCCAAGGAACCTGTAGAGATCAGAAGGGATGTAGATTTGTAGGCTGAAGATGATTAACATGTGACATAAAACACAAACTCTAATTTTATCACTGGACTATTATCATATCTGTACTATTCAAGAAAAATCAGCAAGTTGATTCTGGCCAGTGATCAAACGGAGACTAATTTTTATTCCAGCATATAAGATATCGTAGCACTTTTGACTGGGCAAATCTTTTTGGTGGAATCTCATTGCAGCCCTGAAGGTATAGAAATGAGGTTAAGTAAGGATCATTAATTACAGCTCAGTCTTGAGCTGCGGAACTAAGATATGACACGAGTTGCTTCCAATTAAGAGTTTTACCAATACCTTAGAAAGATAGGATTGATAGTTAATAACAGATTCTCATTATATTGATGCTTTTATGATTTTTTTCCCCATGTATCCACATACATTTAAGCACTAAGTAGCTATTTGGAGAGGTAGATAAGTGCCCAAATTGGGCTGGCCAGACCTCTGTTCAAATCCCAATCTTGTCATTTACTAGTTACATTGGGTGATTTACTTATTGAGGCTTTTTTACATATCAACAGTGGAGATAACACTGAGATCTTTATAAAGGTTTAAAAAAGTAATGTGTATGAAGTGTTCACCACAGTGAGTACCATGCTATTCTCAGAGTAAATGGCAAGTATACCTACATTTTTAGTAAATCATATATAAAGTTAATTCAACAGGGTAGGGTCAGTCATTCACCAGAACACATTTAACATCTCAAAGGAAATAAAAAGATTTGCA
Source organism: Leucopleurus acutus (assembly GCF_964270905.1). Taxonomy (NCBI): domain Eukaryota; kingdom Metazoa; phylum Chordata; class Mammalia; order Artiodactyla; family Delphinidae; genus Leucopleurus; species Leucopleurus acutus. The sequence goes on along the minus strand of NC_139150.1, from coordinate 63,283,880 downwards.
GCTATCCTTAGGAGAGATTCCTGAGTCAGATGGGTCCTTCTGACAATTATATCTCAGATCATGATGCTTGGAGTGGGAAGACTAAGTTATGGGTCTCTCTTTGAGAACTAAGGTTAAATAGGTATTGGCAATTTTGGTCACACTTTAAAAACAGTCTCTAAAATTTTCAGAAAATTGGATATAGGTCAGTAACATGAGGACACAGTCCTCTCTTGGGTCTCTTGTGTTTCTGCACATCTTATGCACAGAGGCACTGATTGCCTTGACTCTGAACCCTATTTATAAAGATGTTTATACAGTGAAAAGCCTCAGAAGACACAGTATCTCCCTCTTGAGTGAAGGGCATGTTTCAGTATGATAAAGATGATGTTACCTCCAGAGCATGCCTGGAGGGCAAGTATGCCTATTGCCCATTATAAAACATGTGAGTTCCCTAAGGTCAGCGTTCCTTTTCTGTAATGCAGCCCAGCGGGCCCATCTGTGTCATTCTGTGATACTTGGGGGTAAGGGGGACTGTTGCAAATATATTGTTCTTGACATTTGATGTTTGCTACAAATAATAAAATTCTTTGTTTCTGACTCAGTCAGAGTCAGTCTTGTGTCTTCTGCCACCATCCCTAAAACTGTGGCAGGCTAATTTGTTAGCTTGCAAGAAGAGCAAAATCTCAGACCCTTGACCAATTTTTTAAAAATTAATCTATTTTTGGCTGCATTGGGTCTTTGTTGCTGCGTGCGGGCTTTCTCTAGTTGCAGTGAGCAGGGGCTCCTCTTCATTGTGGTGCACGGGCTTCTCATCGCGGTGGCTTCTGTTGGTGTGGTGTGTGGGCTCAGTAGCTGTGGCATGTGGGCTCAGTAGTTGTGGTGCACGGGCTTAGTTGCTCTGCAGCATGTGTGATCTTCCTGGACCAGGGCTCGAACCCATGTCCCCTGCATTGGCAGGCAGATTCTTAACCACTATACCACCAGGGAAGTCCAACCCTTCACCATTTTTAACAAGTAATAATGAAGTAACTACTCCTTTTTCCAAAGTGAATACCTAAGTACTTTATCTTTCTACAAAGTGCTTTAGATAGACTATTCCATAATGGTTTTTTTTTTCCCTAATATAAACAGTTCGTTCCACATTAGTCCCCAAGAATGGGGTTAATGCATGAGATGCATGAAGGTAATGGGAGACTAACTGGGCAGGACTCTTCCTTGCCTAAGTTGAGTCTGTGCAGCTCTTACCATCCAGCTGTTATTCGAGTCAGCGTTATAGGCCACTGGGCTTCAGCTCTGCAAATTATAACATTAGGATTTCAAATGGGACCTGAATGACTTGAAAGAATTTATGGAACTTCCAAATGCGTATTTATTATGAAGACATGGATAATAAATTGGAAGAATGTGGTGAAACGTGGTTGATCCCAGGCAACTCTTCAGTTAATGAGGAAGGAGAAGGATCTGTGGCTTGATCTCCAGATCAACATAGGTGCTTGAAAGAGGGGTGCTGGTACTAATGCTACAGAGGAAAAATAAACATTCCTGAAGAAACGTAAATGCAAGCAGGGGGTAGCTGTAGAATTATGAGATTTAATTTTATAATGATCTTTGGTAAAGTAGACAGACAAAATCTAGCTTGTACCCTGTACTGTGTATAACTTCTGGCAGTGGTTTTCTGCTATGCTTCGTAGAACAATTAGGCCTGTATTTCTCTGAGCACACAAATATCTTTCCATCATTAACAGTGTCTCTGTATTCTCTGTAAAGAAGCCAGTAAATGTTTTGCTGGTAGACAATATTCCATTTTATTGTACGGTTTTGTTGGTTTCAGATGGTATAGATAGCTTACAGCTCTATGACCTCCCAAAGTAACTACTGAGGTAGAAATATAAAAGGCTGTACAACTTGATAATGAAAAATGAACAGTAGCAGGGAGGTGAAACATGAGTGAGGAGTTCCATATGAAGACAATATGCCCTAAAAATGGAAAAATATTTGCTTGGGATCTAGTTTAGTTTTGCTTGACTTTTCAATGTGGCTGTATTTTACAATGATATCAGTTAGAATCAGTCTGAAGGGTTTTTCTCAGGTCAGAATACTGTGAAGATTCTCCTCACGTCCTTCAAGGATCTCATCTTCATGGCAAAGTTCGCCTGAGTTGAAGACAAATAAAGGATTCTAATCAGGGCTTTGGGAGACTGAAAAGCAGTTGTCTGAAATTATTACTCAACTTCATGAGCTCATTAATGGGCATCTCCCTGTCTGCATGATTGGAGAAAGAACAGAAAGTTCATTTTGGCCAAGCAAGCCTGGGCCTGAGAGACTTCAGATTTGATAACAGAATGTTACCTGTTATTTCAGTTAGGAATCATTGAGTCCAAGCAACAAAATAACTGTGGGTAACTTCAGAAACAAAGGAAAGAATTTATTGAAGGCTAGAGGACTGTGGGATTCAAGAAGAAGTCCAAGACTAAGACCAGACTTTGGAAAGGAGAAGAAGCACAAAAGCTCTTGGGATCTAGTGGCAAAATTTCTGGGGAATCTCTTTAAAGTCAAAATGTCAACATGTCAGAATAAAAGAGCGCTAGCCATTTGAACATCCTCGTAACATCCTTTATAACATCCTTGTAACAGTTTGCTTAAGATTTAGATTTCAAGGATAGAGAGCCTGGTTGGTTTAATTTTGAATTAAACACATACTTGTTGGCAGGGAGGATGAAACGAGTTGAGAGTCCCACAAGGCTACAGCCAGTGGAAGGTTCATTCCTCCCGAGTACTATCAGGGAGATGGTACCAGAGGCATGGGGGGGAAGGGATGCTGGGCAGGCAGCAACAGCAGATATTCATTGCATCTAGGAAGATACCAACCATGGTGCCATGTAGTTTTGAACATCTGAGAGCTCTGTATCTTTTCAGGAGATCTGAGGAAAGTGTCATGGTCCTTAAGACTTGAGGTACAAAGCCCTTGTAAGAACCACAGACTTACAGAGTGAGCTGATGATCTGGCCAAACTGTTGAATCTTCTGTTTCTGTTTCTCAGATTTCTGTATCCTTGAGGAATAAAGAAGAATGGACTTAGTCTTTTTAGCAGCCTGCATTCTTAAAAGTGAGACATGTATCCATGGGATGGACAGCTTCCGACTAATAGTTGTGACATTCAAAAAGTTCTTTGTGAAATTCTAACGTGGAGTGTTTTTTAAAAAGTGAGTTATGGATTCCCTTAAGTGGCACATGGATACTTTTTTTTAGCCCGGAGTTCATGAATTTCCAAAGCAGGGGTGTTTGGTGGTGTCTGGCTGATTCTCTCTCTTGTGTGTTCATGTTTTACATGCCATGGAGACATTGGTATTATTTGCCACTCGAGATATGGGAAGCCAGGACGGTATAGCAGGAGTGGTAAGGCTAACTGAAATGCAGCAAAAAACTAGGGCAACTTAATGGCTGCAGTTCCAGAAGACCGTTTTGGTAATACGTGGGATGACGAATAGAAATTATGCCACCTCAGTCTTCCTCAACCTAGGGAATCCACTCTCAAACTAGGGAAGCCAGTTATAGATGTTGCTTATACCGCTCTCAGAGTTGAAACTTCAGTGCTGAGAAAACATCGAAATCAGATATTAGTGGATAGATGAAAATATTTCATTCATTGACTACCTACTAAGTGCTGGACATTACTTTATGGTTTCATAGTCCAGTGCAGTAGCCACTAGTTTCATGTGGGTATTGACCACTTAAAAGCGGGCTGGTATGACTGAGAAACTGACTTTCTCACTTTATTTAATTTTAATTGTTTTAAATTTAAAACACTGATACCTGATTCAATTTTGGAAAACTTTTAATCACTTTTGGAACAACTTAGGTATGTGAATCTGCTTTTTCAAATGTAAGTTTAAAGAAATATAAATATAGATGAGGCATTTTCTATTAGAATTTAGTGTCTGAATTAAGATGTGTGGTAAGTATAAAAGACACATTGGCTTTGAAAGACTTAATAGGAAAATGAATGTAAAATACCTCATTGACGTAAAGTTTTCTACTGATTAGGTCCTCAAATGATATTTCAAATATATTGAATTAAATAAAATGTGTTGTCATTACAGTTCCCCTTTAAAAAAAATGTGGCTACTAGAAAGTTTAAAATCATATAGATGGCTTATAGTATCTTTCTATTGTGTAATGTAGCTCTAGGGCCTTTTACAAATGCCACTTTACTAAATCGTTAAAAATCTCCAAATGAGGTAGGCACTACTCTTTCCATTTTTACAAGAGAAGTAACTGAATGCAGTTCACAACGTAATTTAACTCTCTGGGGGTTATACAGCTTGTGAGGCAGAGCCAGCATTCCAAGCCAGGTGGGTATGGTTCTATCTCTTTTTACTCTGTCCAGCTGTTCCCTGATATTTCTTCTAAGGAAGCCAGGGAGAGCTCACAGCCCTTCTGTGTGAATTCTTCAGAGTAAATAAAGCTTTGATAACTCTATTTATGCACAAGAGGAAGATTGAAACCAAGGTTCTACCTCCTCTTCAAACCGCAACAGGAAGATGATTTGAGTTCGCAAAGTGAATGAACAAAGCCTGTTTACACGAACAGACAGATTTTACAAAGTAAGCCTAAAACATATTTGAAATATCAGAGTGAAATTTGCTTAGCCAAAGGGCATAGATTATGTAGTTTAATATTTTGGTTTGGCTTTAATTTTTTAGGGGGTTTGAAATTCTGGGACCATCCTGAGATCTAACATCTTCTGTGATACTGTTTCTTAAAAAATGTAAGTAAGGTTGAATCAGCATTAGGAATTCTGCAGTGTGTTTTCATGCTTTTAATAGTATACAATATATGATCATTCCAAAAAGTGTGGAAAGGCATTCCCAGGTGCTAATTTTTAATGTGATTAATTAAAAATTAGCTTCATCTCCCTGCTACTCAGTTACTTTCTCCATATAATAGGAGCTAACTAAGGACAAAGCTTTCCTCAAATCCTTGTGCAGTTGATGACAAAATGTGGCATTACAGTTGGTGTGAGAGAGTCCAGACCCTAAACTGAAGGCCGGGAACACATTTTTCGCTGGGGCTGTTCAAGCTCACTCACCCAGTGAGGGAATAAGTACTCCTGGAAGGTGGGGCAACCATTGAGCCAATGGCTGGTTCCACCCTGCTAGGAGCCAGCTCCATGCCTGGAGAGGCAGCCTGGTGCGCTCTGCGCCTGCACCAGCACTCGCCTCTTGGAGACTAGTTTACTCTCCTGGATGAAGGCAGGACAGGCAGGCTTGGGACTTCAGTGACACTTCACTTTGAGGAAATGTCATAGCGCCTGTGACAGAAACGGGGGACGCCAGAGCAGCACGACCTCCTCTCCCCCTGAAGGTTGCCTTGTTCTGTCCTTGATGCTACCTCTCTTGGCTACTTCCCCCCTGCCATCACCCAGGGGATAGGGAAGGAGGAGTTCTCCATACCAGAGGATTGACATTCTCTTTCTGGTCCCTTTGTCCTTCCCCGTGCCTGCCCTCCCCCACTCAGCAGAGCCCAGGCTCTGAAGAGCCTTGCTATTTTTACTTCTCTGTGAGGGGATCTCAGGTTACAGATTATATACCGATGAGGTAAGTTACAGGTATGCAGACTCATGTTTCTAATTTAGCTTGGCACTAGTTTCAAACATTAAACAGTCTCTCTCCCCATGCTCTCCCTGTTTCCACTCTCTTCCTATCTTTGCATCTCACTCCATCCTCATGTTGAGTGTCACTTTCCTCTCCTGCTGGATCACCCAACTTTTAGGCTTCTTAAAGGGAAGAATCAGGGAGACTTAGATTTCACATAAGCGAAAGTCCTCCACTTATCCTCCATGAGCTCAACTGTAGCAATGCTGTTTAAATGCACATTCTCAGAACAGGTAAATGTTCGTAAGATATTTGAGACTTTTTCATTTTTCTTCACACATATTGCCACAGATAAACCATGCAACAACCCAGCGAAATTAGGATTACTGTAATTACCTACACTTTGCAGATGGGAAAATTGGGACTCTGGGAGGTTAATGATTTGACTAAGAGTTCACAGTCAAAACAAAGTACAGAAGTGATGGGTGGATAAGAAGCAAACCTCAGTTTGGAAGTACTTCCCTAAAAACAGCAGTCTGGGGAAGTGGAATACTTTCTTCCTTGCTTTTTGTTTCTTTTCCTGGACCCCAGGCTAGTCTATTAGTGTTCAGGTTGAAATGATTCTCCCTGAAGCCACTTGTGTGACAAGCATGCTGTATTCTCTTTTATGAATTTGAAACTTTAGTGTGAATTTAATTAGAATATAGGTGTTAGGGACAAGAGGACACCAACGTTAGATTAAAATAAATAGGGGTTACTAAGAATCAGAACCCAAATGACCATTTTTGTTTCTAAAAACCTGCCCACGTACTCAATTAGCATTTAGAAAATATTTTCACATTAGCTTCGATAAGACGTTGTGGGGACTTCAAAGTACTTATATGGCACTGCACCTATCTTTAAGGAGTTTATAACAGAAGAAGTAAAATGAAAACTTTGAAAATAAAGCAAAGGTATTTGCCATCCGATTTTGGCTATATGCCTGGCAACTCAGAAAGATTCCTTGAGAGGAGAAACTTCTATTTTGAACATCTAATTTTGAATTGTGGGTATTCTATTTTAAATGGCGCCTTTAGCTGTCTCTTTAGACGTGTCTGTCCGTGTACCCACCTGTTACATATGCATATGTATATTCATACACATACACTCAGTGTGTTGTTTATGCTCTAAGCCAGTCATAGTACCTATTCTGAGTTCTTAGGCTATAAGATTGTCAGCTGCTTAAAGGCAGGAACAATACCGCTTATTATCTATTTATTCATTTATCTATTTTTGGTATTCTTATAATACGTAGAATAGACAACACATGGCTTAGTAGAGAGAACATAGAATTTATGCACAGCTTGCACAAGTTTCTTACTTTTTTATCCTCCATTTCCTCATCTGTAAAATGGGGATAATAATATAAATCTTTAGGTTTATTGAGAACATTAAATGGGATAATTTTTATGAAGCGGCTACAGCTGTGTTCCACAGATAGTGTCCAGTAAAGACTGGCATATATGGTTAATATTTTATATAAAAGTATACATATATATATATATCTCCCCTATATCAATTTATATTTTCTTGTGTACGTGGATAACTCCCAAACATTCCTCTTCGCATTATCCCTGTCACGCAAGCACTGAGTCAGTTTTTTCAGATGAATGAGGCAAAGACATAATAATGATGAAAGAGTTATAATGACATTGTCATTGATGACTTTCCAATACTGGTTAAGGTGGTAGTTGGGGGAAAGGAGTGTGTACTGTGTTTGAGAGTGGCTAAAGATGTGATAAACCACTTCCCACTTCCAAAATAAAGGGAACTAGAATGGAAAAACCAGGCCTAAATAGCTATCGAATTTCACATGCTTGTGTCAACTTTCTCTTTGTGAATCATCTGAAGCTTTGGAAGGAATTTTTAGATATAAATAACTTTAATTTGTACTCCTCTTATGCTCCATTTTAGCATGGCATCATTTTTGATGAATACCCCATCCAGACTGATTCATTTATTTCTAGTAAAGAGAAGGGATGGGTGGGGCTCATGCTCAGTCACCCATTCATTATTTTTTCCCGTACAATACTAAAACAAAATAGTTTCAGAATTAGGAGATTTTAGTGTTGATATTGTCTGATTCAGTGTTTCCCCTGTATGTATTTTCTTAGTTTTTTGAAGTATACTTTATATGTAATAAAATTGCCCCACTTTCAATGTGCAGTTTGATATTGGCACAATCAAGTATCTTCCATGACTTCAAAATGCTTTCTCTTACCTCTTTTGCAGTCAGTTACCTTCCTCAAACCCTGGCTACAGGCAACAGCTGATCTGCACTATATCACCTTCATGTCTGTCTTCTTTCATTTAGTATAATGCTTCTGTAATTCATTCATATTGGTGCATGTACCTGTAGTTTGTTCCTTTTTATTGCTGAATCTGTTCCATTATAAGGATATGCCATAATTTCTTTATGTACCAGTTGAATGACATTTGTATGGTTTCTAGTCTTTGGTTATTTATAAGGCTGCTATGAACACCCATGTCCATGAATTTTCTTGACATATTTGTTCATTTGTCTTGGATAAATGTCTATGATGGGAGAGGCTGGGACATAAGGTAAGTGTATATTTAATTGTATAAGATACTGCCAAACTGTTTTCCAAGGACCCTCACTCACTGTGCGTATGGAACCATCATGCTACGAGAGTCCTAGTTGCTCTGTGTCCTTGTCAACACTTGGAATTGTCTTGTCTTCTTAGTTTTTGTATTTCTAGTGAGTGAGTAGTGGTATTTCATTGTGGTTTGAATTTGTGTTTCTATAATGCTTAATGGTGTTAAGTATCTTTTCATGTATTTAATTGTTATTTGTTTATCTTTTTTTGTAAAAGGTCTGTTCAAATCTTTTGCCCATTAAAAAATTCATAAGTTTCATAGGATTGTCTTATTATTGAGTTGTAAGTTTTCTCTGTATATTCTAGGTACAAACTTATGTCATATATATGTTTTGTAAATATTTTTTCCCAGTATGGGTCTTGTTTTTGCTTTCTTAATCTTGTTTTTCAAAGAGCACATGTTTTGAATTTGGAAGAAGTTCATTTAATCATTTTCTTTATTTTATAGTTTGTGCTCTTTGTAATATGTTTAAGAAATATTTATTTCACCTAGTATCACAAAGATTTTCTCCTTTTTCTCCCTTTAGAAACTTTGATTTTAGCTCTTGTTATTTGGTCTCTGATACATTTCAAGTTATTTCTTGTATGTGTTGCAAAAAGAAAAGGGCTTCATTTTCATTTTTTTCCTCATGGGAAAAAACGTTTTTTATTCTTTTTTTGAGAAAAGCAAGCTTCCGCATTGAATTACCTTGGTAAATTTGTTAAAAAATCAGTTGATTGTGTAAGTCTGAGTCTACTTCTGAATTCTGTCCTATTGGTCTAAGGATAGATCTATACCATACTGCTTTCATTTAGTGCAGCTTTAAAGTAAGTCCTAAAGTCAGATAGTGTCAGGATTCCAATTTTGTTTTTCTTTTAAAGATTTGCCCATTCTAGGTCTTTAAAAAAAAAAAAAAAATATATATATATATATATATATATATATAGTTTAGAACCAGCTTCTCAATTCCTTCAGGAAACTTGCTAGGATAATTAACGTGTGTAGTCAATTAAATGTAATGTAATTATTGATGTGACTGGCTTCAGGTCTACCTTTTTCATGTTAATTTTCGATTCCATTTTTTCCTTTATTCCTTCTTTCCAGCTTTTGGAGGATTATTTGAATATATTTTTAGAATTTCTCTTTATTTTTTCATTAGCTTTTTTTGACTTTATGGGCCTCAGTATTCTGGTTGTGATTTTGTGCCATAGATTTCAAAAGGTTACCATTTGGGAAGAAAATTAACTCAAAATAAATATTTTAATTTTAAAATTAAACTATTAATATCTGAATATAGTTCAGAATTAAATAAAATACTTAAAAAATATACCTGACACAGGACTTGTATACAAGATTTATAAAGAACTACAACTCTATAATAAAATACAATCACCCTGATAATAAGTTAGCAAACAATTTTTCCTTGTTTATAGAAATACAGTGGACTTACAATATTATGCTAGTTTCAAGTGCACAACACAGCAATTCGCTATTTTTATACATTACAAAATGACCACCTCAATAAGGCTAGTTACCATCTGTCACCAAGTTGTTATAATACAGTATTATTGACAGTATTCCGTCTGCTGTACATTACATCCTGTGACTTATAACTGGAAGTTTGTGCCTCTTGATCTTACTCATCTCCCCAACCCCTGCCTCTGGAAACCACCAGTTTGTTCTCTGAGTGTATGAGTCTGTTTCTGTTTTGTTGTTTGTTCATTTGTTTTGTTTTTTAGATTCCACATGTAAGTACAATCATAGAGTATTTGCCTTTCTCTGATTTATTTCACTTAGAAAAAACCCTCTAGGCCCATCCAAGTTGTCCACAAATGGCAAGATTTCATTCTTTTTATGGCTGAATAATACTCCATTATAGATAGATAGGTAGATAGGTAGGTAGGTAGATAGATAGACAGATAGATAGATACACATCTTGTTTATCCATTCATCTATTGGTGGACCCTTAGTTTGCTTCCATATCTTGTATATGGCATCTGAAAATAGTCCAGTCTGATTCTTTTGCACATAGCTGTCCAGTTTTCCCTACACCATTTATTGAAGAGGCTGTCTTCTCCCTGTCATATATTCTTGTCTCCTTTGTCAAAGATTAATTGACTATATAAGTGTGGGTTCATTTTTGGGTTCTCTATTCTGTGTCATTGATCCATGTGTCTGTTTTTAGGCCAGTACCATATTGTTCTGATGATTATAGCTTTGTAGTATAGCTTGAAATTGGGAAGAGTGATGCCTCCAGCTTTGTTCTTCTTTTAAAGATTGTTTTGGCTATTCTGGGTCTGTTGTGTTTCCATATGACTTTTGGAATTATTTGTTGCATTTTTGTGAAGAATACTATTGCTATTTTGATAGGGTTTTACCTCCTTGGTTAGATTTATTCCCAGGTATTTTATTATTTTATGTATTGGTTTTTATTATTTATTTTATTTATTATTTACCATTTTGATGCAATTGTAAATGAAATTAACTTAATTTCTCTGACAGTGCACTGTTAGTGTATAGAAACACAATAGACTTTTGTATATTAATTTTGTGTCCTGCAATTTTACTAAATTCTTTTTTCCTAATAGTGTTTTGGTAGGATCTTTAGGATTTTCTATATATAGTATCATATCATCTGCATACGGTGAGAGTTTTACTTGTTCTTTTCCAATTTGGATTCCTTTTACTTTTTTTTCCCCTTACCTAATTGCTCTGTCTAGGACTTCCAATATGCTGTTGAATAAAAATAGTGAGAGTGGGCATCCTTGTCTTATTCCTGATATTAGAGAAAAAGCTTGTAGCTTTTCACTGTTGAGTATGATGTTAGCTGTGGGTTTGTCATATATGGCCTTTATTATGTCAAGGTATGTTCCCTCTATACACACTTTGTGAAGAGCTGTCATAAATGGATGTTGAATTTTGTCAAAAGCTTTTTCTGCGTCTATTGAGATGATCATATGGTTTTTATTCTTCAATTTGTTAATGTGATGGATCACATTGATTTTGCAAATATTGAAACATCCTTGCATTCCTGCAGTAAGTCCCACTTGCTCATGGTGTATGATCTTTAAATATAGTGTTGAATTCAGTTTGCTAATACTTTTTTGAGGATTTTTGCATCTGTGTTCATCTGTGATATTGCCTTGTAATTTTCTTTTTTTGTGGTGTCTTTGTCTAGTTTTGGTATCAGGGTGGTGCTGTCCTCATAGAATGAGTTCAGAAGCATTCCTTTCTCTTCAATTTTTGGGGAATAGTTTGAGGAGAATCAGTATTATCTCTTCTTTAAATGTTTGGTAGATTTCATCTATGAAACCTTCTGTTCCTGGACTTTTGTTTGTTGGGGGTTTTAAAATCTGATTCAATTTTCTAACTGGTAATTTGTCCATTCATATTTTCTATTTCTTCCTGATTCAGTCTTGGAAGATTTTACATTTCTAGGAATTTATTCCTTTTTTTCTAGGGTGTACATTTTATTGCTATGTAATTGTTCATGGTAATTTTTAATGATCCTTTGCATTTCGGTGGTGTTGGTTTAATTTCTCTTTGATTTCTGATTTGTTTGGACCCTCTTTCTTTCTTGATGAATCTGCCTATCAGTTTATCAATTTTGCTTTTTTTTAAAGACCAGCTCTTCATTTCATTGATCTCTATTTTTGTGTGTGTCTATTTCATTTATTTCTGCTCTGATCTTTATGATTTCTTTCCTTCTATTAATTTTGGGCTTTGTTCTTCTTTTTGAATTCCTTTGGGTTTGAAGTTAGATTGTTTGAGATTTTTCTTATTTCTTGAGGTAGGCTAATATGGCTATAAACTTCCCTCTTAGGACTACTTTTGCTTCAGCCCGTATAGTTTTGGATCATTATGCTTCCATTTTCATTTGTCTCCAGGTATTTAAAATGTTTATTTATTTATTTATGGCTGCGTTGGGTCTTTGTTGCTGTGCGCAGGCTTTCTCTAGTTGTGGTGAGTGGTGGTTTCTCTTGTGACGGAGCAGGGGCTGTAGGTGCACAGGCTTCAGTAGTTGTGGCTCATGGGCTTTAGAGCACAGGCTCAGTAGCTGTGGTGCACAGTCTTAGTTGCTCTGTGGCATGTGGGATCTTCCCGGACCAGGGCTCAAACCCATGTCCCCTGCATTGGCAGGTGGATTCTTAACAACTGCACCACCAGGGAAGTCCCTCCAGGTATTTTTAAAATTTTCTTTGATTTCTTTAGTGAACCATTGATTGTTTAGTAACATATTGTTTAACCTCCACGTGTTTGTGTTTTTGCAGTCTTTTTCTTATAGGTGATTTCTAGTCTCATAATGTTGTGGTTGGAGAAGGTGCTTGATATGATTTCAATCTTCTTAAACTTATTGAGACTCGTTTTGTAGCCTAGCATGTGATCTGTTCTGGAGAATGTTCCACGTGCACTTGAAAAGAATGTGTATTCTGCTTTTGAAAGAAGTTTTCTATATTTATTAAGTCTCTCTGGTCTAATGTGTTGTTTAAGACCATTGTTTCCTTATTGATTTTCTTTCTTGTTGATCTCTCCACTGATGTAAATCGAGTGTTAAAGTCTTCTACTATTATTGTGTTACTGTCAATTTCTCCCTTAATGTTTGTTAATATTTGCATTATATATTTAGATGATCCCATGTTGGATACATGTGTATTTATAATTTTTATATCTTCTTGTTGAATTGATCACTTTATCATTATGTTATGTTCCTCTTTGTCTCTTGTTAGTCTCTGTTTTAAAGTCTATTTTGTCTGATATAAGTATTGCTACCCCAGCCTGCTTTTCATTCCCATTTGGATGAAATAATTGTTTCCATCGTGTCACTTTCAGTCTGTGTGTGCCTTAAGATCTGAAGTGAGTCTCTTAAAGGCAGCATATAGATGTGTCTTGTTTTTTAACTCTTTCAGTCACTCTGTCTTTTGATTGAAGAATTTGGTCCATTTAAAATTAATTATTGAGAGGTATGTACTTACTGCCATTTTGTTAATTGTTTTCTGGTTGTGTTTATAGTTCTTTTTTGTTTCTTCTTCTTTTTGCTCTCTTCCCTTGTGATTGGATGACTATCTTTAGCATTATGTTTGGATTCCTTTCTTTTGTGTGTGTGTGTATCTATTAAAGGTTTTTGATTTGTGGTTACCATGAAGTTCATATATAACAACCTATATATACATATATACATTATTATTTTAAGTTGATGATCTTTAAATTTGAGTGCATTCTAACAGTCCTTAAGTGGGCAATTTGAGCAGACACTTCACAAAAGAAGATATATGAATGACCAAAAAAGCATTCAAAAAGCATTCAGTATCATCAGGGGAATGAGAGGAGCAAGTGAATACTACAATAAAATACCACTACAAATCTATCAGAAAGGTCAAAATTAAAAGACTGGCAATATCAGATGTTGTCAAGGATATGCAGAAACCAAAACTCTATAAACTGTTAGTGGGAGTGTCAAATGATATAACCACTTTGGAAAGAGGAATTGCAGTTTCTTATAAAAATAAAGATATACTTAACCTATGGTTCAATTATTCCACAACTAAGTCTCTTCCCAAGATAAATGAAAAACAACAAGACTTGGTCATAGAAGCTTTATTCATCAGAGCCCAAAATGGATACAGGCCAGGTGTACATCAAGAGTGGATAAGCAAACTGTGGTATATAAATAACTTGGAATAGTACTTATCAATAAAAAGGAACAAATTACTGATACACACAACAACATGGGTGAATCTCAAAGACATTATGGTGAGTTAAATAAGCCTTAAAAAAAAGTGTACATACTGTAAGATTCTGTTTCAATGAATTTCTAGAACAGGCAAAAAGAAATTTAGAACAGTGGTTGTCTGAAGGGGTAGATGATGGGTGGGAGTAGATTGGGGTGGGTCATGAGGGAACTTTCTTCAGAGATCATAATGTTTCTACCTTGACAGAGTTTTGAATTGCAGAGTTATATTCTATTTGTCAAAGCTCATTTAATAATATACTTAAGATTTATGCATTTTGTTGTATGTCAGTTCTACCTCTAAAGATACAAAGAATTCTACACAAACAAATAATTGGGTTAACATACTGTATATTTGATATTAAGGAAATACTGTTAATCTTAACTTGTTGTTTCAGGTTTTTCTGAATAACAACCACAGAATATCAGTGTCACACAGCAATAGGCATTTATTTCTTGCTCACATGTCTGCGAATTGTCTGGGATAGCTTTGCTGTAGGCTGTAAATTTAGGAGTTTGTTGGGGTGGCTCCAAGCTTCAAGCTGGGTTCAAAATTTCTCCACATGTTTCTTATCCTCCTTGAACCAGTAGTTATCAGAGGCATGTTCTTGTCCAAAAAGCAAGAACATGTTAGGATGAGCCCAAATGTGCAAGAACACTTCAAGATTGGCTTGAGTCATGTCCACTAACATCTCTTTGATGAAAGCAATTCATAGAGCCAAACCCAAATTCAAGGAGTGGGGATATACATGAGGCCAAGGCAAGGGTATGGATGAATAATTCTAATAAGGAGATGTATGTGAAGAATTATGACCATAAATTTGATCTACCAAGATGAATCATAAGATTATGGCATGGTGTTAAAGATATTCAAAGTTTAGTTTTTATTGTTGGAGATACATACTGAAATATTTATGGCTTTAATGATATGATATCTGGAATTTGCCTATAATCTGAAGAGGGAGAAGTAGCTGGAGGTATAAAGAAAAAATGTTGGCTATGTGTCAGTGATTGAAGCTAGGTGTGAGTACAAGGGGATTCATTATACCATTCTTTCTACTTTTGTATATGTTTGAACTTTTCCATAAAAAATGTTTAAAAAACAGGCCAATAGAAATCATGTGTTAACTTGTCCTTTTTATATATGAGGAAGCTGGGATTCTGAGAGGGTGTGTTACTTGTTCTGTGATGAGACAATTAGTGATTGACAGAATGGAGCTAGGGCCCAAGCCAGTCCTTTCTACTTAACATGGCTTTCAGTCATTTATTTGGTAATTCCCTAAATATTCATTTAATACTAGGCTCTGTGTAAAGTGTTATGGATAAAAGGTAAAACTTTCTTTTCTCTCAAATCCCCCAGTCTAGTGAGTCAATACACATTTAAACAGAATGCAATGATGGGGATGCTAAAATGTTATAATGGGGGTATACACAAAACTCATGGGACTATAATAGAAGGTATCCTTAAATCTGATTGAGGAAATCAGAAAAGTCCTCATAGATGAGGTAAGAGCTAGTCCTGAGACTTGCGGGACTAGTTTCATAACCTAGAGACTGCATGATAGGCAGTGGTAGCAACATGTGCAAAGGTGTTGAGGTGTAAGAGAACACAGCATTTATGGCACTTTGGGGGCATTCTGTGTGACTCAGTGTAATTAAAAGTTGACTGCAGTGTGTGTGTGTGTGTGTGTGTGTGTGTGTGTGTGTGTGTGTACTGAAGTGTTCTGGGGATAGAAGGCAGGAGAGATGAGGTAGACTTACATGCTATGCAAAAAGTTGAGATTTAATTCTGTGGATTAATGTTAACTTGCTTGATTATAAGACTCACCTATGGCTCTCATTAAAATACAGGACAATAAGCCCTGGCTCTGATCTAATGACTCAGAATCTCTAAGGGAGAGACTAGTTTGGGAAACATGGTTATGGGAGCTACTGAAGAATTTTAAGCCAAGGAATGATGTGATCAGATTTGCATGTTAGAAAGACCACCCTGGCAGCAGCATAGAGGTTAGACTGGTGGAAAGTAGATATATAAGGCTAGAGTCAGAGAGATGAGTCAGATGGCTGCTGCAAGAGCCCACAGAAGGTTTGTTGACTTCCTTAAACCATGACAGCAGCAACAGTGAGCAGAAAGAATATTAAGGAGTTGGGAGTGGTAGGTGGTTACAATAAGTAACTACCTCTAGAGAGTAAGAGAGGCTTCTTCTTTCAATGTCTGCCTGGGTTGGTAGTATGATAATGTTACTGTTCACTTGCAGACAGAGAGTTCAGGATAAATAATGAGTCCACTTTGTGTCTTGGGTAGTCTGAGGTACTTATGGGACATACATAGAAAGTGTCCAGAATGCAGCTGTTGAGCCCAAGAGAAAAATATTAGCTAGTGATAGAGATTTAAAAAGTGTCAATATGGAAGTTTAGTCAAAAGTATAGATATGTATTCGATAGATCATGCAGTTTGAGAAGAAAAGAAGTCAGAGCCCAGGAAAGCAGCAGCATTTCAGGGAGACAGAAAGGGGACGTAGATGAAAGTTTAGGTGAAGAGAGTGAGCGTTAAGGAAATCAGGCAGAAGAAGTTGGGCAAACAGTCAGAAACAGGGATGGAAATAGGCTCACTGGGTTTGGAAAAACAGAGGTGTTTGTTGGCCTTTGCCAGGGCAGTGCCTGTGGAATATTGAAAGCAGAGACTGTAGATTTGGGTTGAGTACTTAGTGGAAAGTAACAGAGCAGAGAACAAATGTAGGTAACATTTTCTGGAAGCTTTGACAGTAATACTCCTTTACTCTAATTTGAGCAGAAAGCAGGCATTTTGGGGCAAGAGAGGTGCAGAATTAAGTATTTTGCTATTTGTCCTCTAGCAAAACGTGTGCTTCTTGACAGGTGTGAAATATTGGAAATGACTGATGTGAATACTTTGTAGTCCTTTTGTTGAAAGTTCATTAGCTAGTCATTCATTGTTAATTTATGGCATAGATTTAATAATTTGGAGTAAATTTGTATGAAAGTTGTCCAGATGTGACTACAGTATATATGAAAGAATTCATATTAATTTGATTCATTGAGCAATTAGGTACTTCTGGTGAGCACCTCTTCTTGTGTTGGTGACATTTATATATGTTTGTGTGCGTCAAGAGGGCTGCTTTCAGGTATGGCTGTGTCAACTGTGAAACTAATGATATACTGGAAATTCATCGGATCTTTCCTAACTTTTCAAAATAAAAACTTTGAGAGGATATTTGCTTGACTGCTAGATGTGAATTTTGAGACAAGTTGTCAGGAAAACCATATGTTAATTTTTTTCCTCCATGATTTGATTGTTTTTTTATCTTGAAGAGCTCTTAGGGGTCTGAGATAAGGTTTTAGAATACATATCTGTTTACCTATAAATCCTGTTTTATATGTTATCTGTTTATATCATAACCCAAGCACTCTTTTTTTAACTGCATGTTTGATTACATATTGCGTTCTATTTCAGCCAAATTTAGGGTATATTTCTTCAACCTCATGTAGTTTAGCTGGCTTTGGGCAGGATTGAAAAAGGCAAACTTGTTATTAAGTTCTGTTCTAAAACTTGTTGACACCACCACCTCCCCCTTTCTCTCCCATATTCATCTGTGAATTTGAGAGCATACTTAGGCTGACAAGAATCAGAGTCAGTAAATGAAGTGCAGATGAGTTTTAGCCGTGCTATTGTCAAGACTTCAGTCTGAGTAAAGGAAGACTTTTAGGTAAGGGCCTGGAAAACTTGACCCTAAAAGGAATTTGATGATCTTTGTTGAGAAATGAGAGATTGTTACTGCTCTGGTAGCTACTGCCATAGCTGAGATGGGTTGATAAGGCAAGAAAGGGGGGAAAAAAAAAACCCAAAAACAAAGAATGGGTCTAGAATGGAGAGTTAATAAAATTAGTAAAACTTTCTATTTTCTGCAGTATGGCAAATGAGGTCATCTGAACATATCTATAAGTAAATGACAAAAGAGGAGAAACATTTTCTCAAATGCATAGTTAAGCTATAAGAAAGTAAAAAAAATTTTTGAGGGCCCCAAATCACAAAAAAATATGAAACTAGACTAGTAAGTAGGCACTAAATCTATGTGCCCAAAGGGCATTGGCAGATCTAGGTAACCAAGAGTTTTGTCTTTTAAGAAGCTTTCAGGGATAGAGAGTAGGCCTTAGGCTGAGCAATGAAGAGTTGAAATCAAGACCCTCTGGTATAGTGTGGGGATCTTAAAGAGCTCACTCAGTGTAGCAGTTGGCTTAAAAATCCCTGACAAAGACAGGTGACAATTAGACTGTCTTGGTCAGGGATCTGGATGGTAGGAAAACAGCTCCCCACTCCACTGGTACAATCTGGGAAAAGTCAAGCCATGACATTGACATAAAGAGGTCATCAATTTCAGCACCCCTTAGGCATCTGGGGAAAACAAACAGAAATCCTTTCTGAAGATATGAACCTTTAACTGAGAATGGCAAATACTACTCCAGATAAAGCCCTATCAACAAAATTGACAAACAAAAATTATAAAACACAAATGGAAACAAACCATGATGAACAAAGTCAGCAGAAACAATAACTATCAGTAAAGACACTCAAGATTTCAGATACTAGAATTATTAAAGAATTTTATGTATATGTATGCAGAAAATGTTGACAGAAATAGAAACTAGAGTTAAAAACATAGAAAAAAATCAAGATATTATAAAAACCAAATGTCATCAAATAATAATAGGTATATTTGGAAGAAAAAAATATAGACATAAAGAAAAAATTAAACACCAAAATGAAAACTTCAATGAAGAATTTAAATAGTAAATTAGTAAAAGGTAAAGAGAAAATTGGTGAACTGGAAATTAATTCTGAATAAATTACCCATAATAATATACAGAGAGAGGAAAGGATAGAAAAATGACAAAGGTTTAGAGATGAAGAAAAGAATGAGGAGGCCTAATATATATTCAAACAAAATTTAGAATGAAAGAGCAGAGAGAATGGAGGAGGGGTAATATTCAAAGGGATAATGGTTGAAAATTTTTAGAATTAATGAAAGATACAAATCCTCAAATTCAGGAAGGTGAATGAACTTAAATAGGGTAAATACAACTGTAGATCACCAGAGACAAAGAACTACTTGAAATAATTTAGAGAGAAAAAAAATTACCTATGAAGAAATAACAATTAGACTGAAACCAGACGTTTGAGTTGCAACACTAGAAAACAGTATAATTAGATCTTAAAAGCTCTGACAAGCTTAATTAGCATTCACAGGTTGAGTATATATATTTGGGGCAAAGAAAAACTGAGCATTTACTACCGAAGTACATTCACCAAGGGAACATTTGTAGGATACATGGCAAACTACAGGAAGAAATAAACTGAATCCACCAGAAAGGACAGAAATGCAAAATGGAATAATGAACAAGTAGGTAAATCATAGGAATAAACATAATAAAATATTGACTGGAAAAAAACCCCAACTACCTCTGTATTTGTGACCAGTTGTAAAATTAAAAAACAAGTTAGAATTAAAATCTGGATTAAAATGCAAGATAAAAAGGAATGATCAGAGTGAAAGTATTCTGACAGATATTGTTTGGGAAGAGGCAGATATGATTAACTTAAGATTCCGTTATATAAGGTACACATTAAGATTTTAAGTTAATGCCTAACATAATCAAAATATGTAGTAAAATGTCAGTCATTTAAAAATCAGGCACAAGATGAGGGGAAAAGCCAGCATATACAGACAGGTCACATAGAAACTGCAAGATAAGATGAGAAAATTAAATCAAATTTCTTAAACATAATAAATGTAATGAGACAGATTTTTATACTGCATAAAAACTGCATGAATAAGGTATCCTCCAAATCTAAAAAAAAAAAAATTGGAGAATTACAAAGAGGTAATTCAGCAATCAAATTGGGAGAATTTGAGACACATGTTATAACAGTTGGTAGGTAAAACAGAAAAAAAAATTGATAAGGGTATAGAAAATATGAAAACATATAAATAAGGAACTTACGGAATAAACACATAAAACAATTGAGGAATAAATACTTTTCTCAATCACATAGAAAATACTTGTGAAAATTGATCCTGCACTGGGCCACAAGGCAAGTTTCAACAAATTTCAGAAAACTTTTGGGAGAAAAGAACAGATGAAAATGAGAATTAGAATATTCTTAGAACTGAATGACAATGAGAAAAAAATGCATATCCAACTTGTGGGATACATCAAATTACTGAAGGAAACAAACCCACTTAGGAAAAAAGAAATGTTGAAAATTAGTGATTCATGGATGCAACCTAATAAACTGGATAAATAATAACAAAATTTCCACAAAGAAGGATGAAGGAAATAGTAAAAGCAGAAATTAATTTTAAAAGATGCAGTAGCTAAAATCAATAAATCAACAGAGTCACTTCTTTGAAAAATCTAGAAGGTAACTGGCAAGATTGAATGAAATGAGAGAGATTAACAAATGGTAGGAACAAAGAAGAAAATTACCACAAAAAAGAAACTTCAAGTAAATACTAATATGCTTAAATATTTTATGCTAATATTCTGAAAATTTAGATGAAATGGCCTCATAGAAAACAGAATAATGAAGAAGAAATACCTGAACAAGTGCATAATCATTAAAGTAATTGAATCAGTTAATATACACAATGACACATACAAAAACATACAAACTGTGACCAGTTTTAGGAGTGAGTTCTACAGGATATTCATGAAACAGATAATTACGATACTTTACAAATACTTCAAAAAATAGAAAAATTGGGAAACTTTCCCAACTCGCTTTATATTAAGCCTAATATGATCTTGAAAATCTAGAAGGTGGCTCTGGAACCAATATTAAAATCAAATCTCTACAGCATAAATACCAATCATTCATCTGATCAGGGTTTGGATGGAAACAATTCCATCCTTTGAATGTGGATACAGTATAAAATGCAGCAAAAGCTAAGGGTAATTAGGATTTGATCTCAGTATAAAGAGGTTTTATGTCCTAAGCGACCAAAAGGGCAAAAAAGTCATTTTTTGACTTGAGAAATAAGGAACAACTAGGAATAAAAACTAGTCAGTTTATTATGTGTTAAACTAGTTTATCAATGAATTGAGACAGGACAGCCAATGAGAAGAGGAAATTTATCTTTTTGGGTAATATACTATGAATCAGCACTCTATGCATTTATCTTTTAAAATCTTTAATAAAGCTTTGAATTTGGTATTGTCATAATTTTTCAGATGAAGGAAAGGAGGCTCAGAGTTGCAAACTAGTAACTAGTTGGGCCAGTTATCTTAGCCATAGGGTATTTCACAGAAAGGTCATATGCTTCTTTCCTGACACCAAGTTGACTCTTAAGATAGGAATATTTTCTAAGACAGATCAGGCTGAGTAGTATGAGCTGATTTAACTAAGAGTAGCTTAGCTATTCTGTCCCTAAAGCAGACTCTCAGATTATCTTCTTAAAAATATACTGTACTATTCATTCAAAACGTGTATAAAATGTATATGTATTATCTAAAGAAGAGTAAAAGTGAATTTGTGAAACCACCACCAAGATTATGAAATAAATTATTCTTGGTTTCATGGAAGATATCTGACTGTCCCTCCCTTCCGACTCCCCCAGCACTAAGCAAGAGTAATCACTATGTAGACTTTTGTGCTAAATAGTCTCTTTAATTTGTTAATAGCTTTACCAACTGTGGAGATATTCTAAAGAAGACAATATTTATTTTTAGAATTATATGTAATGGCTAATCTTGGATTCGATCCTTATCTAGAGAAAAAGAAACTTGTAAAAAAAACGTTTTTGTGACAACAAGGAAATTTTGAATGTGGAGTAGGTATTGAGATAATAGTATTGTATCAACAGTAAGTTTTCTGAGTTTGTTAAATGCACTGTGATTAAGTTATAGAAAGTCCTTGATTTTTGGAAATATTCACTCAAGTGTTCATAGATAGCAAAATTAAATAAATGAAGTATGAAGCACAAACCTAATTGCCTCCATAAGATGAAGGCTCCCAAGAAAAGATGAATTGAGTAGAGTTATTCACTGGTATCTCCCCTCCTGGGAGTGGACAAGGCCCCACTCTGGGGAAATTGATGAAGTACCAAATATGTCCCTGCAAGGATGGAGGAGGGGCAGTTGCCTGGGGGTAGGTTGCGGAGAGTTTGCAGGGGTTCCAAGTTCTTGCATAAGCCTGTGCATTTTCTGTACGGCACAAACCTGCCTGGTAAGATGGCAGCAGGATGGAGGTTGACTGGTGGTACTAAAATTCAGCACATGCGTTTTTCCCCTGAGAAATGGCCCCTGGAAGGGGTGCTTCTTTGTTATTCTTTCACTTGGTGGATGCGTTTGCTTTCCAAATGCCCCTACCTAGAAGGGACTCGTCTTTTCAGGCAGTTCGTCTGCCTGAAGAAGGTGCCTTTTAAAGAATTTCCATGAAAGCTAACTTCTTACTGATCCAGTGCTGCTAGCATCTTATTCATTCCCGATTTCCAGCAAGTTTCTCCTTATCTCACGCCCTCCACTGTTCATTTCTGGATTCAGTGACCCCTAGGGCTACTAATCCCTCTGCCTTTTGAAGATGGTTTGTCACAAATCACACTGGTTCTCAGCTTTTTCCAATGTCAGCTCAGGGATAGGCTCATTTGTATTGGCTAAGTCAGGGGTCAGTGGACCACCTGATTTCCAGATCCAAAACTTGATTGCTATGTCTGCTTTCTCATTCTCTGTCCTTGAGGGTTTATCTTTTAAAGAATTCCTTTAATTTTTTTTTTTCTTCAGTGAAGTTTTAGTGCGGTTTCAGATGAAGCAAATTGAGATGCATGTTTCAGCCTTCCATCTTAATATGGAAGCCCCTGAGAGCTTTACTAAAATATATGATCATTGGTTTTTATTATTTCTTTAAAAACATATTTGTCCTATAGGGAAAATTGGGAGAAGGTAACCACTAGATTAGTAATGCTCCAGGGATGAAGTGCTGGGTGAGAAGAAACACCCTCCTTGTCTGTCCCCACCTTCCCACATTATACTCAGTTGTAGATTCTGCGCTGGTGAGTTCCTGGTCCAGACTCAGGTGGGCCTGGAAGTGCCCAGTGTGCTCCATTGCCTTCAGGTAGGAGGGTCTAGAATGAGTTGGATTATTCCAAACCTGATGTATGTGGGCAGTGCCAACCTTAGACTCTAGCAAGAGAGCGCCTGGCCGTGGGTCCATACTTCAGATTCTACTGTGGTCCTCCTGTCCATATCTGTGGGATCGACATGGCCAGCAGTAGCCGGTGTCACCTACACCTCAGGCCGTACCCCAAAATTTCTAGCCTGGATGGCTCCAAAACTACACCCTGGGGCGTGTGGTTCTTTCCCTGGATGTCCCCTCCTGAGGCGTTCCCCACTGCTGGGTATGGATGGAGAAGTGGCCAAGGGAGGGGTGTTGTAGGGGTATGACTAACACTTGGATACATGAGCTAGGTGTTAGCATGTGATCACATGAGGCCCACTGCAATGCCAGACAGAGCTGGACTGAGAAGACAAGGGGAGGTGGGCGAGGAACCAGAGGCCAAGGGTCAGTGTGGAATTCTAAGGAGTCTGAGAACTCCTCATTCAAGCCTGAACTTCTAGGTCCTTCTTTTGCTTTTTTTTAATTTTCAAAAAATTTCAATTTTTTTTGTTTTTTAAATTTTTATTTTATACTGGAATACAGTTGATTAAAAATGTTGTGTTTGAGGTGTACAGCAAAGTGATTCAGTTATACATATGCATGTATCTATTTCAAATTCTTTTCCTTTTAGATTATTACAGAATATTGAGCAGAGTTCCCTGTGCTATACAGTAGGTCCTTGTTAGTTATCCATTTTAAATATAGCCGTGTGTACATGTCAGTCCCAAACTCCTAATCTATCCCTACTGATTGTATATTTTCAAGGCAGAAGGAGAGAATATATTGTATTAAATGCTTAGCTCTCAGCTGAATTTTAAGTTTTATTTCTATTGTATGTGGACCTCAGTTTGTACTTTCACCCTGGGCCCTAGCCATATTGGTCGTTTCTGTAGTACTGAAGATGCATCCTTCCTCCCACAATTAACTCCAAGAGACCCAAGTCTTTGTAACTGCCCTTGCGTGACTTGGTTTGAGCTCCATTCCTCTTCTGAGAAGGAGCCTGCCTCGAAGACTGGGTTGTGAGTCTTGGCAACCTGACTCTGATAGACCCCTCTCCTAGCAGCCTGGCTCCCATCTCCTCTCCCCCGAGCTCTGGCTGGCTTTCATTTACAGCCTGCCCTGGAACTAAGGTGCTGGGACTTTCCTAATTCTAATGACAGCAGCACAGCCATATTGGTCGTTTCTGTAGTACTGATTATGGGCCAGGTCCTGCCCCAGGTCCTTTATGCACATGATTTCTACTCCTTCACACCAATGCTGGAAGATAGATATTATTTATAGGTGGGGAAATTGAGGCCCAGAGAGGTGAGGTAATGTGTTCAAGGCCACACAGGAGGCGGGGAACTAGGATTTTGAAGCCAGATATCTGACTCCAAAATCTTTACAGCATTGCTTCGAGACTTCCACTCTACGTGACATCCACCAGCTTGGACTCCCCCAAATAGTAATAACAGCTTAGACGGATGCCTGAATCTGCTGCTGGGTCAGTGTACTTTTAGCCTCTGGCGCTTGTTCTTGGGAAACAATCCTATCCCTGAGTTACACCACCTACTGTCAGTCTTGCCTTCTTGGTTGGTCTTTCTTTCCCTCCGGCCCAAGGCTGAGCTTCTGTGCTGTCTTGTAGCATCTACACGTGATTCATTCGTTGGCACAATTGAGAGTTACCTTCTGTTTGGGCCTGAATTTTGCCAAAGAAATGCAGCGATTTCCCAGTGAGAGCTTTGTTATTGCCAGCCCGAGAGGGGCATCAGATGCACTTCATGCGCTAGAACACAACATCCAAAAAGACCCCTAAAAATCAGTTAAAGTAAACCTATTCCGAAAACCTATAAAACTTTGTATTGGTTTCTTTAAAGAAACACCTTATTAGTATTTCATAAACTTTTTACAGCCCGTCTGCAGTTGTGAAACTCAATGTGAACCTGAAAGCAAATGAGTTCAACAGAGATGAATGATGTCAGTTTACCACCGAGAATTATTTATACTTCAATAAAAAGTTTCACAGTCAAGATTAACCTAGCTGATTAGAAGATTATGTTAATGAAGGAAAAGTCAAGGGTTTCATAACTGTGTGGGTCAATTAATTTTTCTTGCTTCCAAGATCTTAGATAGAACTTCTGTAAGTAGCCAGCCTGGCCGTGTTTTGTTTTGTTTTTTACACCAGCTGTGGCAGGGGAAAAGTGGAGAATGGGTCAGGGTCAGTGCAAGAAATTCATTCATGCCTTGCTGATTGTAAATCAAAGCTCGTATTAATTCCTTTCTTTCTTTCTTCATTGATTTATTCCATAAACATATATTGATCTGTTTTTTTGTTTGTTTAGTAGGGTTTCATATCATGATATAGAATTCTTACAACTTCCTTACCCAGCCTTAGTCCCTAATTTCATGTATGTGATAAAAGGTCAAATCGGAATTCAAACCTAGATCATCTGACTCTAACTTCAGAATTCTTTCCAGTATAATGTAGCAATCAGCTGGAGGTCACCACTAAAAAGGCTTAATTAATTTATAGGCAATTTTAATTCAGAAAACATTCACAAGTTAGTCACTGGTTATTGAATTAATAGATTTTTATTATATTTACCCAAATTAAGATTTTTAGAAATGTTTGCTACATCAACAAAGGAAACCTAAACTCCCTAAATAATTGTTAACAGGCTACTACTCTAGGTTAGTCTCTAAACTTCCATCAAAATATATTCCTCAACTTAGTAGGAGAGATATAATTATATCATTTTGAAATGGTAAAAAATTATTTTTTCATACCTTTTAACTCCAAGGACAGTTTTACTCTTTATTTTAATGATAATTATACATATAATGATCAACTTTTATAAATAAAGAACCCCCGTTCATCTAATCAAATATCTTGATCAATTTCCCTTAGAGCCATTAAACAACTTCCAAATTTTATCTCTATTTTAATAAAATTACTTTTACTGAGATAATGTTCCAGTATATTTTACAAGGATGAGGCCAATGTTAAATTTTATCAGGTATCCTCTGTCATTGTTTTTTTTTTTTTTTTTTTAAATTACCTGAATTGTATATTTTTTATTTATTTATTTTTGGCTGTGTTGGGTCTTTGTTTCTGTGCGAGGGCTTTCTCTAGTTGTGGCAAGCGGGGGCCACTCTTCATCGCGGTGCGCGGGCCTCTCACTATCGCAGCCTCTCTTGCTGCGGAGCACAGGCTCCAGACGCGCAGGCTCAGTAGTTGTGGCTCACGGGCCTAGTTGCTCCGTGGCATGTGGGATCCTCCCAGACCAGGGCTCGAACCCGTGTCCCCTGCATTAGCAGGCAGATTCTCAACCACTGCGCCACCTGGGAGGCCCTGTCATTGTTTTGTTTTTGTTTTTTACGGCTATCATCTTTACCTAATTTAATATTACAGGTCTAAATTTATCAGGAAAATTTGACCCCCTAGAAATAGAAATAAGATTTTTTTTCTTGAATCAAACAACTTGATTCTAAAGTTCCTAGAAGAAAAAAACAATAGCCAGGAAAAAGCTGAATAAGACATGTAATGAAAAGGTTTTAGCCTTATCAGATATTAAAACCTATTATAATTTATAATAATTACAGTAGCATAGTCCTGGACTATGAATATAGATCAATCAATAAGGAAACACAAAATCCATAAAATCAAACTCATAAAATAGTATATAATAAAGGTAGCATTTAAAGTTGTGGGATAAATGATAAATGGTGCTGAGGTAGTCAATTCATAAAAAATGAAATTCATATGGCCCTTAAACATAAGAAAAAATGACCAACCTCATTTATAATAGAATTACATATTAAAACTATCACAACAACAACAACAACAAATATATATATATATATTTTGTTGCCTATGAACCACTAAAGATGAAAACATCTGCAATAGTGTCAGGAATCAACACTCTCATGCACTGGTGGAAATGTAATTT
Source organism: Leucopleurus acutus (assembly GCF_964270905.1). Lineage (NCBI taxonomy): Eukaryota > Metazoa > Chordata > Mammalia > Artiodactyla > Delphinidae > Leucopleurus > Leucopleurus acutus. Next base: position 63,256,841 of record NC_139150.1, on the reverse strand, counting down.
GGGGTAACTTCCAGGGGCAATTTATCCAAATTGATCAAAATTTGAGATGAACATACCCTTTGACATAGCAATTCTATTTCTTGATTTATATTAGAATTGTATCTCTGGAACTTATACAAGAACTTACTTTAATTGCTATTTCCAGTAAGGAAATATAAATCGCTGGAGTCAATGAATAAGTAACATAAATTTTTTTCTTTTGTATATTTGTTGTTTTCTGAGTTTTATACACATGCATATTCATATATTACCAATTCAAAAATAACATTTGAACCAAAAAAAATGATTCTTCTATTTATTTTTTTTTAGTCAAATATAGATTTTCCATGTAAAATTTCAGTTTTACATTTTACTGCTATTTTTCCTATAAACTCTATTTTGTTTTTCAGGTCAGGTTTTGTGTTTTTCAAAACTCCAGCAAATTTTACCAAGTGCAATTTTGGCCACTGCCACTTAAAACTTTGCTGGTCATTATTAATTGTGAATTAAGCTAAAAAGCTTTTAAATTTATTTCTTGGTTAATTCATGAGAAAATTGTAGTTCCCCTCTTGTATGTCCTAACAGTCATTATCATTGGCAAAAAAAAGAACAAAAATTAAAGAATATCTACAGCTTCAAAATGGTGAGGTCAACATTTCCCATTGAAGTGACAACCTTCCCCTTTAAGATAGCCTTGAAGGTTATTATGAAAGTATCTAAACAGTATTTCCTTTCTTTCCAAAAACTTTTGCGTAACTATTTTCCTTTATGTCCTGAGTATAAAGGAAAGTCTTGGCATAGATGAAGACAGCTCAGGAAGTAATATATTGGACAAGCTACCACTTCCTTGATTAAAGTATATTAGTGCTTGCAAGTCTCAGAAATCTGGCAGCACCCAATGTCTGAGTAAACCAGATCCTAAATGGTAGTCCAACTAGGAGACTAATTTTAAGCCTTCACCTGCAACCGCCAAAACGAGAGAGGTCCTTCTTCCTGACATTTGAAGAAAACATCAATGATTAGAAAGGTTGATATAAATAATTATATAGTCATTTCCAAAGATTAATTAAACTGGGCATTTCCCCCAGTTTTTATAGAGCTAATAATCCAAAGTAGGGCTGAGATAATTCATTATGTCCCAGGAAACTTAGGGAAATGGACATGCATAAAGAATTTGTATTTAGCAAGCATTTATTGAGTGCCTACTTTACACCAGTCTTGGGCTACACAGGCATTGAATTCACAGACACAAATAAGACATGTCTCTGCTCATCAGGGGACCCTGGCTTTTATTTAATCCCTGCATTTTTCTTTTGCATTGCCAGGTAGGTGTATGAATACGTATGCGGTTATTAGTTAGATCTTTCACATAGAGCCCTGAGACAATTAAAGACTTGAGTTTCAGAAAGCAGCTTAAAACCTTTTTTTTTTTAAACCCAGCAAATAGTAAAGTTCACTCTTACAGGATACCCTGTATCCTGTCCCATTAAGATGTCAATTTCTGGCTAATTGCTCTGCATTACCCATAAGCTGCTACAAACAGTTTTAATGGCATGCTCTTTGTTGTAATTTAGGGTCAGTGACTGCCATTTCTTTGTACTCTGGAATGGTTCTTTCTCAGCCTACAAAGTGTTTGGCTGGCATGCAGGGACCTGAGGAAGCTTAGCAGAGCAACCTGGTCCCATGAAACATAATCCTGCCACACCCTGAAATGGATAGATGGCTCTGTCATGCCAGTGTGCACACAGCGGCTGGTGAGTGGAAGACTCACCAGCCAGAATCCTGAAAGGTGCTACTGCACAGCCAGTCAGTTCTGCCAAAGGAGAAAACCACCTGCCAAGGGCACACATGGGAATGGGCATGAAAATTCTGTTTTCCTTCTGTCCGAGTTTGTTCCGAGCACTGGAGCAGAATGGCAGCAAGTAAACCCTTCCCTGCCTAATGGGGTGTCTGTTTTGAGTTAAGATATTTTTGTATCGGAGATAAATAGCTTATTCTCAAGGAAGTCTAAAACAAAAGTTTGAAGATGGTTTTTAAAAACATGACTATAGCTTATGTTGGCCTGATAATGGGAACTCTGTGATGGATAGAGCAATGGAAAATTGTCAGGCATTCAACCAAAAGGAGCCCTTCTTCAGATGGTCCCATTGCTCCATATAGATTCTCATGGAAGGCTGAGGGTAACTGGACTAGCATTAGTGAAAACAGAAAATAAAGTTAGGTCATTTATAAATCTGGAATAGTTTTAGTTAGCTTGGCATTGATCACATCTTAAATCATCTCTCCAAATCCCCATACTTTTCTTTTATGATTAAAAACAGAATAGATTTCTTGTAGAATTATCTACAATTTAAAAATTGTTCTCTAAACAGAAAACTATTTAGGAGGACTAGTCCCTAGCAATGTATGACCTTTCTAACTATATCTCTTATCTCATGCAACCCTCAACTATCTTCTGCTAAAACCAGGCCATCCCTATGTTTCATGTTAAAGATTGTTCTCGATTCTTTCCCAGATTTACCAGCTGGAGCATAATCTTGCTAAGAACAGTTTTGTCCTCATCTTTTACGGGTACTCTTGGTGTCCCATCCAGATGCTGTTTATCAGACCAGTGCCTGCACACTCCAGCTTCCGAGAATGATTGCTGTTCGCTTACAGCTGTCCCTTCTCTGTAGAATCACCCTTGGCTACATGGGAGCCTCTGTACTCTGGAGGATACACCCCCTCACCAGCCTACATCTAGTTGCTGAGGGATTAGAAAGGTCAACACTTCTCTCAGGTAGGGCCAATTCTGAAGTTAAATTCATGCTCCAGAGTTTTTTGCAGGTTCAGGCTGAAGTCAGACTCCAGCTGGGACCCCATGCATACTTAGCTCTCTTTCCTGCCTTATCCTGCCACCTTCACTCCTCTTCCCATGAGAACACTAACACGAGAACCCCTGTCTCAGGCTCTGTATCTAGGAAACCTGACAATCACCATCATTGTAAACAGGGCAGGCGGGTAGGAGTCTGGGGGTCAGAGTGGGATAGGAGAGGGCTTAGCACAAAATTTATCCTAATAAGTGTGTATTTGCTGAATGAATGGCTTTTCAGACTCAATGCTTGGATTGACATAGCACAGCTATCATTGAAAGATCTATTTCTCAAGTAGCTCCAGGCTCTCTGATTCACTCCCGGACTGGAAATGAAATGACTAGGAAAATTTCATAAGGCTTGTTGCTGAGTAGAAATGTATGATTGTTAATGATGGTAATTCATCCATATAAATGAAGCACCAGCTTTTCTCAACATGTCACTAAGTACCAGGTCTGTGGTAGATTTGGTGAAAAAAAGAAAAAGTGCCTTTTATCTCACCAGTAAAATAAATCTTCTTATCTCAATGTGAGAGAAAACTTACTCAAATGGAACAATTAAGGGAAATTACAAGACAGTATATGATCACATGCTAAAATGTAAAGTAGTAAGTTCCAAAAGAATTTAGAGAAGTCAGAAAGCAATGTGGGCATTGAAGAGTTAGGCAAGTCTTCTGGGAGGAGTGTGTGTGTGGCGGGGGGGGTGGCAGGGGGAAGAGGCCATTCCAAGAGAAAGAGGTGGTAAGAACAAGGTGTGGAGACAGTAATGAGGATGCCAGTGTTTGCCAGGATAAAGAATGTTTGAAGAAAATTTCCCCTGAGTTTGCTGCTCCATCATGTTATCATCCCACTTTCCTCTTTTTATTTACTGCTTATTCATTTACCAAATATGTTTTGGGCACCTACTCTGTTCCAGGAACTGCACTATGTCTTCAGGATTGGACAGTGAAGACAATGCCCATCTTTGCTCTCAAGGAACTGACACTCCCCAGATAGATAATGGATTGGCAAATAGGCAGTTGCTAATACTGGGATGTTATGGTGCAGAAAGGGTTAGGCATAGGGTGCTGGGAAAGAACAAAGGAGAGGTACAAATCCAGAGTTGGGGGAAGGTTTAAAAAAAAAGGCTCCCTGAGGAAGTGTCAGCTAACTGGAGAACTAAAGTATGGTTACAAGTTGGTCAGGTAAAGAAGGGTATAAGGAAAAAAAATTTGGAGATGGGGGAAAACATGGTGCTTTGAGGAAAAATCTGTGCTGCAGTGTAACTGATGTGTGTGGAGGATAAAGAGACAGGAGTTGAACCAAAAACAGAGGCTAGATCAGGAACTTCCATGTAACTAAGCAAGGGAGTGTGGACTTCATCTTAAGGGCCATGATAGCCATTGATTGACTTAAGTACTGAAATGATATGATCATATTGTTACTTCTGAAATATTGCTTTAGCTGGAGTGGTTTGCATACATTGAATGAGACCACACTGAAAGCTCATGGGTACATTAAAAAGCTTCATTATACTCATGGTAAGTGATGGTGGGAACAGAGAGAAGTGGAGTTAAGAACAACATAAACTGGTGTTTTACTGGTTTGGGGAGAAGAAAGTAAGAATGCTCAAGGGTAATACTGAAGAATATAGCTGAAGCAAGTGAGGGGGGTGATGGTGTTTTAATTGAGTTGGGGAAATGAGAGGAAGAACAAGGTTGGGGGAAAAATGATTGTCCAGTTGCAGACAGGTTAAGCTTCGGAATCTGGGGATATTTAAATGGAGATGTTGAATAAATGAGCTTGGAAGTTAGAAGAGAGTTTGGGTGGTGATTAGATAGATTTGGGGTTTCTACAGATTGCTCACTTTGTTTAGTGGCATCACCATTCTCTCAGTTGCTCAGGCTAGAAACTCTTACTTCCATAAGGGGACTATAGATGAACTTCATGGGATTCATGAGTGTCCTTGAAATTATATGCAACATTTTGACTATGAGTGAATATGTCCATTTTCCTGGCACTGTAAGCCATAGTTTTTCATGGGTTTTTCAAAAGGTTTCTTGACCCCCTCCCTCCCCAATAAACACAAAAAGATTAAGAATCAGTGAGTTGGAATCTCTTTGTCTCTTTCTTTATATTTAATCATGAGTCAGAATCTTCAGTTACATCGGTGAAGTGATATTTATAATCACTCATCTTTCTTCATTGCTAGTCTCCTAGTTAAGATCTTTGCCACTTACAGTTTTAACTATTTTTTTTATTGGGATGTCTCAACTTCCCAGTATATATAACTAGATATATTTTTTTCCTCTAGACTACTACCAGTTATACGAACTTGAGTCCCCATCATTATGAATAGCAGAAAACCTTATCCATGCCAGTCCCTTCTAAAAATCACCAGCTTAAACCTAAGTGTCCATTGGCAGATGACTGGATAAAGAAGATGTGGCACATATATACAATGGAATATTACTGAGCCATAAGAAGAAACGAAATTGAGTTATTTGTAGTGAGGTGGATGGACCTAGAGTCTGTCATACAGAGGGAAGTAAGTAAGAAAGAGAAAAACAAATATTGTATGCTAATACATATATATGGAATCTAAAAAAAAAAAAAAATGGTTCTGAAGAACCTAGGGGCAGGACAGGAATAAAGACTCAGACGTAGAGAATGGACTTGAGGACATGTGGAGGGGGAAGGGTAAGCTGGGACAAAGTGAAAAGTGGCACGGACATATATACACTACCAAATGTAAAATAGATAGCTAGTGGGAAGCAGCCGCATAGCACAGGGAGATCAGCTTGGTGCTTTGTGACCACCTAGAAGGGTGGGAGAGGGAGGGTGGGAGGGAGACGCAAGAGGGAGGGGATAAGGGGATATATGTATACATATAGCTGATTCACTTTGTTATACAGCAGAAACTAACACACCATTGTAAAGCAATTATACTCCAATAAAGATGTTAAAAAAATAAATAAAAATCACCAGCTTAGTTAGTTTACTGATTTTTTTGCAACTCACAATCATATTGATCATATTATTAAAATCTCAGACACTTCAATTCAAAGCATCTTACCTTAAAGTTAGACTTGCAAGGCTACTGGAGGCTGAACACAGAGGATTGGGGTGTGATCGGTTCTTTACCTCTTTCCTTCCCATCTCAGGCAGCTATTGTGCTGATGGGGGTGGCAGGTAGGTAAGGGTAAGTGAAAGGAATTGACTCACGTGATTGGCAGCATATTGGAGGTAGCAAGCTGGGTACCCTTGCCTCGTCGTGGGCTGATGCCTTACCTGGCCTAACTTCTGGGTGTTGGCAACCAGCTTCCAGTTACATAGTGTGATGTCTTAGGTGACCTTAGATGCCCACCCAGCAGACTCACAGGGCTGGTGCAGCTTCCTCCCCTCACTCTCGGTGGGTGGCTCTCTGTGTCCTCCTCACACCAGCCCATCATTGATCAGTATGAGCAGCTAGCTGCTGCCTACTCCTCATTTGGTAAGCTCAACTTAGTCTATAGGAAACTTGGAATACTTGCTACATCTGCCTCCATCTGAGTGCAACTGGGAGGGAGTGGAGAGCAACCTTCATATCTTCTGACTACTGCCTTCCTCTGTCCTAGGACCTAACATTCAAGGTGTTCTGGTGGCATCCAGGCGCAGCAAAAGTTCATAACGTTCTTCCCTTCCCAAAAATGCTTTCAAATGTCCTGAGTGACTCTCTAGGGGACACCTGGCTTGGTTAGGCAGGAAGAAAGAAGCCAAACTGCACCCTCCACCCACCCTCACATGGACGGAAGATAAAGAGGGTAAGAGCTGATTCACAAACTTGGTTCTCTCCAAAAGATGGTTCCTCTTGCTCTTTCTACCCACTTCCTAGGGGGTTGCTTTACTGATTCTTAAAAGTCCTCCTTGTTAGAAAGTCCTACGTTGGTGATGTCACACATCATTGTTTTTCAGCTTTTAAGTTGTCTCCAGTTGGTAACTCCAGTAGCAATGGGTCCTGGTGCATACCACAACTTCATGTTACTAACTTCTTAACTGGTATGCATGATAGAATTTCTTGTCTTTCCCATCCATCCTTCCTAATATTTCTAACTTCAGTGACTCCCCAAGGTCAAGAAAAATCTCCTTAGACTGGTGTCTATGGTCTTTGACAACTCTGATCCCATCTACCGTTGCAGTTTTGCTCTTACCATGAGCTCACACGAATCATATGGGCATTGATCAAAGAAGTCTTATTCTATCACATCTCCACGTTGTTTCTCACGTTGGCTTCCTGCCTGCAATATCCTTTCTTTAAGTTTGATCGAAAAAAACTCTCTACTCATTCTTTACGTCAACCTCACGTGTCCTCTTCTCCATAATGTTCTATCCTTTCCTCAGTAGGAATTAATCCCTTCCATACCATTTGCATTATGCTTTACTTCTCTGGTTCTGCCTTATTATACTGAGAGATTATAAGAAATTTTAAAGCAGATATATACCTTATTCATCACATTATCACCGTGAGCCTGGCAAGGTATCTTGAACCTAGCAAATGTTCAGCAGTTCAGTGAGACTGAAATGATAAGTAAGGGGATTCAGATTATGGAAAGAGCCTTAAATGACCTTAAATACTAGTTCAGTTGGTGGTATTCATTAAAGAGCGAGGACAAGAGGCACACTTTTCCCAGGGTTATTTATTTTTGCGATTTAGTTAAAAAGTGCTCACATTGTAATAACTTGGGAACATGTACCCCAAAGCAAACCACGAAAACAATAGTGAGAAATCCACCTCACAAATTATGACTGTCTACCCAATAGGGCACTCTGCTTGTCAGTATCTGGAGGACAAACTAAAACCGTGTTTGCCAGATCTAAAGCACAATCAACAAGTGAGGACTTGAAGTCTGAAAGAAGATAGTGTGGTGGCTCCCCAAGATTAGCCTGCATCCCCCAGAAATTAGCACCATGCCAGATGCCAGGACTCATACTAGGCTGGGGGGTGGGCACTAGTTTCAGCTGTGCAGTGGTAACGGAGGAGAAAATGAAGTGATCAGGGCCAAATCCTGGTAGGGGAATGAAGTCCATATGGATGTCAATTGGCACCTTGCACATCCTGCATCGTACAGCCATGTGGCCTGTGCCATCATGCATCAACGCATCTGGGAACTGACAAAGCAGAGCTTCTGGATAAACTTCACCTTCAAGGGCAGCCTTAGGCCAAGTGCTTCAGAGAGGGCTCAGGAAGCTCTGAGCAACACTTGAAGACTTGAGCTAAATAGAAAATCGCAGATGTATATGAATAAAGGCTTAGATATTCTTTAAACAGGTCCCTTCCCATGCCTGAACCCTATAAACAATGAGACTGGTGCACGTATATGGTGCTCTGAATATATTTGGAAGATCGTCTTGACACACCTAAATTTAATCTGGCTTGCCAAATTTTCAAGAGCCAGATTTAACAATGTCCATACGTTAGCCAGTCCATAAATACAGGCTACATATACTTTCAGTCACCTCTCCCACCCACCCCTTCCCCCATCAGATGTGTACACCCTTGGCTTCACATGACCACACATTGCTAACGCACTTCTACCTGCAAACAGAGGCACACGCGTTTACAAATACATCTTCATCAAACCTTGGGATCAAACACACTTTCCTTCTCCTCCCAGCCTACCCTGAATCAGACAGCTGTTTTCGGTCACTCTCTGACCCCTAGCTACACCCTAGGTGGAACAGCTGTGGTCAGAAACCTGGCCAGGACACTCCGCCAAGACAGAGGGAGAGGTGGCTGAGTGAGCAGCTAGTGAATGTAGCCATGGAATGTGGGTGGAGCCAGAGGAGAAAGGGCGCAGCTGATGCCGCTTCGAGAAGAAGGTGGGAAGCTCTGCTCCCTTCCCAGGGAGTTGACCGAAGGCAGCTGTGTGCTGCTGATGCGAGGAAAATGAGATGGTGGAGCTTAGCTTCAGAAGCAGCAGCTGCTGTGGTCTGGAGGGCGCCGCCAGATCGCTCCCCAGAGTGTGGACCTTGCTCCGATGCCTGTGTGTCATGGTAGGAGGTGGCTGGTTCTCCTACCCCTTTGGGAAGGATTTTGGTCAAACGGCTCTGGCAAAGTTGGCTGAGCTGCTCTGTGAGAACCAGTCTGTGATCATACATGTGAGAGTACACATTGAGTTATGCACACATGTTTACTCACGTATGTGGAGACAACTGCCCCTGGGATAACTTTATTTATTTATTTATTTTTATTTTTTTTTGCAGTACGCGGGCCTCTCACTGTTGTGGCCTCTCCCGCTGCGGAGCACAGGCTCCGGATGCTCAGGCTCAGCGGCCATGGCTCACGGGCCCAGCTGCTCCGCGGCATGTGGGATCCTCCCGGACCGGGGCACGAACCCGTGTCCCCTGCATCGGCAGGTGGACTCTCAACCACTGCGCCACCAGGGAAGCCCACCTGGGATAACTTTAAAGATCTCTGACCAGTAGGAAAATTTGAGAGTTAGCAGAGATCAGATAAACACCTCAGATGCCTTCACATATAGCCTCAGCTGCCTGTGAGGCTCAGGTTCCCATTATCATTGAGAAGCCAGATATCTCATTTAGTCAGAGATCCTGGTTCACTTCACACTCACCATTGTCTTCCTGCTCCGATGACTTATTCCAGGCCAGTGGGGCTGTGGACTCCCAATCGTTTCGGAAATATTCGATGTCTGGGAACCACTAAGTAAGGCTGCAGCAAGGTCCAGGTTTGCTATTTAAACCCCAACTGCAGTCCCAAGACCCAAGGTCACGGTCTTTAATGCAAAGGTTCACCAAAGTTATTTTAATAAGATTCAACCAGCTGTTGGTTTCTACCACTTTCATGTCCCAATCCTAGCTTTTCAGTGTCCTACTTCCCCCTTTCCTACCTGACCAGTGTCCTTCCGTCACTTCTCTGACAGGCCCCCATGAAGCTGCTCTGTGCAGAACAGTGCTCTCGATGGCCAGTTCTTATCTGTAACACTGATGCGACTGCAGAAATACCTGTGGTTATAGAAAGACCCAGGCTTAGCAAATAATTAAAAACCAACTGTTGGGTGAACTGTTCATCTTTGGCACATATATCCCAAATTTTGAGCCCTTTAGCACCCTTTCCTTCATCCTGTCCTGCTTTCTAGCTTACTTGCTCCTTGTCTTTGATTCAGCCACCAGAATTGGCCACATCTTTGACTTCACTCCTTCTTGGCCATCTCCTCAGCAGCAGCTGCCTTCTCAATTTGACTTCAGCCTCCATGTTCACTGGGGATAAATCCATAAGCCGAATCCATCTGCCCCCAGCAGCTGGAAATCCTATCCTCCCACCATGTGATCCCCTCCTTGGACAGAAAGTGAGCGACAGAGCCTAAAAAGTATTTGGATTGAAAAAAGTACTGCTCTCCTTCAGTGACTGCTATCAAAATTCTTCTCTCAATGTGGTATTTGGAGAACACCATTTGAATGAAAGAATTCATTTTAAGATGTGAATGACTATTAAGTAGGCACTATTAGGTAGCCAATCAAATTAATTACTCTCTGGAAGAAATATTTCAGAAGAAGGGGACAATTTTTCTGATTGTTCTGAGAATGAGAAGACTCTTTTCCAGGTTCCCAGTCTCTAAGGAATCTGCCCTGACACATCTCTGGTCTCCTGACATCAGCATTTTTACTCCTTTGCTCCCTCCATAGGACACCTGTTCTTCCAATGACTGATATTGGAATCCCCTGGATAACCGCACTCCTTGGCTTCTTCTTGAGGGTGAAACCTAAGCCTAGGAGTGGTCTCCTAGGTCTCCCCCACTAGCCTGCCCTATGATATCCGTCACTTATCAATGGACTCATTTGTTGGGAAGTGTGATGAGATGGACTCTCCTTCTCTCTAACACACTCTGCCTGGTTCCTACAGTCCGTGTTTGTTCCTAGAGCAAGGCCATTAGCAAAATTACCAAAGTTCATAGGAAATATTTGTCATAGGCTACTTCTTCTTTCTGCATAAGCCCGTAAATAAAGCCGGTAAGGAACCATCGTTCACGTTCCTTTGTTGGAGATCTGAGGTACTTATGATAATTATCTTATCCTGGTATACCCTTCATATATATCACTTAATTGTCACCTTGACCTCAAAAGATGGCAATGACCTGCCCTCTGTTATGGTTGAAGACCCTGAGGTTTAGATACATTAAATAATTCGCCTGACATCACGTAGTCAGCATATAGCTGTTTTAGGGTTCTGATCAAAGTCTGTCCATTTCCAAATTCTGTGTTCCTCCCACCCACACTATCTGGCCAGGAATGATATGTTATGATGAATAAATCTTGATGTTTTCCCCCCTAAAATTTGAAGGCCATCTTGGAGACTAATGGGAACTTTGTTCCTTATTCACAACATTCCTCACGGATTATAAAGTAAGGGCCCTTGAGACTGGCATGACCTCGTTACGACCCACCAGCTGGCTCACCTCAGCCCTCAGCTTCTTCCTGCTGGTCACCAATAAGTCAGACAAATCTCCCTTATCTGCCACAATTGTTACTACACCTATATTTCCCGCTGAATTGAAGATGTCACTTGTGCTCCTTTTTATTGCAAGGGACTAATAGTTTATGTGATGAGCAGAGAGTGAGTCAAGCTTGAGAGAAGTTAAAAGTAAACATAGAGTTCTCTCCCAGCGCATGAATGGAACATAAGCTTCGGATGTGCAGCTGGGAAAACGTGCTAGTCCCTGAACTACAGATTCCCGATTTGTGAATTTGTGAGGCTCTATAATGAGTACTGTGACGTTTGTTACTTAGAGCCAACTGATATCATCTACCAGTTTTGCATATATTCCTCTTCATTTTCTAAGGCAAACCACAGATGTTTTATCCCTTGTGATCACACCTGCAGACCTAAAACTAGTTAAAAAACAAAACAAAACAAAACAAAAAAACAACGGGAGAGCAGATGTTTTGAAATTGGAAGTTAAATGATTGGACAGGGAAAAAAAGCAAAAGTATTCCACTATTCCTTTATATGTACAAATGCCAGAAAGTAAATCCTCTTGTTACTAGCATACGGAAGAACAGCAGTCCTGACTTTTTCTGTTTCCCCTAAGCCAGAGAGCAGTTTTGGCATTTTATTTACATAAAAGATGATGGATTTTATTCTAGTCCTGAGATTCAACTCACCTTTAATAAATTGTCCCACCGTATTCCTGACCCACCGTATAAAATAAAGGAACACTTTTCGGTCATGAGAGCACCACATTTGCTGATGCAAAAATGCTTTCATCTGATAGGAAAGTTAATTAAGCAATAAGACATGACATGAATTATTATGTAATAACTCACGACTTCGGTGTAGCTACGTGCAAACCCGAAGGCCAACTACCCCTTCAGCATCTAGGCACGAATTATGCTGTAATAACTCAAGCTCTGAAGTTTTCCACTGAATCAGGGTTGGGTGGTGGGGGAGAAAACCAAGGATAAAAACTGATCTCCAACAAGCAAGAGAGGATAAAGTAGGGTCATTGTTCAGACTTATATATGAACCCATTAAAGAAAGACATTAGTGGCAAGAATTTTGGGGTGACATTCACCAGGATTCTTTCTGTCATTTCTCAAAGCTTTGAGAAAACACCACAAACTTTCAATTTAGGGCTGGGTACAACATGCTGAGGAAAATTCTATGCCAGAAATAAGGGCACTTGGATATTGCTCAAGTGCGGTGGATTCTTTCTGACTCAAAGGGGGAAATAAGTCATCGCTTTATAACTTTTGAGATTTCATATTCTGCCTTCTGATTTGGGGGAAATAAATGTCCTAAGAATCAGCAGTCATGGGTCATGAGAGACAGGGATCCAGTTACCTGAGTCTTCTGCATCAAAAAAAACCCGTGGGCTTCCCTGGTGGCGCAGTGGTTGAGAGTCCGCCTGCCGATAAAGGGGACACGGGTTCGTGCTCCGGTCCGTGAAGATCCCACATGCCGCGGAGCGGCTGGGCCCGTGAGCCATGGCCACTGGGCCTGCGCGTACGGAGCCTGTGCTCCGCAACGGGAGAGGCCACAGCAGTGAGAGGCCCGCGTACCGCAAAAACAAACAAACAAACAAACAAACCACTTCCCTTGCTTTTCTGTATCCCGCATCAAATTGGGGTTGGGTTTTGGTTCAGAACTAAGGCACTAAAGCAGGGTTGATTCTCCAGGCTTCAGTTTGACCTGAAGAAGTAAAGAGAAACCGTGCAAAAGCCATGGCATAAAGATTTACATAGAACGAGCCCATTCAATATCACATGTGAAAAAGTGGGCACAAAATTAAGTTCACAGAGGAATTCTCCTAATTTTTTTCTTCCCTTTCAAGGGTATATAGATTTAATGAATGATGATGTACCCAACAAGTCCCAGTTAGGGGCTATGGTCCTATTAATCTCACAGCTGGATAGATTGACAGCCAATCAGATCACTCAGTTAAAATCCATTTTTATCAGAAAACATCTACAAAGGAAGCAGAAGCATTTTTCTCCCTCTGAATGCTGACATGTAGAGCTGATGGAGATTGACAAGAAGGTGTCCTGCCCAGCCCCACTCAACTCAAGCTGCACACAGAACAGCTTTCCTGTTTCCCTCTTGTTCGCCTCCTTCAACCTCCAGCCACAGCCTGCACAGAGATGAGCAGTTCAGCAAATCTGCGACTTCAGATCTTACAAGTTTGCTGGTAAAATTCCAAAATTCATAGTCAGACCATGCCTCCCTCCATACGACTAACATATGGTATTAACAAATTTTATCAACACTGTATAAAGGGAACAGCTCCAGAATGTGTTTCTGTTATTCTTACAGTTACTCTGTTGCCTTTCAGCATGGCACTGATATTGCCTCTCTTTGGTCCTGTTTGAAAGGCTGATTTTAACACTAATTTCTTAAAAGGCTTCATTGTAGAATTCTTACTTTATTTGGTGAGTTGCAATTTGATCTCTTTGTTGAGCAAGTGGTCACCTTATACTTTCCTATTTATCTGAGAAAAATTTACAGTGCATTTGGTTAACAAATTCTCCATGGGGGGGAAAAGTTGGTTTTGATGAACAGAGATGGTCTAGAGCAGGGGTCGGCAAACTTTGGCTGTAAGAGGCCAAATAACAGGTATTTTTGGCTTTGTAGTCCTTTTGCAGGTGCTCAGCTCTGCCATCATAGTGTAAAAGTAGCCATAGACAATATGTAAAGGAGCGTTCCAGTAAAATCTTACAAAAATAGGTAGTGGGCTCAGTTGGGCTGGCAGGCCATGTTTGCCAAACCATGGTGCAGAGAGTCCAAGGGAAGTGGGCCAGTTTTCTTCCCTCACTTTGGATAACAGTTTCTCAAGAGCTGAGAGGAGGTTATGAAGGCAGGAGTGTTAGCACATGAGGAGTACAGTGGTATAGTGAAAAGATAAAGAATTTGGAGTCAGATAGATGACTGAGTGAATTTTGGTCCAGCTACTTTCTCCTGTATGACTTTGGGAAAGTTACCAAACTTCTCTGAGCTGCCCTTTCCTCCTCCTTAAAAGGGCGATCATAATATCTAGGGCAAGGTTATTAGCTTTGCATATATCACTGTCCTCCCCTTCTTCCTGGGCTCGCAGCTAGACTATGTTACCTAGCCTCCCTTGCAAGCAGGCACTCCCTGGCGGCTAAAATCTCATCAACAGAATGCACAGAGAGCATGTGTGCTTGTTCTAGCCTAGTCCAGCTCCATCCACACTCCATTCTGCTGGCTTACACCCTGGACGTGGTGGAGTGTAGCCTTCAGCACATATACAAGAACAAATCCAGTACAGGATATGGAGAAACAAGAGAGAAGGAGCCTGGTCCCTGAAGGGCTGCCTAATGGGTTGAAACACTTTTTTTGTGAGCGAAAAAGAAGCATTGTTCTTGAAGGTGCTTATTTTAGTGTGTTCTCGCTTAAGAAGCTTAGCCTAAAGTGAAAATACAATACCTAATTTGTATGATCTTTATAAAGACATAAAATAATTCATATAACATACTTGGCATTTAACTGGCATTCAGTAAGGGATAACTTTTATCTGTTTTGTTACTCAGGTGGGCAGTGGAAAAGTTGTTTAAGATGTAGATTTGGTATTTGACAGGACGTGATCTGATTATTTTGCAGGAGGGTTCCTGCCCTCCAGCCTGGAATTCAACCTTCTGTACATTAATTGGGGCATGTTTGGGGAGTCATGGGAATGTGCTGGGTGGGCAAAAGTGGGTGAGGACATCAGCCACTTAGCTTGGAGGGCAGGGAGAGAGAAACAGAGGAAGTTTCCACTGAGGTTACTGCACAGATATGTGTGCAGATGTGTGTGTGTGTGTGTGTGTGTGTGTGCGCGCGCACACACACAAACAGGACCGTAGCCTTGTTTTTGTGTGTGTGCGTTTAGAGGGCCGAGATGAGCTCTTGGCTATCTTTTGGAAAATATTTTTTATACCTCTTTATTTTTACTTCTGAAAATCTTTCAACAAAGAATTTCTTTGAAATATATTTTCTTTGGTGATGAAAGTGTGGCTATGGAATATAAAAATCTTTATGAAAGATTGTACATATATAGATAATACATCAAAATTAAGAGTTTATAAAATTTTAAAAAAGAAATGAGACTAAAACCATTTATAACTACACTATCCAAAGTAACTCAGAGTAACATGTTGCTGTAAATTATAGATTATAAAATGGTCATAGGGTGTCCATATATATGTGTGTGTGTGTATATTTGTGTGTGTGTGTGTATGTGTGTGTGTTTCCTGACCTAAATGTAAGCATTTCCCATGTTATGACATATTCTTTTAAAACATTTTCTCAATGGCTGTATAATGAATGTATCATAATTTATGGAATCATCCTCCTAAAATTGTTTATAATTTTTCCTTAGAAATGAAGATTATTATATACAAAGATATATGATACAACTAACATAATAACCTAATAACTAACCATATTGTATTTATTCTTTCTGTTGTTGTAAGAATAATATTTGCAGAATGCAAAGCCAATTTTGTCACTCTCCAGCTTAAAACCCTTAAAAGGCCACTTCTCGTTCTGGTGAAAAAACCAGCATTGTTGCCACAACCCTCGAGACCCTTCCCAATCTGGTCCTTGCTGACCTTTCAGCCGCCTCCCTTGTTTCCCTGGATCCTTCACCTAAATCCATCTATTCTGACTGCAGTTATCTAAATATGCTATAATCTCTCCCAATAGAGCCTCATTCAGCTTTTCTCTCTGAAAGGCTCCCTGCTCCATCCAACAATACCTCTCTAATTATAGCTCATTCTTTTCTCTCTCTCTCTTTTTTTTTTGACTTTCTGTTAACTTATTTTTCTCCAATTTTATCGACATATAATTGTCACATAACATTGTATAAGTTTAGGGTGTACGACATAATGGTTTGATATATGTATGTATTGTGAAGTGATCAGTGCAATAAGATTAGTTACCATGCATCATCTCATATAATTACAAATTTTCTTTCCTTGTGTTAACTTTTAAGGTATATTCTATTAGCAGCTTTCAATATACAATACAGTATTTTTAACTGTAGTCCTCTGTTACACATTATGCCCCTAGAACTTATTTTATAAAACAGTTCAGTAATAGCATAAAAACAGACTGATAGACCCATGGAAGAGAATCCAGAGCCCAGAAATAAACCCATGCATATATGATTAACTTATATTTGACAAGGGAGCCAAGAATATTCAATAGAGAAGAGATACTGTTTTCAGTAAATGGTGCTGGGCAATTTGGATATTCACATGCAAAAGAATGAGACAAGATCTCTCTCTTATATCACTCAAAAATTTAATTTGAAGTGGATTAAAAGTTAAATGTAAGGTGTGAAACCATAAAATTTCTAGAATAAAACACGGGGAAAAAGCTTCTTGACATGGGTATTGACAGTGATTTTTTTGGTTATGACACCTAAAGACTAAGCAACAAAATTAAAAAAAAAAAAGTGGGACTACATCAAACTAAAAAAATTCTGCACAGTAAAAGAAATAATCGACAAAATAAAAAGGCAGCCTATGGAGTGGGAGAAAATCACAAACCACATATCTGATAAGCGGTTGGTATCCAAAATGTAAGAAACTCACACAATTCAGTAGCAAAAAACCCCTCCAAATCCAATTTAAAGATGGGTAGATGGGGACTTCCCTGGCTGTCCAGTGGTTAAGACTCCATGCTTCCAATGCAGGGGGCGTGGGTTTGAGCCCTGGTCGGGGAACTAAGATCCCACTGCATGGCATGGCCAAAAAAAAAAAGGTAGTTGACCTGAATAGACGTTTTTTCCAAAGGATATTCAAATGGCCAACAGGTACATGAAAAGGTGTTCAACATCAATAATCATTAGGGAAATGGAGATCAAAATCACAATGAGACATTGCCTCACCCCTGTTAGAATGGCTGTCATCAAAAAGACAAGAGGTAAAACATGTTGGCAAGGATGTAGAGAAAAGGGAATGCTTGTGCACTGTTGGTGGGAATGCAAATTGGTGTAGCCACTATGGAAAACAGTATCAAGTTTCCTCAAAAAATTAAAAATAGAAATACCATATGATCTAGCAATTTTGCTTCTGGATATATATCTGAAGGAAATGAAATCACTATCTTGAAGAGATAACTGCACTCCCTTGTTCACTTAAACATTATTTACAGTAGCCAAGAAACAACGTAAGTGTCCATTGATGCATGGATAAAGAAAATGCGGTATAAATATGGAATACTAGTGGAATTAGTATTCCACTAATGGAATGGAATACTAGTCAGCCACAAAACAAAGAAGGAAATCTTGCAATTCGCAACACCATAAATGGACCTTGAGGACATTTTTCTAAGTGAGATAAGTCAGAGAGAAAGACAAATGCTATATGATCTCACTTAAATGTGGAATCTATAAAACCAAACTCAGAAACAAAGCTAAGATATGTGGTTGCTGGAGGCAAGGGGTGGGGGTTGAGAAAATTGGATGAAGGTGTTTAAAAGGTACAAACTTCTAGTTACAGTCCATTCTTTGTCATTTCTGCTCAAATATTTTCACCTCATGAAGCCTTTCTTGACTTCAAGTTGAAACTTTTCATTTGGTGCTATAAACCTTTCATTTCTGGCATGGATCACAATTTTCATGGGAATATGTGATTATTGGAAGTCTTGCCCAACTAGACTATAAATGCCTTAAAACAGGAATCTGTATATTTATGCTATGATTAAATCTTTTAACAGCTCCCAGCATATTGAACAAATATTGGATATGGGGAGTTTGAAACTCTACCTAACACTGTATAAAAATAAATTCAAAATGAATTAAAAAATAACAAAAGAAATCATGGGTAATTGTAAAACAATCTTTGATTGGAGAAGCCCTCTGAAAAATTATATTTTATTATCTAAAACCAAGACTTCTAATATGACAAAAACACCTACCATAGCACAGGCAGAAAGAAACATTTACAATACACATTTTGTACAAAACTGATTTCCTTAAAACAGAAAAAAGATAAATCACTAAAAAGCAATCGAAGAGCCCAGAGATAAACCCATGCACATATGGTTACCTTATCTTTGATAAAGGAGGCAAGAATATATAGTGGAGAAAAGACAGCCTCTTCAATAAGTGGTGCTGGGAAAACTGGACAGCTACATGTAAAAGAATGAAATTAGAACACTGCCTAAAACCATACACAAAAATAAACTCAAAATGGATTAAAGACCTAAATGTAAGGCCAGACACTATTAAACTCTTAGAGGAAAACATAGGCAGAACACTCCATGACATAAATCACAGCAAGATCCTTTTTGACCCACCTCCTAGAGAAATGGAAATAAAAACAAAAATAAACAAATGGGACCTAAGGAAACTTAAAACCTTTTGGACAGCAAAGGAAACCATAAACAAGATGAAAAGACAACCCTCAGAATGGGAGAAAATATTTGCAAATGAAGCAACTGACAAAGGATTAATCTCCAAAATTTATAAGCAGCTCATGCAGCTCAATAACAAAAAAACAAAGAACCCAATCCAAAAATGGGCAGAAGACCTAAACAGACATTTCTCCAAAGAAGATATACAGATTGCCAACAAACAAATGAAAGAATGCTCAACATCATTAATCATTAGAGAAATGCAAATCAAAACTACAATGAGATATCATCTCACACCGGTTACAATGGCCAACATCAAAAAATCTACCAACAATAAGTGCTGGAGAGAGTGTAGAGAAAAGGGAACCCTCTTGCACTGTTGGTGAGAAGGTAAATTGATACAGCCACTATGGAGAACAGTACGGAGGTTCCTTAAAAAATTAAAAATAGAACTACTGTACAACCCAGCAATCCCACTACTGGGCATATACCCTGAGAAAACCATAATTCACAAAAAGTCATGTACCACAATGTTCATTGCAGCTCTATTTACAATACCCAGGACCTGGAAGCAAACTAAGTGTCCATCAACAGATGAATGGATAAAGAAGATGTGGCACATATATACAATGGAATATTACTCAGCCATAAAAAGAAACGAAATTGAGTTATTTGTAGTGAGGTGGATGGACCTAGAGTCTGTCATACAGAGTGCAGTAAGTCAGAAAGAGAGAAACAAATACCGTATGCTAACACATATATATGGAATCTAAGAAAAAAAAAATGGTCATGAAGAACCTAGGGGCAATATGGGAATAAAGACACAGACCTACTAGAGAATGGACTTGAGGATATGGGAAGGGGGAAGGGTAAGCTAGGACAAAGTGAGAGAGTGGCATGGACATATATACACTACCAAATGTAAAATAGATAGCTAGTGGGAAGCAGCCGCATAGCACAGGGAGATCAGCTCGGTGCTTTGTGACCACCTAGAGGGGTGGGATAGGGAGGGTGGGAGGGAGGGAGACGCAGAGGGAAGAGATTTGGGTATATATGTATATGTCTAACTGATTCATTTTGTTATAAAGCAGAAACTAACACACCATTGTAAAGCAATTATACTCCAATAAAGATGTTAAAAAAAAGAAGCAATCGAAGAGAAAATTAGGAACGTGAATAAACAATTCATCGAAAAATATAGTTAATGAACATAGTATATGTTCATTAACTAAAATATACTAAAGTTATCAGCCTAACTTTAAAGAATGGAAAATTAAGGTAACTGAGAGATCAATAATCACTGATCAGATTAGCAGTGACAAAATGTATTGGTGATTTGTTCATAGGAGAAAAAGGGATTCTCTTTCTTTTTCTTTTTTTTTTAGTGAAATGTAGTTGATTTACAATGCTGTGCTAATCTCTGCTGTACAGCAAAGTGACTCAGTTATACACATATATACATTCTTTCTTGTTTTAGTATTCTTTTCTACTCTGGTTTATCCCAGGAGATTGGATATAGTTCCTTGTGCTATATATAGAGTAGGACCTTGCTGTCTATCCGGGACTCTCATAAGTTGGTGGTGGAAATATAAATTGGTGTAAAGCTTCTGTGATACTCTTGGGAAATATCTATGGAAGTTTTAAATATACACATCATTTGATGCAGTAATTTCACTTCTAAGGATTTACTCAAACTATGCTACAGAACTGTTCATTAAATATTAATACATATAGTTGTGTGTATGGACGTGTATATGTGTATATCATGTTGGTTGTAGTAGAGATGGCAGTAGCAGTGTTCTGGAAACTGCCTCAGTACTCATCAAAAGGGGATTAAATAGATGAATTGTGATATAAACATATAGTGGAAGGCTGCACTACCATTAAAAGGGATGAAGTAAGTCTTTGTATCAGTATGTAAAAATGTCCACTATTTATCAGTGATTTAAAAGAGTGAGTGCAGAATAATTTATATGCTATGACTCAATTTACATAAAGAAGTGTATACATACAAATATTCAAATATTATGTATGCGTATAATGTGTGAAAAACATCTGATTGTGAGCATTTGCCAGTGACTACTCCTGGGGAATGGAAGTGTGTATCAGTGGCAGGCAGGTAGGGTAGGGAGATGAGGGAAATGTTTCCTTGGAAGTTTGTAGAATTCTGTGTGGTCTACTTTTCCTTCAGAGAGGTATTACTCTCATTGTAAAAAAGCAAAGTAATTCTCTGCTAATAAAGTAAACAAATAATGACAACTTGCTGTTGTAATTCACATTTGATGTCACATTTAGCTCATTCCTACATATTTTTGCACTATTTAAACTCATTTTCAATATATTTAAAAACATGTTAGGATAATTTTTAGACCCTCTCCCCACTCTCTTTAATCTCTAAAAATTTGGCTCTTCTACCCTTTTCAAAGAACTTTAAAAATCAGTGTCAAATTTCCCCCCAAATTCTGTTGATACATTGACTCAAAGAACAATAAACTTTGGAAGGACTTATCTTTAACATATTAATTTCTTCTCTATCTACATATATCTTGTTTCAGGACTGTTGGTAAGCTTTTTTATATTTTACACATTTCTTGAAACTTATATGTAAGTATTTTATATGGTTTTAGGATTTGTAAATATTACCTTTTTTTCTGCTTGGCTTTTCATAATCGAGAGGGCTTTATTTTTTTGTCATTATTTATTTTGAATCTGACCACTGTGTTGAGCTTTCTTAATAGTTCTTATAGTTTTCAGTTGCCTCATTTGGATTTTCTATGCAGACAATAAAGCATCTACAAATAATGATTTTTTTTTTACTTCTTTTACCAGTAGGTGTATCTCTCATTTCCCTTTCTTATCATGTTATGTTGTCTAAAACAGTGGTTCTTACAATTCTTCCTTGCAAACTCCACAGAGACGATTAATTTTTACAGAATGCTTTTGTTGGCTTTGGGAGAATTTTTATATCCTTAGTTCACCCATGGTTGCAATTGATGAATGAACATTCTGATGTGAATATTAGTAGACATTTTTCTTTACATAGAGTAATGTGAAAGATGAAAGTTTAACGATAAAGACATATGCTGAATCTTCACTTAGCTATCAACAGAATGAGGGGCTTACTTGCCGAATCAATTAAGTTTCCTAATTCTGGAAGAATATCCCTCAATTTTTTGTGTTTTACAGAACATAATATAATAACTGCTTTCACAATATACCTTTATTATTATTATTTACCTCTTTATTGGAGTATAATTGCTTTGCAATGGTGTGTTAGTTTCTGCTTTATAACAAAGGGAATCAGTTATACATATACATATGTTCCCATATCTCTTCCCTCTTGCGTCTCCCTGCCTCCCACCCTCCCTATCCCACCCCTCTAGGTGGTCACAAAGCAGCGAGCTGATGTCCCTGTGCTATGCGGCGGCTTCCCACTAGCTATCTACCTTACGTTTGGTAGTGTATATATGTCCATGCCTCTCTCGCGCTTTGTCCTAGCTTACCCTTCCCCCTCCCCATATCCTCAAGTCCATTCTCTAGTAGGTCTGTGTCTTTATTCCTTTCTTATCTCTAGGTTCTTCATGACATTTTTTTTCTTAAATTCCATATATTTGTGTTAGCATACGGTATGTGTCTTTCTCTTTCTGACTTATTTCACTCTGTATGACAGAATCTAGGTCTATCCACCTCATGACAAATAGCTCAGTTTCATTTCTTTTTATGGCTGAGTAATATTCCATGTATATATGTGCCACATCTTCTTTATCCATTCATCCGATGATGGACACTGAGGTTGTTTCCATCTCCAGGCTATTGTAAATAGAGCTGCAATGAACATTTTGGTACATGACACTTTTTGAATTATGGTTTTCTCAGGGTATATGCCCAGTAGTGGGATTGCTGGGTCATATGGTAGTTCTATTTGTAGTTTTTTAAGGAACCTCCATACTGTTCTCCATAGTGGCTGTATCAATTTACATTCCCACCAACAGTGCAAGAGGGTTCCCTTTTCTCCACACCCTCTCCAGCATTTATTGTTTCTAGATTTTTTGATGATGGCCATTCTGACTGGTATGAGATGATATCTCATTGTAGTTTTGATTTGCATTTCTCTAATGATTAATGATGTTGAGCATTCTTTCATGTGTTTGTTGGCAGTCTGTATATCTTCTTTGGAGAAATGTCTATTTAGGTCTTCTGCCCATTTTTGGATTGGGTTCTTTGTTTTTTTGATATTGAGCTGCATGAGCTGCTTGTAAATTTTGGAGATTAATCCTTTGTCAGTTGCTTCGTTTGCAAATATTTTCTCCCATTCTGAGGGTTGTCTTTTGGTCTTGTTTATGGTTTCCTTTGCTGTGCAAAAGCTTTGAAGTTTCCTTAGGTCCCATTTGTTTATTTTTGTTTTTATTTCCATTTCTCTAGGAGGTGGGTCAAAAAGGATCTTGCTGTGATTTATGTCATGGAGTGTTCTGCCTATGTTTTCCTCTAAGAGTTTGATAGGTTCTGGCCTTACATTTAGGTCTTTAATCCATTTTGAGCTTATTTTTGTGTATGGTGTTAGGGAGTGATCTAATCTCATACTTTTACATGTAGCTGTCCAGTTTTCCCAGCACCACTTATTGAAGAGGCTGTCCTTTCTCCACTGTACATTCCTGCCTCCTTTATCAAAGATAAGGTAACCATATGTGCATGGGTTTATATCTGGGCTTTCTATCCTGTTCCATTGATCTATCTTTCTGTTTTTGTGCCAGTACCATACTGTCTTGATTACTGTAGCTTTGTAGTATAGTCTGAAGTCAGGGAGCCTGATTCCTCCAGCTCCGTTTTTCGTTCTCAAGATTGCTTTGGCTATTCGGGGTCTTTTGTGTTTCCATACAAATTGTGAAATTTTTTGTTCTACTTCTGTGAAAAATACCAGTGGTAGTTTGATAGGGATTGCATTGAATCAGTAGATTGCTTTGGGTAGTAGAGTCATTTTCACCGTGTTGATTCTTCCAATCTAAGAACATGGTATATCTCTCCATTGTTTGTATCATCTTTAATTTCATTCATCAGTGTCTTACAATTTTCTGCATACAGGTCTTTTGTCTCCTTAGGTAGGTTTGTTCCTAGATATTTTATTCTTTTTGTTGCAGTGGTAAATGGGAGTGTTTTCTTGATTTCACTTTCAGATTTTTCATCATTAGTGTATAGGAATGAAAGAGATTTCTGTGCATTAATTTTGTATCCTGCTACTTTACCAAATTCAATGATTAGCTCTAGTAGTTTTCTGGTAGCATCTTTAGGATTCTCTATGTATGGTATCATGTCATCTGCAAACAGTGACAGCTTTACTTCTTCTTTTCTGATTTAGATTCCTTTTATTTCCTTTTCTTCTCTGACTGCTGTGGCTAAAACTTCCAAAACTATGTTGAATAAGAGTGGTGAGAGTGGGCAACCTTGTCTTGTTCCTGATCTTAGTGGAAATGCTATCAGTTTTTCACCATTGAGGACGATGTTGGCCGTGGGTTTGTCATATATGGCCTTTATTATGTTGAGGAAAGTTCCCTCTATGCCTACTTTCTGCAGGGTTTTTATCATAAATCGGTGTTGAATTTTGTCAGAAGCTTTCTCTGCATCTATTGAGATGATCATATGGTTTTTCTCCTTCAAT
The DNA here is from genome assembly GCF_964270905.1 of Leucopleurus acutus. Taxonomy (NCBI): domain Eukaryota; kingdom Metazoa; phylum Chordata; class Mammalia; order Artiodactyla; family Delphinidae; genus Leucopleurus; species Leucopleurus acutus. The sequence continues at coordinate 63,232,526 of NC_139150.1, read as the reverse complement.
TTGTTAATATGGTTTATCACATTGATTGTTTTGCGTATATTGAAGAATCCTTGCATTCCTGGAATAAACCCCACTTGATCATGGTGTATGATCCTTTTAATGTGCTGTTGGATTCTGTTTGCTAGTATTTTGTTGAGGATTTTTGCATCTATGTTCATCAGTGATATTGGCCTGTAGTTTTCTTTCTTTGTGACATCCTTGTCTGGTTTTGGTATCAGGGTGATGGTGGCCTCGTGGAATGAGTTTGGGAGTGTTCCTTGTTCTGCTATATTTTGGAAGAGTTTTAGAAGGTAGGTGTTAGCTCTTCTCTAAATGTTTGATAGAATTCGCCTGTGAAGCCATCTGGTCCTGGGCTTTTGTTTGTTGCAAGATTTTTAATCACAGTTTCAATTTCAGTGCTTGTGATTGGTCTGTTTATATTTTCTATTTCTTCCTGATTCAGTCTTGGCAGTTGTGCATTTCTAAGAATTTGTCCATTTCTTCCAGGTTGTCCATTTTATTGGCACAGAGTTGCTTGTAGTAATCTCTCATGATCTTTTGTATTTCTGCAGTGTCAGTTGTTACCTCTCCTTTTTCATTTCTAATTCTATTGATTTGAGTCTTCTCCCTTTTTTTCTTGATGAGTCTGTCTAATGGTTTATCAATTTTGTTTATCCTCTCAAAGAACCAGCTTTTAGTTTTATTGATCTTTGCTATCGTTTCCTTCATTTCTTTTTCATTTATTTCTGATCTGATTTTTATGATTTCTTTCCTTCTGCTAACTTTGGAGTTTTTTTGTTCTTCTTTCTCTAATTGCTTTAGGTGCAAGTTTAGGTTGTTTATTCGAGATGTTTCCTGTTTCTTAAGGTAAGATTTTATTGCTATAAACTTCCCCCTTAGAACTGCTTTTGCTGCATCCCATAGATTTTGGTTCATCATGTCTACATTGTCATTTGTTTCTAGGTATTTTTTGATTTCCTCTTTGATTTCTTCAGTGATCACTTCATTATTAAGTAGTGTATTGTTTAGCCTCCATGTGTTTGTATTTTTTACAGATATTTTCCTGTAATTGATATCTAGTCTTATAGCATTGTGGTCGGAAAAGATACTTGAAACGATTTCAATTTTCTTAAATTTACCAAGGCTTGACTTGTGACCCAAGATATGATCTATCCTGGAGAATGTTCCATGAGCACTTGAGAAAAATGTGTATTCTGTTGTTTTTGGATGGAATGTCCTATAAATATCAATTAAGTCCATCTTGTTTAATGTATCATTTAAAGCTTGTGTTTCCTTATTTATTTCCATTTTGGATGATCTGTCCATGGGTGAAAGTGGGGTGTTAAAGTCCCCTACTATGAATGTGTTACTGTCGATTTACCATTTTATGGCTGTTAGTATTTGCCTTATGTATTGAGGTGCTCCTATGTTGGGTGCATAAATATTTGCAATTGTTATATCTTCTTCTTGGATCGATTCCTTGATCAGTATGTAGTGTACTTTTTTGTCTCTTTTAATAGTTTTTATTTTAAGGTCTATTTTGTCTGATATGAGAATTGCTACTCCAGCTTTCTTTTGTTTCCATTTGCATGAAATATCTTTTTCCATCTCCTTACTTTCAGTCTGTATGTGTCTCTAGGTCTGAAGTGGGTGTCTTGTAGACAGCAAATATATGGGTCTTGTTTTTGTATCCATTCAGCCACTCTGTGTCTTTTGGTGGGAGCATTTAGTCCATTTAAATTTAAGGTAATTATCGATATGTATGTTCCTATTCCCATTTTCTAAATTGTTTTGGGTTCGTTATTGTAGGTCTTTTCCTTCTCTTGTATTTCTTGCCTAGAGAAGTTCCTTTAGCATTTGTTGTAAAGCTGGTTTGGTGGTGCTGAACTCTTTCAGCTTTTGCTTGTCTGTAAAGGTTTTAATTTCTCCATCAAATCTGAATGAGATCCTTGCTGGGTAGAGTAGTCTTGGTTGCAGGTTTTTCTCCTTCATCACTTTAAATATGTCCTGCCACTCCCTTCTGGCTTGCAGAGTTTCTGCTGAAAGATCAGCTGTTAACCTTATGGGGATTCCCTTGTGTGTTATTTGTTGTTTTTCCCTTGCTGCTTTTAATATGTTTTCTTTGTATTTAATTTTTGACAGTTTGATTAATATGTGTCTTGCCATATTTCTCCTTGGATTTATCCTGGATGGGACTCTCTGTGCTTCCTGGACTTGATTAACTATTTCTTTTCCCATATTAGGGAAGTTTTCAACTATAATCTCTTCAAATATTTTCTCAGTCCCTTTCTTTTTCTCTCCTTCTTCTGGAACCCCTATAATTCGAATGTTGGTGCGTTTAATGTTGTCCCAGAGGTCTCTGAGACTGTCCTCAGTTCTTTTCATTCTTTTTTCTTTATTCTGCTCTGCAGTAGTTATTTCCACTATTTTATTTTCCAGGTCACTTATCTGGTCTTCTGCCTCAGTTATTCTGCTATTGATCCCATCTAGAGTATTTTTCATTTCATTTATTGTGTTGTTCATCGTTGTTTGTTTCATCTTTAGTTCTTCTAGGTCCTTGTTAAATGTTTCTTGTATTTTGTGCATTCTATTTCCAAGATTTTGGATCATCTTTACTATCATTATTCTGACTTCTTTTTCAGATAGACTGCCTATTTCCTCTTCATTTGTTATGTCTGGTGGGTTTTTATCTTGCTCCTTCATCTGCTGTGTGTTTTTCTGTCTTCTCATTTTGCTTATCTTACTGTGTTTGGGGTCTCCTTTTTGCAGGCTGCAGGTTCGTAGTTCCCGTTGTGTTTGGTGTCTGTCCCCAATGGCTAAGGTTGGTTCAGTGGGTTGTGTAGGCTTCCTGGTGGAGGGGACTAGTGCCTGTGTTCTGGTGGATGAGGCTGGATCTTGTGTTTCTGGTGGGCAGGTCCATGTCTGGTGGTATGTTTTGGGGTGTCTGTGGACTTATTATGATTTTAGGCAGCTTCTCTGCTAATGGGTGGGCGTTGTGTTCCTGTCTTGCTAGTTGTTTGGCATAGGATGTCCAGCACTGTAGCTTGCTGGTCGTTGAGTGAAGCTGGGTGCTGGTGTTGAGATGGAGATCTCTGAGAGATTTTCGCCGTTTGATATTATGTGGAGCTGGGAGGTCTCTTGTGGACCAGTGTCCTGAAGTTGGCTCTCCCACCTCAGAGGCACAGCACTGACTCCTGGCTGCAGCACCAAGAGCCTTTCATCCACACGGCTCCTCAATTTGGGATGATTCGTTGTCTATTCATGTATTCCACAGATGCAGGGTACATCAAGTTGATTGTGGAGCTTTAATCCGCTGCTTCTGAGGCTGCTGGGAGAGATTTCCCTTTCCCTTCTTTTTTCTCACAGCTCCCAGGCGCTCAGCTTTGGATTTGGCCCCGCCTCTGCGTGTAGGTTGGCGGAGGGCGTCTGTTTTTCCGCTCAGACAGGAAGGGGTTAAAGGAGCCGCTCATTCGCGGGCTCCGGCTCACTCAGGCTGCGGGGGAGGGAGGGGCACGGAGTGCGGGGCGGGCCTGCGGCGGCAGAGGCCCTCGTGACGTTGCACCAGGCTGAGGCGCGCCGTGCGTTCTCTCGGGGAAGCTGTCCCTGGATCCCAGGAACCCGGCAGTGGCGGGCTGCACAGGCTCCCTGGAAAGGAGGTGTGGCTAGCGACCTGTGCTGGCACACAGGCTTCTTGGCGGCGGCAGCAGCAGCCTTAGCGTCTCCTGCCCGTCTCTGGGGTCCGCGCTTTTAGCCGCGTCTCGCGGCCGTCTCTGGAGCTCCTTTAAGCAGCGCTCTTAATCCCCTCTCCTCGCGCACCAGGAAACAAAGAGGTAAGAAAAAGTCTCTTGCCTCTTCGGCAGGTCCAGACCTTTCCCGGACTCCCGGCCCGCCGTGGTGCACTAACCCCTTCAGGCTGTGTTCACGCCGCCAACCCCAGTCCTCTCCCTGCGCTCCGACCAAAGCCCGAGCCTCAGCTCGCAGCCCCGCCCGCCCCGGCGGGTGAGCAGACAAGCCTCTCGGGCTGGTGAGTGCCGGTCGGCACCAAGCTTCTGCGGGGAAATCTCCCCACTTTGCCCTCCGCACCCCTGTGGCTGTGCTCTCCTCCGTGGCTGTGCTCTCCTCCGCGGCTCCGAAGCTCCCTCCCTCCGCCACCCGCAGTCTCCGCCCGCGAAGGGGCTTCCTAGTGTGTGGAAACTTCCTCCTTCACAGCTCCCTCCCGCTGGTGCAGGGCCCATCCCTATTCTTTTGTCTGTGTTTTTTCTTTTGCCCTACCCAGGTACGTGGGGGGTTTCTTGCCTTTTGGGACGTCTGAGATCTTCTGCCAGCATTCAGTAGGTGTTCTGTAGGAGTTGTTCCACGTTTAGATGTATTTCTGGTTTATCTGTGGGGAGGAAGGTGATCTTCGCGTCTTACTCTTCTGCCATCTTCCCGGAAGCCTCCACAATATACCTTTAATGTTAATTTGCATTATTATTTTCTCCATCTTTCTTTTCATCCATTATTTTTTAAAGTCTAAGTCAGGAGTCAGCAAACTATGGCAAATAGTCAAAATCTGACCCAGTGTCTTTTTAAAATAAAGTTTTATTGGAGCAGAGCCACACCCATGTATACCAAATATGTTTGTTACTGTCTGTGGTGGGTTTCACCCTACAGTGGCAGGTACAACAGAAGCCATATGGCCCACAGAGCCTAAAATAGTTACTCTTTGGTCCTTTTCAGAAAAAGGTTGCTAACCCCTGAGCTAGACAGTCATCAAAACTACAAATCAAATCCCAAATTTTGGCAGTTACCAATCTCAGGGGCAAATACTGTAAATACTCTCATCATAATCAATTTCAAGCTACCAAAGGTGGAGTTGGGAACAGATATGCTGTGTGTATATATATATATATAGCACACCATTATATAGTACTATTTTCACCATGCTGATACACTAGCTGCAAAAGCCTTGGAAACATAGATAATATTAACATGTAGCAAAATATTTAGGAAGTAATACATTTTGAGTATTTATTATCTTTGATTTTAATATACTATAATTGTAATTTTACATATTTAATTTTTAGTAATGGCTGTATTTAATAACTGCCTCGCAAAATTCCTAAAATGTTAACAATTGACTTCTCTCAGGAGGCAGTATGTACCAGTTACAGCACACCACTGTCTTGAAAAGCTTTTCAAAACACAGATTGAAAAGCACCACCCCCCAGAGTTTCTGCTTCAGTGAAACTGGTGTGGGGTCTGAGAAGCTGCATTTCTAACAAGTTCCCAGGTGATGGTGATGCTACTGTTACGGGAACCAAACTTTGAGACCAACAGCAGTATTAGCTTAAACAATAGCAAGACCCACTTTTGTTTGAGATGGGTAATCCAAACCATGTTAGACTAGTGTCGTATTTTTATACTAGGAATTTTTAAAAATTGTTATTACCATTGTTAATCCAAAATTGATGTTGAGTTTTATCAGTTGCCTATTGCTTATCTTTTGAGATCATTAGTTTTCCTCTTATCTATTTATTTGACATTTCTATTAATATATTTCTCATTAAGAAAGTATCCCTTCCTTGCTGTTGTTGTCTATAATCACAGTAAGTTATTTTTTTACTTCATTATTGCTCTCAATTTGCTTATCTTATTGATTTAGGATTTCCTTTCTACATTCATAATGGAGATTGTTTCTGCTGTATTTTTGTTCTTTCTCCTAAGATTCTATTTTCTAGATAATACTAGCTTTTCAAAATTAATTTTAAAACTTCCCATCTGTTTCAGTGAGCTGAGGTAGAGTTTCTTCAGTATGGAAATTACCCCTTTCTGGAAAATGTGAAACGTCTCATTGGAAGACACATCTGGTTTGGAAATATTTTAGAGGTAATTCTTCGGAATATTTTCATTTTCTTCCATGCACTTGTTCTGTTCACACTGTATTTATTTGGACTTAGTTTGAGTAAATCCACTTTCCCATATAATTGACCATTTCATCATGATTTTCAATAGTTGTAAACATCTGAGTCTGCTTTTATTTTCTTCCTTCTCACTTTGTAAATGTATCTTTTCTCCTTTCTCCTTGATCAGTTTTGCTATTTTATGGACTTTGTATTTTGTTACTTAAAAAAAAAAATCTGATCTACCTATTCTACTATTTTTCTATTTACTACTTTGTTTCTACTTTTACATTTCCTTTTTCTTAGGTTTTTTTTGGTATTTTTTAACCTCCTGGATTGATATCTTAATTTAACTTGGTTATTTTGCTTTTAAAAAATTGAAAAACATAGCTCTGAGTTGACTGTTGAACACAGTTTGGCTAATTTTGTTTGTTTTGATAAATAATATTTTCAGTTTTATTCTTTTTTATTATCTGAAATTTTAATTTTACTTTCCTCTAATAGTATTTAGTAATCTTTTACAATGTCCCAGTTGTTGGAATTGTGCATGGGAAGAGGGGGGTGGAGTGGGAGAGGGGGATGGAATAGAGTGATAATGGGGTTTGGGGTTGGTGTTCACCGTTTAGATTTGTTAGGTTTAGAAGATGTTGTAATATTTATTCCTTTGATATATATTGATGCTTTCTTTGTGACCTAATAACTTTAATTTTTGAAACTGAATACTTAAAAATATATGATCTAGGCTTGTAATATGCTATATTTCATATACTTAAATCTTGTTAATTATATTATCCAACTTCTCTCCAGCTACATTGTTTGCTTTTATTTGATCAATCAAAAGATTTAAAAATTGCCATAAAATACTTCACAACAATTTATTGTCAATTTCTTCTGCTTAAAAAAAATTTTTTTTTGGAGTATAGTTGATTTACAGTGTTGTGTTATTTTCAGGTGTACAGCAAAGTGAATCAGTTATACAGATAAATATATATATTCTTTTCCCATATAAGTCATTACAGAGTATTGAATAGAGTTCCATGTGCTATACAGTAGGTCCTTATTAGTTATCTATAGTAGTGTATATATGTCAATCCCAGTCTCCCAATTTATCCCTCCCCTCCCCTTTCCCCCCTGGTAACTATAAGTTTGTTTTCTACATCTGTGACTCTGTTTCTTTTTTGTAAGTAAGTCCATTTGTGCCATTTTTTTACATTCCACATATAAGTGATATATGATATTTGTCCTTCTTTGTCTGACTTACTTCACTCAGTATGACAATCTCTAGGTCCATTCGTGTTGCTGCAAATGGCATTATTTCATTATTTTTTATGGCTGAGTAATATTCCATTGTGCGTGTGTGTGTGTGTGTGTGTGTGTGTGTGTGTGTGTGTGTGTGTGTATACACACATCTTCTAGATACATTCCTCTGTCAATGGACATTTAGGTTTGCTTCCATGTCTTGGCTATGGTAAATAGTGCTGCAATGAACACTGGGGTGTATGTATCTTTTCAAATTATGGTTTTCTCTGGATATATGCTCAGGAGTGAGATTGTTGTATCATATGGTAGTTCTATATTTAGTTTTTTAAGGGACCTCCATATTGTTTTCCATAATAGTTGTAGCAATTTACATTCCCACCAACAGTGAAAGAGGGTTCCCTTTTCTCCTCACCCTCTCCAGCATTTATTGTTTTAGACTTTTTGATGATGACCATTCTGACTGGTGTGAGGTGATACCTCATTGTGGTTTTGATTTGCGTTTTTCTAATAATTAGTGACATTGAGCATCTTTTCATGTGCGTTTTGGCCATCTGTATGTCTTTAGAGAAATGTCTATTTAGATCTTCTGCCTATTTTTTGATTGGGTTTTTAGTTTTTTTGATATAGAGCTGCATGAGCTGTTTGTATGTTTTGGAGTTTAATCCTTGTCAGTTGCTTCATTTGCAAATATTTTCTCCCATTCTGCAGGTTGTCTTTTCATTTTGTTTATGGTTTCCTTTGCTTTGTAAAAGCTTTTAAGTTTAATTAGGTTCCATTTGTTTATTTTTATTTTCATTATTGTCAATTTCTTCTTATATTTATATTTATAATAGTTTTATATAATAGAAAACCAATTTGGTATAATATGCATTGAGAGGGAAGATGTGTGTTTTTCTTTTTCATTGCTTTATTCCAACTGAAAATCAAAACAAAACAAAACAAAAACAAAAAAACTATAAAAAGCGTCACTGAGAGAAACAGTGGAATCCCCTTAAAGAGTTTCACTGTCTATACTTATTTTCCTTTGAATTTAATCATATTATCATTCTTGAGAAAAGTAAGACCATGCAGATGAACGTCGTTCCCATCCTTTTGTTAAAGGACTTGTTCCCACTATCAGTTTGATGGCCAACATTTCCAGTGCCCTGTTCACACAGCTTTTTACTATGTGGCCTCAGACATGAAGGTAACAGTTATAAGTTCAGGGTAAGGAGAAACCTTAAGAGCCAGAAAGCTTGAATTGCAACTGTTCAGCTAGGTAGACCACATGAAAATGCAGTAGTAATACTCTCAGGGGTTTGGTGGACATTTGGGAGTGCTTTGTATAAGATCCTGTGATATGACCATCTCCCCACTTTTACCCCATTCACAATTGGTTCCTAAGAGGCAGAGATGGTTCAGGAAGTAAGAAAATGAATTAAAAAGATGAAAACTCCTCTTTGTTTAATTTTATGGCATCATCTGATATCAACGTGGGTTTAATTGTTGCTGATTCATCATGCTGAGTTACCTCAAAAAGTGACTGTTAATGACCACCGGCTTTTGAAAAGTTATACTGTTTTGCAAACAATACATTGTTGTTGCTTTAATGGCTTTTCCCCCAACCAAAAACATAATAAATGTGCTATAACGTTGCGATAACATTATGTTTATATGAAGAGAAAAGCCAATGACTAGATCCTGACAGTTTCTAGTCAAAGACTATCCTAAGGAAAATGTAGATTGTGTGCCATGCTCAGATGAATCTAAAACATTTTGCTTTCCATACACACGCCGATGTGACCATCAGCTCAGAACAGCTCTCAAGCACTGCTTGGTTTAATTTTTAGTTTTGCTACCTAATTGTTAAATATAGTCATCATCATAAGTTAAATTGTATTAACTTACAATTTAACAAATCATATCAAAAACAAGGAAATAAATACCAAAAGTTATCACTTCCTAATTATTTTATTACATTTAAAAATTACCTATGGCAAAGGTAATAAATACCAAAACTTATCACTTCCTAAATACCAAAAGTTATCACTTCCTAATTATTTTAATACATTTTAAAATCACCTATGCTCTTAAGTTTTTTTATACCTATTATAGCCATAAAGTGAAACATTATACTCTACATAATTACTGTTATAGCTGGAAAGCACAGAATAATTGAGGAAATCTTCCTCTGGTATTCAAAATCTGTTATTCAGTTTAGTAAGGGAGTTTGTAATTGACAATCATGGAAAGTTTTCATGTTTCTTCATTGTTTCACTTTTGTCTCACTTGTTAATATAAACACAATAGAAATATCAGCCAACATTCATGTTGGTTCTACACTTATTTGTCAATTGCAACCATAGGTTAGGTACCTATTCAGGAGTTAGGCAAAATTCAGTGAAAACATTCTTTGAGAATCAATTAGCTCTGTGGAAATTACAATAAAGAGTGGTCTATAATTTTTATGTGTAAATTATTTGCTACACAGTCTTTATATCAGTAAAATTTGTAGTACATTTATTTATGTATATATTTGTTTCTGTAGAGCCAATTTTTAGACATTTATCAGTACACCACTGCATATATAGGGATGAAGAGGTAGTATCCTCTAAGACTGTTATGTGTGTGTATTGTTTGCATGTGTTTTGAAGCTCTTATATTTAGATTTCACTTTGCCCTAAAAGCAATCTTCGCTATAACATTTATTTTTAAGCAGTTGAATTAAACATAACCCCTAAAAGTTCAAAAAATTGAAAAAAGTGGGAGAAAGAAAAATTAATATACTTCATTATATTTTGTATACAACTTCTAAATTGTTATTACTTACATAAACTTTCTCTCATTCTTCAAGAATATGTTCTTCTGAGAAATTGGAATGAAATTTATCACATCTTTTTCCACTGAAATTAGTAAGTGTTTTCAATTAGTAGTTTTCCATTTAGAGACAGTTTTCACGAGAAGATTAAGGCCGATAGCAAGAGGTAGGTGTATATTAAAACAACAGATTCATTTCTTGTCCTTCTTTCTGAGAAGGTATTACTATATAGGGCTAAGCTTTGGCCACCCTATTTCTCTGGTTGAGGAGTAAGTGTTAAGCTTCCTGGGGTTGTTGTGATGTCTGGGGGCTGCCTTTGAACCTGGACTTGATGAATTAAAAGTGCTAGTGTCTTCAAATAGTAGTGAAAATGATGTGTTACTAGCAGTATGGACAGGTTGAAATTTCTGTTCCTGTGTGGGAATATCCCTTCCCAACTCCTGGGAAATTCCAGGAGATTCATTCCTCACCCTGTGGACAAATATTTAATGAGGATCTACTCTGAGTACAGCACTGTGCTAGGAACCACCAGGGCACATCTTTGGCCTCTGGGAGGTTAACTGGCTCCATTTAGGTTTCAAATAATCTTACCTGGCTCAACAGTGGAGTAAGGCAGGTTAGATAAAAAATCAAGGTAAGGTTAGAAAGTCAATCGATAAAAAAGCTTTTGCTATTTGAGATGATTCAAAGGTTGGTTGGAATTTTTTATGGGAGGGAGGAGATTTCAATATAATTATTAGGCATGTGCTGGGTACTGGAGGACTAAACAGTTGTAAGGCACATTTCCTGACCTCAAAGAGCTTTACAGGACGTAGAGGAGATAGAAAGGTGAACAGTTACTAGCAAAACCTTATTCTTGATTTCTTGTTGTAAAAGACAATATGTTATTATTAATTTTTTTGGTGGGGGGTAAAATTCACACAACATAAAATTCACCATTTTTGGACTTCGCCTGTGGCAAGTGGTTAAGAATCCGCCTGCCAATGCAGGGAACACGGGTTCGAGCCCTGGTCCAGGAAGATCCCACATGCTGCGGAGCAACTAAGCCCATGCGTCACAACTACCGACCCTGCGCTCTAGAGCCCACGAGCCACAACTAATGAGCCCACGTGCTACAACTACTGAAGCCCATGCGCCTAGAGCCTGTGCTCCACAACAAGCCACCGCAATGAGAAGCCTGCGCACCGCAACGAAGAGTAGCCCCTGCTCGCTTCAACTAGAGAAAGCAACGAAGACCCAACACAGACAAAAATAAATTAATTAATTAATTACTTTTTAAAAATTCACCATTTTAACTATTTTAAAGTTTAGAATTCAGTGGCATTTAGTACATTTATGATATTATACAGCTATCACCACTACCTCATTCCAGAACGCCATCACCCCAAAAGGAAACCATGTACCATTTAATCAGTCACTCTCCATTCCCTTTCCCCTGGTCCCTGGAAACCATTAGTCTGTTTTTTATCTCTATAGATTTAAGGCTGATTGGATTATCATTCTACACAAAGAATTATATTAGGAGCAGAAGAGTTCTAATCCGTAGAATACTTTTAACTAGCTGGTGAAATTGGGCATGACTGTTTCCCTTCTTGAAGTTCAGGTGTTTTATCAAATATAAATAATACCTATTTCTATGAAGGCATGATCCTTAGAGATCGCTTTAAGCTCTAAGCTTTTTGATTATGTAACTTCATGCTCTTTGTGAAAGCCATGAATTAATGCTATGCGATACACTAAAGCTTTATTTGTTTGTAACTTTAGTAATTAAACTCCAGCAGGCCATCACAGGCCTGCATTTAAGCAAATAGACCATAGTGTCTGCGTACACTGCAAAATATAGAGAAAAGAAAGCAAAGCTCCAAAGTGACCAGAATATTTTTGGGAGTACCATTTCTGTGTGTTGTGAAGATTTGCATTAGTGAAATGAGGAGAGAAAGAAGTGTGTCATTTTTTCCCATGTATTTTCCACCTCTTTGGACTGATAACTGTAGGAATTCTGAACTGCTGATCTGTGGTTTGATCTATTCCTTAATTACTGAAAAGCAATTCCTGTTAATATAACCAAAGAGAAATATCTGGAAACACAGACAGTCCGTGGTGTGCCAAAGAATTTCAAATACATATGGGGACGCCTAAACAATGAAGAAACTATCAACCCAGAGGCAAAAATCTACTTGTCTCATCTGTCATTTTGGTCTGAGGCAGGACGCAGACTTCCTGGCAGTTTGAGTGCAGTTGTAACACACGCTGCCCCAGCCGTCGCTCCCTAAGTGTTAGGCTCTCCATGTTTTCCCACTTTGCTTACTTTCATAATAGTTTGGCTCCCAGAAAACGGCAGAAGGGAACACTCCTGCACTGATGGTCTCTCACAAAGACGCATCTAGAACAGAAGCCCCTTAGAGTACATTTTGGGCTGGAGAGTGACCCATAGCTGACCCTCTCAAATGATAAACGTTTTAAAGCTTTCTGAAGTGTGTGAAACGTGAGCCAAATGGGGAAGACCTGATCATGAAGGCTTTCTCATGACTGATTTAAAGGAGAATATTCTGTAAATGGAAGAGGAAATGTGTGGCTCCCATGGACTCCAGCTCCCTGAAAGCCCCCTGTTCTTTCTCCTGTGGCCCCTTCTTTTCTTCACTCCATGCTTCCCTCCCTCCTTCAATGTCTCTTCTTTCCTCCTGTCTTTATGCTGATGGTGAGAAAGGGTCACTTACACCCCAGTAGAATAGCCAACCCTGGTCCTGAAGGAGAAGCCACTCCCACCGCCTGAGCCCTGACCTATCAACATCGCTGATGATGAAGTTGTCAGCTCCTGGACTTTTTGGCTGCATCTTCTGAGATGCTTGTGACCCTAAGTGGTTTCAAATTATTAGACGCTTTCCATGAAAATAAACCAGCATGAAGCCCTCGGGTCGTTAGTTCTGCACGAACTGAGTATTGCAAAGAACATAACTCTCCTTCTTTGAAAGGAAAATTCATGAAAAGAAAGTTGTTGTAAGGTTCTGGGTGTTCATTAAAGACGTAGAAAGTCAAAGAGACCCTCAATTTCAACTAAGCTGAGTAATTTAAGAAAATGTGCCTATAGCATAAAGCTCCACGTACGGATTGTCCTTATTCACTAACAGCTGTGTAGGATTTGCTATTTCTTCCATGTTTTATGTGATGAGAGTGGAGGCTGGCTCTTAGCTTCCAACACTGATTGCTATTCAGCAACTGGGATCCTGGACCTGCTCCAATCATGTGGAATCTATTTTGGACCCATCATGTCACACTTGAACTCTGAAATATGCCTGTCAGTGAAAGGTTCTGTTTATCTTTCTCTTTGCTCAGGGCTCGCACAGAAAATGGAGTTCAGTCTTCCCAGCATCGGACTTTTTGTTTGACTCTAAAATCTCTTTGAATCCCCAGCAGCTGTAAGAGGAGCAACAATTTGCAGAACTTGCTGATCGGGCACGTCCTCTTCTCTGGGCCTTGTGGTCTCGGCCTGCTCGGGACCTGCCCCTCTCTCCACGTTACTCTCTCTCTTCTTTGCACATCTCCCATATGGGCAATGAGGACGGAGAGTTAACACTGGCTTTCTTCCGCTTTGTGCACAGTGAGCAGCCCGGTCCTTTCATGGGATGCACAGCTGTGGCTGCCTTTCCCAGGGAGGGAATCCACCACCACCGAGCATGGCCGCCTGGCCTGCAAGGGAGGCCTGAGAGAACAGCAAGGGTGACCCTTCGTAGCCAGAGAAGTGTGCTTCGTGTACAGAGGGGGAGACAAAGCAAAGAGGGAGGGCACAGGCCTCGAGCGGAAAGAAGTAACCAAGTCTGGGAGGAGCAAACACAGAGTCCAGACAGGTCTATGTGGCCAAGACCTTTGGGGCAGAGCACAGAGTTCCACATCTCTTCTAGAAAGATGAAAATACAAGGGACGCGCTCTGTAGTTTTGTCAAGTTCCAGACAGTGGCGTGGTTCTCCTTCTGAATCTTTATCACAACCAAAGTGAGGACAGGATCCTGGGATTACAGTTTCTGGTAATTTTGTTTTGTACTCCGAAGCACCGCCCCCTGTTTTTTTTTTTTTTTTGCGGTACGCGGGCCTCTCACTGTTGTGGCCTCTCCCGTTGCGGAGCACAGGCTCCGGACGCGCAGGCTCAGCGGCCATGGCTCACGGGCCCAGCCGCTCCGCGGCATGTGGGATCTTCCCGCACCGGGGCATGAATCGGCAGGCGGACTCTCAACCACTGTGCCACCAGGGAAGCCCGCACCGCCCATTTCGATAAAGCTTTTTCGTATTCTCCTTCCCCTCCGAGTTCGTTCCCCCCTCCCCCCACCCCCATAGAGTGCCACAGATGTAGCTCAGACTTTCTGGCTGTTCCGTTTTGAGATTGAAGTCTGATACAGTCTTCTCGCTGAGAGGAGAATCTTTTCTTCTTGGGAGGGGAAGGATGAGGAAGAAGAGGAGAAAAGGAGGAAAATGTTCTTTAGAGTCCGGAAAACTGAGTAACTAATTTTAGGAGGAAGACATTGCTTTGTTCTAGAAGGCCTCAGAGAATCAATCCTCCGACTCTGATGCCTTTGCAAGGAGCCCCCTTATGCGATGTGGCATGATTGACAAGAAGTTTGTTTGAAACGAATGAGAGGCTCTCATTAGGCAGGGACTCCTCGCCATCTGGGTTGGAATTTTGATAATGGGGTCAGGCTCTCTCTTGGTCTGTGCCTTGAAGAGCTGAGCATAATTTGTTCGTGATTGTGGCTAAAACGCAAACATTTTTTAGTCACATTCACAGGAATGTGAGCCTAACCGCAGTCTGGGGGCGCCACAGTGAGAAAACGCTTTCCAGCTGCCCTACTGTACTTGGCGACCCAGTGGAGAGGCAAGCGCTCTCACAGAGCTGCCAGTCTCACTCCCAGCTGGACGAGTGCCATTGGAAACAGAAGTGCAACTTTATCACTTGACTTCAAGAAGAGGTTTCTCAGCGGCAGATGGAGACAATATACAAGGCAGACCCCTCAGAGGAAGCTCCCCTTTCATGGTGGGAGGGTGCTCCCCGCCAACCAGGCTTCAGTGGGTGCAGGGTAGGTGAAAAAGAGGGAAAAGAGGGGCAGGCCAATATTTTTTTCCTGGTAGAAAACCGGTTAATTTCTGCCTGAACTATAGTACAACAGATGTGAACTTGAGTCGTTATCCTTACCCATGAAAAAGATTAAATCCCAGTAACTGCCCCACGAGCCAGCACCAACAAAACCGTTACTCACCGTGACAGCAATCACTCCTGGAACATTCCCCCAAGGGCTTAACACCAACCTCCTTCTGTTGGAATTTAACAGTACCAAAGCCTCTTCAAAATCAGACGTTTGCTTTGAACTTTTGACATTGATTTTAGTTCTTAGGTTGAGAAAGGGATAGCATCTTTAGGTGAGCATTTTGGAAGACTAGCACTCAGCTCGCAGGAGAATCTGGGGGCTCCGAACCCCAGGTAATCTCAACAGAAGCAAAGCTAGGAGACAATTAAAAGTGTTTTATTAATGACAAATTTTCTTTAAAACAAAAGAAAAGAAGGCTACAAGGACTAGTAGACTCTGTAGGAGAACTCATCACCGTCCTGGACAGGCTTTCAAGCCTCACCGAAGTCAACAAAGCATTTATTTACTCTCGAAACTGAAGAGATAGACACCACTTTTCACAGACTATGGCTGGAACCTATTGTT
Organism: Leucopleurus acutus; assembly: GCF_964270905.1. Taxonomy (NCBI): domain Eukaryota; kingdom Metazoa; phylum Chordata; class Mammalia; order Artiodactyla; family Delphinidae; genus Leucopleurus; species Leucopleurus acutus. The sequence continues at coordinate 63,216,910 of NC_139150.1, read as the reverse complement.
AGTTATGTCATGTGGAGTCCTTCCTGATTTTATAGTTTTAAATATGTAGGAAACTCTACGATTAAAAAATTAACATAGAAGCATTGAGACTGCCAGTATCTTCTGTCTTCAAGTATAAGGAAGTCTGGAAAGCCCTGGTCGAGTACAATTAGGGATTAAGGATGTAGGAGAGAGACATGCTATGTTGGTTGAGTGGACCTTGGTTACATCAGAACTCTGAATACTTAAAAAATTAATACTTTAAAGACAGCCTCAGTTGTTTCCTTACTATTTTTAAAGATTGGTCTACAAGGATCTTCATCATAATACTGTGTATAACAGTGAAAGGTATGAAATGTTCTAAAGGTCCCAAATTAGTGGACTGTTAATTACATTTTGATGTATACATGCAATGGAATAAAATAGACATATCAGAAATAATCAACAGGTGTACACCTCCAAAGAATATGGAAAATGTGTTCCCTACATTGATACCTTTAAAAAATGGGCTACAAAATAGTATTTACCTGAGTTTGGGGCTCTTGGTACTTTTTATTTTCTTTCTGATAATCTTTGATCATCTGTTTTCTCTTTTCATGTTCTTAAGATCATCTGCATTATCTAATACCCCCATGATGATCGTATATTGCTTCTGTGATAAGATAAAAACAATATATACTGCTTCAGTTTTTTAAAACTCTACTTTGTATTGAGGCATAATTGATATATAGCATATCAGTTTCAGGTGTACAACATAATGATTTGATACACATATATATTGTGAAAAGGATCATGGCAGTAAGTTTAGCTAACATCCATCACCACACATAGTTAGAAGTTGTTTTCTTGTGATGAGAATTTTTTGGATCTACACTCTTAGCATACACTGCTTTTAAGTTAAAAAAATTGAGCACCATATATATATATATGAATTATTTTATTTTTGTCTTATTCCTAAAGGATTTGAGCAGGCTAAAACTATGTAATCCTGTAACTTTTTTTAAAAGATGGAGACAAAGTTATTAGGGTAAAAAATTAATCGCAAAGAATAACAGTAATATATAATATACAACAGTAATATAAATGCATGCCATAAAGTCTTGAAATTATTAAGGGTGGGCCTAGATCTTACTCTGAACTTCTGGAGAACTCTACAAAAATATCATAGAAAGGTTTCATTGTGAATTGGAAGTATGCCAATTAATCAGGGAAAGCATGTTGCTACAGGCATTGAAGCCTCAGGGGTTTTTGTTTGTTTTTTGTTTTAATTCATTTAGCATAGCTACAGAGTTCAAGGAGTAAGCAACAGGCTTATAACATCTTTCTAGTAAATTTTTGGTGACATTCATGGAGCTCTTTGATAGACAGGGCCACCTGTTGAACAACTCCAGAAGACACTGCTCACGTCATTGTCTATGGCAGGTGCCCCCCAGAGTTGTACCATGTCACGCTTGGTGGCCCTGTAGACAGAGTTTGCCAATCAGACTGAGGTCATAAAATTAGGAAAAATAATTCTAGAGGGGCTCAACATTATTCAACTCTCCTGTGCCCTGACATATCCAGAGATAAAATGAGGGATCACATATCTGTCAGGAAATTCTTTCTGAATACTATTTCTCAAGACTGAACTTTTGGCGCATGTTGGGCAGTAGGAGGGTTTCTGCTTCACCAAGCAACTCAGTGGGAGATGGGCTTACAGAGCAATTCCTGGGCTCAATATGTCCCCCCCTTGTGTGTTGAGGATCTAAAGACTTAATATTCTATTGACTCTGGATTTGATGCCTTTAAATAAAATTTGTTTTATAGAAAATAAGAAGATAACATTTTTTCAGGAAACTTGAGTTTGACACTTTCCTCTATCCATCTCACATTACAAAATTCCTAAGAAAAAGTAAAATGTAGACAGTATATTCCCTGGTACGGGCATTTGGTAATGCCATTTTTTTTTTTTTTCCCCGTACGCGGGCCTCTCACTGCTGTGGCCTCTCCCGTTGCGGAGCACGGGCTCCGGACGCACAGGCTCAGGGGCCATGGCTCACGGGCCCAGCCACTCTGCGGCATGTGGGATCTTCCCGGACCAGGGCACGAACCCGTGTCCCCTGCATCGGCAGGCGGACTCTCAACCACTGCGCCACCAGGGAAGCCCAATAATGCCATTTTTAACTTGTGAAAGTTCAAAGACAAAAACCTCAGGAGTGGTGAGCAACAGAGAGAGTACTGATTAGAATATACAGTTTCTGGAGTCAGATAAGGGTGTGAAATCTTTATTCCACTACCTTACTGTATAGCTGGCCAAATCATTTACCTCTCTTGGTCTCGGTTACCACATGTGCAAAATGGGAATAATGATGCCCAGTTCAGAGGGCTGATGTGTAAGGAAAATATGATCTACCTAAAGCACATACAAAGTGCCTGGCAAATTGAGAGTGTTGAATAAATTGTGGCTTTTTGTTTTCATGTAAAATCAGGTGATATGTAGGAAAAATGAACAAGTAAGAGAAGAACATACATGAAGTATAGGGAAAATGGAGAAAAAGCAAAAAGCGTGGCTTTCAGGGACACTGGGAAAGGATGTCATTGAGCAAAATGGACCACTTTGCATCCAATGTCACTTGCCTCCCTGGCCACGTTCCCTTATTGGTCCATGACTTTGATAGTTATTGACATGTGTGTTGTGAAAAGTCATGACACTCGCTAGAGTCTTGAAAGGTCATGAAAAAAGGGCTGGACAGATGATTGTCACAGCCTGAGCTCAACCAGAGAAACGCTGACTCTGCACATCGTCAACGCTCCATTTTCTCTGTTGCTTTAGGCCTTTTCCTTTTCTGGACATTCCTGGTTGCAGGATAAATTAAATCTACTCTGTTAAAAATAAGGCCCTTCTAAGGTCAGCTAATAGTGCATAGGCAGCCACCCCATAGTGAAATGTATCTTGAGAGACCCACGATCAAAGCCCTAAGAATTATTTTTAAAACAAGAAGCTATTAGGCCAGTTTGGGTTTCAGATTAGGCTGAACTTTCCCAGCCTCTATGGATGGCATGATTTCCCATTGTTCCTCGGGGGTCTTATCTGAAATAGAATTGGAGGGAAAGGCAAAATGATTGACAAGGGCAGGTGATGGGGGCTCAGGTGTCCCGCCAAGGGGCTCACTCAGGATTCCAAATTAAACTCAGCTACAGCCTCACAGCTGGCTTGCCCTGCCCCATGCAGACACTGAGTCAATTCTGTGCTAAGTACGTACAGTGTACAGATTAGCAAATACAAAGGTTGAGGGTCTCAGTGCAACTTCTGTCTTTTAGAAACAAGCAGGCATAGTTGCAATAGTGAAGAAATTGGCTGGGAGCTGATGTGAAGCTTAAAAGCATTTTCTAAGCTTTGTATCTATTTCCATATGGTTATTACCAGGTTCCTTGGATTTTATTGTATAATTCTATTCAAATAATATTTATTATCCCTCTCCTCTCCTTCAAAGCCTTAATTAACATGCTCTGGACTGAAAAAGACACTGATATTCATTAAGTACTGACTTTGTTTTTCTACATACTTTTAAATCATCACTCTGAATTTCTCCAGTAAATATCACTATATTCATTTCGCATAACTAAGGTTTCTAAGACGTTACATAATTCACCAAAGCCAGCGCAGTGAATGGAAGAACTGTAATTTGAATCAAAGATTCACGTACAGATGAGTAAGATGCAACCCCTGCCTTCAGAAAGCCCAAACATCTAGGAGAGTGATATATCAATAGATGATTGCAATTCAAGATAGACCAGGATTAATGTCATAATGAGTGCCTCGCTTAGAGCTTTGCACATAGTAAGCATTCTATAAATGTATATGGTATTAATGAATAGAAAATATGCTTGAGAAATTGGCTGATGAATATAAAAACACCCTTGAGTATGAACTCTGGAATAGTGCTCCTCTGTCAAGAGACACATATTCACCCAAGGAGTAAGACAGTCTGTAAACGGAATGGCATGGAATTGAATAAATTTATTTATTCATTTTTTTCCGGGGGTGGGGGGTTGAGATTTTTATTTTATTTTTTTAAAACTTTATTGAAATGTAGTTGATTTACAATGTTGCGTTAAGTTCTTCTGAACAGCACAGTGACTCAGATATATATATATATATATATATATATATACACACATTCCTTTTCATATTCTTTTCCATTATGGTTTGTCGCAGAATATTGAATACAGTTTCCTGTGCTATACAGTAGGACCTTGTTGTTTATGCATCCTATACATAATAGTTTGCATCTGCTAATCCCGAACTCCCAATCTTCCCTCCCCACCCTCCTTCCCCCTTGGCAGCCACAAGTCTGTTCTCTGTGTCTGTGAGTCTGTTTTTGTTTTGTAGATATGTTGATTTGTATCATATTTTAGATTCCACATGTAAGTGATATCATATGGTAGTTGTCTCTCTTTTTTCCCCATATAACAGCCATTTACTGGGGGGAGGGGCACTCATATTTGCTGAGTGATGACCTTGTTGGCACACACCGAGAAGCCCCTTTACATGAATGGCCTCATTTACTTTCACAGTGACTGTTAGCACCTCCATTTTATAGATGAGGAAATTGAGACTCAGAGAAGTGAAGCAATTGGCCACCTATCACAGCCCTAGTACAAGGTGGAGCCAGAATTTGATTTTACTTCTCTTTAATTTCAAGTGACCTCCATGTGTCTGAGTTCAGAACTTGTGCAGGCACACACAGTTTACTCCAAGTCATTTGATTAAGTGGAACAAAAAGCAAGCACCTAAGTGCCGATCTGTCCTGATCCAGACATGTGATCTTACTATCTAACCCAGGTTCAATGTCATCTACTTCTTTTGTGACTTCTTATTTTCCTGCAGAACTAATCACCATGCTGAAAATAATATAAACTGAATAAATGTTTGCTTTCTGGGGTTTGAGTGAAATTAAAGTCATAGAACATAAGTATCATTTTCATAACAGGCCATGAAAGTACATCAGCTTTTGTAATAAAGTGGGGAATCATCGCTTCCCCCACTGATAATCCAAGGTCAGATTATCTCCCACAGCCTCCTGTCCTCCTTCCAAAAGATCAACCAGGTATCCTTTGGCTCTGCTTCGTCCTTCAGATCCTTGTGTGGCCCAGCCCTCCACCCTGCACTGGACACACACATATCTTTCAGTGCTGCCCTCTCCTTCCAGCTCATGCTTACCAGCCCTCCTTTAATCTCCTGGCTTCCAGCACCCTGCACACGCAGCACTCCACACATTCCACTGGGTCAAGACTCAGCTCCCAGGACTCTTTCAACATTGGAAGACTGGACAGTTGTTAGTAAGCAGAGTATATAGGGCACAACTGTGGCCAACTGTTTAACTAAAGCTAATTCATGCTATTTCTCAGTTTGTCTGTCTCTTTCTGACTTACGTCGCTTAGTATGATAATCTCTAGGTCCACCCATGTTGCTGCGAATGGCATTATTTCATTCCTTTTGAAGGCTGAGTAATATTCCACTGTATATATGTACCACATCTTCTTTATCCATTCATCTGTAGAGGGACATTTAGGTTTCCAGGGACTTGAGTAAATTTAATCTGCTATCTTCATAAGAACTGTTTTTCCCCAGTAAATTTATTTATCTATTTATTTATTTATTTTTGGCTGCGTTGGGTCTTCATTGCTACACGCAGGCTTTCTCTAGTTGTGGTGAGTGGGGAGTACTCTTTATTGCGGTGGGCGGGCTTCTCATTGTGGTGGCTTGTCTTTGTTGCGGAGCACAGGCTCTAGGTGTGTGGGCTTCATTAGTTGTGGCACAGGGGCTCAGTACTTGTGACACGTGGCTCAGTAGTTGTAGCTCGCAGGCTCTAGAGCTCAGGCTCAGTAGTTGTGGTGCATGGGCTTAGTTGCTCTGTGGCATGTGGGATCTTCCCAGACCAGGGCTCAAACCCATGTCCCCCTGCATTGGCAGGTGGATTCTTAACCACTGCACCACCAGGGAAGTCCAGGATGACTCTTTAAGTAACAATTTAGAGAGATTGTCTCTCAGTATTTCCAGTTACCCCCTGATCTCATATACCTCTCCCATGAAGGGAAATTGTGCTATAAAAGATGAGGTCGTTATTAACACATTTTTTAATGCCTTCCCTTGCTTACCTATCCCAGGCATAGTTGACCTCTCATGTCCAGTATATTTTGAGTTACTTGGGGTCCTAAGCTGAGCCAGAGCTGAAGTTCAGTTTGGTTTCTGATGAAAGGAATTGAGTGGCACTCTTCCCCTCTCCAACTACCCTGCCCAGGCATCTATTACATCCACATATTTACATGAAACTCAAAGATGAGAATACAAATAAAATATACAAAACATCTTCTTCAGCAAGGATGAGACTGGGAAGCTGAAAGCATTTAAGAAACAGCAGAAGGTGCTTGAGAGAAAGAAGACTCACTCAGAAACCCAGCCAGAGGGCTGGAGGAGAATGAGGGGCCATCCTGCCCACTGGAATTCGAGCATGCAACCCAGCTGGACCCAGTCCGGAGGTGACATTCCTGCTGAGGTAGGGGTAGGATGTAGACAGCTCTATGTGTGCTCTAAAGGAGTTTACTCAAAGTGTGAAACACCTAAAGAAACACCCAACTACACCAAGTACAGGTCTCTTAGTAGTCAAGTAAATGTATGGGAGCCCTTTCCCAATTTATAGCATAAATGGTAGCCATAAGTGGTAGGGACATTGTTGCCTGGAGACATGGGTGGGGTCTGTGCCTTAGGAACAGAGGGTGAGGGCAGAATGTTTGCTCAGCTAGCCGGTGAGTGGCAGCAGTGAGGACAATTGGACACACAAGTCCTGCTCTTACCAGCCATGATGTGGGAAGAATCTGGAGTCAGCAGCTGAAGGAAATGTGGCCAAGCCTCCCAAGGGTGAAGCGACTTCCAGGGATGTCCACAAAGCCCTGTGGACTTAGCAAGATTTCCTCAGCGAGCTGTCTGGAAACATGTTTAACTTTCTATCTGCATCAACATGGGTAATTCTCAAAAACAAAATGTTGAGTGAAAAAAGCAGATTGCCAAAGGATAAGTACAATGTGCCACCACTTTCATATATGTTTAGAATACATGAAACACTGGGATATATTTTTATGCATGCATATACATATATATGTGGTAAACATTTTTCAAAGCGTGGATAAAGAGGGTTACCGATTGCTTTGGGATGCGGGATGCTAGTTACCTCTGAGAAGATTGTCTCTGAGAGAGGAGAACCTGGCTGGGAGAGGTACTGTGCTTCAACTTTATCCATTACATTTTCCCCCTGAAACGTTCTGAAGCGAATCTGGCCCAATTTTAATTTGTTATATTTAGGCAATGAGTACTATTTCCCTGTTCTTTCTAATGTATTTTAAAAGTTTTGTAGTTAAATATTCTTCAAATAGAAAAAAAAATCAGGCTTAATTGTTAGTTTTAAAACATTTGTGTACACAGACTGATGAGGTCTGGGGCCTTTGGGCTACACTTACAACTTTGTTATCTCTAAGGAAAAGGGTTAAACTTTCGCAGGGATCTACTTTCCTTGAGGATTAGACACATGAAATGTTTCAGCTTTATAATTTGGCTGCATTTGAGTTAGCCATACACAAAAAGTTATCTTTAATTGTTGTGAAAGTAGGAATGTGATTTTTTTCATTATCCATGTATAACTTACAAGTAACTAAGGACACTATGTTCGACTTCTAAAATCTTTACCTTTGGGTTAAGACCAAGGTTAAAAGTGTTCAGACTCCAAAAATGATAAAACGTAGGAAAGTTCTGATTGAAAGAGAAACTAGCTTATGAGGGAAGTCTGTATGTAATTTAAAGTACTGTCTGCTCAACCGTGAATGCTATTATCTATTACTCCATTTCAGACTATGCTATTTGTCTCTACATGTGTGTGTTGTCTCTTTGACACAAGGTTTTGGTTTCCATTGCTTTTATTTCAAATAAGTAGGACAGAAAATAAAATCCTAAATAAGTGACTTCTTAACTTCAAAGAAAATCCAAAGGCTTAAATTTTCTATTTTCAGTATCCTAGTATCCTTCTTCCCTTCCTTCCCGTTGACCATCTTAGGGGGTGGAAAGCAAGTACACTAGCTAAATTTTGTTAAGGCATGGGCCAGAAAATCCTGAGATGAGCAAGAATAGGTAACATTTCTTTTATTCTAACAAATAGGACAGGAAGCCAAATGGAAAGTGATTACAGAGATTTTGGGGGGAAAGTTATAGTTTATCTTCCTGTGTGCGGGTGTGTGTGTATTTTTCTTGGCAGGGGGCAGCTCTTATAACCAGACATTTGGTCTGTGCTAGTAGGACTGTGGAAGCTATTCCAGTGGTATTGGGGAAAGACAGCAATTGCCTCAGATCCCCCCTGCCCCTCCCCTTCTGCACACTCTCTTGACATCCCTCATTCTACACCAAGACCTCATTCTTGCTTTCCCATTCCCCTTTTCAAATGATGACCCCATGGAAACTTCTTCCATCTTACCTATCTCACACACACAGACGCACACCTTGAGTCATTGCATCCTATGTGGTGTTACTAATAATAATTTCATGAATATTCTTCTTTTCTTTAAGAAGACTGCAACTTCCTTGAGGGCAGGGACCTCATGATGTTTTTCATTTTGTTTTTTTAGTTCACATAGCAGTACCAGTAAATCAGACAAAAAGAAAAAAGTCTAGGTACACCTGGAAAGACTGTACCTCATTTATAGAGAGGAGGTGGAGACATTGAGGGTGGGATGCTTTGTCTGGGGACATGTGGTGAGGGCACTGGAGTGGGTCCAGCCCCTAAAACCTGTTGGGACTGGAGCCCAGCCGTGGTCTCAAGAATGCTGGGTTAGCAATCTAAAAGTCTCCCTCCCCGGGACTCACCTTTCTATAAGTTAGCTTGCTATGAAGGGAGACCGTAAACTTTGAAATCAGACAAATCTGACTACCTTCAATTAGGGAAGTTAACTAACCTTACAACACTTCAATATACTCATCTCTAAAACTACCACGTAAAGTCTTGGTGAAGATCAGTTTAATTGGAGTAGTTCTATGTATACAGCCTAGCAATAGCTGATGCTCAATAAACTTCGGTTCCATTCTTCTCTCTGCTGGGCCTTGGCAGTTGGTATCAGCTTCATATACTCCAAGCTTTAGAACGTAAATATTTTCTGAACTAAACCAAATGACAAAACATGCCAACTGCAAGTTGCCTCCCCTCTCTTGAGCTTCAATGATCTAGTTCTTCACTCACGTTATCAACTCCATTTAGATATCAGTGGTAACTCAACTTGAAGCCCACATTTTCATGTTATTTAGACCTTATGACTTGAGCTGGTGCCTATCCTTTTTGACAGTCAGCCAGATTAGTAATCCATCCTCAAAGACACACATTCCCAGATTTCTTCCCTTTCCCACTGATCCAATGCTAGGATGCCCAGGGGCTAAGCCTGCCCTAGGACCTCCTGGCATGACTGGAGGTGAGATAAGATTAGAATCCAGCTCCCCTAACACTTAGTCAGTTGCTCCTTCTATGCTGTCTGTCCACACTAGATACCTCAAAAATAGATGTTTATTGATCTGTTGAGATATAGAGAGATGGACCAGACCAAAGCAGATGACACTGTGACTGATGGTGAGTGGGGGGAGGACTCTAAGTGTGTTGAGAAGATGATGAGGGTGTTGGCATCTTGAGTAGGAAATAAAGAACTGAACTGGGATATATTGAATAGACTCCGGTCTATTGACAGTTTGGAGGTGGTGAGTAATATAGCATGTTAAAAAGGTAGTATTCAGGTGTAGTTTCTTTCTAAACAAGGAGTGTTCAAATTATTTAGACTGTAAGGGGATCTACCGTACGATCTCCTACCAGCATTAAACTTATCCATTCCTTCATTATTCATTTAACAAACACAGATTGTGCACCAAATCAGTTTCAATTTATTCACCTCCTCCAATTTCCTTGGCCTCACCCATCTCCTAGGCCCTTGGCCACTTGGTCGTGGAGAGCTCTTGCTGCCAGTGGTATTGCCATGGCTACAGATGCAGTTACTCTTCTCTGGGAAACACCCACTTTCTCAGTCTCCCTCAGTGGTGCTGAGCTCTGGCACTACCCCTGTTATGCCATTTGTGATGGAAGCCACGTAAATCTGGAACCCAGGCTTGACCTGACCAGACGCATGCTGAGTCTTCTTCCTCCTACCACTTCACAACTCAAATGAAGCCCCAAAACAGGGCACAGAAGCAATCCAGCTTCTCCGGGGGCTTCCCAGAAGAGTAGGGGTGGCAGTATAAGAGCATGGGTAGTTAACTCCCTGTTGGAGAACTTTGATAAATGAGAGAAAAGAGGCAGGATGTAAATTCCTTCTCCTTCCTCCCTCTAGTCCACCATTCCAAGGCGTGGTGATTGTGTTTAGCCCATCTGGGAACATCTTTCATGGCTAAGCAACTGGCTGTGCGTCTTGTGAAGCTGCAGCCGGTTTGGTAGTGGAGAGCCCAGACTGTGATCTTACGTTTGTTTCTCCTTTTTCCTTACTTCACTTTCTTTTTCCTTCAGTCTCACTGTCCTAGGCTGGGTTCTCCCAATAAAGAATTGGCATGTAAGGTTTGCCTTGAGCATCTCTCTGTGGAACCCATCTCAGTCAAGACAAGCAGCCAACGAGAACCCAGCACCACGCTAGGTGTGGTACATAAATGGTGAACAAGGCGGACGTAGCTTTCAGTAGAGTGGGATAGGCAGGGAAGACACTACTAAACAAACATAAAGACAAAAAAGTACAAATTGTAATCAGTGCTATGAAAGAAAGAAATTGACTCCTAGGAGGTAATAGTGATGGTGGGGGAACAAAGACGAAATGAGTTTAAAGATGGAGTTTTAGGAAGATCTCTCCAAGGAGGATATATTTAAATGGAGACATGAAGACTTAGAAGGAGCCAGACATGGTAAGAGCACACAGAAGAGAATTCGCAGCTGCCAGAGGAGATAGTACGTGGCAGGGCCCTAAAGCAAGAAGGAGCTTTGTGTGTTAGGGGCAGTCAAGAAAGATCAGGAGGTTATGGGTTGGTACCAGAGATAGTTCCAGATTTTGTTTATTATGAATAAAGCTCCTATGAATAGACAAAAAAATAGATAAGGATGGTTGGAGCATCATGATCAAGGTGAGGAGTAAATAACTGACTCGAAGCTTGGGAGAACACAGAAGCTAGATGCTGGGCACTTTGAAGGCTGGTGAATAAGGTTGGATTGTATTCTCAGTGCCACCAATAAAAAACTTTAAGCAGAGATACTATGGTAGAATCCAGAAGAATCTTAATTCCAATTCAGGATTCTCCTTAATTTATTTGAACAGAATATTTTACTTGTAACTCTAATTATAAAAGAACAAAAAAGGATGATAGGAATAAATATACAGAAGTAAATTTCATAACCTATACTATGAGTTAGCACAAGCAGACATCTACTTGTATGTCAAATGTAAGTAGAAATATAGAGTGTGAGTTGGCTTGGAACCACCACTCTCTCCCCTCTAGGCAACTGTAATCTATCATAATACTTTTCTTTTGTCCAGCTGGTCCAGCAGTGTTTATTGCTCTGATTCATTTTCCACTTTGCTCCGTCTTCATCCATGTTGGTTTGATTACTTCCTTGTACCCAAGAAAGTTCTCAGCATTTGTGGTTGCAATTTCTTAAAGTACACGGCCTCTTTTCCCTCATTTAGAATTTCTCATTAACTTTAGTTCTATTGCTATGGCTATCATTAGTGCAATCTGCTAATTCACAAATCCACGGAAGCACAGAAATACATTTTGCTAATGTGCACTGCAGAATGCCCTCTGCAAAATGCCTCCTATATAATGTCACTTAGAAAATGCCTGCTGCAGCTGCCAGGGGAGGGCTTTTATAGACCAACCTGGCTTCGGGTGATAGCAACATATCTTCTAGGCAAAGGAAGCTCTCCTCTGTAACTCTAAAGGCTTTTCTCTGTGGTGGTTACATATTTTCAGCTGTCACATCTTCCCAAATTGCCTCTCAGAAGTTAGATTTTTAGCCCCCTCACGCCTACCTGTGTTTTCTTAACGAAGAGCTGGCAGGACTTTTTTAAAGAATAGTTTCACAAAGCAGCAGCTCACATGAGTTAAAACTAAATAGTGACATCACCACAGCCCAAGTCATAACCAGGTAGGATTGGCAGTCACCAATGTGATATTTTTTTGGGGGGGGTGGTGGGCAACAGAATTGTTGAATTATCACATGTATTCTTTTCTGGCCAGAAATTACACCATGGAGATTCATCCCTTTCCCTTGGTTAAAAAGTCTTGTCGACTCAGGGGATAAGTTAGCAACACTTTCGCGTAGATTTGTTCACCACGTTGACTTCTGGAAGACAGTTGCTTCAGATGGAATGGGACAAGGGAGAGAGTTTGACAGAGGGGACGGATGCAATCTTGGAAAGAGTGCTACCAGGGAGGGCCAGAAACAGAGACGCGGTGAAGGCTGGGCGCCGCGGGAAAGTGGCTACGTCGACGGTGCTGAAGCAAAGATGGTTGAGCGCCAACTCCTAACTTGACACTCTTGCCTCAGGCGGCACTGTGAGCGCTTCAGGTCCCGTTAAAGGGCCCTCCTTTTCAAGCAGATGGTGGCTTCACTGACAACAAAGAAGACAACACTGGTGGAGAAAAGATGATCGGAGAGGCAAAACACCAAGGGAAAAGTCATTAATGTTTCTTGGAGAATGAACCACTGAAATTAAACAAACAAACAAAACTTTAAATGGAAATGATAAGATGGAAATAATTTACCGAAGAGAGTCCATCTCATCAAGTACATCACACACCGCCCCAGCTCTTTTCAGACTTTCTGTCTCCCTGCTGATTGATGAAGAAATAGAGTTAAAATAGATCTAATTCGAAACAAAAAGTTTTATAGGCTAGAATGCATTTTTATATTGGGCACATTTTGTGCTCAGCTGAGATAATTTAAGTGAAGGTTTGAGAAGATCTCTCTGAGGAGGGGATATAGAAGTTGAGCAATAAAACTTTGAGTAATCAAAATAATATTCTGACCCTTATTAGGAAATTTTTATTTCACAAGGAAGAACATGCAATGTCTTTGGCTTAGCTAATTTCTAGAAATAATCTAATTTTTAAATTGCCTATTTAAGAAAACCTAAATCTATAGAAATGAAGTAAATGGATTAAGTGAAAATTATTTGTCGCTTACCTATAGCATTTAACTTGACAAACACACACAGAAAGGGATGTGTGTACTAAAAGTTGCACACATTTGCATGTATATGTGTGGACCTTATTAAAGTATAAACCTTCTGATTCACACATACACCTCCCCTCAGGATTCTTTGTCATTCGTGCCACATGTTGGGCTGTTTTGACTCGTCCTGATTTTTGACCCTCTCTTTTACCTTAACCTTGTTTTTATACTGGGAAGTCCTCACCTCTCAATTCATCTACATCTGGCTTCCATTGGATCTGTGGTTTGTGGGCACTACCTAGCCCTTTATATTGTTTGTCAAACATGTCTACACCTTCCTGATCGTGGCTGCTCACACTGTCTCCAAAATCTGGTTCCAAGAATTATCCTGAGGTGAGCACCTGAAACTTCTTACCATCAGACTGGTTTAATAGGAATCTAAGATTTAGTAATGTATCTGGCTTTAGCAGACCAGCTTTAGTAAACTTGGTTCCTTCATTTGTGTAATCCAATTATAGAGCTTCTGTCACATACCATATATTGATAACCTGATCAGATTTGCTGTGTTAATTGTAATGTATACAAAGATGAAAGTATAGTGTTTAATCCTCAAGGACCTTGTAGGAAAGAGAGGCATAGAAATAAGTAACTTCAATACAATCTAATAAGTATTGGGATAGTGCTTGACCACAAGGTAAGAGGAAGCACAAAGAAAAGGGAATAATCAACTCTACTTTTAGATAAGGGATCATCCATTCCAGTTTGCTTAGGAAAGTCCTGGTTTATGACTCCTGTCCTGACATCCATTAGAGTTTAGTGTTATTCTCTCCCTCTTTCAGTCTCCAACGTGTCCCAGTTTACACACAAAAAGTATATGGTGACCCTACTTACAGTGGAATGGTCAAACAAACTTTATAAGAAGATGTAGGAAATGAGATCAAAATTATGGGAAGGACTTTGCCAATTTGACGAGGCAGAATTGGAAACTACTGGCAAAGAAAATAGGTGCAGTAACCTGAGCAATGCATGGATCTGCACAGTGACATGTAGTCATATGACTGCGCTGCATGGGAGAGGGGCGGGATGCTATGGGCTGAGGAAGAAACCAGGGGCCAGCAGTGGGGAGCCTTCACTGACACGCCAAGGAGTTTAAACTTTTTCTTAAAAACAATAGAGTCACATTACAGTTTTTAACCAAAAGATTGACCTGGTTAATTAGCGTTTTAGTAACATCACCTAGAAATAATGTGCAGAAAAGATGAGTAGCGAATAAAACTTTAGGCAGACAGAATAATTAGGAAACTGCTGTAATAATCCATACAAGAGGTGCTGAGGAAGAAGCAGTAAATAGAGAATAGATTTTTTAAAATTTTATTTTTATTTATTTATTTTTGGCTGCTTTGGGTCTTAAAGCTGTTCCTAAAGGAGCTGATAGATGTTAAAGGTTTATCTGATTCGGAGGATAAGAGAAAAAGAAAACTCTAGATCATACTCGGTGGGCAGTTGGAGATATATATATATATATATATATATATATATATATCGATCAGGAGCTCAGAAAAGTAGTAGGGGCTACAAGTGGGTAAAAACAGAAGGTCTGAAATGCAGCAAGAAAGAGTCCAAAGCCAGAACCTGCTCTTCTAACTTTATTAGGACAATATGAGAATATGGGATAGCAAAATGGAAACAGCTTTGGGGAAAAAAAAGTTGCAAGAGACTCATATGACAAATGAGTTTTAGTTAAATAATTATGATGAATGTTGGCACCATAGCTTGAATCGCCAGCATAATTTTTAGTATTTATTGACTATCTTATTCTTTTTGAATGTGTTATCGCTGAGATGCTATTATATAATAGGGATTCCTTCAGACAGAATAAAAGTGTTCTCCCCGCAAAGATCTGTTTTGGAATGATTAATATGTATAATTAGAGCTACTGGTAAAGGTCCCAGTCATCGTATATGAGTCAGCAGTAAGCTATATTTATGATAGAGTATATTCATATTCCTTGTACTTGGGCAAAGGTAAAATGCCCTACTCAAAGAGCATCTTGAAGTTGCCACAAGCACGTAAAAGAAAAGTTGAAGGGCTTCTTTCCATTGGCAAAGGTAGATCTCTAGAAATAAAGTTTTAAATCGTATTAAATCTTCCAGAAACTTTACATGGATCTTTTAGAATAACGCCTCTAAATCTGGCCCATTTTTAAGTAAGACTGAAAATGTCCAAATGTCCAAGAGAAATGATTAATATTATTTCTTATATTCATTCTCTATATTATAATTGTACATTTTTCTGTCACTTGCAGTGGTCTGTAAGTAAATTCTAAATAGATATGTTTATGTAATGAAAGGTATTTGAATTATAGTACATAAACATTTCCTCCCAAGTATAAAGTCATACTTAAGGCTGAGGGTTTTCTAAATATGTTGGAATTACCGTAATTTCAAGTTGTCACACTCAAATAGGTAAAATGTTTTGTAGTTTCTGAGGATAATTTTTGAAGCACTATTTAAGATTAAAGACATTTTAAGCCATCAAGGCAAAATTCTCTACCATATCAGTAATTTACACCTTATTAAGTTTCACTATTTTGGACTAAATGTATTAGAAATGTGTGCTAATTCAGACAATATTTATAAATAAATTGATACATAATGAATGAAACTGAAAGGCAACTGATTTACTCTTTAATTGTCAAGGTTGTATTCACCAAGAAGACAGAACTGGTTTAAAAGCAGTAAAATTAATAGTCTCTTTTTTTAAAGAAAATCAAAGGATTAAGTAATAACAAAACATTCCGAGTGCTTTCAGCTTTTGTTCTCAGAAAATAATTTTAAGAACAGCTCTATTTTTCATATATCATATAAAATCAATGTGGCTTATAATATTTTGTGTTTTTATTTCGTGCTACCCATTTATATCTTAGTGTAATATAAATGCAACAAGCAAAAATATTTTCAAAAAGCATTTTAAAATTTAGTAATTTAATTAAGCAAAATCAGTTCCCTCCTTCCTACTCTTTTCATAATTAATTAAATCTTACTGTATTATGTAGTCTTTGACCAATTGCTTTTGTTTGTCTGGGGCAGTGGGGATGCTACTGTGTGCCTCCCAGGTCTCCCCCAGAACTAACATACTCATTACCCCAGTTTCTGGGAGTGATGGCTGCTGAGGCTGGCAGCTAGCTCCCTATCTGGCAATTGCCTTTGGCTGAAAAAAGCTGCCTTACTCAAGGTTACACCCCTTTTCTTAGGGACGTTCCAAAGACGGGTCACAGAGAGGCACCAAGGATTATTTCCCTTGCCTAAATCTGGGACTTCTCTGAATGACCATTGTAGTTCCAAAGCTCTCTGTGGGATCAACTGATAACTCTATTGCAGCTTCATCACAGTTTCAGTCCTGCTTTCCTTATCCTCCTGGGGTAATCCTTCCAAGAATATTCCCTGATAAATCACCTGGATGAAAATCTCAGCATCTCAGAGTCCATCTCCTGGGGAAACCAACGATTAGGGTCAGTCATAGTGTGAGGAAGTGGGTCCTAAAGTGGGATTTTGGAACAGGATTCCATCACTGGTGGTGGGGAGATGCTATGGACTGAATTATGTCTCCTCCTTCCCACCAAAAAAATAAAAATAAAAATAAAAAATAAAAAAAATTATGTTTTGTAGCTATAACTCTAATGTGACTTTATTTGGAGGTAGGGCTTTTTTAGGAGATAATTAAGGTTAATAAAGTCATAAGAATGGGGTTCTAATCCAATAGCGCTGGTGGACCTATCAGGAAAGGAAGAGAGAGATAGCTCTCTGTCTTTACCATGCAAGAACACAAGAAAGCAGTCATCTGCAAGCCAGGAAGAAAACTCTCTCAGAAGAACCTTACCATGTCATATCTCTGATCTCAAATTTCCAGCCTCCAAAAACTGTAAGAAAAGAAATTTCTTTATTGTTGTTTAAGCCACTAAGTCAATGGTGTTTTGCTATGGCAGCCCAAGTGGAGTAAGACAGTGGGTTATTCATAACCTCAGTAGGTAATAGCTGAACAGTTGTTAAAACTTTTACCCAGGTGGATACAGATGGGATACTGGTAAAAGGAAATGCATTGGTCAGTGCAATATTTCAAGTATTCGAATAGTTTTGGGGAAATAGTAATCATAAGGAGTATGGAATCAGATGTTTTCTTCCTAGGGCCATTGATACATTGGAGAAAACAGTACAATTTAAGGGTAATCATCAATTTCAGGTAAGGTATGAAAGTTAGAGCCCTCAT
Source organism: Leucopleurus acutus (assembly GCF_964270905.1). Taxonomy (NCBI): domain Eukaryota; kingdom Metazoa; phylum Chordata; class Mammalia; order Artiodactyla; family Delphinidae; genus Leucopleurus; species Leucopleurus acutus. The sequence goes on along the minus strand of NC_139150.1, from coordinate 63,199,451 downwards.
TGACAAGTATAGTATATGAAGAGATATTATACTTCTTTTAGAAGGAGAAAAAGGGGAGAATCAGGAATGGATATTTATTAAGAGGACATAAGAGATCCAGAGGCAGTTGAATTCTCAACACCAGCAAGTCTGTTATTCCAAGGAAAGGTCTCTGATTAGCAGAGGAGCATCCTGAGATTTGAGAGGGGAATTTGGATCAGTGAATCTAAAAATGTTGAATTCCTAGATTTCCCTGAACCCTCTGTAAGAGGGGTCCATTCTTCCTATAATGGCTACCTTTCTCCTTTTGTTTGAAGATGATGCAGAGGTCTCCATCTCATAAGACCATATAAACTCCTCTCAGAACCTAGCTTCACTTTCCCACTAGTCACAAAAACAAAAAGTGTTTCTGTGTCACAACCTAACCCAAGCACAGAAGTGCTGACCCTGATAAAGGAAACAAGACTACACCACAAAAAAACTGCCAGGTCAAGTCAAAATGTAGCCGAGATAGTAATGGGATCCTCAGGGTGCCGGGATCAAGAGTCGGGGACATTAAGTTGGCCAATGGAGAGTTTGTCAACATGAGAGCAATTTTCAGTGATCCAGTTTTTAATGTCCTGCCAAAGACACTGCTGTTGACTTAGAGAAAGGAAGGTTCACACTAAATGAAGTAGGGATACCAGAACTCCCACAGCAGGCAGCAGACAGTGGCATCAAGAGGCTGACAGAAGTGGCCATGCTAAGTCAAGTACTGCAAAAGGCCAGCAAATATTCCACCTGACTCTGTTCCATGGGACATCCCGGGGTGTGCACCACTTAACGAAAGATGAGGAACATGCTGGTGGGGAGGCACTCGCATCATCTGAAACTCTGCAGAAAAGCGTTGGTCATTGGAGATGCTGCTCCAGAACTGGGCTCCTGGATGGCAATGTGGATGATAGAATCCCCAAAGGATAGATGGCCAGGTGGCTTTGCAGAATAGGTGCAGATATAATGACAACATGGTCAGTGTGGCAGTGTAGGGTGCCTGGGCTGCATAAAACGGTGAAGATGTTGCATAGAACCCAGGGGCAAGATAGGTGGGCAGTTGCCAAGGATATCGCTCAATCTATGCAAACAACATATCAGAAGGTAGTGGACAACCATCCCCCTAAAGTAATGATCCCCCCTGCCCAGTTGCCTAAATTGAGCTGGTTTTCAAACTCAGAACCCACATATTGAAAAAGATGCCAGATTCCCAGGAAGAAAGATGCTACACCTCCACAACAGGTGTGTGAAGTAAAGCTTCCCCAGTTTTCTCCCCCAAAAAGTTGAAGCTGTATGCTTGGATAATCATACACTGGGAAAAATGGAATACCCAGACCATTTCAAGTATTGTGGACACGAGGGCTAAGGTGAAAATGCCATTCCACTCCAGCTAATGTAGGAAGTAAAAAATATTTCATCCTGGTGGAATTGTAGAGATTAGTGTTTTTCATAAGCACCAAAAATATGCAAAACTGGTGTCCCTGGTATAGCCCCAATTCATCAGTCTTGTCACTGAAAAATTCATATGTATCCTGGAGGATGACACTGGTAGCCCCAATGTCTGGGCCTTTGTCCGATGTGGTGTCTTTGCAAACACAGAATAATGCAGCCTTAGGATATGGTCTGCAGCAGCTGAGCTGATGAATGCATATGTTTTCAACCCTATCAGGAAAGAGGATGAGGGACAGTTTGCCTTCACATGGAATAGACAAAAGTATGCAAATGCCGTCTTGCCCCAGGGCTGTGTTAATCCCCCCATCTTCTATCATAATTAGTCCAAAGGGACATGGACTGTCTGGACATTCTGCAGAGCATCACACTGGCCCACTATATCAAAGGCATGATATTAATTGAACCAGAGGAGGAAAAAGCAGCAAATGTATGAGATGTTTTTGTCCCAGGGGCTGAGAGACAGAATTTTTGAAGGGGCCAGCTATATAAGTAAAATTTTAAACATCAATAGGGCATGTAGGAGTGTCTCCCTGAAAGTAAAAGGGGAATTACAGCCTCTTGCACCTCTGACCACTAAGAAGAAAGCATAATGCCTGGTAGACTTCTTTGTATTCAGGAAGCAGTGTGTTCTACTTTGGGAAAACTTTTCTAACCCATTTAGCAAATCACATGGAAGGCTGCCAGCTTTGAGTGGGACCTAACAGGAAAGCTCTGTGGCAGGTCCAGGTTGCAATGCAGATGACCCTCTTGCTTGAGCCACAGGAGATTGGCAGATTCTGTGGTACTATGTAGAGTATATGGTATAATAATAGAGATATCGTGGCGGAAAAGATGCTTTATGAAGTTAATGGCAAGCCTCAGTAGGAGAACCACAGTGCAAACCCATATGTTTCTGGAACAAAGATGTACCATCTGCACCAGAAAAGTATAGGCTATTCAAAAAATAGCTCTTGGCATGCCCCGACCCTGGTAACAAGATGATAGGCCATGAAGTGACTTGGTAAACAGAACTTCCCATCATTGTTTGGGTTCTGGCAGATGCACCGAGTCATAAGTTGAAACAAACACAGCAGCAATGTCCTGTAAGGTTGGGATCGGATCTGGGTCGTCAGGTACCCCAGTGCTTGTACAGTTGACTCACGAATAGAGTAGCTATGGTGGCAGGGCTGGAAGCTATACGTGGCCTCAGCATTACAGGCTTCTGCTCACCAAAGCTGGTTTAGTCACTGCTGATGCTGAGTATCCAACGTACCAGTGGCCCCCAGTGTGGCAACGCCCGTGAGGAGATCAACTAGCCAATTCATGGCAAGTTGATTCCATCATATTCTTTCCACCTTAGAAGGAGCAGCTATTTACCTTGACTGGAATCAAAGCATTGTAAGTGTGGATATGGTTTTCCTGTTCCCAGGGCACTAGATCCATCAACACAGAATCATGAATGATATCACATTGGACCAAGGGACTTACTTTACAGCAGAGGAGGAACCACTGTGACCATGGATCTACTAATCCTAAAACTTCACTACCCAGAAGCTTCTGGCCTGATGGACCAGAGGAATAGCATTTTCAAAGACCTGCTGAGGTACCAGCTTGGAGAGGATACAGCAAGGAGAGCACTCCATCCTCCAAGATACAATATACATTCTAAATCAATGACCATTCTTTGGCATTATGACCCCAGTAGGTAGAATACCCAGGCCCAAGAAACAAAAGTGATATTAAGATTGACCCTAATTTAGTCCCGTTGATTCACTTGGAGAATTTATGCTTTCTGTCTTTACAGCTCTGGGCATTGTGTGTCTAGAGGTCCTGAACCCCAGGGAGGGAATATTTCCACCGGGGGCCACAGCAAGAGTATCATTAAATTTTGAGTTAGGACAGCCACCATTTTCCTTTGCGCTCCTTGGATGTGGGCTGTCCCCTAGGTGAGGTGTGTTCTGAGGTGAGGTAGCCCTCTTCCACTGAGGGCGCTGCTGAGGGAGGGACTCAGCTCTGAGACTTTAGCAGCCGCAACTCTTGGCATCTGTGTGAATGAGTGGCTCCATCTTGAAGAGGAGATTGGGTGACAACCACAGTCACCACTACAGTCCGTTACTTGCACAACTTGGATGCTTATCACTTGTGTGGAAATTTCATCCCAACTGGGAATGACTCCCTCAGAATTCTGGTTGGTTTCTTTTCCTGAGGATAATTACAGACAATTAGTGAACAAATTACACTTCTCACATTGTAGCTGGTCCTAAGCTATGACCGATACTCATCATCTCATTCTTTGTTGCAACCATACTATGGTTCAGCAACTTCTCTGCCATGTCCTGCTCCTTCACCTACTTACAGGTGGCGTTTCTGAGAGCAAGCTCTAGTGTGCACGCGCATCTCGATCCAATGAGCGTCTACTTCCCAGGAGTCTGAGCTTCAACACCTCCGTTTCCCCTTGCCTCGGAAGGACGTTGAAGACCCTGTGATAAATATACCAATTAGAGATAAATTTACAAAACGTACATTGACCTGAATAAATGTACTATGATTTCATTTCTTTCATTCCCTTTCAACTTTTAAGCCAGATCTCTTTGTCTAAAACTTACTTGGAAAACTGGCAAAGAGAATTCTGCCTGTAAATTTTAATATTGAACAGAATACATGTGCAAAAAAAAGCAGTTGCTGAATGTGTTAGTTTCCTACGGCTGCTATCACATAGCACCACAAATTGAAGGGCTTTAAACAACAGAGAATTTTTGTCTGACCTTTTGGAGGCTAGCAGTCCGAAATCAAGGTGTTGGCAGGGTTGGTTCCTGCCGAGGGCTGAGAGGGAGAATCTGTTCCAGGCTTCTCTCCTAGCTTCCGGTGTTTCTCTGGCCACCTGTAGCATCCCTTGGCTTCTAGTGCCTCACTGCAATCTCTTGTCTTTGTCTTCGCATTGTGTTCTCCCTGTGTGAGTGTCTCTACTTCCAAATACTACTTTTTAGTAGGGACACCCATCTTGTTGGTTTAGGTTCCCCATTCTACTCCAGTATAACCTCATCTTAATTTAAGTAATTACATCTTCAACAGCCCTGTTTCCACATAAGGTCTCATTCTGAGGTAGTGGGGGTTAGGACATCAACATACAAATTTGAGGTGGATGTAATTCAAATTATATCTGAACTTTGCGGGGAGGGTTGTATTTCTTAGGGAGGTTAAGTGAAAGGTAATACAAAGTCTAGAAGCAGTAGGCTTGCTGGGATTCTTTTTTAATGGGAAACTTAAGTCACTATCCTCAAGAACAATGACTTTTTTTCCACTTGCTGGTTGGGGCATTTCCCCCAGTAGTTGCATGAGATGAAGCAGCAGAAGACACTGGACTCTCTTTGTGCCCTGACATGTACTTATCCTTTTGCTCCATCTGAAAACTTTAGGGCATCAAAAGAAAGGAAAAGAATAAAGTGTCCTCTCTGCATGAGTCCGTGGTAACTGGTTACAGCTCATCTCCTGGAGAAACAGAATTTAATCTAGCAATTAGAATTATGGGCACAAGTTCTGGAAGATGAAAACCCTCGTCATCCTATTTGGTTCACTGACTCTGAAAGGCCCGCATGCCATGTCCCATTGCCAAATTGCACATCTGCATTTTGGCTGGTACGTGCCTTTGGTGTTGGCATTGGCCCTATGACCACAGAACTTTCTATTGCAGCTATTTTAGTGTCTTGGCTCCTTTTTATTCCCCAAGGTCTTCTGGTGGAGCAAAAGGACACCCACAGTGGGAGCCAAGAGAGTCATCTTAATGAATGGCATATTATAGACCTTGTGATTGTGATTTGCATCTTTTCATAGCATGGCTGGCTAAATCCCTGTTACTGAAAGATCAAGTTAAATAAGGCATAAAAGTGATGTGGAATCTTTTCTTTCAGGAAACCTTTCACAGAAGCACTCTTGGCCTAACCAATGCCCCCTTTTGTATGAGCTCTTAAAGGAATGCGAAATGTCGTATATACCATGTCCCCGATTCTCGAAGCGAGTGAGTCAGTGACTTCGGCAGTAAAGGCGCTGTCCCATGCCCTTACCTGTACCATCTCGTGTGTTAGGTCCGCGTGCACAGGACCCTGCCTGTAAGACCCAGGTCAGGGTTTCCAGTTGTGGGCTCCCCTCTGACAACCATCTCATTAAAAGCAAGATTCGGGCACCTGGTGGAACTTGGCTGCCACCGCAAAAAACATATTTCAGTCCCAAAGTGTCAGAGTGATGGGAGCGGTGGGAGGGTGGGAGTGGGACATGAACCAAACACTAAAGCAAATAAAAACATCTTTTAAAATGTCGCCTGCTTGCTGCCAAATGTGGGCTCAGAGGGAGTGCCACCGGGAGCGAGTTCCACATGGCAAGGCCTTCCGTGGAGAAGCCCGGCTGGCAGGCCAGGAGGATTCAGTAATTAACACTGTCAAAGACTCGTGAGGCCCCGTTTCAGCAGCTCGATTCGGAAGCGTTTGCCCATGTACAGTCACCCTTCAGCGGCACAGCTGCGGCGTGGAGTCCGTCTGCGGCTGGTGCACGTGTGGCCTCAGACTCTTTGTCATGCAGTGTAGGAAAACCTGGGGGTTTCTTGCGGGGGCTCTAACCTTGAGGGAATTAAGACTAAGAGTCTCTGATTTTTTTTTTTTTTTTTTTTTCCGGTACGCGGGCCTCTCACTGTTGTGGCCTCTCCCGTTGCGGAGCACAGGCTCCGGACGCGCAGGCTCAGCGGCCATGGCTCACGGGCCCAGCCGCTCTGTGGTATGTGGGATCTTCCCGGACCGGGGCACGAACCCGTGTCCCCTGCATCGGCAGGCGGACTCTCAACCACTGCGCCACCAGGGAAGCCCTGATTTTTTTTTTTTAATCCATTAAATGAGGGACTCTAAGAATGTTGAGTAATCAGTTCCTAGAAATTAGAGCATCCAGACGGCTAGATAACAAGATGAGAGCTAGAGACCCAGGGGTGGTCAACTGGGGCCTGGACGTTTGGGATTGGCTACTGGGGGCTGGAAAGGGGGCTGTGGAGACATTGGGCAGGATGGGTGGAATTACAAGCTGTTAAGTAAAGGCTCTGAAACAGGGTGAGGTAAGGAAGAAAGATAGCCATCTCTCGAGAGGAAGAGAACATTAGTGGGTAGGTAGCTGTGCTGTAGTGGAAGAAACAGACTGTGTGTGGGGTTGGTACATGCAATTCACAAAACTGCCCCTCTCTCTAGTGTTGCCGCCACTGGGCAAGTTACTTAACCTTTCTAAACTCCTTTCTTTACGTGAAATGAGGATTATGACATTTCCTATGAAATGTCTTTATTATGAATATATGTGTAGACATGTATTATTGAGTAAATAAGCTATGAATATATTAATGTATATATATGTATATGCATTCATCTGTATATCTGTCATTTGTTGGTCAATTACTAAGCGATCAACAAACATTTAATGACTACTTTCTCTGAGCGGGCAAGCCTTCAGCTATGGTATTAGACGTGCCAAGTAAGGTCTCTGATCTCTTGGAGCTTTTATTGTAGTGAGTGAAGAAAGGCAACAGAGGACAGGACACATAAATGAATAAGACATTTTCAGGTTGTGAGAAGGCCTATGATAAAAATTTAAAAGGGTGGTATGGTGATGAGCTGAGAAGGCTACTTCAGGTAGAATGGTTCCAGGATGTTTACATACTGTTTCTCATTCATTTTTTCGGACACACTCCTTCTCTGGGAGGCAGTACTGTCCCATTTAGCCACAGAGAAACTGAAGTCCCGTAGGTTAGCTCTGATGGGACAGGCTTCCAGATGTGGGTCTTCAGTCAGAACTGGTGAACTACACTGAGCAGTCATGCTTCTCAGTCAGGGGATGTCTGAGATCAGTGGATGTTTCTAGCCCACATTGATATATATCCCCTCCACTTTTCTTCTTTAGGCGAAATATTGTTTGCTAGAGCCCGCATGTATAACCATCTGTGAATCGCGTCACGCAGTAGTGAACTCTACTCGCTTACACTTTTGGCATTTACGTTATCTGCCATTGCTGAGATCTGGGGAGGACACAGATGTTATAGACATCTGCCCTCAGCTCCATCTGTAGACATTTCTAGCATTTTAGGTGGGATGTCTATTCCACAAGAAACCAAGACTCATATAAAAAAGTTACGACTGTTGAGTGGAGCTATTTCAAAGAGACATCTTGGATTTGGGAGAGAAGATGGCATATTCAGATTTGTTTTCATGTTTCTTGTTAATGCCTTTAATTACTTGTCTTTGTGTACATGGTTTAAATAAAGGGTAGAAATTAAACTTGTATCGTGGGAAAATATTGAATTGGGAAGAAGGAAATTAAGTCCTAGAAATCTTTGTCAAAACATTCTTGTTTAGAGCTAGATTTGGAGGAGCATCTTGATGTCTTCTTATATGACGCCCAGATTTTAAATTATGTGAAACGTATGTCTCCCCTGGGCCCTCTGGAATGACACAGCTAATAACGGGTTAATGTGGTGCTAGAGAGAAACCTAAGATCCTAGGTGAAGAGCCAGGATTCATGCTGGCTCCGCACAGCAGTTCTTTCAAGTTGACCATCCTGCCTGTTGCATGAAGAATCATGTCCATTTGCCAAGCACAGTGTCAGGCTCAGGCTCATCCACAATGAATGCTTGCTGTTGAGCCTGGCTAAGAAAATGAATGAAGGAAAGGATAATGGAACAGATTCCCCTCCAACACAGGTTCTGTCTCCCTCTCTCATGCTTTCACCTCCTCTTAGTACTTTCCAATGAAATGCCTCTGCTCCAGGCATTTTCATTCTTTTTCCTCCCCTGCAATATTCTTGCTAACTTTAAACGTCTGCTCTTTCCTCATGTTATTTTCCCTAGCTGGAACTCCAAGCTCACTCCCCCGTGCCATGATTGTTAATTTCTGTAAGGCCTCCCCGAAGCCCCACCTCTCAGAAGGCTTCCAGTCTTAGTAAATAGTCTTGTCTAATATTTAAGCAAGGTTAGCCTGGCACCACTAAGTCCCACGCATTGTATTTCCTCCATATATTGTTTCATTTCACCTTCCACACACCCTGTGATGCACGGTATGGTTCCCATTTTACACTGGAGGAACCTGAAGGGCAGAGCATCTAATGGCTTCTCCAAGGGTACCCTGCTGGTAAGTGGTGAGTGACGGATAAACCTGCATCCCCTGACACAGGCTTGCTAGCCAGCAGCCTGATGTTGGCTCATCATTGACTCCATTCACCTTTCTTTCCTTAGTGGTAAATAGTCAAAAGGGTGACAGCAAGTTGAAAGACAAAAATTATGAAAGGTCCTTCTGAATCAGCCCCTGCTGAACCAAGTTGTGGAATACTAGGGAGTGGTAACTAAAGTTTGTGAAGTAGTGTCTTGGTAAAACTTTAATAGTGAGCTTTGTCACTTACACACTACTGTTCTAAGATCTGCTCTGTCGAGCAGTTAATTAATTCTCTTGGAGCAATTACCCAGCCACCAGAAATGGTCTGCTGTGGGCCTCTAGGCATAGTCTGTGCTAAATAAGTAGCAGGAGAAGCTTGAAGTGTCAGGCCTGTAACCACTTCTTCCCGAGGTCAGCACTTCATGCCCTTGCGCGTTCTGGGTCCAACAGCACGGCATCCCACACAGGTGGATGTTCTGTAAGTGCTTTTTAATGATGGTGGTGGTGATGATGTATGAAGGTCTGTTTATACTTGCAGAGAGGGTCGTGTATTTTAACAAGAAGGACTTTTGATTGGCATTTCAAAGAGGCTGGTGTTGTTGGAAAATGTCAGCACCCTGCACAGGAGGGCACTTGATAAGTGTTAAGGGATTGGGTCTGCTAAGGGGATTAGGATAATTGTTTTGGAGTGAGTGGGCTGGCTCAGTGGAGGTGACCTGAAGTCATTTAATGGGCCTAGTGGAGCCCGTGGTGACAACTCATGCCAGTGGATTAAGATGCTCTGAAGGAAATTCCCAATCATTGCTGAGCACTGGTTCCATTGGGATACTGGCTGCCCTGTTGTATTGCTATGCCTGGTAGGCTGACTCAATTTCTGGGCTCGAACAAAGAAATTCTGATCAAAGGAACTGCCACCCTACCATGTGGCACAGGGCCCCTTCGCCTCTGAAGATGAAAGGTGCCTATTTTCGTGGCATTTGTCATTTTGGGAGAGCCTTTTAATTCGCGCCAGTTCAAGATCAATCAGGGATGAAGTCAAACACTGTCAGAATAGAAAGTCCTGTGGATGAAAGTCAAGGAGGAAAACCTCTTTCTCCTGAGTAAGCACCAGGCTGGGTGGCTGACAGTTCATATTGCATCAGGTTTGCCAGCTTGAGGAATAAAAGATAAGCTCTGGAATGAATACAGATGTAGACTCAAAGATGGAAAAGCATAGTAGTTTATATTATATACTAGTGGTTCATGTCTGTGTGCAACATTTTCTCACATGATCGAAATGCATGATGAGTGAAACCCTTAAATTTCACACGTTGGTTGGCCTAGCCCCAAATGACTAAATCAGGTGATTCCATTGGCTGAAGTTTGTGATGTACCATTGCCCTTCACGTTTAGATCCTTTTTTTTTTTAGCCAATTTGCATTTCTTTGTGTATGAGACCGTCCACTGACCGCAAACATCACTGCCATCCTAAAAGAACACAAAGAGGGTATTCTAGAAACAAAATCTAGTTTTTGCCACAAGTTTCTTGCGTCATGAATATTAAAGATAATTAATTCCTGAATGATAGTTTCAGACTTCGTAGTGTTGTCAGGTAGCCCGGGAACTTTAAGAAATGATGGTTTCAGTGGTAACAGTTTATGTGAATCAGATGCTCTTCAAGGAAGTAGCCAGACTGGAAAAAAACAGAGGTTCAGGGAGACCTAGCAGCCTGGGCGCCAGTGGCCAAGGAATGTACAAGTCTTGCAGCAATGTGAGATTTGCACCTGCAGCAAACAAACTTTGGGTTTCTCCAGAATGCAAATTGAGGAACTGTATACACGAATGGCTCTCAGCCTAGAAATTCCATGCCTTCCCACATTGGTTTTTTAAACAGAATCTTAACACCCGCATTACATATCTGGCCTGGGCTGCCTATAATCATTTTAGTTCCTTTGGTGAGTGGACAGTAACTGTTGCAGAGGTTGGAATCTTTCCTGTTTGCCTTTAATGTTGAAGGGTGCTTTATTTAAAGAAGGGTCCAAGATAGCTCTTCTTTAAATTAAAAAAAAATCTGCAGTAAAATTGACCGTTTCTCTTTGTAGCAGTGGCTTGCGGTGGACACGTTTATCGCTGAAACTTCTCACTCTGGATTCTCAAAGGGCCAAGGAGAGTCATGGAGATTTTGATGAAATAGGCCACAACCTTGAAATATTCCTTCTCTAGAACAGTGTCAGAATCACTGTGGGTGGTTGTTAAAAATCAGGATTCCTGGAATTCAATGCAGGTCTCCTGAATCAAAACCCCTAATGCTGGTTCAGGCATCTTCTCGTATACACAAGTTTCGTAAGCACTTTTGTAGACCTCTGCCAGATGCCACCAGATTTTTTTCAGGGACGCATGCTATATCTATTCCAGAGCCTTGAGTGAATATTTCCCGTGCTTTTACAGAAATTCACCTAATTTTTGGCTGCCTACTTTTTGTCTGACTCTAAAGAGGTGGATGACTGTCTAAATGATTTACCTGAAACAGAAATATGGGTTTTGATCCCCTTTTCTGATCCTCACTGCCTCTTCCCCACCCTCCGCTCCTTTCTTCTCTTAAAACTTTCCTGGCCTCAGTTACAAACATATGTGACATCCTGAGGAAGATAGAGGGGAATATGCCAGACAACAATGAAATGTCAAGGTGAGCCAATCTCATTTTGGGTATTCATGTCAAAAGTCTGAGAGGGAGAAGTTAGTTCACAGGTGGGTCCTCCAGGGGGAAGATGGCACACAGCAAGGCTCTTGGGGAGAGCACAGGAGAGAAGGAAGGCTGAATGCTCAAGAATGAAACAAAGTCATAACTCGTGAGAGAGGGTAAATGGTGGAGAATGGAAGATATCTAAGTATGCAAATTCTACCCAAAATACAATCCGATGTAACTATGCTGGAGGATGTTGTATGAGGAAGACAAGAGTTTAAAGAAATGTTTTAACTTCTGATCGAGCCAAATAAAGGATTATTCACTTGCTTGTATCCAGAAACATGGCATCACATAAAGTTTTAGCCAATACACTCTCATTCTGACTACCTCCAAATCCTAAAGGTAAAATCCTAAAAGTAACAGGAAACACATCTGGGTAATTGTCTCATTCTCACAAAGATCTTTAACAGGGCACATGTCAAAACGAAGTTCACTTTTCATGGTTCAGGTAAACACGAGTATGTGTAACCACGAGGAATCAAGTGTTTTACTCTGAACTTGCCTTCAGTCGTGACCAGGCATAATATCACTTGGGAGCACCGTAAAGCCCCTTCCTGTCCTCTCTTATTCCCTTCCCAGCCTCTATTGCTTCTGTTAATTTTATCAGAAGAACTGTTCCTTTAGATTAGACATTTTGCTTAAAAGCCCCACATCACAGAGCATGAAGAAACATTTCACAGCAAGCTACTTAATGAAAGTAGGTAGCTTTCAACCAGAAAATGCTATGGTCAGGAGACTTTGGATTAGAGAGACAGGGATGGAGAGATGTGAGTTATGAGCGATTGGTTGGGGAAGGCAGACCTGACATGAATGTCACGCAGTAGGGGCAGGGGGCCAGCATCAGGCAATACAGGAAACTTAAAGGCAGCACTGAGGGGAGGGACAAAATACCAAAGACAACATTTTCTTGCTTCATGATCATCCCCTGGGCTAGACCTGATTATGGGTTTAGTGCAGAAGCTGAGGCAGGGAGAAGTAGGGTATGTTTTAGTATAAGGCACTGACATAACCTGTAACAGGAGTCACAACATGTGTCACCTGGCTGTATAACCTTTAGCCAACTATTATGTTCTCTGCATTAAACCAACACTGATGGCTGATTTTAGAGAAAGGATAAACCTATTCCTTTGACTTGTCTAACACTAAAGGAAAAGATAATTGACCTCATTCTCCTAACCTCGAAGGAGAGAACAAAATTCATGCACTTTTTTCCTCTGGCAGGATTAGTTCTAATGATTCATGTCCACGACATGTGAATTTCCTGGAGAAAAGTATCATGAAAGTTGAAGTTACAAGTTTTTAAACCCTGATCATAAACATTTTTCCTAAGTGAAAAAGAGGGTGTATGATGGTTTCTTGTCTTTTTCTTCTCACTTATCCTGTTCCTTGAGTTTTTGATTCTTGGCTGTGCACCAACGACATTAGGGATGTGGGAGCAAAGTGATTGTAAAATATTTAGCTCTACTGAGGGGCAGATTTGGCTCCAGAGATCCTGCCAGTTGGGTGGGTACCTGCCTTCTCCCCCATTGATCCATCCCGAAGGGTTTCACCTATGCATGGAAACGTGTTCAAGGATTGACTCTAAAGTAATGGGACCAATGTTCACAAGCTCATGTGAAAATCAGCCTCATTATTATAGAACTGGGCTTGAGTTTTGTCAGTGCAGTTGGGTGTGAGAATAGGGAGTCACGGGGCCTTTGGCAAACAGGAGAGAGCCCGTCATGTCCATGTGGATTAGAATAGGTATTAAAAACCAAAAACCTTGTGCAGGGCAACAAATCAAAAAAAAGACAGTAACAACAGTAAAACCCCAAACATAAAACTACCGATCGGATTCAGTTTCTTGGGCTCCAGTTGATGACCCCTGCTTTAAAATTACGTTTCATATTTATACATGCCGTTCTGAACTCAAACTGCAAGCCAGTTTGGGATTATGGCATATTAACTTTCTTGCTATATTCTATAATTAAACTAGTAATTGAAAGGCAAATAATTAAGCACTATACATGTCTCTGACTTTTAAAATAGAGTTTAGATAAAACCCAAATATTGGAATTTATCTAAGTATATATACTATTTTGTTGATTTGATTTATATGTGGTTAAAATGTTTCTCAGCATAATATTCTGAGATGACATTAGCAAAGGGAAAGGACTTTCAGAAATATCCTGAGCAGAAAAGGACTGAAAAGCTTTTGGAAGCCAGAGTCTGTGCAATGTTGTCGCTGTTACTGTTATTATTGTTATTATTTCCTAATGTAGCAACATACCCAGAACGTAGTAAGGGTTCAGTTCATGGTTGTTGAATGTTAAAAAAAAAATCAAAGTTACTCTATTGTACTCTACCTTCCTCAGCATCGTTTATTTCAAATGAAGTCCTGGGTAGAAATATCAGTGTAAGCAATAACCAATCTGCTAGGATAACAGTTTGACAAAAATCTGTCTTAAATTAGGAGATAAAGGAAGAAAAACTCTATTCCCGAAGTCCCAGAGATAGAAAATGTCTTGGCGATTTTGTAATTTGTTCATGTCTCACTGAAATAAATGCATCTTGGAACTGAAACATCTACTGAGAGGACGGATGTGCAGTACATCTGAACCAGTTAAACCTTAATCGTGTAAATGAAACCTTTAAATTGTGTGAACCACTAGCAGCCTCGCAAATCTTTACATGTGCAAAGAACTGAATGAAGACATATGGTCACCATCAACTTGGTGATTTAATTCTGAGATGACACACGTATTAATCTAACTGAAAAGGGATGCTACTATATAGCTGGTTGTAATTAGCCAACCACAAATTTCTATAACCACTTCAGTCTCAATCAAAAGCCAAAATGGCATTTCATGATTACACACCATCCCACCCAGGTTTGCATTTCTTGATGAATTCCCAAGGTTAGGATATGAGCCATACTGTAAAACCAACCCTCAATTACACCTTTTTAGAGGGGAAGATTAGTGGCAGGTGGTGCCTGCTATAAAAGCCTCATTAAAACACCTTCTGGTGGAGTTTCACAAAAGGAAGCCACCAGATGGAGACCCATCTCCACATGGTAGTCTTACCTCAAATGAGAGTTTCACCTGACACTTTGGGGACAGACAATTTTTTTCTCACCTAACAAGCCACTGAGGTTGAAAAGACGATCTATTAGGATTAATCGTACTTGATTACTAATCCATTGTAATGCCATATGTTGAAAGCGTTGTTCACCGTGAAGCCTGGAGCCAGGTAGGGCCCCTCTGGTAATGTACACCCTCCCATTTTCCTGCAGCTAATCTAATTTCACCTCCTCCCAGACCTCAGATGCCAGAAACGATCCTTAACTCTTCCTGCACTGTCTCTGATACCTTTTTGAATGGTAGCAAATCTGATCTCAAAGGTAATGACGCCGAAACCTGCTGACTAATTGCAAAATGATTTTCCTGGTGTTGCTTGCCTGGTGGGATGAACGGATAAAAGGTGTTTGTTCCATTGTGCGCTCATTCAAAGACTCAGTCCCGGCTGCCTTATCAGCACAGCTCGGTGTTACTCATCTCCCCCTTTTCCTAAGTGTGTTTGCCGAGCCTGTGATTTGCTGGATTGGAACAATTGGCCAGCTGGGCAGAGAAAGTGAAGTTGATGTTTCATGGGGTAGATTCTGCCACCTTATGCAGTCCTTGAAATGGCAAGATTTTTTTTTTCCTGTGGTTGGCCTTTGGGATGGATCCAAACCACTAAGTGCCAAACAGTATAACTCCCATGTTATGTGTGTGTGTGCACGTGTGTGTGTGCATGTGTATAGCTCTCTTGCATGTTTTGTGTTAAGTTACTTATGAAGCACCACCCACTAAGTTGCTTTCTAAAAGAAAGATGGCCTTTCTTGCTCAAGGCCCCATGGCTGCAAGTTGCACGCATGAGGGTAATCACACACATACGGCCACATGAGCCCCACACATTTTGCTCTAGTCCTGGGGCCCTAATAGGAAGAGTGAAATGGAGTAACTTCCAAGTGTCTGTGATATTTTGCAGTCACTTGGTTCCAGCTCCAGACAGATTTCCAGAGGGGACAGAGTAAATAATCCATCTGCAGTGTATACTAAAGAATATCATTGAGAAAAGAATCGTTTTCCGAAAGCAATGCCATGTGCATTTAGCAAAAGGGGCCCGGCCTCCCGGGGCATCCTAAGTGCAGTGCTTCACACCTTCCTAATAAACTGCTCCCACAAATGCAGTAGTCTTTAGAGAGTTACCATCATTGTAGGATCTGATCAGTATTTCAAAAATATAATCCTTTTATTGTATAATCACTAGGTGTGTGTTGGGGGATGGGGAATGCTCCTTAAAATACAGATTCTTAGACCTCAACACACAGACTTACAGAATCGGAATCTCTGAAGGTAAAAACTAAGCAGCATTTTTTAAAACAAGTTTTCCTGGGTGATTCTGAGGCACATTAAAATTTAAGGTCTAAGAAAAGACACAGGATCTCATTCCTACTCTGAACAGCCAAGGTCCCACAGACCACTACTCTCTTGTTTCCTCGTATTGAAGGCAGTGTGACACCAGGTCAAGGGAGGTGATGGAACCACAAGGTGTCCTCTGGAGGGGATGGGTGTTCTCCCACTTGCTCTCTGGATCACATTTGTGACTAGGCAAGGGAACTCTGAGTGTTTTTTGTTATCCAAATGGTATATCTAATACGTCCCATACTGTACATGTTTACGAAACACTTAAAAAATTTTAAATTTCTAATGACGCATATAAATCACTCTAGCTTTGTTCTCATAGTTTATGTTGTCACCGGACACCACAGATAAAAAGAGAGCCCCAGCATTCTGCAGCTGGAAGACTTTATCATTCATGAGAACTGCTAGATTTGACCCTGGGCCTAAATCTGCCCATCAGGGGCAGTGGGGATCCTCTCTATCTGTGTGCAGGGCAGAGTCAGCTGCAGGCTGGTGAGCGCTGCAGGGAAGATCAGGAAGCAGTGGTTGGCCGGGGCAGCAATCTCTCTGTGTTGGGGTCACCGTACACCGTGGGACACTGTGGGACCTGCAGGGGATGGAGGATTGTTCTCAGGTTTCTGGCTGTCCAGAGCAGCCAGAGACACCACAGTGGACTCCTTCTCAAGTATTTGTGGGACAGGGCCTAGGAGAGGGGTCTGAGGCCCTGTGTTGACGGAGGACAGCAACGGTCTGAACACTGGTTCTTGGATACCATTCCTCCCTGGAAGCTCATGAGGCCTGGAGATTTATGTTAACCTTAAAAATGTGAAACGAACTTTGACCTTGTTTCTTTCTGGGGTGTGTGTGTGTGTGTGTGTGTGTGTGTGTGTGTGTATTTTTGATGGCATATACTCTCTTCCTAGCTTTTTTCTCCCTTGTTAGCCTGCCATTAGGACAGAAAATGAACTCTGCCATGCTGGCCTGCAAGAAAGTGATGCCCAGTGACCCTCAGGAAGTAGTGGTTGTATGAAGGGGGTGCCCGGTATTGAGTTTGTGACATAACAAGTATAAATGATCCTGAGTTTCCTTTTCCTTTATTTTTCATTTGCATTGTTTCTTTGATTATAATATCAATTGCTACAGAATACTGTACTGCCCACAAACATCAGAGCACAGTTCAAAGCTTTTAGCATAACGTTGAGTATTCTGCTTTGCTAAGAAAAGGGTTAAGGTAAATTCTTACAAGGCAGCATTGATGTTTGTCTTTATCTAATATTTGTGTGATACTGACTCGACTCTAAATTCTCCTTGCCTTGCTGTATTTCCCTCAAACACTCTTCTTTCCCTTGGTTGTTAATTCTTTGTTTTGTTTCTATTCCCTCCCAGATTCTCCTGGTTATATCTGGGTGGTGCTGGGTATTCATCTGTTTAGCTGATGGTTTCTGTTTGTGTCTGAATCTTGGTCATAGCCATCCTCAGGAACTATTTATTTTTCCTCCTGACATTGTTCTCCTTGTTTTTTCAGTATTTTCCACTATTTCTTTAAAGTCAGGATTTCTGTGTTTTCTAAGAATACAAAGTACCGAAGTTTGATTCCCTTGGAGCTGTTTGCTGTGCACATTCCTGTGGGTTATAGGGAAAAGTGAACTCGTGCATTTCTCGGCCCTCAGCTTTTTGTGCCCTAATATGTGGAAAGAACTCTTGGTTCAAGAGAGAAAAGAGATGGTCATGATATCTAAACAGCAAGCCCCATGTTCTTCCACACAGCTTAGTCGATGTGGTTATCAAAATACAATAAAATTCTTTTCTTCTGTAAAGCATTTACTCATAGGGCTTTTATCTTCTCTGGTTACCTCAGATTTCCCCCAAAGAAGAAATCTAAGCCCCAGTTAGGGCGAGTGAGAGGCGGGAGGAGTGGCGTTAGGGTGCCCCAAATCCCCAGTGGCTGCTCCCACTAAACAGACCACAAGATTCTCTCAACCAACTTAATTTCTTCCCGTTTAACTAATACAAGGCTGCGAGTGACCTTGGCAGGCCAGTGGGCGGGAGCTGGGAAACACGCCCCCAAATGAGCGAGGATGTATATCTGTTTACTAGACGGCATGCTGGCCTCCAGCTAATGACATTAATCCCCCTACTGCACTTCATTAGGTGACAGACAGGGAGCCACACTTCGAGGGAATCAACTGCTTCTCCCAATCCATCCGCCAGCTGTGGGGAGAAGCCGCTCCAGGATCAGTGCTGCTCCCTTCATTTGCTTTTCTCCCTCTATTATCCCTGACATGTTCACTGAACTACAGACTGCATATGTTTAAAAATAATTAAAGGCGCTCCAAACAAATAGGCAATGTTTCCACGATCCCTGCAACGCACGTTCTGGGTGTTTTGACAGATTTTTCTGCTCGTTGGATTCATCAAGCAGTCTGGCTCTTTGCTGTCACTCCTGACAGTCTGGCAGATAAACCCCTAGGGCAGGCTCCCTGGCCTGAGCTCCTTCCCCAGCTCTGACCTTGAGGCACAGAGAGCTTCAGGCTGAGCGTCCAGAGACCATCGGGAGAGAGACGCACGTCTGCGCTTCCAGGTCATCATGGTTTCTATATGGAACCATGGAATGAAAGACTAAAGAAGGGCGAAATAAATGTGAGGTTTTATTTTTGAATGGCTCTGCTGAATTATACTGAGAAAAGAGCCTCAAAGTTGATTACATGAGAAAGCAGGAAGGGTACCCTGAGGGGTAAAGACCCTCCTCACCCCAGCCACCTATCAAATCTGGACTTTGCACAACTCTTCCTGCACATCCCCCATTTTTAACTTTTTTAAATTAAAATGCCTCTATTAAAAGATGAAGTGGAGAAAGAGAAGATACAGTTTAGAAAGTTATGTAAGATACAGCATGATAACTGAAATATGTATAAAGAAAGTTCATCAAAGAGAAGATAAAGAGTAGGGAGGTAAGAAGGAGACTTGGTAATATGAGGGCACAGGAAGCATGCTAAAAATAAGAGAAGCCTAATTATGTTTCTTAACTGAGATAAGGACCTTCCTCACACAGAGGATACATTGTGACATAATCAATGATGTCCTCAACAATATTCATCAGGAAAACAGATGGATAGGTAACTGGGGGTTTCTTAATCTCTCAACATACGCTTCTAGAATCTTGCAAAAGCGTAACTCTTCTAGAGGAAATCTGTGGAGTAAGGCGCTTGTGGATGTATGTGTCTGAAACGTCAGTGAGGGGTAATCAATACAGTTTGGTCCCAGACACAGCTCTAATGGTCTGGCTTAATCTAGGAATAGCTTTGAGAGAAAACCCAGGAACAGATACTCTCTAAATCCTTTAGGCAGTACACTTAACAGTGATTTGAATCAATATCAGCAGCAATTAATGCGCAGTAACATGAATTTACCCATTGGCTGCTCTGACAGTCAGTGGTACCCAAGGTCATCCTAATATCATGTGACTCTTAAAGAACCAACAAGAACCTGCAGGAAAGTGCACGCTTCTCAAGGAAGAATTTTATAATGTACTGCAGAGGAGGTGATCAGGTATTAAATTCTCTACCAGAATCTGGCTAACCACAGCCTGTGGGTCAGATCCTGCTGCCTGCTTTTATGTGGCCTGTGAACTATGGTTTTGACACTTCTTTAAATGGTTGAAAAAAAAAGAACAATGTTTTGTAAGATGTAATGATGATTTGAAATTCGATTTCAGTATCTATAAATAAGGTTTTATTGGAACCCAGCCATGTCCACTCATTTACATGTGGTGCATGGCGGCTTTCCTTACTACAATGGTGAAATTGCAACAGACCCTGCATGACCCACAAAGTCTAAAATATTTGTTACTTGGCTCTTTATAGGAAAAGTTTGCCAAACCCTGTCCTATACTATAAACAATAGAGTATGACCAAAGTATCATTGACATTTTTTTTTTTTGTCCAAAATAAAACAGGATGACTAGATATATGTAACAAGGAC
Source organism: Leucopleurus acutus (assembly GCF_964270905.1). Taxonomy (NCBI): domain Eukaryota; kingdom Metazoa; phylum Chordata; class Mammalia; order Artiodactyla; family Delphinidae; genus Leucopleurus; species Leucopleurus acutus. The sequence goes on along the minus strand of NC_139150.1, from coordinate 63,179,709 downwards.
AGAAATAAATTGAAAGACATTCTCAGCCTACCTGTACTGTCACCACCTTCTTAGGAGGAAACATCCGCTGTTTTGTGGGGAAATTACCAGGCTTGGGATTCCGTTGTGCTGATCAGGAAAAGCTATGGAATTATATGGAGCCAAGAGAGGCAAAACTGATTTACATCTTGTGGGCATGGAGTTAACGCTTCTGGAAGAAGGAAATGGGAAGGGAAGGGAACTGGAAAGTTGGAGAGAGACAAAGAGTGGGATAGAGCACTATGTTAGTTTCCTAGAGTTTCTAAAAAACTGGGTGTCTTAGCACAGCAGAATTTTATTGTCTAATTGGTCTGAAGACCAGAAGTCCCAAGTCAAGGTGTCCATAATGTGTGCTCCTCCCAAAGGCAAAAGGGAAGGCTCTGTTCCAGATCTCTCTCTTTGGTCTCTCCCTTCGTCTGTCTTCTCCCTGTGCCTCTTACATTCTTCCTTCTGTGTGTCTGTGTCCAAATTTCTCCTTTTATATGGGCACCAGTCATACAGGATTACAGCTCACTTCATGACCTTATTTTAACTTGGTTACCTGTGGAAAGTCCCTGTTTCCAAATAAGGTCACATTCCTAGGTACTGAGGGTTAGAGTTCTGAAATATCTTTTCTGGGGGGTCGGGGGTTGGGAAGGGAGCCACCATTGAACTCATAAGAAGCAGAGACAATGAAAAAAAATCACAGCAGGCTGGGGTTTTGGAAGAGAGAGCTGAGATTTTTCTAGGCACAACAAAGAGAACCTTAGTGAGACACCTGGTTGAAGATAGTTTGGGGTTGTGTTTCTCTGTGCCGTGCAAAGAATTGTCTCTTTGTATTTATATTGTATTCCCCCATACACACTCCTTTTCTTTATTTCACCTTTCCTTTCCTTTCTTTTTCTTCTCCCTTTTGTTTTTTAGGAGGGAATATATGATTTTGGTATAAAATTCAGGAAACTCCAAAAGTAACTTCCAGAAGATGTCTCTCTCCCACCGATATTCCTAAGCCACTTGCTTACCCTCCGTGGGCAACTCCTTGTTACTAGTTTCTTATGTTTCTTTCCAGAGAGATTCTGTGCACATACAGGTATATAGTGCATATTTCCTTGTGTTGTAACACAATGAGTATCACTTAAACACACTGTTTTATCTTGCGTTTTTCCCTTAAACCTGTCTGGACTCATTCCATATCTGTTCATATGGAGCTGCCTTATTCATTTAAATAATTGCACTGTAGGAATACTACTCAGTCATAAAAAAGATGAAAGCTTGCTATTTGTGATAGCATAGATGGATCTTGAGAGGATTAAGCTAAGTTAAATCAGTCAGACAAAAGCACATACCATGTGATTTCACTCATATGTGGACTATAAAAAACTAATAACCAAAAACAAAATAAATGATCAAAACCAAAACGACCAAAACACATAGCCTGTAGGCTATTTCCATTCTTTTCCTATTAAAAACAATGTTACAGTGACCATTTACTGTATATTTAATTACTAATTACTCATGATTACTCATGAAATTCTATGTATGTACAGCATAACTCCTGTATCCAAAAGCATATGGATTTTAAGTTTTGATAAGTGTTGCAAATGTTTTCCGTAAAGTGTGCACTAAATTACATCGCCACCTGCAACACATAATAGTGTCTGATTCCTCACACCTCCTTCAACACAGTATGTTATCAAACATTTTAATTTTCACCAATCTAAGAGATGAAAAAATATCTTCTTATAGCTTTAATTTGCATTTTTTAATTATGAATATGTTTGTTTATTTTTCATATGGTTTAAGAACTATTTGCATTTTCTGTGAGGTATCTTCTTATGCCTTTTGGTTTTCTCTTGAGTTGGTCTTTTTCTTATTTATTTGAAGTAGTTTTTATATTTTGAAAAAAATTAGCCTTTTGCTGCAGTAGGATTTGGAAATGTTTCCCCCTGGTCGCTCTCTGGTTTTTGTCTTTTTTTGGTAGTATATTTTTTATGTCAAGAAATGTTTTAATTTTATGTAGTCAGACATTATTCTTTGCCGACTTAGTGATTTGGTGTATTTTGAAAGTACTTCCCTTCCCTGAGATTAACAATGATATATATTTAAGGTTTTTCCAAGTTTTTTTGTGTTTTCATTTTCACATATATTATTATTTTATAATCTGCACAGATACTTGGGGTGTAAAGTTAAATCGCTTGTTAATACCTTTTAAAACATAGTGAGCTGGCCATGATACCACACAAAGATTCACTGAGGTAGTACTCCTTAAGTGTGAACTTTTTCACATGGAAATATGTTCATAGTGGGATATATAAAAGGTGTGAATATATCAGTCTATGTATTAAGGCATGCAAAAAATATAATTTTATTTTTCAGAAAACTAATTTCCATTTTGAGCCTCATTCCACAGTCTACCTTGGGTAAAGTTAGTCACTTAGGGTAAATACAGTCAAGCAGAATCTTCTTTTCCCATTCCTTTCTCTCTATTCAATCTAGGCTGCCCAGGTTCCATGTGGCTTCATGACATGTCTTGTAGCCATAATGGTGGTATTAGGCTCACTTGCTAGTCTGTGGCCATCCTCATTCTGTGAGGTGAAGCACAATTCTATATGATTATCAAGCATGGTTATACCAAGGTAATGGCATCTTCTGTTCCTTCCTGGTCACAGAGCTATAAGAATCAAATTCTCTACTGTGCTATTTCGTTATCACAGCTGTATTTCCCTTCCAGGTCAATGACTTCTGGTGTCCCATCCACCCATTACCAGACACCTGCAAAGGCATTTGTCTCTTTCCCATCCCATTTAGAGCCCTGGGACTTACTAGGGCAGTTTTAGGCCTAGGTGCACCTTGCAGCCATCTCTGCCCCTCTGTTGTCCCCTGGTAGCTTGGGGACCTAGTTTTAATGCTTGTCATCTTACAGAACAATCATCAGGAAACTGGGACACCGACCTCCTATATTCTCAGATATACTAACAATTTGGTGTTTCTAATACTCTTCCCTGGAAGTAATTCTCTGGGCGATAGGGAGGAGTTATGGCTTTTCTTTTCATTGTTCTCCTCTATAACACTGCTTACTCCAATAGTCCCAAATTTTTAATCTACATTGGGAGTGTGGGGTGAAAAACACAAAACACAGCTAGTTTGGCAAGCATTTTCCGAAAAATTTCAGTGTCAAACCTAGACAGAAGCTTTTTGAGACATAGAAGTCAAAAATTTGGTGTCTATTTTCTTTGGTCTCATTGCTACAAATTACTTTGGGGGCTATAAGAACCATATGTTTATCTTTCTGGCTTAGGGGAAGGATCTTTCATGGAGGACAAAAGATAATTTGGTTAACATCTCCCCGTGTAAAGGTAAAAAGTCAAATAATAAAACATTTATATACTGTATGTCATTTTTAGAAAGAATGGATAACACAAAATATAAAACAACAAAATTTTTTAAAGTAATGTGATTATCCAAGGTGAAGAGATTATAGACGAATTTGATTTATTTTTAAAATGTATATATTGTATAAAGTAATGCAATTTCTTATTCATTTTATAAAAATGAAAAAGCATATCAATATATAATCATTTTAGAAAACTTTGAAAATACACAAGAGGACAACACAGAAAATAAAATTACGCAAAACTTCAGACCTAAGATATCGTCTCTGTCAATATTTTGAGTGTAAGTTTTTATTTTTATGTGGAGCAACGCATGTATGTTTTATACGATCGGAATTATTTTTTAGCTCCCTTTTTATAATATTTTAAGCACTAACAAGCAATTTATGAACATTTTCTTACATCACTAAATATTGTAACACAAATTTTTGCAGTAGTCTATGAAATAGATATACCAGAAAAATTTTAAACAGTCTTTTGTGGTAGACTTAGATTTTTCCAGTTTTTAAGTATTGCACCAATAACTCTATGATGAAAATATTTATAAATAAATCTTTAAGTCCTTGATTATTTAATTGCTGTGTTAAAAGTGTGCGTACATTAAAACAGTCTGGAAAAATGTCTAATCAATTATAGCCATATATCCACCTTGCCCATTAAAAAAGTTCCAATAAATCACCTATATACAATGTCTAGTTTCATCATATGTGTGACATTAAGAGAGCCTAATTAAAAGTTACTCCTATATATCTGAATATGGTGGTATGCTGCATAAATTATTAGCTACAGTGTGGTTAAATGCAAGGATTTCTACCAAAGAACTTGTTTTATTTTAGAAAAGTTGATATGTAATATTGCTTTCTCACAATAGCCTAGTTCATAAAAATAAAAAATAAAACAAAAAAAAGATACCAGAGTATACATGAGTATGGTGGTCTTAAACATGGCTACCAACTCTTGAATTCTCCTCTCATTAAGAAGTATGGTCTATTTTTTCCACCTTTCTCCCCAGTAGACTTGTGACTGCTTCCTCTCACAGAGGATGGTGGAAATGATGCCAAGCAACTTCCGAGGTGATAATATACAAAGGCTACCTGGCTGCAGGTTTCAGCTTGTTTGCTGGAACTCTGGGCTGCTGTGGAGGAAGTGTTCCCTGAGCCACCTTGCTGGAGAGGGTACCCATAGGCACTGGAACCTATATTCCCAGCTGAGCTCAGCCTTGCACCAGTGTGCCAGACAGGAGGGTAAAGAAGCCATCTTGGCAGTGAATCCTCCAGTCCCAGTTGTGACAGTTCTCAGTTGTCTGAGTTGCCCCAAGTTGAGGCCTTAGACGCTGTGGAGCAAACGAACCATCCCTGCAGTGCCCTGAATTCCTGATATGCAGAATGGATTACTAAAAAGTTTTGTTTGTTTGTTTGTTTTTTAATTAATTTATTTTATCTATTCATTTTTGTCTACATTGAGTCTTTGGTGCTGCACGCGGGCTTTCTCTAGTTGCGGTGAGTGGAGGCTAGTCTTCATTGCGGTGCATGGGCTTCTCATTGTGGTGGCTTCTTGTTGCAGCACGGGCTCTAGGCACACGGGCTTCAGTAGTTGTGGCACATGGGCTTAGTTGCTCCACGGCATGTGGGATCTTCCCGGACCAGGGCTTGAACCCGTGTCCCCTGCGTTGGCAGGCGGATTCTTAACCACTGCACCACCAGGGAAGCCCTAAAACATTTTTTTTATGTCACTAAGATTTGGGGTGATCTTTTATGCAGACTGAGAAAATAGCAAGAATGAGAATGTATATTTTTTTGCATTGTTTTTGGTAATTTTAATTTTTTTACTTTATATTGGAGTATAGTTGATTTACAATGTTTTGTTAGTTTCAGGTGTACAGCAAAGTGATTTAGTTATACACATTCCTATATCTATTCTTTTTCAGATTCTTTTCCCATATGAGTATTGAGTATAGTTCCCTTTGCCATACAGTAGATCCTTGTTGATTATCTATTTTACATATAGTAGTGTGAATATGCCAATCCCAACCTCTCAGTTCATCACCCCACCACCTTTCCCCCTTGGCAACTACAGGCCCACCCTTTAAGCCTGTGAATCTGCTTCTGTTCTGTAAACAAGTTCAGCTGCATCATTTTTTCAGATACCACATATAAGTGATATAGTTTGATATTTGTCTTTCTCTGTCTGACCTACTTCACTTAGTATGACAATCTCTAGGTCCATCCATGTTGCTGAAAATGGCATTATTTCATTCTTTTTTATGGCTGAGTAGTATTCCGTTGTATATCTGTACCACATCTTCTTTATCCATTCATCTGTCGATGGACATTTAGGTTGCTTCCATGTCTTGGCTATCTTTACATAGACAGAGTACATGTTCAACTCATTCAAAATGGCTTCAAGTAACTTAGGTACAAGTTACAAAGATGTGAAGAAAGAATATACCTATGGTTTATCCCACTGGAAATTATCTGATCCAACAAGAGATGGTTAGCGTGAAATCAAACTTCGATGCTAGTGTTATGGATGCCATGCAGAGGAGTAAATAGCCAAGTGTGTAATCCAAGTCTCTACAGTCTAGTTCAAATTGATTCCCATTTGTGGACTCAAAGGGCAGGGAAATGTCAATAGAACCTGGAAAGAATCTCTATTATTCCCAATAGATTTCTCCAGAAGAAAGCAAAAAGCACAACAGTCATCAACAGTAAAAGTACTTTCCTGAAGTCACCTGCTCTTTGTGTAGACTGTCACCTAGAAAAGCTCAGACTTGCAACTATAAGGCAAGAAAGGAACATAATGTTTTAGATTTAATACCTCTGTAATTTGGGTGAGTAAAATGTGAAGTAGCTAAGGCCAGGGTCTCAACCCAGTAGAGAACTGAAATGATCACTCTCTACGTGGTGTGAATTATTCAGTCCAAAAATGATGATAAGGAAGGGGAATTGGGAAGGTGGGTACTATGATAAAGTTTGTATTGAATGCCCTATGTATCAATTTTCCCCTGGGCTTACACATTATTTTCTATACCACACTAGAGTCTGTCTATATATAACATTGTTGAGAAAGACTTCATTTTTGTTTTTGTTATTATAGGAGTTGCACGTAGTAATAACTACGAGAAAGCAATTGGCTCAATGCTCAGTGGCCCAAATATTGTCTTGTCCAATTGGTAACCAATCCTGTCATTGAGATCCCTGTAGACTGAGTGAAGAGGAGCCCTATAACAACAACATCATGACGAAAAATGAAAAGTACCACTGTTCTAGACAAACCTGGACATTCCTTTTCAAAGATGACTGACTGCAGTGAAAGGCATTTAGAATAAATGAAAATTAAGTTTATAAGGTAAGACATGACTTAAAGTTAAGGCGTAATTACATTCAACTTGTAAAGGAGCCAGATCAGGACTAGAAAGAACATTATCTGTCATACTGGTTGGCAAGTTCAACAACAGCCCCTCCATCTGTAGCCTGTGTCCATTGACAACTGTATGATTTGAAGGAAGATGCGCAGGAGAGGAAAAATGCCCATAACTCTCCTTTGTCTTTAATACCATAAAAGCGTATTTACTGTGTTTGCCCTTTTTAAAAAAAAATTAGATACAAACCACAAGAATAGGCATGGATGGAGGAGTGGAGGAAGCAAAGCCTTTGTAATCTAATAATAATACCAACCTCACAGGGGAGTTATGAAAATAAATGAGGTTAATTACAGCGAGAGACTCTCACGTTGACTGGCACGTAGAGTCACGTCACTTCCTCCCAAGTGCTTAATATTCCCGTGCGTTCCAGACACATTCATATGTTTTTATTCAGTAAATATTTACTGAATATTTCTAATGTGCCACACCCTCCTCCAAAGATTGATATACTTTAATAAACAAAATAGATAAATATTCTTGCCCTCGGGGAGCTTACCATCTAGATTTTAATGAAGGTCTAAAATTTGAAAATAATTTGGACCAAAGTTACATATGTATCTCGGGAGAAAAAGAGAGCTAATCACATTTCCCTTTAACTGTCCATATCAGCTTTTTCTGGAAAGTATGAAGGTTAAACACACCCAGGACATTTATCACTAGAACTGTTTTTCCTATCTTAATAAAACTTCTTGGGTAGAAAATTCCTTCTGCACAAGCTTATTTTGGATGTTTTCAACAGATAGTTTGGATAAGTACAATTGTGTATGCATCTGTTCAAGGCAATTGAGGTAATAAAATTTATTATTATTTTATTAGTAAGTGTCAGTCAAATGTAAGAAAAAATAAGGACATATGCCTACTTAATATTGGGTCGCTATTATCTAAACACATATAGAATAGGCATGGTACTAGATTCTATGAACACAGAGAATGCTTCCTGTTGTGGTAGGAAAGATATATGTACAGAAAACACATATGCTGAAACATGCCATCACAGAGATGAGCACAGGAACCCAGAAGGTTAAGCATTCATTTGTCCCTGGGACAGTGTGATAGAGGGTATGGAGGCAGGGAGAACTGGAAGATTTTGGAGAATAAATGATGTTTTTCTATAGGTCTTGATTCATAAGAGAAGGTTGTTAGCTTAACAGAGGGCGGACTTCTGAGAAATTTGCAAGCTGAAGCAGCAGCATGAGCAAAGCACAAAAGTATTCATTCAAACCTCGTGATGTCCCTGTGAGGCTGATTTAATTATCTCCAAGGTATAAAAGAGAAAACAGACTCTGAGAGAGAGTTCTCTACTTATATTGCTAAGAGAGGAAGCACCAGCATTTTAATCCACTTTGGATGACTCCAAAGTATATTTTTTTCTCTGCTATATTAAGCTGTGTCCCTGTTCACAGAATGAGGACAAAGGTAAACACATATATGTTAGGTATGTAAAACTGCTATTGCACTGCTCAAAATTTGAAACGTTTTTATCAGGTACTAATTCATCATTCGACCTGACAAGATAGTAGACTTCCTTAAAACCTCAATGGCAGATTGAACAATCACTGGGTACTTGGTGTTATATAAATGGTTCTGCGTGAAATTCCAGTGGTTGCAGCCTCAGATACCTACAGAATAGAAGGTGGGGAGGGGCAGGACCCAGAATGGACATGCGTACTGCTGCCCTGTGTAAAGGGGCCGCCACTACCCAGCAGATGCTGACTGTTGCCATGCACAATGGTACCCCCAGGGTGGTCAGACCTGACTTTTTTTAAGAGAAGCCAGAAATATAGACTTTGACATCTTTCCATTTTAAACTTCTAGAAAGTAATTCTTTTATTTTTTATTTTTTGGAACACTCTAGCCACCAAACAAAATGTTTCTGGGAGCTGTAACTATGGAGTGTCTGTAGAGACTGTCCAGCTCTTTCCATTGCATTAGCAGGTAGTGGAGTGTAGTATTAAGGGAGCAGGCCTTAAAGGGAGCTTGGGGGTTCAGCGTAGGTGTTCAGTGAACATCTGTTGACTTGCCTAGCATTTTATGGGTCTTCTAAGATGTCTGGCAACTTTCTGCTGTTGTTTTGTGTTGGATTAAGTCATCTATCTTGGCACTTAAAAAAGGGTCCTATGCTTCCTGACTGGTCTCTTGGGGCCCCTTTTGTCTCCCAGTCTTTGTGGTAGATCCTTGGCCCTGCACCTTTGGCATGAACTCAGGTGACGAATAAGATTTTTCTGATAAAGTTCTGCGGTGATCCTTGACAAGTAGCAGAGGCATGGAAACCATTCAGTGGTGGCTACGGCAGCCGCCTGGCCTGTCTCCTGGAGAGGATTTGGTTGCATCTGCTCTTGGGATACGGGCTGTCTCCTGCTGGCTTCAATGCTGACTGCAAAAGAACCATAAATTACAGCCATCATATAAACATGCAGTGAATCTTAAGTTTGTAACCAAACACACCTACAAATGTGACTTGAAGTAGGTAGACCCGAAAGTTACATTATTTGTGCTATGAATTTTCAACTAAGCAAAAGAGAGTGGTCAAGAATCATCAGAGGTTATGTAATACATGTAACACGCTACTGATGCAAGTTTTAGAACCTAAAGAACTCATGAGGGTAATGGTTCCAAGACGTCTTTCTGAATGATTGGGGCTTTCCTTGTTATGGATGAAACCAGCTCCAATTAGATTTGGTTACATAAAACAAACAGACACACAGCTATTACATAGTAATTTCAGTGTGCCAGGCACATGGGCTGCTTTACATATTTAATTTTCATAATAATGAAGTAGTGTCTTAGTCCGTTGGGGCCACTGTAACAATATACCACAGCTTATAAATTTACCACAGCAGATATTTATTTCTCACAGTTCTAGAGGATAGAAAGTCCAAGATCAAGGTGGCAGCATGGTCAGGTTCTGAAGGCCCTCTTCCTGATTCATGGCCAGCAACTTCTTGCTGTGTCCTTGGTGAAGGAGTGAGGGAGCTCTGTGGGATCTCTCTTATAAGGGCACTAATCCCATTCATGAGGGCTCCATTCTCACGACCTAATCACCTCCCAAAGGCCACCTCCTAACACCATCACATTAGGCGTGAGGATTCCAACATGTGAATTCTGGGGGGGGGGGGGGGACACAAACACACCACAGCAAGTAGGTACTATTAATATCCCTGCTTGAAGCAGAGGGACTGAGGCAGAGAGAGGTTAAAAGATTCGCTCAAGGTTGCATAGTTAGGAAATGCTAGAAGGAGAATTTGAATTTAAGTTGTCTGGTTTCCAGAGCCATTCTGTGCTCTGTGTATACCGTAGTATGTTATTTATAACATTCTTTGATGAAACCAACCTCTCATATGTACTTGACAATGGGTGACAGTTTTGAATACTGGACGTTCAAAATAGATGAAATACTTAGGAGTGAATAAAGACATCCTCACACCAATGACTTAGAAGCTTTGGTGCTCCTTTAGTTTATGGGGGATGGCAAAAAATTAGTGATTGCTGGGTCCAGGCTGCTCTGATTTGAAACCATCTCTGTGGCAAACAAGTTACTTAACTCTTGTGCAAAATGACAGATAAAAGTGCCTATTTCAATTTGTAAGTGTTGACCTAGAGAGTACCGTATAGTTCGTAGAGCAGAACCAACACATAGTAAATGCTCAATAAATATTAGCTATTACCCATTCAACCACTTAGTTATTCATAAAATAGTGTAAATTGCTCTGTTAAATATTGCAAGGTCCACAGTATGCCTGGCATTGAACTTGGACAGTGGAGAATGCAAATATGAGGAAAGCAGTGGCTATATACTCTAGCAGAAGACACAGATGTATAGGTAAAAACTATTTTACTCTGTGGTAAGTGCCATGGTAGAGGTATGTCCAAAGAAATAGGAGAATAGTGTGGAAAGAGCGATCTGTTCTATCTAGAAAGTTGGGGAGGGTTTCACAAGGGAGTGACGTAAGAGTTAATCCTTGAGGGCTGCATAATTGTTCTCCAGAAATAACAGTCTGATCCACACCTTGGAAGTGTGGAAATGCTCCATGTCTCAGAGGAAGTGCTGAGTGGTCAGTCTGGACGAAGCAGTGGTCTTACCTCTGTATGTGCAAAAGACAACCGCCCAGCCCACCTAAGTATCTTTGGTGGTTCCTGGCTGTATTTAATACACTTTATTTTTCAGAAAAAATTTAGGTTTACAAAAAACTTGAGAAGATATTACAGGGAGTTCCCAGATACTCCCTCTCCCCTGAATATGATCTGTTTTAAAAACACTCCACAGGCAATTTCAATACAACATTCTCAGCTAAACTCTAGAATGTACTTGCTGGGAAGTGAGATATTCTGCTTCATGTTTTAGAAAAAGAGGCTGGTGGAAGTGTGGAGTGTGGCTTATAAATTGGAAGAGGGCAAGGCCATAAAAATGAAGTGAGAGAATGTTGAAAAAGCTCAGGCAGGAGATGGTTAGGGTGAGAGCTGGAGCTGCAGGGGCCACGTTTGGCCTCTAAGAGAGAATGGTGATGTCTCAGTGGGAGAGACCCATGGGGCTGCTGAGAGAGGGGAGGAACTATATGCCACGCTTGATAGCATGGAGAGGGAGAAAGGCGGAGGTAATGCTTTAGTCCTCGTGAAACTGGGAAGCTGAAGCCTCTCTCTGTCTCTCTCCCTCCCCCCGCACTTCCCCTCCGTCTCATGGTGTTCCTGCCTCCTCTTCATTTCTGCCTTAGTCTCCTCTCCTCTCTGTCCAGTTCCCTCATTAACTCAGGTTCCTTATACCGAATGGTTGTCCCAACCCTAATTCTGTAAGACCTGTCCGCTCTGATGATCTTTTCCAAGAGTTGCTGTCACATTTCCAAAGGGGAGCTAACCAAATAGTTCACTGCATCCTTTCACACTAGGCCGGCCCCAGCCAGCCTACCGATTGGCTCTCCTTGCATGAGATCACCTCCCCTAGTCCACTCACGTCCAGCTGACTGGGGGAAGGGAAGTAGTCAGATGGTGCAGAGCATGGGTGTTCGGAGAGAAGGACCATGGGAGGGCAGGTACCGTAAATATGTCTAGTAAAAACGGACAGCATAAAGTGATTGATTAGATGGGAGGATAAAGGACTACAAGGCAAAATTTGTTATGTGCCATGAGAGAGATATTAATGATCACCATGGAGATTCCAAGAGCAGAGGGGTCAAATCTGGGTCGATTGACCTTCTTTAAAAGTGTTTCAATGAGCAGCACATTAGGAGGAGGGCTGCATTTGTTTTCTATCGCTGCTCTAATGAATTGCCACAAGCTTAGTAGCTTAAAACAACAGACATATATTTTCTAACACTTTTGAATGTCAGAAGTCCCACAAGAGCCTTGCAAGCTAAAATCAAGGTGTCAACAGGGCTGCATTTTTTTTTTTTCCGGAGTCTCTAGGGGAGAATTCGTTTCCTTGCCCTTTCCAGCTTCTACAGTTCGTCTCTTTTCTTGACTTGTGGACCTTTCACTATCTTCAAAGCAGCACTCATGGGTGTTTTTCTTACCACATGGCATCAGGCATCACCCTGACCTTCTCTTCTGCCTCTTTCTTCCACATCTTAAGGCACCTGTGTTACATTGACTTGGCCTGGATAATCTAACGTTATCTCCTTATTTTAAGGCCAGTTGGTTAGCACCCTTAATTACATCTGCTACCTTAACTTCCCTTTGTCATATAACGCATTCACAGGTTCTGGGGTTTAGGATGTGGATGTCATGGGGGGACTATTCTCCCTACTACCAAGGAATTTGAGATGGTCATGAGAAAAGTAGAGACACAAGAGGGTGAGGGCTCTTCAGGGAAGGGTGAGTGGTCTGATTTGGGTGCAGCTTAGAACATATGAAGATAAGTATTAGGTGACAGAGATAGAACAGTAGCCTGCGGTCACATTGATGTCAGTCTTCTTCCTTTTAGCCATTCCCTTAGCTGTGTAGTTGTATCTCATTGTGGTTTTAATTTGCATTTAAATGCAAATTTGATGACTAATGGTGTTGAACAGTTTTTCACGTGCTTACTGGCCATATGTAGATATATTTTTTGGTAAAGTGTTGGGGTCACATTTTGGAGAGCTAGATATTTTGGAAGGTTTTGAACATTATGTTACAGGAGATGGAATTTTCTTTGTAAATAGTAGTGATGGGGACTCACTGAGGGTTATAAAGAAAGGGAATAAGATAGTAGTTATAAATATAAAATAATATAAAATATTATTTATAATAAATAATATAAATTATTATTTATATTAATAAACAATATAAAAATATATCATATAATATATAATTATATATTATATAATATCAGATAATATAAAAAGTGTTTTCAAGGTTTTGAAGATGATGGCCCCTGAGCTGTAGTTTTATCTTTGGAGGTAGTTGTTGGATCACACACACTGCCAGGGCACCTTAGTGGGGAGGTGATGTGGAGGACATGACCTCACCCAGGGCCCTGGGAGTTGGGTGGAAGATTGCAGTGGCACCTAAGTGAGGCTATCAAAATTAGGAAAGAGGAGTCAAGCCATAAAGCTGTGCTGAAGTGATATTAGAACGAGAGGGGCCAGAGTGAGCCCCTAGAAGCCAGGACGAGGAGACAAGTGTCTGTCTGAAAACGAAAGAAGCAAAGAAGCAGCAAGCAAAGTGAGGGGAGGTGATCTGGATAATTCTGGGGGCAGGGTGTGAATGCCTGTGGCAGCTCATTTATACGCCCCCAGTGTGTGTTTTCCTGGGGCCTAAAAAAGGCCAGAATGAGGGGGCCATGATGGAGGTTGGCTGACATACTGCAGGGAGGGTTTCTTAGTTCATGGCCAGATTGAGCAACTGTGTGGATTCTCTCCATCGTGTAGATTCCATTGTACTGATGCTTTTGAATGAAGCGGTAACCATCTATCTCTAAAGGAAGAGTTTTTGCCCCTCCTTCACTACCATGGGTTTCCCAAACTCTTTTCACTAGCGCCTTGTATTTGTAGGGAGGAGTGTAATTACTTAGTCTCAGCTTCCTTCCTGGAGGGCGCTGTCACATTTTTCTGCAGAGAAGCCGTCACACAGCTAAGGTTCAGGGGCTTGCCCAGGGTCACACTGTGCGACAAGGTAAGAGTAGGGTTAGCATTTACTGTGTGTGCCCACTCTCAGTTTGGTTCACTCTGCTGGTAATTGTAGCAGCCCATGGAAACACAATCAAGAAAATAGGATGCCAGACAGTAGCCAGAGAATTCAGAGGTGGCTACTAATCTCTTCTCAGTATGTCTCTTAGAAGTAGCATCATGTAGCAGAGAGAGGTGGGCCTCATTGTCTTCTGGACCAAAGATTAAATCTCATAAACCACTTTAGGCATATAATCTCCCCCACTTCCATTTCCTGATTTTTTAAATTTGTGGAGTATATGTGCAAAGGGTTCCCCAGTGCTGTCCCTGTGGTGGGGGAATGGCCACTCTTGCATCCCACTGGTGTGTGTGAAAACCGGTACAACTTTCCTTGAGGGCAACCCGGCAGTACTGTTTAAATTCCTTTAAAATGAAATCTGACCCCAGAATTGCACTTTAGGAACAGACTATAAGTCATTAAGATGGGCATAAAGTTTTATGTATGAATGCGTGCATACAAGCATCATCCTTAATAGCAGAATTGAGACACAACCTAAATGGTCAACAACGGTTGAATGGTTAAATAAGATTTGGTTGAAACACAGAGTGGAACTCTATGTATCTGTTAAAAATGACGATGCAAAACAGGAGTTGGCACGCTACAGCCCCCGGGCCAACTTAGCCCACTGCCTGTATTTGTAAATAAAGTTTGGTGGGAGCACGGTCACGCCTGTTCATTTACCTATCATCAATGGCTGCATTTTGAGTCACAGCGGCAGTTGAGTAGTGACAGAGACCATAAGACTATCTTTTGTGTCTCTTACTGTCCTTTTAATAATATTCAGGTTCTTTCCCTGCCCCTGGACTACCATCACATTTTTGATCACTATTAGGACAAAATCTTACAGTAACTTTAGGTTGCAATGCAAGTATTTACTCAAAACCAAGACGATCCCATCTAATATATTAATCAATACTTCAATCTTAATCCCAAGAATTCTCCATCCCTCATTCAGCTAGACAGTTAGGAACAACTATAGTTGGGCTGCCTACAGCCAATATTGAGAGGTCCAGCCTTTCTTCCCTCTTTCCTCACTTTGACTCCCACCCTTTCTTCTCTATCTTGCTCACCTTGAGAAGGTGGAAAGAAAGGTACAGAGGACAGGGAGAATGAAAAATAAGGACAGAGACCGTCTTACATGGCTGGTGCTTTTATAAGATGGCCTCACCATCTCTGGGAGGGGCAGACTCACTCTCTGTTGGGTACTTATGTGTTTTGTTTCTTTCCAGAGCTCAAATTTGATTGTATATCCATGATGTAAGCCAGCCTATTTTCCTCCAGCTTCTGCACTCCTGGCTTTTCCCCTGGTCCTCCATGTAAATGGTCCCTATCAGGGTCCCAGGCCTTTTCTAGGTTGTCCTCTTGGGCAGGATTTTAAATGTTTCAAGTTTGGCTGAATCCCCAGAGTGTCCCACAGTAAATATCCATGCACGTTTCAGCTTGACACACTCTGGGTACACAGCTGACCCCCATGCGGCAATACTTCTTCTTGCTTCACTAGCTGAACAGCTGGATGACTCATCTCTGCCTTTTAGATTTTCCTGGTGGATGTCGGACATCGGTACAGTTCTTTCACCAAACTCTTGCATAAGCATAGCAAGGCCGGACAGTTCCTTGAAAACCTTTCTCACATACGTAAGGTGAGAGGTAGCTCCTCATTCCCTTTGAGAAAGACAGTGAGATGGTGGCACCAATACAGTCCTCCTGGAAAAATCTCCAACTGCCATTCTTTGTGGGTGAGTCATGCAGATAAGGCTCCTCCATGGTAGTTCTCTCTCATTGGCAGTTTAATGGGTGATTTTTGTTTCCTCTTATCTGTATTTTTTAATGGACATACATTACATAAATGATAATAAAAATACTTGAACGTTTGTGTTTCAGTTTTTAAATATCCT
The DNA here is from genome assembly GCF_964270905.1 of Leucopleurus acutus. Classification (NCBI taxonomy): domain Eukaryota; kingdom Metazoa; phylum Chordata; class Mammalia; order Artiodactyla; family Delphinidae; genus Leucopleurus; species Leucopleurus acutus. The sequence continues at coordinate 63,163,864 of NC_139150.1, read as the reverse complement.
GTTCTTTGAATCTTTGACCCTCTTTTATTGTCAGTGTTCACGTCTGTACAATGGGCTAGAAAGCATAGCATTATTACTAGGGAGGTAATAGTTATTGGTGTATTTTAGACAAGACCTATTGAACGGAGGAAGTTTCATTCCAAAACACGGGGTCTTTATTTACTACATTTCTTATAGCACAGAATTATTTTTTACTTCTGGTGAATAGAAGAATCAGCTTTCACTGGGGAAACCGTATATCCTAACTTTCTGCTTGCTTCAAACTCAAGCTCATTACCAGAACAACACCTTTAGCCGAGAAGAGCTGACACAAGAAACTGGACACAGTCTGTGCTCCACGTGCTCTGAGGAGAGAGCAGTAAGTAAGGTGCTCTGCACAGCTCAATCATTTGCACCCCAGGAAAGCGATACTTCCAAGGGCAGGCAATATGTCTGCAGCATCCTTCTGGAGGAAGGAGGGCCAGCAGCTCATCTTTATGGCTTGAGGCTTGAAAGCTGCTTAACTGGGCGGAACGCCACCTCCTTGCCATCAAAGCTGTCCACCTGGCAGTGAATCTCAATGAGACAGCTGACTGGCTCAGCAGACAAGTTGCCTTGCCAAGGGGATGAGAACTTAACCAGAAGGTCTTTCAGGAAATCTGTTTAGGATGTGGGGGATGAAGAGGAAGAGAAGGAGCGATTCATCCCCTGAATGAGGCGAATGAGAAGGAGTAGCTGTTCCTCCGTCACACAAACCATTTTCTAGCTTTTCTGTGCCCTTAGCTCATGGAGCCCTAAATTCTGTGAGTCTTGTTTTAGATTTCAACATTAACGTCACAGAGGAATCAGCAGCCCGTTGTGAATAGCATATGGAAGTTGATTCAATCCAAAGAATAAAACTAAGAGAAGACTTTACATTTTTTTTTCATTTGAGGAGGACCAAAAAAATAAGAATATTGCAGAGAGGGCATGAGGCTATTAGTTTTTCGAATGTATAGTTAAAAAATGTCTCGATGGTTACTTTTCACCAACGGCTTAGAACCATAAGCCTCATAATTACCGTAGCTCTTATCTTACACAGCACTTGCTATGTGCCAGGGCTGTACTCAGCACTTCACACAAATGTTCTCATCTCATGCCCTTCAGAACCTCTGGGTGAGGCTTGTTAGCTTCACTTTGCAAGTAAGAGAAACAAGATTCAGAGAAGTGTTGTAAATTACCACAGCTATACAGTGAGTAAGAGACACAACAAAGATTCAGTCCTTAGTTTCTCCCCCTCCAAAGCCCAGATTTTTGTCCATCCGGCTGATGATACAAACTTCGTTATAAAAGATAGTGTTTTTATCACATAAGTGAACAACCAGGGCTGCAGAGAGAGGGTTGTGTGAACACATGTGTGGGATATCCCACCAAGCCACTCCCATGTATCCTCTGCTTGTCCCTCTGGACCTGAAGGTCTGTACCTGTCACAGAATCTCTGCTGCATCCAACATTCAGGAGAACCTAGGTGCCTCCTGGGAGGCTCTTGCTGGTGAATTAAGGCAACAGGGCATCATTCTTGCCCTTTCCCTGTGGTGGGGGGAGAGAGAGAAGGCGGGAATCAATGAAACCTGAGCATAATCTTCAGAGAGCCCAGTTTTCTACCTCTGGCTTTGGATTATGACAAGACTGTTCCTCCTATGTCCTTGGCAACGATGAAAAAATGTTCATTTTAGGTCGAACTGTACATATATATATATATATATATATATATGCTGCTTAGCTTGTCTTTTAAAATGAAGCTGTTGATTCTTTTGGATTTAGGTAATGTCGAATTAAAGAAAAATAGTAAAATAAGATGAAATAGTATGGAGTTTTTGTATGGAGTCTCCAAAAACAAAGCCTGCTCAGACTAAATGGCTTTTTGGAAGCAGTATTTGAAGCGGCTTAACAGATCAAAGCACAGGCTGAGCTGACTCCCAGCCTCACTATTTCCGGCTGTGGCGTGTTGGTGGAGCAAGTTACAAAGTCGGAGAAGCCTTGATTTCCTCATACGTAAATAGGGGGCGGTAGAACTTACTTCAGAGTTCTGCTGTGAAAAATGCAAAACATATTCTATCTACAGTGCTTAACGTAATACCTTGCCCATGGCCACTACTCAAAAACCTCATCAGCTATGGTCTGGTCTTAACTGATCTCGAGCACTGCTCTATACTTGAGAATTGAAAAAAATATACCTTCCATATAGAATGCTACTTCTCTCTCATTCTTCCGGTTTCAGCTTAAAAGTCATATTCAGAAAGAACTGAGTTTATTCACTTCATCGGGGAGGGCTGAATGGGAAAGAATTGGTCCTTTCCCTCCCAAGGCTGGGCTCAGCATCCCTTCCAGGTGCCACTGCAGCTCTTGGTTCTGACTGCGGTTGTAGGAGTTACCCCACTGTCCTGAAAAGGCCTGTTTACTCATCTGTAAACCTTCATTCCCCTGAGGGCTCGAGCTTATCCCTGTATCCCCAGCACCTACAAGTGTTTGAAACATAGGGTCTATATAACACATAGCTAGTGGGAGAATGAATTAGTAATTGATGAGGTGACATAGGGGAAAATGTTATTAGGAATGTGGTACACTCCCTGGGTATTATTGTAAAGTGCAGTAATGCCTGTGACATACAACTGTTCCTACCAACTCTTTCTTTTTAATACTACTAACAAAGAAAAAGCTACTTAACCCTTTGCTAAATAAAAGGCTAAGTGATGTCACCTCATACCAGAGCTTCACTAAGTGACAAGTTTCATCTAAAAATAATTTTTTCATACCGAACAAAGTGCATGCTGGTTTTCAGAGAGAAAACTAGGTGTGTAATCACCATGAATCCCACATGTAGGAGTCATTTCTGGTGACGTCCATGAGGCTCACAGGAATTTCTACGCTGATTGCATCTGGGAAGAGCTGCAGGAATCGAAGTGGGGAATACTTGTTCCAAGATGATGACAGTGAATACACTTCAATTCTCAGGATGCCAGAAAATGGGGGACAACTTTATTGTGGATTCCTTTGCAGTTTGCAGCATCCATCTGCAGCCTTCGGTGTAGGGCCTTACACAGCCTCCCCTAGGTTCTGAAAGGAGGGGAGGGCAGCAAAATGAGCCAAGGCTTTGTGTCTGCTCATTACAGGCGCAACAGTTATGCAAACTAAGAACCCAACATTTTACTAAACGGATGCCAAAAATCTTGTCCCACACGAAAACAAATGTTTGAATCTGCAGAGAGCCTATGTAGAATAAAATCAATATGCTGTTTTTGGAATACGTGTCTTTTGATGAAACTGGTGCTTAAAAAGGCCTTGGACATTTCTTTTGAATGAGCCTTATCTAATAGCAAATTGGATATGCATTTTCTCTCTATTAGAGACGGAATTCTTGAAAATGTCCTTTTTCTCCCCTCAGAAAATTCTGTTGGGAAGGGACATGAAGGGAGCAGGAAGGAGCAGTTTTGTCCTAGGCACTTTCCTTACAAGGGAGATGGTTACTTAGCGTGCCTGTTTCAGAGATGAGAAAACTGAAGTTCTGAGTAGTTAAAGAATTCCCCTAAAAGGTGGAACAGGTGTTTGTACTCAGGACTGTATGACACCCAAGTCTGTGTTCCACGTACCATATTAAGTCACTTCTCAGGAAAGGTGAGTGCAGTACGGTTAAGTCACTCTGCTATCTAATTTCCTCATTCTGTTTACATGAGGTTCTTAAAAAACTATTTCATTGTGGAGTGAGGGAGTGCATAGTGGTCAAATATTTGCTTGGTCTTAAGGTTAAGATATTTCTCACAGCTTTGTTCCAGGAAGTAATAAATGAACGAAAAGGCAGCCTTCCAGAGTCTAGGTTAGTTTCACACTTTCTAGCCCCAGAGAAGTTAAAGAAGAAGGGGTGGTTCTCAGTTGTTGTATCTGAAATCATGAGAAGATTCCTGTGAGGCCACAGACACTTTTGACATTGATCTTTTGATTTTTGTTTTCAGCACGGGGTGGCAATTCCATTTATCCCTATTTTCTCTTCTTCATGATTAATCACCTAACTCCCTGTTCTCCTTAAGCTTACCTTTCAGCATTTTTTTGCAGCATCTCGGAAAAGGGAAGTTCTTTTATTTTTTTGCTTCCTCTAATAATCATTTGCCTGGCACAGATGATGTCAGAACACAGAATTATACAACGGAAGCTTAATATTACAATCCCAGTAATTTGTTCCCATTTGTTATTCTGTCAAATACTACCTACCAAATTAGGACACAAATAATACAGCCATGAAGACACATCTGGAAAGCAAATTCCTTCTAAGAACATTTCATCCCATTGGAGTGGGGATCTGGAGAATAGTCACGCACACCAGAAGGAAAGAGCAGGTGTTGGGTGGTGAAGAGAGGGTGAAAGAAGCCAAATTTAATTTGGATGAGGAAGTCCCACTGGGCCAGTGAAAGCTGGGCACTGGGAGGTCCAGGCAGGTGAAGGTCAGGGATGTCTAAGTAATGTTGTAGGTAATACATGCCTAATACATTTATATTTAAATTTTAAATCGTTACTTTATTGGGCATGATTTTCTGTTTTGCGGTAATGTAGGGATCCAACTTAATTTCTTTTAGAAGGAGAGTCAGTATTCTTAAAGCCATGGATTAAATACTGAGTCCCCAGCAAAATAAAAAGTCACTTTATCATGTAATAAAATGGACACTTAAGTCAGCTGGCTGACTCTTCCCTCTTGTTGATTTATCTGCTTATGCATGGGCCAGAATCTTGCTCTTTTAATCACATTAGCTTGCTTCATTTATATATTAAAATAGGAATTACTGACTGTACTCTATGCTGCCACCATTGTGTACGTCCTGGGAAACAACATAGACGGAAAACCTTCCCTCTGGAATCTTATATCTAAAAAGTTTGAGCGTCTGGTAGGGAAAGGTCCTCTCTGTCATTATTCTTATTTTTCATAAATTTCTTGGCAATCATCACACATTTATTTTCCAAATGAACCTTTAAATAATTTTTTCTAGTTCTAAGAAACATAAATGAATGAACTTTCCATTAGAATTCATTAAATTTACGTATTAATATGAAAGAAAACGACTATTATAAGGTGTATGTTTGGATCATGGGACATAATAATAATAGGTCCTTCAATTTATTCATTTTCTATCCAGTCACATTATAAAATATCTTATTAATGTTATTAGCGTCTTTGTTCAGTCTTTTGAGTTACCAGGTATGAAATGCATGTAATAGTTTTGTCTCTTTCTTTCCACTGTTAATACCACTTATTTTATTATTTTATCTTAGAATCCCCCAAATAACGTTTAAATTGTGATCACTGGTTTCCTTTTTACTATGATGTATGTTATTGGTGTTAAATGAACAGTCTTTGCAGTTCTATTCTCTTTTTTTAACCTAGTATTTTTATTTCTAAATTTAAAATGGCAGCTATTTTAAGAGGTGTTTCTTATCTTAATTAATGTGATTATATTATGTTTTTCACTTATTCTGTAAATGTGATGAATTATGTTCCCATATTTTTTAATGTTGAACTATCCCTGCATTCCTGCCACATACTCTCCTTGGTCATGGAATGCTATTCTTGTAATATGCACCTGGATTTAATTTGATGATTTTTACATATAAATTAGTTTCTATATTGCATCCATATTCATGAGTAAAATTTTTATAGTTTTTTTTTTTTAATTCTGTCTTCATCAGGTCTGGGAAATAAGGTTACGCTAGCTTTGTAAATTGAATTGGGAAGCTTTCCATCTTTTGCTATGGTCAGAAATTTTTTGAATAACATAAGGATTATCTGTTCACTGAAAGTTAGATAGAATTCAGCTGTAAAACCATCTGGGCCTGGCACATATTTTAGTGAATAGATAATTTTCAAAGAGGGTTTGTGGTGCAGTGGGAAGAGGACTGTCTTTGTAACCAGAGATGTACATTTGAAGCCCTGGCCAAGCCATTGCTGACTGTGTGACTTGGATGAATGACTTGTTTTCTTTTCTGTTAGGTAGTCTGTTTATCTATTTATCTTGGAGGGAAGTGTATTTCCTAGGGACATTTATTAAATGTGAAAGTTTAAGTAAGGAGCCAAGTAGTATCTGACCAGTAAATGCTCAATAAATAGCTATTTCTCATTCCTGTAAGTCAGTCTCATTGTAGTCATTCCTCTCTGGCTGTATGCATTCTCATAATCTGCCTCAGCGATAAATATATTGATCTGTAAAGAGCTGAGTTAAATCACTAAATGCTCTGCAGTGTCCCTGTGAACTTGGATTGACCGAGTAGTTGCCCTGCTGAGCTGCTGGGTGTGCTCGAGGGACCACTGTATTGGTGCTCTTCTCTGCATGTTACCCTTTCTGCTTTTGCTCAAAGCTCAGAGTAGTCTGATGTGGAGGCATCTTCCAGTTTCCAAGTTTTCAATTAATTTTTTTTTTTTCAGTTATCCAAGGATGTTTTCAATAGCATAAACTCACTTTGGGATTTCTGTTCTGTAAGAACAGGTCATCTGACAGCCCTTTGGGCCAGTCACAAAGCCAAATGTATTGTTCAAAAACAATTATTTAGTACTTTGGTAATTTAATTCAGGAGCAGATGATAGCCCCATTCATTCGTAGCTAATATTTAATCCTGAAATATTTCAGCGCAAGAGGTTTTTTGTGACACGAATCCTCGGTGTCTACATGAGCAGTTTCTCAATGAATTCAAAGGGAAAGGAGACTGATCGTTTTTAAAGTTCCAGTAGGGAAAAGAAATCTACCCAGGCTGTGTCTGTATGATAAGTTAAGATAAGTACTTCAACAATTAAAATGAAAAAAACTATATATACTAGATCCCATTTGGGTAGATGAAAAATACACAGAAATATACACACTAATAGAGGAGTTACAGTTTTTCTGAAGAATACATAAAAGACTGTTTACTTTTATAAAGAAGAACGTAGGATTCCTGGAGAAAGTGAGTAAAGAGGGATTTGCATTTCATGTTATACCACTCTGACCGAATTTTATCAAGAATTTTTAAAAGTTAATTTATCTTATGCAATATATATCTTACGATATGGCAGTACTGGCCCTTTCGTCTTGCAAAATTGACTATTATTTATTTGAATTATGGAATCAAAGGCTTAAATCTAGTTGCAGTCCACATTTGTTTGAACTCCCTCATTTGGGTACCAAGTCTCTCTTCGTTCTGTTTGTCCTTCATCTTGCATTAGGGCCTCCAAGGAAAATTTACTGCAAGTCTGGCCCAGAAAACATTTCTGGAACTTAAGCTTTGTTTAAGGGTGTTTTTGAAAGGGAAATTTGCCATCATCAAGTAGAGTTTCTTGAGCCCACACAGAGTGTGTGGCATGGGTCCAATAGTTCCTTTCTGGTTCCTTTGAGATTTGTTTATTACTTTGAAAATCAGAATTTCCATAAAACAGCCTAAGACTTCCTTGCCTCATAGCTCAATAGAATGGCTGAGCAAAGAGATTTAACTTCATTTGGAGGGTTGGTTTTGCCACATGTATTAATAACGATAAAAGCAGCAACACAGAGCAAAACAACTGTGACCGAACGAGCACACAGCACAGGAAACCAGGCTTCTTTTTATTTCTGATGCAACCTTTAGGGTCAACATAATGTGGCTGGGTTTTGCTGGGCTGACTCAGACCTGTTCAGGGGTGCAGAGCTGACATTGAAATAATCATCCTTGAGGGGGTGGATTAAGAATGACTTATAAAGCATGACATTGTTGACAGCTAAAGCAAATTGTCTTCCAGTGCAAGAGCAGGAACCTCTGCTACCGGGACAGGCTTTGAGTCGGCAGTGCCCTTCCTGCGTGCTGCTGCTCCTGGTGTCTGGATTCTCAGGGTTGTTCACTTTTTGTCACAGGGACCACACTCGCTCTTTATTGTTGGGCATCCAGTGTTAATTTGCACACCCTCCCAAGAAAGTTTTCAATCTCCAGAGAGATTTTTATTTGGCCTACAAATGCTTATCACTTTTCCCTCCCCTCCTCTCTCCTCTGTCCCCCTCTCCTCTCCCTACCTCCCTTCTCCCCTCTTCCCCCCATCGTTACACACACACACACACACACACACACACACACACACACACACACACACACACACACACACACTGGTTGTTCTCAAATACTGACCTGGATCAGTGTAAGATTGTGGCCAGGTTTTCACTATCCCATACTGAATTGAGAAAATAAGAACAATGTCACACAGGGCTGTGGCTCTCATCCGTGTTGCTTATCAACTATGTGCAGCCTGGCAGATATTGTCAGCACACCTGACCTGGAGTAAATGTACACTTCCTGGCCTCCTTGTGTTTGGATAGGGCCGTGTGACTAGCTCCGGCCAATGACTTGCGAGAGAAGTGATGTGTGTTACTTCTGGAGCGTTCATCACTGACCCGAGGACATCCAGAGCTCTCTTTTTCCCTCTGGCACAGCAGTAGCCACCATCTGGGATGGCTGCTTTGTCCGTCACTCTTGATCTCTGAGGAATGACCATTCCCGCCTACCCATGAAAAACATGTAGCCTGCTGTTTTAAACAACTGAAACTGCCGGGAGGAGAGAGATTTGTTACTATAACATACATTAGCCTATCCTGAGGCAACAGCTAATGCGCGTGGGTATACGTGCCAGCTGTACTTTCTTAGAAATGACTTTAACTTATTCTGGTATTTTTTTCTACTTTTAAAAATATTTAAATGTCTTTTAATATTCTTGTTTGAAATTAAAAGTTGGTACCCCTATGACAGTCCCCTTTCTTTGTTGTTGTATTTTAATTTTACCTGTCTATGAAATCCAGAAGTCCGAGAACCAGTGCTTTAAGCCATCTGCAATGACCCAGCAAAATAGTACAGAGACCTTCCAGAGTTTTCTAAAGTAGTCCATTAGATTCAAATGATTCCTTAGTTCATTAGATCCAAATTCTTCTGTAGCAGATATAATTTGTGGCTGTGCCTGACATCTAACCTTATCCCTTATCCCACTGTCTGTGGATATATGGATATGGCTTTTTTATGCCCTATTCCTTTGAGGTTTCCTACGTTTTACTTCTCACCACCTGCAAGCACCCATTCAGTGGTTTCTGTCCATCGTGCTAAAATGCACCAGCCCAGGGACAGCATGATTTTCAAATCATGGAGGTCATGTTGGAGATACAAAAAGTTTCTTTAGGAATACAAGATATGGGGGCGAGGGCAGGGCGAGGGGTAACTGCCTCTGTTTTCTCACAGGGGCTTTAGTCTGATAAGAACAGGGAAATTTTTGTCTGCCTTGTTAACTGGTAACTTCAGGGCTGAGAGGAATATATGGCACATAGTAGGAGCTCAGTAAATATTTGCCAAATAAACCAATGAAATCTATGTACTTCATGTGCTAATGATATGACACATAATTTAAAAAGTACAAATTCCCCTTGTTGCTTTCCAATTGTTGAGTAATGGTAGGTTTAGGCTTTACAGGCCTTCGAGCCTATTACCAAGTGTCCAATTATTACAGCTCTATAGGGACAGGTTAATTTCCTACTGAAAGCACAGGTTTGCCTTTTATCTCAGTCACCCAGTCCTACAGGATTGTCTCCTCTGGTGTCTGAAGAATTTTTCAAAACCGCAGGTATGTGTGTGGTTTTTAAAGTGTTAAAGCCCAAAGCCACATATATTTTTTAAAAGTATTAGTGTTTTCCTTTCTATTGTTAAAAGCTGAAGCTATTCATGTATTTACCCCAGGGACAGTCATGCATGACAGAGGTATGTGCAGTGAAAATTCTCTCCTTGTCCCTTATGCTGTCACTCATACTATCTGGGCTCAAACACAGTTCTTTGTTCATACAATCAAGGAGGGCTTACAGTGTCTGAAGACACGAAGGATTCAGATATGCCAGGGTTGATAGTTGCTGTGTACACACACCTTGCACTGGTTTCTCTGGAACTATTAGAACTTGCAAAGTCTGGTATCTACAACCTCTATGTAGCCGATACTTGGTTTGAAAAGAATTATTTGGAAATTTTATCTCCATCTTCATGGAAGTTCTGCCCAAGACTTGTAAAAGAATGATAGTATTTGGTTAGTAGAATTTTAAGTGATTCTTAACTTCATCTCATTTTTGCTTTATTTGTCTCTAGGCAGCCTTTCAAAAATATCTATTCAGTGTACTTCTCAGCCCTCTGGCAAGAGCTGGAAATACAGAGAGTAAAAAGACACATAAGGTTCTTGTGGTTCTTATAGCCCTTCTCAAATTGGCAATAAGAATGCACAGAGTTTTATACTGCAGATGAGAAAGTAACTCATTTTTAAAGGTATTAAATAGACGTATCAGCCCCTTATATAGAATTCAGCCGAGTTGTGAAATGCAGACCATATCTCCAGTGCTCACTTGCCGGGTCTCCCTGTGCCATTAAATAACTAAGTGTAACAAGGCAGTTGTGGTTTTTTTTTTTTTCCCGAAATGAATTATGCTCCCATGTGTAAAAGCATGAAGACCGTGCCTCTGACTCGTGGAACACGCATCCTCACAGCTGTGGTCACACATCCTTGCAGGGAGCACCGCCGATGAGGGTTTCCCGTATGCTTGTTTTCAGGTGACTCAAAGAAACCTGAGGGTATTTAGATTGATGAATGATGTGCTTGACTCCAGGCTTCTGCCTGCCCGGCTCCAGAGTTTATCTGCTTTTCTGTTTGTTTTCTGTGCTCCTATTAGATTGTTGTTACTTACATTTTGATGTTTGTAGTTTGGGGAAATCTGTATCTTTGTTATTTATGTTATCAATAATGTGACCTGGGCCTTCCTCAGCAATGTTCCAACTGTTCCCATGTCCTCCATCACTAATTATGCAGATGAACAGATTGTGGAAACTCTTTCCTTATGGCTGCATTCTGGAGGAGTTGTTTTTTTAAATTGCCGGTGTCTTGAATTATAATTAGGTACTGGCCCATATTTAGAGCATTACTCCTCTCTCTCTCTCTCTCTTCCCATCACTTTCCTCTTTCCCTTCCCCATATCCTCGCCTTTTTCAGTTATTCAGAGCTGAAACTTGATCAACAGAGAAATAACAGGAGAAGGCTCAAGTCCTGAGCTTCAGAAGCGAGCTTGCCTAATAGTAGATGGCAGGGCAGCGCGTTACATACCAGGAGGTTCTGTTCCTTGCAAAAAGTCATTAGAATGTGGAGCAGCCTGCCAGACAAAGTCGTGGAAGCTGGAGAGCTTAACAAGTTCAAGGGCAAGGAAGGGATTCATTTACAGCTTTGCAACACAGCGGGCCAATCCACTAAGAAAGGAAATTTAACAGTGGTCACAGAAAACAGAGGAAGAAATATGGGGACCCGTGGGGACCTCCCGTCTACCTCTGTTAGCCAAATCCTTACATGGTTCATCTACCTGCCCCTTGGGCAAATGATACTGATTTTATTATCTGAAGTTTATTAAGCATTCAAGGCATGTTCCTTACTATAACGAAGGTAGGAAACATGACCTTCCCTGGGAACAGCTTGCCTTAAAGAACTGTGAGGGCTTTTGCTAGAATAAAGCATAGAAGGTATAGACTAATCATGATTTTGTTTTTAAAACAGACACACACGGTTTTTGAGTGATGGTAGGTGTAAGGAGGCGTAAGTGCAGAGATTACAATGAATGAGAAAATATATTATCTCAGATACTTTAAAAGAAAAGCTGCCTTAGTGTTTTATAGCCCAGTTTCACTCTCTTATTTACGGCTCCAAAAGAGATCTGTGATTTCCCTTCCACTAATCTTGTTTAGAAACTTAAACAAAAGAATGTTACACTAGAGAGAAATGTAGATAAGCAGGCGTCCTCATATAATTATTGAGATGAAATATTTATGTAATATTACGCTTGTAGGATTCTTCCATCGTATTGGTGTATCTGTATATTTTAAAGAGGGGTCAGGAGAATTTTGTGGAAGACTTGGTATTGATTTGCCAGAACTTGGAAGTTAACTAGATGCTAAGAAGCAGTCATTATAAAATTATTTGGAAAGAAATTTATGCCAAACTAGCCTTTCTCCCTTGTATTATTGGAAGAGGTAAAATACTTGGTATACCTAAATGGGGAATGATGCTTTTTATATTATTATCACACAAACATAGGATTCAACCCAAGTCTGGAAGAAATTAGGCCTCTGCGAATGTTAGTAAGAATGGAAATTATGTTTAGCCATAAGTAACTGATATTCATTGTTATTAAATAAACTGTAGAATCGTAAAAAAATGGAGCCAGAGCTTATTGATTCCAATCTGCCTGTCTTAAGACATCAGTAGACCTAAGCAAGTCTTAGAAGATGCTCAACTAATCTTTAAAGACTTCCAGAAAAGAAGATTCTGTGTCAAGCTCTTCCAGGGATTCATACCTCCAATACCGTAATCCCCATATGTGGCTGTGATGTTTGCATCGCCAAAACAGGGGGCCGCCATTAATTTTTTTTCTTTTTAAAAATAAACACTTATTTTAAAATAGTTTTAGATTTACATAAAAGTTGTGAGAATAGTACAGGAAGTTTCCAAATACTCTGTACCCAGTTGCCCCATTATTAACAGTTCACAGTATGGTACTGTACATTTTAATTAGTGAACCAATACTGATACATTATTTTAAACTAAAGTCCACACTTCATTCACATTTCCTTAGTTTTTACCTAATGTCCTGTTTCTGCTGCAGGACCCCCTCCGGGGTATTACCTTGCATTTAGTTGTCATGTTACCTTAGGCTCCTCTTGTTTATGACAGTTTCTCAGGCTTTCTTTGATGAGTTTGAGTTGACAGTTTTGAGGCGTACTCGTCAGGCATTTTGTAGAATGTTCCTCAGCTGGGATGTGTCTGATGTTTTCCTTATGATTAGAATCGGGTAATGGGTTTTGGGAGAAGACCACTGAGGTAGTGCTGTTCTCATCACATCATACCCAGGGTACATACTGTCAATATGACTTATCGTTGTTGATGTTGACCTTCGTCACCTGACTAAGGTAGCATTCATTAGGTTTCTTCACTGTGACATTACTCGTCCCCACCCCCCATCCCTTAAAATGTTCTTTTTGGAAGGAAGTCACTAAACACAGCCAGCCCATCTTTAAGGAGGGGAGAGTGATGCTGTACCTCCCTGAGATGGAGTATATGCAAAAGTTTTTTGGAATGCTGTTTTTAAACATGATTCTTCTAGAAATTTCTTAATTCTCTAATGTTGAATTTTGTCACCTAAAGTCACTGAACTAGTCTCATATCTTATTTCTTGAAAAAATGATTTATAATTTAAAAATTATTCCTAATTGTGTATTGCATTTAAATTTTTGAAATACAGTGATTGAAAAAGATTCTATAGGAAGAAAAAAAGTAATCCCTAAGTACAAACAACTAAATCAATTTAGCCATTTAAATTTTGTTGTTTTTAGTACTGGATTAAATCATTTTTTCTTAATTATGATTGTCTTAGGTCATTTCCAAGGTATCTACTTTTATCAATTCCAATGTATACTCAACTACTGCTTAGAATGTAGATCTTAATAGCCATTTTAACACACCATGGCTACTTACTTTCTCTGATTCTCCTACTATAATATGGCCTTTGACTTCTGTAGCTCTATACTTCTACCACTGTTTTCTATTATTCCCTGTTCTCAAGTAGATTCAAAAGCATAAATTAAAGAGAATGTACATATTAACTTATAATCTACACTAGGTCATTTTGGGTGCCAGGACTGTTTCATCACCTGGGTTTAGAGTTGCTAGATTAAGAATGGCAAAGAGTTTTTATTTCATGTACCTACTTTGACTAATTATGAGAAGATACCTAAAGACCTATATTGAGAAGGATTCCAAGGAACTGGCTCATAGGAGAAGAATTACATGACTGATAAGCTATGGGCATAAGAGAGAGAAAATGTGGAAAGCCACCTCTAGATGAGATCCTTATACCGTAAGATAATATAACTCACCTAATAAACCACAGGTTAGCCAATTTTTTAAAAGACTTCTTGGTGGCTGACTTGATTCCTTTGTACAATGAACTTATCTTCTTGTCTCATGGGAAAAAAATATAGTAACCATTTTCCATTGTATAGTTTACCAGCATAGAGGTCTATGAAAGAAACTTGACCCAATTATCCTTACATTTGGGAAGAGAGTAACTGAAGAAGTCAGAAAGACTTTTCTATAAGAATGAAATTCTAATTTCGTGTTAAATTTTTCCATCCAAATGAAAATGTGAAATTGGAATCTGTAAATAGGGATCTGATGTTCAGAACAAGGAGCCAACCTTCAGAGTGGGAGAAAACACAGGTCAGAAAGTCTGTTTCCTCTGTCATTCCTCAGTCACTGGTCCCACCCAACCCTGGCTAACAGTATTAATGGAAACTCTTGACATTTTAAAATTATTTATCATAAAGACTAAATAATTCTCAAGTAAGTATGGAGTTGTTTTGAAACTAAAACTCAATGGACTAGTCCAGCTTAGTTATAAAAACAACATACATGCCAACATCATGCATTTGATGTGTCTAGTAAGACACCACAATATCCACTTAACTTAGATCACAGTATCTGAAATGTCTACAGATGGTGAATTACTCCTCTGGAGAGAGTTCGTGTACAGCATTATTTTTTAAAGGAGGGGGTAATATATAAAATAAATTCACTGTAATATGTTATACTGTTTTTCTTCTAAAAGAAAAAAATCTGAGTTAGCTTAAGAATGCTATAGATGTGAAGTAGAAATGGGAAGGATAAAGCAGAAAACTAAATATTGGGAAAGAGTTGTTTAAAAAAAAAAACTCTCTGGCCTCTTAGCAACAACAACAAATGTTAGTACTTCCCACATTCTTCCAAGGGCTGGAGATAAACAGCCTAATAGAATGTTTTATACTAGACTTAAAAATATTTAGTGTTCTAAGATGATTTTTCGGAAGAATGAAGAAATGTATTTTAAAATTTGCAGATAATAGAAACTGAAAAGGGTTGCCAGCGCTATGGAGTACAGAATTAAGATACAAAACAAAATCACCTTATCGCATTAGACACATAATCCAAACCAATGGGAAGAAATTTGATAACTACTAGTGTGAGCATATTTTACTGGGAAAAATAGGACAATGTAATACATGTTTTCATCAAAAGGCGTGTACATTAATTGGGCATCAAGTACACTCGTGGTAATGAAAAGTCAATTCAAACATCCGTCTATGATAGAATGCATAAATAAATCATGATGTATTCATAGGGAATACTATTCAGAAAATGCTAAATGGAAGTACATTAATCTATCACAATATGGATGACTCTCAAAAATGTAATGCTGAGTGAGAAAAAGCTACTCACAAAATAGCACATACTGCCTGATTCTGTATCGGTGAAGTTCTGAGACAGGCAAAATCTCCATTTAAGAAGTCACAGGAGAGTGGTTACCCTTGGGAGGAACAGAGGTGGGTAAAGGCCTGGAAAGTTGCATGAGAATCTTCACTGAGGCGGGAATGATTCTTCCTCTGGATGCCAGTCATATAAGGGTGTTCATTTCATAAAAATTTACTGAGTTGTAAATTTATGACATATACTTTTCTGTATGAATGTTCTTTTTTAATGAAGTTTTTGAAAAAGACATGTTATAGGTAGATAATCAGGAAAGCAAATGTAGCTCATATGTAAACAATCAAAGGGTTAGAGGAGTTTGAACTGCATTTATAATTCAGCTCTGTTAGGACTTTTTGTCCATTCTGCCAGCTAGTCTCCTTTTTTTTTTTAATTAGTTTTTTTTTTAACATCTTTATTGGAGTATAATTGCCTTACAATTGTGTGTTAGTTTCTGCTGTATAACAAAGTGAATCAGCTATACATATACATATAACCCCATATTTCCTCCCTCTTGCGTCTCCCTCCCACCCTCCCTATCCCACCCCTCTAGGTGGACACAAAGCACCGAGCTGATCTTCCTGTGCTATGCGGCTGCTTCCCACTAGCTAGCTATTTTACGTTTGGTAGTGTATATATGTCCATGTCACTCTCTCACTTTGTCCCACCTTACCCTTCCCCCTCCCCGTTTCCTCAAGTCCATTCTCTAGTATGTCTGCATCTTTATTCCCGTCTTGCCCCTATGTTCTTCTTGCTTTTTTTTTAAGATTCCATATATATGTGTTAGCATACTGTATTTGTTTTTCTCTTTCTGACTTACTTCACTCTGTATGACAGTCTCTAGGTCCATCTACCTCACTACAAATAACTCAGTTTCGGTCCTTTTTATGGCTGAGTAATATTCCATTGTATATATATGCCACATCTTCTTTATCCATTCATCTGTTGATGGACACTTAGGTTGCTTTCATGTCCTGGCTATTGTAAATAGTGCTGCAATGAACATTTTGGTACATGGCTCTTTTTGAATTATGGTTTTCTCAGGGTATATGCCCAGTAGTGGGATTGCTGGGTCGTATGGTAGTTCTATTTTAGTGTTTTAAGGAACCTCCATACTGTTCTCCATAGTGGCTGTATCAATTTGCATTCCCACCAACAGTGCAAGAGGGTTCCCTTTTCTCCACACCCTCTCCAGCATTTATTGTTTCTAGAATTTTTGATGATGGCCGTTCTGACTGGTGTGAGATGATATCTCATTGCAGTTTTGATTTGCATTTCTCTAATGATTAATGATGTTGAGCATTCTTTCATGTGTTTGTTGACAATCTGTATATATTCTTTGGAGAAATGTCTATTTAGGTCTTCTGCCCATTTTTGGATTGGGTTGTTTGATTTTTTGATATTGAGCTGCATGAGCTGCTTCTATATTTTGGAGATCAATCCTTTGTCAGTTGCTTCATTTGCAAATATTTTCTCCCATTCTGAGGGTTGTTTTTTCATCTTGTTTATGGTTTCCTTTGCTGTGCAAAAGCTTTTAAGTTTCATTAGGTCCTATTTGTTTATTTTTGTTATTATTTCCATTTCTCTAGAAGGTGGGTCAAAAAGCATCTTGCTGTGATTTATGTCATAGAGTGTTCTGCCTATGTTTTCCTCTAAGAGTTTTATAGTGTCTCAGCCAGTCTCCTTTAATGTCAGTAGAATGTTCTGTTTTTAGCTTTAGAGTTTTTGAAGTAGAGGTTGATATATTTTTGTATCTGCACTGCTATCTTTTAAAGTATTTTATCTCCTTTGCTTCTAATGATTTGTCCCCGAAATCTGGAAACTTCACAGAGAAACATGAGGCTTGAGGATCTTGATCTAGAAAGAAATAAGTCCCTGGGGACTTCCCTGGCGGTCCAGTGGTTAAGACTCCACGCTTCCAATGCAGGGATGCAGGGGGCATGGGTTTGATCCCTGGTCGGGGAACTGAGATCCCATATGTTGCGTGGCTCAGCCAAAAAATTTAAAAATAAATAAATAAAAAGACCACCCTGATGGCTAAATGTTTCCTTAAGTTGATGTGGGTGCATCTTGTCATGGACATGAGGACTGAAATAGCACTTTGCTATTTTAGCTGTCATACGAACAGTGGGTTTATACATGTCAAAAGTTTTTGTTCTCTGTCTGAGACCTGCTTGGCCATACATTGTGTTCACTGAGGAATTGGGAATTAATTATCAAGAAGTGCTTGGACATAGAGGAAGAAGAAGAAATACGCTTGTACAGTTGGGGTTGATGTCAGATGACAGAAATACAAATCACAGTACCAAGGGGTGCAGGGAACTCTGGGATGACTCTGTTGGCTCTGCATCTCAGAAGACCAATCCTGAGGCTAGAGCAGAATATGTTCAGATAGATGATAGGTTCATGGTTTGGGCTGATTTTTGTATCCCCTTCAGTCTTAGGAGATACAATGACAAATGTGTAGACCCTGTTGGGAGGAGATCCTGATCAAGTTGAGTTTTATACCCTTTGAAGGAATTAGTAGAGTTTTTAACTGAGAAAACGTGAGTGTGTGGGGGTTAGGGTGGCATGTGAAACTGAATGGCAGTCCTGTGTAGTGGTAACTAGCGTGAGCATTTGTTCCCTAGCTCTGTTTCTTACTAGCTGAGTGTCTTGGAACAAGTTAATTTTACCGCTTGGAACTTTCTCTTCTCCATCTGTTAGAGGGATAGATAGTAATACCTATCTTAGAGGGTTGTTTGAGATTTAAGTAAGATGATGTGTGCAAGGTATTAAAAAAATAACTGGAACAAGCCGAATGCATAGTACATTTTAGCCATTTTTATTACTCGTTTAGGACAACTCCAGGCAGGCAACTAAGACACTCATATTAGGGCAGCAAGAAAAATTTCAGACCACCGATTAGGGAGGATGAGACCTCTAAAACAGTGCTCAGATTTGAATTGAATTGGCCCAAGACAGGGCTGAGCTTAAGTGAACATTCCCAGCATCTGCCTCTTGGTGGGACTAGGTCAGAAAGGGTCTGAGTATAAAGATACATAATTTGTCTCCACAGTTTTTCATTGTTGCCTACATATCCGAGATATGTATGTGTTAAGTTTTCCAAAGAAATTATTCTGGCTGAATTTTAGCTGATTTGATCATTTTTTCCTAATAGTTAAATAACACAGATATGCAAAATTTCTATCCAAAATCTTATTGAAGATGTTTCATTTCCTTCTACTTCAGCCCATAAAAAGCACTCCAAATTCTTTTATGAGTTATTTCCCTCTCTGAAAACTTTCAACAACATTTTGTATTTCCAAAGGGTGCATTATCTCCAACCCATTCACTTATATTCTGGAAATAACATACATTCTTTTGCCTTCCTTCACCCTCATTTCCTTATCCTGCAAATTCTCATCCCTATATTTATTTAGAAAATGAATGTTCTTCCTAGTTCTCTAACCTGTAGGTTAGCAACTTGGGTATTGAAAGCTTGTGACCAGATCTGCCTTCATGGATTTGCATTATCATCTTCAAGATCTGAGAAATGATCTTTTCTTCAATGTGAGAGCCAAGTAGAGTAATCGCACAAGGATTATTTTCCTCTCTGAGAAAACGTGAATTATCTTTGTCCTTGATGATTCTCTCCAAGGTCAGTCAGCTTTGCTCTTTGCAGTCTCTCTTATCAGAACTAGTAGCTATTGGCTGCGAGTCATCAATTCAACCTTATATAAGAGCAGTCTTGTAGGAGGTGCATTAGATTTCCTTTCCGTGTGGGCTCAAGAATTTATGTTCCTTGGCATAGAAAGGGGAAGGAATCTGATTCATTGTTTCCCAAAGATTAAGCCATTGTTGAGAACCTTGGGATGGGCCAACTTGTTTCTGCTGTGTACAGACAGAAGTTTACCCCCCAGGTTATTTACCAGGAGTTATAAAATCCAAATCTTTGGAATCTTTCCCCTAGTAAATCATCACTCATATATTTGCGTGCTATTTTGCATACATTTGTATAATGAGCTACATTATTTCTACAAAACCATGCAAAATTTCTAACTCCACGGAAGTGAAACAATTAATGAGGCAATTGTGTTCAGTTTTACCATTCTGTTGGAGCCAAAGAAAACATGGTGCAACCAGGAGACCTAGGCAACACAGTACCAATTATCCTGGGTTGGTTTTCTTTTTCATTCCTTCTACAGACACCTATTACAGGCTTGGATCAAAAAGTTCTTCAGATGAACAGTAGGAGCACTAGTTATGTCTGTTTCTGTGTCTACATGTATGCCTTCTGTTATCTTATTTATGCAGCAACTCTGTTGTCCTCAGCTCTTAATTTCATTAGCCGTAAATTAACTATATTCATTTCTAATAGTTCTCTACATAATAAGGAAATAAAGTCCAAGTTTTACTACTTCTTAGATATGTGACACTGGCAAATAATTTAAATTTCTGAGCTTCAGTTTCCTTAACTATAAGTTGGGGATAATGCCTCGTGGTGTTCTTATGGAGATTCAATGTATGAGAGAAAGTGTCTGACAAGGAGTAGGTGCTCAAAAATTGCTCTTCTTCCTGTTCTACCTCTTATTGCACCTCATTCTGCCTTGTGGATTAAAAGCATCTACTTTTTATCTAAGTCATACCTCTATGATTTCAAACCATCTGGCTAAAGAGTGAAAATGAATGCAATCATCCAGGTGTTTGGCCAATATGATGACAGATATCAAACACTGAGAACCATCTGGGTGATTGGCATATTTTTTTTCACTTTTATCCAGATGCATGTGGATATAGTCTTGGTCAAAGGAAAAAAAATCACAGGGGCTTTTCTTAAATCTTAAGTTAATACCTTTTTTTCCAAGAATGCTATGATTTGGGTATCTTTTGTTTCCTTTAGAGATATGTCATGTTCAAGTCACTTTTGACAATAATGACAAATGCATTATTTAATTTTATCACCTGGAATCTAGGAATTTAAAAAAATGGGAGGAGGTGACTCTATAGATTTCAAACCACCGTGTTTCTACTCAAAGGAATTAAGGACAAGAAAAGCTAAGTAATGTTTCTAGGATATAGAGTTAGATAGTAACAGAGAAGGGAAAAAATAAAATCTCTTGGCCTTAAGCTGGAGACTCCACCTATTTCCTGTCTTCTTTCATCCAAGTCATGTAATTTTATCCATACGCACACAGAACTATATATACCCAACTTGTAAATATACGCAAACACACATAAATAGCACCACTTTTCTTCCTGACAGTCATGTTACTCTGACATTATCTTTTCCTAAATAATTTTTCAAACTTTTGCTAGTAAGTCAGAGAGACCAAGCCAGGCTCCAATGCATTCAATCACACACGCATCCAGTAACCAAGATCCAACATCTGCCATCCAGGGCATTGCTTAAATAGATGTCATATTGAAGTCTGGTGTCCTGTGAGCAGCTGATGCAATTTTCCTCAGTCACAGGAATGAAACTTGGATACCATTTCTGGCTCTGAGAAATCCCCAAGTCACAAAGAAATGATTCCATTGACCTAGCAGCTTTGCACTCCCAATACAACATGTTCTCGAGCAGCTTCCCAAGGGAGAAAATAATGTGAGAGTTTTTAAGAGTGCCGAAAGCTTCCCCTCTAATCATCCTGTGTAGATTCCACTAGCATTCCAAGTTATCCCAGACAATCCCAAGAAAACTTTAGGGACTCAGTGAGGTTTTCTTAAACATTTTTTCTGCCTGAAGACACTAACAATAAGCAGCTTCAAATAATAACATTGCTATTTGGATGTGAACACAACTTTTCAACTGCCATTTCTGTTACAAAACAACTATACAGCTCAAAGAAGCCCTCCCTGAAAAATACCCAATAGGGTACTGCTTTTTTTCCCCCCTCTCTCTTTTTTTTTAAAGGCGGGAAGTCAGAGTACTGGCGTGTTTGGGGCTCATTACTTTAAAATCTTCTGTTTAATTCATGCCTAAAAGCAGAAGTGGGGGGCTGGCCTTTGGGGAAGGAAGAAAATTTCTGATGAGTGGATTTGTCAGTAATATGACCAGCTGCAAAAGAGTCTGGAATACAGAGGTCATCAATGGCCAAAGATTACAGGGGGTGACTGCGTTCTAGCTATTGGTGAGATCTTCAGCCACCAAGACAGGACTAGCAACCTGACTAGCGGCCTTAGCGTAGTTGAAAGCACCTAAACTTGCAGTGAAACTAATGGTGTGCTGAAGCTTGCCTGTAGCAGCTTACAGGGGCCAATTGTTAAATTTTGTGAACCCATTGATGTTACCTTAGTAGCTTAAAATTGACTATGGTGGGAGTATTTACACCATGGAAATTGGCACATGCTACTAATTACGCTTTTGTTTCTCAGAGAACTCGTTGTTAAACATTTACCTACACATCATAGAGACAGACAAACCTGACTTAAATTCCTACCTCTGCCACTTATGACATAGGAATTTGAAGAAGCAAAATCCTCTGACTTTGGGGTCCTGATATGTAAATTAGGAATGGTAATCACATTTCATTACACTGTTGTGAGAATTAAATTAGGCATTGTGCTTAGCCAGATTTAGTGTACATCAGATGTATTATTTATTCATTAAATATTAATAGAGTATATATTTTATGCTAGGAACTATGACTAGTGCTAGAGAATCAAGGATAAATAGATGGATTGGCAAAGACCTTGAGTGGATGCAGAACACAGATTAAATATTAACTACAATATACTTTGCAAAGTACTGTACTATGAGGTGCAAATGATCAAGGCTGGGGCAGAGATGAAGGAGCCATCATTGTAAATATTCCTTTAAAAGAGGTACTAATGCTTCATGACAGGTGAGGAATATTTGTCCAGCCATTTCTAGACATGCTAAATCATGGATATTTTTATGTTTGAAAAGGTAGAGCATCAGAATTCCTGAGAATAGGTGGAAAGCAGGGCAACACTCTAGAGTTGATGAAATATCTATTTGTAGGTTATAATTCCAGGAGCATGGTTCTCTACCTCAAAATGCAGTCTTCACTGACTGTCATTCTATCATTACAGTTGAGTCCTTTGGGTGTTGAATTTGTGGTCCCCTGGAATTGCCCTCTAAAAGGCAATGGTTTCTCTGAGACTCACAACTTGCTACATTATTGTATCAATCTGTAACTATCAGAAAAGGGAACAGAAGCTAACAGTCCTTCAGGATTACATTGCTCTTATTTTATCACAACAACACTGCCATGAAAAAGGTACTTTTCTCTTCACTCTGCTGAAGAAGAAGCTGATGTTCAGAGTCTAAATTATGAGCTCAATATGGAACTGACATCCAAACTCGGGTCTGCTGAGTCATGAACATTAACTTGATCTTAACATTTAATCATTATGACAACCTTATGAGGTCCTATTATGAACCTCATTGTATAAATGAGAAAATTGGAGAGTAGAGAAGTTTAGTGTTTTGCCAACTATTAAGTGACATAGTCTCAATCCATGTTCTTTTTGATCAACAGCATACTTCATATTTTAGTTACTACTTTAGCAGGGATCCATTTACAACCTAATGAGCACAGGAATGGTCCTGCTATAGTATGGATTCCTCAACAGAGAGGGATCAGGGTGAGGAATGAGGAGAGAGGAAAGGGGCATGGGACACCGAAAGACATCAAAGTCAGCTTAGTCTGTCCCAGTATTTGCTAAAGAATGATGGTCATAGTGAAGCACTTGTCATTTCAATATGAGAGAATCATGTAAATGATAGTTAAGAGTACAGATTGGCTTTGAGCATGCGTTGGTATGATCCACATGTTTTATGATAAATATTATTTTTGTGCAGTTTCTGTGCAAAGCATTGTAGCATTATTTGAAAACTTATAAATCATTTGAGGAAAAAGATAGAAAATTTTAAAAATATAAAGGAGAACAGGTAAAGATGCACTGTAAAATATGGTAAAATTTCAATAATTACACTACCTGTGAGGCAGCATAATGTTATTTGAAAGCGGTCTTTGATTAGTTGTAATTGGATATAGAAAACTCTACATATGTAGAAAAAAAGTTTAAAAAAAGAATTAAAATTGATATGCTAAGAAAGGAGAGAAAAAGAATCGCATAAGATACTCAAAACTACAAAAGGCAACAAAAGTGTGGAAGACAAAAGTAAGAAAAAAGGCAACAAATAGAAAATAGCGACAAATATGGTAGATATCAATCCTCAATAATCACTTTAAACATCAGTACCTAAATACACTAATTAGAAGACAGAGACTGCCTGAATGGGTCAGAAAACAAAGATACAATTATATGTTGTCTATAAGAAACTCATTTTAAGTAAAAGACACAGATAGATTAGCCATAAAGGGATAAAGAGAGATATGCCATGTAGACACTAATCAAAAGAAAGCAACAGTCACTATATTAACTTCAGACAGAGCAGATTTTAGTGCAAGGTAGTTGTTAGGGATAAAGAGAAACATTACAATAAACATGGGGGTGAATGTATTTTTTCGAATTATGGTTTTCTTTGGATATATGCCCAGGAGTGTGATTGCTGGATCATATGGTAGCTCTATTTTAGTTTTTTAAGGGATGTCCATACAGTTCTCCATAGTGGCTACACCACCAACAGTACAGGAGGGTTCCCTTTTCTCTACACCCTCTCCAGCATTTATTGTTTGTAGATTTTGTTTCATGACGGCCATTCTGACTGGTGTGAGGTGATAGCTCATTGCAGTTTTGATTTGCATTTCTCTAATAATTAGTGATGTTGAGCATCATTTCATGTTCTTTTTAGCCATCTTCATGTCTTCTTTGGGGAAATGTCTGTTTAGATCTTCTGCCCATTTTTTGATTGGGCTATTTGTTTTTTTGATATTGAGCTGCATCAGCTCTTTGTATATTTTGGAGATTAATCCCTTGTCGCTTGCTTCATTGGCAAAAATTGTCTCCCATTCTGAGGGCTGTCTTTATGTTTTGTTTATGGTTTCCTTAGCTGTGCAAAAGCTTTTAAGTTTCATTAGGTCCCGTTTGTTTATTTTTGTTTTTATTCTCATTTCTCTAGGAGGTGGGTGAAAAAGGATCTTGCTGTGATTTATATCAAAGAGTGTTCTGCCTATGTTTTCCTCTAAGAGTTTTATAGGGTCTGGCCTTACATTTAGGTCTTTAATCCATTTTGAGTTTCTTTTTGTGTGTGGTGTCATGGAGTGTTCTAATTTCATTCTTTTACAGGTGGCTGTCCAATTTTCCCAGCACCACTTATTGAAGAGACTCTTTCTCCAATGTATATTCTTGCCTCCTTTGTCATAGATTAGGTGACCATAGGTGCTTAGGTTTATCTCTGCACTTTCTATCCTATTCCACTGATCTGTATATTTTTTGTGTGCCAGTACCATACTGTTTTGATGACTGTAGCTTTGTAGTATAATCTGAAGTCAGGAAGCCTGATTCCTCCAGCTCCATTTTTCTTTCTCAAGGCTGCTTTTGCTATTTGTGGTCTTTTGTGTTTCCAAACAAATTGTAAAATTTTTGTTCTAATTCTGGGAAAAATGCCATTGGTAATTTGAAGGGATTGCTTTGGGTAGTATAGTCATTTTGGCAACATTGAGTCTTCCAATCCAAGAACATTGTATATCTCTCTATCTGCTTGTGTCATCTTTGATTTCTTTCATCAGTGTCTTACACTTTTCTTAGTACAGGTCTTTTACCTCCTTAGGTAGGTTTATTCCTAGGTATTTTATTCTTTTTGATGCAAGGGTAAATGGGACTGTTTCCTTAATTTCTCTTTCTGATCTTTGTTGTCAGTGTATAGGAATGCAAGAGATTTCTGTGTATTAATTTTGTATCCTGCAACCTTACCAAATTCATTGATGAGCTGTAGTAGTTTTCTGGTGGCATCTTTAGGATTTTCTATGTATAGTATTATGTCATCTGCAAACAGTGACAGTTTTACTTCTTCTTTTCCAACTTGTATTCATTTCTTTTTCATTTTCTTTTTCTTCATTTCTTTTTCTTCTCTGATTGCCATGACTAGGACTTCCAAAACTATGTTGAATAAAACTGGCAAGAGTGGACATCCTTATCTTGTTCCTGATCATTGAGGAAATGCTTTCAGTTTTTCACCATTGAGAATGATGTTTGCTGTGGGTTTGTCATATATGGCTTTTATTATGCTGAGGTAGGTTCCCTCTGTGCCCAATTTCTGGAGAGTTTTTATCCTAAATGGGTGTTGAATTTTTTCAAAAGCTTTCTCCACATCTATTGACATGATCATATGGTTTCTATTCTTCGGTTTGTTAATTTGGTATATCACATTGATTGATTTGTGTATATTGAAGAAACCTTGCAGCCCTGGGATAAATCCCACTTGATCATGGTGTATGATCCTCTTAATGTGTTGTTGGATTTGGTTTGCTAGTATTTTGTTGAGGATTTTGTGTCTGTGTTCATCAGTGATATTAGCCTGTAATTTTCTTTTTTAAAATATCTTTGGTTTTGGTATAAGGGTAATGGTAGCTTTGTAGAATGAGTTGGGGA
Organism: Leucopleurus acutus; assembly: GCF_964270905.1. Taxonomy (NCBI): domain Eukaryota; kingdom Metazoa; phylum Chordata; class Mammalia; order Artiodactyla; family Delphinidae; genus Leucopleurus; species Leucopleurus acutus. The sequence continues at coordinate 63,138,027 of NC_139150.1, read as the reverse complement.
GTGTTCCTTCTTCTGCAATTTTCTGGATGAGTTTCATCAGGATGGGTGTTAACTCTTCTCTAAATGTTTGATAGAATTCACCTGTGAAGCCATCTGATCCTGGACTTTTGTTTGTTGGAAGTTTTTAAATCACAGTTTCAATTTCAGTACTTGTGATTGGTCTGTTCATATTTTCTATTTTTCCCTGATTCAGTCTTGGGAGATTGTACCTTTCTAAGAATTTGTCCATTTCTTCTAGGTTGTCTATTTTATTGGCATAGAGTTGCTTGTAGTAGTCTCTTATGATCCAGCACTATTTACAATAGCCAGGACATGGAAGCAACCTAAATGTCCATCAACAGAAGAATTGATAAAGAAGATGCGGTACATATATACAATGGAATATTACTCAGCCATAAAAGAGAACAAAACGATGCCATTTGCAGCAACATGGATGGACCTAGAGGTTGTCATACTAAGTGAAGTAAGTCAGACAGAAAAAGACAAATATCAATATTGTATGATAGCACTTATATGTGGAATCTAAAAAAAAAAAAAAAAATGGGTACAGATGAACTTACCTACAAAACAGAAATAGAATTCCAGATGTAGAAAACAAACTTATGGTTACCGGGGGTAAGCAGCGGGTAGGAAAGGGAGAAATTGGGGGATTGGGATTGACATATACACACTACTATTTATAAAATAGATAACTAATAAGGACTTACTGTATAGCACTGGGAACTCTACTCAGTACTCTGTAATGGCCTATATGGGAAAAGAATTTTAAAAAGCGTGGATATTTGTGTATGTATAACTAATAAAGGGTCAATACTTCAAGAACATATAACAATCTTTACTGTATATGTGCCTAACAACAGAGTCAAAATACATGAGGCAAAAACTGATAGAACTGCAAAGAAAAATAAATGAATCCAGTACTGAAGTCAGAGACGTTAGCATGCCTCTAACAGAAATAGACCTGGCAGGCAGAAAATCAGTAAGGGCTGAGTTGAACATAACAGCACCATCAATCAATTGGATATAATGCACATCTATAGATGGTTTCATCCAAAAACAGCAGATTACACATTCTCTCAGACTTCATGGAACATTCACCAAGATAGACTACATTCTGAGCCATAAGACACATCTCAACAAAGTTTAAAAATAGAACTAATACAATGTCTGCTTTCAGACCACAGTGGAATTAAACTAGAAATAACAGAAAGTTAGCTGGAAAATCCCCAAATAATTGGATATTAAACAACACACTTCTCAATAGCACATGGGTCAAAAAAGAAATCTCTAGAGAAATTAAAGAATATTTTGAAAAAAATAAAAATGAAAACACAATTTATCAAAATTTGAAAACAGTGCTTAGAGGGAATTTTATAGCATTTAATACATATATTAGAAAAGAAGAAAGTTGCAAAGTCAATAACTGAAGCTTCCACTTTGAGACACTAAAAAAAGAATGCAAATTAAATACAAGTAAGCAGAAGAAGATAAATAATAAAAATGGAGATAAAATCAATGAAATTGTAAATAGGAAGTCAGTAGAGAAAATCAGAGGAATCAAAAGCTGGTTTCTGAAAAGATTAATAAAATGTATAGCCCTCTAGCCAGACTAAGAAAAAAAAAAGAGAAGGCACAAATTACTAATACCAGAAATGAAATAGGGAACATCACTACAGATCCAATGGATGTTAGAAGATAAAGGAATACTATGAACAAATCTATGCCCACAGACTTGAAAACCTAGATGAAATGAACCAATTCCTGGAAAGAAACAATCTGCCAAAACTCAACACAAGAAGAAATAGACTATCTAAACAGGCTAATATCTAGTGAAGAAATTAAATCAATTATTAGTAACTGTCCAAAACAGAAAAAAAAAAAATACAGGCCAGATGATTTCACTCGTGAATTCTACCAACTATTTAAGGAAGAATTATTCGAATTCTCTACAGTCTTTTCCAGAAGACAGAAGCAGAGGGAATACATACTAACTTGTCGTGTGAGGGCAGCATTACCCTGATACCAGACAAACACATTACAAGAAAAGAAAACTATAGACCAAATCCTTCGAGAGCATAGATGCAAAAAATTCTCAACAAAATATTAACAAATCAAATCCAACAATGCATGAAAAGTAGTATACACCACGACCAAGTGGGATTTATCCCAGGTATTCAAGGCTTGCTCAGTATTTGAGAATTGATCAATATAATCCATCATTATCAATAGACTCAAAACCACATGATCATATCAATAGATGAAGAAAAAGCATTTGATACATTTCACTAATCTTTCATGATTAAAAACTCTTAGCAAACCAGGAATAAAGGGGGGAACTTCCTCAACTTGATAAAGAATAAGCTACAAAGCACCTATAACTAACATCATACTTAATAGTGAGAAACTCAAAATTTCTCACTATTATCAGGAACAAGACAAGTATGTCCTCTCTTACCACTTCTTTTCAACACTGTACAAAAAAATCCTAGAAAATACAATAAGACAAAAAAGGTATACAGATTAAGAAAGAAGAAATAACACTGTCTTTGTTCACAGAAGACATGATTGTTTATGCAGAAAATCTGAAAGAATAAACCAAAAATTCCCCTCCTGGAACTAACAGGCAGTTATAGCAAGGTTGCAGGATATACGAACACCATTCACTTTCCTATATACCAGAATGAACAAGTGGAATTTGAAGTTAAAACACATTATTATACTCATTAGTACTCCTCAAAGTGAAATACTTAGGGGTAAATCTAACAAAATATGAATAAAGTCAATATAAGGAAAACGACAAAACTCTGATAAAGGGCTAAATATATGGAGTGATATTCATGGAAATATTCATTGATGGGAAGACTCAGTATTGTTAAGATATCAATTCTTCCCAACTTGATCTATGGATCAACACAGTCTCAATCAGTATCCTGGCAAGTTTGTTGTGGATATTGGCAAACTGATCTCTAAAGTTTATATGGAGAGGCAAAAGACCCAGAAAAGCCAACTCAGGGAGTATGTGGGAAATCTCTCTACCTTCCTCTTAATTTTGCTGTGAACCTAAAGCTACTCTAAAAATAGTCTTTTAAAAATGGGCAAAGGACCTAACAAATACGTCGCCAAAGAAGATATACAAATGGAAAGTAGCATACGAAAAGATGCTTAACATTGTATGTCATTAGGGAATTGCAAATTATAACAACAAAATACTACTATACACCTATTAGAATTGTCAAATTCCAGAACACTGACAGCACCAAACGCTGATGAGAATGTGGAGTAACAGGAATAGTCACGTGTTGCTGGTGAAAATGCTAAATGATACAGCCACTTAGATGGTTTAGCAGTTTCTTTCAAAATTAAAACATTTTTTACTACATAATCCAGTAATCACACTCCTTAGTGTTTACCCAACTGAATTGAAAACTTTTGTCCACACAAAACCCGCACACAATGTTTATAGTAGCTTTATTCATAATTGTCAACACTTGAAAGCAACCAAGATGTCCTTTGGTATGTAAATGGATAACTGTGGTACATCCAGATAATGGAATGTTATTCAGCACTAAAAAGAAATGAGCTATCAAGCCACGAAAAGACATAGAAGAATCTCAAATGCATATTATTAAGTTAAAGAAGCCAATCTCAAAAGGATACACAGTGTATGACTATAAGTATATGATAGTCTGGAAAAGGTAAAACACAGACAGAGAAGCATCGGTGATTGCCAGGAGTTAGGGCAGAGGGAGGGATGAACAGGCAGAATCCAGAGGACTTTTAAGGCAGTGAAACTATTTTGTATGATACTACAGTGGTGGATATGTGTCATAAATTTGTCCACATCCACAGAATATACAACACAAGGAGTGAAGCCCAGTGAAAACTGGACTCTGGATAATAATAATGTGTCAGTGGAGGTTCATCAGTTATAACCAATGAACCACTGTGGAGCAGGATTTCCATGGTGGTGGAGATGGTGAGCGTGTGGGGACAACGGGTATGTGGGAACTTTCCGAACTTCCTTCTCAATTTTGCTGTAAACCTAAAAGTGCTCTAAAACGTAAAAGTAATGAAATATATTTGTAATTTATACCTAGCCCATTTTGAATTTGTTACCAAAAGATTAATAATAGTCTTCAGTGCCTATGGCATATTGTAAATAGTTCAGATTTATACAGTATGTATGTATGTGTGTATATATAAATTATCTGTTGAGTATAGTATTTTATCATATAATCAATATATTATTGCAACATCAATATATCATATATAGCTGTATTATTGTATAGGATAGATGTAATATATGTTACAAAATTATATTATTATAGTATATATGTATATATAAGGAATGTAAATAAGCCAATTATACTCATGTAACTATCCTAAAACTTAGGCCTTAATTCGGGCTTTTAAAAATTTAAGTAAATGATAATAATTATAAATAATAATTCATAAAGGGCTGTAAATTGGAAAAGCATGTTCTCTTCTTGCCAGCACTACCCTAGAGGTCTTTAAGGTAGGATCATTTTCCATTTCTATTTTTAAATAAGTAAACAAAGTCATGGGAAGGTGAGTAACTATCTCAGAGCTACACAGAGTTTCATAAGTTCAGCTAAGTTTAGACCTAGCCATCTGTGAGCTTGAGAACTGTATAAGCCCAACTGCCTAGCTGTGTTGCTCTGAGTCCCTCACACTCAGGGCTGCCTCTTGCTCCTCTTTCAGGTGTGAGGGTTGCTTTATGAAATCTCTAGGTTCCCTTCCGGTCCTCATATCTATGTGGCTAGTAGGATGGAAAAGAGCCAATGCATAAATGTAAGAGAAAGGGGCCCTTTTCACCATTCGACTAACACAGGATGTAAAGTTCAGAGGGAGAACTGCCCTAGGGTTGGCTTTATCAGCAAACTTCCCAGCTCCTTCATCCCTTCCAGCTCCCATACTCACATAGGCAGAGTAGCACGATAATCAGAGGATGAAGTGGGAGTGACATCACATCGAGGGTATAGTTTGAAGAATCTCCTCTTGTCAACAAAGACCCAAGACCCTGTAGATATTAGCTTAACAGAAAATCTTCTCTCCAACAAGAGATTTTCTAAAACCTCTTCTCTCCAGCAAAGCTCCACTAAGCTAAAATCTTTCCAGTTTGTTTATACAAGGCTTTAGGGCTACAAAGTCTATCAAGTCCTGAATGATCTCCATTCAATGCTCAATGTCAGCCTGTAAGATGGACAAGAAAAGAACTGTAATTCCATTTCACAGTTGAAAACTAAAGAATTGAGGAAAAGTAAGCATTTGTCCAATGTCACTGTAACAGTAGTAAGTGGGAGAATTGGAATTAGAGTTCAGGTTTTCTGACTCTCAGTCAAGTGGTCTTTCCATGGCATGGGAAGTATTTGACTTACAGACTGTTTTAATAGGTGGAGAACTAGAGAAACCAAGGCATGCCCATGGGTACTGTGGCTGCCGTTCTGTCTTTCAAAGCTACCAATGAGAGAATTGGGGCCCAGAAAGATTAGGAGCGGGTGTAATTTCCGGTCTGAGGTGGTGGGTCTCAGCTTTTCACAAGCCTCCTACGTCCGCAGGTGGAGCCTCTTGCCATGCTCATTTCCAAAGATAGAAAGCGATTTGTTTTTTCCCTCTTGGAAATAAAAACAAAACAAAACAATATACACATTACTAGTCAAGCAACTCAGGGCAGAGCAAGGTTCTTATGCCCTTGCATTTGTTTAAACTTTCCTCAGGTGCTGAGTGGGAGGCTCTTGATCAATGACCTGGAGGTTCAAGTACACACAGAGACACGAAGCCATTTCAGAAAGGAATCTGAGGGTTTTGTGCAAGGGAGAGAACAGTGAATATGCTCGGTGAGGCATACCAGTCTTGCAAACAGAGAAAGGAATGGAGGGAGCAGCACACGGGGTGGTATGTTCCTCCACACTGTTGTCAGCAGACCTTGGATCCAGAAACAGCAGGAGACAGGCTTTCTCTTTAAAGAAAAGACAGCTGGTGCCCCTGAGTGTTTGCCTGGTAAATAGCAGCCGGAGCCGTGTGAGGGAGTGATGCCCCCTTTATGCAGGTCTGCATAACATCTTTCCTTTCCAGTGGGGAGACCAGAGAGGCAGCCCTGCTCTTGAGTTATAAGCATAAACATTCCTTCCCTGGATGCATTAAGCGCCACGGGGGGGTCATCTTTTCTACTCCCTCCTAAAATATTTTGTTTTCCATCTCTCCTTTCTTTTCCATGTTGCTTTAAGAAAGATCCAAAACTTCCTTCCTGCTGTCCTTAGCTGCTTTTTGCTGCTGTGTCAAACCACAGCCTAAATTTAAACTATGGCCCAGGAGTGGGAACTAACTGGTGGTTATGGGTGTGGCCTCATTGTTGCCTTAGAGACAGTGACCTTCAGCCAATCCTTTAACCTTGTCTACAGGTGAAATGTGGATACCTCTGTGTTTCATCACAGATGCATCAGCTTGAGCCTTGAGGAAGAGCCTTCTAATTTACTCTCCTTCGTGCTGTTCTCATTTATCCAGCTAAAAGACAGCTAGATTAATCTTCCTAAATTACAGCGTTTATCATAACACTCCTCTTTCCAGAAACCTGAAATATTTTAGTGTCCCACCCTTTGTCTCTCACATAAAGAATTAACCTCTTATCCTGGCTTCTGGTGCCTCCAAGGTCTGGCCTCAACATATCTTTTTAGTCTTCTTACCCATTCTTTCATCATAAACCTGACTGACCTACTTGTTTTCTTAGATTTTCCTGTCACATTCTTCCTTCTACACTTTGGCTTGCATTAGTCCCTTACTACTAGGAATGGCTTCTTCATTGCTGTCAACTTATCTGACTTCTTCTGATCTATGTTCAAGATCCAGCTAAACATCTTCCTCTCTACGAAGCCTTTCTGAATTTCTCCAGACCACATCACTGCTCCCTGTTCTGAAACTACGAGATATCTTCTCTACTTACATGACACTTCCTAGCCTTGTGTTTATCATTTTAGCCCCTGTGTTGTTGCTTTTAATGAACCATGCTCATTATGTCATTGGCCCACATAAAAAAAACAAAAGAAAACAAAACAAAAAACACTTCATATGCCAACACCCGATGGAAAGCAGTGTCAAATGTACGGTATGGATATTGTTGGGAACATAGTTCGGTATGTTTCACAGTGTCGTTTCCATGCTGGCCCATGGGAAAAATGTCTCTCAGTCCTCCAAACCAAGAAGAGCTGGGCTTCTCCTGAGCTGCCGTTTTGTTTTTATCTGTGGTCATCATGAGTCATGTCTCCCTCTTTTCACAGGCTCAGAGCCAGGATTGCAGCCCACCACAAGTAACAAGATTTAACAGCATATATTTGGGGGGGAGGAGGCGGTAACAGCATTAACTCCAGCTTCTTATTTTTCTTTCCTATCTTTATTTTTCTTTCCTCCAGTTTTCTCCCTTATTTCTGCTGTAATCTGGTAATTTTGTATATCTTTGTGAAAAGGTTCAGATTGTTTTTGGAAATGGATGAGGATTTATATGAATGTAAAACAAGTAATGTCTTTCATTATTTTTTATCTTTAAATGGTGCACGCATCTTAAGTATAGAGCTTGATAACGTTTTACACATGTATTCACCTATGTAATCCCCACCTAGATCAAGATACATTGGGTTGGCCAAAAAGTTCGTTCAGGTTTTCCGTAAGCGCCTACAGAAAACCCGAACCAACTTTTTGGCCAACCCAGTAGAGTCTTCTACAACCCCAGAAGGCACCACTTACTTTTATTAATAATTTAACTTTTTATGTCTGTCTAGGTGTCTTGGCTCCCCACCTATACTGAGTAGTGTTTGAGAATAAGGACTCTGTGTATTTCCCTGTGCATGGTAGGTAATCAAGAAATAGTTATTGATTGAAATAAAGGACTTGTTTCTAATGAGGGAGGTCTCCAAGGCCCAGTGCAGATCCAGAACACAATGTGCGGTGGAGATGTTCTGTTTGTCCCTGGGTCTCTAGTCTCTGACACAGGGCCTGGTATATTGTAAACCCTAAATGCATATCTATCAACTGAAATCTTTTCATATCTCTCACTGTGTCCATTTGAAGGAGCTGTAGTTTCCTATTTCTGGAAATCAGGCTGCAAACTTTCCCATGATATCACTGGGCATTTTCCTTGGATGGCATATCACTGCTGCTCCCTTCCTGCCTTCTAAATGAATGGAAAGAACAGGGTACCCTACAGAATACTTGCCAACTTGAGTTAATAAGCTCTGCCACAATTACATACCCTCCTGTCTCAGAATTCCTCATGGTTTGCTCCTTGATTCTTGAACTTGTATGGAAAGATCTCTTTCTATATATGGGGAAAAGCATTTGCACTGGGTGAAGAGTATACAGTTGACACCAGCTTCTTCTTTTCTGCCTAGCTTTAATGCTTTGGCAAAGAGAAATCTGTAGAGGGGAAATGAGAAGATTCTTTTCCTCTTTGTACCTAAGACTGCTTATTCCTGGACACTGAGAAGAGAATAGTCTTGATTGAGAATTTATTTTGGAGTGAATATTTCCACAGCCAGTGAAGGAGGGGAAAAAAACAGCATATATTATTAGCAATAATGGAAATAATACAAATTTTTCAAGAATAATTTAAATTTATTTTAGTCTTCAACCTCTAGGCCATCTGGTAAAGAATCTGGTCCCAGAGCAAAAGCTGAATGGCAAAGAAATTGGGAACAGTTATTCTGATGGAAAAGTAGGCCAAGGGGAAGAAAAGAAATCATAGAAGTAGAAGACCAGTGGACCTGGTGACTTGAATGATGAGTGTGGCCTATTTATACCTAGAAATTCACCCAATTTCCCGAGGCCCAAGTTTCCACCATTGTAAATTGAAGGATTGTACAACAACCCTTTTGGACTCTTTTCAGTTTACAAAAGAAAAAGACCTCTGTTTTTATGTTCAGGATTTATTTCTCTGAGAGTATCAAAACCACATGATTAACAAATATCAGAGTTTATTTTCATTGATTTCTTTTTTTGTCTGAAAATAAAACGACTTCCCTTTATTTGTGGGAAGTGACCAAGAAAGCAAGTACTATTTAATAGTGAATCCTACAGTTCTTTCAGCTGACAGGATACCAGTAGGTTTGTGCCTCGTGTGATGATCTTAATCAGGATTTCTTTTCTCTGAAGATAGAACTTTTGTTGGTGGAGAGTTAAAGAACCTTTTGTAGCAAGCTTCCTTAAAGGAGGCAAGGGAGGTGGAATTTACATGTTTTAGTCCCGATGAAATATAGCTCAATCTTTGCAAAGTGAATTGTATGTTTTCTTTGGAAAAAAACTAATTAGCTCAGGCCAGAGATTCAGAAGTCTGGCTCCAATTTATAGCTGTCAAATAGCATGGTTAATATTTCTTAGCACAATATATCTTGTATTCCTAGCTTTCTGTTACTAATCTGCTTTAAAACATAAAAAGGCAGATGGGGAAAGGTAATACTACTCACTTTGGGTATTGGAGTGTTTTGTGATATCATTAAGTATTTACAAATAATATTCCTCTTCTTTCAGAAAGCTTCCAAATATTAGTGGTAATCTTTGGCTACTATATTTAAATTTTATTCCTAGACATTCAGTGCCACCTAAGTATTCATTCTATGAGTGCCGCACTCAGGGAGGGCATTGATATTTATTGATACCTACTATGGGCCAAGAATTGAACTAGACCCTTTACATATGTCTCATTCATTTTACTCTCAAAATAAGCCTGCAAAGTAAGTTATAATCCTCATTTATTCAGCAAACATGTATTGAAGACCAACGTGTGGCAGGGAATATGCAGGGCAGCAGGTGTGTGGTGGTGAACAGTATAAATTCCCTGCCTTCATGGACACGAAGAGAGTGATAGGGAAGATAAATTATAAAGGAGTCAATCAGCATAATCAATATACTACTATAAATTGTGATCCGTCCTATAAAGAAAATAGAAAAGGGCATTATGACAGAGAACAATAGGAAGAGATGATCTAGGACCAGTGGTCAGAGAAGTCCTCTTTGAAAAGCAAGGACCTGAAAGGCGAGAAGGGGCCAGCCATGGGACCAGCTATGGAAGAGTGTTCCTGGTGGAAGAAACTGCACATGTGAAGTCCACAAGGTGGGAAAGAAAGAGCACAGTGGACTTAAGTCATTGAAAGGAGACCTGTGTGGCAAGTCCCCTAAGTGAGAGGCAGAAAGTGGGCTCTGACAGGGATCAGAGGCTCAGAGAGGTCAAATAAAATCTCCATTATCACCCAGCAATTAAGTGGCAGAGCCAAGAATGGAAGTCACCTGCATGATTCCATTTTACTTGCCTTGTATAAATATAGGAAAACGAATTCAAACTATTCCTTTTAGTTGTTGTTAATTTTGCTACTTTAACATTTTAGTCTTTAAAATTGTAATCCAGTTCCATACCAGTCTCTCTAGCTTTCTGGAGGTGTAGCCATGGGTTGGACACAGTCGACTAACAACTCCTAGAAGCCCAAGACCTGCCTGCTTCCTGGATGTCTTAGTTGTTGATGCCCTGGTGTGCTTCACTGTTGTATGAATGAATATTTCTAACAGTGGGTCAGCCTTTGCAGCTACGGCAAAGGTCTGTCTCAGAAAAGCCTGCGAAACATGCACGATGTGTAGAGAGGAGGAAACTTTGTCCAGGCGTCTCTCTATAAGGGAAATGGTTTGATTGGCTTCTCTATTCTGGTCACTAGAATCCTGATAGCAGTTGATAGTGCTTGACATGTCTTTGAAGTCACCTGGCACAGTCATTTTTTTGGATCTCATGAAATGGAAGGATTACTTAGCAAAGACTGAGCCCACTGTTTGGAACAATCTCTATGCTCTTTATTAAGTAATTAAGCATAAAGTCATCTGACTAGAGAATGGTTCTCTCGGTAACCCCAGTCCCTCTTCCTTGGGAAGGTGCCGGGCTTAACCAAGACCAGGAAAAGGAAATCCCTCTTCCCAGGTACTGGTTCCCATCTCCTGTCATCCATGGTATCTCTCAAGCAGAAGCAGTGAGTTCCATTGCTTCAAGTTCAGATTTTCAAGTAAAACATCTGTGCTGATGTAATTTGGGCTATTTCTGTTCCTAATTGCTAGAGCTCAGACCTGTGTGTTCTGGAACTTAAGGAAATGTGATTATTTGCCAGCAACTGACAGCAGCTGCCTGCTAACCCTCTAGGGTGACTGCTGCTCTCAGCGAAGGCTGCGGTGGGTAGGGTTTTGTACGGCACCCTGAACTTTAGTGACTAGAAAACAACTTCTGGTGTTAGTAAAACATAGCTTCTGGTTTGATAGAACATCAAGAAATACTTTCCTTGACCCTGTTCCTTTTAATTCATGTACCAAGTGACTTTGACCTGATATAAGGGAACTCTGTACCTCTTTCCTTGTTTATGATTGAAGCCTGTGAGCTAGTCACTTAATTTATACCTTTGTGCCTTACTTCTCATTCTCTTTCTATTTTCACTAACTCTTCAACCTTTCACTTCATGTCACCACTCTTTGGACATATTCGGCTTCTCTGACTTTCAGCTTTGGCCCTACTTCTTGGAAGGGATCCGTCTCCTGTCCGTATGTTTTGCTGCTCCATGATGGCCAGCCCCTGTCACCTGGGCCCCAACAGTTCTTAAACGTGGGACAGTTTAACCAGCACCACAGCCTGCTTTCCCACCAGGAAAAATTAATCAAAATTTCCCACAGTACTTTCTGGCAGCATTGCCAAAGTGTATTTTTTGACTATAAGTTCTATGTGAGATAATCTATAGACAAATAACTACTTTTAAAATATGGTATAGAGACCTGGTGAATTCTGTTTCCTCTTGGCATTTCACAGTGTACATTATCAAAATAAAGGCCCTATGAATTCTTGGAGGAAAAAATTAGTGTGTTTGACCACACATTTTCCAAATCTATTTGACTGTGGAGCCTGTTTTCAAGTACTCATAATAATGCTCCCAGATAGTTAGTCTAAGAATCATACTTTAGGAAGTAGTATTGCCTGGTAGCTTCCTTTGTTCTACTATTAAATGTATTAAATGCCCCTTCTATGTACAAAGGCTGGTGATTAGTATGTAACATTTTCCAGCCCTGTTTATGTGTGAGCTACACTCACCAATAATTCTAGAACCTAAGCAAAAACCATTTAGGTAGAAGGAAAATCAAAGGACAAGTTGAAACCTTTAAATAGATGTAAAATATAAACTGGTTTGCACATCTCAGGACCTCACCTCTGGACTTTTGAGGGGTACAGGATGCCTTCTCTACAATCCATTTTTCTTAAACCAACTCCAAACCTCTACCCTTCGAAACTAATACCTGGCGTAGGAGAGACGGTTATCACATTCATTTCCAATTTCCTCCCTAGTAACAAGATAAATATTCCGAGATCCAAGACTGTACAACAATACTGTTGGACCTTGATGGAATCAAAGGCTTTTTCTGCTTCCTATGACTATGGAAATAAAAGATAAAGTGTCAGGGAGGAGTGGAGCTACACCTGGAAAAGCGGTGTATCATTTTTTTCTAATTAAAATCATTCTGTTACAGATAAGTCAATTCTAAAGCAATTTTGGATAAATAAATGAGCAAATAAGCAAATAAGTCAATTCTAAAGCAAATAAGCAAATAAGTCAATTCTAAAGCAATTTTGGATAAATAAATGAGCAAATAAATTTGGTGCAGGTCTCTTCTTCCTGGTTCTCACCCAGGAAGAAGAGACCTAAAAATATGGAATGAGGAAAGGCAGTGAAGTACCTATGCTGATGAATTGGAGCTGGAATGCTGATGTGAACTCATAATTGTTGAAATGTGAATACATATGTCTATATGCATGAATATATGCACATGTATATGTATGCATGTATTTATGTATGTGTATTTGTAGATTAGTGTATGTATTTGTCTATATACATACATACACTTCCTAGCTCTGTCTTCTGAAATCACCAAGAAGCAAAGACACTCCAGTTGGACACACCTAGTGCCCAGACCTTGGTCTCTAATACTATTTATCACTAAAAGGACTCCAACTCCTTGGAGAATTGGCTGATTCCAGGACTAAGGCAGGGTAGGTGTGATGAGCCTAGAATATCTTGCTGTTCCGGAAAGTAGGGAAGAGCTCAAAAAAAAAAAAAAAAAAAAAAAGGAGCGAGAGAGAGAGAGAGAGAGAGAGAGAGAGAGAGAGATAACAGCATACCAAAAGAACAGAGAACCTGATGAATAGGCTCCTTTGGGCCAAATCTGGGGTAATTTGATCACGAGCATTATTTAGTACTTTAATAAATTAAGAACCATTAAAAATCTTAAATCCTGAGTCCATACCAGTAATAAATAGATAAATAAATAAGTGGGAAAGAAGGGAGAAACCCTACTTATAGTAGGTTGCTAACAGCCAATTCGTAAATGTAGAAGGTGTGCAGGAGTTGGAAAATTAGCATTTTGTAAACATTAATGACTGCTAAATTTTGATGAGCAGCTGGATATTTGCATCATCTTGAGTCATCTCTGCACAAACTGCTAATGAGTTTCAAGAGAAAAAAATTTATATAGTGGTGAAATTAGGCAACACTTTGACTGGGGGATCAAAATTAATATCACCAATGAGAGGCAGAATGCCATTCATTGTGTATCTCCCAATATAATCTCACCTATGCTGTAGTCCAGCTGAGAATGTATACCCTAAACCTAGTCATGAGAAACCATCAGACAAACCCAAAGTGAGAAGAAACATCCTTTTATTTAAAAAAAAGAAGGAGGGGATTATATTCTTCAAAAATGCTAGGGTCATAAGAGACAAAGAAAAATTGCAGAAATATTCCAGATTAAGGGAGACTAAAGAGACATGACAGCTACATAAACCACAAGAATCTAGACCAGATCCTGTAGTGGAGAAGGAGAAAGTGCTATGAGGGATATTATTGGCTCAAATGAAAAATTGAACTACAGAAGACAGATTAGATTTATCTTAGATTTATTAGATATATAACTTACATTAATGGAGGTTGATAACTATATTATGATTATTCTGAGAAAAATTCACACTGAGGTATTTAGGAGTAAAGGGCAATGGGGTATGTAATAACCACAAATGTTTTAGGAAAATATATTATACATTCTATCTATCTATCTATCTATTTATCCATCCATCCATCCATCCATCCATCCATCCATCCATCCATCCATCCATCAATCCATCTATACATCTATCTATCTATGTAACAATGATGAAGCTAATGGAATAAGATATTAATAACAGATGAATCTACATTTAAAGGTATATGGGTGTTCTTTATACTATTGTTATTCTTGTAGCTATTCTTTAAGTTAAACTATTTACACATTTTTAAAAAAAGTTTTAAAAACTTTAAAAAATTGTTGTTACCAATTCTTTTATCATGTATGTTAGTATTTATGTTACATATAAAGACACTTATGTACACTTAGGCTTTCAGAAAGGAAAATAATAGCATAAATAAGAAATTTTAAAGAAATATTGCAAAGTGACTCATGATTAAGACATTTTTAACAAGAGAGAACACCCATTTCTCAGAAAGCATAACAAATGGTTAAGCAGCTTACCAGAAGGCAGAAAGAAAAGGATGTTTGTTCTTAACTCTTGGACATTAGTTGACTAAGGCCTGGGAGGGTTTTCCACGTAAGACATTTTGGAGGACCTTTCAAATGTCCTCCAATCTAGTCCTTGGAAAATTTATCTTAGATTCCTAGGGACAGAACTCTATGAAATTGGGCAATCAAGGTTATTCTTTTTTAAGTGCAAGAAGAATTAAAATTTATCATTTTTCTGGGAACAAAGGCTTTCCTCACTTCATCCAAAGCATCACTCGTAGCTCAGTTCAAGGAACTGGACCAGTGTGGGCAACCGTGTGTCTCATGAGGTCCGTGCAGGCAGCAGTGAGAATGTGCTGAGCCACACCATCCCAGCAGTGGCGATGCAGATAGAAGAGATACAGGAAAGGGAGAGTGTCAAAACTGCTGCAGCAGCAGTACTGGCATCCACAAAGGTGAAGGTAGAACTACCCAAAGCTCTATCTGGCAAAGGAACTATTCCTGCAATCCATGGAGTAAAAATCAGAGCCAAAGACTATTGTCCACACCGTGGTTGTCTTCTCTCACATCCTTTGAATGCTACCACCACCTCCCACCACCCCTAATCCAAGTTGCTCTGACCTTGGTAGACAAGGTTCCATCTGCATTTAACAAAGAGCCTTAAGACCAACTTCTTTTACAACATCAATCCAAGTTAAGCAAGGGCTAGAATAGGGTTTTTCTGGATTTGGAATCACTTGTTCTCAGGATATTCCTCTCGGGAACATTACGGGGCTGTGTTGAGGGACATGCCAAGAAAAGCCTTTCTGAGTGGTAGCCTCACTGAAGTTAGCGGAAGAGTCTATTCTTTTTCGTTCAATGCCCTCCTTTATTCTGCAGATGCTGCCACAAATAGAATACACCTGTGCTCATGAAACATGTCCTGACACTTGTCCCCAAAATATCCACAGAATGTAGCACAGCAATGGCCACACCTTGCTGGGTTCTGTTTCAGAAAAGAATGAGCTGCAAGACCTTACACTTTTGCCTAAGGAGCTGCTTCTCCTCTCCAAGTACATAATCTTGTGCATATGCTGTGCTGGAGAGAAATAGTCTTTAACAGACTTCACAAGCATTAATAGATCTAGGAGCCCTTAAGTTTGACTGAGTCTATTTATACATTCTCTGTGTTATTGCCTGCTCTGAACCAAATAGAAAGATGCAGAGATGTGCAATGTACAGACAACACCTGTTTTAAATATTGGAGATAGAATTAGGAACTGTAATCCTGGAACATTCTAACTGGAGGCACCTGGAGTTCACTGTGGTAATTCAGGAAGATGTACTCACACATCCTTGGGCAAATCTTAGAGGTACTATTGTGTAGAAACACCATCATCCAGAGGCAGAGAGGTTATGCTTTCCCTGTGGGAAATTGTACTCAGATTCAGGTTGAGTTTGAAGTGATGGGAACAAGTTCCTATGAGAACTGCAATTCAAAACTTCTAGAGTTGCTGTTTCCAGCAGGATGAATCTGTATGATCAGGTCTCTGCGTCCCAGAAGTTACTGGTACAGGAAGGATGTTTTGAGCAAAGAGGAAAGGAATGAGTTAGAATAAAATGGTTGTAGGATAGCTTCGAATTTGGGAAGTTTCTTTCTTTACTATATCTTTAGTAGTACCATTTATCCACATACTCAGCAGAAAATTGTTAAACATACACTGTGTTGCAGAAACTGTTTTGGAAATGTACAAAGATGAAGAAAGCACTTACCCTGACGTGGTTCCCAGTGACAAAACCCCGAAACAGACTATAATACAGCAATGCGCTGAGGTCAAAGATAGGGATTTGCACATGGAAACCTCAAGGAAGGCCAAGTAGTTTAGTCAAGAAGTTCTGGGAGAGCCTTTTGGTGGAGGAAACATGTCAGCTAGATGTTAAAGGATTTATAAGACTTCACCAAAAATAACCAAGGCCAAGGCACCAATACGAGCATGTTCTAGACGTACAAAATGAGAAAGTAGTGGAAAGGACTTCAATAAGTGTCACATGCTCAAAGTTGATGGCGGGAGTGACAGAAAATTGGCCATTGGGAACAGAAATTACAGTCCTTATAGATCACAGTAAGGAACCTTCTACTGTTGCCATAGAAGGTGTAGATTCAGCAGAGGGCATTACGCTGAGACTCAGTTGTCTGTTTCTTTCACTAGAATATGAAGAATGAATTTTAGAATGACGGGACTAGAGATGGGAAGGCTGCTGCACGATTCTCACAGCAAAGTGGCCAGAATCTGGACAACATAAGTAGGAGTAGGGATTGAGGGGAAGGCAGATATTCCCAGCAAGAGTTAGTAATAAATCAGTGCAGGGGAGGAGGACACATTGATGAGGGGAAAGTAGATCCAGTCCTAATTCTGCTTTTCTGTGTTGTGTAACTTAGGGAATATTATTCCAGCACTCTGTAAAATGGGTATAGCAAAATCTAGAGTATTTATTTGCATTTCATATCTTAAAATAGGCCAAGTTCTTTCCTACCTTGGGATCTTTGCACGTACTATTTCCTCTGCCTCGAATAAGAAATGTTCTGTTTTTTAACTTCTGCTGATTTTTTCTTGACCTTTAGGTCTAGGTTAAAAGGCCACCTTGGAGTGGCTTTCCATGATGACTCTATGTAAGTGAGTCCCCCACCACCTTTATTATTATTCTCTTTTCCTCTGCCCTGCCATAGTCTTCCAGATAGGTAATGTCATTTCATATAATACTATTATTTGTTTATCTGTTGGCAACAACCATTCCTTTTTTGTTTTCTAAAGCATTCCCAATGCTATCACACAGTAGTCATTCAATGAATAGTGATTGAACAGAGCTGCCACTAAGCAGTGTGTTGAACCAGAATAAGAAAGCATATGTTATGAGTTGAATTGCATCCCCACAAGAAAGCATATGTTATGAGTTGAATTGTGATGGGTATGTTGAAACCTTCATCACCAGTACCTTAGAATAAGATTTTTTTTTGGAAAAATGGATTTTTATAAGGGTACCCTAGTTAAAACGAGATCATTAGGATAGACTTTTATCCACTATGACTAGTATTCTGATAAGAAGGGACATTTGGACACAGAGAGACATGGAGGGAAGATAATGTGAAGAGACCCAGGGAGAAAGCCGTCTATGAACAAGGAATGCCTGAGGCTACTAGAACCTAGGTGAGATCCCAGGAACAGATTCATTAGTACTACTTTCAGAAGGAACATGGCCCTGCTGACACCTTGATTTTGGACTTCTTGCCTCCAGAACTATGAGATCGTAAATGTTGTTCTCCTAAGCCACCCACTTTGTGGTACTTTATTACAGCAGCCCTAGGAAACTAATATAGCACACTTCAGAGGGTGATCAAGGTCCAGGGATTACTATAAATATAGATCTCAATGAGCCTATGATATTTAGCTCTAGAGGTCGAGAGGTTAATTTGACTCCATTTTTTACCCACAAGCTCATGAGGCTTGGAGATGTTCTTTTAATCTAAACAATCTTGCTTGTACTTCAGTGCTGCAGAGTCTATATTGTGAACAATGGCTGCTGAGGTGTAGCCTGTGGGAAAATGTCATCCACTGGGTTGTTAATTCTTGAAAATCTGGGCAGAAATAATTAGTTTGTCACTATTCAGACCAAGAGCAATGAAATTATATGGAGCAGAATGGAATAATTATGCTAAGAATAGTGACTGCTTTTATACTAAATATAGGTAAAAGAATATCTACTGAGAACTTTGAACAAGTCTGTGCCCTGAAAACTACTTCAAAATTTAAATACCTAAATCACACTTTCTGTTGTTAAAAAAAAAAAGAGAACTAATCAATGATTCTCATCATTTTGTTTTTAAACTTATCTCCGTTTCTTCTCTCATGCTAACAATTAGTCTTTTAACTGGTACACCCACAACATATTAAAATATACTGAGTCCTATCATGTTCTAAAAGACATTCGTTAACCACCTACACTCTGTTCCTTCCCACTTCTTCCAACTGACTATGTAGCTAGTTCTAAATATACTTTTAGTATTTTGTAAAGTGCAGAAATTATTTGTGAAATTTAAATTATTGTCAGTGCAGTTTCGAATTCACTAATAATTTTTAAAACACAATACCTAGAAACCCAATTTGTAATACTTCCTGCCAACATCTAGATTCTAGATATATTGTTAGCTCTGAGAAAAAGCAAATAAGCAGGAGCTTCCCTGGTGGCGCAGTGGTTGAGAGTCCGCCTGCCGATGCAGGGGACACGGGTTCGTGCCCCAGTCCGGGAAGATCCCACATGCCGCGGAGCCTGTGCGTCCAGAGTTTGTGCTCCACAACAGGAGAGGCCACAACAGTGAGAGGCCCGTGTACTGCAAAACACACACACACACACACACACAAGAAAGGAATAAATGTAACAAAAAAATTGAATTATTTTGACCTACATTTATGGTTATACTTAATATTTACATAACTCAGCATATAATTTGGGGAGAAAACTTTAAAAAACCCTCATGAGATACATGCACTACAATTCCAGAAGTGAATGAAACTGCAAATAATTACCTGATAAATTGATTCTTCTAAGGTGTTAACCTGAACTGTTTCTTTCCTACCTATGTTGCTTTAGTGTTTGCTGTGTTTTTTTAGGGAAATTGAGTTTAGCCAGCATGGTTGGCAGACTAACCAGCATGCATCCCCTCTTCTTCCTTCTTGACTCTATCCCAGTTTTGTTCAGATATTCATCTTTCTCCAGTATCAGAGGGAATCCTGATTGGAGTAAATCAATCTGAATTTTCCTGTCGTCCAAGAGTAGACTCTTTTTCTAAAACGGCCCAATCAAACTGAAAGGAAAGACATATTTACATGCTGGGAGATAAGCTCCTCTTTTTCCTGAAGATCACAAATCTATCAAGTATGTTGCTCCCTCTGTTTCTTGCAGTCATCTTGTGATCATTAGGAAAACCAACATGAGGGCAAAGACAAAGGATTACGTACAGTACAACATGTAGCCAAATGCAAAGATAGAAGGACACGTGTCTTTGCTGACCGCAATGAATTGCTAAATAAATCTCAGAAACTGCCCTCTTGTTTCTTTCAATGTGACATAATACATATCTTGATTTTTAAAGACAGTTTTTGCAAATGAAAGCATCCTAAGTGATCCACCGTTTGCTACTGAGTCACAATAGATTGAACCACGTATTGATCAGAGCATGAGCCAGTCAACTTATCCATAGTAAGAGCATGAGGGATGACTCATGCTTCAATACTGGTTTAGTAGGCACTCTGCCTTCTGGTAGTACTCCATCCTAGGTCAGAGCAAGCTGATTTCATCACACTATACTTTGGGGAAAGGTAAATAGAAATACCATTTACTGAGTGCTTTTTATGGGCCATACACTTCTCTAGTACATTTATGTGGATTAATCTCATTAAATTTGTCCAAAATCTCCCATAAAATATGGAAAATTAACTCTAGTTTACATGTGAGGAAACTTCATTCTGAGGCACAGAGAGACTAAGACACTTCCCTGAGCCATACAATTGATAGGCAATGGGGCAGGAAGTTCTAAATTCTAAAAACATTTATGAATACAAACAACATGTTTCTAAAAATAAGTGTTTCCATGGGAGAAGGAAAAGCTGGGAGACAGTAATGTCATACTTACATTAATACTGATATATTTCCTACAAAAATGTAGTAATAAAATTATCTGTAGAGTTCTATATGAACATATGTGTAAGCAAAGATCACTGAGGTTAAAAAAAATTCTGTGCTTCTGGATTATATCAAGCTTTGGCTCAACACAGTTCTTTTCCTGTTAACATGGGTACTATTATTAACATAGACTTACTTACACATTCTTTTTTTTTCTTATTGTGTTAAAAACACGTAACGTGAGATCTTCCCTCTTACATTTTAAATTGTACAGTACGGTATTGTTAACTATAAGTGCAATGTTGTAGAGAAGATCTCTGGAACGGTCTCATCTTGTATAACTGAAACTATATACCCATTGAACAGCAACTCCCCATTTCTCCCTCCCTGCCAGCTCCTGGCAACCAGCATTCTACTTTCTGCTTCAAATAATTTGACTACTTTAGATATCTCATATAAGTAGAATCATGTGACAGAGCATCATTATTTTACTGAGCATAATGTCCTCAAAATCATCACCATTAAGCCATATGACAGGATTTCTTTCCTTTTATGGTAGAATAATATTCCATTGTGTGTGTGTGTGTGTGTATGTATGTGTGTGTGTGTGTGTATATATATATATACACATACATACATACATATATACATACCACACTTTCTTTATCCATTCATCTGTCAGTGGCCATTTAGGTTTTTTCCACCTTTTGGCTATTGTGAGCCATGCTGCAGTGAACATGGAAGTGCAGATATTTTTTTGAGATCTGATTTCAATTCTTTTGGATAAATACCCAGAAGTAGGATTGCTGGATTATCTGGTAGTTCTATTTTTAAGATTTTGAAGAATTGCCTTACTGTTCTCCATAGTAGCTGCACCACCAACAGTGCACAGGGTTCCAATTTGTCCACATCCTTCCCAACATATTATTTTCATTTTTGTATAATTATTATCCTAACAGGTATGAGGTAATATTTCATTGTAACAGGTGTGAGGTAATATTTCATTTGCATTTTCCTGATGATTAGTGATGTTGAGTATCCTTTCATATACCTGCTGGCCATTTGTATGTTTTCATCAGAGAAATGTCTAACTGTTTTGTTTATTTTTTAATTAGGTTGCTTGTTTTTTGCTAAGAAACTTCCCCTTAAGCTGTAGGATTTCCTTGTATATTTTGAATATTAACCCCTTATCAGATACATGGTTTGTAAATGTTTTCTCCCATTCTGTAGTTTGCCTTTCACTCCACTAATTTTACTCTCCTGCTTTTCTCTCTGATTCCTTTGCTATGCATACGTTTTTTAGTTTGATGCACTCCTACTTGTTTTATTTTTGCTTTGATTTCTTGTGCCTTGTTGCCATATCCAAGAAATCATTGCCAAGAAAAATGTCATGAAGCTTTTCCCTTATGTTTTCTTCTAACAAGTGTTAAGTACGTCTTTAGTCCATTTTGAGTTGGTTTTTGTGTGTGGTGTAACGAGTCCAATTTCATTCTTTTGCATGTGAGTATTCAGTTTTCCCAGCATCATTTATTAAAAGCTATTCTTTCCACATTGTGGATTTTTGTCACCCTTGTCAAATATTAGTTGACCTTAAGTATAAGTATGGGTTTATTTCTGGGCTCTCCATATAGTTCCATTGGTCTGCGTCCCTCTTTATGCTAGTACTGTACTATTTTAATTACTGTAGCTTTGCAGTATGTTTTATTTATATATTTATTTTTTACATATTAAGAGATTCATTTTAAGGGATTGGTTTATGCATTTGTGGGGTCTGGCAAGTTTGAAATCTGTAGAGAAGACCAGCAGGCTGAAAATCAGGTAAGAGTTGATACTGCTGGTTTGAGGCAGAGTTTCTTCTTTGGGAAATCTCTTTTTGTTCCTAAGGCTTTCGATTGATTGGATGAAGTTCACCCATATTATGGAGGGTAATGTCATTTATTTAATATCAGCTGATTTGTAGGTGTTAACCACATCTACAAAATACTTTCTCAGTATCACTCAGACTAGTGTTTCATTAAATAACTGGGTATGATAGCCTAGCCAAGTTGACCCTAAAACTAGCCATTGCAAATGTGACTTATGAAGCATGGAGATGAAAATTGTAAATGGAAGTGACTACAACCCAGAGGGACTGATCATTTTCCCTTTAAGAAAGAAAGAAAGAAACACACACACACACACACACACACACACACACACACACACATGCAAACATGCACCTGCCCCTATGCCTAAGCACAAAACACTTAGAATCCAGGATACTACTACCGCGTGACATAATCTGTGGTAGACAAACCCTAAGTGATCTTCAATGATCCCCACCTTCTAGTATTTACATTTTTGTATAATCTTCTCCCCTTGAGTGTGGCAGGACCTGTGACTTATTTCTAACAACTTGACTTTAACAAAGGTTTCAGGATGTCACTCCTGTGGTTATGTAAGCCTTATGTATATAAGCCTCTGTTTTCCATGAAGACTCACTCTAGATATTCTCCTTGTGGGCTTGATGTGAGCAACCATGTTGAGGAAGTCCATGTAGCAAGGAATTAGAAGTGACCTCTTGTAGCTGAGGATGACCTCTGAATGAATTCTTCCAACAACCTGAGTGTGCTTGGAAGCAACTTATTTCCCAGTTGAACCACAAGATGAGAAGTGTCTTTATTCATAGAAAACATGATCTTCTATAAAGAAAATATGCATTCTACAAAAAAGCTACTAGAAATAAAAAGTGATTTTAGCAAGGTTCTGGAATATACGATCAACTTACAAAAATCAGCTATTTCTATGAACAAATAAAAACCAATTGGAAATTGAAATTTTAAAAATATCATTCAACATCGTATAATAAATATAAAATCTTTGGGATCAAACTGACAAAGGTTGTGCAAGGTCTGTGCATGGGAAACTATAAGACATCACTGAGAGAAATTAAAGAAGATGGAAACAAATTGAGAGATATACCATGTTTATGAATCAAAAGATGCAATTTTTTTCAGATGTCCATCCCCCTTAAATTAATCTGTAGAGTCAATGAAATCTCAATCAAAATATCAGCACAATTTTTCTGTAGAAATTGATGATTCTAAATGTGGAAGGGCAATGCAAGATATCTGGAACAGGCAAATTACTTTGAAAAGGAAAACAAAGTTAGAGGGCTTCTTCCTAACTCCAAATATTGTTATAAATGTATATAATAATCAAGACCATGGTATGTTGCATAATGATAGACCAATATGTCAATAGAACTGGATAGAATCTAGAAATAGACTCATACATATGTAGGCAATTGACAGTTCAATGGAGAAAAAATAGGCTTTTCAACATCTGGTGCTGGGAAAGTTCAATATGTATATGGAAAAAAATAAACCCTGAACTGTATAAAAGTTAGCACATAATGAATTATAATTCTCTTCCAAATTTATATTTTAATTGACATACAATTGATTTACAATTTGTTAGTTTCAGGTGTACAGCAAAGTGATTCAGATATATATATATATTCTTTTGCAGATTCTTTTTCATTATAGGTTATTGTAAGATATTGAATATAGTTCCCTGTACTATACAGTAGACCCTTATTGTTCATCTATTTTACATATAGTAGTGTGTATCTGTTAATCCCAAACTCCTAATTTATCCCCTTCCGTTTGGTAACTATAAGTTTGTTTTCTATGTCTGTGAATCTATTTCTGTTTTGTAAATAAGTTCATTTGTATCATTATTTTAGGTTCCACATATAAGTGATGTCATATGAATTTATCTTTAACTGACTTACTTCACTTAGTATGATAATCTATAGTTCCATCCATGTTGCTGCAAATGGCATTATTTCAGTCTTTTCTGTGGCTGAGTAATATTCCATTATATATACATATACCACCTCTTCTCTATCCATTCATCTGTTGATGGAAATTTAGGTTGCTTTCATGTCTTGGCTATTATAAATAGTGCTGCTGTGAACATTGGCATGCATGTATATTTTCAAATTAGAGTTTTGGCTTTTCTTGTTATATGCCCAGGAGTGGGGTTTCTGGATCATAAAGTAACTCTATTTTTAGTTTTTTAAGGAACCTCCATACTGTTTTCCATAGTGGGTGCACCAATTCACATTCCCACCAACAGTGTAGGAAGGTTCACTTTTCTAAACACCCTCTCCAGGATTTACTATTTGTAGACTTTTTGATGATGGTCATTCTGACCAGTGTGAGGTGATACCTTGTTTTCGTTTTGATTTGCATTTCTCTAATAATTAGCAATGTTGAACATCTTTTAATGTGCATTTTGGCCATCTGTATGTCTTCTTTGAAGAAGTGTCTATTTAGGTCTTCTGCTCATTTTGCAATTGGGTTGCTTGTTTTTTTTTGATATTGAGCTTCATCAGCTGTTTCTATATTTTGGAGATTGAGCCCTTGTTGGTTGCATCACTTGCAAATATTTTCTCGCATTTTGTAGGTTGTCTTTTTGTTTTCTTTATGGTTTCCTTTGTTATTAAAAAGTTTTTAAGTATAATTAGGTTCCATTTGTTTATGTTTACTTTTGTTTCCATTACTCTAGGAGACGGATCCAAAAAATAGTGCTATGATTTATGTCAAAGAGTGTTCTGCCTACGTTTTCCTCTAGGAGTTTTATAGTATCTGATCTTACATTTAGATCTTTAATCCATTTTGAATTTATTTTTGTATATGGTATTAGAGAATGTTCTAATTTCATCTGTTTACAAGTTGCAGTATGTTTTAAAATCAGAGGTGTGAGGTGTCAGCTTTGTTTTTCTTAAGATTGCTTTGCTGTTTGGTATCCTTTGCAGTTCCATATGAATATGAAGGTTGTTTTTTCTATTTTTGTTTAAAATGCCTTTGGAATTTTGATAGGGATTGCACTGAATCTTTAGTTTGCTTTGGGTAATATGGATATTTGAATAAAATTAAATATCCATGAACACAGCCTATCTTTCTATTTATCTGTGTCTTCTTTAATTTCTTTTGACAGTGTTTTGTAGTTCTCTGTGTATAAGTCTTTGCCTAATGGTTAAGTTTATTCCTAAGTATTTTACTCTTTTTGATGTTATTGTAAATGAGATTATTTTCTTAATTTCATTTTCAGATTGTTTACTAGTATTGTGTAAAAACACAACAGATTTTTGTATGTTTATTTTATATCCTGCAATTTTACTGGACTCATTATTTAGTTCTAACAGCTTTTTGTGGAATCTTTAGGGTTTTCTACATATAAGAGTATGTCATCTGCAAACAGATAATTTTACTTCTTTCTTTCTGATTAGAAATCTTTTATTTCTTTTTCTTGACTAATTGCTCTGGCTAGGATTTCCAGTACTGTATGAATAGAATTGGGCATCCTTGCTCTGTTCCTGATCTTAGAGGAAAAGATTTCAGTTGTTCACTAAGTATGATGCTAGCTGTGGGCTTTTCATATACAGATGAGCCTTGAACCATATGGGTTTGAACTTCATGGGTTATATACATGGTTTTTTTTCAATAAATATAGTACTACATGATCTGTGGTTGGTTAAATCCACAGATGCAGAACTGAAGATGTGGAGAACTGACTATAGGACTTGAATATCCATGGATTTTGGTGTCTGTGGCAGTTCCTGTAACCAATTCCCCTGGGTTACCAAGGTATGACTTACATGGATTTTTGATTGTCCAGGTGATCAGCCCCCCTAACCCCTGCATTTTTCGAGGGTCAACTGTACATGGTCTTCATTATATTGAGGTAATGTCCTTCTATGTTTAGTTTTTTGACTGTTTTTTTTTTTAATGAAAGGTTGTTGAATTTTGTCAAATGCTTTTTCTGTGTTTTTTGAGATAATCATGTGATTTTCATTCTTCATTCTGTTAGTGTGCTTTATTACATTGATTTGTTTTCGTATGTTGAAACATCTCTGCATCCCAGGGATATACCCATTTGGCCATGGTGTATAATCCTTTTTTTGTGCCATTGAATTCAGTTTGCTAGTATTTTGTTGAGGGTTTTTGCATCTATATTCATTAAGGATATTGACCTATAGTTTTATTTTCTCTTAGTGTTTTTTTCTGGTTTTGGTGTCAAGGTAATGGAGTCCTCATAAGATGAATTTGGAAATATTCCATGCTCTTCAAATTTTTGGAAGAGATTGGGAAGGATTGACATTAATTCTTCAAAAAATGTTTGGTAGAATTCACCAGTGAACCCATAAGGTCCTGGGCTTTTCTTTGTTGGAAGATTATTGAGTACTGATTCAATCTCCCATTAGTTATAGGTTGGTTCAGATTTTCTACTTCTTAATGATTCAGTATTGGTAGGTTGTATGTTTCTAGGAATTTATCCATTGCATCTATATTATATAATTTGTTCATGTTTAAGTGACCATAGTTGTCTCTTATGATCCTTTACCTTTCTATCACATTAGTTGTAATGCGTCCTCTTTCATTTCTCATATTATTTGAATCTTCTCTCTTTTTCTCTTAGTCTAGCTAAGACTGTATATGTTCTGTATAGGTCTCTTAGGTTCATTTAGCTAGTGTTGTTCAAATACTCTGTTTTCTTATTGATCTTCTGTCTGGATGTTCTAACCATTATTAAAAGTGGACTATTGAAATCTTCTACTAATATTATGTTGTCTAATTCCTCTTTAATTCTGTCAGTGCTTGCTTCATGTGTATAGGTGTTCTGATGTTGGGTACATATGTATTTATAATTGGTATATCTTCCTGGTTAATTGACCCTTTTATCATGATATAATGTCCTTCTTTGTCTTTTATGACAGTTTTTAAGTGAAAGTAAATTTGTCTGATATAATTTTGTCCACCCCTGTTCTCTTTTTGTTACTCTTTGCATGGAATACTTTTTTTATCCTTTTACTTTTACTCTATGTGTATCGTTAAATCCAAAGTGAATCCCTTGTAGACAGCATATAGTTGGATGTTGTTGTTGTTTTTTAATCCATTCAGTCACTTTAGGTCTTTTGAATGGGGAGTTCAATCTGTTAACATTTAAAGTAATTATTTATAGAGAAAGACTTAACTATTGCCATTTTGTTAATTGCTTTCTGTCTGTCTTGTAGCTCTTTTGTTCTTATTTTCTTCTCTTGTCTTTCTTTGTGTTTCATTGATTTTTTTGTAGTGATATGATTTGATTCTTTTCTCATTCTCTTTTGTGTGTTTCTATAGGTATTTTCTACGTGGTTACCATGGGCTTACATAAAAACTCTTATAACAATCTATTTTAAGCTGATAACTTCTTAAGTTCAACTGCATATGAAAACTCACACTTGTTCTTCTCCCACCCCCATACTTTATGTTATTGGTGTCACAAATTACATCTTCTTATATTATATATCCATTAACATATTTCTATAGTTTCTATAGTTATATTTATTTTTATGCTTTTATCTTTTAATTTCTGTATCAGAATTAAAAGTGATTTATACACCACCATTATACACCACCACTATATATTGGTCTATATATTTACCTTTGCCAGTGTGATTTATGCTTTCCTATGCTTTTGCATTGCTGTTTAGCATCTTTTCATTTCAACTTGAAGGACTCCCTTTAGCACTTCTTATAAGCAGTTCTAGTAATGATGAGCTCCCTTGGGCTTTTATGTATCTGAAAAAGTCTGTATCTCTCCTTTGTTTTTTAAAGACAATTTTTTAGAGCAGTTTAAGGTTCACAGAAAAGTTAAGAGGAAGGTACAGAAATATCCCATACACTCACTGCTCCCACACAAACATAGATTACCCCATTATCAACATCTCCTTCCAGATGGCTACATTTGTTACAACTGATGAATCTACACTGACACACACATCACCCAAAGTCTATACTTTACATTTGCTCTTGGTGTTGTACCTTCCATCGGTTTTGATAAATGTATAATGACATATATTCATCATTACAGTATCATAGAGAGTAGCTACTGCCCTAAAACCCCTCTGTGTTCTGCCTATTCATCCCTCCCTTCCCCATAACTCCTGGCAACCACTTATCTTTTATTTCCTCTGAAGTAGCAGCAAATTGTCTAGTTATTTTTTGTTCTTAGTAGCCCCCAGTCCACTGTATGCTGGTACACTCTGGAGACAGCTGAGAAAGAACCTAGTCCCTCAAGCAGCCCCCTTCACCTCCAAAGAGTCTGAGCATTGGGTGAATAGTCCGGTCTTCACTTTCTTTCCCCAAGAAGAAGCTAGCAACTTGGAATTTCCTCATGCTCACGTGGCGCTGTGCCAGTGGGAGGGACTATGGTGAGATGGTGCGAGAAATTTTCCTACTAGCTTCTGTATAGTTAGTTTTGCATTTGCCTGGGGGTATGGGAATCTCTTAACTGACCTCTAGATTTCTCACAGAGGAAACTGGTCCATGTTGAATTAGTGTCCTCATGGTAGAAGGTGTGTCTGGGGCTTTCTGTTCCACCAGCTTGCTGATAACACTACCTTCTTTCACATTCTTATTAGTGTTGTAATTTATTCTTGGAATAATGCATATTACCATTCAAAGCAGTTGTGTTGCTGTTGAAATGCCTTTTTGTTTCCTTTTCCTTCTCCCAAGTTGTTAGTTCTGGATTATGGGTATTAAAATCAATTATGTTGTGTATAATAGACCTTTAAGCCTGTACATAAAAACATTAGGTAATAAAAATTTAATAGCACATTGGTAGCATAATCAAAAGTTAGAAGAAGAGAATGCACCACGAGGAAAATTACCAAAATAGTTCAAAATATAGATTACAAATCATCAGAGAAAATGAATAGTGGGCCTGCAGAACTCAGAGAAATGAAGAGCAATATTAAATCATTACAGGGGCTTCCCTGGTGGCGCAGTGTTTGGGAATCTGCCTGCCAATGCAGAGGACACGGGTTTGAGCCCTGGTCTGGGAAGATCTCACATACTATAGAGCAACTAAGCCTGTGCGCCACAACTACTGAGCCTGCATGCCGCAGCTGCTGAGGGCCACGCACCTAGAGCCCGTACTCCACGCCACAATGAAAAGCCCATGCACCACAATGAAGAATAGGCCCCACTCTCCACAACTATAGAAAGCCCGTGTGCAGTAACAGAGACCCAATGCAGCCAAAGATAAATAAATAAATAAATTTATTTTTAAAGAAATTAAATCATTACAAAGATAAAAACCAAGTTTAAAACCACAAACATAGACTAAAACATGACTTAAAAGAGCATGGTAGAGCAACTTCCTCTGGGAAGATGGAATAGGCCAGATTTTCCCTATTCCTATCACTAAAGCCTTAGGTATTATATATAAAACAAAATAAAAAGAGTATAAAATGTAGAGAGAATACTCCTTCTTCATGCAAACCCACACCCAGGTGATATTAGAGAAGGTTGAGTATAGAGCTGGGACTTTTGTCTTCACTTGGCAAAAACAAGTCCTGATCCTTCCTACTTCAGTGTTGGTGGAGATGACATGAGGAGCCTGGACATCCATTTCTACCCAGTCATAACAAGAAGCACTCCCTTGTGTGTCAGTAGAGGCTAAGTGGGGAACCTGAACTTCCAACTGTCAATAATGAGACTATGCCTCCCTTCCCTTGATGTAACAGTGTCACAGAAAGCCAGATAAAATGTGCTTGAATAAGATTTAGAGTATCATAACATAACATTAAAATGTCTGTTTCAATTTGAAATCACTCATCATACCAAGCATCAAGAAGTACTAAAGTGAATGAAAAAAGACCGTCAATAGATGCAATTCTCGAGATGACAGAATGTTAGAATTCTCCGACAAAGATTTAAAGCATCTATAAGAATGCTTCAGTAAGCAATTAGAAATACATTTGACAAAAAGTGAGAAATAGAAAGTCTCAGCAAAGAAATGGAAGATATACAGATATAAAGCAGAACCAAAAGGAAATTTTGAACTGAAAATTATAATAACTAAATTTTTTTAAAAAAGTGGATGGGGTCAACAGCAGAATGAAGGGCACAACAGAGGGAACATAGGAAAGAAACAGCAAGCTTGAACATAGAGTGACAGAATTTATACAGCCTGAACAACACAGAGAAAACATTAAAAAATAAAAATAGTCTCAGGAACCTGTGATACTATGACAAAAGATTGAACATTTGTGTCACCAGAGTCCTGGATGGAGAAAAGAAAGGGAGCAGAACTGAAAAGGTACTTGAAGAATTATAGCTGAAAACTTCACAAATTTAGCAAATGACACAAACCTATGAATTCAAGAGGCTGAGTAAAAACCCCAAATCACAAACGCAAAGAATTCCACACAAAGAAACATCAAACTTATGAAAACTAAAAGCAAAGATTAGTCTTGAAAGCACTGAGAGAGAAATTACATTTGATCTACTGAAAAGAAAACTACCTGGATTATGGTTAATTTCTATCACAACCCTTTGGAGGTCAGATATTTTTCATGTGCTAAAAGAAAAGTCAATTCAGAATTTTATATGCAGTAAAACGATCCTTCAGAAATGAGAGTGAAAATACATTCTCAGATGAAGAAAAAATAAGAGAATTTTCCATAAGCAGATCTACCCTAAAAGAATTTTCTAAACAGAAAGGAAATGATATAAGATGTTACCTTTAAATATTAGGAAGGAAGAAAGTACATAATAAACAAAATATGGGAATACAATCAACTTTCTTTTTCCTATTACATTTTCTAAATTATGTTTGATAGTTGAAACAAAAAATTAATTTTTTCATTGTGGTTCTAAATGTATTTAAAATAATTATAATAATTATATTAAATACTTATAATATTTACAATTATTTACAATATTATATTAAATAATTGCAATAATTATATTAAAAACACAAGAGGGTAAAGGGAGATCTATTTTCCATATTTCAGTTGAGCTGGTAAAATGACACTGGTAGACTCTGAAAGTTACATATATATTATATAATGCATCAAGCAACACCAAAAATGGTATAAAAAGAGATACACTCAAAAACACTATAAATATGTAAAAAATGGTAATCTAAATTTTTTAACCTTCAGGAAAGTAGGAAAAAGACCCAGAAAAACAGAAAACAGAGGGTACAAGTAGGAAACAAAAAAATAAAATGCAGACTTGAACCCTAAAATATCAATAATTACATTAATGCATTTGGCTTAAATATACCAATTAGAAGACAGAGATTGGTAGAGTATAATAAAATGACCCATTTCTATGCTATCTACAAAATACAACAATATAGGTAACTTAAAAGTAGAAAGATGAAAAAATTTATATTCTGCAAACACTAAACAAAGGAAAGCAGGAGTTATTATATTAATATCAAATGAAATAGTCATTAGAGCAAAGAAAATTACTGGAGACAGAGAGGGTTATTACATGGTAAATGGGTCAACACCACCCACCCCCGCCAAAATATAGAAATCCTAAGTGTGTATGCACCAAATAACAGAGCTGTAAAATATGTGAAACAAAAACTGATAGAACAATAGAAAAATTTATAATTATAGATGGGAACATCAAAACCCCTCTCTCAACAATTGACAGAACAAATATACAGAAAAGAAGCAAGGATATGGAACAACTCAACAAGATCTTTACCAATAGAATCAAATTGATATTTATAGAACATGCCACCCCAAAAGAGCAGAATATACATTCCTTTCAAGTGCTCATGGAACATATACCAAAATAGACCACACCAGGACCATAAAACAAGCCTCAACAAATTTTTTAAATTTAAATTATATAGCATGTGTTCTCTACATGGAATGTACAATGAAATCAATTGGATTGATAGAATCAAACTAAAAACCAATAATAAAAAGAAAATCTCTAAACACTTAGAAACTGAATGACACACATCTAAATAATCCACAGGTCCAAGAAGAATCTCCAGGGAAATATTTAAAAATACACTTAACTGAATGAAAATGAAAGTACAGAATATAATAAAAATTTGTGTGGCACAGCTAAAGCAGTGCTGAGAAGGGAATTTATAGCTCTAAACACATACATTAGAGAAGAGGAAAAGTATCAAATCAATGATCTAAGCTTTCATCTGAAGAACTTAAAATTTTTTTTAAATTTAAAAAAGGAAAGCAAAATAACACCAAAGCAAGCAGAGGAATAAGAAAGATAAGAGCAGAAATCAATGAAATTGAAAACAGAAGCAATAGAGAAAATCAATGAAATGAAGAGTTGATTCTTTGAAAAAATTAATAAAATTGGCCTCCCTCTAGCCAGACTAACCAACAGAAAAAGAGAGGACACAAATTACTAATATCAGGAATGAAACAGAGATATCACCACAGACCCTGCAGATATCAGATATAACAAGGGAATACCACAAACAAATCTATGCATATAAATTTGACATCTTAGATAAAATGTACCAATTCCTTGGAAAATTCAGGTTATCAAAACTCACCTAATATGAAATAGATCATTTGAATAGTCCTTTAACTATTATGAATATTGAACTTGTAATTTAAAAATTCTCCCAAATAGAAATCCCTAGACCCACATGGTTTTACTGGAGAATTCCACCAAACTTTAAAGAATTAACATCAATTCTACACAATCTCCTTGCTATGGTCTCAGTGTTTGTGTCCCCCGTACTTCACATATTGGGATCCTAATGCCCAATGTGATGGTGTTAGGAGGCAGGGCCTTTGGGATGAGATTAGGTCATGAGGGTTGAGATTAATACTCTTACAAAAGAAATCCCATGGAGCTCCCTAGCCCCTTCCACCCTGTGAGGATACAAGAATTCTGCAACCAGAAGAGAGTGCTCACCCAAGCATGCTGGCACCCTGATCTCAGACTTCCTGCCTCCAGAACCGTGAGAAATAAAGTTCTGTGGTCTATCAGTCACCCAGACTGTGATATTTTGTTATAGCAGCCCAAACAAACTAAGAGTCCTAACGAAAATAGAAGATAAAAATATAGGTCCCAATGCATTTCATGAAGCTAGTATTACCCTGATACCAAAACAACAAAAGACAATTACATACCAGTATCCCTATTGACTATAGACAAAAAAATCTTTAACAAAATATTAGCAAATGGAACTCAGATACGTATGAAAAGACGTATGCACCTCAACCAAGTGGGGTTTATTCCAGGAATACAAGGCTGGTTCAATATCATTCAATGTCATCCACTATATTAAGAGACGAAAGAACAAATATCACATGATCATATCAATTGATGCAGGAAAAGCATTTGACAAAATTCAACATCCACTCAGTTATAAATGTGAAAAAACAGTACTAGAGAGGAACTTATTCAACTTCATAAAGCACATCTACAAAAACCCTACAGGTAACTTTACACTTAATAGTGAAAGACTGAATTCTTTCCCCATAAGATCAGGAACTAAGCAAGGATGTCAGCTCTTAACAGTCTTATTCAACAAAACATATTCAAGACATATATGTTAAAAACTACAAAATTCTTATGAAAGAAAACAGATATCTAAATAAATGAAAAGATATACTGTGTTCATGATTTGTAAGGCTGAACATAGTAAAGATGTAAATTCTCCCTAAATTGATGTATAGATTTAACGCACCTAATGTGTCTAAGATAGGAGACTGGGGAGCTACTCAGGCATCAGCTCTGAGGGGGAAGTATTTTGTTGAAATCATCTTAGTTTTGAGTATGAAGCTCAGCTTTGCAAGACCAGACCTTTTAAATCTAGGGTATTAAAGATGCAGTAAAGTACTGTTTTACTTTACAGTGGCTAAAGAGTGGAAAGGCTTTTTGGGCTACTCTACAAATCACATGACATAAATAATCAAGATGGCGTGTTAGTAAGAAATCTGATCTGCAGTCTCACTTTGTTTGGCTAGCAATGTTGTTGTTGTTGTTAATGAGAATTAGAGTGCCTTCCATGAAGATCTGTACTATCCTATTGACCACTGTTCCCATAGTCTCTATTGTCTGACTCTTGGCCCTGCCTCACTTACTCATATAACCTGCCTGTTTTCCTGTAAATACTAATATTTGTGACTCTTGACTTATAATATTGTTGCAACAAAAACAAATGAATTCCAAATTCAAATAAATGACCTTAGTAACAAACTTTTACAACCATAAGTCTATTAGACAGGGATTTTTAAGGCATGCCAATAAAACACACAGGACACTGGATATTGTGGTCCAGGAGAGAGAGTTTCAAGATTTAGTACTGAGGTAGGGCTCCTGCTTCCCAAGGTACTTAAAGGCCAAAATAGGTTTAATAAGCTTTCTTAAATAAGCTGAACAAGTATTCTGAACAAGAAAGAATATTAGGTTGTAAAAAAGAAATTTTTTCCATGTGAAGTTTGATCAGTTATCTCCATTCTACAACACTGTATGCCACACCAGTGACCAGAAAACTCACCTTCATTAGGCTCAGTGTTTTGCAAACTGATCATTCCTTGGCAGATTCCTATTCTTCAACTTTTTTTTTAAATACTCCATACTGACAACATTTCTTCTGTGGTTACATCAGTTGCTCTATCGTCTGGTTGATGCTCAGAGGATAACGTTACACAATTGTTTGAAGTGATTAAAATGAAAGATAACTCTGACCCTTTAATTCTATTTGGGAGAGCATCCCATATTCTAATAGATGCTTGGGAGGCAAAATGGCCATGTTAGTGGCATATTTACAAGCTATCTCTGAACGTATGATATTTGCACTTGGTACCTATCTTCAGTTTTAGCCCATGAGTTTTATTTCATTTCAGATACTGTATGTGACCTTACTTCGTCCACAATACTTGTTTCAGCAGGGCAAAGTGGAATTGTGGGAAAAGCAAGACCTTTGCAGTTACATGGATACTCATAACAGCTATTTCCTGCTTTATGATCTTGGGCAAGTTATATAGCATCATTTGTTCTTAATTTTCTCAAATATAAAAAGGCATATACTAAAGCTGTCTTCAGTGGGCTATTGTAAAAATTAAATAGATAATGCACCTACAAGGGCTTAGCATATAAAGGTGTGTAATGTAGTTTTTCTCCCTTCAGAGTGAGTCATTTTCTGACTTTATCACCAAATTAGGGAGTAGGAAGGATGCTGGTGAGATACTTACTGATGTTTCCTCAGCACTAATTAAGGAACAAATGTTGAAATATAAACCACTCACACAGGTAATTATTTCCTATAATATTTATGGCATAATTGAGTACTATATTGTATACCATAAATTATGGCTTAAAAATGGCTTTGCCTGCATTCCAAATTACCATTTATATTTCTATGGGAAAATGCATTCCAGATTTTAAATAATCAACTCAGAAAAAAAAAGTTTATCATAACCCACTCATAAATCAAGACTGCTAGGAGTGCTTAACTTTCACCTTCTTATGTTCTAAGATTTAAAATTTCTTCAGAATAGGGTCCTACCAGTGAGTAATAAGGTGTTCTGTTCATAGGAGGTGCCCAATAAATCTTCTTTGGTTTACTTTGATTTTTACAGTTAGGCAGGAAAGGAAATCAACAGTGGCAGGTAGACTGAGTATAAAGATGGCCCCAGTTTGTCTCCTCCCAGTATCTATACCACTTATACCATGACTCTGCAGCTCCTCCTTCAAGAACTGGAGCCTGTATCCTTCCCCACTGGGTCTGGGTTGGCCGCATGATTTGCTTTGACTGATAGAATGAGGCTGAAGTGACGATATGCTGCTTGTGAGTCTTGACTTTAAGAGGCCCCTCCTGCTTCCATACTTTCTTGGAACTCTGCCGCCACCACTTAAATAAGCTAGGACTCGCCAGCTGGAGAGTGAGAGACCATATAAGGAAAGTCCAGTTGTCCCAATCGAGGTCATCCCGGACCAGTTTACAGACAAATGACCTCCAAATATGTGAAACAGCCCAGCCTGGAGCTGCCTGTGTAAGCTCCAGTTGACCACAGATCCATGGGTAAGTCCAGCTAAGGCCAGAATAACTGCTCTGCCAACCCTTAGACTCACGAGCAGTCATACATGCTTGTTGTTTGAAGCCACTGAGTTTGGGGTTTGCTTGTAGCACAGCAAGAAATAACTGGTATATCAACTACGTCAGGTTCTGAGCAACGTATATGGGCTAGATCAGGAGCATATACACAGGAGCATATACACATATCACAGGAGCACTGTGATATGTTTTCAATGGTGATCACAAAAAAAGGAATTTAGCTTTTCAAAGAGAAAACTTCTTTTAATCACTAGATTACTCAATTCTAGAAAAGCAAACTCTAACACAACTGTAGGCATTAGTTTGGGGGACAGAAAGGAATATAATAAATAAATATGTATATCTACATATATTTATATAGAGATTTTTTCAAATACCTTGCAAAGCTTGGTGACCTCTAAAAATAGCAATTACCTATTAGAAGTTAGAAGTCCAGGAAAGACATGTGCTATGTATCTAAATCTCAGACATTCAAACAAAATGCTTCCTGCTTTACTGGCAATAAATATCCAAGAGGCTATTCTGAGGGAAAGCATCTTTTAAAAAGTAAGAAAGACTGCCAAAGAGAAGCAATAAGGGAGCCCAGGAAACATGCGCAGTCAGATGCAAACTCAAAAGTAAATAGACCCCCTCCAAAAAAAAATTAAGAGCTTTCTACAAGCAAAAGCAAAGCCCATAATATGTAGTTCTTTAAATAAATTAGAGCGAGGAAGTCA
Organism: Leucopleurus acutus; assembly: GCF_964270905.1. Classification (NCBI taxonomy): domain Eukaryota; kingdom Metazoa; phylum Chordata; class Mammalia; order Artiodactyla; family Delphinidae; genus Leucopleurus; species Leucopleurus acutus. The sequence continues at coordinate 63,101,194 of NC_139150.1, read as the reverse complement.
GCCAAAAAACAGTGAGATGGATACAGTGTGAAAGGTCTATCACAAAAATGAGAAAGGAGATAACAGAGACTCAATTAATTCTTGGCTGCAGTCATTTCTGAAGAAGACCTTAGGGAGTTTCCCACTCTGAAACTGTCTTTTGACAGAACCAGGGCAGAGGTAAGAGAACAAATAATGTTAAAAGCACAAGGTATGCTGAAATGAATGGGAAAACTGAAGGTAGATCATTTGTACATTGGCAGCCTGGCATCCAACCTGGTGTTTTGAAGAAACTGAAGAATGAGAAGAGCTCTTCCCAACCAAAATATGCAGAGGACTCTCCTGTAATAGAGGATTCTCCTCAAAGGGCACTTGATTTTATATCTGGACATTGGCAGAAACTATATAAAAGAGTGGGATCATGTGATAGTTATGCAAAATATGGTCAAATTACTGATTGAGAGTTTTGTTCAAGCTGCTGTAGAAGGTTGGTGTATATAAGGTGTTGTTTCTTTTCTCCCAGATTTCACAAGAGGGGAGCCAAGTTTTATGCTCTGAATTCTGAGTTTTCTGTTCTAAGCAGTCATTAACAGCTTCTGCAAGTAAGAAATAAAAATAAAAGTTGAATCAAAGCATGACCCCTACCCAAACTTCTCTTTGGGGAGAGTCTAAGATCATTGGATGTGCGTTAAACTGAGTAGTCCCTAGGAGGAAGGAAATGAAAGCTGAAGGTAGTAGAGAGAAAAAGATGTGTTCTGCCCCACAAGACTCCAGAGAAGCCAGAGGGCATGAGTGGTTTCCACAAAAGGCAGACAGGACCTGGAGTGGGAAGAGAGGGGAGATGTCTGCGGGGTATGGATGTAGGTTAGCTGTTGAACCCTGAGGTGCTGAGAACAGTTGTGAAGATTTCAGTGATTAGATCTGGGGTTGGCAAAACAGGACCACTGGGGCAGACCACTCCGGGTCGTCACAGAGTGTCACGCCTGAGCGATGGCGAGGGCAGGCTTGGCAGAAGCATCAGCTAATCAGAGGAGGAGTAGTACAAATGGTAATTTCCATGGACTAAGAGCTTGACTCATGCCTCTGTTTTTGGTTGTCCAGTAATCATTAAGATCAAATGCTTCAACTATCTTGAGTGGGATTCAGAATTTAGATATGTGACATTTGTTGTGTATGAGTATTCCCAGAAAATGCTTAACCTACTCCTACAGCTTATCAAAGGGAAATCAAGGGAGTCTATCTTTAAAAATAGAAATCATCACTGATTAATCCCTTTGAATTATTTGACTGGGAAAATAGGCCTGAGAAAAATCAGCAAATTTAATTTATTTAGCTGTTTAAAAGACCTTTGCCAAAATTCTATGACAAGAGCTATTTAAAAATTTTTCTATTTTGAATTATGAAACATTTCATATATTCTGAAAAGGTCAGAACTTGAGATAACAGACACCCAAACACTGACCACCCAGATTTAACAGATGTTAACATTTTATTGAATTTGCTTCAGATCCTATTTTTAAGAATAAAAATAAACCATTGTACATGGAGCTAAAGTCTCAACTCCATCTTTCCCTTCTCTTGTTGCCTAGGGGTACCCACTGTTCTGAAGTTGTGTGTAACAGTTTTGTTTTTTTATAATTGGGGTATAGTTGGTTTACAATGTTGTGTTCATTTCTACTGTACAGCAAAGTGAATCAGCTATACATATACATATATCCTGTCTTTTGTGTATTTCCTGCCAATTTAGGTCACCACAGAACACTGAATAGAGTTCCCTGTGCTATACAGTAGGTTCTCATTAGTTATCTATTTTATACATAGTATCAATACTGTATATATGTCATGTAACACTGTTTTATATTTAATTATGCATATATGCATCTACAAAACTATAGTATTATTCTGTGTGTTATAAATTTTTCCTAATTGGTATATTGTTATAGATTTTTATATTGCATTCACCTATGATTTTTAATTTCTTCCATGTCTGTGAATCTGTGTTCTTCTTTCATTCCTAATGTTGTTTATATGTATTTTTTCCTCTTTCTATTTTCTTTCTTACATTTAAAAACTATTATAGGCCTGCTTGGTTTTTTTTACATTTCACAGGTGCTTTCACATACTCAGCTTCTTGTTTATTTAACAAATGTACTTGTTTTATGTCTTTTTTTCTTAACCAATATGTTTGTTCTTACTTTTTCCTTATTACTTTTGGCTTTCTATATTTATCCTTTTTCTATTTACTTTTATTGTCTGCTCTTAGCTTTCTGGACTATGTGTGATACTCCTTTATCCCTAAGTGCATAATCCCTATTTAAACAAACAAACAAATGAACAACTGTCTATCTATCTGTCTATCTATCTCTGTACACCCACATATATATATAATATACATACACATATAATATAAATACCTATGTTAGATTATAAAACATATTTAGTTGAAACTATTTTTCTACAGTTAACAACTTCCACTTGAAAGTATATCGTGACTGTGCTTTATTTTTACTTAGCACAGGACTTCTCAACAGTAGCAATATTGACATTTGGCGGTGTATAATTCTCTGTTTTGAGAAGTAGTTCTTTATGTTGTTGAATGCTTTGTAGCATCCTTGGCTACTACTTACTAGATGTCAGTAGTACTGCCCCCTCACCAGTTGTGACAACCAAAAATAACTCTAGACATTACCAAATGTCCCCTTCGGGACAAAACTGCCCTGATTGAAAACCACCAATCTAACACATTGCACTCTGTCCGTCACGCTATTTGCAATTTCCAAAATGTTGGAGGTGACTCTCTTCTCAAGATCAGGCTAACATTAATTCTTTTCATTTAAAAGTGAGGCCAACATTGAAATCGTCTAAGAAAGCCAAAGACTAATCAAAAGTGTCTTTTCAACTGGCCTTTTATCCCTTGATCAAAACAATGTAATACATTACAACATTCAGATTTCAATACACAGCTTAAGTGATGAATTTTTTTTCACGTGTCTGAGACTATCAAGACATGCTCCATTTTGAGAGGTAGTAACATAAGTTTTCCAATAGATAGGTTTCTGCTATACATGGGGGAGGTGATTTGGACTTCTGTATACTATCTGTGTTGTAAAATTAATTTGCCATGATGCTATCATTTCAGACTTTATTTCATTTGAGGTGATTTTAATAGATAGATTCCACAGCTTTTTCTTTTTTTAGGGTCCTCCATCATCTTAATTTTATTTATTTATTTTTAACATCTTTATTGGAGTATAATTCCTTTACAATGCTGTGTTAGTTTCTGCTGCATAACATAGTGAATCAGAAATATGTATACATATATCCCCACATTCCCTCCCCCTTGCATCTCCCTCCCACCCTCCCTATCCTACCCCTCTAGGTGGTCACAAAGCACTGAGCTGATCTCCCTGTGCTATGCAGCTGCTTCCCACTAGCTATCTATTTTACATTTGGTAGTATATATGTGTCAATGCTACTCTCTCACTTCATCACAGCTTACACTTCTCCCTCCCCATGTCCTCAAGTCCATTCTCTACCTCTGTGTCTTTATTCCTGTCCTGCCCCTAGGTTCATCAGAACCTTTTTTTTTTTTTTTTACATTCCATATATATGTGTTAGCATACGGTATTTGTTTTTCTCTTTCTGACTTACTTCACTCTATATGACAGGCTCTAGGTCCATCCACCTCACTACAAATAACTCCATTTCATTTCCTTTTATGGCTGAGTAATATTGCATTGTATATATGTGCCACATCTTCTTTATCCATTCATCTGTCGATGGACACTTAGGTTGCTTCCATGTCCCGGCTTTGTAAATAGAGCTGCAATGAACATTGTGGTCCATGACTCTTCTTGAATTATGTTTTTCTCAGGGTATATGCCCAGTAGTGGGATTGCTGGGTCATATGGTAGTTCTATTTTTAGTTTCCTAACACGATACACAAAAATAGAGTCAAAATGTATTAAAGACCTAAATGTAAGACCAGACACTATAAAACTCTTAGAGGAAAATATAGGAAGAACAGTCTTTGACATAAATCACAGCAAGATACTTTTTGACCCACCTCCTAGAGAAATGGAAATAAAAATAACAAATGGGACCTAATGAAACTTAAAAGCTTTCACAAAGCAAAGGAAACTACAAACAAGACAAAAAGACAACCTCAGAATGGGAGAAAATATTTGCAAACGATTTAATGGACAAAGGATTAATCTCCAAAATATATAATCAACTCATGCAGCTCAATATTAATAAAACCCAACAACTCAGTCAAAAAATGGGCAGAAATGGGCTTCCCTGGTTGCGCAGTTGTTGAGGGTCCACCTGCCGATGCAGGAGACACGGGTTTGTGCCCCGGTCCGGGAGGATCCCACATGCCGGGGGCGGCTAGGCCCGTGAGCCAAGGCCGCTGAGCCTGCGCGTCCGGAGCCTGTGCTCCGTAACGGGAGAGGCCGCGATAGTGAGAGGCCCGCATACCGCAAAAAAAAAAAAAAAAAAAAAAAGGGCAGAAGACCTAAATAGACATTTCTCCAGAGAAGATACACAGATGTACAACAAACACATGAAAGGATGCTCAACATCACTAATCATTAGAGAAATGCAAGTCAAAACTACAATGACGTATCACCTCACACCAATCAGAATGGCCATCATCAAAACATCTACAAACAATAAATGCTGGAGAGGGTGTGGAGAAAAGGGAACCCTCTTGCACTGTTGGTGGGAATGTAAATTGATACAGCCACTATGGAGAACAGTATAGAGGTTCCTTAAAAAACTAAAAATAGATTCCACAGCTTTTGACAACATCTTTATGGGTTTGCAAAATTTTGGACAAAGAGTTCCTCTAATTTTGCTACCCCTTAATTTTTTCCACTCAGGAAATTGTTTTGTTTTAATATTAAAACATAGTTCTAGACACACACCATTTTTTTCTCCAGAATTTTTATTTTTTATCTTTTTTTTTCTTAACATCTTTATTGGAGCATAACTGCTTTACAGTGGTGTGTTAGTTTCTGTTTTATTACAAAATGAATCAGTTATACATATACATATGTTCCCATGTCTCTTCCCTCTTGCATCTCTCTCCCTCCCACCCTCCCTATCCCATCCCTCTAGGTGGTCACAAACCACCGAGCTGCTCTCCCTGTGCTATGTGGCTGCTTCCCACCAGCTATCTGTTTTACGTTTGGTAGTGTATATATGTCCATGCCACTCTCTCACTTTGTCACAGCTTACCCTTCCCCCTCCCCATCTCCTCAAGTCCATTCTCTAGTAGGTCTGTCTTTATTACCGTCTTACCCCTAGGTTCTTCATGCCTTTATTTTTTTTTCTTAGATTCCATATATATGTGTTAGCATACGGTATTTGTTTTCCTCTTTCTGACTAACTTCACTCTGTATGACAGACTCTAGGTCCATCCACCTCATTACAAATATCTCAATTTCATTTCTTTTTATGGCTGAGTAATATTCCATTGTATATATGTGCCACATCTTCTTTATCCATTCATCTGATATTGGAGTATAATTGCTTCACAATACTGTGTTAGTTTCTGTTGCACAACAAAGCGAATCATCCATATTCATACACATGTCCCCATATCCCCTCCCTCTTGAGCCTCCCTCCCAGGCTCCCTATCCCACCCCTCTAGGTCATCGCAAAGCACTGAGCCAATCTCCCTGTGCTATGCTTCTTCTTCCCACCAGCCAACTATTTTACATTCGGTAGTATGTATATGTCAATGTTACTGTCACTTTGCCCCAGCTTCACGCTACCACCCCATGTCCTCAAGTCCATTTTCTATGTCCACCTCTTTATTACTGCCCTGCAACTAGGTTCATCAGTACCATTTTTTGTTGTTGTTGTTTTAGATTCCATATGTATGCTTTAGCATACAGTATTTGTTTTCCTCTGTTTTTCTAGACAGTCTCTAGATCCATCCACGTCTCAACAAATGACTGAATTTCATTCCTTTTTATAGCTGAGTAATATTCCATTGTATATATGTACCAAAACTTCTTTATCCATTCGTCTGTCGATGGGCATTTAGGTTGCTTCCATGACCTGGCTATTGTAAATAGTGCTTCAATGAGCATTGGGGTGCATGTGTCTTTTTGATTTATGGTTTTCTCTGGGTATATGCCCAGTAGTGGGATTACTGGATCATATGGTAATTCTATTTTTAGTTTTTTACGGAACCTCCATACTGTTCTCCATAGTGGCTGTATCAACTTACATTCCCACCAACAGTGCAAGAGGGTTCCCTTTTCTTCACACACCCTCCAGCATTGGTTCTTCGTAGATTTTCTGATGATGCCCATACTAACTGGTGTGAGATGATACCTCATTGTGGTTTTTATTTGCATTTTTCTAATAATTAGTGATGTTGCACAGCTTCTCATGTGCTTCTTGGCCATCTGTATGTCTTCTTTGGAGAAATGTCTATTTAAGTCTTCTGCCCATTTTTGGATTTGGTTGTTTCTTAATATTGAGCTGCATGAGCTGTTTATATATTTTGGAGATTAATCCTTTGTCCACTGATTCAGTTGCAAATATTTTCTCCCATTCTGAGGGTTGTCTTTTCGTCTTGTTTATGGTTTTCTTTGCTGTGAAAAAGCTTTGAAGTTTCATTAGGTCCCATTTGTTTATTTTTGTCTTTATTTCCATTACTCTAGGAGGTGGATCACAAAGATCTTGCTGTGATTTATGTCATAGTGTGTTCTGCCTATGTTTTCCTCTAAGAGTTTTATAGTGTCTGGCCTTACATTTAGGTCTTCAATCCATTTTGAGTTTATTTTTGTGTATGGTGTTAAGGAGTGTTCTAATTTCATTCTTTCAAATGTAGCTGTCCAGTTTTCCCAGCAACACTTATTGAAGAGGCTGTCTTTTCTCCATTGTATATTTTTGCCTCCTTTATCAAAGATAAGGTGACCATATGTGTGTGGATGTATCTCTGGGCTTTCTATCCTGTTCCATTGATCTATCTTTCTGTTTTTGTGCCAGTACCATACTGTCTTGATTACTGTAGCTTTGTAGTATAGTCTGAAGTCAGGGAGCCTGATTCCTCCAGCTCCTTTTTTCGTTCTCAAGATTGCTTTGGCTATTCGCAGTCTTTTGTGTTTCCATACAAATTGTGAACTTTTTTGTTCTAGTTCTGTGAAAAATGCCAGTGGTAGTTTTTTAGGGATTGCATTGAATTGTAGATTGCTTTGGGTAGGATGGTCATTTTCACAGTGTTGATTCTTTCAGTCCAGGAACATGGTATATCTCGCCATCTGTTTGTATCATTTTTAATTTCTTTCACCAATGTCTTATAATTTTCTGCATACCGGTCTTTTGTCTCCTTAGGTAGGTTTATTCCTAGATATTTTATTCTTTTTGTTGCAGTGGTAAATAGGAGTGTTTTCTTAATTTCACTTTCAGATTTTTCATCATTAGTGTGTAGGAATGCAAGAGATTTCTGTGCATTAATTTTGTATCCTGCTACTTTACCAAATTCATTGATTAGCTCTAGTAGTTTTCTGGTAGCATCTTTAGGATTCTCTATGTATAATATTATGTCATCTGCAAACAGTGGTAGCTTAACTTCTTTCTGATTTGGATTCCTTTTATTTATTTTTCTTCTCTTATTGTTGTGGCTAAAACTTCCAAACTGTGTTGAATAATAGTGGTGAGACTGGGCAACCTTGTCTTCTGCCTGATCTTAGAGGAAATGGTTTCAGTTTTTCACCAATGAGGACGATGTTGGCTGTGAGTTTGTCATATATGGCCTTTATTATGTTGAGGAAAGTTCCCTCTATGCCTGCTCTCTGGAGGGTTTTTATCATAAACGGCTGTTGAATTTTGTCAAAAGATTTCTCTGCATCTATTGAGATGATCATATGGTTTTTCTCCTTTAGTTGTTAATATGGTGTATCAAATTGATAGATTTGCGTATATTAAAGAATCCTTGCATTCCTGGGATAAACCCCACTTGATCATGGTGTATGATCCTTTTAATGTGCTGTTGGATTCTGTTTGCTAGTATTTTGTTGAGGATTTTTACATCTATGTTCATCAGTGATATTGGCCTGTAGTTTTCTTTCTTTGTGACATCTTTGTCTGGTTTTGGTATCAGGGTGATGGTGGCCTTGTAGAATGAGTTTGTGAGTGTTCCTCCCTCTGCTTTATTTTGGAAGAGTTTCAGAACAATAGGTGTTAGCTCTTCTCTAAATATTTGATAGAATTCACCTGTGAAGCCCTCTGGTCTGGGGCTTTTGTTTGTTGGAAGATTTTTAATCACAGTTTCAATTTCAGTGCTTGTGATTGGTCTGTTCATATTTACTATTTCTTCCTGGTTCAGTCTCGGAAGGTTGTGCTTTTCTAAGAATTTGTCCATTTCTTCCAGGTTGTCCATTTTATTGGCATATAGTTGCTTATAGTAATCTGTCATAATCCTTTTTATTTCTGCAGTGTCAGTTGTTATTTGCCCTGTTTCATTTCTAATTCTACTGAGTCTTCTCCCTTTTTTTCTCGATGAGTCTGGCTAATGGTTTATCAATTTTGTTTATCTTCTCAAAGAACCAGCTTTTAGTTTTATTGATCTTTGCTATTGTTTCCTCCATTTCTTTTTCATTTATTACTGATCTGATCTTTATGATTTCTTTCCTTCTGCTAACATTAGGTTTTTTTTTGTTCTTCTTTCTCTAATTGCTTTACGTGTAAGGTTAGGTTGTTTATTTGAGGTGTTTCTCGTTTCTTAAGGTAGGATTGCATTGCTATAAATTTCCCTCTTAGAACTGCTTTTGCTGCATCCCATAGGTTTTGGGTCATCATGTTTTCGTTGTCATTTGTTTCTAGGTATTTTTTGATATCCTCTTTCATTTCTTCAGTAATCTCTTGGTTATTAAGTAGTGTGTTATTTAGCCTCCATGTGTTTGTATTTCTTATAGATTTTTTTCCTGTGATTGATATCTAGTCTCATAGAGTTGTTGTCAGAAAAGATACTTGATACGATCTCAATTTTCATAAATTTACCAAGGCTTGATATGTGATCCAAAATATGATCTATCCTGGAGAATGTTCCATGAGCACTTGAGAAGAAAGTGTATTCTGTTGGTTTTGGACAGAATTTCCTATAAATATCAGTTAAGTCCATCTTGTTTAATATATCATTTAAAGCTTGTGTTTCCTTATTTATTTTCATTTTGGATGATCTGTCCATGGGTGAAAGTGGGGTGTTAAAGTCCCCTACTATGATTGTGTTACTGTTGATTTCCCCTTTTATGGCTGTTAGTATTTGCCTTATGTATTTAGGTGCTCCTATGTTGGGGGCATAAATATTTACAATTGTTATATCTTCTTTCTGGATTGATCCCTTGATCATTAAGTAGTGTCCTTCTTTGTTTCTTATAATAGTCTTTGTTTTAAAGTCTATTTTGTCTGATATGAGAATTGCTACTCCAGCTTTCTTTTGATTTCTGTTTGCATGGAATATCTTTTTTCATCCCCTCACTTTCAGTCTGTATGTGTCCCTAGGTCTGAAGTGGGTCTCTTGTAGACAGCATATATACGGGTCTTGTTTTGTATCCTTTCAGCCAGTTTATGTCTTTTGGTTGGAGCATTTAATGCATTTACATTTAAGGTAATTATCTATATGTATGTTCCTATTACCATTTTCTTAATTGTTTTGGGTTTGTTATTGTAGGTCTTTTCCTTCTCTTGTGTTTCCTGCCTAAAGAAGTTCCTTTAGCATTTGTTGTAAAGCTGGTTTGGTGATGCTGAATTCTCTTAGCTTTTGCTTGTCTGTAAAGGTTTTAATTTCTCCGTCAAATCTGAATGAGATCCTTGCTGGGTAGAGTAATCTCGGTTGCAGGTTTTTCTCCTTCATCACTTTAAATATGTCCTGCCACTCCCTTCTGCCTTGCAGAGTTTCTGCTGAAAGATCAGCTTTTAACCTTATGGGGATTCCTTTGTGTGTTATTTGTTGTTTTTCCCTTGATGCTTTTAATATTTTTTCTTTGTATTTAATTTTTGTTAGTTTGATTAATATGTTTTTTGGCATGTTTCTCCTTGGATTTATCTTGTATGGGACTCTCTGCACTTCCTGGACTTGATTAACTCTTTCTTTTCCCATATTAGTGAAGTTTTCAACTATAATCTCTTCAAATATTTTCTCAGTCCCTTTCTTTTTCTTTTCTTCTTCTGGGACCCTTATAATTCGAATGTTGGTGCGTTTAATGTTTTCTCAGAGGTCTCTGAGACTGTCCTCAATTCTTTTCCTTCTTTTTCTTTATTCTGCTCTGCAGTAGTTATTTCTACTATTTTATCTTCCAGGTCACTTATCTGTTCTTCTGCCTCAGTTATTCTGCTATTGATCCCTTCTAGAGAATTTTTAATTTCATTTTTTTGTGTTGTTCATCACGTTTGTTTGCTCTTTAGTTCTTCTAGGTCCTTGTTAAATGTTTCTTGTATTTTCTCCATTCTATTTCCAAGATTTTGCATCATCTTTACTATCATTTTTCTGAATTCTTTTTCAGGTAGACTGCCTATTTCCTCTTCATTTGTTAGATCTGGTGGGTTTTTGCCTTGCTGCTTCATCTGCTGTGTGTTTCTCTGTCTTCTCATTTTGCTTATCTTACTGTGTTTGGGGTCTCCTTTTCACAGGCTGCAGGTTCATAGTTCCTGTTGTTTTTGGTGTCTGTCCCCAGTGGCTAAGCTTGATTCAGTGGGTTGTGTAGGCTTCCTGGTGGTGGGGACCGGTGCCTGTGTTCTGGAGAATGAGGCTGCATCTTGTCTTTCTGGTGGGCAGTTTTACGTCTGGTGGTGTGTTTTGGCGGTGTCTGTGGCCTTATTATGATTTTAGGTAGCCTCTCTGCTAATGGGTGGGTTGTGTTCCTGTCTTGCTAGTTGTTTGGCATAGGGTGTCCAGCACTGTACCTTGCTGGTTGTTTAGTGGAGCTTGGTCTTGGCGTTGAGATGGAGCTCTCTGGGAGATTTTTGCCGTTTGATATTATGTGGAGCTGGGAGATCTCTTGTGGACTAGTGTCCTGAACTTGGCTCTCCCACCTCAGCGGCACAGCCCTGATGCCTGGCTGGAGCACCAAGGGCCTGTCATCCACATGGCAAAGAATAAAATGGAGAAAAAAGGAAGGAAGGAAGGAAGGAAGGAAGGAAGGAAGGAAGGAAGGAAGGAAGGAATAAGATAAATTAAAATAAAATAAAATAAAGTTATTTAAAAAAATAGAAAATAATTGTTTTAAAAAAAAGGAAAGAAAGAAGAGAGCAAGCAAACCAAAAAACAAATCCACCATGTTAACAAGTGCTAAAAACTATACTAAAAAGCAAAAACAAAAAACCGGACAGACAGAACCCTAGGACAAATGGTAAAAGCAAAGCTATACAGACAAAATCACACACAGAAGCATACACATACACACTCACAAAAAGAGAAAAAGGGAAAAAAAATATATATATCGTTCCCAAAGTCCACCTCCTCAGTTTGGGATAATTCGTTGTCTATTCAGGTATTCCACAGATGCAGGGTACATCAAGCTGATTGTGGAGATTTAATCCGCTGCTCCTGAGGCTGCTGGGAGGGATTTCCCTTTCTCTTCTTTGTTCGCACAGCTCACGGGGCTCAGCTTTGGATTTGGCCCCGCCTCTGCATGTAGGTCGCCTGAGGGCATCTGGTCTTTGCTCAGACAGGACGGGTTTAAAGGAGCCGCTGATTCGTGGGCTCTGGCCCACTCAGGCCAGGGGGAGGGAGCGGTATGGATGCGGGGCGAGCCTGCGGCTGCTGAGGACAGTGTGACGTTGCACCAGCCTGAGGCACGCCGTGTGTTCTGCCGGGGAAGTTGTCCCTGGATCACGAGACCCTGGCAGTGGCGGGCTGCACAGGCGGAGGTGTGGATAGTGACCTGTGCTTGCACACAGACTTCTTGGTAGCGGCAGCAGCCTCATTAGAATTTCGTACCCGTCTCTGGGGTCCGCGCTGACAGCCGTGGCTCAGGGCCGTCTCTGGAGCTCGTTTAGGCGGTGCTCTGAATCCCCTCTCCTCGTGCACCCTGAAACAAGGGTCTCTTGCCTCTTCGGCAGCTCCAGACCTTTTTCCGGACTCCCTCTCGGCTAGCTGTGGTGCACTAGCCCCCTCAGGCTGTGTTCACACCGCCAGTCCTCTCCCTGCATCCGACCAAATCCTGAGCCTCAGCTCCCAGACCCGCGCGTCCCGGCGGGTGAGCAGACAAGCCTCTCGGGCTGGTGAGTGCTGGTCGGCACCGATCCTCTGTGCGGGAATCTCTTCACTTTGCCCTCCGCACCCCTGTTGCTGCGCTCTTCTCCATGGCTCTGAAGCTCCCCCCTCCGCCTCCCGCAGTCTCCACCAGTGAAGGGGCTTCCTAGTGTGTGGAAACCTTTCCTCCTTCACAGCGCCCTCCCACTGGTGCAGGTGCCGTCCCTATTCTTTTGTCTCTGTTTTTTCTTTTGCCCTACCCAGGTACGTGGGGAGTTTCTTGCCTTTTGGGAGGTCTAAGGCCTTCTGCCAGCGTTCAGTAGGTGTTCTGTAGGAGTTGCTCCACATGTAGATGTGTTTCTGATGTATTTGTGGGGAGGAAGGTGATCTCCACGTCTTATTCTTCTGCCATCTTGAAGTTCCCCACCCTGTGATTTTCTTTTGTTTTGTCTCTTTAATCTACCCAGAGCTATTGTTGTATGTGTTGTGTAGTAGGGAGTCCAAATATTTTTTTGAATGAGTAGACTATTTGCAATAACATTGCTAGTATTGTTGATCATTTTCCACTTAATTAAAAAAAAGTAATACAAGTTAAAAGTTGATATATAAATCATTCTCCTGGGTTATTTATTCTGTTTTTTAAAAGTAATTATTGACTCCTGGGATGATAGTACATGATATTTTTTCTTATGTTGATATCTGGATGTTTCTTTTCAGAGTCATTTTGTTTTCAGAAAGTCCATGGATATTCTTATGTTCCTACCTTCCACTTGAACATTGTTCTAAACTTTTCAATTCCATAATAAATCAAGGTACACATTTTTTAATGTACATTGTATTCATAGAAGTCTATGAAGCGAATTGATATGTTTATAATATTCAGTAATGACATTGAAAATATATGAATTTCAAAATGGAGATATAGTCCATTTATTTAGTCTATTTATTGAGATCTTTCTCTAAAATCTTAAATTCTCTCTAGGTATCTATATCTATCTGTCTATGTATCTATGTATCTGTCTACCTACTTACCTACCTGCCTTTATACATATATATATCATCCTTTCTTATATACCTATATCTGTAAAGATCAGAGATATGTATCTTTATCTATAGATAGATATAAGAAACGTGCAAGATCAATGAATCTATCTCTATTTATAGAGCTAGGTATCCCTATCAGTATCTCTAGATATCTCCAGATGGTAGATAGATAGATAGAAAGATAGATCCTGCACATCTATTGCTTAGTCATTCCTAATTATTTTATTACTTGTGGCTACTGTAAATAATATCCTTTTGTCCCCCGCAAATTCTACATCCAGGAAGCAGGCTGAGAAAACTGATCAGTCTCCAAAGAGGAGCTTCCAAGGTCTCTCCACATGTGGCCAAGGATGATAATGCAAAAAGAAAAACATCACCAAGGGGCCTTGAGAGTGAAGGACGTGGGAACTATTTTAGGGAATGGAGTCAAGTGCTCATGACAGAGCACTCCCCACCTCCAGAGTAGACTGCCCTTGTTTTCCAAATAAATAGTGAAATTTCAGAACTGCTTTGGATCAGGGACTACAGAGTCTCTCCTCTTTCTAAATTAGAATTTTTATTTGGATAACCTGATGCTTTCTGCAGTTTTATATTAGGAGTATGGGGGACAGACAAGTTGCCATTTTGGCTCATAGGTTTCCAAGAGGAGACACTTATAGAATTTTAGCCCAATCTAGTGATTATGGGTTGTGGGAAGGGTGAGGTATAATTTGCTGCTTAAAAGAAAAGTCAGCCATATATTTGTGACTGGAAGAGTTGATTGTGATGGATGTTAGGAAAATTTTTGACAAAGATCAGTTCTCTCACTTTGAGCACAAAGTAGAATTGTTTTCCACTAACTTGCTCTCAGGCCTGGCTCTGTGACTTGCTTTAGAAAGTGCAGTGTGAGTGGAAGTGATTCATGTCACTTCTGGGTAAAACCTTTAAGAGTCAATGTTTAGTTTTCCATGCTCCCTTTTCCTGATTTTGCAATCAAGGAAGCATAAGGATAAGAGAAAGTTCTATCAGCCTGGGTCCCTCAAGACACAAGATAAGCAGAGCCTTCAAGCTGACCTGCGATAGACATGTAGTACGAATAAGAACTGTACTGATTTATTATAAGCCACCATTATTTGGTGATTTTTTTTTTTATTTCACATAATCTAGCTTATGTTGATTGATTTTTTTTTCTGTATCCTGATTCGTGTAATTAACAATTTTCAGAAATATTCTCATCTTCTCTGTCTTCAGACATCTCTTTTCTATGTGTGGTTCAAATTTCCCATGTCCTATCATTTTTGGTTTTGCTTTTTCTTATTCTTTAACTGAATAAAAGTCTGCCTAGATCTGAGTTTTGCCCATAGACACTGGGTATAGATTGCCCTTAATACCCACCATTTTCCACACCTACATGAGTGGAACCAGTCTCTTATCTTGGAATCAAGAGATGTGTTCACTGTCTGTATTAAGCAGGCATCTACTTGGTGAGTGTGTCTTTTTGCCCTGAGGTAGAAGTTTATTTCTACTGCCAGGTTCTCTGACTATAACAGTGAAACACTTATACTTTCAAAAATCTAAAATCTACCTGTAGGTCTTTTATTGACCCAAATCAAACAAACGACCCACTGTGCATCAAATACTGCTCCCATGTATTTTGCTGTTCTCAGGCCCACCTACATGATTTGTAGGTCATTTTCCTCATATATACAACAAAGCAACACTGACCTTGCAGGTCCTGAAGATTGAATAAAATAGCAAAGGTCTATATTGTGCATGACACAATGTCCGTTTCACTGGTTCAATTCATTATTATTATTTATTTGTCAAGGTCTATTACACTCACAATTTCTATAATCCTGTTTATTTTTCCTGTTTACTATTGGCAAAGTCATTTTATTAAACTCTCTTGGACTCTCTTACTTTTTGCAAGAGTAACCCAGATGTTTCTGGTAGTAAAATCATCAAAGAGTAAAATCCTATGGTTCAGTCATTTTCAATCAGTCTTCTTGTTGCCTTAATAACTATCAGAATAAAATAACACTCAATATATTATTCTAGAAAAACGACTACATTATATGGACCCACCAGATTTTTACATCAGGATTTTGGGGTTTTGAATGAATAGAGCAGGTAGCTGCCTCCACTGAGAATTGAGCCTTCACAAGGTTTATTCCTGTCTGGGTTCATTACACATTCCACAAGGACGTCCAAGGAAATGTCAGATGAGATCTTTTCGTTTTCACTGGGATAAAATTAGATTGGGTCTGATGAGCCAGAGGAATGCGATTGAGGCCCTGGGCACAAGCTTCATAATATGGCTGTGCCCACAGACTTATCCGCAGAGTGTTTCTCCTGGGATTCTCAAACCAACTGCCAAATTTACCACTCAGTTCCTGTACTGTGTTCCATGTGACTTTCTGCTTATCCTGGCTTTACTTCTAGTTCTTTTGCACTCAGCGGATTATCTTGGCACCCCTCCCCCAATTTCCCCAATAGTCTAATTCCCTGGCTCCCGCTCACAGCCCCTCTATTGGAATAAAACCTTAATTTGACACTATCCTGAACTTGGTCTTTGGTTTCCTCCCAGAGAGAAAGGCCTTTTCCCCAGGCAGCAGCAGCCAGAATCTTAACCCAGCTAACTCTTCCCTACTGGATATTATTAATTGTTGGAGACTCACTCTCCTTTTCCTCTTTCTCTCTTTCTATCTCTCCCTCTCTCCCTTCCTCCCTCCCTCTCTTTCGACCTTAGTCAGTCCCATTCCTATTCAAATTAGTCCTTGGAAATCCATTAACCCCATAAAATAGGAGAGTCTTTACCATTTGACCTACTATTCTTCTCTTAAAGTTCAGTCTGAGTTTGGATAACATCATTTCCATAAGACTTTTCTCGGTAGAGTTTTGAAAAATACCTGTTAGTTCTTCTTTTGTCCTTCACTTCTCCTAGCCACCCTCACCTACTTCACCCCCCTACCCAGGCCACCTTGGACACTGTCATCATTAAGCACTACCACTGGTGTTTTAGATCTGGGTTTCTCTACCTTGTCAGGATTGACATTTGGGGCTGGATCATTTGTTGTCAGGGACTGTCCTGTGAATCAAGGGATATTTAGCAGTATCCTTGCCCTTTACAACTAGATGGCAGTGACAACCCCACCCCTTCCAGTCTTGACAATCAAAAATGTCTCCAGACATTGCCAAATGTCCCCAGGGTTGGGGAGGGAGGGCAGGTACTTCCAGTTGAAAACCACTGTGGTTGATAAGCTCCATTTGATACTCCTAGAGAAAATGTCCTAGGTGGCTGTGGATAGTTTGCTAGCAGCTTTTCAAATCCCTTATTGGTTTTTCTCATGTTCTGAGGTCCATATGAAGCTTCCAGTAACCAAGATGGATACAGGATTTCTCTGCATATGCCTGCAAATGGACAGGTTAAGATTTAAATGCTATTACACTTCGCCATGACCAACTTCCCAAGTTAAAATCTAGTCTTTAGCAGTTTTAGGCTTAACAGTTTATCCCCTCCTACTTCTCCAAAGCTCTCTGCTACATTTCTAATTAGAGGGTTCTATTTGACTATAGGAGAGTGGTACAGTCATAAAATAAATTCTACCATAGAATACTTTATAATGAAAAATAGATGCTTTTCTCTTTTTAAACGAACTTCTCAGATGAATTAATTGTGAGTCAACGTTTTATTTCAAACTTGCCTACAAAGGAGAAGGCTTGGATTACTCTTTGGGTAATTTTTATAGGAGACTAAATGTGGAAATATTGTTACTAGGTGTAAGAAGGAAATGTCTTTTAACTAAAAGTCATTTGCTTCACTTAAAGATTGATAGTTAACTTGGGTGAGTAAAATCTAACTTTCCAGAAGAAAATTAAACTCATCAAAATCTATCAGAAATGCTAGATACTTTCCAGAAGAGTTTGTTAATAATATCATAAAACAGAGTTCTGCTTCTCACATCATTTTCTAATGCTTGAAAGAATTTTTTTTTCTTTATACTGATCAAATTTTAAGAAATGAGTATATGCTAGAGGTTGGGGAGAAATGGGAGTGAAATATTAATACATAGGATTGTGTTCCTTTGCTGGAAGCAAGCGTCTAGAACATATAATTCCTAAACTTCGTTTCTCATCTACCTACCTCTTCCCCTCCAGAGCATCTTCTTCCTTAGAGCTCTACCACTTGATTCTCTACTCACGTTTTTGGACCTGTCCACCTACAGAATTTAATTTTGCTCCAGAATTTGCCCTTCCCCTGCATCAAAGTGCCTTTTAAGCCTGAATAATTGATAATAAGACTCCAGGACCTACAGCAGGAGAATCCATTAGGGGCTTTGATATGCACAGTGCACTTTCACATGAGGCCTTCCCAATGGCGTGGAAGTAGATAACCCACTATGTGTGGACCTTTTTTCTCAGATACACACAAACACACACATGAACACACACACTCCTTGAAGAACAAACATCAGTTCTTACAGACTATACCATTTCTTTCTAGCTGCCCTATTTTCAACAACATAACTACCATGCTGCCTTACAAAGTCTTTTCACTTCCCCTTTCTTTCTTTCAAATTTTACTCTCTTAGACCTACTAGAAATGAGAATTAGACATATTATGGAGGGATATACTCCTCTCATAACTACCCAAAGACTGCTAAAACTGGGATGTTATCACTTTGATAACATTGAGTTCTGGGGCAAGCCAGTAATTGTGGTATAAGGCTGAAAATTAAGGCCCAGTATTGTGTACTACCTCAATATCTGAGAGAAAACAGGAGGGTATCAAATAGCCTACCTGTAGGTTCCCCTCCCCAGTTTGCTCCCTCAGCTGAGGTCCCCTAGAAAAGCAACCCTCTTCGTCAGAAGGACTAGGAGCAATTCCTGCTTTTCCACGAGAAATGAATTTTAGTTCTCTGCCAGCCCATAGAATTATTCAAACAACTTAATCACAAAGTCCTGTGGAAACCAGGGGGCACCCCAGTCTCTACAAAGCCTTTTCCCTACAATCACTTCTTGTTCACCCTACTCCAAAGTTTAACCCCTGTGTGGTCCTACATAGTATCTGCCTTTTCTGGGCTGTGGGTACACACCTAATAACCTCTTGATCTCATCTGTCCAGTGTCAGGTGTTATGTGTTCAGGCCTTCCCATAATCCAAGAGTGGGAATCCATCCCTCACCAAGGGTGGATAGATGTCCTTCAAATAATAATAATCCTTATTTTGGGGTTAATATGGTGCAATAGGAGGGTGTTATTTGAGGAGCATTTAAAAAATTGAATGTAGTATAAACTGTGCAAATATTAAGTATATAGCTCAATGAATTTCTATATGAGCTATATTGTATTTCAGCTTGTTTTTCAAAATTAATAACTTTTATTAGGGTTACTTTTTTAATAATAAATTCTTATTTATATCTATCCCCTATGTATCTGTTTCTAGTTTTATATTGATTCTTTAATTCCATTTCTTCTTTTTAGATTCTGTTATCTTCTTCCTGAAGCATACTCTTGAGTAGTTATTTCATTGAGAGCCTATATGTCTAAAGCTTTCTTATTATGTTTCCAGGAAAGGGCTTAATTTTGCTTTTATTTTTGAACGACAGTATAGCTAGTTAGAGGATTTTAGGCTGACCTTTATATTCTGTCAGCATTTAAAAGATATTATTCCGTTGTATTCTGGCCTCTACTGTTGTTGTTGATAAATCTGTTGTCAGTCTAATTATGTTACTTTTCACATAATCTGTTTTGTCTTTCTTTTTGTGAGTATTGTTAAATTTTCTCCCCTTTTCTTTGGGTTTATGTTATACTACAAAATGTGTAATGAGTATTAAAGTATGTATGTTTTTATTTATTGCTTTATTTTTTATTGAGTTATAACATATTCAGTAAATTATACATTTCAACTGGACAGTTCAATGAAATTTTAAGTCCATATATATACCTTTTTGTAACCACTACCCCAATTAAGATATACAATATTTCCATCACCCTGAGAAGTTTACTCATGCAGCTTCCTTGTCAATACTATGCAGAGGTCACCAGGAATCTGACTGGTGTCATCATAGCTTAGTTTTGTCTGTGTTTGAACTTCACATAGTATATATGTAAGGTACTATTTTTAGCTTTTGAAAAATAATTCTTAGTTTTTCTTGGTTTTCAGTTTTGTGATTCATATATTTACAGTTACGTACTATAGATGGGAAATAATTTTTGAAATGTACCCTGGAATACCATTTGATGTAGAACAGGTGTTGACAAATTTTGTCTGTAAAGGACAGATATTTTAAGCTTTGTGAGAATATAGTCTTCACTTCATATTCTTTCTCTCTCTAATAACCATTTAAAGAATGTAAATACTACTCTTAGCTCAAGGCTGTGCCTATATTTTGCCAACCCCAGTTTTAAAATGCTTCTTATTTACCTATTTTCCCATAGAAGGATTATTATATGTTTTCTCTTTCTCTAATCCAATTAAATGGGCTTTATTCTCTTTTCAAATACAAGTTTATGAAGAGTAAATAAAATGTATATTCCTGCTTTGCAGACTTAACTCAGAGAAAATTTTATAAGCTAATCCAGCATGGAAAGGTACCAAACTGCTAATATACTATATATATATATAGTATATTCTAATAAGATTTGTGAAATAGGATGTGATCAGAAAGTGGACAAGAATAGATCAAAATTCCCACTGAAGTCACTGAAATTGATTGCAAAGGAATTAGGATATTTATTTATCCTGTCGACTAGTCCCTCTCCTACTCATTTTATTTTATCAGTCTTTTTGAAAGATCCTCCACATTGCCTTGGACTCTGATTTGAAGGAATATTTGTAATTTTGTCTGGTAGACATACTGGCAAGAAGGCTTTTCCAAAACTTGAGCAAAAACATATTTAAACTAGAGTTATGTCTGCCAAAACCATTGGTTAGCACAGGTAGCATTCCTACCAAAGCTATAAACTCACTGGAGAATAATTTGCTCTCTCAGTATACACCCTCTATCTTGCTATATTGGGTATTTGATCTTCTCTCTCTGAGATTAGGGCCAGCCAGTGTGCTAATTGTGACTTTATGTGACAACTTTAGTAACCCCGGAAAAAATAAAGGTTCCTAATAAATGATGATTCAGTCTTCTTCAGCCAGACCAAGGGGTTGCCTTATTTTAGAATAATCTCTATCGTTGGAAAACTCTAAATCATATTTAAGAGACACATATATGTTTAGAGTAAGCATTGCTGGAACCCTTTGCAATAAAGCAATAGAATTGGAGAATAGTAAGAATCTAGTTTTCCAGGATACCTTTTTCTTGTCTTTCCAGCTCTGTTTCATAATTAAAAGATCCTTGGGTTGGATTGTTGTTGGAAGACTATGCCAGCCACTCTTGTGGTGAGGCCTTGTTTTCCAGAAACACATATGTCTTATTTTGCCTGCAGTGGTTCACGATTCAGATAATCATGTGTCGAACGGTGATGCCTATCATTAAAACCACACATGCAAGATCCAGCTTGCCAAAGAACCATTCAAACAAATACACAAGAGAGAGATAATGTTGGGAATTCTATTGAGGTCCTGATCAGCAGGTACATTTTAATGAACTGAACTCAAGTTATCATTTGATAATATAACATCTGGAAATCTGCTTATAAACTTTAAGATCTACAAACTAGCCAGAAACCCCTGAACTTTAACTGAGCTCTCCTCTTACACAAAAGGTTTTCTACCGGCTACAGCTTATCTTTTAGTTATGATTATGCTCTTTAAACATCAAGACATTTCTGTATTTTATTGTGTTGTTTCACGTTAAGTATTTTTTCATCTCTGCTACTTATGGGTCCATAGGGAGAGAGAGAGAGGATGTTAGATATGAAACAAGGATAACACATCTTTCAGCTTCTTTTTGAATACCATCTTGCAACATGGCTGATTACATAAATTTGAAACAAATACTATCCTGGAGCATTTTGTAGAGCAGATCCTGTTTGTACATTTAGAAACAAATATGTAAAAATATGTGCCTATGTAAGCTACATGGTTCCTTTTCACACTGCATGTTTTGTCCTTTCCACAATGTGTATGTTTTGTTTTCCGGATATAACACATGAAGGTGCTATTCAACAATTGAAGTAGAAAAGCATATTTTTCTCCTTTGAGATAGGTAGGTCTCCAGGTGGGAAAATAGTGAAACGTTAGTCATGGCTTTCAAAGGATCTCCTGCAGGCTCTGAAGGCACCAGGTTTGATATTGCATATTGAAAGAGTCACAAAATCATAATTACCCTAAAGACATATAGCTTCTCAGCTTTAGAAAATGTAAATGCTTTTCTATCTGTATCCTTCCCTTTCATGTTCCAAAACACAGCTGATAAAAGAAAGAAACCAACTACCTAAAAAATAAAATACTTCAGGCCAAGAAATGGGAGGGGTGGGGCAGGGATCCAAAATTATCTCTTCCACTGACTGATGCGTGTTTTCAACTTAAAAACAAGAATGCCCACATTTTTAGTATATCCCCCAAAGAACATGTTCTCTTAAATACTGGATTTTCTCTCTCAAAATACAAAAGGAAAAGTGAAAAAACCTGTCTGTAGACGCCTGATGAATCATTTAATTAAATCCTGCTGATAACACATTCCTTGGTTCCCTGCTTTACCTAGAATTTGTGCTGCAAAGGAAGTGCGTTAATAGAGAGGCCATAATCACTTAGTATTTATGTTTTCTATCTCCCCATCCAGCTGCCTCCAGCAACTTTAATTTGAGAAAGAAAAGTCTGATCCAGTAGAGAGTTAACTTAGGCAGACCCATCCTGAAGTAACATTTTAATGTAAATGTTTCTGGGAACTGCAAATACTTTCATGCAAATATGAAATAGCTATAAACACATGAACCTTATGAAGATTAAACTTAATTGCATTATTTATCTTTATGATTAATCACCTTCATAATGGTAGCTACTCTGTTGCAGGTTTTTCTGAGAGATCCTTTGTGTAGATGTTCTCATTTAAGCCCCACGCAACTCTTGAAGGTGGTATTGATGATTTTCATTTTATAAATATGAGTACAAGCTCAGGAAGGTCAAGTGACTTGTCCAAAGGCCCACATCTGGTCATTGGCAGAGTTCCCACCCTGCACTTGGAATTCTATAAGCAAGAAATTCAATCCCACAAGGTTATGAGTGTGGCCTCTGCTCACATGATTAGCCAGCAGAAGGACTAGGAATAGCATCCTGGCCCTTTTGAGTTTCTACCCAGTGCTGCTTCTAGTAGTTCACATCTTGCCAATCCACAGTTCTACTACAGCCGAAAACGTAAATGGTCCCTACAGCTGAACTGGATGCAAAAGGTGAAACTTCTGGAGTCTGAGGTCTCAACTCGTAAATCTTTAAGTAACCCAGAAACTGTCAGTTATAAACTACAATGCAGACAATTCTCAAAGTCAATCAGAGAATAAACTTTCTTATTTTTTTTTTTGTGGTACGCGGGCCTCTCACTGTTGTGGCCTCTCCCGTTGCGGAGCACAGGCTTCGGACGTGCAGGCTCAGCGGCCATGGCTCACAGGCCCAGCCGCTCCGCGGCATGTGGGATCTTCCCGGACCAGGGCACGAACTCGTGTCCTCTGCATCAGCAGGCGGACTCTCAACCACTGCACCACCAGGGAAGCCCGAGAATAACCTTTTATCAAGTGGCTGATCTATAGGACTCTGTACATTTTCTTTTCCAATTTAATGAATAACATTGATTTTTAAATGGAAAAAGATTTTTTTTTCTTCCTCTGTTTGGACACCAGCATCCTGTAACTAAAGGTTAGCGAATAAACTATTTGTACTGCTACAACCATTATACAATGCATAGCCTAATTAAATGCATGCAGTCAAAAGGCTCAGCTGGGCTTCCTCTTCCCTGCCCTCACCCACCTTCAGAACACAGAACACCTACTGTAGGCAGAGTACATCAACCAGGGAAAAAGCAAATTTTCTTCCCATCACCCAAACAGGAAGACTGAAACCTCTGCCCGCTATGGGAGTCCTAATAGGTCAAAACTCTAATAAAATCACAGGTTTTATGCAGACTCATATTCTGAAGGCCGAATTGCTTGAATTTCAGTTTCAGTCCCACTTTAGTATTCTTTTGCTAAGTATTAATGGCATATTAAATGTCATCACTTTTATGTTTACCAGTTGCCACTGAAATTGTGTGAAGCATACCTGTGCATCTCTTCTGACACAGAATCCAGGATCCCAACATACCCACGAAGACCTCTTCATTTTGAAAAGTATAATGTTGCAGACTTTAGACAACTGACCCAGGAATTCAGGTTTTGGTATTTAGTTTCTGTCAAAGGTTCCACTTCCGGTAATTCGTTCCAAAATTAGCAATGCTAAGTACTCCCATGCAGCAGACCCCAAATTAAGAACAGACCAAGTCTTGGCCTAACAATGTAGAAAGAACAGGACTAATAATTAGGGCAGATGGAAAAGCAGTATTTTGTAAGAACAACCAAGTCAACAATTACCTCTGTCACTGGCAGCAACCATTCAGTGCCCCAGACTGAGCAGCACTGGCCTTATTTAAAACACCTGTAATCAAGGGAGAGGTTTACTGACCTCTCTTCTGCCTCTTCTTGAGTGAGCTGGAATTTTTTCTTATAGCTGAACTTTCTTATTAAGGATTTGAGGGTTTTCACTCAAACCTGTGCAAGTCCTGGAAACTTCTAAGAAATTTGGTAACTAAAGACCAAATGCAAGCTTATCACTATAACCACAAAGAGCAACACCATGAATCATACTTTTTCTCATATTATTTGACTCCTCCAGTTTTTATATCTAGCTTACTTTCCTCTTGGCTATAGCTCTATGTTAGTTCTAATTATATTTAACATTCTTATAGAAAGCCTTTATGAACACCATAATTTAATATCTTTCAATTTATTATCTTCATTTTTTCAGATTAAAAAACTGAAGTTCAGAGAAACAGGAATTTGCCAAAAGTCATGTGACTAAGAAGTAGTAAAACTTGAAGGCAGATTTTTCTGATTTTAAGTCCATTGCACTTTCCATATACATGGCTTTGGGATACAGTGTGAAAATTGATTATATTAATTCCACCATGTTTGTAGAGATTCAAACTTGTTCTCAGTCTGTGGTCAGGGCTTAGTCTCATACATAAAAAAATCAATTCATTTGAGAATTTCTAAACAGAAACTGAATCAATTTGTTGTATATCCTTGTTATTGATGTTGCCTGACTTCTTAAAGCAATTCTTCTACCGGTATGCAATCCATCCCAAACAGAATATACCTATGTTACCCTAGCAAGAGATGAAAAGATAGGATACTTCTAGAAGCGAATGTTAACTTCATTGGAGTCTACTTCCTAAAGTGAGTGAACAGAGATGAAAGATACTAATATCATCAAAATATAGCATAGGGAACTGTTATCTACATTAAATAATCTCAGAAGCTTGTTTAAAGCTAGATTGAATGTTTGCATATTTAATAAATGAAGGACAAATATATATTATCTATTGCATCCACGATCTTCTGTTAAGCACTATAGAAACAAAAGCAGTTATAAAACATGGTCTGGAAATTAAAACCTAATGATCAAGTTGATGCAACTGTGAGTGTATAAAATATAAGGGATATATAAATTATAAGCCTACATACAATTATAAGCAATAATTTCAGGTATTATAAAAGTACAATCAGTGACACATAACTCATAAGTTTTCTGATAGAATTTAAACAGTCTATAAAAACTTGGTTCATCTCATTCTAGTTTCCTTAATTAAATTACTATCTATAAATTAGGAATGTCCAGTTTTTTCTCGTAACTTTCTAATCTATATGGCCAGCTGTCTACTAGACAGATCTATTTTGCTACCACATAGAAAACTCAAAGTCAGTATGTTCAAAACTGGACTGGTTGTCTTACCCTCCAAAGCTACCCCTTCCTGTCTCGTAATTACTTCCTCACTGAATACACCACAGTCTAATTAATTGCTCAAGGTATTGCCTGGTTACTTAGCTTGATTAACTGAAGATTGTAACACCGGGGTAATATTTTAATTCTCCATCCAAATTCTTGACACTCTCAGAATTAACCAAATGCCTGTGCTGATGACCTGTTAGTCCTATATACTTGCATGAGTTCTTGCTTTCTCATCTTCCATGGGCTTTTCCTCCAATTCAGAGAACACACCTACTTCCATGATCATATTCTGACATTGTCATCAACTGAAACTGTTCCATCTCTGAAAATCATCATCCAAACATGCCATCGTCCTATCCTTCTGTCTTATTTGCTGCTAAATTTTATGTCATGGTGGCCTCCAGTTCATCATCTTAATCACTTTCCTCCTGTCTGTCCCCTCTTCTCACAACCCACGTATTGGACTTAATTCCCATCAAACATTAATAAAACCACGCATGCATATGTTTTCCACGCTTTTGTCCCTTCTTCTTTTTGTTGTACCCCTTGGAAAAAACTTAGCCCTGGATGAACAAAGCTATTAGGTTCCTATATATCTTCATCTTAAGACTGAGTATTGTTAGAAAAAAAAAATACAATATGGCAAATTGATATCACTCACAAATTCATGGCTGCTAACCCGAACTGGATACTCAGTATTACTAGGTGATGTTGCAACTTTTCTTTGGTTTGATCATATTTGCATTCTTGTACCTTTTCACTTTCCTCAAACCTCTGTAAACTTCTCACTCATACAGATGGTAGCTCCCCTAAAACAGCCCATTAGTCCTTCCACTTAGTTCTCTGACATTGCTCTGGTTTCTGTTCTCTTGTACATCTGATTCTTCATGTGTCAAGTTGATAAGGTGCATTTTGGAAAAAATCAGTTTCTGTTTAATCAATGAACTCCAATATGGAAAATTATAACTACACATAGGTATAAGTGACATGTGTAGAATTGACTGAGAAGGAGTTAGAGTGAAGGCTCTAGTGTTCTAGACTGGAGAGTTGGTGGTTCTTCTAACATAGTAATGAAGCAGCTGGTTCAATTGTCACTTATTTTTTGCTCACTGATATTAAAACATTAGGAAATTTGAAAAACATTTTCAGAAAATTGGAGTTGACGTTTTTGTGCTATTTCAGAAAGTCCTTTATTTCGCTATTTTCACTGAATATATCCACATCTGTTAAATGTGAATATCTTGAATTTATGTGCCTTATAAAATAGCTAACTTAAATCTTACTTTGGTAGACTAAATAATGGAACACAAATATATTTTGGTCCTAATCCCTAGTATTTGTAAAAATTAACCTACATGGCAAAAGAGACTTTGCAAGTGTGATCAAGTCATGGAACTTGAGATGGGAGATTATCTTGGATTATCCAGGTGGACCCTAAAGGTAATCACAGGTGTCCTTATAAAAGGGAAGCAGTGAGAAATTTGACTCCAGAAGAAGGCAGTGTTACAATGGAAGCAGAGGGAGAAAAGGTGAAGTGATGTGATGAATGGGACATGAACCAGAAGATAGAAAAGGCAGGGGAATGGATTCTGCCCTAGAGATTCCAGAGAAACCAGCCCTGACTACATCTTGATGTTAGACTTGTGAGACTCATTTTGGGCCCCTGACCTCCAAAACTACATGAGAATAAGTTGTGTCAATTTCATCCACTATATTTATAGTAAATTGTTGCAAAGGTAAGTATATTGCCTTTGCCTTCTGCTCTTCTTTGCCTCTTTGCCTCTTTAGTTCTTCTAGGTCCTTGTTAAACGTTTCTTGTATTTTCTCTATTCTATTTCCAAGATTTTGGATCATCTTTACTATCATTATTCTGACTTCTTTTTCAGGCAGACTGCCTATTTCCTCTTCATTTGCTTGGTCTGTTGGGTTTTTACCTTGCTGCTTCATCTGCTGTGTGTTTCTCTGTCTTCTCATTTTGCTTAACTTACTGTGTTTGGGGTCTCCTTTTCTCAGGGTGCCTGTTCCTAGTTCCTGTTGTTTTTGGTCTCTGCTCCCAGTGGCTAAGGTTGGTTCAGTGGGTTGTGTAGGCTTCCTGGTGGAGGGGACTAGTGCCTGTGTTCTGGTAGATGAGGCTGGATCTTGTCTCTCTGGTGTGCAGGACTACATCCGGTGGTGTGTTTTGGGGTGTCTGTGAACTTATTATGATTTTAGGCAGCCTCTCTGCTAATGGGTTGTGTTGTGTTCCTGTCTTGCTAGTTGTTTGGCATAGGGTGTCCAGCACTGTAGCTTACTGGTCGTTGAGTGGAGCTGGGTCTTAGTGTTGAGATGGAGATCTCTGGGAGGGCTTTTGCTGTTTGATATTATGTGGGGCCGTGAGGTCTCTGGTGGACCCATGTCCTGAACTCGGCTCTCCCACCTCAGAGGCTCAGGCCTGACACCCGGCTGGAGTACCAAGACCCTGTCAGCCACATGGCTCAGAAGGAAAAGGGGGAAAAAAAGAAAGAGAGAAAAGTAAAATAAAATAAATTAAAGTTATTAAAATAAAAAGATAAAAAATAATAAAAAAAGAAAAAAGGAAGAGAGCTACCAAATCAATAAGCAATTCTACCAGTGATAATAAGCTCTAAATACTAAACTCAGATAAACCTAAAACTAGAAACAAATTAGACACAGAAAGCAATCCCCAAGTCTACAGTTTTTCCCAAAGTACACCACCTCAGTTTTTGGATAATTCATTGTCTATTCAGGTATTCCACAGATGCAGGGTACATCAAGTTGATCGTGAAGATTTAATCCGCTGCTCCTGAGGCTGCTGGGAGAGATTTTCCTTTCTCTTCTTTGCTTACACAGCTCCTGGGGTTCAGCTTTGGATTTGGCCCCGCTTCTTCATGTAGGTCACCTGAGGGTATCAGTTCCCTGCCCAGATAGGACGGGATTAAAGTAGCAGCTGATTAGGGGGCTCTGGCTCACTCAGGCCGGGGGGAGGGAGGGGTACGGAATGCAAGGCGAGTCTGCGGCGGCAGAGGCCGGCGTGATGTTGCAACAGCCTGAGGCATGCCGTGTGTTCTTCCGGGGAGGTTGTCCCTGGATCACGGGACCCTGGCAGTGGCAGGCTGCACAGGCTCCCGGGAGGGGAGGTGTGGAGAGTGACCTGTGCTCGCACACAGGCTTCTTGGCGGCTGCAGCAGCAGTCTTAGCATCTCATGCCCGTCTCTGGTGTCTGTGCTGATAGCTGTGGCTCATGCCCATCTCTGGAGCTCTTTTAGGCTGTGGTCTGAATCTCCTCTCCCCACACACCCCGAAACAATGGTCTCTTGCCTCTTAGGGAGGTCCAGAGTTTTTCCCAGACTCCCTCCTGGTTAGCTGTGGTGCACTAGCCCCCTTCAGGCTGTGTTCACGCAGCCAACCCCAGTCCTCTCCCTGGGATCTGAACTCCAAAGCCTGAGCCTCAGCTCCCAGCCCCTGCCCGCCCCAGTGGGTGAGCAGACAAGCCTCTCAGGCTGGTGAGTGCTGGTCGGCACCAATCCTCTTTGTGGGACTCTCTCCACTTTTCTCTCTGCACCCCTCTTGCTGCGCTCTCCTCCATGGCTCCAATGCTTCCCCCCCACCACCACTGTCCCTGCCAGTGAAGGGTCTTCATAGTGTGTGGAAACTTTTCCTCTTTCACAGCTCCCTCCCAGGCCCCATCCCTATTCTTTTGTCTCTGTTTTTTCTGTTTTCTTTTGCGCTACCCAGGTACGTGGGGAGTTTCTTGCCTTTGGGGAAGTCTCAGGTCTTCTGCCAGCGTTCAGTAGGTGTTCTGTAGGAGTTGTTGCATATGTAGATGTAGTTCTGATGTATTTGTGGTGAGGAAGGTGATCTCCACGTCTTACTACTTCACCATCTTGAAGGTCCCCCCTCTTTTTTATGTTTTGATTAGGCATACACATGTAACTTTCCTTTATTTCCTTTCATATCCTTTGCCTCGTCCTTTTGGTCTAAGTAGTCTGTCCCTTTTGATATAGGTTTTAGGAGCTTTTAAAAATATAATTTAGAAATAAGTCCTTTGTTATAATACTTGAAAATATTTCTTCCCCATTGTGGCTGTCAGCCACAATGATGATAAGTGAAGCTGATTTTCACTTATACTGTACATTTAATCATACCGCATTTTAAGGTACTCATTGATAATTTTTTCCTTGCGGTTTCTGTTTTTATCTTGCTTAATAAATGTTCAAGGTATTTTCCACATATTATTCTAATATATTTAAAATTTTGCTTTTCATATTTTGCTGTTTTATCTATTTAGAAATATTTTTATATGATATGAACTAGAAATAGCATGTTTATGGTTCTTCAATAAGGATAATTTGTATACAGAATACTTTCCCTCTCAGTCAATATAACAAGCACTCATAAATACATTAATCCTGCATATATGTGAACTGTTGATTCTATTCAACTGGATGATTTTTTTTTCATTACCAATACCATAGTATCTTAATTACTATAGCTTTATAGTGATCTTCATATGTAGTAAATCAAATCCTCCTTTGACCTTGCTTATCTTCTCCATTTTTCTTCACGATTGCTTTTGCTTTACTTGGACTCTCTTTACTGTGAATTTTGAATGTTTGCTTTCAATCTTTTAACGATTTTATGCTTCAGAGTTTCTTATAAACAGCACATAGATGGATTATTTTATATTCCAATTTAAGAATATATTGTTACTGATGAATTTTGTCCATGTATATTTATTGTGATTATCTTGATTGTTTTCATTTTAAAATTGAGATATAACATGCAATTTTCAGTATAAAGTTTGATGATTTTTTAACATCTTTATTGTAGTATAATTGCTTTACAGTGGTGTGTTAGTTTCTGCTTTATAACAAAGTGAATCAGCTGTACATATACATATATCCCCATATCTCCTCCCTCTTAAGTTTGATGATTTTTAAAATATATCTTATGCCTTGTAGTTAATCACAAGATATGGCATATATGCAGAACCCCAGAAGACTCCTTCTTGTCTTATCTAAGCCTATAATTCCTTGTAGTGCTAACCACTAATCTGATTTTATGATTATCAATGAGTTTTGGCTACTCATAGTTTTTTATAAATGGAATCATAAAATATTCGATAGATATTCTTCTGTGCCTGGTTTCTTTTGTTCATTATAATACCTGTCAGATTTATCCATGTTGTGGCATGTACTAGTAGTTTCTTCATTGTTTATTTTTGTTCGTTTTTTTAATGCTTTTTTGTATTTTATTGTGTGACTATATCACAGTTTATTCATTCTCCTATTGATGGGAATTTCGGCTGTTTCTATTTGAGGCCATTTTGAATCAAACTGCCATGGACATCCTTCTTCATGTATTCTGATGGGCATTTCTTATTTTTTAATATACCTACAAGTGGAGTTGCTGAGTCTTATGAAAGCATATAATTACATTGAGTAAAAAATTCCAATTTTCCAAAAGATTTTACCATTTACACTCCCAGCAGTGATGTAGGAGAGCTTCAGTTGATTCACATCTTGCCAGCACTTTCACATTTTAGTTATTCTGATGAATATGTAGTGATGGCTCATTGTGAATTTTTTTTATTGAAGTATAGTTGATTTACAATGTTGTGCCAATCTCTGCTGTATAGCAAAGTGACTCAGTTTTACATATATATACATTCTTTTTTTAATATTCTTTTCCATTATGGTTTATCCCAGGAGATTGGATATAGTTCCTTATGCTATACAGTAGGACCTTGTTGTTTATCCATTTTAAATATAATAGTTTGCATCTACCAATCCCAAAGTCCCAGTCCATCCCTCTCTCTTTCTGAGGAGTAATGATGTAAAGTATATCTTTGTATGCTTCTTGGCCATTTGGATAGTATCCTCTTAGTGACTGTTGCAAAGTGCCTGTTCAAGTCCTTTTCCTTTTAAAAATTCAATCTTTTTCTTATTGAAGTTGTATATTCTAAAGACTAGTCCTTTATTAGATATATGTGTTTCTAATACCTTGTTTTAGTGTCTGGCTTCCCTTTTCACTTTCTCACTGGAGTCTTTTGATGACAGAATTTTTTGATATTTATAAAATCTAATTTATCTTTTTTAATTTTTATATTTAGTGCTTTATTTGTGTGGCATTTAAAAATCTTTGGTCACCCAAGTTTCTGAAAATATTTTCTTATGTTTTCTTCCAGAAGCTTTATAATTTTTGCTTTTACATTTATGTGTATGGTCCATCTTGAATTGACTTTTGTGACTAGTGTGAAGAGGGAGTCAGGATTTATTTTTTTCCATATGGCTTCTATACTTCAGCATCATTTATTGAAAAGACCAATCTTTCATCAATAAATTTTATTAGTGTTTTTCTCATATATTAAGTGGCCATTTAAGTGTGGGTCTGTTTCTGAGCTTTCTATTTTGTTCCATTAAAATATTTTTTCACTTTCTGACACTACCATTTTGTCATACTAATATAATCCATCTTTATAGTAAATCTTGAAATGGTATATAAGATCTAGAAATTCACTTTGATATGCCAAG
The DNA here is from genome assembly GCF_964270905.1 of Leucopleurus acutus. Taxonomy (NCBI): domain Eukaryota; kingdom Metazoa; phylum Chordata; class Mammalia; order Artiodactyla; family Delphinidae; genus Leucopleurus; species Leucopleurus acutus. The sequence continues at coordinate 63,069,514 of NC_139150.1, read as the reverse complement.
ATTGTTTTAGCCATTATTCTAGATCCTCTGCATCCTCACATAAATTTTAGAATCAACTCATCAATTTGCATACACACTGAAAACTTCTGGCATTCTGATTTGACCTTATTAAAGTTTTGGACTTGATGATATTAAGTCTGCCAATCCATGAACATGGCGTATTGCTCCATTTAGTTAGATCTTTTATATATTTTTTAATTACGTTCTGTTGTTTTCTTTAAAATTTAAATAGTTAAACTTATTTCTAATTATCTAATTTTTTCAATGCTATTATAAATGGACTTATTTAAAATTTTATTTTCTATTGTTTTTGTTATAGTATGTAGAAATATTTAATTTTTATCTATTCTAATAGTTTATAGATTGTTTTGCATTTTCTTTTGAAAGTAAAAACACAGTTTTGTGTCCTCCTTCCAATCTTTGTGCCTTTTATTTCATGCCATATTATTTGACTAGGACTTCTACAGCTGTATTAAACAGGAGTAAGAAAAAGAAGAAATCCTTGCCTTATTTCCAACCTTAGGGTGAAATTCAATATCTCACCGTTAAGTATAATGTTAGCTGTAATTTTAAAAATAGAAACTATCAGATTAAAGAAAGTTCTGGGCTTCCCTGGTGGTGCAGTGTTTGAGAGTCCACCTGCCAATGCAGGGGACACCGGTTCGTGCCCCGGTCCGGGAAGATCCCACATGCCACGGAGCGGCTGGGCCCGTGAGCCATGGCCGCTGAGCCTGTGCGTCCGGAGCCTGTGCTCCACAACAGGAGAGGCCACAACGGTGAGAGGCCTGCTTACCACAAAAAAGAAAAAAAAAAAAAAAAAAAAGTTCCTTTTACTCTTAGTTTGCTGATAAATTTGTCATGAACAGGTACTAAATTTCATCAAGTTTTTTTTACTGCATCTACAGAAACAATAATTTCTATATATAAAATTTTTTCTCCTTCATTATTTTAATGTGATAAATTACATGATTGATTTTTGAATGTTAAATCAACCTTTCATATCTGGAATAAACCTCCTTGATCATGATGTATATATCGCTGTGGTCTATTTTCCAATATTTTATTAAGACATTTTTGCATATATCTTTACAAGGAATATTGATCTGTAATTTTCTTTTTTATTAATCCATGACAGTCATCAGCGTCAAGGCTTCATAAAATCAATTGGGAAGTGTTCCTTCTTTTTCTCTTTCCTGAAGGAGTTTGATAACATTGATATTATTCCTAACTTAAATGTTTGGGGGAATTCACTAATAAAGCATCTTGGCCTGGAGTTTTCTTTGTGGGGAGGTTTTTAATTATACATTTAATTTCTTTAACAGATATGGCACCACTCAATTTTTTCCTTTTTACTTGTGTTAGTTTAGGAAGTTGTGCTTTTCAAATTATTAGTTTATTTCATTTAAATTGTTGAATTTATTTATTATCACTTTTAATATCTACAGAATCTATAGTGATGTCTCCTATCTCATTGCAGAGATTAACAATTTTATATTTTCTCTATTCCTTGCAGTAAGATATCTTCTACTATGGGTTTGTTTTTACATTATTTATATTAATGAATTTATATCACATTTTCACCAAACCAACTTTTGATTTGTTGATCTTATAAGTGTTCTCTAAAGCCAGTTATTTCGGGTCTTATATTTACTTGGAGTTCTTTTGAGTTTGATCTGATGTTATTTCCTTAATTTAAGGTGGGAATTCATATCATTGAATTTCTTTATTCTAATATCTACATTTAATAATACATTTTTCATAAGCACTCATTTATAAGCTTCATATTTTGATGTTTTCTATTTTTATTATTGTTCAGATCAAAATATTTTCTACTTTCCATTGTTATTTGTTTTCTGACCCTTGGATTATTTTTAGTGTGTTGTTTTAATTCAAAACATTTGTGGAGTTTTTAGTTATCTTTTTTATAAATGATTTCTAATTTGTTTCAATGGATGTCATACTCAAATATGTCAATTTTTTGAAATTTGTTGAGACTTGCTTTAAATGTCATCCCATTGAGTTATGGCTTTTATAGTTTCTGTTGTGAATTTGGACTTATAATAATTTTTGTTCATCGGAAGGTAATATATCTTTATTCTTTGGCTGCTTTATATTTTTATTTTTTTATTTGGGTTTTATTTATTTATTTATTTATTTACTTATTTTGGCTGTGTTGGGGCTTTGTTGCTGCGTGCGGGCTTTCTTTAGTTGTGGCGAGCAGGGGCTAATCTTTGTTGCGGTGTGCAGGATTCCCATTGCAGTGGTTTCTCTTGTTGTGGGTCACAGGCTCTAGGCACATGGGCTCAGTAGTTGTGGCTCATGGGCTCTAGAGTGCAGGCTCAGTAGTTGTGGCGCATGGGCTTAGTTGCTCTGTGGCATTTGGGATCTTTCCAGACCAGGGATTGAACCCGTGTCCCCTGCATTGGCAGGCGGATTCCTAACCACGGCACCACCAGGGAAGTCCCTGTTTTATTTGGTTTTTAGTAATTTGTCTATGAGGTGTCTAAGTGTAATTCTCTTTCTAATTATCCTGCTTAGGTCTCCCTGACTTTTTTGAATTTGTGTGTTGATTTCTGTAAACTGTTTTAGGAAATTCTCAACCATTATTGCCTCAAATATTTCTTCTGCTGCATTTTCTATGCTCTTCTTCTGGGATTCTAGTTCCATAAGTGTTAAGGCATTTGTCCATATTCTACATGTCTTTTAGTCTCTGTTCTGGTTTTTAATATTGTTTTCTCTCAATTGGATATTTTCTCTTTACCTGGATTCAGATGAGCTTGGAAAAGCTTATGGACCAGAAAGTATGAAAGTGCTCAAAAATTTGTCTGGCATGTCTGAAGGATACTATAGCTGCCAGTGGCCAAATATGAGTCAATTTGAGTAACAAAATAAGTAGTGATAGTGATGAATTATAACTCATAAAATAAAATACATAACCTTGAGTTCATACTGATATACATAAATGGCTACATCAATAAATAAATGATGAAATAGATAACTGTTCCAGGCAGCAAAGTTCCAGTTAATTAGTGCAGAAGGAATGATTGCAATAGAAATAAAATCCTCATTTGGCAGACAACACGGTAATAATTTTTGTAGATGAAATCATCAATGGCTGATGAAATTCGTAGGTGAAAGACTGATGAGAATCAGAATGTTTGCATGGTCTCAAAGTATTTCCCCACATGATACTTATTAATTACCAAGGGAAAATAATAACTTTACAGTGGAGAAACCTGGTAGACACTCCTTTAATCAAGCAAAATTTACATCAGCAGTAATAAGGCATATTGACATCATGTCCCTACTGATATTGTGCAAAGCACAGGGTACAAAACAACTTCAGTGATGTTTTTGCCATAAAAAGTATAACCTCAATCCAATCATGACAAAGCAGCAGACAAACACAAACTGGGGAACATTTTACAGAATAACTAGCCAGTATACTTCAAAAGTGTCAAGCTCATAAAAGACAAAAAATACTGAAAACTTGCTTTTGATTAGAAGAAACTAAGAGATGTGAAAAGTAAATGCAATGTGGGCTCCTGGATTGGATCCTGAATCAGAAAAAGAAAATTAGTGGGACAGTTAATGAAATTCACATAAGGTCTGAGTTTAATAATATTACATCAATGTTAATTTTTTGATTTAGAAAATTATATGGTGATTATATAAGATAAGATGGTAACATTGAGGAAAGAGGAGTGAAGAGTAGAAGACAACTTTGATATACTATTTCTGCAAAATTTTGTAAGTCTATAATATTGCAAAATAAAAATAATTTTAAGAATTAAATACTTCTACTTAAAATATCTAAATCATGACAGAAGCAAGATTTGTTTCTGTTGTAAATTGTTTTTCTTGATTTCCAGTCAATGTGCACTGTTTTAGCATGCCTCTTGATTTTTGATGTAGTGTCAATGTGCATGAGAAATTGTTAAGATTCTAGCAGATGTTATTTTCTTCCAGTGTAGGTCAGTGTTTTTGCAGGCAAATGTAACACCAGTGGATCTGTCAGCTCCTGTGCCAGAAATGGTCAATAAAAGGATCAGATAGCAAATCTTGCAGGTTTTGGGGGACATAGAAGTTACAGGTACTCAACTCTGCTGCTGTAGCATGAAAGCAGCCATAGACAATGTATAAGCAATGGCTGTGTATAAGTTTCTCCCCGCTTATTTCAAGTATCTATGGCAGCCCCAAATCCCTGGTCTTTTCAGTGTGGTACATGCCTTCCTGGCCCACAGAGAACTGGGAAGTGCCCTTAGAGGAAAGGCCAGTAAATGTGGAGCTTACCTAGTAAACTTCCCTTCCTTCAAGAACTGTATTTCCTATAGTTTCTGCCTACTTTGGATGTTCTCTAATGTCTTCAAAGGATCAAGGGTTTTATTTGTTGAATTGTGTTGTGGAGGTTTTTTCCCTTGGTTTTTTTTTTTGGTTCAACTTTTATAAGTTTTATCTGTAAACGATGAGTCTATTATAGGCTACTCCACCATGACCAGCACTGGGACTTGCTTAATTATTTTCTACAATGTTATTTTGTACTTTTTGTTTACCATTTTTTCCCCTCTCTTTTCCTGCATTTTATTGGATTGAGTTTTATCTTTTCATCTCCTTTATTTTCCTTTTCTTTGCAAGTTGATCATTCTCTTTCTATTCTTTTTGTGACTGCCATTAAGTTTTTCAAAGTGTAAATTTAATCAATACATTTGCCTTCTGTATCAGTCAAAAGGAAAGCAACAACTTTCAAACTAAGTTCATATGAAGAGGATTGATTCACCATGGGGCTATTTACAAAGATGAGAGGGGTTATGGGTTTTATATTAGAGCGTGAAAGAACCTGGGTCAAGCAGCAGTGGAAAGGTCACTATTTCTAGTCTCAGAACAAAGAGGGAAAATTGTTAGGAACCTGGAAGCATCTCTTTCCTTGAGTCCAGCAGTGACCTTATTGAAAGATACAGACAGTCCTAGGTGAACCCACAGGAAGAGCACAAGGGAAATAAATACACTTGACCTCCCTTTTCCCCTCCCTCTGATCTTTTTCCAGGATTACCAATTGGCTGAACTCAGCCAGAACCAGAGGACTTAGGGTCATGATGATGTAATACATTCAAGTCAGGCTTTAGGGCAGAGGGTAGGTAAAGAAGTGTGAAGACTGTATCAGGTGGAGCAAACAGAAGATACCAGCACAACCCCTTCTCAGCACAATGATATCTTAAGTGCTTCAATACTAATTACCTATTTTTACTTATTCTATATAACTTACTGTACTTCTTTGCTCTTACTCCTTACTTCTCTTACTTACTCCTTTTCTCTCAAAGCCATTTATTGCCTTCCTTGATTTTATTCTGTATCTTAGAATGGCTGATTCCTGCAAGCTGCTTTTCTCAATTCCTTAATTTATATCTTTAATAATTTTAATATGGTTTTACTGTCATTTTTAAAATATGTTTCTATTAACTATAGTTCTTGGTCGTCTGAATTTCATTTCTTTGAATCTGTCAATTCATGTTCAAGTTGACTGGGCCCCTGTGTGCAATTTAAGAATGAAGCTTATACCTATACAACCTGGGTGGAGAGAGTGCCCCACTAGAGAGGTTTTGTGTTTCATGTTTTGAAGTATGAATAAATAAAACAAAATCTGTTGGAAGATAATGGCTCTTGAAGCCGGATGGTGGGTATTTAAAGGTTATTATACTATTCTCTCTACTTTCATGTATATTTAAAATTTTTTAATGATATTAAGATAAAGTAATTTAGCTAGTTCACTTCTTCCTACTGCCATGGAAATTAATTTTTATCTACTGGGTAGTTTTTGCCTAATATATATCAATGAGTCACATTCTTAGGCTAATATACTGTATGGTAATAATAAGAACTTTTTATGCCTTCCTTCACTTATACGTTCATTCAGTAAGTGCTCATTAACTGCATCATGCTAAGTGTGAGCAACATCAGCACAGTTCCTCCCTTTGTAAAGCTTATCATCTAGGAAGGTCATTACATTACAATCATTAAAGATTATATACCGGGGACAGAGGAAGAAAGCTGCAATATAGAGCAGCAAGTCAGAGAAACTCAGTTATCGATCGAAAGGGAATATTAATTGAGAGACTGCTATGTTTTAAATACCTTGTAAGGTACTGTCATTAAGATGAGTTATGTAGAAGTATGAATGTCTTGCTAGCATTACTCAGTGAAGTCAATTCAAGCAATGAGGTAGAATAGTGCAGTTTTAATAAAGAGAAGACATCCATGTTGGTGTCCTTCTTGATTGCCACAATACTGTAGGCACTCTGCTAGGGCCTGCATGTCCAGTCCTCAAAAGACACGGCAAAGTAGGTGTTTTTAAAATGAGAAAACTCTAACTGAAAGGAGTAACTGTCCAAATTTATGGAGCTATTTACTGTATGAGGTAGGGTGGAATTCAGGTCTATAAGCCTCTAAATTGTGTTCTTTCCACTACATCATGCGGCCTCCCACGTAGATGAGTGCCTTCTCCATGGAAATAAGAGATCTTTAACTGCCCAGATATTTTAATATTGTGAATTGAAAGCCTGCTCACAATATTTTAATATTGTGAATTGAAAGCCTGCTTTCAAGCCTGATGTAGGTACTGGGAAGCATTTAATCCATTACAATCATGTCTTTCTTCTTCAAATATTTTTCTATTTTTCTGATTACTTGCCTTGATCCCATGTGAAGGACCTTTGGAAAGTGTCATGCTGGAGTGTCAACATCATAGCTAAATTCTAGGTTCTAAATTTTATGATGAAAATATTTGCTATATCACCAGAGTAACCATCCAGGTCTTGTCCTGGTTTTAGAATCTTGGGCTCTGAAGGCAAAGGAAGAAAGTAGAATTAACTTCCACTGTTTGATGACAGCATAACATGGCTAGGAAGTTTTTGCCCCTCTTACTGTCCAAGGGCTTACTTTCTTGACCAGAATGTAGTTGGTAACAACGCTGTGATACCCAACACCAGCCTCTCAGAACCTACACCTGTAATTTACAACTTTCTTCTTGTCACATGACCACCTTTGACCTTGTCTCGCTTTAACCCTACGTTGACCACATTTGGAGACAAAGGAATAGCCCATCAGTGTTTCCCCACAGAAAATAAGAAAAATAATCACATACTTGAATGAAAAATCAAAACCTCTAACAGTTTAAATCTTTCTCCAAGCAAGAAGAGATTTCTGGAAAAGAAATAATCCACCAGATATTTTTTCCATAAACTCTCACTTCATTATCCCTGTAAAAGAGTTTAAATTGTTGAATTACCTCCTTCTGTGGTGTGTCTGTTTAATTCTGTCAGTGATGTTATATAGAAACGCTCAGTGTCCAAAGCTTGGAATTTATTAAAAAGTAGTTGAAAACGATGCAAATCCTAGCCAATTACCAAAAATAGAGAAGTAAAAAAAAAAAAAAAAATTCTTGTTCTGACCTAGCTCAGCCCTATAATTTAAACCATTTCTAAAAATCTCAAAAAGATTCAGTTTCAATAAGAGCTTATTCTGATGCAGTTTCCCTCAATTTTTCTTATCTGACACATGGAATTTTGGAGAATAACATATTTCTTTAGACTGTCAGATACATAAGGCATTACTCTATTTGCATAACATTTTGCTATTTTAATTAGAAAAAATGAAAATTCTCAATTATTTATATACATATATATATTCTTCATTGGGGCTGCTTTAAAGTCATTACCTAAGATATATGCCAACATGCATATAAGATATATGTCTATATCTTAGAAATGATAGCTTCAACAAAGGGATTACAAACTGATTTTATACATTCCCAGAAATTTTTATGTGAGCTTCCAGGATAACATGGTCTGTAGCTGAATAGCATTCATGAAAAAAAAGAAAATTGAAGTAAAATTATTTTAAATTTGAGAACGTGCACATTTCATGATTTTGCTTTCACTTTTCAAGGAAAATTCTTAGTTTTGGTGCTTCATTGAGGCGATTTTTAAAATATTCTATTAAACTGATTAAGATGATTCACTGCTGCAGGTGTTACCCTTATACAGTCAACTGTTAATAACATAATCATTCACATTTGCAAAGTGATTCAGCATCTGGTTCAAAGCTCCTTCTTCTAGAGGGCCTGATAGGTGCTAGAAAATTATTCAAGGGAAAAATAAGTAATATTACTAATGGTATGTGCCACAGCTGTCATTGAATGTTTACTGTTTCCATCTCCACTTTGTTTAACTGCAGAGGCCCTTGTGAAATGTCAGTGGTGAAGCTGATGATAAGATATTGCAAATCCCATAGCCCCCTTCAGATCACGTAGTGTCCTTTTGAGCATTGATGAGCAAAGTCACAGGAATAGTCAGGAAGATAGGGAGTGGGCATGGATTTGAAACACACTTCAGAGTGAGACTCAAAGCAGCAGTTTACAACAGGAAGCAAGGAAGATTGTGTCTAATTAGAACTTCAGGGGTGATTTCAAAAGGCCTAGTGTAATTACCTGAGTGGGAAGGTAGCCAGATGGAGGGTAACACCTCTAGTCAGGAGAAAAAGTCCTATTTATATTCACGAACTCATTCAACTCTAATTTTAAGTGTCTATGAAGGAAAATAAGATTTCTACCTTTCAAAATGTTGTGTTAAGTATATTTTAAGCTTCCATGAGCCATGATTTTTACTGGAACTTTACATCATTAAACAACAAATGACCTGTTAATTCAACATTAAATTTAGTCCCATTTTGAGTTAAAGGTTCAAACTCTGAAATCTCTATTCTAAAGGGATCTTGCATGAAAACCTAATGAAAAATATCTTCAAAGCCATTACACTGATCATGTTTTAATCAATGCCTGTGTTAAAATGGTTTTCAGATTCAATTTTTTTCTAAACAAACTCAAAAACTTAGATTGTAGGAAACTATAGTATAAACTGGCAGATTTAATGTAAATTTTACAAATATGCTAATTTCCATAAATTCATGATAAAAGTAAAATATACCTGAAGAGAAAATGAATATGGGATCAGTGATTAGTTTTAAGTTTAAATAGCAGCGTGGTCAAGGTAACGTGCATGCACTTTTTTTTTTTTCTGGTAGACACACATGTACCATCTTCCATGTCTGTGCTTACAGGAAAGAAGAGCTAGCTTTGAAATTTAATAGAGCAATGCTGACAAGCAATAAAATGTTAGATCTCTTGATATTTAACATATAAAGTATATTTAAATTCTAGGCAATTTGTTTCATATGCTAAGACTAAAGAGAGCAAATAATTAACATTTGAATATGCTGTGCAGTGTAGGTGCCTGTTGCTTTATATTCAAGGTAGAAACAATGGAGTCCTCTGCTTTTACTCTTGAGGTCCCTAATGTGGGGTGGCCAACTGTGATATGAGTTTTACTACTTTGTCTGGTCAGTGATTTAACTTGACACTAGGTCAAGGCCATGGGACCACTCAGATCTCTTTGGAGAAGAGAGACATTAGCTTTGTTTACTAGTTTGTGCTTACTGTGTGAGGCAGCTTTACTACACGAACTACTATTGTCCACTAGTCATTGGAAAGTCTCCCTAATCAGCAGTATCAAACATAGTTGCCCTGGGGAATGAAGAACAAGGACCAGGAGACCTGCAGGCAAAAGTGTGTTTTGCTGACCGGAGCAGACATTTGGGCCTTGCAACAAGAGCTAATGTCACCTTGGAAACTTAGAGAAGCATGGTAAGGGAAGCAAGATTAGTCATGGTACGAAAAAATCATGAAACAAGAGAAGGTAAGAAATAAGAGAGTCAGAGGTTTGCTCTCTCCTACCATGTCTTTGGCTTTAAAATTCAAGAAAGTGACATTTCCAGGAAGGACCTTTGGCTTCGGGATTCTTTCTCCTGGCTGCAGTCTCTTTCCCTGCCTTACAGGAGGCTCACTACACACAGAGAGACGGAAAGGAGCAAAGTTTAGAAAGTTCATTTCCAAGTCATTTGGGTCATTCCATTTTCATGACCCAAATTCCCAAGTCTAAGTCATTTGAGTAATAAAAGATGTAGATGTCTGATTCTGTGAGTTCTCGTGTGATGCTCCGCTCCCTTTCTGCTCAGATGCAGGCGTCACTGTCGGTCACCTTCCAGGAAGCTCCCACTCTTGCCTTCTCAGCTGTCATAAAAAGATAATTTGGTAGGCAGGCACAGGAAGGAACCCAAGAAGAAATGGTCAAAACATTTGGTAAGCGGTCATCTCAGGGTTTCATGAAACCAGCTCTTGCGTCCATAGTCAGGCAAAATTTAAATTGCTATTGCTCTGACAAGGGCTTAGAATGAATGAGAATAATGAAAGTGGACATTCCATTATTCTTCATTTTAAGTCTCTTCTTTAAAGGGAGACCTTTGGCTTACTATTTCTGACTCTAATTCCCCTTTCTCTTAACTATTATGAAAACATATATTGATCGGCCGTTGAGTATGTAATAGCATTTCACTAAAATCGGCATATCTAGGAAAGATTAGAAGTATTTACTGGAAAGCTAATTTGACTAAAAGCAAAGCATCTGGCAAGTTCCTGACTTCCTTAGCATTAGATTTCTAGACCCAAAAGGCAGAGAAAGTATAATGATCTGAATATTTAGATCCTCTTTTTGGTGGATTGGGATAATGTGTCCAAGCAGTCTTTAGTAGCTTGATAATTAGGGAAGGGAAAGACTAAGCATATTAAATGGGCCCTTTAGATGATATTAGGAAGGTAGGAATGAAAAAGTCAAAACAAACACACAATAAATACAGAAAAGGGCTACTTCCATGGCCTAAAAATATCTCAAAAATAAAACTGGCTATAATAGTAGAAAGATGTCAACATTTAAATCCGAATTATCTTATTACACCTGATCACAATGAGGAAGGAAAGTAGATGCATATAAAGCAGGAGTATTTCTCCAGTAAGTCCAAACTAGAAGAGTGTGTGTGAAAGGTGACCAGGAAGGCTTCTAACCAGGAAGACTTTAGAAATGGCATATATCTTTAAGAGAGTGTCAGAATAGGCTGGATTCTGGCATGTGCTAAAGCATTGGAAAATTAGGGGAAACACATAGAAGAATGCTTTTAAACCAGTAAAATCATTTTCAGAGTTAGAACAAACTTTACAGGACAAAGCTGTTTTATTTTTGATCATAGGAATATAGTGCAATCACTTTTTTTTTTAAAGATGTGGAAATGGAGACCCAGGAAACAAAAATATAACCAACAGCACAGAGCTGATATGTGGAAGAATCCAGGCCATACCCCAGTTCTTCTTTTCTCTTTTTTTTATTGAAGTATAGTTGATGTACAATGTTATATAAGTTCAGGTGTGCAATATAGTGATCCACTACTTTTAAAGTTTATACTCCATTTATAGTTATTATAAAATATTGGCTCTGTTCCCTGTGTTGTATACTATATCCTTGTAACTTACCTTATACATAGTGTGTACCTCTTAATCCCCTACCCTTCTATTGTCCCTCCCCGCACTGGTAACCACTAGTTTGTTCTCCATATCTGTGAGTCTGCTTCTTTTTTGTTATATTCACTGGTTTGTTGTACGGGAAAACATAGGCAGAACACTCCAACATATGCTGTAGCAATACTTTTTTGGATCTGTCTCCTAAAGCAAAGGAAATAAAAGCAAAAGGAAACAAATGAGACCTAATTAAACAAAAGCTTTTGCAAAGCAAAAGAAACCATGGGCAAAACAAAAAGACAGCCTACTGAATGGGATAACATATTTAAAATAATATGACCGATACGGGGTTAATATCCAAAACATGTAAACAGCTCATACAACTCAACATCAAAAAACAAACAACCAGATTTAAAAATGGGCAGAAGACCTGAATAGACATTTTCCCAAAGAGGACATGAGGATGGCCAACAGGCACATAAAAAGGTTCTCAACATAGCTAATTATCAGCAAATGAAAATCAAAACCGCAACAAGGTATCGACCGCACCTGTCAGAATGGCTGTCATCAAAAAGAACACAAATAACAAGTGTTGGCGAGAAGGAGAAAATTGAACCCTCATACACTGTTGGTGTGAATGTAAATTGGTGCAGCCACTGTGGAAAATAGTATGGCAATTTCTAAAAAAACCTAAAAATAGAACTACTATATGATCCAGCAGTTACACTCCTGCGTATATAGTAGAAAAAACCAAAAACACTAATTCAAAAAATATGTGCATTCCAATGTTCACAGCAGCATTATTTACAGTTGCTGAGATATGGGAGCAACCTAAGTGTCCATCAACAGCTTAATGGATGAAGAAGATGTGGTACATATATACAATGGAATACTACTCAGCTATAAAAAAGAATGAAACTTTGCCATTTGCAACAACATGGATGGACTTGGAGGGTATTACACTAAGTGAAATAAGTCAGAGAAAGACAAATACTGTATGATATAATTTATATGTAGAATATAAAAAATACAACAAACTAGTGAATATAACCCCAGTTCTTCTGAATGTGCATCCTGTGCCCTCCTCACTGCTGAAATATGAGCACCTCACAGGCGACCTGCAGTATATAAGGGGCTGTTCTTAGGACTATAAGCCAACTAGATAAGTACTGGATAAGGGAAACCTGGCTTAAGAGAAGAATGTTTGAAAATAGCTTTTATAGCAGACTTACTATTCTATTCCACACTCAGCTTAATATCATGTAAATAGTCCTTGGCTATACTTCTCCTACTGGACTTTGGCTAGTCAACTTCGGGAACACTGTATTCATTTGTGGGTTACATTTAAAGCAAAGAGAGGCTACGAGCCTCATTCAGAAGAGAGACCAGAACTGAGATTTGAAACCATGTCATCTGTGCAAGGTTTAAAGCATGAGTTAACCATTCAGGCACTTACAGTAGCCAGGTCAATAATATAAATAACTGAAATAGAGTAGAAGCAGAGATATATTTTTCTACTCTAGGGGAAGAATCAGCATAAGCCTGATAGTGAAAGAAACTGGCAGCCTGCCTCGGGATATACCAGGCAATGGAGAATGATGGGGACCATGGTGCACTAGACAACTTAGGCCTGTTCTAAGGAAGACAAGTACTACGCAACTCTAGCTAATCATTGCCATGTAGGAATGCTGGCCCAGTGGTACCAGAACTCGTGATATTTTAAAGTGAAGACTGAATTTTGAATACTTATGCAAAATCACCCAATTCTTTTGTATTAGTCCAGTTAATAAAACACACTGCCAACAAGAACAACAGAAATCACTGTGTGAAATGAATAAACTGTCTCCAAACTTGATCAAGCCCACAAGCCAACTATTTGCTACCTCTGAAGTAAAGGACTGAGGGATATTTATTCTGAAGAAGAGAAAATTCTAATGGCAACCTCCAGTTTTAAAAAGGGATATTAGGTGAAAAAGGGAATCAATTACTCTTTCTATATGCAAGTGAAGATTAACATTTAAGGGAGGTATCTAAGCCAGAACCTTCTAAAAGAGATGTCTGAAGATGTTCCCCAAAGGTGTTGCTTCAGTGAACTGCTGTTACTGCTGCTACTGAAAGGGATAATGCAATTTTGGTGACGATCAGGAAAGATCTATGAAACCACAGGAACATGTCTTGTGCATGTCCAAATCATGATGGACCTTCTCAAATAAGTATAGACCATCAACTGCTGAAATACAAAAGAATTTGTAATTTATCTGAAGAAGGAAAAGAGAAAAATAAAATACAATGATCAAGGAAAGGGTGCTGCTCCTTTCAAAGAACAAACATAAAAGATAAAGAACTTTTAGTCTGTAAATAAGAAGTAGAGGGTAAATAATTAATAATCAACACTTAATATGCTCACGTGCAGTCTGCATTTCTTAAAGGGTTATGATGCTTTCCATTGCCCTGACTTATTTGCCCTTGTCCATTGGCTCCTCTTACCCCTGTGCTCTTTAGTGACATTTGTGGAATTTGTAATTCCATGGAAAACACTTGGGAAGCTCTGCCATAGATCATAATCTTAGAATATTTGGATTATAGGAACTCAGAGATCATCTAGTCCAATTTCTCTCTGATGACGAGCTCTGTAGAATTAAGTGATTTTTTACTTGCTTCCCAGGTAGAGGCAAGGAAACTAGAATGCACAAATTCAACCCTATGCCATTACTTGATGCCATATTTCCTCAGTCTTTAATCATCAACTAGGGGGCCAGCTGAATGTCAACTTCAAATCAATATAGTAGTAGGAGGCCACTTCTTGAGATTAAGAAAGAGAGACACAGAGAGAGTAGTATAAGATGGCAGAAGCACCAAGAACACTAATTAGTGAGAGCATTAATTCATACTGACCAGATCGCCACACTTGTCCACCCAGGACATCTGTCTCCATAGATCTATTCAAGAGGCTTCTTGTCCAGCCTCCTGATATCAGATATAACATAAGTAAATAATAGCACTCCTGAGCTCAGGAAGATGTAAAAATGTTGAACAGAAAACATTGTAGTATTCATATTTCTTCTCAGTGGGAGATCAATTTACGGATTAGATGCTAAGCAGGAAATGAGTCTTCTCATTAAATGGTGTTTAACTGCTCTTCCTTTCAGCATTTCCTGTGACTAAAACCTCCGATCTCACAGGAGAAAATATGTAGTGCAGAAGGAAGACAGACATAGAATGTGAAGGTAGGAAAAGGTATAGATGTACAATCACACAGATATGTTTATTAGCAAATTCAACAGGTTCACAGCTTTTGTCAAGATGTTGGGAGGTAGGGAAATTTATTTGCTCATTCATTAAATACTTATTGAGCTGCTACTATGTGCCAGACACTCTGGACATGTTAGGGCTACCATAGTGGATAAAGCAGATATAGTTCCTGTTCTCATGTAGTTTTAATTCTTGTTGGGAGGGAGGAAAGGACCATACACAAATAGAAAAATAAATAATATGAAGTCAAGTAATAATAATTGTTAGAGAAAAATAATGTAAAAAAAGTGAAGCAGGAAGTATGCACTTTCAGAGGTGATATTTGATCAGAGATCTAAACAACATAAGAGAGTCAATGAACAAATAAAAGGAGAAAGAATTTCTGGGAAGAGAAAACAGTGATTACCAAGGTATATTCTAGGAACAGCAAGGAGATTGGGGAAGTGAGCAAAGGAGAGAGTACTAACACTTGAAAACTCATAGATAAGATTGTATTTTTAACAAATGTATAAGAAAACCTCAGAAGTTAATAATAATATCCTCAAAGCAGGATTGAAACCCCAGATTAGAGCAGTTTATGGAGAAACAAGTTTCATGGAGCAAAGATAAGAAGTGTCAGAATTAGAACTAGTTATTCATTGTTATTACTTGCAGATTATTAATGATTTCTTTATGTAGCAAGAATTGGAAGTTGCTTTCATATACATACCCATATATGATAAAAATGTATAGAATTTTAATACAGAGTATGAGTATAATAATTCTTGACCAATTCTTAATCTTCACAAAATTCAGGGTAAAGAATTCCTTTAGATACTTTTATTTGGTGATTCCTAAACTACCACAGCCATTGTTCCACTACCTACTTTCATATGCATTTGGAGTGTAGTTTGATATAAATATTCTGGCAAGCTATTAGACCTTAGTGTATAAAGAGCCTTGAAAGAATTTATGCCATTAGAAACAATAATTCCACTTCTAGGAATCCACCCTAAGGAAATAAACAAGTACAGACAAAGATTTATGGGCAGGGATATTCACAATAAGAAAAAAATTAGAAACAGCCTAAGTGTCCAACAATAGAAATTACTGTACATCCATATGATGGCATATTTTGCAACCACTGTAAGCTCTGATTTTAAAGATTTTTAATGAGAAGAGAGAATTCTAATGAGCAAAAATAAAATGAGAAAGCAGTTGAAAAGTTATATATACAAATATACAAAAGATGTACGTGTCCATACATACCATGGAGAAAAGACTGAAAGAATTTATACCAAATAGCTTAGAAGTGGAAGGATGGATAATTTTTATTTCCCTTGTTCTACTTGTGTTTTAAATTTCCCACAATGAGAACCTATCATTTCTATATATGGAAAAAAATGTTTAAAAAATACGTGAAGATTTGGCTATCCTTGGACAGCTCCCCTTTGGTGGGGGGAAATTGACTACTTCTTTTAAGTCTCCAAGTTTTCTATAGAAGATATCCTGGCACATTTGTCTTGCTGATGTCTGTGTCCAGAAGTTGTACTTGTCTTGAAGCTAAGAGTTTAGATTTTAAAAAATGCGTACATTCCAGCTAGAGTTTTCCATTGTGTTTCTAGGAGATGCTCTTTGAAACAAATATTTCCTTGGTAAAATAAATTTGGGAAATGCTATGCAGTTTGTTCTCCTCTTAAAAGTCATGATGCATATTAAGGTGTTAGAGTTTCCAGGATGTACTATAATATAGAAAACTGACTGAACGTGTTTACCCAACATATAACAAACTTGATGAGAAAAAGGTTTTTTGTTTGTTTTTCCTCACATAGTTTCTTTTAACCCTTTTCAGAACTAGAGTTCCATGGAAAACTCTCTATGAAGTAGAGAATTAGATAATTTTGAGACAGGCAAATGGGTAAAGGACTGCTTTAGAAGATGGAGCACTTCGGGGAAAGGTTTGCAGAATTATTAAGACAAAAGCCTTTCAAGTTGATGGTAAAATGTACAAATATGGTTCAATTCAGTGTTTCCATTGTGCTTCTGTTAGAAACCCGATTCTCAGCAGGATCAAACCATATTGCCTGTTTCCTCATAGGCCTGACATATAGACTGAGAATGATTCAGTTTATTTCAGTGAATTTGATTGCACTGTCTTGGAGAAAGGAAACACAATTTAGTTATAGACCCCCTTTCTCTATGTGCCTAAATATAGTGAAAGAGCAGCATAGTAATAATTTAACATTTGTCAATAGAATGAGTGCATTTAAAAATATGTTATTCTTATCCATCACTTTGAATACACCAAGAAGAACACAAACCTCATTTCATTTTTTTTTTTTTTGCGGTACGCGAGCCTCTCACTGTTGTGGCCTCTCCCGTTGTGGAGCACAGGCTCCGGACGCGCAGGCTCAGCGGCCATGGCTCACGGGCCCAGCCGCTCCGCGGCATGTGGGATCTTCCCGGACCGGGGCACGAACCCGCGTCCCCTGCATCGGCAGGCGGACTCTCAACCACTGCGCCACCAGGGAAGCCCCTCATTTCATTTTTGTTATGATTTTATCACTGGAAAAATCTTAAAGTGGTCTACTACAACCATTTTGTCCTCAGTGAGCACAGTGTTTTTTGTTAACCTCATTTTCAAGTGAAAACCAAGGAGGTTAAGCAATGTGCTCAAGGTCACACAGCTATGCTTAGTCTTCATCTAAGATTTCTTAGCTCTTTGCTTCTGAAAAGGAAGAAGTGGAGGTGGCTATCTGAGGTGATATGACTGGGAGAATAGCCAGCCACTGGCCCCTGGAAAGCATCTCATTTTACATCACCCTGACAGTTACTAAGCCAGCCACTGATGATGCAGAATTCAAACCCATTTCTCCAACATCCCTTGCTGTCCTTAAAACTAGTATTTCAAAAATGTTCAGGTTTTTAAATCAAGATTTATTCTGTCCTAAATAAAGCAAAAAAAAAAAAAAAAAAAAAAAGCGCAATCTGAGGGTGAAGTTAAGCACAGCCAGGATCTCCCCTCCCCATTTGGAAGTTACAACTCTCCCTCCTTCTTGGGTCAGAGTCACACTGGAGCAGGAAACACAGCTCTCAGGACTCCTCAGACCCTCCTTTTTTGGCAACTTATGGCTTCTAACCAGAAATCTCCGTCCCGCCTTCTTCGTCAGGATACCTCAATGATATC
Organism: Leucopleurus acutus; assembly: GCF_964270905.1. Taxonomy (NCBI): domain Eukaryota; kingdom Metazoa; phylum Chordata; class Mammalia; order Artiodactyla; family Delphinidae; genus Leucopleurus; species Leucopleurus acutus. The sequence goes on along the minus strand of NC_139150.1, from coordinate 63,051,701 downwards.
TTCGATGGTGTTGACCTAAAACAAAGAGACTGCCAGTTATTGCTCCAGCAAAAATGGGTTTAGTTGGGATCAACAAAGAATTGCAACTCAGAGTCTGCAACCATGGCCAGCCTTGGGCAAACTTACCCAACAGCTAGGAGAAGAGAACACTTTTTTTTTTTTAAACATCTTTATTGGACTATAATTGCTTTACAATGGTGTGTCAGTCTCTGCTGTATAACAGTGTATTAGCTATACATCCCCATATCTCCTCCCTCTTGCGTCTCCTTCCCACCCTCCCTATCCCACCCCTCTAGGTGGTCACAAAGCACCCAGCTGATCTTCCTGTGCTATGTGGCTGCTTCCCACTAGCTATCTATTTTACATTTGGTAGTATTTACAAGTCCATGCCGCTCTCTCACTTTGTCCCAGCTTACCCTTCCCCCTCCCCATGTCCTCAAGTCCACTCTTTATGTCTGTGTCTTTATTCCTGTCCTGCCCCTAGTTTCTTCAGAAACTTTTTTTTATTTTTTGATTCTATATATATGTGTTAGCATACGGTATTTTGTTTTCTCTTTCTGACTTACTTCACTCTGTAGGACAGACTCTACGTCCATCCACCTCACTACAAATAACTCAATTTCTTTTCCTTTTATGGCTGAGTAATATTCCATTGTATATATGTGACACATCTTCGTTATCCATTCATCTGTAAGTGGACACTTAGGTTGCTTCCATGTCCTGGCTATTGTAAATAGAGCTGCAATGAACATTGTGGTACATGACTCTTTTTGAATTATGGTTTTCTCAGGGTATATGCCCAGTAGTGGGATTGCTGGGTCGTATGGTAGTTCTATTTTTAGTGTTTTAAGGAACCTCCATACTGTTCTCCATAGTGGCTGTATCAATTTACATTCCCACCAACAGTGCAAGAGTGTTCCCTTTTCTCCACACCCTCTCCAGCATTTATTGTGTGTAGATTTTTTGATGATGGCCATTCTGATTGGTATGAGGTGATACCTCATTGTAGTTTTGATTTGCATTTCTCTAATGATTAGTGATGTTGAGCATCCTTTCATGTGTTTGTTGGCAATCTGTGTATCTTCTTTGGAGAAATGTCTATTTAGGTCTTCTGCCCATTTTTCGATTGGGTTGTTTGTTTTTTTGATATTGAGATGCATGAGCTGCTTGTAAATTTTGGAGATTAATCCTTTGTCAGTTGCTTCATTTGCAAATATTTTCTCCCATTCTGAGGATTGTCTTTTCATCTTGTTTATGGTTTCCTTTGCTGTGCAAAAGCTTTGAAGTTTCATTAGGTCTATTTATTTATTTCTGTTTTTATTTCCATTTCTCTAGGAGGTGGGTCAAAATTGATCTTGCTGTGATTGATGTCATAAGTGTTCTGCCTATGTTTTCCTCTAAGAGTTTTATAGTGTCCGGCCTTACATTTAGGTCTTTAATCCATTTTGAATTTATTTTTGTATATGGTGTTAGGGAGTGTTCTAATTTCATTCTTTTACATGTAGCTGTCCAGTTTTCCCAGCATCACTTATTGAAGAGGCTTTCTTTTCTCCATTGTATATTCTTGCCTCCTTTGTCAAAAATAAGGTGACCATATGTGCGTGGGTTTATCTCTGGGCTTTCAATCCTGTTCCATTGTTCTGTATTTCTGTTTTGTTCTATTGTTTTATATTTCTGTCTTGATTACTATAGCTCTGTAGTATAGTCTGAAGTCTGCGAGCCTGGTTCCTCCTGCTCCGTTTTTCTTTCTCAGGATTGCTTTGCTGTTCGGGGTCTTTTGTGTTTCCATACAAATTGTGAAATCTTTTTCTCTAGTTCTGTGGAAAATGCCATTGGTAGTTTGACAGGGATTGCGTTGAATCTGTAGATCGCTTTGGGTAGTATGGTCATTTTCACAGTGTTGATTCTTCCAATCCAAGAACATGGTATATCTCTCCATCTGTTTGTATCATCTTTAATTTCTTTCACCGGTGTCTTATAGTTTTCTGAATACAGGTCTTTTTTCTCCCCAGGTGGGTTTATTCCTAGGTATTTTATTCTTTTTGTTGCAGTGGTCTATGGGAGTGTTTCCTTAATTTCTCTTTCAGATTTTTCATCATTAGTGTATAGGAATGCAAGAGTTTTCTGTGCGTTAATTTTGTATCCTGCTACTTTACCAAATTCATTGATTAGCTCTAGTAGTTTTCTGGTAGCATCTTTAGGATTCTCTATGTATAGTATCATGTCATCTGCAAACAGTGACAGTTTTACTTCTTCTTTTCCGATTTGGATTCCTTTTATTTCTTTTTCTTCTCTGATTGCTATGGCTAGAACTTCCAAAACTATGTTGAATAATAGTGGTGAGAGTGGACAACCTTGTCTTGTTCCTGATCTTAGAGGAAATGGTTTCAGTTTTTCACTATTAAGAACGATGTTGGCTGTGGGTTTGTCATGTATGGCCTTTATTATGTTGAGGTAAGTTCCCTCTACGCCTACTTTCTGGAGGGTTTTTACCATGAATCGGTGTTGAATTTTGTCGAAAGCTTTTTCTGCATCTATTGAGATTAAAATCATATGGTTGTTATCCTTCAGTTTGTTAATATGGTTTATCACATTGATTGATTTGTGTGTATTGAAGAATCCTTGCATTCCTGGGATAAACCCCACTTGATCGTGGTGTATGATCCTTTTAATGTGCTGTTGGATTCTGTTTGCTAGTATTTTGTTGAGGATTTTTGCATCTAGTTCATCTGTGATATTCGCCTATAGTTTTCTTTCTTTGTGACATCTTTGTCTGGTTTTAGTATCAGGGTGATGGTGGCCTCATAGAATGAGTTTGGGAGTGTTCCTCCCTCTGCTATATTTTGGAAGAGTTTGAGAAGGATAGGTGTTAGCTCTTCTCTAAATGTTCTATAGAATTCGCCTGTGAAGCCATCCGGTCCTGGGCTTTTGTTTGTTGGAAGATTTTTTATCACAGTCTCAATTTCAGTGCTTGTGATTGGTCTGTTTATATTTTCTATTTCTTCCTGGTTCAGCCTTGGAAGGTTGTGCTTTTCTGAGAATTTGTCCATTTCTTCCATGTTGTCCATTTTATTGGCATATAGATGCTTGTAGTAATCTCTCAAGATCCTCGAAGAGAACACTTTTAAAGAGGGAAAAAGGAAGTTGGGAGGGTTCTAGTAAACAGAGTCCATTGGAGGAAGTGACAGTTAGAAGAATATTGGTTTTTCATTGGCTGAATTGTGGCAGTCTCTCATTGGCTAAGCTCTTGGCAGTCAAGAAGAGAAAGTTTTTCTTTTCCCTGTTGGGCTCTGCTATCTGCTAGGGCATGAGGGCTCCCCCTTCTGGCCTCTGGACTCTATTTTAATTGATATTTGTTTAATAATTTTTACAATGGGTTTAGACTCTACCCCAAACAGGAAGAGCCATTGTCTTCAGGCTACCTCTCCTTTCAAAGCTTCCAAAAATTCCTAAGGTAGAAAATATAAAAGGCCAAATACCACTTAAAATTGGGGAGAGGAAAAATATAGCGGGAATATTCAAAACAAAATAGTAATAACAATAACAGTAATTATACCTACCCGGTACTGAGACCCTTTTGTCAGTCACCTCGATAAACACTTTTTCAATATTTTATGTAACCCTACCTTATGAGGTAGATGTTATAGATGACAAAAATGAGGCTTAAGGGAGTAATAAATATCTAGCCCTACCTAAACCACCCAGCTAGTGAAATGGCAGTGCCCACATACCTTCTCTCTCCTAAGCTCACACACCTATTATCTGCATTACTCACTTCCAGGACTTCAGAATGGGACCCTCTCCTCAAAAGGTAAGGTGGCAGTATGTTTTGTATCAATAAAATTGGTTAGTTCTTAAATTAATGGCATCAGTGTAGCCAGATATCAGAGGTCTAGTACATGTGTAGGCCTGTTGATTTTTCTCCTCTGGCCAAGATTGAGTCTCTAATCTTAGTCATTTGGCCACCATTTAAAATCTGCTATTAAGAGATTAGATAGCAAAACACTGTAGACGGCTTTGTGAAATCCACCAAAACTACACAGAAAAACTACCTAAGGTGAAAGTACTGCTATTGTTGGTCAATGCCATCATCTTTGCATAAGAAGGACAGGGTTATATAAAACCTTGAAGTTAAGTCCATCACTAAGGAACTCAACCAGCCAAGCACAAATCTCTGTTTGTTTATGGTGTGGCCTTAGTGGAATAGTTTGTTTCTTGTGGTTATCTGTCCAGTTTGGGAAAACCCGATTGTTGCATTTTACCAAATGTGGTTATAGGCACCAAGCATACTGTAAGGAGATGCTGACTCACCCACTGATGCAAATGGGATGATTTCTTAAAATTTCCACTAACGAATGCATAGGAAATGGGCTTTTTTTCCCCGTTAGTTCCATGAATATTAAATCAGTGTTGGGAATAAGGATATACTAGTTTTCAGCCTAAGAGTGTAAAAGGTTCATATGAGGTGTTTTGGAGTCAAAATGAGGCAAACAAGAAATAGAAATTTTCTCTTTTTATTCATACAGAGATAAAAAGTAAATTGGAAATTGCCTGAAAATTACACTTGTTTTCAAAATGAAAAAAATTAAGCTTACCTGATATTACATGAAATGTAATTGACACTAATCATATAGTACATAATATTTCTTCTCAAACTTTTTAAAATTTTATATTTGGTTGTAAGAAACTGCACAAACATAATGGAATCAAAGTAGCTTGACATCGTAAACACTTTGTGGGTTTTAACTTGAAAATACTTAGTTTGCAATGTACTTAGTTGAAATAATGGTGCACCTTGAAGGAAAACACGGACATAAGTTCAGAACCAGGCTCTTTCCTTCTTGAATTTAGTGAGTGATATTGATTTCCACTCAGCCATTGACCATGCACAGCCTCTAATGACATCTTTGCAGCTGTTGTAATCTAGTGGTCCAACAAGCCATGACTTTCAAATACTTTACCCAAATTGCCATTCCATTTGAGCATCTCTTTTTTAATAAAAAGGTTTCAGTGAAAATGAAGAATGGATTTTTGTGTGTGTTCGCAATGTTGAAAATAAAAAGGAAAAGGATTAAGCACAGAAAACTCGAAGCACGATTCATCAGATGACAAAGTTTTTGCCAAGTGCATGAGAACCCAAAGCTTTTCTTTGCTAAATTTAAATTGAGATTTGTCAGAGGCTATTATTTCAGACATCGTACTTCTCATCCCCACCTTCACGTAATTTTTTTCCCTTTAAGCAACATGTCTCCATATCCCCCTCTTCAATAGTTGGGAAAAGCCTGCCTCAGAATGCACGGAAGCACCTCAATGCTGGGTTAGAGTTGGCACTTCATCCATGACTCACTTCACTGAGCCCTTCTAACCTTCCTTAACTTTGAATTTTGTGGCTTTTGTCACTTTCAACCAGATCCTTCATGTTATTTAGATGTAAGCCCCCCTCCCACTTTTGGGGTAAGGGGTAGGGTAAAGAATTTAATGTTATTTTTAACTGAACTGTCTTGTTAACCTTAGGGGACATCCCTGGAGCTGAAATCCATTTGAGTAATAACAGCTCAGCAACTCATTCCTGCAGACTGGCTCTGTGGAGTCAGTCTGGAAAAGCTCTTTAAAAGCACAGTCTGCCTGGCCCTTTTCTTTTGGTTTCTGTGGAATTTTTCTTAGTAACAGTTTTTAGCTGAGAGGGTTACCAAAGATTGTAAACGAAGGAGGCCTGGGATGGCTGATTGCTGCACTCATTAAACAAAGTCTGCTTGTGTAAGCTGTGTCCCCTGGCTTGGTGCAAAGGGGCACACAGTTCTGGAGTCAGCAGGGACTGAGATTTTAAAATACTATGAAAAGTAATGCCCCTTTGTGGAGGATACTCGCCTTGCCATTTACTTTTAAATTTTGTGCGCTAAGCCACCTTCCAAATGCTGTTGGCCTCACAGAGGGCAGGGCAACCTGTTATTACCAGCCTACCGTGATTCTAGTAAGTTGCCCAGACAGTCTTTCGAACGGATGCTGGTTCTGTGCCTGAACATATCAAGCCCGCAATCTGGCTCCTCTTTCCTCTTTAGGAGGGAGATAGTATTGTTCTTGCCTCTTAATAGCGCACAAGATTGAAAGTAGAAAACAACAAAGCCAACTTCCCGGCCCTGTGTGTGCAAACAGCAGAGATCATGTAGTTAGCCCCGATCCAAAAAGACTTGTCAAATGAAAGAGAAATGCACAGACATGTCTGTGCTTTGTCCCCTGAATTTTAAAAGCATCTGATGTTTCAGAGCTCATGTGAACCTTATTTAAAGCACAGCCATCCACAAAGTATTCACTTTATGGTTTTAGTGGCTGTCCTCTTTCCTTGCTGTTCACGACTATGGTTATTTTATCAGCCCTTTTGTAGCTCGGCTTATTTGACTTAAACTTTTCAGTGTAGCTTTGCTTCTGACAGTACCAGAAGTATAATTGCAAAGGAAGACTCTGCATGAGGAATTGATGCAGGAGGCAGGCACATGATTTGAAATAAGGTGTCTTGGGAAGACAGTCAACTTATTTGGTAGTTTCTCAGTTTTTCCAGTGTGACTATCTATAAAGCTGAATGCCAAGTTTTGATTCCTAGGTTTTATGAGGTTTCAGAGGTACAGAACTAATCCTTGGCTAGGTGTTCTTTTTTTTTTTTTTTTCTGATGAAAATTGCAGGCATGAAAAACAAGGTGTAGCATCCGTTTTCAATTTAAAAAAATGAAAATGTAAAACCTCTCCCTCTGGGCCTGGTGCTGAGCCAGGTGAGGGAATGGAATGGGTGTGGCCACTAAGAAAGTAATAAGATGAAAATACCCTTCTGCTTCGAGTAACTTTATATCTCAGAGGGTCCCCCCGCCCCATTTCAATAAAGGAAGTTACACTGTGCTATCATTTTATTTCAAATGTTTTTTCTTTAAAAATTCATTTACTTTGAAATTTTACTAATTCCCAAGGACACTAGATTTGATCTGTTTTCTCTGTCATCTCTGATTTCTGTTCGATCCCACAGGGGTAAATATTTGACATGCAGCCATTCCCAGGGGGGCGCAGACCAATGTACCAAACACAGAGTCATTCACTTCACTGAGAGATGAAATCAGGCTCCAGGGGATAAACAGCCGTCCATAAATAACCTCTCAGAAATAGCCTAAGGAACATGTCCTGCTAAGAAATCCTGGCTCAGTACATTCTATTTTGTTTATTTTGCATAAAAGTTTTCTTTGTCTAGATCTGTACCAGCATAAAAGCACTTTCAGAAAAACACGCAGTTAAAACAAAACCAAGTGAAAAGAGAAAGTCCCACCTGAAAGAACACTGACTGTCCCCTTTGAAATGTCAAGAGAAAACCAGCTTACCTGACATTCTAATGACTAAAGAGGAGTGAGAAAAGGAAAAGGACGTGGAGGGAGTTCCATGCCAAGTCTGGATATTCGTAGCCTCTTCCTGAAGTCTAGGCTGTGTAGGCTACTTCTAGAAGCACATCTAACTGTTGTCAGTAATGACACATGCTTCAAGACTTAACATTTGGCCAAGACAAAACTGACCCATCAGTACTGTGAGGTAGCTTGAGTTTCTTTTGGATAATTCCTACTAATTTAAAATGTTCTTTGGGGACTTCAATCTGCATTTTAGTGAGACAGATTAAAGCAAAGGAACGGAATGGTGGGAAAGTGTCAGGTGAATCTGGACCATATATTTTATCCGCTTTGAGCATTGTCATTTAGCTCAGTTTCACTTTTAACACCTAAAGAAGTGATCCAGTTTATATATTTGAATAACTTATGTATATATACTTAGCCAAATTCAGAGGATTTATAAAAATAACATGAACTTCGAAGACCCCCCCAGGGGGTCAATTAGTAAGTGCAGTTTTTCTATTACCAATTACCTCCTAGCTTTTCAGTAGTCAAATACTTGGATTCTCATGAATTTTAGTAATTTTCCTTCTCATTTCGTTAGTTTCTGTCTTTCATTTTTTATTATCATCACCCTAGGTCACATTCTTACCATTTCAGAAATGTATCATTAAAATAGCCTTGAACTGGCTTGACTGCCTTCAAACTCTCCCCATCACTATATCCCCATCTCCACCTCTGGATCAGTTATCTTAAAACCATGCTTTACATCATGAATTCACCCTGCTCAGAATTTGTGTTGGCACCCCATTTCCTAAAGGAGAAAGTTACAACTAACTTTCCTCTGCCATTCTAATTTCATGCCTACTTACTTCTCTAACCAAACTCGATATGAGCTATCCTTTAAAATCTTTCATGTTCCATTGCCTTCGCTTTTATTTACATGATGTCCCTGCTCAGAATGTCCCTTCTTCAATTTGACGTCTCAAGGTCTAATTTAAGCCTGACCTTCTTCCACAATGCTCTCTACTTTTTCTGATGTGCTGTGAAATAATAACCACTTACTTTGGATTATTGGGTTATTTTGCTTATGTACCTCATAACCCTAACAGGATTATAAATTTCTTGAGAACAAGAACTGGGTCTTGCAAAATCTTTTTATTCCTCCAGTAGTGTCTGTCCACAGTTAGCATGAAGAAACAATTCTTCCTTTAGGAATGTTAGAACTTCTTTATTAATATAGGGTTATCAAGAAGAACACTCTTTTGTTGAGATAATTTCAGTTTCCTAAAGAACAGGTCATTTTCAGCTTCAATAACTCATGGAAGGGATGGGCTCTCCAACAGGAAGTATTCGTAGGGCAAAATCTGTGGAAATGGCAGAAAAAAAGCTTGTCCATTTTCTCGCGTTCTCCACTCTAAAGAGTCCCTTTATCCAAGAAGGAATTCTTACTTAGGATATCTGTCACATGAAGAACCCAACAAGGAAAGAACCTGTATAGTCAACAGCTGGCTTCAACAAATTAGCCCTATTATATATCGCAGATTGTCTAGATTCTACTGTTAGTTTCCTTTTGCTATCTTCAAGCCTTTAGTAAAGTTGTCAATACGTTGAGTGTCACAGCCGTGTGTTAGATAAGCTATGGGAAATTAGAAGAAGGGTCATCTGTCCGTCTGTTAAAGGGAGAGTTTTTCCCATTTGTGGCCGATGTGATGGTGGCAACAGTGGATGGAGAGACAGATCAATCTGAGAAGTATGGTGTCCAGATCTCCTCCTCACTAGGAGGCATCAACGTTAAGAGTTTTGGGATTTACATTATTTTTAATTTTATTAAGAAGAGTAGCATTTTCTTTTTAAATTCTTATTAAAAGATGTATAATATTGATGACTTATAAACAGACATTATTATTATTCACATACACGTTCACGTGTACCAGGTTTAAAATCTGTGACATATAATACAGACACATAGAGAGATATTTTCATTTTCTATAACAATATCTGTTCATTAGCTCCTATTGCCTAGTTATGGAAAGAATTTAAAATTTTCCCAATCAAGTAATTAGTCACTTTTGGTTTAAGTTTTTTTTGATGTACGCGGGCCTCTCACTGTTGTGGCCTCTCACGTTGCGGAGCACAGGCTCCAGATGCGCAGGCTCAGTGGCCACGGCACATGGGCCTAGCTGCTCCGCAGCATGTGGAATCTTCCCGGACCGGGGCACGAACCCGTGTCCCCTGCATTGGCAGGTGGACTCTCAACCACTGCGCCAGCAGGGAAGCCCCTGGTTTAAGTTTTGATTGAGACTTTTCCGATTTAAGTCAGCCTTTTAAGGTGAATACTCAGTTCAGCTTTTCTCCCCATCTTTTCCTTTCTCTCTGGGCAATGTCTGGGCATAGAAGAAATCTCCTTAACTTCTTAGACATAAGGGGATGAGGTTGCACCACTGGTCTGTGATTCTTTACCTCATGTCATATAAAAAATTAAGTCAAAAAACAGTCCCAAAATGTAAGTGCCTAAACTGAAAAGAAAACCTACTGAAAACATAGGAGAAAATCTTTGTGCTTTGGGGTTAGGCAGAGATTTCTTAGAAAGGACATAAAATGCAGAAACTATTAAATATAAATATTGTTATATTAAATTTCATCAAAAATACAAAACTCTACAAAAGACAATTAGGAACATAAATAGACAAGTCATAGGGGAGATAGTATATACAAAACACTTATGAAGACCTGCATCCTGAATATATAGAGAATTATTACAACTAAATAAGAAAAAAATAATTTAAAAAATGAAAGATTTGAAAAGAAAATTTACCAAAGAAGTGATACAATGTCAAATAAGCATATAAAAAGATGCCCAACATCATTAGTCATTAGGAAAATCAACCTGAAAACCACAATGAGATACCACTTTTAAGAATGGCTAAAATCAGTGACAGGCGATATCAAGTGCTGTGAGCATGTTGGGAATGCACAATGGTACAGCCACTCTGGGAACAGTTTGTAGTTTCTTAAAAAGGAGACAGTTTCTTAAAAGTGGGGAGAGGCTACCAGTGTCTTCCCAGGTCTCCATTCTCCAATGCTCCCATAGTAATAGTTGGAAGCGGCAATAGGCTTGGTCAGAAGACCATATTCTGCAATCTCCCTTACTAGTTAGCCATGGAGCTGACTTCTTGTCAGTGAAATGTAAGCAGAAGTTGTTGGTTGGGGATTCCAAGGAAGCTGTTTAAATCATAGTGTTCAACAGAAATAGAAGGCAAGCCACCAATGAGAGCTACATATGTTATTTACATTTTTCCAGTAGCTACATTAAAAAAAAACAGATGAAATTAATAATATACTTCAACCCAGTCTAGCCAAAATATCATTTCAACACAAAACCAACATAACAAATTATCAATGAGATAATTTACATGCTTTGTTTTTTTTTTTTTTTTTGGTGGGAAGTCTTCAAATTCTGGTGCATATTTTGTACTTTCAGAACATCTTGGTGCAGACTAGCCACATATCAAATGCTCAGTAGCCACATGTAGCTGGTAATTTCTGTATTAGCACAGTTTTAGATAAATAAGCATTTTTTGTCCTGCTTCTGTTCCTTCTACTGACATGCAATGTATCTGTGTTGGCTGGAATTTCACCAGCTCTCCTACATTATGAATCTTCCTTAAGGTTGCAAACTATGGAACAGAAAGATAAAAGAAATCTGGTTCTGGATCCTTTGCAATTCCCTTACCAGCCATGGGCTGCCAAATTCTGGACTACTTTTACATGGCTACAGTAATATCAGACAATATAAACCATGGTAAAAGTTACTCTTAATGATAAAAAGGGCCGCTAGATAATAACAGAATATAGAAGACAGTATAGTATATTAGATAAAAGTACAATTTTGGGAGCATATATCTAGGTGCAGATCCTGACGTTGCGATGTACTGATGGGTAAGTTATTTAAGCTCTCCAAAGTTAAACTCTTGCCTTAACTATATAATGGAGGTAATAATATATTTCTCCGAAAGTTATTGTAAGGACTAAAAAAGCTAATGTATGTAACATACTTAGATTATGTGTAACACGTAGTAAGTTCAGACTCAGCTGTTATTCATTAGGAAAATATAATGATTCTTAACTTGTAGGCACCTGAGTGTAAGCTCCAACTATATAAAGCAAAATTGACAAAATTATACAGGGTGGTGGATAAATCTACAATTCTAGTTCAAGAGTTTGACACATTTCCCTATAACTGACAAATGGAGCAGACCAAAAATTGAAAAAGATTTGAATAAATGAATGTGATTAACATGCCTTGGATAAGCTTCAAATTTGGTAATCCTCACATTTGAATCTGAGCTTCCTGAAAACTCTTACAAATATGAAAACATATCAGTTTGAATGATTTTTATTATTGGGAAAAGGAGAATGCTATTTCGTTAAGTTTACCATGTTACTTATATTTGAGTAATCATGGTGGGTGAAACATCTCTATGCTCTACTTTTTCATTTCCTTCCATTACGTTCACACACTAAATATATAAAATATGTATTTTAATTTGACGTAAATCATTAATCTCATGATTTATTTATCACATAAATATGATGTTTCTGGTTGCAAATTCTTTAACTCACTCTGTATATCCCTTAGCAAAACAGCACGAGCAAATGAGTGGATAATGCTTTCTTTGGACGCTGATGAATGTTCTCTCCAGTGGGAAATTTCTAGCACAGCTTTTTCTTCACCCTCTGGGCAGCTATTTCCTTAGACTGTCTCCTACTGAGACACAGCAGGTGGAAATAAACCCAAACTTCCTAAGTGTTAGGAAGGTGTTGCAACGATTCCCGTTTATAATATCTCCTTTAAAATTTGAGTGTTTTTTCCCCCAATTTTGGACCATATTTTAAAACATTACCATCTGTTTGTTTGTTTGTTTGTTTCAATGAGATAATTTTCATCACTTATGAAGAATCACATTGAATAGGATTTGTTATTTTAAAAAAATATAAGCATTGGCTAACTATTAGACTAGAGTCAGAGAGATGGAAAAAGAAACAAGATTCAGCTCAAACTTACTAAACAATCTCAATAGTACAGGAACTCCAGGCAACTAAAATACCCTCTGGAGAGTAACATTTCATGCATAGGAAGAAGTTATTTACTTCGTGCAGGAAAGTACTTTGGTCCAAAGAGGGGCCCTGGCTCACCATAATATTGGGTTTGGCCTATCATGGGACTAGACTTAAAATATTTTATGTTCTCAATTTATTTTCTCTCACATCTGGATTAAGAATAATTTTTCTAGACCTGAATTATGGAAAATTTCTCTTGTCAAATATGTATGCCATATACTTGACTATAAACATATTGGTCTAATTGCAAAACTTACCACTGGAAAAGCTAATTATTTAAGGTGTGGGTCCAAAGTAGAATTTCCCCACCTTTATGTAAACCACAAACGCATATCTCTGGGAACTTAAAGTGCTGAACTCCACTGCCTGGCAAAGAGGCACTTCCTGCTGTGCCCTCCCATGGGAGGCTTGGGCCTTTGGCTAGGGGCTGTTTCCACAGGCTGGAATCTATTTTCCTGGTTGTGGAGGTCCCCTTAAACACAGGGGAATTGTGGTGACCCTTTGAGGTTGCAGAGGGAATTATTTGAGTGCCTCCTTTCAGTTTCGCTCATATCCCCGAGTCTTGTTGGAACAGGGAGCCCATTCTCTTGTTAAGGGCTTCTTTGCCAGCGCCTTAGGGCCAGCTATTGCTGGACAGCCTCCCATCTATACCCCCATGTTTGCTGGAGCCAAGAGAGCAGAAGGGAGGGATTCCCTTTTAACTCTGTGCCAGGTGCTTTTACAGTTCTGTCTTGTTTTTGTTTTTCCTACCAGGCAAAAATTAGAAGCTTTTATTGTCTCAAAGTACTACTCCTCAAGCTCTAACTTCAAGGCATAAATGAAAATCATGCATATTACCAAAACAGAAATAATATAGCTTTCATTAAAAAGACAGTGCCAAAGCAGATAGCAAATGTGAATGCTTATCAAAGATAGATTTCAATTATACCATATATGGAATCAAACTTTATATATTATTTAGTATATAATATACTGTCACCCAGCAGCCTTCATAGGGGCAAGGTAATTCCAAAGTAGAAGGTTTGGGTCTCATGGTGAAGATCAAAGTTATCTTCAAAGGTTGTGTGCAGAGCACAGAGGAAGTATAATGTTTCTTGGATGTACTCAGTTAGCAACATACATCCCTACAACCGTGAGAGCACTTAACCACCACTTGTTTACAAAACTAGCTTCAGAGAATGCCACTCATGGACCAAAGCCAGTGTGCTCCTTTCTTTCTCCTGACAATATAAGGAATAATAAGCCATCAGTTCTGTATCTCTCTACTTTTAAGACAGGGTTTCCAGCCTCAGCACTGTGGACATTTTGGGCCAGATGATTCTTTCTTTGGGGGACCATCCTGTGAATTGTAGAATGTTTAGCGAAACTCCTGGCCTCTCTACCCACTAGATTCCAGTAGCACTACCCCCTAGTTGTGGCTACCAAATTGTTTCCAGACACTGCCACATGTCTCCGAGGGGACAAAATCAGACCCAGTTCAGAACCACTTCATTAAGGTAACCTTATTTCAGGGTCCTGAGTAAGAGCCACAGTCGTCTGTTCCATAGATTTTTTTTTTTTTTTTTTTTTTTCCTGTACGCGGACCTCTCACCGCTGCGGCCTCTCCCGTTGCGGAGCACAGGCTCCGGATGCACAGGCTCAGTGGCCATGGCTCACGGGCCCAACCGCTCCGCGTCATGTGGGATCTTCCCGGACCGGGGCATGAACCCGTGTCGCCTGCATAGGCAGGCGGACTCTCAACCACTGCGCCATCAGGGAAGCCCTGTTCCATAGATTTTTATAATCGCAATCTCAAAGAGACAAGACTGAGATTTTTTTTTTTTACATCTTTATTGAAGTATAATTGCTTTACAATGGTGTGTTAGTTTCTGCTTTATAACAAAGTGAATCAGTTATACATATACATATGTTCCCATATCTCTTCCCTCCTGCCTCTCCCTCCCTCCCACCCTCCCTATCCCACCCCTCTAGGTGGTCACAAAGCACCGAGCTGATCTCCCTGTGCTATGCAGCTGCTTCCCACTAGCTATCTATTTTACGTTTGGTAGTGTATATATGTCCATGCCTCTCTCTCGCTTTGTCACAGCTTACCCTTCCCCCTCCCCGTATCCTCAAGTCCATTCTCTAGTAGGTCTGTGTCTTTATTCCTGTCTTACCCCTAGGTTCTTCGTGACATTTTTTTCCCTTAAATTCCATATATATGTGTTAGCATACGGTATTTGTCTTTCTCTTTCTGACTTACTTCACTCTGTATGACAGACTCTAGGTCCATCTACCTCATTACAAATAGCTCAATTTCGTTTCTTTTTATGGCTGAGTAATATTCCATTGTATATATGTGCCACATCTTCTTTATCCATTCATCTGATGATGGACACTTAGGTTGTTTCCATCTCCGGGCTATTGTAAATAGAGCTGCAATGAACATTTTTGTACATGACTATTTGTGAATTATGGTTTTCTCAGGGTATATGCCCAGTAGTGGGATTGCTGGGTCATATGGTAGTTCTATTTGTAGTTTTTTAAGGAACCTCCATACTGTTCTCCATAGTGGCTGTACCAATTCACATTCCCACCAGCAGTGCAAGAGTGTTCCCTTTTCTCCACACCCTCTCCAGCATTTATTGTTTCTAGATTTTTTGATGATGGCCATTCTGACTGGTGTGAGATGATACCTCATTGTAGTTTTTTACTGGGCCTCTCTCCTTATTCAGGTTTGCCTGTTTACTCCCCAGCAGGTTGTGTAACATAGCGAAGGACTTATTTACTAAGTCAAACAAAAGATCATATACATCTTTTTCCCAGGGCCAGCAACCTGCTTCTCTTACATTTACAAAACTAAGAAGGGTCAGTTAATATCTGCTCCAAATTGATGACCTTAACCTAGAACACATGGTTGCTTCTTGTAGGATAAAAAGAAAAAGAAAAGAAACTCTGGTAGGGCATCTCATTTCATTACAACTTAATTGATTATCATATTCCACTTAGCATTGTTCTAATTCAGCCCATTATAAATGAATCACATAGAGGCTGTATTTTTTTTTTTTATGTTTAAATATCATGCCTTGAGAGGTTGAATACACTTTTCAGTGATAATCACTGGTGAGGGAAGTATGCTGCCCCCTGCAGTGATTCTACAAATAGATTGCCCAGTATCTCCTGTAGGAGTTGAGTAAGGAGAAGTAAGTAAACAGAAGGTAGTCTTCCTGTGTTTCTTGAAACGAACTTTGAGAGAACAAAGGTAGTAATTAGGATTCATTTTCTCTCCTCATCAAGACCCTCTGCTGAGCAAGCATTTACGAGAGATGGCATTTTTAATCAGTGATTGATAGCATCCACAGCTTTCAGGCAGGAGAATGTTCTTAGTGACCTCTGCCGACTTGAGGTATTGAGTTATGTTTCAAAAGCGTGGCAGTGCTAAGATGTCTAAGCTTGGGAAGTTTCAAGATCAACGTTACCATGAATTGGTTGATGGTTTCAAAATGCAGATTAGCTCTGATGATGGATTGGAAGCTACAGGAAGAAATTATGGGAGAACAGTAGTTCTGAGTTAAGAAAAGGCTTTTGATTCTGTTTTTAGAAAAAGCAACCAAGCTTCTTTCATTGTCTGCAATCTTCTTTAAAGTGGCCCCATTGGATTTTCCCTGAGTTTCCCAAGTTCTGTCCTCGACCCCACATCTTTTCTCTCCATCTCTTTTTTCCCTTAGTATTCCCGTATATTCCCATCTCTTAAAATACGAAACCCTTATATGCATGACTCCAAAATCTGTCTCTTTGGAAACCAGACTGTGCCTTAAACTGCCTACTGTATGCTTCCTCAGGTGTTAGGTACTTGAAACTCAACATTCCTAAAGCTAACTGAATGCCTTGCTTTCCAAATATCTTCCTTTTTGTCAATGTCATCATATACTACTCATCCATGCCCCAAGCCAAGGACTCACCCCGCTTTTCCTTACGCTATCAGCAACGCTATTTCCTCACATTGCCAGGGACTGTAGTTCATTATCCAATCAGGGACAGTGTTCTGTGGATTCTATTTCCTAAATATCTTTCAAAAGTTTCCATCTCCATCCCACTGCCCCCTCGGCCCCAGCAGCATCCGTTGCCCAGATTATGGAATCTAAATTGGCCTTTCTGCCACAACTGTCTAATCTCTTTTTTCATCCTTTGCATTGCTGCAGAAATTACCTTTCTAAGTGAAACCTGATCTGATTGTGTCCTTGTCCTGCTTTAATGTTTTATGTTTCCTTTGACTGCCAGTCTAGTCCTTGGCACCCATGTATTGTTGATGAAGCTTTTACTGACTTAAGGGAAAATTCTCTTGCCACCAGTATTGCATCTTGACACACACAGGGTGGTTTCCCTCTCTCTTCTCTGTATTGCCATCAACATACGATGCTTCTTTTAATTTTTTTTTACATTATCACCTAACCTTCATTTATTTTATTTATTTAAGAAAAATTTACCATATACCGTGTGCTCTCCTAAGCACTTTAGAAATACTAACTCATTAAGTCTGAAACAACGTAAAACAAATTTTCCTGAAACTAAGTTGAAATATGTATGAATGGCACTACATAGAGACACCCACAAAAACATTTTTTACTACCAGATATTATTCATCACCTAAGCAAGAGTTCTTAGAAGCCCTGAGAGGTTGGAATGATGTCAGGACTTAATCTTGGGATTTGAAATTCCTTCTATTAATGTACTGTCCTTCCCTTTTCCCATCTGGGAGGCTTTTGCTTATTAACTGTGTATCGAGGATACTGAGCTCAATGGATTATAGACATAAATCGGTCATATATTTTCTGAACATTTGGTGGCATGTGATTGGGGCATGTAATTTAACTTCTCTGTGCCTTGGTCTCCCTTCTGAAAGACAGAACAAATCATGTTACCTACCTCATAGAGTTGTTTTACAGCTCGAATGTGTTAATACATATAAAATGTCTAAAGCAGTACCTGGCACATAGTAAGCACTCAATAAAAGTTGGCCATAACTTTTATGCTCCTGTTTCCTTCTCTGGACCACAAGCTCTTTGATTCCCAAGAGCTTAGATAGCGTCTGGCACTTATTAGGTGTCTCCAAAATATTGGTATAATAATGGATAAAAAGTCATCAAAATAAGGATTCTAGGAATTAAACAGAACTGAAGTTGATTTGAACACATAATGCCTTTTACCCTGAGGATTTCAAAATGCATTCAGACAATACTTGATTCTCTTAGGAGACAATGAGTATAGCCAATATCTCCATAACAGAGAGTATAATATAACTAGATTCAATCACAGAGAGATTAAACTTCCTGGGACTAATGGAAGAATTTGAAACAGCTACTTCACTGGTAGACAGTGAGAATTCTAAATAGTTTAAGATGGCAGAATTAGCCTTTGTATATTTCCTTTACTGGTTTATCCCAGACATTTTTTTAAAGAGTGGCAATGGAATAGACTTTAAAGATAATAATTGCACTGAGCTGTGCAGGCTTTTGTAAGATTTTTTTTTTATCAGGTGCTTTGGAAAGCAAGTAGATCATGTTACCTACTTCCCATAGGCATTTTCCAGGTACTCAGATGGCATCAGAGCCCAGCTGTATCACAACAGAAAAACAAAACAAAAAATAGGGTTGTTTTTTTTTCCCCCACTGCATTCTAACAAATAAACAGAACTGCTGGTTGGGTATGGTTTAATTTGTCATAAGTGTCCTCCATTACTGCTTCTCTAAAGGTCATGAAAACAAAACCAAAATTAAAAAGGAAAAGTGAAATCAATCATAGTTATCTTTCCAAATAGTCAAATATTGGTAGTATATAGACTAAACATCTAGGTGATGGTTAAATTTTTCCCCACTTTTTATCTACATTTCTACCCAAAGATTGAACCCTGTATGGAAAAGCTCAACCATTAGCCTACAAAAGCTGAATCAACAGAGTTAATCATCACAGAAAGTATAGTTACTTATTGAATTAGAGGTGGTCATGGGGGGAGAAAATGAGGAAACCTTAGCCAAAGTCAATGGTCTTGTGGTTGGATTTTTCTGGATTTATACGAATGAAAAAAAAATGTGCTTCTGTCCAGAAGATCGATTCCAAAACAAATAAAAACACTGTCACACTAGCCTTAAAGAGATGCCCTCACTTTCAATAAGGGCCTGGGAGGAGGAAGGTCCTAGGAGAATTATCTAGGAGTGGATGACATACAAAAATTATGACAGACAAAAAACGTACAAACAAAAAAATTTTGTTTGCTAAACATTCTTGACCTTACGTCCTCTATAAAAATAGTTTCTTTCATTGCAGCTGAGAAAGCTGTGATTTTTCTGTCTCGTCAGTCTAGGCTGCCTCCTTCATCGTGGTGAAGATGGGTGTGATTTTATAAAAGAAAAAGTTGGCAAGTTTAGCCATCTCCTATTCTAATGACTCAAATACACTGTTTCTTCCTGCCCCCATTCAGAATCCTCAACCAAGAAAGCACATCATATGATTCAAGCTCAAAGTTTTTGAGGGTGTCTGAGACCCAGAGTATAAAATATTTCGTTGTTCCTGTCTTGTTTGACCCCCTTTCCCTACCCCTGACTTATTAGGTTCCACGCTGCCAGGGAGCCCTGTGGTATCAGGCCGAACATTTTGATGTAATCCCACCACTGTGGCTATAGCTATCTAAGCTGGAGGATTTATTAGTTGTGAACGTTCATTTTTGTTTTTTCTGGTCCAGTGCCAGTAAATAAGTCACCCAAACCATGGCTGAGTGTCATTTGATAGGAAAAGGCTGGGATCACAAGGAAGCTTTCTGTCTTTCAACCGGAAAAAAAAAAAAAAAAAAAAAAAAAACTGCTGAGGTAAGCAGTGTCAAGCCCAGCTGCATCAACATGATGGTGGTAAGACAAATGTGGGCTTTCACTGCTGGATATGGGGCTAGAGGACAACCAGCCTGTAAACCCTCTGCAAGCCCAGGAACAGCTGAATTAATGCAAGTAGCAAAGTAGCAAGGGATTGCTTTTTCAAACTACTAGCTCTGAGAAGGAAAATCCTCCGTCCATTGCCATCTCTCTAGTACATAAACACAGCTCATCGGAAAGGACTAGAGATCAAAATCTCCTACACGCACACATATAAATACATGCACACACACACACACACACACACACACACACAGTGTTGTTTCAGCTCCATTAGAAGAATATGATGAAATCAATCCCGTCTGTGAGTTGGGGACCCGCTGGCTGGACGGTGTGGAGCAGGGAGGCCAGAAGTAGGACATGGGTTTGTAAGAGGCCATTAGGAGAGCCAGGATGGGAGAAGCGGAGGAGGACCGCGAGGAGGTCTGAACTTGGGAGGGGACCACTCTCTCGCCACAGGCGCGCCAGCTCCCTGTGACTGTTGCCTGGGCGATGGCTGGGGGATTATCAAGAATGCTTGGAGCCGGTATCCTTCTTTTGGACTCATGGATGGAGCAGAAGGGGGTGGATGGCTTTTCTCTTTCTGTTTCTTCCTTTCATATTCAGCAGATTAGAGCGGGGGGTTGCTGTGGCGACGACACGGAGGAGGGCTCCCCGCACACCTGCACCACCAACGGGAGCCCGCCAACGTGGACTTAGGCTCTCCCGGGGGGCAGGTTTTTTTGCTGTGGGAAACACAACAACAACAGCAAAAAGAGTAAGGGAGAGAGAGGGAGATGCAGGAGGGAACGGAAAAAAGGGAGGGAGAGAAGGAAGAAAACACACTACGGGTTCAAGCAATGCCACTCATGCTCTTTCATGAAACAGGATAGGAATCCATGAGATGAAGAGATGGTACCCCAGGACCCCTGCCCAAGTAGCCTTGTGGGACTGTTTAGGGATGACAGTAAGTAGGGAGACAGACACCCACATCCTAGAACCACCAACTGCATACAGCATGGAGGAATGAAATCCTCAAAGCACGGAGAGCTTGAAAGCTACAACTGAGTTAAGAGTTTACTTTACTCTTACCTAAGAGTAAAGGAGTAGAGGGCTAATTGGAAAGTTACTCCATGACTATCCAGAACTAAAAGAGATTCACCATTTCTGCAGATCGACTTCCTAATGGAAAGGAGTGCTTTCTAATGTGGAAAAAAATAATATAATGTGCTTTCTTTTTAAGTTGAGAGAGAGAGAAGAGGGGAAATGGGTGCTGGGGAAGGAGGGACTGATGGGCTCCCAAAGTCTCCAGTATAGTCCTCTGCAATGTTCTGGCGTGGCTCCAGGTTCTGCTAATGAAGAAGTCAGCTCCACACAGCGTCCCGGCCTCACCTCCCTCCTGTACCCTGGGCTCTGCCTTCATTCTGAGCTTCCTCATGTCTCCTCCTCTTCCTGTCTGGTGATGGCCTTCTGCATTATTGTCTCTGTTTCCATTAACAAAACATCACAACACTTCAGCCCATCCAAAGCGCTCTACAATGACAATATTTACAGAAGGTTAAATAAAATATGGATAGAGTGATTGACAGCGAATATGCCATAGACCTTTGAACTTAGAGCATGCTGGCTTTGTTTGTTTTTTAAGCTCAATTCTCCAGGCAGCTTCAGCTATTTTAATATCTCTTAAACAATCCACTTACAGGAAGAGATGATTAGAGAGAAACATTCTTTTAATTTTTTATTCTCTTTTCCAAGCAACATGATTAGCAGTCAGTGGACCTTATGCCTTCCACTTTCTGTCTGCTAAAACCAAGAGCATTTTCTTGGGACACTGTGTCACAACAGATGGAGATGAGACAATTGACTGTCCCATCAGCACGTACACAAATGACATTGTACTCTTGTTCTTGAAGTTTTTACATATCTTCGTATTGACTCCAGCTAAATGAATGTAGAAAGATGATCTAATCTCAGAGTATAGCTTGTTTTCATGGAAGTATATATTTGTCCGTTTCTTTAATAGAGTTTATAAAATATTTTCACAAGAAAGATAGCTACATATTAGATCAGGGCTTGGCAAATGTTCTCTGTAAAGGGCTAAATATTTTAAGCTTTGTGGTCCATGAGGTCTGTAGCAACAAAACTCTGTTATTGACAACATGTTAATGAATGGCATGGCAATATTTCAATAAAGTTTTATTTACAAAAATAGGCAGCAGGCCCATTTGGCCTGTGTGCTATTGTTTGCCAACCCCTAGCACTAGGTCTGTCCTCTTCTAGGTGTAAGATACTGATTAGGTTAGAATCCTCTGTAGCTCTCTCAGAAAATTTCAGTATTCCAGTACCATTCTTTTCAGTTCCTAATCTTATACTGATATTCAGTAACCAAGAACAAATAAGCAGAGCACTTGTCCAACTGAAGTAAATATCCAACCTGCCCAGGGACTAGAATCTAGGGGGAGGACAGGAATAAAGACGCAGACATAAAGAATGGACTTGAGGACACAGAGAGGGGGAAGGTTAAGCTAAGACGATGTGAGAGAGTGGCACTGTTATATATACACTACCAAATGTAAAATAGATAGCTAGTGGGAAGCAGCCGCATAGCACAGGGAGATCAGCCCGGTGCTCTGTGACCACCTAGCGGGGTGGTATAGGGAGGGTGCGAGGGAGACACAACAGGGAGGAGATATGGGGATATATGTATACGGATAACTGATTCACTTTGTTATACAGCAGAAACTAACACAACATTGTAAAGCAATTATACTCCAATAAAGGTGTTTTAAAAAAAGAAAAAAAAATCAAATAAGAATACAGTGTAGAAGGACAGAACACATTTGAACTGTTGCAGTATATGATTGTCTAGTCTTATAATGCCTGATCACTCGGTATATAAATGACTATTTAGAGTACGTTTAAAAAGAGTAGAATTTGCCCTTCTTGATGGTCACGGATTTCAAAGGCCTATTTGGTGCCCGGTTTTCTACAGAGTCTTATGCCAAAATGTCTAATATAACAGGGAGGCAAGCAGTGCATTTAAACATGTTTTGTCGACTGGGCACCATATGTAAAAGTGACGGCCAGGACTCCTTGCCAGTTCTCTTTCAAAGGGGAGGATGGGTCTCCAAAGATTCAAGCATCTTGAAGTGCAACTCAGGAAGTCAGCAGGTAAGGGCTTACCTGTGTGATTCTACATTGCATTCTGAAAATGATTTCTTTCCTAAATAAGGATTTTCATTATTACTATCTCTGAAATTTATCCTTTATTTTTAAGAGTTGTATGTGTTATGTTTGCTATAATTTTGCACAGAGACAGCAAAAGGAAGTGGGGACATATGTTCACCTCATTCCAGTGTATGAATTCCAACGTGGATTATAATGTTGAGACCCCATATGTGGTGTTATTCAAGACTAAAGAGCCCATTCTTTGGAAATTACATTAATATCTGACTATGGAGTTTTGAAAATTTGCCGTATGGAAACCTGGAGAACAGTTACCTTTGTCCATAGGGATGGAATTTGTCCAGAGAGACATTCCTACTGCCTATTACTGGGCAATAAATAAGGATTGGGAAGGCTGAATCCCAAGCAGAACAGTTATGAGCCATAGCATTCCCACAAGACTTGGTGGTAAGAAACAACAAATAAAGATTGGAAGAATGGATTTGAATTTCTTGAAAAGCATCCCAGTAATACCTGGGGTAGAAACTTGAGGAAAATCTAGGGTTGTTTTTTATTTTTATTTTTTAGCCAGTTTGGGATTCAAATTATGGCGATTCTTCCCAACCTCGTAAATCCAGGGACATCGAGTTATATTACTTATTATGGTCCTTCCTTAAGATGAACCAACTTAAAGCCCGGGACTGCTTCATCTGGGACATCAATATAGACAAAGTAGCCATTCAGTCAATAAGACATGTGAAGATGAGGATTATATAGGATAAAGGATGGGATTCCGTTTTCTGAAAATAGTAAGCGTACAAAAAGGTTCAGAATGGGAGCTTCCCCTCCCCCAATTGACAGCTTGTAAAGAGGTGGAAAGATGCAAGAGCTCAATCCTACTCTTCTAGTCAATCAGTATTAAATGTAAGGTTGAACTACGTTAACCAGAATATTATGCATAAAACCCAGAAACAACATGATGCTCTCATTTTTGATTTGTGATCAACACAAAATAATTTGAGATTAAGATTAAGATTAGACCTACATAATGCCTATAATTTTATATTAAAATGATGAGGAATTTTGAAATAGGACCCATTCCAAGAAGCCATTTTCCAGATGAACTTATAATGGCGAGGGCTTTGGACAGACAATTTTGATGTCATTGATAAAGTCATGTATCAGTAAAGTCTTTTTTTTTTTTTTTAACATATCTATTGGAGTAAATTGCTTTACAATGGTGTGTTAGTTTCTGCTTTATAACAAAGTGAATCAGTTATACATATACATATGTCCCCATATCTCTTCCCTCTTGCCTCTCCCTCCCTCCCACCCTCCCTATCCCACCCCTCTAGGTGGTCACAGAGCACCGGGCTGATAGCCCTGTGCTATGCGGCTGCTTCCCACTAGCTATATACCTTACGTTTGGTAGTGTATATATGTCCATGCCTCTCTCTCGCTTTGTCACAGCTTACCCTTCCCCCTCCCCGTATCCTCAAGTCCATTCTCTAGTAGGTCTGTGTCTTTATTCCTGTCTTACCCCTAGGTTCTTCATGACATTTTTTTTCTTAAATTCCATATATTTGTTAATATGGTTTATCACATTGATTGTTTTGCGTATATTGAAGAATCCTTGCATTCCTGGAATAAACCCCACTTGATCATGGTGTATGATCCTTTTAATGTGCTGTTGGATTCTGTTTGCTAGTATTTTGTTGAGGATTTTTGCATCTATGTTCATCAGTGATATTGGCCTGTAGTTTTCTTTCTTTGTGACATCCTTGTCTGGTTTTGGTATCAAGGTGAAGGTGGCCTCGTAGAATGAGTTTGGGAGTGTTCCTCCCTCTGCTATATTTTGGAAGAGTTTGAGAAGGTAGGTGTTAGCTCTTCTCTAAATGTTTGATAGAATTCGCCTGTAAAGCCATCTGGTCCTGGGCTTTTGTTTGTTGGATGATTTTTAATCACAGTTTCAATTTCAGTGCTTGTGATTGGTCTGTTCATATTTTCTATTTCTTCCTGATTCAGTCTTGGCAGGTTGTGCATTTCTAAGAATTTGTCCATTTTATTGGCACAGAGTTGCTTGTAGTAATCTCTCATGATCTTTTTTATTTCTGCAGTGTCAGTTGTTACCTCTCCTTTTTCATTTCTAATTCTATTGATTTGAGTCTTCTCCCTTTTTTTCTTGATGAGTCTGGCTAATGGTTTATCAATTTTGTTTATCCTCTCAAAGAACCAGCTTTTGGTTTTATTGATCTTTGCTATCATTTCCTTCATTTCTTTTTCATTTATTTCTGATCTGATTTTTATCATTTCTTTCCTTCTGCTAACTTTGGGGTTTCCTTGTTCTTCTTTCTCTAATTGCTTTAGGTGCAAGGTTAGGTTGTTTATTCGAGATGTTTCCTGTTTCTTAAGGTAGGATTGTATTGCTATAAACTTCCATCTTAGAACTGCTTTTGCTGCATCCCATAGATTTTGGGTCGTCGTGTCTCCATTGTCATTTGTTTCTAGGTATTTTTTGATTTCCTCTTTGATTTCTTCAGTGATCACTTCGTTATTAAGTAGTGTATTGTTTAGCCTCCATGTGTTTGTATTTTTTACAGATCTTTTCCTGTAATTGATATCTAGTCTCATAGCATTGTGGTCGGAAAGGATACTTGAAACAATTTCAATTTTCTTAAATTTACCAAAGCTTGACTTGTGACCCAAGATATGATCTATCCTGGAGAGTGTTCCATGAGCACTTGAGAAAAATGTGTATTCTGTTGTTTTTGGATGGAATGTCCTATAAATATCAATTAAGTCCATCTTGTTTAACGTATCATTTAAAGCTTGTGTTTCCTTATTTATTTTCATTTTGGATAATCTGTCCATTGGTGAAAGTGGGGTGTTAAAGTCCCCTACTATGAATGTGTTACTGTCGATTTACCATTTTATGGCGGTTAGTATTTGCCTTATATATTGAGGTGCTCCTATGTTGGGGGCATAAATATTTACAATTGTTATATCTTCTTGGATCGATCCCTTGATCATTATGTAGTGTCCTTCTTTGTCTCTTCTAATAGTCTTTATTTTAAAGTCTATTTTGTCTGATATGAGAATTGCTACTCCAGCTTTCTTTTGGTTTCCATTTGCATGAAATATCTTTTTCCATCTCCTTACTTTCAGTCTGTATGTGTCTCTTGGTCTGAAGTGGGTCTCTTTTAGACAGCAAATATATGGGTCTTGTTTTTTTATCCATTCAGCCAATCTGTGTCTTTTGGTGGGAGCATTTAGTCCATTTACATTTAAGGTAATTATCGATATGTATGTTCCTATTCCCATTTTCTTAATTGTTTTGGGTTCGTTATTGTAGGTCTTTTCCTTTTCTTGTGTTTCTTGCCTAGAGAAGTTCCTTTAGCATTTGTTGTAAAGCTGGTTTGGTGGTACTGAACTCTCTCAGCTTTTGCTTGTCTGTAAAGGTTTTAATTTCTCCATCAAGTCTGAATGAGATCCTTGCTGGGTAGAGTAATCTCGGTTGCAGGTTTTTCTCCTTCATCACTTTAAATATGTCCTGCCAGTCCCTTCTGGCTTGCAGAGTTTCTGCTGAAAGATCAGCTGTTAACCTTATGGGGATTCCCTTGTGTGTTATTTGTTGTTTTTCCCTTGCTGCTTTTAACATGTTTTCTTTGTATTTAATTTTTGACAGTTTGATTAATATGTGTCTTGCCGTATTTCTCCTTGGATTTATCCTGTATGGGACTCTCTGTGCTTCCTGGACTTGATTAACTATTTCTTTTCCCATATTAGGGAAGTTTTCAACTATAATCTCTTCAAATATCTTCTCAGTCCCTTTCTTTTTCTCTTCTTCTTCTGGAACCCCTATAATTCGAATGTTGGTGCGTTTAATGTTGTCCCAGAGGTCTCTGAGACTGTCCTCAGTTCTTTTCATTCTTTCTTCTTTCTTCTGCTCTGCAGTAGTTATTTCCACTACTTTATCTTCCAGGTCACTTATCCAGTCTTCTGCCTCAGTTATTCTGCTATTGATCCCATCTAGAGTATTTTTAATTTCATTTATTGTGTTGATCATTGTTGTTTGTTTGCTCTTTAGTTCTTGTATGTCCTTGTTAAATGTTTCTTGCATTTTGTCCATTCTATTTCCAAGATTTTGGATCATGTTTACTATCATTATTCTGACTTCTTTTTCCGGTAGACTGCCTATTTCCTCTTCATTTGTTAGGTCTGGTGGGTTTTTATCTTGCTCCTTCATCTGCTGTGTGTTTTTCTGTCTTCACATTTTGAATATCGTACTGTGTTTGGGGTCTCCTTTTTGCAGGCTGCAGGTTCGTAGTTCCCGTTGTTTTTGGTGTCTGTCCCCAGTGGCTAAGGTTGGTTCAGTGTGTTGTGTAGGCTTCCTGGTGGGGGTACTAGTGCCTGTGTTCTGGTGGATGAGGCTGGATCTTGTCTTTCTGGTGGTCAGGTCCATGTCTGGTGGTGTGTTTTGGGGTGTCTGTGGACTTATTATGATTTTAGGCAGCCTCTCTGCTAATGGGTGGGCTTGTGTTCCTGTCTTGCTAGTTGTTTGGCATAGGATGTCCAGCACTGTAGCTTGCTGGTCGTTGAGTGAAGCTGGGTGCTGGTGTTGAGGCGGAGATCTCTGGGAGATTTTCGCTGTTTGATATTATGTGGAGCTGGGAAGTCTCTTGTGGACCAGTGTCATGAAGTTGTCTCTGCCACCACAGAGGCACAGCACTGACTCCTGGCTGCAGTACCAAGAGCCTTTCATCCACACGGCTCAGAATAAAAGGGAGATAAAGTAGAAAGAAAGAATTAGTAGAAGAAAGAAAGAAAGAAAGAACGGAGGGAGGGAGGGAGGAAGGAAGGAAGGAGGGAAGAAAGGAAAAAAAGAAAGAAAGAATATAAAGTAAAATAAAATAAAGTAAGATAAAATATAATAGTTATTAAAATTTTAAAAATTATTAAGAAAAAAATTTTAAAAAAACGGATAGAAGCCTAGGACAAATGGTGGAAGCAAAGCTATACAGCATAAATCTTTCTCTTAAAGCCCACCTCCTCAATTTGGGATGATTCATTGTTTATTCATGTATTCCACAGCCATCAAGTTGATTGTAGAGCTTTAATCCGCTGCTTCTGAGGCTGCTGGGAGAGATTTCCCTTTCTCTTCTTTGTTCTAACAGCTCCCAGGGGCTCAGCTTTGGATTTGGCCCTGCCTCTGCATGTACGTCGCCAGAGGGCGTCTGTTCTCTCAGACAGGACGGGGTTAAAGGAGCTGCTGATTCAGGGGCTCTGGCTCACTCAGGCCGGGGGTGGGGGTGGGGGGGAGGGGCACAGAGTGCGGGGCGGGCCTGCGGCGGCAGAGGCCGGCGTGACGTTGCACCAGCCTGAGGCGCGCCGTGCGTTCTCCAGGGAACAACTTCCGGGACCCTGGCAGTGGCAGGCGGGACAGGCTCCCCGGAAGGCGGGTGAGGATAGTGACCTGTGCTCGCACACAGCCTTTTTGGTGGCGGCAGCAGCAGCCGGAGCGTCCCATGCCCGTCTCTGGGGTCGCGGCTGGAGCCCGTCTCTGGAGCTCCTTTAAGCAGCGCTCTTAATCCCCTCTCCTCGTGCACCAGGAAACAAAGAGGGAAGAAAAGTCTCTTGCCTCTTCGGCAGTCCAGACTTTTACCCGGACTCTGTCCCGGCTAGCCGTGGCGCACTAAACCCCTGCAGGCTGTGTTCATGCCGCCAACCCCAGTCCTCACCCGGCGCTCCGACCGAAGCCCGAGCCTCAACTCCCAGCCCCCCCGCCCCGGCGGGTGAGCAGACAAGGCTCTCGGGATGGTAAGTGCCAGTCGGCCCCGATCCTCTGTGCGGGAATCTCTCTGCTTTGCCCTCCGCGCCCCTGTTGCTGCGCTCTCCTCAGCGGCTCCGAAGCTTCCTCCGTCCGCCACCCGCAGTCTCCGCCCGCGAAGGGGCTTCTAGTGTGCGGAAACTTTCCTCCTTCACAGCTCCCTCCCACTGGTGCAGGTCCCGTCCCTATCCTTTTGTCTCTGTTTATTCTTTTTTCTTTTGCCCTACCCAGGTACGTGGGGAGTTTCTTGCTTTTTGGGAGGTCTGAGGTCTTCTGCCAGTGTTTAGTGGGTGTTCTATAGGCGTTGTTCCACGTGTAGAAGTATTTCTGGTGTATCTGTGGGGAGGAAGGTGATTTCTGTGTCTTACTCTTCCGCCATCTTCCCGGAAGCCCCGGGTTGAAATCTTTTAATTAAAATTTGTCACTTATATTTCTTCTTCACTGAATTGTCTGGTTATATCCTTTGTCCATTTTTTTTTTTTTATTGCCAGTAAGGTCTTACTCATGGAAATATTGTGGGCCTTCCAGAGACCTGGCATTCCTTTTCAATAGTTAAGACTGATTTGGGAAGTGATGATCATGGTGCAGTTTTAGTGCTTTTCTGAGAAAATTTTAAATTGTGTGTGGGGTAGGGAGGATTGCATCTAAAAGTTATCATTTATGGAAAGAGATTATAAAAGAAAATACAGTGTTAGTGTTTCTTTTTCTGTGTTGTTCCAGGTTAACTTTGGGGCAGATACTTGGTGAATCATTGTCTGATAGGAGGGATTGCTTTTGGCAAGCGGACACTGGTTGCAATCCCCATCCAGTTCTGTCACACAGTGGACTGAGTTGGTCCTGAAGATCAGGACTCTAACTGCCTCTAATTGCTATTCCTATCTGTTGTAAAAAAAGAAAGAAATGTTTCTTCTTTTTTTTTTTGCGGTACGCGGGCCTCTCACTGTTGTGGCCTCTCCCGTTGCGGAGCACAGGCTCCGGACGCGCAGGCTCAGCGGCCACGGCTCACGGGCCCAGCAGCTCTGCGGCATGTGGGATCTTCCCGGACCGGGGCACGAACTCTCAACCACTGCGCCACCAGGGAAGCCCTGTTTCTTCTTTTTGATAAAAGCAGAAAAAGTAATAAACAATGTGTCAAAAGAAAAACCACTTCTCTATCAGCCCTAATACCAATAGTCAAACCACATGCAAGGGGATCAATTCAGAACTAAGAAATGGGTTTTAGTAACTGAAGTTGGATTCTTCAATTTAAGGGCTAAAATGAAATTGGGAGTAATGTCTAACAGAATGTTTTGCTGGGGAAAAATAGAAAGGGAAAGGCGAAGAAAACCACAGTTTACCAACTACATGCCAGGTACTTTTAATAACATCTCTCTCTAATGCCTATAGTAACCCTATAAAAATAGGTGAGACTACTGTATACAGATATAGAAACTGAGGCTCAGAGAGCTTACAAAATTTGCCCAGACCTATAGTTAGCAAACAGGGATTCAAGGAAAATTTGTGAATTGGAGGTCTTTGGGACAGTCTGTCAACAAAAGTAATAATTTCCTAGCTTCAGTAAATCTTGTAAGAATGTAACTATTTGCAAAGGAATTTAAAAAACATCATCTCTGTCAGCCACCCAGAACTATCATAAGAGACAAAGAAGTTGCAGTTTCATAAATACAGGATTGCAGCTGACAGCAACAAACTATAAATATGTTCCTTGTTCATTAATTTGTTAATAATTGTTACTGCATTAATGACCCTAATCCAAGTTCACCACTTGCTGAGACAGGGTGACATACATAAATAGCAACAGACAGAAAAATATATCATTGCTTTCCAGGGTGAATTCAAGATGAAGAGCACGCTTTTTTGAAATTGTGTAACACATGCAAAATACTATGATGTAGGGCATATTACAAATGCCCTTACAAGGGGCTTAGAATTAAGTGTGGTTCTACTAAAAATAATGACAACTGAATTTAAATGATTGTAATTTCTGTTAAAAAAAAAAAAAAGAATAACTCAATGGATCATATAGGAGTCATTGGAAAAAAGTCCATTTTCCTTAGTAAGGTGTAAAAACTGTGCATTGAAAGGATATTATCAACGGTACTTTAAAACCTCAATAAAAGGAGTGACAAATTTTTCTTGAAATATGCAATGTCCAAAAATATGAAGTTAAAAGTTCTGGAGCCTCTGTTGATTTCTTTGAGGGAGAAAAAAACAGCCAAGAGGAACTCAAACTGCCTTGTCCTTGAGATTTTAACCACGGGCTAAGTGAAGTTTCCAGGGACCCTGGTAGTATAGGAAACACAGGCTGCAAGG
Organism: Leucopleurus acutus; assembly: GCF_964270905.1. NCBI lineage: Eukaryota > Metazoa > Chordata > Mammalia > Artiodactyla > Delphinidae > Leucopleurus > Leucopleurus acutus. The sequence continues at coordinate 63,021,033 of NC_139150.1, read as the reverse complement.
TGGTAAAATGCTGCGTACTGCCTTGGTGACCTTGTTCATCAGCGGCTACGGGTTCTGAGTTTGGAGTAAAATTCCTGAATATTCCTCTCTGTAGTGGGAAAGTCAGGGAAATGGAGCAGATTGATGAAAAGAGTAACTACTGGAAATATTTGCCTCACTTCTCTTACCTTCAGATTGTGTATCCCTGCATTTTCCTTCTTCAGTTCAATTTGAATCCCCAGACATGGGTGAAGCTTCTTGTCAGGTACGATTCAAAAGCACTGGATTGATAGGGAATAGTCTCTGTTGTCAGGGATCTCAAATAGCCTGGAAGGGGGCAAGTAACAGGCCTGCCTCTAAAAGTTTGCAGGCCCAGGGCAATACCACAAACCTAAATATTTCAGATATGGAAGTCAAGCTAATGCCTTTTAAATTAAATATGTTGTATCTTCCAACCTCGAAAAATATGTTTATAATGATCTGGAAGAGCAGGTACATATTTACAAGTTTGAGATCCGTTAGAGTTACTGCAAGGAACGTGGTGGCTTTCAGAGAGTGTGAAATGGGCCTCCAGTCTATTCAGGGCTCCTTCCTGCCCCATGAGGGGCCTCATGCACTAGCAGACACTCTGGCCTATTCTCACAAGTTCTGTCCACTGCTTTCCTCCATGTATACTCCCTCAGGCCTAGGGCCAAGTACATTCTATACTCCTGAGGGAAGGACCAGAACAAGAGGCCAGCACAGGCCTGCCAGTGGGCTCAGGGAACTCTGGGAAAGAAATTCTGGAGTCTTGGGTACCTGGAGTATGGTCTAGAAGCGGAGGCGTAGGTGACAGGTGAGAAGGAGCCCTGGAGGCTCATTCACCTACCTTGGTGGAGGGGCATGGCCTGAGGAAGGCCAGAGTTGGGCATTCTCAGCATGGGGCCCAGGATAGGGGCACTCTTGCTGGGGTCTGAGGGCAGTATTGACAAGCCAGGTATTAAAAATGGACTAATATTATACAGTTCCTCATTTATCAAAAGACTCTATTTCAGGTTGAGTTTTGTTAGATTAGTATTCCTCAACTTTATACTGATCCTCAGACCCAAATTTATAAAGATATGCAGCCACTGACTGGTTTGGTAACTCAGTTTTTGATAAAATAAATGTAACATTCCCAATCATCAGGTGATTTTTTTCTTTAAACTAGAAATTTTAGGATTCCAGGTCATTTTTAGAAACATAACTGTGAGCCTTCTACATTTTTTTCATAGTAACTGGCGTAGAAATTTCTCTAAATTTCTTCAAAGATTCTCTTTTTAGACTTATTTCATAGTACAACACTTTCCCCTTTCTGTTTATCGTGGCTGTTGATACTTTATGACTTCAGTCTTTATTTAACCAAATCTTTGATCATCGTGTTCGTATTGTTTTCGGGTACATTAGTCCCCAAATGATACAATCCCTCCATTGCCCTTGTTTTGAATTACCTCTTCTTTCTCTTCATTTTAAAAAATCTAGTCTTAATTCCCAACACTGACTTTTCTTGTCCCAGTTTCAAACTGCATGTTATATCCTTTTCTCCAATATTACCTTGTAAATCAACCAAAGATTAGCTTGACTTTATTCCTTTTTTCCAGACATAACTTTTTGTATTAACAGTATTAAGGTTCTCTACTTCTAGATATATTCATCTGTAATTTGAGACATGTTATTCAAAATTTTAAATAGGTTCTTCCAAGTTGTTTATTAGTGTTGAATCCCCACTCTATAGCTCTGATTTCTAAAAATGGATCTTCTGCAAATTTCATTAATTCTTTGTTTGGCATACTCATGCTCCTTACCAAGTGCATTAAAATGGGAAGGAAATGATTCCTCATTTTGTCAATGATTTTAAATGTGATATTGGATAAGACCCTTATTGCTAATTACAATCTAGTCTCATTAAATTCGAGCCTACCCAGCTCCTCCATCACTCCCTGGTGTAGTCTATAATGAACTCAAGGAAGATAAATTATTGTTGTTCCGTGGTATAGAGTTAGTATATGGGATTTCGGTCTTGGTTTGGAAAAGTAAATTAAGTGAACTAAGGCACCAAGTTCAGATTGAGGGTCGGCCCTCAGGTAAAGTAGGTAGAAGAGGTGCAACCTACGAAGTCTTCCCTAAGTGTGGCTGCTGACCCCTCCGCTCCCCTACTTAGGAAGTATCAGAGGAAGATTACTAGTCTTAGATCCACGTCCACATTTCATTTCTGATCTATAGAAGTTTCCAGATTGGGACAAATTATCTAACCTCTTTGGGTCTCAATATCGATAGATTATAAAATAGAAATTAGATTATCTTGAAGGTCACTTTTAACTTTTATAATCTGTTCCTCAGCTGTTCTACCAGGTCTGAATTTGTTCCCCATTAATTACTAATGAGTCACTGATAGGTTGGTCCACAAAGATTGGAGCATTATCTTTCTACTTCCACAGGTAAAATGCACAGAGCATTCTAACTGAAGTTCGATCTTGGTTAAAATTTGAATTTCCATCTGTGGTTGGTTGAATTCGCAGATGCTGAACCTGTGGCTGCAGAGGGTCGGCTGTATGCGGGGACACTTTATGTAAGAGATTTGGGCATCCGCAGACTTTGGTATCCACGCTTTTCCAGGAACCAGTCCCCTGTGGATACCGAGAGGCGACTGTATTTTCAGTGTAATGACTTGAGTCACTGGAAGCAGAGAGCTGAGAACCCAGCAGCTTGAGAGCCTCGAATCAGAGATAGTGGGCAAAGGGAGTAAAGATGAGAATGTCAGAGGAAAATGAGGAGCCACCAAAGACATCTTGGCTAGGGACCTTCCTGGTGCAAGTGACCTGCCAGTCTTTGGCAAGCTGTGAGTTTCCTAAATCAATACAACTGAGATAATCAATAGTCACTGTGATAATATTATTCATTTTTGTCCTTCAATATGGTAGCAAATGGAATTTAAAAGTACTAGAGTATTTTTCTCTTCAGTCTGCTTTGCTCCGTCCAATAAAAGCTGTCTACGACTAATCCTATACTGCCAAACTAAGATACCCAGATGCTTCTTCCCACACTCTCTCTCAGCAGAAAACCGTATCCATCATTAATGCTCAACTCCAAGGCTAATTTCTTCAAGTCTGCTCAAATGTCACCAGGCAGAGTTACCCTCCTCTTCCTCCACATGCTGACAGCATGTTACTACCATTTCTCAGGGTTTTCTTTCATTCTGCTCCACATTAGCTGGTGCAGTTGGGGTACCTGTCTGACTCTTGCCTTCCCCACCCCTGCCTGCCATCTATGTGAACACCTTGAGAAGGGCAGCAACCCCTGTCTTCTCTCTCTGATTCTTTCCAATCAGTGCTCTCCTCCCCGCCAGGCTTGCCTTTTGATTCTCTAGAGACTCATTGAGAAAGCCAAAAATGAACGTGAATTTTCTCTTTTCCTCTACATTCTTGCTATTACAATCCAATCTCACCTTCAGGCAATGTAAATAGTTCTAACTAATTAAGGGAAAGTTGGGAAGTGAAGGAAAGTAAGAACTGTACAAAGGGGAATATTTCTCCATCTTATCTTGCTACATTTCTGTGCAAAATTGGGCTCCTAGCCTCTTATTGTTTTGGTTTTTTGGGTTTTTTTTTTTTTTTTTGGTAGTTTTGGTAGGAGGCATCTTAACCAGGGATTTATGTGAAATTGTCAAGTAGTTTTTAAAATCTACATACCTTGGCCCAATGCTGGAGATTCTGACTCAGGAGATCACGGCTAGTTCTGACCTACGTCAACATATTGAAAGCTCCCCATGGAGCTGATGCACAGCACAATATTAGGTGAGAACTTCATATAACTCAAAGCTAAGGGCTCTGGAGCCACAGGCATGAGTGTGACCTTGGGCGAGTTATTTATCTTCTCTGAAGATTATATATATATGTGTGTATATATATATAAAATTTGATGTTTATATTCATTTTCATATATTTGATATTTATATTGATATATATCAAAATTGATATTTGGTGTATGTATATATCAGTTTATATTTTTTAAAATTGTGCTAGAATTTTCATCTGAGAGGATTAGAATACATGAAAATAACAGTTTGTTTCAGAAAACATATTCCAGTTTGTTCTTAATGCAAACATTTGAAAAAAGAGCTAGAGTTTTGTTGTTGTCATTGTTGTTTCCAGTTTTATTGAGATTTTATGGTCATACAACTAGAGTTTATTTATAAACAAAATTTGATTTGGTCTGATACACAACACCAATAATCAGTTTTGGATTTAATGAAGTAACGTGGTTTGTTCAGGTTTACCTCCCTGGCAGTCACTGCTTTACATCATATCTACCTAGAGTTAACCCACCAGCACCAATATGCTTGGCAATAAGTTGGTTTTTTTTTTCCCCTGGAGGATTGCTTGTAAGAACTCTCATTCTGTAATATTTGTGACTTTGAAAAGATGTGTACAGGTTGATGGTTCTTTGCAAGGGATAATACTTCTCTTTCTGAATCCACTTCCATTTACCTTCTCAAGTGTTTCACACTTCCCAGGAATACTCTTTTTAGCATGTGTGTGTATGTTTGTGTGTGTGTGTGTGTGTGTGTATAACAAGAGATCTCTTCTGGCAATTGTGTTAATAGTTAATCTTCTGATTCCCCGATTTGAACATGATATTTTTTTAAATTATTTTTCCATCTCTTTATAAGCTTTCCTCTTCTGACCTAGAGTACTCCTGCCTGATGCTCTTTCTACCTAAGTTGTTCCTATTCTTCGAGGTCCCATTTTTGATAAAATCTTCCCTGATCCATTCTGCTCCAGGAAGCCTTTCTTTAACTTTGTCTATGAGTTATTTTCCCTACTGGGCCTTTAACACTTACGCTGTGTCATAGTTTAATATATTGCTTCATTGCTTTGGGAATAATTTAGGAATTCTTCCTAATTCTTTTAAGCATTATACTAATGGAGTCTCTCTGGAATATTTCTGCGTCTCTTCCTCAGTGCCAGTCAGTGCCTTGCAAATAGCATGTGATATTATCTTCTGAGGAATGCTGATGAAGGAGTATTGTTCTTCTATGTAGTAAATAATCATACAACATAATATTCAAGAAAATAGAGCGTTATTTATTTAGGCAGAAACAAAGGATCCCTTCCTCCTAGTGTTGACTCTTCTGGCCTAACATTCTGCTACCAGTGAGAAGTACCACACAAGCCTGATCATGGGAAAAGTCAAGATTATCTACCCTTGACATTAGGATTAACTTGGCTCACCTCACTTAGTCAGAAATAAGAGACCCACGTTGTGTCTTCTTTCCTTTCCTGTTAAAAAAAAAAAAAAATGACTTTCAGGTCTAGTTCCCAGCCTGTTATTTCAATCGGAGTTCAATAACACTGCCCTTCCTAAATGCCAAACACCTAGGTCCTTCTTTTGTCCTGGTTTGGTCACTGCTCCCTCTGTCCGAAGCTGAGGCTTCCCCATACATTCCTAGAAGTGTATTTCTTATCTACTTCCTTTCCCAAGGCCTCTGGCAGCTTTGCACAGTGGCCAGAGCTTCTCTTGCAGTTCCTGATATTGTTTCTTTTTCCTTTTCAGAAGGCAGGGGAAAGCAAGGGATCTGTTATTTAAAGGTTCACAGTTGCTGCGTTTGGGGGTGTGGGTAGCAAGGACTCACTAGCAAGTGAGAGTCTTTCTCACTGAAACTCTGTTCAAGGCCTTGTCTGCTTATAGAGACAAAGCCATTGTTCTCCTCAGCACTGTAACCTTAGCACTCATCCTTTTGCATACCATGCAGTTGGCAACTGACAGGTAGTACTTGTTGAATAAACCCAGGAGCTCAGATGCTATCTCTTCCAAGAAGCCTTCCTTGGTCTACCGAGTAGGACTGATCAGTTCCTCCTCTGTGCCCACGGCACCATGCGCCCTCCTCCTGTTATTGGATTTATCTTAGTGAGTGGTACTGATTTGTATACCATAGATTTGTCTTTCTCAGTGATTCCTTGACAGCAAGGCCTGACTTTGTATTTTAGTATCTCCAATACAAAGTAGGCACAATGCTTAAAGAAACAGCCCTGTGAAACTACTGTGTATCTTCTGTAGAGGTATCACTAGAAAGCTTACTCATTACATTTCACAGCATCCTTTTTCTTTTTCTTTTAATTGAAGTATAGTTGATTTACAATGTTGTGTTAGTTTCTGGTGTACAGCAAAGTGATTCAGATATACTTTTTTATATCCTTCTCCTTTACGGTTTATTGCAGGATATTGAATATAGTTCCCTGTGCTGTACAGTAGGCCCTAGTTGTTTATCTATTTTATATATAGTAGTTCATATTTGTTAATCCCAAACTTCTAATTTAGCCCCTCCCCACCCTCTTTCCCCTTTGGTAACCAAAAGTTTGTCTTCTATGTCTGTGAGTCTGTTTCTGTTTTGTAAATAAGTTCATTTGTGTCATATATTAGATTCCACACATAAGTGATATATATATGTGTATGTATAATAATATGGTATATTTGTCTTTCTCTTTCTGATTTATTTCACTCAGTATGATAATCTCTAGGTCCATCCATATTGCTACAAATGGCATTGTTTCATTCTTTTTTATGGCTGAGTAATATTCCATTGTATATGTGTACTACATCTTCTTTAACCATTCATATTTCGATGGACATTTAGGTTGCTTCCATGTCCTGGCTGTTGTAAATAGTGCTGCTATGAACATTGGGGTGCATGTATATTTTCAAACTATAGTTTTCTCCAGATATATGCCCAGGAGTTGTATTCACAGCATCCTTTTTAGAAGATTTATCCAGAAATATCTCTCTGTAATTCTATCCAGAATACATGTGTTTCTCTTAGGCAAGATATTTGTTTTCATTCCTTGAACACTGTATTTTGTGTCTTTCCAGTTATATTTGGACTCATCCATGGTAAGAACTCAATGGCGAATGCTTTTGTATTAGCCTTACTTCCAGGTCTAACTCAGGTACCTACCATTAGTTTTCCTTTGTATTTTCCACCTCCTTCTGATATATGCTATTTTGTTGTATTTATGTATCATATAACCTTCCTTATATATATTCTAAAATCCTTCTTTTGGAATAGGTGGAGTAAAAGTAATCACCTATAAAATATGTGTCAATTAAATTTACTCGTTCATTCAACAAAATGGAGCTGGGAACCACTGGTAAATCAGAACCAAATATAATACACTGCCGTAAATTCTTCTGACTTGAAAAAGTTAAAATCAGTGAAATTTGGGATAGATTGAATATGAGAGTAAGGGATTAGGAGGTGTCAAAATTCATGCAAGGGGGGCTTCCCTGGTGACGCAGTGGTTGAGAGTCCGCCTGCCGATGCAGGGGACACGGGTTCGTGTCCCGGTCCGGGAAGATCCCACATGCCGCAGAGCGGCTGGGCCCGTGAGCCATGGCCACTGAGCCTGCGCGTCCGGAGCCTGTGCTCCGCAACGGGAGAGGCCACAACAGTGAGAAGCCTGCATACCGCAAAAAAAAAAAAAAAAAAAAAAAAAAAAAAAGAAATTCATGCAAGTATATGAATGGTGCCATTCACTGAATTAGGGGAGTGCGGAAGAAGGCCAGATTTGAGAAGGCTTTGTCAAAAGAATTGTAATGTGAATAATAATTATTATAACTAACAGCCATATAGTCCTGTGTGGTTCACAAAGCGTTCTAAGACAAGAAATAGTTACAAGAATAAGCCATTGTATAGTGATCTAAAGCTCATTAAGATTATTAAGTTTGTTTCTTACAAGCCTATGATTTGACAAGGACCGATGTAATGTCTTTCACATTTTGCAGATGAGGAACCTAAGTTTCGGAGGAGCTAAACAATTAGAAGGAAATGTTGGAAGGAGGTCTTAGGGGATATGATTTGCTGTCCCATGGTCTACCCCTCATTTTTCTGCTTCTTCTAGAATCGGAAACACATCATAGCTAGAGTGAGGAGTGCAGGGGTAATATAGCTCTCAGGCTTTGTAAAAGAAGAAAACTCATAAAGCAAGCATTATTACTAAAAGTTATCCTCGTTACTTAAAATTTTATGACCCAGTGGTGATTTCCTGTGAACTGCCTGTAACAGTGAGCTGTTCAGTGTGACTGTTCCTCAGTCTCCTGGATAGGAGCCCCATTCAGTAGAAGTGTGACACACCTGAACGCTTAACTGCATCCTTAATTCTAAAGGCATCTTAAACAAAAGTAATAAAATGATATTTCTGACACAAGTTTCCTGCTTTTGAATAAATTATGAGCAGGCTGTGATAAGCATTAAATACTGATTGATTTAATTTAATTGTAATCAACCTACATTGATTGATGTAGGTTTCATAGAAAAAACTAATTGATGGCCAAGCCTTGGAAATATTGTCATACTTCTGCTCAGAGATGTTTGTGCACACCACGAGCAAATTATAACTGCTAGTGTGCATGTGTTTGATACAAAGGGATAACTTCCCAGTTTGATCTTGGTACCTCTATAGTAGATGGCCAGAAAAGAAATTGAACCCAGGGGAAAGAGGGGGAAGTCAAACACTGCGACATGATTATACTTTCATTGTATGGCCTATTCTTGGGAAGGACATTTCCTGATTTCTCTGTCTTATCCATATTGCCAGATCAAATACTGAGCACAAATCCTCATTTGTCAAGAACCCCAAGTTCACACACCTTCTGATATAAGATTATGATTATTGTAAGATGGCCACCACAATCAAAGTGTCTCTGTATTGTTTTCTATGTGCTCTTCTTAGATAGATTTTGAACTCCAGATTTGAGAAACTGATGATTAAGAGACATTTGCATGTGCTAATTCTTGTCCCTGAATCAAAAAAGACCATGGAGGCATCAGATAAAATATGATGCTGACTTGGTTTTCAGACAGATTTTCTGGAAATGTGTGACCTCCACCAATCTTAAAAAAATTAATTAAAGTACCGTACATTTCTGGATGCTTGGGCCAGGCTCCCTTAGTCAGTTTTGTATTTTTCTTACCACGCAGAGACTGAAGCATTTGGCATACGTGGGATCCTAGTATTTTAGAGCTGGAAGGGAAGTTCTCCCACCCTGGTTTTATCTGTAGGCTGGATAAAGGTTTGGGATTTAGCAATAGGCTTTGCTAGCTCAGCTTGTGAAAATCACATTCTTTATCAACTCCCCAGATGGTTTAGATCATTAAAAACACAACAAAACAAAACAAAAGCTCTTCAGAGTGTACACTGTGAAGATATTCTCTAATTTCCAAGAAAAATAAATATATGTCGAATTTCTCACAGATTTCTCACACTTTCTCAGTATCCAGCCTAAATCGCTGTGCTGAATGGAGAACATAAAGCCATCGTTTTTGAAACTGCAAAGCTTTGTGCTGAATACTTAACTTCCAGCAGCCCCTGTGCCTTTGCAGCTTGTCCGTCAGCCCCCAACTCTAAGTCAGTATTTATCTATTGGGGCTTAGCTTAAACTGAGACATAGATGTCTTTATTCAATGAATTTGGGGCAACTGGCTCTCAATAAGCAACAAAAACAAAAAGGCTGTTTCAAATCAAAGAAACCTCAAGAAACTCTCCCACCATCTGCTGAGGAGAGAGAAATGAGCCTGTGGGCCGAGAGCTTTGATTGAATAGAAGAAATAGTATTGTCATCTAAATTTCCTGCAAGACTCTTTGGATCAAAATATTATAATCACGGCAAATAGATGCAGCAAATAGATGCGGCCACACTTAATGGATACTCAAAGGGCCAGACCACTGCTCGACTGGGATCGTTTACTGTCATTTGCAAGGAAAATTGGGGGGCTGAGGGGATCCGGGTTGGAGGGAGAGAGGGAGACCTGACGTTCAGCTGGCATGCACCAGTGTATAAATGGCTGGCATTTGCAGAGCTGCATTGCAGGGGAGCTTTTAGCATTTCGCCACTGCCAGCTGATGTCTCTGTGAACATCAGTGCCAAGAAGCCAAAAATGAAAGCAGGTGCAGGGGCAGAGGAACTGAATGTTGGGGGCGGGGAGAGGGGGGAATTCAGCAACAGAACTTCTGTTGTTAAAAATTGGTTGCCTTCATTAAAACCTAAACAATGCCTCACTTTAACTCTGCATAACATTTTTAGCCAGCTAGAGTCCCGCACACACACTTAGGGCAAGCCTCTTACATTTATGCACTGGGCGAAGAGACTGTTTTGTCTCTCTCCCTCCAAAGCTGCGGATTGTCTGCAAGACTGCTGAACTCTGATTAGAGCGGCTTTCCTTCCGAAGCCGGGAGCATCCGCTTCTGAAAGTGCCCTTTACCTCCCCTCCATCCCAGAGTGCCCCCTCTTCAGAAAGTCCCACTTCTACACAACCAGGGCCTGGGAACAGGGAATATTCCTGAACTCGGCATGTCTTCACAGAGCCCTGTCGCCAGTTCAGCTCTCTGAAATGCTGCTTTCCTATGAGAAAACAGACGGGACTCAGGGCCGCCTGCAATTTACATTTCCCTCAAAAGCTCTGTGTTCCTGCAGCATTGTTCCCCAAGCCCACTGCAAAAGACAGCAGGAAAAGAAATGATAGGGATAAGCTGGAAAAAAAAAAAAAGGAATAAAGGTAAGGGTTCAGGACCAACTGAGGAAAAGAACTAAGGCTTGCCACTTAGCAGTGTGCCCTTAGAACTAAGGGCACACTACAAATCGAGAATAAAACAGAAAAATGCCTGCTGCCTGCTCTGCTGGCCTGCCCGGCTGAGCCATTCCCAGCAGAGACTTGGTCACTGCAGAATGTGAAAGTCATCTTTGAAGGAGGTGGCACAAAACTACAGGTCACATGCAGCCTTCTCACAACTGGGATGGAGAGAGAGCAAACCGCAACAAGAGGAAACTGCAGGCAATCTGCGCTTGGTGGAAAATACTGGGGTTTTTTTCCTAATGGACATTAGTGCAATAAGGGAAATAAAAATGTGTTTGCTTGCTTTTACAGGCTTTTAGAAAAAACAGACATAGCAGAGTTCATTCTACAAGTCAGATGTTCTGCACAAACTAGAAAAAGCTCCATCTATTAAAACTATGATGCCACAACTTTGGGGTCAGCAATTTTAATTATAATTTAAGATGAATAAATACAGTGACTCTTGGGGAATGGTAGTGAGAATTAGGTTTGTTCTATGACCTCACGCTTGGGGATCGTTTATAGTCAATCTCTTTTGCTTCTACCACCAAGTGTTACTGTCTTGTCCACATGTAGGTTTGGTTATTAAAAGCTTTTAAAACCCAGAAAAAAAGTTTAACAAGTTAAACCAGAAACAGAAACGAGGTCACATGCCGAAAGAGTCCGTGGATGAAAAGGAACTTAGTTCATAAAGCAAGTAGAGTCTGGGTTTTAGTTGGAATGAAATATACTGAGTTGAGACAATAGGAGACTGCAAAGCTGAGAAGTCTGAGAGAATGAAATGCTCTAACAGAAAAAAAACAAAAAATTGGCCAAGGCTAGGAAGAGGCATTCCAAAAAAAGAAACAGAGATAGCTAATAACATAAAATAAGGTTCAAGCTCCGACTAAAAAAAGCAACATTTGAAAGAAAAAGCCTTGTTCAACTTCAAAATGTGCAGATTAAAAAATGTACTCAATACTATTGAGAATTTGAGGAAAATAAGCTCAAATCTTGAAGGGAAATTGAAAAAATGTGTATCAAAAACTTTAAACTTTTTCACTGATAGGAATTTGTCTTGCTCAAGTATTAGGAGATATATTTATGTACCAAAGAGTTCATTGTGGTAATTTTTAAATATTTAAAATATAGAAATATGCTAATTGTAAAAATACAAGAGATTGGCTAAGAAAATTTCGTATATCCATAAATCATGTTTTAGAAAAATACTCTCCGACATGGGAATCTTCTTGCAAATATATTTGCTTAGGGAAAAAAGAGTTGTAAAATAGTTTATCCAGGATGATCTTAATTCTGTGTGAAGCATCTACTTGGAAATGTTATAAGTAGATATTCTGAGTTCCAAGATTATAGGTGATTTTTCTTCTTAATTTTCTTCCCATATTTTTTCTTCCAAATTTTTCAAAGTGAAAATTTATATATTTTGAATTTTTTATTGAAGAGTGCTCTGTATATGGAAAAGTACACAAATAAGAATACAGCTTAATGAATTCTAAGAAATTGCAGACAGCCTTGTAACCAGCACCCGCATCAGAAAACAGAAGATTCCTAGTTCCTGGAATTTTCCTCTTGCCCCTTCCTGTTCTCTACCACTCCCACAAGGTAAACTCTATCCCCACGTGTAACACCATAGATGAGTTTGTCTTTTGTGTACTTTAAATAAAGGAAGCTTGCAGTATAGGATCTTTTGTGTCCAGCTTCTTTCATTCAACACTGAAATATATCTTGTTTTAAGCCAGGAGGAACTAATGGGAAGTTTAGACCATTCGTGCACGGCAGTTGGTTTTATCAGGGCTTCTTTGGAGGGTTCCAGGCCCCATTCCTATCCACCTCCCTAGTGTGTGCTCTGAAACCAGTATTGGGCCTAAATCTATTGAGATCTCTCAGTTGCAAGTGTTTTTTCCTTTTCTGAACTTTTATATTATGTGCATCTTCTTTTGGGAAATTAATCAGTTATTATTTACTGTTGCACCAAACTTTTAATCATTTCCTCTGTGTTTAATTCATCATGTCTTATTCATATTTAACTACTAGTTGTTGGATGCATAACACGTGCCAGATACACTATGTCTGTAAGATAATACTATCCCCATTTTACAGAGAGGGTAAGTGATTTCCCCTAGGTCATAAATCTAGAAGGTGACAAAATACCCGTCTCTGCCAAGGTCCTTGGATGCTCTATTGAATGGTCTCTCTACTGTACTACATTCTCCTCTTTCCTCATATTTTATATCCTCCCTGGATTTCCAGGTCCTGGAGAATAAAAAATATATTTCCCTTTTCTTGGATTTCCCCTCCTAGCACGGTGCTTGATAGTGTTTGTTTACTGAGCATAAGAGAGCTGATTTTCATTTGATTTTTCTAGTAGCACAGCACTCTTTATAAATCTTTTTCTTTGATTAAACTGTAGCATAATGCTCTATAGTATTGTCCACCAGCAAGGCCTGGGATTCTGATTCCAGTCATTCTGTGGAGAAAATGGGTTTTATAACTGGCGTGGCCAACAAGTCAAAGTAGCAAAGTGGATAAGGGGAACTGGGGGCAACAGTGTAACTAGTGTATCTGAAATAAAGAATGTATCATCTTCTAAACATCATCCTCCTTCATATGAAAAAAATTATTTTATTAATAATTATGTTATAAAATGAATTAAAGTAATGATCAGAACATACCTGTAGAAAAGAATAAAATTAAAAAACAAAATATTTCAGTACAAAATGAATAAGTAGTGATTTAAATCTTTTCTATAACATTAACAAATTTTTTAGAAGAAAAGATAAAAATTTATACCTATGTGTTGGTCTGATGTAGGAATGAATAATAATATTACAGATTTTTCTCATGCTTTAAATTGTGCAGATTCATTGATGACATTTTCAAAATTGATCTTCACGTGTTTATGTTCAATACACAGAACAGGAAAATTTGTCAGTCTATTTTTGTGCATAGTTGATCAAAGAACACTTTTTATTACATTTTAATTTCAACAAGTTTCTTTCAGATTAGCATGAAGTAACACCTACAATTCCAGATATTACAGTACTGTTCATGTCTTTGGGATCAATTCTAGCAGCTTTCAAATATGTCAAATAATTTTAAATACACATTCTTATCCCTCTGTTTAAAATTTTCCCTACTAGTATTAAAGGAACTTAAGTTTTGTAACTTCATGTTTAGAGTCACTGGGTTTTCATTCTCTAGTTCACATTTTTTTTTTTTAAATGCAGGAAAATATGGTATCATAGGGGTTGGAGAAATGAACTCTGTGAAAGCGCACTCTAATGATTCCAAACTATTAACAAACTTGAGTCACATGGTGCCATGACCCCACTGTATAACTGGGACTCTTGAATTAATTTCTGTGTAGAATACAGTATTTACAAAGGAATAATTTATGAATATGTGCTAATTTAAACCTTATCTCAGAATATGACTGTATATGGGTCTTTAAAAAGGTAATTAAATTAAAATGAGGTTTTTAGGTTAGACCCTAATCCAATACGACTGGTGCTGTTACAAGAAGAGGAGGTTAGGACACAGACAGCCCAGAAGGAAGACCACGTGAACACGTGTATGTTTGAATGTACAGTTACAGGCATAGGAAAAGACTGGATAAATGCTCACCAAACTCTATTGGGCAGTCATCACTAGCAAGAAGAGAATGGTGATTTCCATATTACACTTATGCCATTTTATATTGTTGGGATGATTTTTTGACATGCATGCATTACTTATACAATTTCAAAAGATAATAGATAAAAATGAGATCAATAAGTGAGAGTTTTTATATAATATAATATGAGCTACTATTAAAATCAGAGTAGCAAGACCTGAATATACAGGTTATAAGAGAATCCTGTACGTATTTACAGGGAAGAGCTAGAAACACTGTGTGGACATTGTACAGGGGCAAATTTTGGGATCAGTAGGAAAGATAAGTTCTTTGCCATCTAATGATTAAATAGCCTAGCAGCATTGTTTATATTGCCAAAAAACAAAAGACTGTTAAAATCAACCTAAGTATCTTTAACAGAAAACTGAATAAATGAAGTGGCGTGTATCCATATAATGGAATGGAATAAAATACAGCTGTGATAATGAGTGACCCAGAGCTAGCTTTATCCACATTCATAAGTCTCATAAATATATTGCTGAGCCGTAAGAGCAGGTTGCAAAAGAATACACACAATACGATAACATTGATAGGAAGTTAGGAAACGTGTCACCCAATACTCTGCATTGTTTATGGATAGGTATTTATACAACAAAATTATTAAGCGATGCATAGGAATGGTGAGTACCAAATTTAGGATAGAGGGTAGCCTTCAGGAAAAAGGAGAAGTGGGATTAGAGAAGGATACCTGGGAACTTGAATTATATCAGTTATGCTTTGTCTCATGCTCATTGGTGGGTACGTGATAATCACACAACTTTTATACCTTTATGTGTGAAATGTGTTATAATAATAATCATTATGATATCAATAATAATAACTTACTTAGCACTTACTATGGGTCAGCCACTATGCTAAGGATTTAGTATGTATTAACTTGTTTCTTCCTCACAAAAGCCTTGTCAGACAAGCACTGTTATTAACCTAGTTTTACAAATAAGTAAACCAAACACAAGGAAGTTAGGTAACAAGTCTAAGATCACATCTAATTAGTAAGGAGCAGTGCTGAGATTTGAAGCCAGGCAATAGTCTGTGGTGTACTATTAAAAATGGAAAGGGTTGTCTTGTGAGGTAATGTCTTTCTTTCTTTTTTTTTTATAATGTAACGAGTCACCTGGTGAAGTAAATGTAAATAGACGACCAAGTCCAGGATTGCTATGGGTGGCATTACACTGAGATTTGTGGGAGGGTAGACTGTATAAATTGCATTTTCCTTCCAATCCCAAGTCTAAATTTTTAATGTCAGGAAGAGTTTGTCTGGGGGCAAAAGACGAGGAGTTCTACTTTAGGCATGTGGAGTTTGAGGTAAAAATGTGGCTAGTAAATAGTTAGAAATGACAGGATTCAGTTTATGTTACAGCCAGGAATTTGTTAACAGAATAGTCCAAATATAGAAATGGATGTGATTACCCAAGAAATATGAAGAAAGGAAAAAATGAAAGGCCCACACCTGCTGGGAGAAGGAACAAGAAACTTGCTATCTGTCTATTGCTCACTCTACACACATGTGCACACACACACACACACATACACATACAAACCACATACCACATGCACACATGCTCACATCCATGCATGAATTTTGTTCCTTACAAACAGTTCTCTTTCTTCTTTTCATGTGTGGAAGCAATTCCCAAATATGTGTCAAGAGATGAAGAAATGACCCCTTTGAGACAGGTGTTACATACATTGTTTCCAATCCAGCATGCCTATCTACACCCTTCATTTCATCTGCATTAAAATCTGAAGAATTAAAACGCACACACACACACACACACACACACCTCTACACTTTTCCTTGTAATTCCATCTGTACTCTGAAAGAAATAAGTCTGTCCCAATAGTAAATACTCCCCATTTCAGCCTCTGTATTTGTCAGTTAAGAGAAAGCTTAATCAACACCATAATAATTTTTAGAATTCAAAGTCCCTTGAGCAGTTTATAAAACTTTGCTATTTGTATTAAACTTTAAATTGATTTAATTTTACGTAGTGAAGCTAATGTTAAGGAAATAGAGCAATACGTCTTTCAGAATGCTCACTTTTATAAATTCACAGATCAGCATGCTAAATGCAAAGATGATTTTTTTTCCTCTGAACTTGAGCTGGTCTTATCAGCCCATGGGTATTTTTCAACAAATGGATTGTAAAAATTATCCTAAAGTATGAATATTACTGGAAATGTTACGTTGATCAGATCTTAGTGGGATTTTTATCTTAGTTCCTGTTTAGTAAGGAAGCAGCTGTTCCATCTTCTCTGGGGTGTTGCAAAAGAGGGGTGGTTTTGAAGGGAAGCAGATAGAGAAAGAAAGTGAGAGAGAGAGGGAAAGCTAATATTAATGGACTCTACCACTATTCTGCACTTATACCTGCATATATATTTATGCATATATATGCATATATATATTATGCATATATATGCATATATATTATGCATATATATTTATGCACATATATTTATGCATATATATTATGCATAATATATATGCACATATACCTGCATACATATTTAATACTCTTGGCAATTCTCCTGTTAGTTATTATTATCCCATTTTTTAGATTGTGTAACTGAGTTTCAGAGGTGTTGAGTAAGTATCAGTCATACAGGCTGCAAACTCAGGCTTTTCATGACTCCAAAGCCCATACTCTTTCATTTACATCACTATGTACACATAAAGAATATGGTAATTGGGCTTCCCTGGTGGCGCAGTGGTTGAGAGTCCGCCTGCTGATGCAGGGGACACGGGTTCGTGCCCCGGTCCGGGAAGATCCCACATGCTGCGGAGCGGCTGGGCCCGTGAGCCATGGCCCCTGAGCCTGCACGTCCAGAGCCTGTGTTCCGCAACGGGAGAGGCCACAACAGTGAGAGGCCCGCGTACCGCAAAAAAAAAAAAAAAAAAAGAATATGATAATGTGTTTATCCAGCAAAAGATTCATCTATTCCCCCACCTTTTACTTAATATCTTCAATCAAATTGAAACTGCTCTCTAGTTGTCAGTAGATTTGTTAATACCTTGTTTATACCTGATAGGAAATAAGACAATTTTGGTCGCAGCTTCTACCATTACTCTTTTCATATGTTTCCTTTACTTAATGCTTAGCATAATACTTGGAATTGTCATACTGTACATTTCTAAAACGTAAATTTCTTTTATTATTTGGTAAATATGATTCTAATTTGGTTTTACATAAGGCATTTTTATTTGCCAAATGTAATTCCACTCTGTTATACTTTTAACTGATTATTGGTTTGTAAGAAGCATATGAAAAGCCATATTCTTAGTGGTGGACTTCTCTGTATTTTTTGAAGTATAGTTGATTTACAATATTTTATTAGTTTCAGGTATACAGCATAGTGATTCAGATTATATTCCATTACAGGTTATTATAAGGTAATGGGTATAATTCTCTGTGCTATACAGTATATCCTTGTTGCTTATCTGTTTTACACATAGTTCATATCTGTGAATCCCATACCCCTAATTTGCCCCTCCCCCTTTCCTTCTCCCCTTTGGTAACCACAGGTTTGTTTTCTATATCTGTGAGTCCATTTATTTTGCATATACGTTCATTTGTATTATTTTTTTAATTTATTTACTTTATTATTTTTTGCTGCATTGGGTCTTCGTTGCTGCGTGCCGGCTTTTTCTAGTTGTGGCGAGCGGGAACTACTCTTTGTTGGGGTGCACAGGCTTCTCATTGTGGTGGTTTCTCTTCTGGCAGAGCACAGGCTCTAGGCACGTGGGCTCAGTAGTTGTGGCTCGCGGGCTCTAGAGCGCAGGCTCAGTAGTTGTGGCGCATGGGCTTAGTTGCTCCACGGCATGTGGGATCTTCCTGGACCAGGGCTCAAACCTGTGTCCCCTGCACTGGCAGGAGGATTCTTAACCACTGCGCTACAAGGGAAGCCCTATTTTTTAATAATGTATAACCACATATAAGTGATATCATATAGTATTTGTCTTTCTCTGACTTATTTCACTAAGTGTAATCTCTGAGTCCACCCATGTTGCTGCAAATGGCAATATTTCATTCTTTTTATGTCTAATATTCCATTATGTATATATACCACATCTTCTTAATCCAATCATCCGTTGATGGGCCATTGGGTTGCTTTTATGTCTTGGCTATTATAAATAGCACCGCTGTTAACATTGGGGTGCATGTATCTTTCCAAATTAGTGCTTCCTTGTTTTCTGGTATACGCCCAGGAGTGGAATTGCTGGATCATATGGTAGTTCTATTTTTAGTTTTTAAAGGATCCTCCATAGTATTTTCCATAGTGGCTGCACCAATTTACATTCCCAGGAACAGTTTACTAGGGTTCCATTTTCTCCACACCCTCTCCTACATTTGTTATTTGTAAACTTTTTGAGTGGTTGAGTTTTCTTATTTTTAAATGAGAACTCTGACGATCAATTAGGAACTAGTTCTTATTTCCTGCTATTACTCCTGCATCTCAGGCAGTGCCCAGCACAGAGCAGGTAATCAATAAATCATCATTTCCCACCACCGCTCAGCACACTCTTCTTACTCTTGTTTTTTTCACTTGTAACCACATGAAATAACATGAGTTTGAAAACACACAAAAGATCTAATTAATTTTGTTAGCTAATATTTGCTGTGTTGAGCCTTCAATGTATATTATTAACATATATTTTATGTAATATATAAAAATATAAATATGTATAATATAAATATTATATATAAATATTTATATATAATATAAATATGTATTTTATATTATATATAATATAATAAACATTTTTCACATTTCCAAGAGGTTAGTACTATTATTATGATCATTTATTATTATTTGTCATTTAACAGAACCAAAGCTTGAGAGGGTTAGCAAGAATTTTTGATTTGAACTCACACCTAGACTTCTCAGACTCATGAGCCCTTGCACATATCCACAACAATAAACCGTTCCTTCTAAAAGAGGTAGGTAACTGATATGTTGATGATGCCACCAGTGCTAAGTAGAACAATCAAATAACAAGTTGAGTAGCAAAACAAAGGTAAGGGAAACAAAGAATTTCCTGCAGACACATCCCCATAAGAATACATACTGGACCCCTAGTTCTCCTTAGTATCTTTTGTTCCCTAGCATCTAATTTGGTAGAAGGATGAGAAGGGCAGCAGAGAAGGTTGGGATGGGGCTGGAGGACCCCACAAACTCTTGTCACTGCAGCCATGAACCTGGTTAACGACCAGTCTCTCCTCATCAAAATAATGGTGCTGTTACTTCACTGTTGCCTTAGCAACCTTTCCTCACTACAGTTGGTACCACTCACATGGTGTCTTTGGTCCCAAGCAGTAATAATACCTCTGCCATATTCTTGCTGATATTACTGCCGGCTTTTGGCCTGGCCCTTTAACTTCTGTGTCACTAACTTGACATTCATTCAATAAATATAATCAGTGCTAGGCATTCTTCCATTAGAACCACCTCTGGCTATAGTGCCAGATAGACATATATACGTCCTTCACTAAGTAGGACCAAACTACTTCACACCAAAATTATGAATTTCTGCTCTGAGATGGATATCCCTTCAGTACCATGTGCCAGGTTGAACTGAGGACAATTCACCATTTTTCCTTTATTCCAAGAGCAAGGGAAGTCTGCTTCCCCAGGGTGCAGGAGCTATGTCTTCTTCCCATGTGTGATCTCTAAGGACCATTTCCATTTCAGTGCTGGGTTTCTTCTAGAAAGATCCTATTCACTCAGGGGACTTGTCATCCTTTGTGCAAAACCCTAACTTTACCTGTTAACTAGAAATGTTAAAGTTGAGCCAAGTACAGTGGTAGACAGAGGAGGAAGATGTTGTTTTCCTCCATCTTCTTTTCCTTGCCCTCTATCCAGCTCACCTCTATAGAGCTAGCTCTGGACCAGACATGAACTGACACTGGAGCAAAGGACAGAATAAGTGGGAATGACACAAGGCAGCACAGAGTTGGCAGAAGTGAGTGCAAAAGAATCAGCAAACAATTACAAAAGAGACATCAACCAAAGAGAGGAAGGACCTGCCAATTTTGGTATTACTCTCCATTTGCACATGGTGTTTACATTCAGAATCAGAGTCGAGTTACACATTCCCCACCAAGACTTTTGTTTGGAATAGTTCAATGGCTCCTCCAACTTCCTCGTACCTTGTGTAAATCATCAGCCACCATGTAAATAGCCCAATGACTAGTTTCCAGCAAAGCCTCCTTAGTGTCCCTAAAAGGCAAATCAAATATCAAGGGTCCTGAAGAATTTAAAGCTAAGGAGATTGCTCTTATCCATCTGTGGTATAAATATCATGTATAAATTAAAATTACTATTGAATTACCAACTTTAATATTACTTAAGAAAAATGCAATTTAGAGCAAAATTGGAAGAAAGTCAAATACCTAGTTACACACTGCATTCACTCAAGATAAATGAAGCATTGCTCTATATTCTTGCTTAGTTTACTAAACAAGGTGGTTTGATTTCCCAGACGTAAATAGAACCCAATATGACCACCTTCCTAACATCAGAAATTGTCTGATGTGTTCACATTGGCAGTACTTCAAGCTTGAGGACAGCAGAACCATTTCAGTCTGTTCTCTGCACTAGATGCCAAGAAGCCTTTAATTAGCTACTTAGTCTAATTACTCTAAATAGAAACTTATCTGTTCATGTGTCTTCTAGAGCAAAGGACTTGGAGTCCTTGTATTTACACCCAGAGAGAAACCCTCTCTAGGTCTCTGTGTTACTTCTGTGGCTAGAACAGAAAAGTAAGGAAAATACCAGAATCCACAAGTCTGGCTCCTGCATAATCCCATCATCAGTGCTCCATTTATACTAAAATGATTTGTTCAACGATCTAAACCAGATTCTGCTCTTTACAATTTGAATTAGGTCAACTTTGTTTTAAGGGGACAAAAACCCTCTTAAAAGCCAACTTGAACTGGGCAGAGTAGTTTTTTAAACCAATTGCCCAGTGACTTCTTCAGACTGTTGTATGCTGCAAAACATGTAAGAAAATTAGAAAAAAGTTTAAAGAAGCCTAGGAGGAAGTGGGGAGGAATATGGTGAAAAATAAACCAATAAACAAAAGAGCACAACTGTCAGCCGCCAAGGGCAGAGCTACGGCCTCTTCCTCCTGGTTGTTGATCTGTATGCCAAGTACAGCAGAGGAATGCCACGCCCTGGAGGACAAACTGGTAGGAAATAGTATGGTCCTTTATTCAGAACATTAAAAAGATCTGAAATTATGTACATTTCATGGGATTTGGAGAATGATTTAAACCCTTAAGCATCAAGAAGTCTAAAACATGAATAAAATTAACCTCTGAAAGAAATGTAAAATTTACTACTCCTAATAAAAATACACTATTCGTACGTTACTTGTAAACTGAACTGATGAGCAAAAGCAGTAATAAGTCAGCAAAAGTACATTTCCAAAGTTATTGGTTCAGGCAAGGCTTAATGGAATGAAACTGTAGATGATGGAACTTACATCATCAGTTTTTAAATTCTGTACATTTTGAACATCATCCAAAAATACTAATCCACTGCTGAAATTCTGTGAAAGGGAGCAAGAAGGGAAATACTCTATTTATTGCAATCTTCCAACCAAAAGTGTTCACATCCTGCTGTCAGTGCATCAGAACTGTATCACATTCCTTGGTGAATATGCCTCCTCTTTTGTTTGGGTTTTGCTTTTAAATCCTTTTATAGAAGTTTAATGTTTGGCAAGAGCATGTTTCTAAGTTCTTTTTCTACTTTACCCCCTGACTTTACATGAACAATACCAAAGATAAAAAAGGGAGTGGAAAGACTGAAGCATATATTCAATGTGGCACAACAAACTTTGGCTTTTTAAAAATGCTCTTTTATGTGTTTGGTGTTAGGTTGATAAGTTACAGGAAGAATTTTTGCCTGTTGAGGAGAGACAGGGAAAATAGATTTAAATTAATTATTTTATGCGTTTATATTCATCATATATCCTGTGCAGACTTATTGAAAAACTGAAGAGTAGTGGAACCACAGTATTTTATATATGGAAGTGTGCCTATGTTTTCTAGTCCTTGTATTTTTAATTTCATATAACCCTCAGCTAATTATTACAATTTGTATGGAAGATAATCTCCTTAAACTATCTTGTCGATATAATGCAGATTCTTTCTTAAAAGCTAAATAAGTCTCTAAGCTTCCACATTCTTCTACAAAACAATCAGAAGCAGAAGCATGAGTCCTCCCACAAGACAAAATGACTACACATTTCTTCAATGATGGTCTGCCTGTGGCCTCCGCTGAGATGGGAATCATTCCTTCCTCCTAATTTTGGGGGGAGAAGATCAATTCCTGTTGTATCATTCCAGTTTTCTCCACATTGAAACCACTATTCACATCAACACAGAATTAGTCCACACTTATTTTGATCAAGTATGATAGCATTCTGTATTGTACTTTTTCTCCTTTGACCATACACATTGAAAATCCATACCTTAATTTCCTAGCAAGGGCTTTTAATTTTATTGAGGCTTTGTTTGTTAAAACGTCTCATCTTTCTCTTTTCACTGAAGTTGACTTCTCAAATATGAAGATGCCGAAACTACCTTATGCCGGCAATGCTTTCCTTTTCGTAAATAGCTCTGTTCTTTTTCTGTTCAAATTAAGAGTGGATTAAGTTACTGTAAATGACTTCCTCCAAAGAATATCACCAAAAAGTGAAATATATTGGCTGTGGCACTCACTGAAGTTTTAAATAGGTAAGCTGTAATTGCATAAGAAAAACAAGGAGGGGTGTAGGAGTGGAAAGGGCTATTGTATAAGCAAATAGGAAATCTGCTCACAATGTGAGAGAATACGAACAGGATGTATAAATTGCAAAGCTAACACCAAAGTTTTCTGCTAGCCAAGATTCATAGAATTAGAATTATCTTTTCGCCTGGTAAGATTCCAAAAAGAAATAAATAATGATATTCAGAATTATTTCTTTAATGAAAGAGGTAGCTGAAATTGAAGTCAAAAGATTACATAACTCTTTTCGAAACATAAACAACTGCCTTAGGATAGCTTGTACACAATTATAGACTATTTTTATTTAAGTTTTGAGAGTATGAGCTGAAATTCTCTTGAACAGTCTCTTAAGTATGTTCCTTCATTTTCCTGCAATTTTAACAAGATAAGTATATGTTGTAAAGCAGGAGAAGAGAATAGAGTAGGTAAAAATAACAGCCTATAAATATTTAAACCTCACCTATCCTACTGGATTATCCTGTAACTTCTACATACTTTCTGTGTTATGCATGTCCTGGCTCTTTTCATTGTCAGAATTCCAAATCCATCCTTTAAGATTTCAATTCATTTAATCCCACCCATGTCAGGAAGTAGAAATATTATACAATAGATAAAATAAACTTAAATGAAATACCTGTCTGAGTACCCTGAGTCCCTGTTTCCTCATCTATAAAAGGAGAAATAAAGGAATATAACCTAAGGTCCTTTTCAGGTGAGAATTCTATAATGCATGCTTTGCATGATTGCATTCAATATTAGAGAAAATGTGGAGGTAGTAACAAATTGCTACTTTCAGAAATGACTTTAAAATGGAGCCCCAGGTATTTGAGTATGGACAGTGACCAAACCTTAAAGTCCTCTGCCCAAACCTGGGGACTAGGTGAGAACTTAATGAAACAGTTAGCTCACTACCAAGAAATAATAATGGCAATGTGAGAGAGCAAGGAGCTGATAGTTCTTAACTGCTTCCTATGAACCAGGCTCTGTGTGGCACTCTGGGTGTAGAAAGATGGACCACATAGTCAGGTCATAGCCCAGAGAAGGAGATAAAGGAGTAAACACAAATCTCAGTGCGGTTGTGCTGTATACTGTGATAAAGATAAGTACACAGTGTAATGGAATTACATGGGAAGGAAAATGCTACAGGCTGGGAAGGATTCACAGAACAGAAGACATATCAACAGAATCTTAAAGTAGGTGATACTAGGTAAGGGGCAATTCATAGTAAATCTGTAACTCACTGGAGAAAATTTCCCCTTTTCAGTCTTCTTCCAAGTTGTCTTGGATCCTTCTGGTTCTTTAGTTTTTCATATGAATTTTAACATCAACATCCATTTTCTACGAAAATGCTAGCAAACTAAGAAAACTGAATTTACCTTTAACATGCATGTTTTTCTATTCATGAAAACAGTGTATCTATTGTAGTCTTACTTCGGATCCTCCCACAAAATTTAAAATTTTCCAACCAGAAGGACTTGTAAATATTTTATCTGTTGCTCTTTTGAATGGAATATTTAATTACATTTGAAATGATTTATTTTAAATTATTGTGTATTAAACATCATTTTTTTATACTGATCTTATATCCAGGAAATGTGCAGAATTTTCTTATTAGGTCTAATCTTTTGTGTGTAGATTTTCTTGGATTTTCTATGAAAATAATCATGTCATCTTCAGATAGTGATAATTTATTTTTATTATTTCTTTTTAGACCTGTGAATATTTATTTGTTTTGATTTTTCTCTTTTACTAATTTGGCTAGGACCTTTGAAACAATACTGAATACAAGTAGTTATGGTGGGCACAGTTGTCTGATTTACTTTAAAGAGAATGCTGCACATGTTTCTACATTAAGGATGATGTCTGCAGGGGATTTTTTTTTTTTTTGCTACCTCGTGACTGGGTGTCAAATTAGTCTTTTAAAAGACTAATAACAAAGTAAACACCTATGTAAATACAATCCAGGTTAAAGAATAGAACAATGACAGTATTTTTAAAGCCCCTGAATCCTTTTCTACAATTATATTATCTGTATAACCCAATAAAATAAGCATAATCATAACCTTTGTGATCATCGACTTAATTTCCTTTATGTATGTATCATATGTATATATCCTAAAAAATATATTGCTCACTGTAGGGAATATAGTCAATAATTTTAATATCTCTGCATGGTGACATGGTAACTAGACCTTCCAAGGTGATCACTTTGACATCTATAGAAATAGCAAATCACTATGTAGTGGCTTGCCTTTTAAGTCTTCCTATATTGTCATTTGGTGAACAGTTCTTAATCTTGGTGTCATCTAAATTATCCATCCTTTCCTTTGGTTTATGCATTCTTCAGACTTGCTTAAAAAAATTTTCCTGCCCCAAGTTTGTAAAGATACTCTGTGTAAAGCAGATTTAATATTAGCATTTGCATTAAAATGTTTAATTAACCTGCAATTGATTTTTATACATTGTGTGAAGGGTCCAAATTTATTTTTCTATATAATAGTCAGTTGTCCTAATGTTTTATGAAAAGTCCATCTTTTTCAACTATCTGTAATGCCATCCGTCATATTAAATGTCTGTTTATGTTTGGGTCTATTTCTGGTGATTTCTTTCTACTCTGTTTCATTGGTATATTTGTCTATCCCTGTGTGTGTGATATAGTGTATTAATTACTGTAGCTTTGTAATAATTTTGATAAATTAGAGGGCAAGTACCTATTATTTTCTTCTTCCTCAGTGGTCTAGACTATTCTTGGCCTTTTAATTTCATATAAACATTTCAGAAGCAATTTATCATGCTTCAGAAAATAAAAGAGCAACAGAAGGAAAATATTACTGGTATTTTAATATCCATAAAACCACTGTGGAAAAAAGTGACAAATTTTGCAGTATGGATTCTTTAAATTCATAAATCAGTTCTGGGTCTCCCTTTATTTTATATTATATCTGATGTCACTTTACATGATTTCAAGAATCATTATGAAATTACAGAAATCAAGACAGTGTGTTGTATTAAAGGATATCTAGTTATCTAGATATAGAGGTCAGTGGGGTCCAGAAATAGACCCACAAAGATATAAACAACCGATGTTCACCAAACGGGCAAAGGTAATTCAATAGAGAAAGAATAGTATTTTCCGAAAGAAAAAGAAAGTTGCTGAAACAATTAAATACTCACATGCCATACACACACACACATACACACACACACACACACACACACACACACACACACCCCTTAGTCCATACCTCATATCTATATGAAAATTAACAAAAATCATAGAGTTTTGTGTAATATGTAAAACTATAAAACGTCTAGGAAAAAAACAAAATAACCCTTGCTATTTGGGGCTGGCAATGATTTCTTAGATACAACAGCAAAAGCAGGGTCTATAAAAGAAAAAATAATTTGGCTTATATGTTAAGAGAATGGAAAAGCGAAGCCTCAGACTGAGAGAAAATTTTTGGAAATCACATATCTCACAAAGGACTTGTATCTAAAATTTATAAAGAACTTTCTACTCTCAATAACAAGAAAAACAAAACCCAAACCTCAATCAAACAATGGGCAAAACATATGAACAGACATCTGACCAAAACAAGTATACAAATGGAAAATAAGCACCAAAAGATTAGGCAAGTTATTTGTCAGGAGAATGAAAATTAGAGCTGCAATGAGATACCACGACACACCTATTTGGACAGATAAAGTTTTAAAAACTACTTATCATAACAACTGTTGACATGGATGCAGAGCAACTGGAACTTTCACACATTGCTGGTGGGAATGCAACATGGGCCAGACACTTTAGAAAACAATTTGGCCGTTTCTTATAAAGTTAAAGATACACTTATCATACAACCCTGCAATCCCACTCCTAGCTATTTACTCAAGTGAAATGAAACCTTATGTTCACACAAAAACTTATATGTGAATGTTTATAGTGGCTTTATTTGTAGTTGTACAAAACTGGAAACAATCCAAATGTTTGAACTAGGTACTGGTTAAACAAACTGGTACATCTATATAACACAATACTACCGGAATACAAAGAAATGAACAAGTAATACAACAGTGTGGATGGATCTTAAATGCTTTATGGTAACGGGAAGAAGTCACACTCAAAGTGTACATTCTGTATTATTGCATTTATATTACATGATGGAAAAGGCAGAGTTATATGGACATAAAAGAGATCAGTGATTTCCATGCGCTAGTAGAAAAGTGTTGACTGCAAAGGGGTTGACCATGGTCTATTTGGGAGGGGAGGAGGGTGATAGAACAGTGAACTATCTTGATTGTGGTGGTGGTTAGAGACCTGTAAGTATCTGTCAAAACCCACAAGCTAGTACAGTTAAAAAAAAAAAAAAAAGTGAATTTTACAGTATGTGTTTTATATCTTAATAAGAGAGGAGCCCACTTCATCTGATTTTAATATAATCACATCAACTTTATTTAGGTTAGTGCTGGTATGACATATCTTTTTCTATTACTCTTTCTGTGACCTTGTTTTTAAAAGATCACTTATTTTAAAACAATATTGTTTTCTTTTTAATATAGTCTTATAATCTTTATCTTTTAATTGGTCTGTTTAGCTCCTTTATAGTTAATGGAATTGCTGATCTAGTTTGGCTTAAATTTACCTTCTTGTTATTTATTTTCCATTTGGCTCATGTTTTTATTTCTTTTTTCTTAGATTTCTTAGATTAATCAAGTACTTAATGTTTTTCCATTTTCTCCATTTCCCATTTTTACTCCACTTTTCTTCTTTCCTTTTTCAAGTTCCCATCTCCAGCTCCTTGTGGATAATTACCCCTCATGATCTAATGGTTAGGGCCTCATCCATGCCCACTATCCCCTTAAGGCACCAAGAAAAGAGTGGACAGAGGGGCTGATTCCATCAGGCCCCGTCAGAGTTACAGAACTGTAACTGAGGGCTGCACCTTCTAAATGCAGCCTCACCTTTTGACTCCCACCCACACTGGTCTGCCCTTTTTCTGAACTTACATTATACCATGTACCTTGTCATTCGTTTTCTAAGTTATTAAAACATAATATTTCTAAAGAATACAATTTATTGGGTTTTTACTGAACTCCGGGGATACATTATGTTCCAGGTACATAAGTACATTATATGTGCAGTTTCATTTATTTTTTACAACCACTATATGAAGTTAAGCACCATTTTCCCTATTTTACAGATGAAACAACAGAAGTTCTTGAATAACTTGCCCCAGATAACCCAGTTGATTCATTCACCAGTAAGTATTTGTCTAGCATCCTTATTTCAGGCTTTAAATTTAAGTGCTTGGCATATATATTTTATTTAATCTTCACATCTCTGGAAATGGGTATCATGATCACCGTTTTACAGCTGTGGAACCTTTGTAACAGATATTATGTAGCTTGCCCATTATCACATCTAGTAAGCATGAGCTTATAATCCAATTCTGACCTTCTCCAAAGCACATGCTCTAAACCATTCCTTCTTAATCTGACTTGTCCATCTACTCCTATACTATCAAGATCCAGACCTGTGCTTTACATTGCAGGTCCCCACATTGCCCAGTGCATACTAAATATTGATATAATGAGAAAATGTATTGATACAAGAGAAGTGCCAAAATATCCTTATTAATCATAACCAGGGAAATCCAGGGAGAGAGAATGCAATATCGCATCATATAACATCAGTTAGGCTTAAAAGTTTGATATGAGGTCATCTTTCCAGATACCTCAAACAAAATTTTTTACAGGTCAACTATTTTTAATGGAAACACTTCTAGCAAAAACTATAGCCTGCCTTCTTATACTAGGTAATCAATATAATTTAATTTACTCTTAAGGCAGGATCACTGTCAAGAAAACATTTTTTAATTTGCTGTAATGTAATGATGCTAATAAAATGTTTACAATAAGTTTTTACAATAGCTTATCTTTGAATGAAAGTCTTTAACTCTCAACAACTTTGGCTTATTTATTCTGACAATACGTGGGCTTCCGCAGTAACATTATAAAATTTGCTGCTTCTGTTCTTTTTGTATTGGGAAAAACAGATTCAAGCCCAAAAGAATTATGTGTAAAGTAAATAGACTCTGAGTGAGAGTCTGAGGTTACCAAACAGGTCTAGAGGATAAATGTAATGACACTATTTTCACCATTCAAGGGCCTTTTAAATTTACTTTCAGGTTTTTTGTTTGTTTGTTTCTTGGTCTGCAGAGGGGAAGCAGGACTAGGTTAGAATTCCAAGAAATCTGATTCTTGGTCAGTGGACTATTTTTTTAATCTGATTTATATTTATTATCCTGCTTATAATGATAATAGCAGTAAATGTTTCCTATCAGACATTATTCTCCTTCTTCTTTGTTCATTTCTATGTCTTTACTAATTCGTTGAACTTGAAATATGAATAGAATGGGGGGGCTACTGGGATGGAGTGGGCAAAATGGAGTTGGTGCTATAAAAAGTTAGATGTTAAAGTTAAATATGATTAGTTATCATTACGATATAATTTCGTATTTCAGTTGAAGACATTGGAACTCTGAGATCAAGAGATACTATTAGTTTACATGGCTAATTGGAGGCGGGCTGCAGAACGAGAACTCTAAAAATCCATTCCCACGTTCCTTCAGTGTTACTATTATTTGCATAACGGAATCATTGCAGATTTCATTTCCTTTTGGAATGGCAGTGCAATAGTGATCTATAATTTATTCTCATTATTTTACATCTTTAGATTAGTCTAATTTTTAGCTGTCAACAGGAATTGTAGAGTACAGAAAACAAATACAACTCATATAAACTAGTCAGTTATAAAATATTTTCTGGGACTTCCCTGGTGGTCCAGTGGTTAAGACTCCGTGCTTCCGCTGCAGGGGTCAAGGGTTCCATCCCTGGTTGGGGTACTAAGGATACTGCATGCCGTGTGGTGGAAGCCAAAAAAATAAAATAATATAATATTTTCTGCTCACCTCTTCATATGAGGAACAAAAGAGGGCTATGAACTGTAAAATGCAGGATTAAACTTGGCATCAGTCTCATGAATGAATCATTCCCTCACTCAAGCTATAGTTATTGAGTACTACTGTGGTCCCGAGCGCTCTTCTAGGGACTCGAGATACATCAATAAGCAAGGACAAAAATTCCATCCCGGTGGAGTTTACATTCTCACAGGGGAAAACAAGAATAGACAATAAGTGTGATATGTAAGTAACTTTTATAGAATGTCAGAAATGTGAAAAAAAAAAAAAAAAAGAAAAAGCTAAGTAGAGGAAACCGAATGGGAGAGAAAAACGAGAGAGAGAGAAGCCGGCGGAGGTGCTGTAGAGTTTGTGGTACCCAAAGCTAGTTCTGCTTATGTCAGCATTGAATTGTCCCTAACTTTTCCATGGATGTAAGTATTATCCTCTTAGCTACTATGTTAAACTCCTCTGTCTTCGACATTTTATTATAGTCTACGTAACACTTAGCACAGAGCTGACCTCATGGTAAGAGTTCAATAGATATTTGATGATTTACCACATGCTTATTTACTTAACGGATATCCTTCACTTAAAACTATTTTCAGATTATAATTGGCCTTTGGAAGTGACACATTAAGTGAACTTTAAATGTTCATTTAAAAGTTTAGTTTTTTTTCTTAATTAGCTAAAGCATTTGGGGAGTAAGGTTCAGCTCTTTATTGGGTACCAAGATTAAAAAGGTCAGATATTTTCATTAAGCTACAGTCACCCATTAGGTAGGCTTCCTAGCCTTTTACTTTGATATGAGCTCAAGTGCCAAAAATTCTTCATAACTAGAAGCAGGGCATTAGCCAGAAGTCAGCGGAAATGATGGAGACGATGGAGCCCAAAGAATGATGATGAGAGCCTCTGTTTCTTGGAAGCCTATGGCTAAATCATCAATCCATTAAAGATGTCCTGGAGGTTTGGGTCATGTGTAAAAAGAACACATGTTCTTCTGCATTGTGGGATTGTCAGGCTTAGGCGAATACTTGTTGTTTACGTGGCTAATTAGAGACAGGACTGAAAACTGGGCCTCTAGAAATTCATTCCCATGTTCCTTCAACATTACTGTTATTTGCATAATAGAGTCATTGCAGATTTCATTTCCTTTGGAATTTAGCAAAACCTAGAAGTGACTTTAGGCCGCAGTCGGAGTTCTGTCTGACAGTGAGGAAGATAAACTCTATGACATCACTGCTCCATTGAGATAATAAACACAATCTGATTATATCAACTAAGATGGAAATCAGAAAAAGCCAAAGCACGCTGCATTTTTAAAATTTTTCGTTTTATAATAATGATGGTGATGATAAAGGCTTTTATTGGGTATTTACTATACGTAAGGCTCTCTTTTGCGTGCTTTCCCTGCATTAATTCACTGAGTCCCGCAAATATCCCCACAAAGCAAAACCCATATTACTTCCAATTTACAAAGGAGGACATCTGAAGACAAGGAGATAGTTCAATGATCACGCAGAAAGAGAGAGCCACAAAATCTACTCTGGAATCTTAGATTTGAAAAAGTCCCTTAGAATCTTGCTAGTCAAAATGTTTTACTCGGGCCAGCAGCCCTGGCTCCACCTGGGAGTTATGTTAGACATTAAAAAACTCAAGTCTCACCCAGACCTCCTGAACCAGAATCTGCAACTTAACATGATCTTTACATGGTCCATATGCCCCTTAAGTCTGAGAAGTCCTGTTCTACAACGTCCCAGACAATTGTTCCTCCAAGACAGGGAACTCATTAACCCACAGTCATCCTATTCCTCTGTAGGATGGTGTTCATTGAATTTCCTTTAGAAAATTTCTCCGTATTTCAGTTTTCTTATTACTTCTATCTTTTGGTCTTCATGTTTTATTTTCAAACCCATGTTAGGTTAACCCCTCTTCTTATGATACCCCTTTAAGCACTGAGTATAGCTATCAGTTTAGGTCTGACATCACCAGCCCCAGCTTGTATCCTCAACCCTCATCTACACTCGGGTCAAAACTCTTCATTTTCAGACAAAGCACCCAAATTTCTTTTAACTTTTCATAAGCCCTGCTTTCTCTCCTGGATGCATTGCAGTGTGTAAATTTCTTCTACATGTGAATTGAATTCCAGGTGTGGTAATTGCCTTCCTCATTCTGGGATCCTTTCTTTCATCCCAGATCTTCTTACTGGGTCCCTTGCCTTTGCTTTTTATATTTGAGAAGTAGTGTTATGATATCATTTTATGTTGCACTTAATTCTAAAAATTCTCCAGCTTTGGCTTTCACACATTCTCCTGCTGTTCATAGTAAAGTAAAAAGTTTTGTTGTATGCTGTTGTCTTTTTCTTCCTGACCTTTCCATTAATAAATTGATTCAAAACTTCTTTGTTGACTTATCACTAAACTTACTGATAAAATAATTAGTCAAAATTTGAAGATTTTCTTCACAAGTCAGATATTTGCCATTGGGAATATTTCAGTTTTATGCTGTATTTTAAAAAATTTTACAGGCATAGCTTAAGACTTTGTATACTAAGTATTATTTTTACCATGTGGAAACAAATTCAGAATTTAGTATTGAAAATCATATTCTCTGTAGATTTTCTTTCTAGTAGTCTAAATGAAAATGAACATCTAGGTAATTAGAAGTCTTTTAAGAATCCAAGATTTAATGGTTAACGGTGGTCAAATTTTATACTGCTGGAGCATTGCCAAAGAAATTGTTAAAAATTAAAATTTCCAGAACCACAGGCTCTTAATCACAGGGCCTTAGGTATGGGCTAGGGATTTTTACTTTTAAAAGGCAAGTAGTTCACAGACTACAATTTGAAGATTTAGATCTTTCACAGAATTATTCAGTTTCTTCATCCAATTTATCAGCATCTACATCATGCATAATATTTAATTTTATTTGGCAGGGAGTGATCATCATTAACCAATATCCATTAAATGCCTTCTCTTCACAAGGCCACACAACAGATACCTAATAAAAATCAAGTGCTAAAGCTTTCAAAATGAGAAACTTCACATTTATTGCCATTGTCACTCAGCTTTACCAAGAAAAAGCTACTAGAAAAATGATATCAGCAGTAGGGAGAGGCCACAGAGTTCTTAGTGTTCCAAGAATTGCTGAGGATATAAGACTCCTTGACATGTTATACACATGTACAGTGTCATTGTCCGTAGCTGTGTCTTTTAATACAAATAAGGAGATATAAATGTAAAGTAGGAGGCTGAAATCTCATGTCCTATCTCCATGCCCATAATTTTCCATTTCCTTTCTAAGACATTTCCCCTGATAAGAAGCTTTATGAAAGAGCTTTACTGTATATATGAATAGTCCAAGTGTATAAACCAGACTCAAATTTATTACATATATTTGCAGATGTAAATAGGTTGAGAAATGGGTCAAACAGTCATAAATACTATTATGTAATTTACTATTACCTGTTTTTAGAGGATGTACTTAAGTAACTCTTGCTTTACCTCAATTAAGCAAAACTCTTGATGAAACGAAAATGAAAAATCTCTCACTGGTAATTTAGGTCCAAGAACTGGTGTAGGCTGGGACGCTGAATTTATTCAGGTGTTATCCATTTATTTAATGTTGGGCGAGCACAACAAAATGCACATGTGAAAGTTATGGTTTAATTGAAAAGCATATAGCATAGCTTAACTAGACCCTGCTGTATCAGGCTAAAAGTAGCAGCATGTGAGGCTAAGTTTTTAAAAAATCTAATTATGAAAAGAACTATGGTAAAGTTCAGCCAATGCCTCCAAGCCAATATTCAGTCTTTTCAATAGGTAATGACTATATATTGGATAATTTACAAAACCTGGCATTGTATAGCATTGATACAGACAAGTTAAATACAACACACACACACACAACACACACACACACACACACACACACACCTGCCTTACACATCAGCAGTCACTTGATTTACAAATTCCTCTGAGTACATATAATCTGGTTCATGTGTCTTTTGGCTCTCATTCAGGATTTTTTACTCTTAGCCTAGGATAGATAAATAAGATTTTCACCTGGTAGAAATCACTCTCTATTCATCATTGAAAGTCTAGGTCAAAATGTAAACTCTCTGATATGGAAAGATGACCTTAGTGTTACCAATTTGGTAGACATAATGAGTAAGAAGCACTCATCTTGGTAACCTAAAATAACATATGCTGGTGGATTTCCATGGTTGAGTGGATGCTCTATTCTGTCTGTTTTCTGTAGATCTGTAAAGTAATGGTAGCTTGGCTAAATGCG
Organism: Leucopleurus acutus; assembly: GCF_964270905.1. Lineage (NCBI taxonomy): Eukaryota > Metazoa > Chordata > Mammalia > Artiodactyla > Delphinidae > Leucopleurus > Leucopleurus acutus. The sequence continues at coordinate 62,986,736 of NC_139150.1, read as the reverse complement.
GGAGTTAGAATAAGGAGCCAACTTTCATTAGCTTTTCCAGATGGCAACAGTTTTTTTCTCAGTCTGCAAAGGACAGTGGGTTGGACTAGCATGTTAGAACTCACAAATGGGAAGTTTTATCCTGATCTTGCTTTCTTGCTATATGGCAGATTTAGTGATCTTGATTTTTGTCCAGAGATGAGCTTCAAGGATTCAAAGTAAATCAACTCTTAAAAGCTAAGGGCTCTTCAAACCAGAGCGTGGGAGTTTGTGGCCCCTGTGGTCTGAGACGTCACTTTATTTGTAAATCAAGTGACTGCTGACTTGTAAGGAGGTTCTCTTGAGATGTTTGTGTGTATGTGTGTGTGTTTTATGTTTAATTTGTCTGTGTCAGTGCTATACAGTGTCCTGTTTAACTTTGGTAGTCTTTCAGCATTTCCTTTATTATTCACGTATGTGCCTTTCCTTCCATAATGAACTCCCTTATCTATCACATATGCTAAAGGTTTGTGTCAGTAACATTTGTGACTTTTGTTGTGGAAATCCAGTCTTGCAACTGTTAATTCCAGCCTTGGAGTTTCAAAAGTATTGATTAACATTTCTCTTCTCAAATGAAGAATCTCTGAACTTAACAACTGTAAGTTGTTATTCATTCCACTTAGTTGTCAAATATTTTTTGCTTCATATTGGGACCAAATTCAGCCCTGAATTGGCTATTAAAGTTTTAGATAAAGATATAAATATAGAAAAAAAAGATATAAATATAGATATCCTCATACAACTCATCAGACAATCTTGCTACCATAGATGAAGAAGAATATTCTTAAACATACCATGATGGGTATGTTCAAATATAAGAATTGAACTTAATTACTGTAGCTTTGTAGTATAGTTTGAAGTCAGGGAGCCTGATTCCTCCAGCTCCGTTTTTCTTTCTCAAGATTGCTTTGGCTATTTGTGCTCTTTTGTGTTTCCATACAAACTGTAATTTTTTTGGTTCGAATTCTGTGAAAAATGCCATTGGTGATTTGATAGGGATTGCATTGAATCTGCAGATTGCTGTGGTAGTATAGTCATTTTCACAAAATTGATTCTTCCAATCCAGGAGCATGGTATATCTCTCCATCTGTTTGTGTCATCTTCCATTTCTTTCATCAATATCTTATAGTTTTCTGAGTACAGGTCTTTTGCCTCCTTAGGTAGGTCTATTCCTAGGTATTTTATTCTTTTTGTTGAGATGGTAAATGGAATTGTTTCCTTAATTTCTCTTCTGATCTTTCATTGTTAGTGTACAGGAATGCAAGAGATTTCTGTGTATTAATTTTGTATCCTGCAACTTTACCAAATTCATTGATTAGCTCTAGTAGTTTTCTGGTGGTCATTTGCAAAGAGTGACAGTTTTACTTCTTCTTTTCCAATTTGTATTCCTTTTATTTCTTTTTCTTCTCTTGTTGCCGTGGCTAGAACTTCCAAATCTATGTTGAATAATAGTGGCAAGAGTGGACATCCTTGTCTTGTTCCTGATCTTAAAGGAAATGCTTTCAGTTTTTCACCATTGAGAATGAGGTTTGCTGTGGGTTTGTCATAATGGCCTTTGTTATGTTGAGGTAGGTGCCCTCTGTGCCCACTTTCTGGAGAGTTTTCATCATAAATGGGTATTGAATTTTGTCAAAAGCTTTTTCTGCATCTATTGAAATGATCATATGGGGTTTTTTTCTTCAATTATCTATAAAACAGAAATAGAGTTACAGATGTAGAAAACAAACTTATGGTTACTAGGAGGTATGAGGGGGAGGGATAAATTAGGAGATTGGGATTGACATATACATATTACTATATATAAAATAGATAACTAATAAGGACCTACTGTATAGCACAGGGAACTCTACTCAATACTCTGTAATGACCTATATGGGAAAAGAATCTAAAAAAGAGTGGATATATGTGTATGTATAACTGATTCACTTTGCTGTATACCTGAAGCTAACACAACATTGTAAATCAACTATACTCCAATAAAAATTATAAAAAATAAAAATGAAAAGAAATTATCAATACTAGCACATCTTATTATACAACCACCATTGGTCCACATTTTTAGAAAATAAACTGAATTTTGTAAAGAAAAAAGAAAAAGAATTTAACGGAAACATAGTAGGGTGGGGGGTGGGATGTAAACCACACATTTTGCTCCAACCATTTCCAATATACCGGGCTTGGGGAAAAGAGAGATTAACCAATCAATTGCTAAATCAATCTTTGTCTTGTCTGTGTATCTTCCCTTAAAATACTTCAGATGAATTACGACCATTTGTAACCTGGCCCTCAAGTACAGCTCCAGACTAATACACAGAAGATGGTTTTAATGACTGGTGAAATCATTTTTCATTCCTTAGAAATAATGCATCAAGAAAAATCTCTAACTTACAGGGTATGTTGATATAGCCAAAAGAGTTATTTAAAATAATGCATTGTGTAAATGGGTTAAGATTTTTCCACCCAGAAACTTCATTCTGTTGGCTGGTCTTTGTAGAATTTTTAAGAGTATATTTAACTAACCATTGTAATTAGATGAGAAAAAGAAAGTAGATACATGAAAAAGGGAAAGGAGAAGGTAGAATTATCACTATTTGCAGGTAATATGGTTATATATCTGAAAAGTCCAAGAGAACTAACTGGAAAACTGCTACCAACAATGAGAAAATCAGCAAGGTAGATGGGTACAAACTAATCAGAAAGTGATAGCCTTCATATATATTATACAGCCAACCACCAGCCTGAATATGTGAATAATCAGTAAATTTTAAAAATAGACAGAAGTGTAAAATACATAGGAATAAGTGTAATAAGAAATGTACCAGCCCTATATGAAGAAAACTAACATAAGGCTGAAATACCAAAGAGAAGAATAAATAGAGGGACATATCAGGTTTGGGATAGGAAGACACAACATCATAAGGTTATCAAGTCTCCTTAATTAATTGATAAATTTAGCACAATAAGTAAAATATCAACATTTTTCAGTTAGGCGATCTGATTCTATTAATGATTTACCTTTTTGAAAAAAATTTTTTTAAAAGGCAGCAAACCTATGAAAGAAAAGGAAAATAAGGGCAGACCAGACCTATTAATTTTAAAGCATAGAGTCTTAGTAATTAAAACATGGGGCATATACAAAGACAGACCAATGTAAAAAAATATAAAGTTCAAAAATATGGAGGGAATTTCATATGTGAACAAGATAGCATCTCTAATCAATAGGGAAATTTTAATCCATTCAGTAGTGTTGAGGCAACTGGATGACCATTATTTCTCTTAATCTGCACCATAATAAATTACAAATGGATCAATTTTTTTTTTTTTTTTGCGGTACGCGGGCCTCTCACTGTTGTGGCCTCTTCCGTTGCGGAGCACAGGCTCCGGACGCGCAGGCTCAGTGGCCATGGCTCACGGGCCCAGCAGCTCCGCGGCATGTGGGATCTTCCCGGACCGGGGCACAAACCCGTGTCCCCTGCATCGGCAGGCGGACTCTGCACCACCAGGGAAACCCTATCAAATATTTAATTGTAAAAAATTATGTAGGTGATAAAATGACAAAAGTTAAATAAAGGCTTTTATATGTATGACTCAAAATCTGCAAGAAATAAAAGAAAGCTTGATGTAGTGGGCCGTATAAATATCAAAAACTTTTCATGGCACCAGGACCCATAAACGGAGATTCTAAGGAAGGAAATACAGTGAAAGTTTGTCTTTAACTGCATCTTCCACTCACTCAGTTACTACATATATCCCTCTGCTGACCTTCAGGAAACCACTCATTACTTTCTTATTTATCCTACCAGAGTTTTCCTTTATGAAAATGCAAGAAAATAGGGATAGATTTTTATATATCTCCTATTTTATACAAAGAATATTCTGTATATACTATTCTGTAACTTGCTGTTTTCACTCCATAATATACCCTGGAAACCTTTCTGAATCAGTACATGGGGAGTTTCCTCATTCTTTTTGTAAATATCTGATGTTCTATTGTATGCATATATCATTATTAATTTAATAAGTACCTCCTTGATGGAATTTTAGGTTTTTAATATTTTTTCTTATAAAAATATTAGAAATATAGCTACTGATAACAGTATCTCAACACAGCTCTTAGAAAGATAACATTCTCATTTAGAAAACAGGCTTTGTGAGAGGTGTTATAAAAATCCTGAAGACATATCCTAATTGAGCTACTAAAGACATTGTTGATAAGATATAATAGTTTCCCCCCAAAAGAATCTTACAAGCAAATTTACTGTGATATGACAGGCAGTGTTAAGAGAGTATCTCTATAAAGTGAATATGAAATTATAATCATTATAATGATAAAATTACAGTAATTAGTACACAGAGCAGAGAATTTGTGCCAATGCCACATACTAAAATAGTTTAGGCAATAGTTATCTTATCAGTCACAATCCTTCCCAGAAAAGAAATAATGACAACTCTATAACATTCTATTTTCAACTTTGTGGCACAGAACTTGTTAAATGCTATTTTTATTTTAAAATGATGGTAGCAAAGATAGGATCGTGACATAACATACTATAATGGATTCATTTACTCATTGTGACACATCCCCCTATTAATTATCTCAATCCATTCTACCAATAGCTTTAACCTGATTATTCACCACAGATAAGCATCAATATTTCATGTGTATATTTCCCAAATTTTTGTCCAAAGATACCTTAAGATATAAAAGGCTTAAATGGTATGTTATTTATTTATATGTATATATATACACACACACATATATATACATATATATATACGTATGTGTGTGTGTGTGTATGTATGTGTGTGTGTGTGTATATATATATATATACATATATGATTTTGGTCACCTCTGGCTCAGAAATTCAGCAGTCACAAGAAATTCTATCCTTCTAGAGGGATTCTTGGTGAAGTATTGTGGTGGTAATAAATTGTAATGTTTGTTCTGTCTCTCACTTTTGATCTTGTGGCTCTAGTAAGAGATACCTTTCCTGAAAGGCATATGAGAAATAGGAGATCTGTCTGGTTGGTGCCTTGCCTTAACTTTTCACAGTTATCAAGAAAGCCATTGTCCTATATTTTCTTACGGCATCTCACACAGGCTTACACTGTTTTCAACAGTGATTGCTTATTCTTCGGAAATTTAGCACTCTATTCTTGTGTTTGCTGTAACTACTTCTCATCTTCCAAAGCATGAGACAGCATAGCCTATTTTATATTTTCAGTTGGTTCAACATTAATACTACTTTGAGAATTTCACAACTCCTTGATGATACTGAAAATTTAAATTATGAAAGACTCTGATACCTAGGGAATGTGTTTCCAAATACTCATTTGGCAGCAATCAAACTTAAACGATGGCTAACAGTACATTTATGGCCAGAGGAGAATGGTTTATTGGCTTTTCAGAGAAAGTATTTAAGTAAGCATTGGGCTGTCACATTCACAGGAGAGTGGAGCAGGAATATTCATGTGGTCAGAACTCAGTAGGAAGAAATTGAGCCATTAGGCATGCCTTGGTCAAAATGAAAAAGAACATTATTTTTAAATAATGTGTGTACATTCAGAATGGAGATGCCATCTTGAAACTGGTGCATTGTTCAATATTCAATGCTAAAATGATTTCAAATAGGTAATTACCATATTACGTGGAATTGCACAGGTAGTGGTGATCAAATCCTGTGTAATTTCTCTAGAACAAGAAGGAATAAACTGAATTATTGAATACAAAACTAATCACGAGAGACCAAGGTAGAAGGAACAGTCTCTCTGAAGTCAGGCTGAGCTCAGCTAAAATCCAAGTTCGGCCATTTGCTAGCTAGGTGATTTTGGACGAGTTACGTTACATCTCCCGGCGTATTTTCTCATCTGTAAAATAAGGACAGTGTAAATTCCCTTAGGGAGGTTTGAGAAAGGATTTTTTTCCTGATAAACTTTATTTTTTTATTATTTTTTATTGAAATATAGCTGATTTACAATGTGTTGGTTTCAGGTGTACAGCAAAGTGATTCACACACAGACACACATGTATATATGTTTTCTTTTTTAGATTCTTTCCCATTAAAGGTTACTACAAGATATTGAGTATATTTCCCTGTGCTATACAGCAGGTCCTTGTTGGTTATCTATTTTATGTATAGTAGTCTATATATGTTAATTCCAAAGTCCTAAATTATCCCTCCCCCACTTTCCCCTTTGGTAACCATAAGTTTATTTTGTATGTCTGTGAATCTGTTTCTGTTTTATAAATAAGTTCATTTGTATCATATTTTAGATTCCACATATCTTACGGTATTTGTCTTTCTCTGTCTGACCTGTTTCACTTAACATGATAATCTCTAGCTCCATCCATGTTGCTGCAAATGGCATTATTCCATTCTTTTTTATGGCTGAGTAATATTCCATTGTATTGCCAAGCACAAGACTGGCATATAACAAGTACTTAAAATTGTTTTGTTTCATCTTTTCTTTTACTTTCTCTTTACTAATTTTCCATGGAAACAGAAAACTATCAACAGCATGCACTTGTTTCTGGCCTATGTTGCTTACATTTATATACATTGGTAAGTGATTTGATTAAATTTCTCTAGTATTATTCACAGCCAAATCATTCCTAAATCATTTATAATAGTCGTACATGTATCTTTAATTATCAGAACAGAAAAGATGTCTGTGAAAGCAAATTCCACAATTATCATCTGGACACAGGATTCTACTCCCTTACTGTCACAAATATTTTCAATATTATAAGACAGAAGTTCTTTTGTCTTCATTTAATCACATTTTTCCTCCTCTCATTGGTATTGATGTTGGTCAGTAGATCCTCAAACCATATAATCTTTCTCTATTTTTTTCTTCAACAACTTTCAAATGAGAATGATAGAGATCACCTCATTCATTCATACAGAGACCATCGGAGTATTTGTGGAAATTTCAGGTACTTACTTGATGGCCGTCTTGTTTATAAAGTATGTGGACTCAAAATTCAACATAGTTTCAATACGGAATTAAAATGAAATTTTAGCTATAGGAATAGTACTTTTAGTATTTTTGTGACTACTGATGTGTAAGACTATCTCCACCTATAGGAAAGGTGTTAGCTGCTGTAGAAAAGCAATGGAAACAGAGAAAAAAAAATCAGCTTGACTCAAAACTACAAACGTATACTGGGCCGAAGGAGCTAATGAGTATTCCTGAGCTGGGGAGATAAATTACCAGGATCCTGCTTTCAGAAAATGATTCTGAAAAAAAAGTCTAAAATTCCTAAGGTCAGGCAGAACTGGTGCATTGTGAGCTCTAGCCAAAATATCAGGAGCTAGAATCAATCTGAAATTAATTTTTTAATGTGGAAATCGCAGTTTGATCCAAAAGTGGATTGATGTATCGTAAAAGGACAAAATTCTAATGTATATGATGGAAAGAAGTGTGGTAAGGCACCACTTCTTCTTCAGGTTCCTTCTCTTAGAGTTTTGCCTCTTCTCTCTCATCTCACCTCTTCTCTTTCTCATGAGATTGTCTGAAGTGTCTCTGAATTACTGCAGCAGAGAAGTTGAAAACTCTTGGAGACACAACAATACTGTTGTTTGATGGGTGCCTCTGGTTGGTCTGACTTCAGGTCCACCAAATTTAACATCAGAGACACTGCAGCCCGATTTGGGGAGATCTTACTTTCCTGTGGGCTCTGCAATGCAGGCAATACCTGATGTCGGGAAGGGAAAATAAGCAGACATAAATGACCAAGTTTATTTTGGCAGGATGTGCAAAAACACAGACTAAATGCCCAGCCAATCTGATAGGGTTAGGAGAAGTCGCTATCATTTGTACAGTGGCCCAAAGGAAATAGGAACCTGACATGTAGGAAGCAAGAGAGGAAAAAAAGAGAGGTGGAGAGGTAGCAAAACATGTGTACTCGGCCGTGCAGAAAAATATTGCTTTATGTGGACTGGTAGAGCCTTGTTTTGAATTAGTCACTGACCAAAACGCTCTAGTCAGAAAGCTAACTCTTTTACATCATAATTTGGTTGCAGTTCTTTCCTACTGAAATAAGCCACAAACTCCTCACAGGGTTTGTAGGCAAAGTTCGTTTTTCAACAATGACTATGTTCAAAGACAAACGTGAGCATCAGACTCAGGGAGGAAATCTAAACGTCAAAAAGGTCAATCCATTCATTTTACAGATGAGAAAATCCAAATTCAGAGACGGTAAATGCTACCTTCTCTCCTGCTTTGCTAGCTGGAGCCGACCAAGGTGCAGAATCCAGGAGTACTGGTTCTCACTTTAGAACAGATTCCTATTTTCACTTTAGAATCGATTCCCGTTTTCACTTTAGAATAGCTTCCCCTTCACACATCTTCCACTCATACTGCACACGCCAGTCCCCTACTTTCTCCTCCCATTCTTCCCCTTCTCTCTCTTTACCGAAATAGAGATTTAAGAGCATTTCCCAGGAACCTCCCATTATTTTTTTTCTATTTTTGAATTTTATTTTATTTATTTTTTATAAAGCAGGTTCTTATTAGTTATCTATTTCATACATATTAGTGTATACATGTCAATCCCAATCTCCCAGTTCATCCCACCACCACCACCCCTCCCCTCCACTTTCTGCCCTTGGTGTCCATATGTTTGTTCTCTACATCTGTGTCTCTATTTCTGCCCTGCAAAATGGTTCATCTGTACCATTTTTCTAGGTTCTACATATATGCATTACTATACGATATTTGTTTTTCTCTTTCTGACTTACTTCACTCTGTATGACAGTCTCTAGATCCATCCACGTCTCTACAAAAGACCCAATTTCATTCCTTTTTATGACTGAGTAATATTACATTGTGTGTATATATATATATATATATATATATATATATATATATACCACATCTTCTTTATCTATTCGTCTGTTGATGGGCATTTAGGTTGCTCCCATGACCTGGCTATTGTAAATAGTGTGGCAGTGAACGTTGGGGTGCATGTGTCTTTTTGAATTATGGTTTTCTTAGGGTATATGCCCAGTAGTGGGATTGCTGGGTCATATGGTAATTCTATTTTTTAGTTTTTTAAGGAACCTCCATACTGTTCTCCATAGTGGCTGTATCAATTTACACTCCCACCAACAGTGCAAGAGGGTTCCCTTTTCTCCACACCCTCTCAAGCATTTGTTGTTTGTAGATTTTCTGATGATGCCCATTCTAACTGGTGTGAGGTGACACCTCATTGTAGTTTTGATTTGCATTTCTCTGATAATTAGTGATGTTGAGCAGCTTTTCATGTGCTTCTTGGCCATCTATATGTCTTCTTTGGAGAAATGTCTGTTTAGGCCTTCTGCCCATTTTTTGATTGGGTTTTTTTTTTTAATATTGAGCTGCATGAGCTGTTTCTATATTTTGGAGATTAATCCTTTGTCCATTGATTCGTTGGTAAATATTTTCTCCCATGCTGAGGGTTGATTTTGTCCTATTTGTACTTTCCTTTGCTTTGCAAAAGCTTTTAAGTTTCACTAAGGCCCATTTGTTTCTTTTTGCTTTTATTTCCATTACTCTAGGAGGTGGATCAAAAGAGATCTTGCTGTGATTTATGTCAAAGAGTGTTCTTCCTATGTTCTCCTCTAAGAGTTTTATAGTGTCCGGTCTTACATTTAGGTCTGTAATCCATTTTGAGTTTACTTTTGTGTATGGTGTTAGGGAGTGTTCTAATTTCATTCTTTTACATACAGCTGTCCAGTTTCCCCAGCACCACTTATTGAAGAGACTGTCTTTTCTCCATTGTATATCCTTGCCTCCTTTGTCATAGGTTAGATAACAATAGGTGTGTGGGTTTAGCTCTGGACTTTCTATCCTGTTCCATTGATCTATATTTCTCTTTTTGTGCCAGTATCATATTGTCTTGATTACTGTAACTTTCTGGTATAGTCTAAAGTCAGGGAATCTGATTCCTCCAGCTCCGTTTTTTCCCCTCAAGACTGCTTTGACTATTCAGGGTGTTTGTGTCAAATTTTAAGATTTTTTGTTCTAGTTCTGTAAGAAATGCCACTGAATATGATAGGGGTTGCATTGAATCTGTAGATTGCCTTGGGTAGTATAGTCATTTTCATAATATTGATTCTTCCAATCCAAGAACATGGTATATCTCTCCATCTGTTTGTGTCATCTTTGATTTCTTTCATCAGTGTCTTATAGTTTTCTGAGTACAGTTCCTCTACCTCCTTAGGTAGGTTTATTCCTAGGTATTTTATTGTTTTGTTGCAATGGTTAATGGGATTGTTTTCTTAATTTCTCTTTCTGATCTTTCGTTGTTAGTGTATAGGAATGCAGGAGATTCCTGTGCATTAATTTTGTATCCTGCAACTTTACCAAATTCATTGCTTAGCTCTACTGGTTTTCTGGTGGCATCTTTAGGATTTTCTGTGTATAAAATCATGTCATCTGCAGTGACAGTTTTACTTCTTCTTTTCCAATTTGGATTCCTTTTATTTCTTTTTCTTCTCTGATCGCCATGGCTAGGACTTCCAAAACTATGTTGAGAGTGGCCAGAGTGGACATCCTTGACCTGTTCCTGATCTTAGAGGAAATGCTTTCAGTTTTTCACCATTGAGAATGATTTTTGCTGTGGGTTTGTTGTATATGGCCTTCATTATATTGAGACAGGTTGCCACTATGCCCACTTTCTGAAGAGTTTTTATCATAAATCGGTGTTGAATTTTGTCAGAAGCTTTTTCTGCATCTATTGAGATGATCATATGGTTTTTATTCTTCAATTTATTAATATGGTGTATCCCATGGACTGATTTGTGTATATTGAAGAATCCTTGCATCCCTGGGATAAATCCCATTGATCATGGTGTGTGATCATTTTAATGTGCTGGATTCTGTTTGCTAGTATTTTGTTGAGGATTTTTGCATCAATATTCATCAGTGCTATTGGTCTGCAATTTTCTTTTTTTGTAGTACCTTTGTCTGGTTTTGGTATCAGGGTGATGGTGGCCTCATAGAATGAGTTTGGGAGTGTTCCTTCCTCTGCAATTTTTTGGAAGAATTTGAGAAGGGTGGGTGTTAGCTCCTCTGTAAATGTTTCATAGAATTCACCTGTGAAGTCATCTGGTCCTGAACTTTTGTTTGTTGGAAGAATTTTAGTCACAGTTTCAATTTCATTACTTGTGATTGGTGTGTTCATATTTTCTACTTCTTCCTGGTTCAGTCTTGGAGGGTTATACCTTTCTAAGAATTTGTCCATTTCTTCCAGGTTGTCCATTTTATTGGCATAGAGTTGCTTGTAGTAGTCTCTTAGAATGCTTTGTGTTTCTGTGGTGTCTGTTGTAACTTCTCCTTTTTCATTTCTAATTTTATTGATTTGAGTCCTCTCCCTCTTTCTTGATGAGTCTGGCTAATGGTTTATCGATTTTGTTTATCTTCTCAAAGAACCAGCTTTTAGTTTTATTGATCTTTGCTATTGTTTTGTTTCTATTTCATTTATTTCTGTTCTGATCTTTATGATTTCATTCCTTCTCCTAACTTTCGGTTTTGTTTGTTCTTTCTCTAGTTCATTTAGGTGTAAGGTTAGATTGTTTGAAATTTTTCTTGTTTCTTGCAGTAGGTTTGTATTACTATAAACTTCCCTCTTAGAACTGCTTTTGCTGCATCCCTTAGGTTTTGGATCATCATGTTTTCGTTGTCATTTGTCTCTAGGTATTTTTTGATTTTCTTTTTGACTTCTTCAGTGATCTCTTTGTTATTTAGTAATATATTGTTTAGCCTCCATGTGTTTGTGTTTTTTACATCTTCTTCCCTGTAATTGTTTTCTAATCTCATAGCACTGTGGTCGGAAAAGATGCTTGATATGATTTCAATTTTCTTAAGTTTACCGAGGCTTGATTTATTACCCAAGTTGTGACCTATCCTAGAGAATGTTCCGTGTGCACTTGAGAAGAAAGTGTAATCTGCTGTTTTTGGATGGAATGTCCTATAAATATCTATTTAATCTATCTGTTCTATTGTGTCATTTAAAGCTTGTGTTTCCTTATTAATTTTCTGTCTGAATGATCTGTCCACTGGTGTAATTGAGGTGTTAAAGTCCCCCACTTTTACTGTGTTACTGTTGTTTTCCTCTTTTATAGCTGTTAGCAGTTGCTTTATGTATTGACGTGCTCGTATGTTGGGTGCATATATATTTATAATTATGACACCTTCTTCTTGGATTGATCCCTTGATCATTATGTAGTGTCCATCCTTGTTTCTTGTAACAGTGTTTATTTTAATGTCTATTTTATCTGATGTGAATATTCCTAATCCAGCTTTCTTTTGATTTCCATTTGCATGGAATATCTTTTTCCATCCCCTCACTTTTAGTCTGTATGTGGCCCTAGGTCTGAAGTGGGTCTCTTGTAGGCAGCATATATATGGGTCTTGTTTTTGTATCCATTCAGCGAGCCTGTGTCTTTTGGTTGGAGCATTTAATCCATTCACGTTTAAGATAATTATCAATATATATGTTCCAATTACCATTTTCTTAATTTTTATGGGTTTGTTATTGTAGGTCTTTTCCTTCTTTTGTGTTTCCTGCCTAGAGAAGTTCCTTTAGCATTTGGTGTAGAGGTGGTTTGGTGGTGCCAAATTCTCTTAGCTTTTTCTTGTCTGTAAAGCTTTTAATTTCTCTATCAAATCTGAATGAGATCTTTGCCAGGTAGAGTAATCTTGGTTGTAGGTTCTTCCCTTTCGTCACTTTAAATATATCGTGGCACTCCCTTCTGGCTTGTAGAGTTTCTGCTGAGAAATCAGCTGTTAACCTTATGGGAGTTCCCTTGTATGTTATTTCTCGTTTTTCCCTTGTTGCTTTCAATAATTTTTCTTTGTCTTTAATTTTTGTCAGTTTGATTACTATGTGTCTTGGCGTGTTCTCCTGCCTGGGACTCTCTGTGCTTCCTAGACTTGGATGGCTATTTCCTTTCCTGTGTTAGGGAAGTTTTCGACTATAATCTCTTCAAATATTTTCTCGGGTCCTTTCTCTCTCTCTTCTTCTTCTGGGAACCCTATAATGTGAATTTTGTTGTGCTTAATGTTGTCCCAGAAGTCTCTTAGGCTGTCTTCATTTCTTTTTGTTCTTTTTTCTTTATTCTGTTCCACAGCAGTGAATTCCACCATTCTGTCTTCCAGGTCACTTATCCCTTCTTCTGCCTCAGTTATCCTGCTATTGATTCCTTCTAGGGTATTCTTCATTTCAGTTATTGTGTTGTTCATCTCTGTTTGTTGTTCTTTAATTCGTCTAGGTGTTTATTCTTTAATTCTTCTAGGTCTTTGTTAAACATTTCTTGCATCTTCTCGATATTTGCCTCCATTCTTTTTCTTAGGTCCTGGATCGTCTTCACTACCATTATTCTGAATTCTTTTTCTGGAAGGTTGCCTATCTCCCCTTCATTTAGTTGTTTTTCTGTGGTTTTATCTTGTTCCTTCATCTGGTACGTAGTCCTCTGCCTTTTCATTTTGTCTGTCTTTCTGTGAATGAGGTTTTCCTTCCACAGGCTGAAGAACTATAGTTCTTCTTGCTTCTGCTGTCTGCCCTCTGGTGGATGAGGCTATCTGAGAGGCTTGTGCAAGCTTCCTGATGGGAGAGACTGGTGGTGGGTAGAGTTGGGTGTTACTGTGGTGGACAGAGCTCAGTAAATCTTTAATCCACTTGTCTGCTGATGGGTGGGGCTGGGTTCCCTCCCTTTTGGTTGTTTGGCCTGAGGTGACCCAGCACTGAGGCTACCTGGCTCTTTGGTGAGGCTAATGGCGGACTCTGGGAGGGCTCATGCCAAGGAGCACTTCCCAGAACTTCTGCTGCCAATGTCTTTATACCCTGCCCCCCACCTCTACAGGAGACCCTCCAACACTATCAGGGAGGTCTGATTCAGTCTCCTATGGGGTCACTGCTCCTTCCCCTGTGTCCTGATGTGCGCACTACTTTGAGTGTTCCCTCTGAGAGTGGAGTCTCTGTTTCCCCCAGTCCTGTCGAAGTCCTGCCATCAAATCCTGCTAGCCTTCAAATTCTGATTCTCTAGGAATTCCATCTCCCGTTGCTGGACCTCCAGGTTGGGAAGCCTGACGTGAGGCTCAGAACCTTCTCTCTAGTAAGTGAATTTCTGTGGTATAAGTGTTCTCCAGTTTGTGAGTCACCCACCCAGCAGTTATGGGATTTGATTTTATTGTGAAAGTGCCCCTCCTGCTGTCTCATTGTGGCTTCTCCTTTGTCTTTGGATGTGGGGTGTATCTTTTTTGGTGAGTTCCAGTGTCTTCCTGTTGATGATTGTTCAGCAGTTAGTTGTGATTCCAGTGGTCTCGCAAGCGGGAGTGAGCACACGTCCTTCTACTCTGCCATCTTGAACCAATCTCTCCAATTATTAGAAGTTGGCCACCATTCTGTACACTCTGTCTTCTCCAACTAGTGAAATCCGACTCAAGTACAATATATGCAAATTACATTGACTTGATCTTACAACCATCTGCCATCTTGTGTTTCATACCCTTTGGTACGGAAATTACCCTAGAGTGGTATGCATTGTTACTTCACACTTTTGTACACACATGTGCTATTCTGGTTTCCCACTTCACCTCCGGTGAACAATAATACTTGACACTTAATAACTGTCATAATAACAGCAACAAATAATATTCTTATGATTCATCTTCAACTCACAATTTCAGGAACTTCAGCCCTTTTTTAATATCTCCCCCTCTCTCAGGTATTTCTGGAATTCTCCAATGAGTACATGTATGCTGACATATGGAGATCATACTACTCACTCTCCTTCATTCATTTTAATTTGGGAGAAGTTGTCAGTCAGCCCCTCTGAGTGGCTCCAAACTCCAACTTCTGTAGCTGATCTCTACTGAAACTTCTGGGGCTGCTGGACCAAACTTGCCAAGGCCAGCCCAGTGCTAAAGCTACCACGTACTTCCCACCACCCCCTAGGTCTGTTCCATGTTCTCTCAGTGTCCTCCCAACTGAAAATTTTTTGTTGAAACAGCTCTTTCAGTTTGCTACTAACAGAGTAGCAAACAATCTAGGGACATACACCATGCTGCGTTTGGAATCTCCCAGACTAACCTACTGGGATGTGTTGCTCTTGGATTCAAGTTGTCTTCTTCTAATGTCTCTTCCTTTAAGATGATTTATTTAGCAGAAGTTTTATTTTTGGTCCCTTTTGCAGCTAAGATTCCCAACAGACATATCCTGTAGCTATATAACTTATGATGTTTCATCTCCATAAGATATGATGGAATCCAAAGCACACAAAGGTTGTGTGGGGCAAAGACGAAAGGGCCAATGAGGTCTGAAATGCAGCCCACACTCCACTCACCAAACTACGCAACCTAAGATATGTTTGCACCAAACTATGCAAACTATGTCTACCTAAGATAGTATCTTTTTCTAATTTACTTAATGGCTATGGCCCTGCTTGAATTCTTAGAGTGAGGCTTCATATAGGAACTCCTGTTATTATGGAGAGCAGGGACCGTAACTTATATTTCTTTTGTATAGACATCATCATATGGCTGAGCAGTGAGCACAGGAGCTACTTCACATGAATATGCTAGATAAAATCTATGAGGAGGCCGATGGTCCCTACCTAGGTAAAATCTCTGGCCCTGGCAGTCTTAGAAAACAATATGGAGATAAGAAAAGTAAAGGGTTCTTTAGAGTGCAAAATGCTGGCTTTCTCTCAATTTCTAAAATCAAACTCAAACCCCATGGCATTTATTTCCTCTTCCTGTACTGAATCATTAATACAGCATTGTGGTCAGGACCATATTCTGGTATTCTTCTATCAGGCAACCTTATTCCTCCAGGCATTAAGTGTTCCTAGAGCAGTACCATATAATTCCATGCCCCTCCTTCCTTAACGTGTAATCATTTCACAAAATAGGGATGTTTTTCACAATTCAATATAAAATTCTAGTGCTGTTGTGATTGTTGGTAAGAAAGGAATGAGATGGGAAGAGTCCGATGACTTCCCCGTAGTGAAAGCCAGAATTTCAGAACACCGAGTGGTCCAGCTCCTACTTCCCTTCTTCCTCCGGTCTGTTGGGCAGTGCTAGCTAAGTAGTGAGGACCATCCGGATTTAGAATTGCATCTTCAATTGTTTGACGTTAAACAGTATCTTACTGTATGTACTCAGCAAACCTTCATTTTCATCTTCTTGTTTTTTGAAAATCTATACTTCACTCCCCCCCCCAAAGTTTTTCAGTTTACTGTCAAAGTTCACTGATTCAGCAATTTGCCCTTCCCAAAGTCTTGGAACCCACATGCAAAGATTAAACCCTGCTGTACAAAAAGTCAGACAATCCAGCCATGGAGCTGAAGTGGTTCCCACCCTTCACACTTGCCACACCCCATCAGCCAACAATAAATCCCCTCCCAACATAAAAGTCCTCTCTCCCCCACTCACTCAAGAGTAAATCCCCTGTTGGCAGAAAGCCAGACTGAACAGATGTGTCTGCCACCACTTCCTGGGGTGGGGTCAGGCCGCACCAGCTTTGATCAACAAAAAGGAGAAATTTCTAGTGTCAAAGGCCCTCTGCAGAGAATGCCCCAGGGCCCACTCCAAGAAGTAAAGGGACCCAGGATTAAAAAGCAAGGAGGAGCATCCCAGCAGGGCAAAGCAGCACAGAAGACTCGTGCATCCAGAGAGGTGAGGTCTTGGTCATTCTTCTCATTTCTTGGACAGTAGTACAAGTGCAAAGAAATCCGCCTCTCATGGCTAGAAGCTGTCTCTGAAGAAAGGAAATGCCTTAGTGATTTTGAGTTTAGTCCACCCTGTTATTTAATCATTCTTGCTAGTTAAAGACATTCAGGAAAGACTATTAACCCTTAATGCAACTCAAAGGTGTGTTACAGTAGTATTAATTTGTATTAATATTTGACCAGACCTGAAATATCTCCATAAATCAGTACGCTGGCTCATGTAAGGGACCGTCGCTGTTTCCACTTTCCACTAGGGTCATGTTTCACATTCTCCAGATGAGCCATTCAGGTTGGTCGTATCTGAGTGCTTCACTTGGAACTAAAGCTCAAGAGCGTTAAAAAGTATTGCAACATTACTCACAGACACTGAAGGAAACTTTTACGGTGAAACAGATAGCTAGTGGGAAGCAGCCGCATAGCACAGGGAGATCAGCTCAGTGCTTTGTGACCACCTACAGGGGTGGGATAGGGAGGGTGGGAGGGAGACGCAAGAGGGAGGGGATATGGGGATATATGTATATGTATATGTATGGCTGATTCACTTTGTTATACAGCAGAAACTAACACACTATTGTAAAGCAATTATACTCCAATAAAGAAGTTTAAAAAAAAATTAAAAAACATCTTGCTCAGCCAGCCAAGATTTGCTATCCACTGCCACTGAGGAAATCTGTCCATCAGTGAATACTCTTTGTGATTTATTCCAGGTAGGAATCCATATTGCGTTCTGTTTTGGAGATTTTGTTAATCAGAGTCGGCGAAGTATTTTAACAAAAAATTCCAAAACTCACCCACCAATGTCTGTTGCTTGCACACTTTGCAGACCTGTGCAGGTTGGGGAGCATGGGAAAATTGGGACTCTGCTCCAAGCAGAAGCAGATTCTTTCCCTCTAGTAGCTCTGCCATCAGGCTTGGAGTCCTTTACTGATGCTGTGAATCTGGCAGAGTATGAGGGAAGACAGAGAACAGGAGCATTGCACCAACACTTTTATGGGCTGAGCTTGGAGGAGATTGGTGCACCTCCCTTTCACTCAGGCTGCTCTGGCCTTTGTAACTGCAAGGGAGGCTGGGAAATGTAATAGAGTTATGTGCCTAGTGAAAAAGAAACATTACAGGTTAACAGTTGCCACACAATTAATGCTTACTGTGGGTCAAAATTTGCGGTAAGAATTTGCACAATGAAAGAGGGGAGCCTTTTCATTCTCAAGAAAAAAGTCTATTCTAGTTTACAAAATGCAACATACAGCCTTTTCTTGACAATATGGTTTTTCAGCATTGATTTGTTTTCAAAATTTCAGATGGTAGAAGTTGCAGGTAGAAGAAAAACTGAGCAATCATACGCATACACACACATGCACACGCACACACACACACATCCTATGACTTTGCCTGAAGTATAAACCCAAAAGCCTGCATTTACCTTCATACATTTAACTTTTACTGGCATTTGAAGAGCTTTGCAGGTAAGATCAAGTTTTTCTTCTTTTTAATTAATTAATTTATTATTATTATTATTTGGCTGCATTGGGTCTTCGTTGCTGCACTCGGGCTTTCTCTGTTTGCAGCGAGAGGGGGCTACTCTTCGTTGTGGTGTGCGGGCTTCTCATTTTGGTGGCTTCTCTTGTTGTGGAGCATGGGCTCTAGGCATGCAAGCTTCAGTAGTTTTGGCACTCAGGCTCAGTAGTTGTGGCTCGCAGGCTCTAGAGCACAGGCTCAGTAGTTGTGATGCACGGGCTTAGTTGCTCCGCGGCATGTGGGATCTTCCTGGACCAGGGCTTGAACCCGTGTCCCCTGCATTGGCAGGTGGATTCTTAACCAGTGCACCACCAGGGAAGCCCAAGGTCAAGTTTTTCTAACTCCACATTATTTTCTATATATTTTAATAAACAATGAAGTCTTCTTCAGTTGTTTATAGCTACTGTGTTTGATTTAAAATGCAAAAGGTTTAGGGGATCGTGGAGGATGGAGATGGGTACATATAGGGATTAAGCTTCATTTTTGAAAAGTACTACTATCTTGAATGTTCAGAAGTTTACAACATGTGCAAGAAAATGCATATTAATGAGTGCTGGTGTGCTTTGGGTTGAGATGTCCCTCCTTTGGGACAGGTGCAGTGTGAGAAATACTATGAGAAAGAAGAATGAGGGAAAAGAGATTTCAAAAGTGTTATTGTTCCTTCTCTCTCCATTTTCCCTTCCCTTTTCTTCTCTTCTCTGAGGCAAAGATCAGCAAGTCAATCAAGGAAACAGGCTGTGACAGGGAGGAGCAGAAATGGCCATTGTGGTTGGAAGACTGATTACATTGAGTAAATAAGCAAAATTGAGCAAATAATTCAATATATTGAGGATAGTGATACACACATAAATGTATGTCTGTGACAAATACATACACACATAGATATAGAAACAAAGATGAATGAGGGGACGTATTTACATAATATGCATACATATATATTTATATTAAATGTATATATTTATACATACATTTCTGAATTCTGTCCACTGAGAGGGCATAGAAACAGTGGCATCCCAATATAAAATACAGTGAGTATACTAAGCATCTAGATCTTAGTTTTCCTATACCTACCTCTACTAAAAAGGAGTAGGACTCCTTTAAGAACTTGTAATTTCCAGGATTGGGATAGGAAAGCATAAAATAAACCTGGAACATGTGGTTTCTCCAGAAAATGGGGAAATGTTCAATAAATGATGGGAACATATCAAAAGGAATAGAAGTTCAAATAAGGACCTAAAAAGTGTAAATACATAAATAAATCAATGGGGGGTTGAGTGGGGAGAGTAAGCTCTTCCTTACTGTGAATGCCAGTAAATAAATGTAAAAGGAATGATGTAATTAGAGAATCACCTCTTGAGAAATATCACAGCAGGGGTTGATTCAGACGGGAGTCTTCAGAATATGCTAAAGTTGATGGGTGGAGATTTGATGAGGCACAGAATGTTGGCATAATCTCATATACTTCCTTACCATATATTAGTAGTCCATTTGTAAAGCACAAAATCGAGAATTTGGAGAAAGTTGACAAGAACCAGTATAATGAGGTGACCACGGTTAAGATCCCCAGAGATGGATATGTTGGAATGGTGTGCCTCCTCTTTTGAGGGACTATGAAGAGAACAGCATCACTTCCATGATTTCCTGTCAAGAAAGCATGATCTGGGTCTGGTCATGAGAAGTAGCAGATGAACCCAGGCTGCAAATGAAGATATAAAATCGAAAATCTGTACTCTTTCAAAGTATCAAGGCCGTGAAAAACAGGGAAAGACTGAGGAAGTGGTCCAGACTGAAATATCTGAAGACACAGGATAACTAAATGCAGAAGTATTTCTGGATAAGATCCTGGAACAGAAAGGAAAATATGATATTATTGGGGCAATAGCGGAAATGTAGATGGCCCCATGGAAGGATGGTAGTGTTGTATCAGAACTGTAGATTTTCTGGTTTGGAGTGTTGTATGCTAGTTATTTAGGGGAGCGTCCTTGTTTGGGTAACACATCCTAGAGTGTTTCAGGGTTATGGGGTATCATCTTACAGTATACTTCGAAAAAGTTAAAAATAAACTAATGCTAATGTGTAGATAAGTGACTGGTTATGGAAATGCAACAGTATGTTAACATTTGGGGGAGCTGGGTGAAGCAGTTACAGAAGTTTTCTGTACTATTCCAGCAAATTTTTTTAAGTCTGACAGTTTTTTCAAAGAAATAACTAACCAAAAATAAAAGAAACCGTCTCCATTTAAAGCAAAGTGTCTGTGAATCTCAAATTGGGTACACTTTGATATTTTTTAGTAACTCCAATTAAAATGTAAATTGCTTCTAATTATTTTTGTGGCCAGACCATGTTTTATACATGCAATTCCATTTCAAGATTGGACTCATAGAATCCAAGCTTTCATTCAAGTTATAATATCCAACTTTTATGAAGTGCAAACTAAGCTTTTATTTAGTGATAATATCTAACTTTTATTGAACATAAAAATGCTTTACCTGTATTATTTCATTATATCCTTACAATAACCCTATGGTTAGGCACTGCTTTTGTCCCCCTTTCCTAGATAAACAAACTGAGATATATTAGTTAGGATTAGGTTTGGCTGCACAGTACAGGAAAGATCAAAATGACAATAGCTTACGCAAATTTGAAGTTTCTTTTTCTCCCATCTAAAAGACGCCTGAAGATATGCTGTCCAGGGCAAGTCATGGGCCGGCCCCCGCCCCACTTCTTTCTTTCTGTTCTGCTTTCTTCAGTAAGTGATTTCCATACCTAAAATCAGCTCATGACCCAAGCTGGCTGCTAGAGTTTCAGTTTCATTTGCATTTCCAGGCAAGAGTAAGGAAATGAAGTAGAAATCAAGGGCACTGCTTTCTTGCCCTCTAGTTAGTGTTGCCCAAAAGTCCCAAAGATCATTCTGTCATGGCCCAAATTGCCACATGGTCCCACTTCGCTACCCGGTAGCTTGGTTAATGTCATGTTTCTGCTGAGCACATTGCTCTGAATTCCGTGAAGAATTCTACTGATAGTGGGAGGCAGCTAGCAATCTCCAAAGAGAGTATTTATCTCAGGTCCCCCAGCTAGTAAACTGAGGAGCTTCGGTTATCTAAGTCCAAAGCTTGAGCATTTCACAGGATGATAAACTGCTCAGTCATGCGGGGGCTGGCACCCTCCTGCAGGTAGCAGCGGTCTCTGCATGGTCAGCAGTAATTGCTGAACTGACATTGGCACTCAGTATGGCTTCAAGCTCATCAAAGGCCTTAGTCCAACATCACCACAGGAGCCAGAATTAGAAAGGAAAAAAATACATGAGTACTGTGTGGGAAGTGAGAGGACTCTATACCTGACTGTACATGAAACATTCTCAGTAATAATTGGTCAGGAGATCCCACAACAGGGAGCGAGGATCGGAGTTCTGAGGCTGTCATGGCCTCTGTTATTCCCCTGTATCCTGGGGAGTGATCTGTGATGCATGGGAAATCTGTAGATGCAGTGGAAATCTTCAGAATATTTTCTCAGTGTCTGAGGGGGTTGAAGGGAGATAAAGAGGTGGGTGGAAATTAATTGGACTTATCCTTCCTTATCACACTTTTCCCTGCACACACAAAACACTCTTCCCATAGTTACAGTAGTCTCACTTTCCTTGGAATAAATAACAGACATCTGTACCTACTCCTGCATTCTCTAGAAAGTAGTTTTTTACCACTCTTCCAAAATCCTTTAGAAGTCTCTATGGGAGGCTACCAGATGCTAGTTGCCTAAAACTAGACAGCAAGTCTGGTCCTATCAGATGACCTGGAGGACAGTGAAGACCCTGTCTGAAGTTTTACTCTGCATGCCACTGTGCCCCCAAGGAAACAGGAGACAACTGACTAGTTGCCAGAAATGGCAATAGATGATATTTTACCCCTCGAGCGTGGGGGTAAAAAAAAGTTTCGACACTTTCTTTATTCACTGTCTGTATAATTTCTCTTTCATAATGAAATCTTTTTAAGCCAGAGGAGGGAAAATAAATTCTCCCCAACTATTCCAAAGTAAAATTGCTTTTGGCTATTTCCAAACCTAAAAGAATCAGCCAAAACAATTTCAAGCAAATCTTTTTGAAAGCACAATAACAACAACAACAAATTTCCCCTGAGTGTGATGTTGTGAAGGTCAAGGTCTAACCTGATGTAAACAAAAACATCTCAGTAGAGCAGAGTTAGAGGTTAAATAAATGTTTCTAACAACAGGGATTTAAAGCAGCACCATTAAAAATAGATTCTGTAGCCTGTAAAAAAAGAGAAGACGGTAATGACTGCCTTTAATCTTTTCTCTGAGTTCTGAATG
Organism: Leucopleurus acutus; assembly: GCF_964270905.1. Taxonomy (NCBI): domain Eukaryota; kingdom Metazoa; phylum Chordata; class Mammalia; order Artiodactyla; family Delphinidae; genus Leucopleurus; species Leucopleurus acutus. The sequence goes on along the minus strand of NC_139150.1, from coordinate 62,964,162 downwards.
AGAAATACAGATTCAGGAACTCACTCTGGAGACAAAAGAAGAATAGATTTATGACTAGAAATGTGAATGAAAATATCTGTACAGCAAGGAAAATACTCCATTTAAAGCACATTATGTCCTAGTCATTTTGATAGAGAATAAAGTCCTTAAAATTTTATTTTAAAAATATATTCATCTTTTTCTAAGTCATATATGTCATTAATGAAAACACATATAACCAAAAAATAAAAATCCCTCCTAGATCCCAATACCCACTAAATGTTCATTGTTACTAATATCTTGGAGTATCTGTTTCTTTTCTGTGCATACTCACACATATATTTTTAATTTTTTCTAATTTGTATCATATTGCAAAAACTACTCAGTAGTACCTTTTCTCACTTAGCAAGTCAAAAACAGCATTAACCTGTATCACTAAATATTGTTCTAAAGCATGTTTTTTAAAATCGCTGCAGATTATTCCTTGTTATGTCCATACATAATTTCTTTCTTTCACAACTCTTTTATTTTCATCTGAATACATATTATTTTCAAATTTCTGTTATTATAATCAGGCCTGCAGTTTACTTCTTACATTTTTCTACATGAATCTTTGTGTAAATCCCAGATTCCTTCCTCAGGATAGTTTTTTAGAATGAATTACTGGACCAGGTAGCAAGAACATATTTAGGGATTTGGAAGCCTATTTCCAAAATGGCATCCAGAAAAGTTGTACTGATATCGTTCTCACCAGCAGGGTGAGTGCCCGTCTCTGCCCTCACAGATATACATGTGGATAGATCATTTTATGTATACCTCCATTTTAATAAGGGAAATGTCTTTATTTCCCTAATTTCTAATACAGTTAAATATTTTTCATATATTTAGTATCATAATTTTCTTTTTTGGTTCATTGCCTTTTTCATGTTCTTTGTTTTCTCACAGTCCACTTGTATTTTTATCAGTCTGTTAGAACTCACATATTCAAAGTGATGAATATTTCTGCCAGTTTTTAATTTGCCTTATTATTTTGTTTGTGATTATTTTGTTGTCTCTGCTGTTATACAGAAAGCTTAAATTTTTACGTAGTCAAATCTATTAATCTTTTCATTAATATGCTTAAATGTTTATAAAGGCGTATCCTATTCCCAACTGGATAAGTGTTCAGTCTTGTTCAGTTGTGGCTCTTAAATTTAGAGTGCATTATAACTGAAAGAATTACAACATAAGACTAGCTTAGGGATTTTTATGTGATAATACAGTCCACTCGGTGGGGACATCGTCAAGTGAAATGGCCAAAATGTCCAGGCTTCTGTATGCAGAGGGGATTTCTGACACTGTGATACAGGAAATAGAATGGAGTAAAAGATTTATGGGCAATGGGGGAAATCATCCCTTTCAGCTGAAAGAGTGGTCTTTATGACTGTTCTCATAGGCAGCCCATAAGATCTGAGAAATAGGAACCCTTCTCAAGGAACAAGCCACTTCAGTAGACGTTGGTAGAAAGTGAATTCTGCACATACGTGCAAAGGCAAATAGAAGCAATTACAGCTGTGTAAGAAGTTGGTGAAGCAACTATATTTCAAGGCTGAGCTTTGAGTAATTGCTTTTAAAAAGGCAGAGGAATTGCCTCACTTGCTATAGACACCCTGACAGAGAAACACAACATTTAGATCAGAGTGGAGTGACAGAGCAAGACAGACACAAATACCAGAGGAATTTTTTTTATAAGACGAAGGAAGAGATAGATTTTGCAGCCACATTTGGCTAGTAATTTTACCAGCTCTTAGTGGGTCATGGCTGTGCTGCCTTTCAACCTGGTTTGTTAAATTTTTGCTCAAGCTTAAACTTTAGGTTATAGCATTCAGCCTCAATTGGTTTTTCTGTTGTTTTCCAATATCTCTAGATCAAAGATCTCACTCAAATATTGTTAAAGGCAGCATTCTCACCTGCATGGTCTGTGTGACAACTGTGATCTAGATTTAGCTTCCCAGAGTGGAAGCACTACGTAGAGATCTCCGTTCAGGAAAGTGCAGAGGCAACGCTGATTACCATTTGGGGGTGTCATGCATACCTGACAGTAGAACGGGACTCCCCTGGACTGGGTTGTGATCAGGCAGGATCACTAGTTATGTGAAGACAATATTGTCGGAGAAAATTATCAAGATAGCATAAGGTACGTATAAGGTAGTTACTGAAAGCTCAAGCATAGGTCTCAGAACTGGCTTTAAATAAAGCCTTCCCACCTTCTAGCTGCTAAACCTTGTGCAAGTCATTTAATTTCTCCAAGTATCAGATTCCCAGTCTGTAAAATGATTTTAATATTCTCAACATCATAGAGTTGAAGTGGGGATTCAAGGAGATAATGTATATTAAGTATTTAATCTCCCAGTCACAGAGCCTCATTTATTTATTGGCTCAGTAAACTGTTCCTGTCATTATAAACAGCAAACAAGGAAAATTAATAATGTGTTTCTAGAATAATCCCTACATAAAAATGCAAGTAAAATGATTATAACCTAATACCTGCCTATAAACGATAATTGATTATTATCCCACCAATTAGTATCAGTGAAATTTTAAAGGAAATAAAAATGCATGTAAGAGTAAAAACTCTAATGCAACATGGCATTACCAAATCAGTGAGAAAACGGAAACACAATATTGCAAATCATTAGCAATCTCATCTAAAGATTGGTTACTCTTAAGTTTGGTTAAAACCTTCTGTCATTATACAGCAAAACCAGATATAAATTCACTTATGGAGCCTTTATCATGTCCTAGGAGTTATGATAACTGTTCTCATTTAAATGATCTCATTTAACCTTACATTTTATTACAAAAGGAAACTGAATCACTAAGGATTTAAGAAAACTGTAAAATCAAACAGCAAAGTAAAGAGTTCAACTGGTATTTTCACTAGGCGTCATTTTCAAGCTTGACATTCTATTCATACACCATGAAGCAAATAGGAATTAATCTGTTGCAAACTGCCCAAACTCACAGCTTTTCTTGCAAGTTTATCTGGAAAAGGAAAAACACAGAGCCATACCCACACAGTCAGAAACTAATTTCAAAGCTCTGGCTTTATACAACCAGAGGAGGAGTCATTCATTAAGAGGTATTTGGAATTTTTAGTTTGTTTTTTGTTTTGTGTTCATAAAAGCCTTGAGGAGTTGGGAAGGATCAAAAGAAGGGAATTGGTTATAATAATATGGTAACTTGCAGATCATAAGGCTAGTCAAAAGATTTTTAAGGACTGATTGAAAAATCTGAGAATTAATGGAGAAGTGTGAGTTTGACATAAGAGTTCCTGTTGGATATTTAGGAGAATAAAAGAAATATCTAAAACTTTCCAAGGGCCACTTTGGCCTGTTCTAAAGAACCTTGGAGTAGCAAAGCCCGCTGGGCGCTTTACTCAGAATCAGGGGAATGTGCTATGGGTGGAATGAGACAGATGGAGGGCTAGACCAAGAGTGTGCGTTGGGGCAGAATGGAGTTTCCTTAAGCTGAATAAGAAAGTCATAGACCTGAAGGCAGCCCGTCAATATTTGGGTGCACCCAGGAGAGGGTGTCAGCAGATTGCAAAGGCTTTAAACTGTCTGGGTTCTGGTTCTCAAACTATGAGGATGATCATGTCATGTACAGTGTTAAATACCATCACTCATATTGTAACGTCTAAAATAACTTTGTGGAGTGGTGAGACAGCATGGATGTATCCGTAAGAGCAAAGAGACCCACCTCATATTCACACACTTTTTCTGGGTCCTGTATAGCAGCAATCCTCTACAGGACTGCCTGTCACAGAGCCCCTTGGCTGAGACAGGACTCAAGGAGGGAGAAAGTCTACCAGTCTAGCAGAAATAAGGCAAACTTCTTTTCCCCAAATATTTTTTGAAGGCAGGTCACCCTTTTGAGGAAGGGTAAATTGAGAATTGATTTATTTAACAGAAAGCTGACTACTACTGACTACAAATAATTCTGCCGCCTTCTAGATTTGAGAAATGCCACCTGCCAATTTAGTGCCCAGGAGGGAGTTTTTACAGCAATTACTGTTAATGGGAAATAAAGTTCATTTTCAAAATTGCAAACTGAAAGGAGCAGTTGAAAGTTGGATTCTGGTTTTCCTGAACTACGCAGTGTTTTTCTCCCTCATAAAAGACAACAAAGTTGACCCTCTGGTCCCACTGAACCTAAAAGGCCATCTCAGGGAAAACAGGACGTGGTTGAGAACAATGACATCTCTGCAAACCGCAGGCAGAGCCAGCAGACGAATAAAGCCCTGGTGTTTTTCAGAAAGTCGGAAGAAAAGCATGGATTCAAAAGGAAAACAATGACTGTGGAAATACTGTTGTTACTTTTGCCCACAAACCAAAATTACCACCTTCCTCCTCATACTGGTCCGTTGTCACCTGAATATAATGCCTAGGAATGGCCTTCTCTGTATCAGATGCCCTCTTGCCCATGTTCTGAAGCCCACTACGTGGTTTTTATGTCCTTCGTCATTATTGTGATCTTTTAAATGACAGGTTTGTTCAAAAATTCTCAACAAGGAATCCCTAGTCATATGAGTCACAGAATGTTTGTATGTATATATGTATGTATATCATATATATATATATATGATATACGTACATATGTTTTCAACCATAAGCATTGAAATTCAATAAGCTAGGAAGAATAACTGTGCGGGTGGGAAAGAATTATGACCACCTCTCCAAAACAATTCGTATTTGGTCTAAGACACTTTATAGCCAGAGTTGAGATTTCTGCTAAAATACAGAAATCTGTGAGTAGGAGATATTTTGCAGTTTTCACAAGTGCTATCACAATGAGAGCACCTATGAAAATGAACAAGAGAAAAGATCGATTTCAATCAATAAAGCAATAACAATGCATTAAGATATTCCTCTCTGTAACACTCAGCCCGTTCCTCCTGCAACATTTCCTTTCAACGTCCTTCATCTAGGTACAAGGACTTTTAGAATTTCAAGCAGTTGTAAAGGAAGACATAATCATTTAAACCTAACTAATTTAGAGGAACATTAGCTCAAGAGCAAAATATGAACCGCAATCTACTAAATTTACTATTTCTGCTATTCATCAGTTTCACTGATCGTTACAAATAAGTACAATAAAAAGGCAATAGCTGAGGCACTTAAACTACATGAAAGAGAAAAATGAATCTGTGTCATTTTTCAAGAGTTGATTTTTTAAAGTTCTTTTTGTTCCTTACTGGCCCCCTTTTGTATCACGTATAAAAAATAATTAGAAATGGTAAAAGTCAATATAAAGGTCCAGATCCCTGCGTGTGAATAAGCTATTCATGAAAAAGTTGGCTTGCTCCTTTTAATGGTCACCAAGTACTTAACAGACACTCCTGTTAAATTTGTGAGGAAAATGATGAATATCTCTTCTTAGATCATGGGGATGCTTAGGCTGCTGGTCCCATAATTTCCTATTATATGATCTTCATCTTCATTTGAATCTTGCATTTTTAAAAAGTTGTTTTAATGTTTCTAAACAGAAAAGTACTAAGTTATAAGACCCTTGAGGGCAGGACCTAAGTTTATTCGTCTTGTTTTTCTCCCTAATGATTCACAAAGTAGCCCATATCATTAAAACTGCTTAATAGTTGACAGATGAGAGCTTTAACCTTTGCGCAAAATAGTACCTTTTTTGTCTGATTCTTGATTTTGAACTTGACACGTTTTCCTTTATATTTCCAACTTAACTTGCTTTACTTGGGTAACTAACAAGCAGCTTACTAAGCCAGAATGGCATCTCCGGATAATGAGTTTGGTTATCCAAGAACACCCCTAATTTTGAATTATGTTTTGCTCTTTACCTTATTTTATGTTATGTTCCATCTTGGCACTTGAATATCCTGTCTGTATTTTGCTCAAATGATGTTGCTGACGTAGGTAGAAAACCCTTGAAATTTATGTGTTCTGCAATTTCTTACATTTTGTTGCTGGAACACCTTGAAATCCTGATTTTGTACAGAAACTGTCAACATAAGGGACAAACTGGTGATTTATAGATAGAAATGTGAGTCTAAATTTCTATGTTGCCAAGCTGCTCATTTTAAAAACACAGTGAATTACAGGAGAAGTAAATCCACAAAACTGGAATGTTTCCCCTCATTTCTCCAATGAGTGATAAGCAATGTTCCTCTTCAGTGAATAACTTTTGTTTATCTCATTGATCATTTGCACTGAAAAATGTCTCATCCAAGTTTCTAGTCATCTCTTTCTTTAAAAAGAAATAATTACAGTAATCTTTGGATGATATTGCATATTAAATACCTGATTCTTTCTTTTGCATTTTATGACAGCTTCTAAAATTATATGCCAATTGGTACTGAAGTTCTGGTTTTGGAGAATAACAGCTCAAAGAAAATATGAACTCGATCCAAATTGAAATTATTTTAAAAGCTACATTATATAATAATGCTCGGGATATAAAAGCTAGCTAAAGAAAGGGAAGTTATGCTTACCTTCTTTGTAAAAAAAATAAAAAATTTAACTAAGGACAATGAACAAAAAATCTAAAGAACTATCATGAGAAGATAACATCACACCCACCCAGCTGTAGACTAAAGCCAGTTTTCCATCAGAAGATAACATGGACCTCCACAAAAGTAGAAACAGAAATTTACTGTCTTTCTCAATATTTCCCCTTCTTATACTGCCATAATCTCTGACTCTCCTTGTCTTCATTCCAAAAACAACAACCAAGTAATAAAAGCAGAAGTAGCACAAATTTCCTCTCCATTATCTAAGGCTCAGATCCATTCTTTCCTCTTCTGTAATATCTCTCTTGACTTCTGTGACCCATACTATTATTTTTTCAACTCTCGTTTCACATTTCAGCAGTGACATGCAGCTTAACACTAGCTTTTGGACTACTTTTTTCCTTCTAACTGAATTGTACATTGTCTAATATTAACAGCTAACAGTTCGCCTGTTTTACATGTGTCAACTCTTTTAATCCTCGTACAACTCTATTAGTAGTACCATTTTAGAAGTGAAAAACAGCCTCAGAGAGATTAAGTAACCTGTTCAAAGTCACAGTCGGCAAAAAGTAGAGCTAGGGTTTGGGTACTGGGTTTATATCCCTAAGCAGAATGCTATACTCTCTCAAAAACATTTCTACCTGGAAACAACTTAAACCTCCTCCTTGATACCTAAGACAGTGCTCCCTGGTAGTAGGGATTCCAGGTATCCAGATTCTGGTGAAGAAGAGAGACTTAGTTGGATTTAATCATGGACATTTATTAAATTTGTGCCTCTGACTTAATTTTGGAAGGCAGAGTAATACCTTGGAAAATATGCTGTCATCTTCTGGGACCTTTCAAGATCGTTTTGCCAAATGGGGATGGAGGATACCGAACAAGAAAGGTAAAGGATCAGGTGGGCAGAGATGCCTGTAGCTACAGACCAAGCATGACGTACAGCCAGCTGCCATCTTTTCAGACCTGGACATTCTAATACCTGAATTGGGATCTGCTTTTGACTTAAAATGACTGTGACACTGCCTGTTACTAAGAATGAGCAGACAAGCCATCAGCCTGTCAAAGTAGCCAGTCCACAGCCAAAAAAGGATTACTCTCACTACATAAAGTATAGAGGGTGGGTGAGGAATAAAAATACAGTTTTATATGGATTGTAATCTACACAGTTGAACATACTGGTTACTCATATTCAAATACATGTTTGTGACTTTATTTTATTGTATTAACCCTATTAACATCCTCTGGAATTAATGCTTTACAGAATGGATTTTGAAAAATGCTATTAAATTTGTAAATGAGAGAGACGTTAGGAGGATAAGATGAGGTAGCACGCCAAGAGGGAAACTTAGATTTTTTGAGGGCCTGTTGTGTAGAGTGCTGTCTGGCCGGTGAGTTACATGGTTTGTTCTGATCTAGGACTCAAAAGAAGCCTATAAAATAGATATTATCCCATTTTGAAGAGAAGGAAACTGAGGAGGACATTTTACCCTCAAAGTTTACTATGTACTCGCCAGTTTATCTTTTAATTTCCACTTTTCGATTACTGTTAAGCTTTGGTATTATTACCCTTATTTTTATAGTTGATGAAATTGAGACTTAGAGAGGTCACATATCTTATGCAACGTCACTTCAACCAGAGAGCCAGGATTCAAATCTAGTTCTAATTCCAACATCTGTGTTCTTAATTGAATGATTTAAATCCTTGAAATTAATTTCACTAAAAGAACTAAGTCATTCAATAATATTTCTAGTCTAGCGAAAGTTGTGCTTATGGCCCAGGGGCCACAGAGAAAAGAATGAAAATCAGCTCTGTGCTAATATCCAACTGCCTAGATGACATCTCTTGTTTGTCTGAGTAACATGGCCAAAGCTGGATTTTTGATATTTTCCCTTAAATCTGCTCTACTTACAACTTTCCTCACTTTGGCTGATGGAAAATCTATTCTTCTACTTGCCCAATCTAGGAAAAACCTGGAATCACACCAGTTAACAAAGAGAATATAAAATAAACAGTTGTTAACTGGATATAAAGTTGTTAACTGAGTAACTGAAAAGGCAAAAAGTGGTATAATGGACGTAGAAAGGGCAGGAAGCAGCAACCGTGGTGGGGGAACAGAGGAGAGAGGTTGGAAATATTAACACTTAGTAGCTCAGGCCTCTAAGGAGAGGCCCTGACCGGCAGGTGCCTCTGAGAGAGTGTGACGAGGCTAGTTCTGTGAGCACTAGAAAAGCTACAAACTGCTCTAAGGGAAGAGACTGCTGGGTTGCAGAAGCATTGCTGCAAACAGGAAGCAGACAGGAAGCCACAGGAAGCCAATAGGAAGGAGCGAGTCCCTTCTTCCCCCTCCGCGCGCTGGCAGCCCCCAGAGTCTAACAGGGGAAAAAAGCAGAAAGGTGGCTCATAGTGTCCCAGCCCCAGTATCACAAAGCCAAATACAAGAAGGGTGAGTTTGGAGTTGAGAGTTAATAGCTTATTAACTGGCACACCCATTTAAAAAGTGTATCAGATATTGCCTTCCTTTGCTGAAAATCCTGCAAGGGTTCACTCACCATTTTCCTAAAGTAAAAGCCAGAAGCCTAACAGTGACCCATGGGGCGCTGCATGAATTGCTCCCCAGATCTCTGTCCTTACCTCCAGCTCCTCCATTCCTTATTCCCTCTGCTCCAGCCACTCTGCTCTGGCCGTCTTGCTCTTTCTCAGACATACTTAACATGGTACCATCATAATGGCCTTTCCTCAACAGTTCCCTCTACCATTCTGGAATGTTCTGCCCCAGAGATCTGAGTGGCTAACTCCCTCACCTTCTTCAAGACTTTGGTCACATCTTACCTTTTCAAAAAGACTAGTGCTGACAACCCTACTTAACTCAGCACTCTGCCTTCCCACCCCTGCCCTGTGTCCCAATTCTGTGACCCTGTTCTGTGTTTTCCTTATTTTAACAGCTCTCATCACCTTCTGTCGTATTGTATGAGTTACCTAAATACTGTGTTTATTGTTACAGCCTTCTTTTTTTTTTGCAGTACGTGGGCCTCTCACTGTTGTGGCCTCTCCCGTTGCGGAGCACAGGCTCCGGACGCGCAGGCCCATTGGCCATGGCTCACGGGCCTAGCCGCTCCGCGACATGTGGGATCTTCCCGGACCGGGGCACGAACCCGTGTTCCCTGCATCGGCAGGCGGACTCTCAACCACTGCGCCACCAGGGAAGCCCTGCAGCCTTTTTCTTGACTGCTATCGTGTAAGCTCCATAAGAGCAAGGATCTTTGTTTCTTCAGTCATATAGCTCAGGCATCTAGAACAATGCCTAGCACATAGTAGGCACACATTAAATATTTATCAATATGAAAAGATTTCACTTTAGTCAGCTATGTAGAATTATTCATGGGAATGAGAAGAATGATTAAATTTTGCTGTTGTTTCCTTTATAAGTACAAAGGACTGTGTTTTGCCTACCCTGATAGGCAGATCAATTTGCTTTTCTTGGGTTAAGCCTTGCAGAAGATGGAAAAACGTGCTAAAATATAGCCATTTAATAAGGGGAGGTGGCCTAGAATAAAAAATTCCTCTCAGATAACCATGAAGTGGTTGCTTTATAGGCAAATAATTGAGTCGATTGCTCAGCAGAATATATGAACATAAAATAACAATTGCACTGTTGAGATATTAAAAACCAAATCCATATTTTCACTTATACATTCCTCATTATTTTCCATAAGTCCAAAGGGACCAAGTTTTAGAGGACTTATTTTTTCCAGCCTGAATAAGGTAGCATTTCAAATAATAAAGTGGTAGGTATGTAGCTTTATAATATTTCAGTAACCTGAACCAATAGGTTTTATGTACTTTTTCTCAGTGCATACTGTATTTCACAATAGAGGAATAAAAAAATGTTTTAAAAATCATAGACAGCAGGACTTCCGTGAAAATAGAAAACAAAACTGAGGTCAACGCCTGATGTTTTTGTGCTTTGTGGATATTATTTATCCACCTGATAAATGGACTTGACAATCGCAAGTCCCCTAGCCCTTCCACTTCTGGGAGTTCTGGTGTGACGGTTTTGCTCGGCCCCAGGGAGGGTGAGCCGGGGATGTTAGGAAGGCCCAGGCAGGAGGGCAGGGCTGTTTTGGACGGACGGGCAGCGAGGAGACAAAGGCGCTGCAGTATTCCCTCTCAGGCAGGACAGGATCAAACTCCCTCTGAGTGATTAGCCTCTGGGGTCCCCAGCAGTAACAGACTCAGGCTGGTTCTTAAAACAAAAGTAACAGCTTTCACCAAGCCAATAACTTCTGGCCTGTGTGAGCCCTGGGAACTTGTGCCTCCCAGAGTCCTCTGAAAGCCTGATTCGCTACAACCTCATGAAAAATTTAAAAAACAAAACAGAACTCTTCCTCAAGCCTTTGGAATAAGGGATAGATGATCCTAGAGGGCAGATGGGACACTCCTGGACAGCCCTTCGTACATGAAAGCAAGGCCAGAGGAGAAACTGCAGAGACAGAGGAGGCGATAACTTGCTGACTGAGCAATGACAAAGCACTCACAGGAAGGGAGAGGCCCCGTTCAGCCCAAAGGCAAAATAAACTGACAACAGGGCCAGGAAGACGGACTGAGAGAGAAGTTAAAATAGGCATACCAGGAGCTGTCTCAGCAGGCCCGGGCAGAGAAAAATCAAGCCTCGTCACAAATTCATATAGGATAAAGATCGTCCATATCTCCACTGAACAGGAGAAATGAGTGAGAACCATAGAAATGCTGCACATAATCCTATCTGGGTCACCTACCGTAGCATAGCATGTACATATCAGAGGACGATGTCAGTATTGGAAAAAAAAAAAGAAAATTCCACAGAGTATTCTCTTCCCCTACAAGAGGAATTCAGTGGTTTCCTGAACCATCCCACTTTACTGAAATTAATAATTTCCTTTCTACTCCCTAGAATCCAGGAGTCCCTCACCCCATCTTTCCTTGTCCTGTGTGTAAGATACATTAGGAAGAGGTTACACGGAATGGCCCTGGGAGGTAAAATTATAAAGAAAAGCCAGTCTTTATTGCCCTCCATAGCCTCCCTCCCTCCTCCCATCTCTATCTTTTTCTGCTACACACACACACACACAAACACACACACATCACCTTTTGGGGCTCCATTTGCCTTTCTCGGTTCCCAGCAAAAGTTACTTCCTTAGACATAAGGAAGAAAGGAAAGGCCTATCTAAGCACATTCTTTTGAAACTTTGAATACAAGAATCCCAACCTTTTAGAGATAAGTACACATCTATTCTCCATTTCAAGCTGGAAAACCACGTTTGGAAGAAAACCTGCTGAGAGCATGAGAAGCCCAGTAGCTTCTTCCTTTCTAGCAGGCTCCAGCTACTCCTTCCTAATGTTTTGCAAACTTGGTAACTTTCAGACAAAAATCCTTTCCCAACAGAAATGTTCATTGGCAGCGGAGAATGTGGTCCTGAGAACAATTGCATCTGTGATTTTGGTTGCAAAACTGCGTCAGGCCATTCCTCAAAAGCTAATCTGCCATAAAACTGTTAGCATGGCCATTACCCTCAAAACATATTGCATAAACTCCATTTTGGATACTTTTGCTTTTGAAATATCTCCTATCCAGAATGCTCTCTTCTCAATTCTTGATTTATTTAAATTATGCCCCTTCCTTCAAATTTGAATCCAAGGTTTATCTCTTCATGAAGCTCAGTCACTGCAGCTGCATAGTTAACAGGTTTGGGGGGAAAACTAACCACCCATAATAATACTCTTCTCTGGGAACTCCACCATCCATATCCCCTGCTGAAGTTCAAGTTTGTTCTACCCAATCCATTTTTCTAGTCACAGTAAACTCAACCAGAGGTGAAAAACCTGCCCCAGCCAGTCAATTCATTTGCTGCCTAGAATGAGTCAGGCGACTAACTTTCACTCTCTCTTGAGTTTGAACCAAAAGACACGGAAACAGAGACTTCAATCAAGCATGCCTCTAAATTTTAATATTTTTTCTCATTCCCCAGGAAAATTTTATGGAGCTTTAGTTTCCATAATTTCCATAATAAAAACATTGGTTAGGTTTTAACTTTTCCAAATATAAAGTTTTTTATTGAAATATGAAAGATGGATATATAAACTGCCCATGCCCTTCTTCTCCAACGCTAAAGATTCATATACGCATGTCCCATCTGGAGTAGACATGATTCCTCAGTTGAGGATCAGGGCTGCAGTTGGCAAATGGGAATAACCTATCCGTAAGATCAAATAAACTTGAGGTCAACATGTTGGACCATGTGTTAGCAATGAAAGCCAGTCTAGTGAAAGAGTAGACAGACGGTATCAAGATAACTAGAGCTGAAATAAAGCATGCAGAGCCTGAGAGATGGAGTAAGGACATTATGTGACCCTTGGGAGACCCAGAACTGATTCTGTTTCTTACATCTACCCAGCTCCAGTTTACAGAAGAGCCAACTATTTTTTGATTCCTATGTTTGGAAGCTTGCCTCACCATAGACTCCCCCTTTTCCTTGGCACAGAACTAAAACGTTTCTGTTCCTTGAAGTCAAACCAGCCTTAATTTAAGGGACCGATAATAGGTGATCTGGTCTTCAAGTTATGAGAGCAACAGATCTAAAATCCACTGTCCTTTGACTAGAGTAATTTGGGCCCTTGCTGATTTTAACTCTGTGTACATTTTGTCTAAACATACTATAACTTAAAGTATTAGATTTTAAAGTGATAATGACACATTAGATGAAGTATAGCTTTTTTGTACGGTATTTATGTTTTCTTCTTTTTTGATGTCTCACAAACATTTAGTATACATAAGGCAGATAATGCGGTCATAAGTGTTTGTGAACTGAAACTGTGCAGTCATTGTATGTATGGTTATTGAATAACATTCTTGGATGAGAGAAAAAAGATCATGACCTGCCTTTTTAACAGTTAATAAGTGGAAGCAAGTGAGCATTTCACTAATTTGCCATGCTCACACTAAAACTATGCAACAATAATAAAAACTAAGCATTCATTCTAACCTTTAAAAATACCTTGGACAGAAAGCTAGGGAGATGTTTGGGAATCTTTCAGAAATCAAATAAATAATCAGTGGAAAGGCCAAAATTTAAATTCAGCTGTCCTTACAATAAATCTAGTAATGTCTCCAACATTCCACAAAACAATCTTTATTTTGAAACAAGGCAAACTTGGTCCAGAGATATTGTGTTATTCTACATTATAATGTGGTACCTGAAGTAGCCACTCACAAACTATTCTCCTAATAGGCAGGTGTTCAATATCTAGTGCCAGGGGCCAAGGGTTGATCTGTGGATATCAGTGATGTCACTGTAGATGTTTTGTTTGTTTTGTTGTTTTTTATTTATTTTAATTTTATTGGAGTATAGTTGATTTCCAATGCTGTGTTAGTTCCTGCTGTACAGCAAAGTGAATCAGTTATATGTAAACATATCTCCACCCTCTTTTCCCATATAAGCCATTACAGAGTATAGAGAAGAGTTCCCTGTGCTATACAGTAAGTCTTTATTAGTTATCTATTTTATATATAGTAGTGTGTATATGTTACAGCTGAACTTATTCACTGTAGTTGTTTTAATGGGCTCCTGGGGAGAAAAGAAGCCATGCCAGTTGTTGAGACTTAAACAGGGCATAAATCACCCCGCTCCTTAACTTTTCCCCTTTTTTGAGCTATCTTCTGAGGATAATATGCTTTGTGTATGATTCTAACAGATGAGAAGGAGGCATTTTCTTTCTTTAAGTGTTTTTTTTAAATGTCTGTCTTACGTGCATCCCTAAACACCTCCCTTCACATTCTTCCTCACCATATACACACTTCTGTTTCATCCTTCATTCTCTTCTAAATGTTTCAATATCCGTATCATGTAGTAATTATTTTCCTTTATAATCTGTTAAATCATCAACATCAATAAGCATTTTCTGAATAAAGAGTTATTTATTTTGGGTGTACAAAAGGTTTGATATTGGGCTGTCTGAAGGCTACTTGGGTTAAACCAAGATGCAGTATAGTGTGTCTACATTCAAATCTTGACTCTCCCATTTATTTGATATGTGATATTGGGCAAGTTATAAACTTTAAGCTTCAGTTTCTGTATCTGTGAAATGGGGATCACAATGGTACCTGCCTCCTAGGAGTATTGTGAAGATTAAATAAATTTATGCCTAGGGACAATATAGAACAGTATTTGGCAAATAAGAGAAATTCATAATATGTTCAGCTATTATTATTTAGCTACTAGAGCTTAGTTGGAAGTCTTCTAAAAACTGAAACAAAAAATAAAGAGATACAAATTTAATACTTTTAGTTTGGTTCCCCTTCCTTTAACTCTCATCCTGATCATTTTATTTGACTTTAGATGAGCTAAGTAAATAGCTTCCTGCTAATTGAGATGCAAAATGATTAGGATTCTTCCTGATACCGATGACATGTTTTTGTTACTACAGACTAGCAGTGGCCTTACTAAATAAAACAGGTCCTACTATCTAATTATTAGCAGAAAGAATCATTTAAGATTAAGTATACTAAAACCAAAATTATCAGCTTCAAATATATTCTCTGGCATTTAATTGGCTTTTATCCAAAAATTTTATATGAGGTCAAATTATTCAATTACCCAAAGGCATAGTTTTCAATTAGTTAATAATAGAGGTCTCACAAATATCTAAATTGATTAAAATTTGACATGTGCTTATGTATCACTGATTTTTTTTCTCTATCGGTGGTATCTGCTAATCATACCCATTTTTAATATTTTGTATCTAAAAGTGTATTATGATAACATAATATGGCATATAAATATAGTCTCCATTGCTATCCTTTCATAAAAATGTTGAGCCTTCCTATAGACATTCCTCTGATGTGGAGTGATCATCCACTCTGGCCTGTTTTGGGGGTAGACTCACTAATTTTCCTTATCCACATCCCTTTCAACTGACTGTCAAATCATATGGTTCTCCTCTCTCAATTGTCACCATAGAATATTCTTGCCAGGGATTACAGCCTTGCATTCTCTGCAGGCCCCTTTGAGAGAAATAATATCACTCTGAAGGTTCCAAATGTTATTCTTAGATTGAGCCAGATTATCAGAAGTATGTACCAGAACTGCTTTTTCACTGTAATGCTAGCAGACTATACTGAGAAAGAGAGGCTTTGAATTACAGTCTTTGGAAGCAATAACATTATTTGGGTGTTGGTGAGGACCTTGTCTATTACATCCATTATATCCACAAAAAGACAAAAAAAAAAAAAAAAAAACTTCTGGTTGTAATGTAATTGTTTTATCTGTCCCCTATGAGGTCACCAATTCATTGTAGACAAGTTAGTCATTTAGGGTCAGTCAAAACTCAGGATTTTTGGCTCCAGGTAAGGGGTCTAAATAAAAATCCTTCCCTGTAAGAGCTTTTTTTTTTTCTGTCAATCCCAATTTAATTTATCTAAAACATTTCTTAAAGCTCAAGTGTCTTACAAGCACCATCTAATGGGCTTCACTGTTTGGTTTCTTTGGCTTATCATAAGTGCTGATAACTTCTTGTGTACATTAACTAATAGGCCTCTTTCAAAGTATGCTGACATTTAGCTTAGTGTTAAATGGTTTTTAATGAGTTCCACCACAACCCCCTCCATCCTGAGTTTCTGCAAATGAAGCCCATTTTCTCTGTAATATGGAGAACTAATGGTACTGTGCATTCCAATGAATGAACCATGTCTGGATCCTAACTGGGTAACTTCAAACAAAATTACTATCACGAAGACAAAACATTCTCACGGTTGACTAATTATTTTTTTCACTTTTTAGCTAGATAGGTGGCAACCCATAGACCTAGCCTCTGTGTCAAAGTATTTATTCCAAATCATGTGAAGAGTTTAATAATTATTTGAGAAATTTGATCTTTGGGACAATTCAATCAAATTCTGTTTACTTGGAGTGTTACATAGATTTTATTAAAGATTTGGGGATGTTGGTGGTATTTATCAGCCCACATTTTCTCAACAAATACCTCAGTTCTCCCATTTTTCCTTCATCTCATGGAGACTTCTCAGGACCTAAACCAAGTGAGAAGAGAGGATAGCAATTACTTGGCCAAGTTGGAGAGTAAAAAGTCTATACTCTAGGCAATCAAGCCAAATGAATGACTTGTTTTATGTCTTAGGGGCATGTGTGTATGTGTGTGTGTGTGTGTGTGTGTGTGTATGAGCATGTGTGTTTGCACACATGTGGTCCTTCCTTTCTTCGAAATTTGGATGGATGTATATTGACTTTCCATTTCAGTCCTTCATGTTGAACCCAAAACACCTGATACCAGGTAGTCATCTGCTCCAGGGATGTCTTATTCTCTCAACCAACAGATCTCTAGGAAGGTGAGAACAAGACCAACAAGAACAAAGGCACCATCTCTTCTTTCTGTTGCATTGTGTCTCCTTCTTTCCTGATGCTTTCCTTGATTTCAAAATGTCCCAATTCACTGCATGCCTGTTCTAGGAAGGGGGAAAAAAGTGAATAAAAATAATGTACCATATACAATATCTTTAAGAAATTCACATAAATATTTTACAGACTGTACAGTAAATAATGTATATGTTTAGAAAGGCAATGTAAATGTATTATAGACTGCAGACTAACTGTTAAGGTCAAAATGAAATCACTATGTTTGGAGAAATACAGTATGCCCTAAATGGTACCACACAATTTTACTGTAACTTAGTACAGTGCACTTCATAAATCACTGCATTCTCTGCATTACCTGGGAGTCAAGAATCCCAGTGGCCAAGGGCACTCCTCCCACCTCTCTCTACTGCTTTGAAAGACTCCAGCTCCCACCTTGCCACTCAAGGCCCTGCTTTGAACTATGGCAGTGATCAATACCTGCTCCTTGAGAATCTAAACGAGGGCATGTGCATGAATTCACCCAGATTGCCTAATTTTCATGAGGAGGGTGGTGAGAAAACTGATCAGGAAGGGACAGAGAAAACACCCAATGAATTCCAGATGTAACCTGAGTTGCTGCATATTTTTTCAGGTGGCCCAAGACACATCATTTTGGTTTCCTAAAGCCCACTCCGTGTGAGTCTTGATTGGCCAGTCCAGGGTTCAGTTATACATCAATGCCCTTGTGATGCTTAAATATTATAATATTTACCAGATTGTGTGAAAAAGACACAGGTATGTTCTGAAAGATGGATAATCCAAATATCAAAATCTTCAGAGGAAGGGTAAAATAGGGTCAGGCAACTCTTTTTCCAGCTAGCTGAAACAATGGGAATCAAGAATAATGTGGTAATCTAAGTATAATGAAAATGTTTCTACAGTTAGTTACCCGAAGAGCAGAAGAGGAGGCTTGCCCCCTTTAGGGTTTTCAAAACACTGCAGTAATAATGTCTTTGAGAGAGAAACACTCCAAACCTCTAACAGAAATGAAAACAAATATATAAAAAAGAAACCTACAGGTTTAAAGATTATATGTAGAGCACTTTGATTAGTGAGTCAAATAATAAGAAACAAAGGAGACCTAAAGTGGCAGAACTCAGAAAAGAACTCAAGAATGATGGGAAAGAAGACATAAACTAGAAACCACAGCAGATTAAGGCTATTAAACAATATTAAAAAGAATCATACTGAAATGCCATAATGAAGGGAGTTGGGGGGGGGAAGGGGGATAAGAGCAAAAGACAGCAAAATGGAGGAGATTGGTTCAAGATGGCGGAGTAGAAGGATGTGTGCTCACTCCCTCTTGCAGAAAACTGTAATCACAACTAACTGCTGAACAATAATGGACAGGAAGACACTGTAACTCACCAAAAAAGATACACCCCACATCCAAACACAAAGGAGAAGCGCAATGAGATGGTAGGAGGGACACAATCACAATAAAATCAAATCCCATAACTGCTGGGTGGGTGACTCACAAACTGGAGAACACTTATACCACAGAAGTCCACCCACTGGAGTGAAGGTTCTGAGCCCCATGTCAGGCTTCCCAACGTGGGAGCCTGGCAACAGAAGGAGGAATTCCTAGAGAATCAGACTTTGAAGGCTAGCGGGATTTGATTGCAGGACTTTGACAGGACTGGGGGGAACAGAGACTCCACTCTTGGAGGGAACACACAAAGTAGTGTGTGCATCAGGACCCAGGGGAAGGAGCAGTGACCCCACAGGAGACTGAACCAGACCTACCTGCTAGGGTTGGAGGCTCTCCTGCAGAGGCGGGGTGTGGCTGTGGCTCACCGTGAGGACAAGGACACTGGCAGCAGAAGTTCTGGGAAGTACTCCTTGGTGTGAGCCCTACCAGAGTCCATCATTAGCTTCACCAAAGAGCCAGGTAGCCTCCAGTGCTGGGTTGCCTCAGGCCAAACAACCAAAAGGGAGGGAACCCAGCCCCACCCATCAGCAGACAAGTGGATTAAAGCTTTACTGAGCTCTGCCCACCAGAGCAACACCTAGCTCTACCCACCACCAGTCCTTCCCAGCAGGAAGCTTGCACAAGGCTCTTAGATAGCCTCATCCACCAGAGGGCAGACAGCAGAAGCAAGAAGAACTACAATTCTTCAGCCTGTGGAAGGAAAACCTCATTCACAGATAGACAGACAAAATGAAAAGGCAGAGGACTATGTACCAGATGAAGGAACAAGATAAAACCACAGAAAAACAACTCAATGAAGTGGAGATAGGCAACCTTACAGAAAAAGAATTCAGAATAATGATAGTGAAGATGACCCAGGACCTCGGAAAAAGAATGGAGGCAAAGATTGAGCAGATGCAAGAAATGTTTAACAAAGACATAGAAGGATTACAGAACAAACACATAGTAGAATTAAAGAACACACAAACAGAGATGAACAATACAATAACTGAAATGAAGAATACCCTAGAAGGAATCAATAGCAGGATATCTGAGGCAGAAGAATGGATAAGTGACCTGGAAGACAGGATGGTGGAATTCACTGCTATGGAACAGAATAAAGAAAAAAGAATGAAAAGAACTGAAGACAGCCTAAGAGACCTCTGGGACAACATTAAACGCAAGAAAATTCACATTATAGGGTTCCCAGAAGGAGAAGAGGGAGAGAAAGGACCTGAGAAAATATTTGAAGAGATTATAGTCGAAAACTTCCCAAACATGGGAAAGGTAATAGCCATCCAAGTCCAGGAAGCACAGAGAGTCCCAGGCAGGATAAACCCAAGGAGAAACATGCCAAGACACATAGTAATCAAACTGACAAAAATTAAAGACAAAGAAAAATTATTGAAAGCAATAAGGGAAAAATGAGGAATAACATACAAGAGAACTCCCATAAGGTTAACAGCTGATTTCTCAGCAGAAACTCTACAAGCCAGAAGGGAGTGCCACGATATATTTAAAGTGACGAAAGGGAAGAACCTACAACCAACATTACTCTACCTGGCGGGGATCTCATTCAGATTCGACAGTGAAATCAAAAGCTTTACAGACAAGCAAAAGCTAAGAGAATTTGGCACCACCAAACCAGCTCTACACCAAATGCTAAAGGAATTTCTCTAGGCAGGAAACACAAGAGGAGGAAAAGACCTACAATAACAAACCCATAACAATTAAGAAAATGGTAATTGGAACATATATATCGATGATTATCTTAAATGTGAGTGGATTAAATGCTCTATCCAAAAGACACAGGCTCGCTGAATGGATACGAAAACAAGACCCATATATATGCTGTCTATAAGAGACCCACTTCAGACCTAGGGACACATACAGACTGAAAGTGAGGGGATGGAAAAAGATATTCCATGCAAAGGAAAGTCAAAAGAAAGCTGGAGTAGCAATACTCATCAGATAAAGTACACTTTAAAATAAAGAATGTTACAAGAGACAAGGAAAGACGGTACATGATGATCAAGGGATCAATCCAAGAAGAAGATATAACAATTATAAATATATATGCACCCAACATAGGAGCATGTCAATACATAAGGCAACTGCTAACAGCTATAAAAGAGGAAATTGACAGTAACACCAATGATAGTGTTACACCAAGTGTTACATAACTTACACCAATGGACAGATCATCCAACCAAAAAATTAATAAGGAAACACAAGCGTTAAATGACACAATAGACCAGATAGATTTAGTTGATATTTATAGGACGTTCCATCCGAAAACAGCAGATTACACAGCAGATTCTTCTCAAGTGCACATGGAACATTCTCCAGGATAGATCACATGTTGGGTCACAAGTCAATCCTCAGTAAATTTAAGAAAATTGGAAGCATATCAAGCATTTTATCCAACCACATCGCTATGAAATTAGAAATCAATTACAGGGGAAAAAACCCATAAAAAACACAAACTTATAGAGGCTAAACAATACATTACTAAATAACCAAGAGATAACAGAAGAAATCAAAGATGAAATCAAAAAATACCTAGAAACAAATGAAAACGAAAACACGACGATCCAAAACCTATGGAGTGCAGCAAAAGCAGTTCTAAGAGGGAAGTTTGTAGCAATACAGGCCTACCTCAAGAACCAAGAAAAATCTCAAATAAACAATCTAACCTTACACTTAAATGAACTAGAGAAAGAAGAACAAACAAAACCCAGAATTAGTAAAAGGAAAGAAATCATAAAGATCAGAGCAGAAATAAATGAAATAGAAACAAAGAAAACAATAGCAAAGATCAATAAAACTAAAATCTGGTTCTTTGAGGAGATAAACAAAATTCATAAACCTTTAGCCAGGCTCATCAAGAGAAAGAGGGAGAGGACTCAAATCAATAAAAGTAGAAATGAAAAAGGAGAAGGTACAATGGACACCACAGAAATACAAAGCACCCTAAGAGACTACTACAAACAACTCAATGCCAATAAAATGGACAACCTGGAAAAAATGGACAAATTCTTAGAAAGGTATAACCTTCCAAGACTGAACCAGGAAGAAGTAGAAAATATGAACAGACCAATCACAAGCACTGAAATTGAAACTGTGATTAAAATTCTTCCAACAAACAAAAGTTCAGGACCAGATGGCCTCACAGGTGAATTCTATGAAACATTTACAGAAGAGCTAACACCCATCCTTCTAAAACTCTTCCAAAAAATTGCAGAGGAAGGAACACTCCCAAACTCATTCTATGAGGCCACCATCACCCTGATACCAAAACCAGACAAAGAGGCTACATAAAAAAGGAAACTACAGACCAATATCACTGATGAATATAGATTCAAAAATCCTCAACAAAATACTAGCAAACAGAATCCAACAACACATTAAAAGGATCATACACCATGATCAAGTGGGATTTATCCCAGGGATGCAAGGATTCTTCAATATATGCAAATCAATCAATATGATACACCATATTATTAAACTGAAGGATAAAAACCATATGATCATCTCAGTAGATGCAGAAAAAGCTTTTGACAAAATTCAACACCCTTTTATGATAAAAACTCTCCAGAAAGTGGGCATAGAGGGAACCTACCTCAGCATAATGAAGGCCATATATGACAAACCCACTGCAAACATCATTCTCAATGGTGAAAAACTGAAAGCATTTCCTCTAAGATCAGGAACAAGATAAGAATGTCCACTCTCACTACCATTATTCGACATAGTTTTGGAAGTCCTAGCCATGGCATTCAGAGAAGAAAAAGAAATAAAAGGAATCCAAATTGGAAAAGAAGAAGTAAAACTGTCACTGTTTGCAGATGACATGATACTATACATAGAGAATGCTAAAGATGCCACCACAAAACTACTAGAGCTAATCAATGAATTTGGTAAAGTTGCAGGATACAAAATTAATGCACAGAACTATCTTACATTCCTATACACTAACAACAAAAGATCAGAAAGAGAAATTAAGGAAACAATCCCATTCACAATTGCAACAAAACAAAAAAGTACCTAGGAATAAACTACCTAAGGAGGTAAAGGACCTGTACTCAGAAAACTATAAGACACTGATGAAAGAAATCAAAGATGACACAAACAGATGGAGAGATATACCATGTTCTTGGGTTGGAAGAATCAATATTGTGAAAATGACTATACTACCCAAAGCAATCTACAGATTCAGTGCAATACCTATCATATTACCAATGGCATGTTTTACAGAACTAGAACAAAAAAAATCTTAAAATTTGTATGGGGACACAAATACCCCAAATAGCCAAAGCAGTCTGGAGGGAAAAATACAGAGCTGGAGGAATCAGACTCCCTGACTTCAGACTATACTAGAAAACTATAGTAATCAAGACAGTATGGTACTGGCACAAAAGCAGAAATATAGATCAATGGAACAGGATGGAAAGCCCAGAGATAAACCTACGCACCTATGGTCAACTAATCTATGACAAAAGAGGCAAGGATATACAATGGAGAAAGACAGTCTCTTTAATAAGTGGTGCTGGGAAAACTGGACAGCTACATGTAAAAGAATGAAATTAGAACACTCCCTAACACTGTGTACAAAAATAAACTCAAAATGGATTAGAAACCTAAATGTAAGAGCTGACACTATAAAACTCTTAGAGGAAAACGTGGGAAGAACACGCTTTGACAGAAGTTACAGCAGGATCTTTTTTGATCCGCCTCCTAGAGTAATGGAAATAAAACCAAAAATAAACAAATGGGACCTAATGAAAATTAAAAGCTTTCGCAAAGCAAAGGAAACTACAAACGAGACAAAAGACAACCCTCAGAATGTGAGAAAATATTTGCAAATGATTTAATGGACAAAGGATTAATCTCCAAAATATATAATCAGCTCATGCAACTCAATATTAATAAAAACCAACAACTCAGTCAAAAAATGGGCAGAAGACCTAAATAGACATTTCTCCAAGGAAGACATACAGATGGCCAAGAAGCACATGAAAAGCTGCTCAACATCACTAATTATTAGAGAAATGCAAATCAAAACTGCAATGAGGTATCACCTCACACCGGTCAGAATGGGCATCATCAGAAAATCTACAAACAACAAATGCTTGAGGGGGTGTGGAGAAAAGGGAACCCTCTTGCACTGTTGGTGGGAGTGTAAATTGATACAGCCACTATGGAGAACAGTATGGAGGTTCCTTAAAAAACTAAAAATAGAATTACCATATGACCCAGCAATCCCACTACTGGGTATATACCCAGAGAAAACCATAATTCAAAAAGACACATGCACCCCAATGTTCATTGCAGCACTATTTACAATAGCCGGGTCATGGGAGCAACCTAAATGCCCATGGACAGATGAATGGATAAAGAAGATGTGGTACATATATACAATGGAATATTACTCAGCCATAAAAAGGAATGAAATTGGGTCATTTGTAGAGACATGGATGGATCTAGAGACTGTCATACAGAGTGAAGTAAGTCAGAAAGAGAAAAACAAATATCGTATATTAACGCATATATGTGGAACCTAGAAAAGTAGTACAGATGAACCGTTTTGCAGGGCAGAAATAGAGACACAGATGTAGAGAACAAACATATGGACACCAAGGGGCGGAAGTGACGGGGGCGGGTGTTGGTGGTGGGATGAATTGGGAGATTGGGACTGATTTATATACACTAATATGTATAAAATGGATAACTAATAAGCTGCTATATAAAAAAAAAATTCAAAAATTCAAAGAAAAAAAATAAAAGACAGGAAAATGATCCCAAAGATAGTAATTCAAGCAATATGATCACCTGGGAGCTTGTTTTAAATGTAGATTACTGGGCTGTCCTCCCCAAAATTTTAGTTCATAAGTTTTATAGGGCCAGGGAATGTGCATTTTGAAAAGCTTTACAGGTGATTTTGATGCAAGTAGATTGTGAGCCACATTTTGAGAATCCCTTGGTTATCATGACAAAATGTGAGGGCAAAGAGGGATGGATGGAGGGGAAGGAAGGGTGTGTGCATCAGAGAAGGACCAGTTAAGCGTTCTGTCTCATGCCACACGTCAACTATTGCAGATATTTGGCACCCAAAATCACTATCCTTGTATATAATGAGCACCATGCATCTTTAAGAAGGTTAAATTTAGTTCAGTATTAGCAAAAAAAAAAAAAAAGCAAGGTGCAGGCAGTTACATTCAAAGTGAATGCTCTTCTAAAACAGGGTACTGCTTACTATAAATCCTATCCATCATCCTATAGAAGCATGTGGTTTGTTAAAACGTTATACCTTACCGATAAATGATGGATGGTCTCATTGTCAATTAAACTTCTCTTTGACTGTTTGTATAATAAGAGGACTCTGGGAACAAAGAAAAGACATTTGGTTTGTTTAGTGGTATGGGAACAAGATAAATTAAAACCATGAGAAAAGGGGAAACAAAACAGAGAAGAAGCATGCTTAGGTTATCAATTTCTGTGTAACAAACTACCTCAGCCTTAGCGACTGAAAGCCACAACCACTTCAT
Organism: Leucopleurus acutus; assembly: GCF_964270905.1. NCBI lineage: Eukaryota > Metazoa > Chordata > Mammalia > Artiodactyla > Delphinidae > Leucopleurus > Leucopleurus acutus. The sequence continues at coordinate 62,939,264 of NC_139150.1, read as the reverse complement.
CATATCCCACAATTGTGCAGGTCAGGAATTTGGGTTGGGCTCTGCTGGATGATTCCTTTGTCCCACATTGTATCAGTGGTGGTTACCGGTGGTATTCAGGTTGGGATGGGCTGGTCTAGTGAGTCCAGGATGGCTTCATTACATGTCTGCCTCCTTGGAGGAAAGGACTGGAGGCCTGGGCTCAGCCACGACTGGAATATCTCAACATAACCGCTGCAGTATGGCAGGCTCAAGGTATCTGTACAGAACGGTGAAACTGCCTGCTTCTCAAGGCCTAAGACTGGAAACTGGCACAGTCACTTCTGTCCTGTTCTATTGGTCACAGCAGTCAGAATGCCCAAATTCAAGTGCAGAGGACAGACCCTACTTCTCAAGGAGAGGAGTGCCAAGGAATTTTCACCCGGATAGCTAAAATCTACCACCGAAAATGGCTGTGGAGAGTCATGTAAATATTTCTTTCTTTGCTGGCACATCAAGGATGAGTGAACTTGTAATCATTGCTTCCTTCCCCGCGCCCCGCCCGAGGTGAAGAAGTCTTCAAAGGATAGTTAAACTTATAAAGTCAGGATTTGTATGATCCACTGTTTTTCCTTACTAATACTGTAAGGAGTTCTAAGCAAAGATCCAAAATTGTGTTTTGTATATAATGACTCACTGGTATAAGTTAATTTGTCTTGAAGTGTATTACAAATAATTGGTTGCTGACAGTAACCAAAAATAATTTTCCAAATAATTTACTTATTTTGTAAAATAGAGTTGGGTTCAGTGTCACTCTCATTCACATGTAGAGTTACATGTAGTTCCTAGAAGTCTCCCCCAGTATGGGATAAGCCTTTGGAGATGTTCCAAGTAGGTAGAAATTACCAGGCATTGCTGGTGATGAGGAAAAAAATTTCTTTTCAGATGTAACTTTTCAGCTGAGACCCAAAAGATGAATGGGAGTTAGCTGTGCTAAGAGTTAAGAGCGTTTCAGGCAGAGGGAACATGTGTAAAGGTCTTGAGGCTAAAACAGGCTTGTCTTAAACAAATAGCATGGGAGAAGATCAAGACGTAGGAGAGCTAAATCAAGCCAGGCAGTGACTTGGGAACACTAAGAATCACTCGGGCAGGGGCGGAATACTCAAAACAAAAAGAATAAAAAAAAGTTTTTAAAAAACACATGAAATTGAGTTAGTTTAGTCGTTAATCACAACAGTATTCTCCAATTAAGTCTTACCAGATTTGCAAACAATTTGCAGAATTGGCTAGGTTTAGTATCATCTTCTTCCATGTCTCCTGTGTAACTTTTAGAGAAAAACATGGAGAAACAGCTAATAACCAGGGAGTGGATCGAGGTAACATAAGGTCCTTGTACCATTAACAAAATGCTAAGCTGGTTTTCGGTTACTTTAAATATTTCTAATAAATTTCATCATAGAGTTGTAAAAACATTTTTCCAGAATATCTCCTTTGATTAAATTCCTTCTTATTTTATAGAAAATGGAGCTAAGAACCAGAGAAGTTGAAGGACTGCGTCCCACGGCCAGTTGAAGAGCAGTGGCTGGAGGAGACTCACCTTTGCCTGGTATTTCCAGACCATCACGACCCACCGTATATCACTGGATGAGCTGATGACATTCCTGAAATACACCTTTCAAATTTAGACAGATGAAAAAAGAAATCAACTTCCGTCGCAAAGCATCAGAGATTGGGCTCCCCACAAGGCAGATTGAGACAGAGATGAGCATTTATTAGAAATTGCTTTTAGGATCAACACTTATGTGGGGAAAGAAACAGAAGCAGGATGAGCAAAGAGAGAAGTTCCCAACCCTGCAGGGAACTCTCAGGCTGGAACGGCCCTTCAAAGTTGTCCTGCATTGGGTCCAGAGAGCCAGGTCCTTATACCCATGCATCAACCTATCATTGTGTTTGGACTGCCCGGGGAAAGGAGCAGGTGGCTCTTTTTAGAAGATACCATTCCCAAAGATGGTTAACAGCTGGCTGCTGGCAGTCAGACCTTCCCAGCAGCTGGAGTATAAATGCTTTCCGTGGTGGGCAGGGAGAGCTGAGCAACGCAGCACAAGGTCCGGAGCAGAAACACCACCACTTCTCACCACCCCACTGCGACTACCTCCACTAAGCCAACCGTGGGTCACTCCTGGACTCTTGCCGTAGCTCCCGGATGGTCTCCTGGCTTCAAGTTTTGCCCTGTTCCAGTACATCAGCCACATCACAGACGGAGTCCACCTCTTAAAACGTAAGTGAGATCACGTCTCGTCCTCGCTGGAAAACCTGTAATGAATTTGCGTCTCACACACAGTGAAATCGAAATCCTTTACCATAGCCTGTAATGCCCTACTTGATTTGGCCCTTCATCTTTATTGCTTTCTCTTTTGAACATACAGTGTACAGATTTTAAGTGTACAGTTTGGTGGGTTTGGCAAATGCACACACCCGTGGAACTGCCGCAATTAAAATACAGAATACTTTCCTTCACTGCAGAAAGCTCTCTTGTGTACTTTTGCAGTGATCTGTCCTGCCACCCACCCCCACCTCTATGACAGAGGTAACCACTGCATTCTAATTTGAAAGATCTCGCAGCAATTTAAACCAACAGTAAATAGAATTGATTAAGAATATCTAATTTTTCTACTTACAAACTAAATGATTCACCCCTCTCAGAAGGTAGACAGAGAGGACAAATCAGCAATATTCGGAACCGCTTCCTTCCACAAAGAAACACTTTAAAGCTCTATCACCTCTTAAGCCAGGATTTCACATAAAGTGGTATAATAGTCATAATTAGCATTTTGCAGTGGTTCCAACATATTCAAGTTTCATTTCCTGATGTGAGCATGTATGCTTACATTTGTGCATAATAAGCATCTTCTGGTTTGAGTTTGCTTTGCTCACTGGAATGTAAATTTAAAAGAATCTAATGTATTCCTTTAATGACAATCATGCTGCTACAAGTAAACAAAATGGATGCCACTGCCCTTAATTTTTAAGCAATACGAATATCTGTAGAGAGAACTACATTCACGCCAGTGCCAAAAAGATTGGCTTTAAATAGGTGCAGATGTTTAAGGTGTTTGTTGTTATAGTTCTTGTTGGTGATTCTTCAGCATGTACCAAAATGCATCATTTCATAAGACTGATTTTGGCAAAGGTATTTATTCCCCTTTAGCTTTGAAGGTTTTTTTATGAGGTACATTACAACTTAAAACGAATGAAGGATTTCAAATGCACCAACTTTATCCTTCTGGATATTTTTCCACGTAGCAAATTTTTCAAAAATAACTTTGATTGCAACCAAGGGTATGTATTAGCCAAGCTCTATGGTGTTCAGCCAGAGATCTCCGAAGTAGCTTGAATAAATTGGGGAGAAGAACCAAAGGATGACAGGACTGGTGGTGGCGTTGAATTCTTGGTGCCCCAGCACCATGTTCCGGAAGTCACTGAGCTTCCAGTAGGATGGAATAGGGGACAGGTTTGGGTCTTCAGCTACCTGTGAATTGGAAGACAGTGGGTGGTTATTCCTGGCAGACAGTATCTGAACTCACTTTTTACAGATCTGTTTCAGATGACTGTTCCATTTTGATGACCCCCTTTCATGGGGAATTCTGAGATGTTAAATAACATTCTGTTGTTTACAGGCAAAGTTGTACCAAATCCATAGAGGAAACAAGTCACATTTACCTGTTTCAAATGCAAACTGATGAGAACAATTTGTTGTATGTGAATATTCGAACAGTTCCCACCAATACACAGTTCAAACCAGTACCTGATAAAAGCATGTTTGCTATTACGACATTTGATGATGAATTCTTAAAACCATCACTCAGGGCATACTGGAACTCAGCAGATTTCTCAGTATTGTCCAAGAGCATGGTCCTGAGAACAGAAGTGCCTATACGAGTTGACTACACAGCCATTGACCTAGTCACACTGAGGTCTCATGTCAACATTGAATTCAACCAGAGAATGTTCAGATAGTTTGTGTATGAGTGTCAAGAGGACATTACAAAAAACAAACCCTACAGATTTAAAATGATTGAGCTTTGAATTTTATCTACTTTTATCTCATAAAGTTCGTGAAACACTTGTAGCATATTATTTGGTTATATACTTCGTGGTATATAGAGTATCATACGGCTTTTGCTACAGAGCCACTCCAAAAACTCAGTGGCTTAGCCATTTTATTATTGGCAGTACTGCCCGGTGGGCCTTTTTCTGGTTCAGGCCAGACTCCTGACCTCATCTGGGTTCACTCATGTGTCTGCGGTCATTTGGTCATTTGGCAGGTTGTCTAGGGCTGACTGGTGTCAGATAAACTTGCCCACAGGTCTGGTGGTTATGGTGCAGTGTGTCAGCTGGAGTAGTGGGGTATCTTGGCTCTCTGATTCTGATCATCCCATAGGCTAGCCCAGCCCTACCCATATGGTGGCACTGGCAGGGGTTCCAAAACCCAGTATGAAAAGGGACTTTAAGTCCCATTTTCAAATTGCATTGACCAAAATATTTGTGGTTAAGCCCAAAGCAAGTTTGGGTGGGGACCATACAAGGTCATAGATACAAGAACAAGTGAAAATTTCAGGACCGTTGTTTCATTAATCTCTCACATATAAAATGTGTGAATTCAATGTTAATAACCTATGGAGAAAATGGAATTAAAAATTGAAGTGTCAGTTTGAAGTACTAATGCCTTTGAATGATATAACTGCCTCTAAGGAAGCAGCTTCTTTGAATGACACCATTGTTTTTTTTCACATCATCCTGTATTGTTAGGGGTTCAGTCATTCCCTAGTCCAGTTTGTTTCCATGTAGAAAGAGCTCCACTAGGATTACACTCTTGGCCTCTCTACAGCCCCTCCACTCTTTGATATTTTCAGGAAGAATCTACTGGGTAGCTCTTTTCTCTTACTCATGTAGATGAAGCTGGCTGAAGACAGCACATGTTCTTTGCCATGAGGTAAAAGCAGAGGGCTGCCCAGTATGATGGGTAGGTGAGTCTGTTTAAGTCTGTAATTTAATATTACAAAGGTCACCTTCCACAGATATAAGCCATATCGTCCAATATGTAATAAAGATGATATTGTTATCTCCTATTTGCCTTAACCTTTTGTTTTATGTCTCATTTGAATCAGAACTTGGTCCCCTTCAAATCCTAATGTTGGTTGTGGGAATATATGAGATTAATCCTGTCCAGCTCAGAGTTGTAACTAATATATGGAATACAACTTGAAAACTTACTTATTCCCTTCTGGTTTCTCAAATGCAGTGTCTGTTGTGCCCTCCACAACAGAATCATCTGGAGCATTTGTTAAAAATTCTTATTTCTGGGCCCCAATCCAGACCTACTGAATTTCTGAGAGTAAGGGTCAAAGAACTGATTATCTTTAACAAACACCCAAAATGGTTATTAATTTTAAATTGCTTTTTAGTTATATAAGGAAAGAAAGTATGTTGTTTTCTTTTTAAATTTTTTTTTATTTTATTGGAATACAGTTGATTTACAATGTTGTGTTCGTTTCACGTGTACAGCATAGTGATTCAGTTATACATATACATATACTCATACTCATTCTTTTTTAGATTCTTTCCTCTTATAGCTTATCACAGAATATTGAATAGAGTTCCCTGTGCTGTACAGTAGGTCCTTATTGGTTATCTATCTTCTATATAGTAATTTGTATATAGTAGTGTGTGTATGTTAACCCCAAGCTCTTGATTTATCCCTCTCTCCCATGTTTCCCCTTCGGTAACCATAAGTTTGTTTTCAATATCTGTTAAGTCTGTCTCTGTTTTGTAAATAAGTTCCTTTGTATCATTTTTAAAATTAGATTCCACATATAAGTGATATCCTATGATATTTTTCTTTCTCTGTCTGACTTACTTCACTTAGTATGATAATCTCTAGGTCCATCCATGTTGCCGCGAATGGCATTACTTCCTTCTTTTTTATGACTGAGTAATATTCCATTGTATATATGTACCACATCTTCTTCATCCATTCCTCTGTCAATGGGAAAGTATATTGTTTTCAAAGTACCACTTCTGTCTTCTCTCCAGATATCAGTATGTCACATTTTCCACCTTGTGTCCTAACCAAGTTAATGACCATTTTTTACTTTAACATGGATCCTTGCAGGCTTTTTCATTGATTTTACATACTATATGTGTATGACCAAGATAGTATTTGCTAGGTTTTTCTACTGTAGAGTTACATCATTTCCCCCTTTCCATATTATACTCTTTTGAAGTGACTCACTAAGTCCAGCCCACATTCAAGGGTTGGGGAGGGAGTGGTTAAGCTCCATCCCCTTGGAGGGGAGGGGGTACCAGCTACAAAAAGTGTTCAGAAGGAAGGTTTGTCTCTTCTCTCCTACTTATTTATTTAGTCCATCATTTATCTGTATCAGTATGGACTCCTGTATATTTATTTTATACTTTGGGTTACAATCCAGTACTATGTTATTTATTTTATTACTCAAATTGTTCCAGCTTTGCCACTGGGAGCTCTTTTAGGTTGGTTCCTCTGTCTCTTTGACAAGCCATCATCATTTGCTTCCTGAGCACATCTTTGAGACACTACAAGATACTCTAGACTCATTTTGTGTTTTCCCCCTTTTGCTTTTATATTTGATAAATTTCTTTATATATTTTAGATGATTTTTCTTTATATATTATAGATGTGTGCTGTATATATATATTTGAAAGTGTTTTTCCCAGTTCTTTGCTTGTCATATAATTTTGATATAATCACAATTATGCATATTTTAAGGGGTTTTTTTGTTTGTGTAAGAAGACCTTTTTTATCCCTTTGGTCATAAAAACATGCTTATATGTTCTTCTAGTAAATTGACAGTCTTGCTTTTACTTTTTCACGTTTAACCCATCTGGAATTTATCTTTGCATATGACATGAAGAAAAGATAACCCTTTATTGTTTTCCACACAGATAGCCAATTACCCTAACATTGTTCTCCACTGTTTGGGATTGTCACTTCTGTCATTTGCTACATTCAGTCTCTTTTCTTCTCCCTTGATCTGCTTGTCTGTTCCTTCATCAGTATCACACAGTTTCAATTACTGTAGCTTTGTTATATGTCTTGATTTCTGTTTGGCCACGGAGTGTCTTAAGTCCTCTAGGTTTGAAAAAAACACTGATCTAATGCAGGGTTTCTCAGCCTCAGCACTACTGACATTTTGGGCCAGGTAACTCTATGCTGTGGGGGCCTTCCTGTACATAAGATGTTTGGAAGCGTTCCTGGCCACTAAGCACTAGATGCCAGTATCATACTCCCCCCAATGTGACAATCAAAACTGTCTCCAGATGTTACCAAGTGTTTTCTGGGGAGTGGGGTCAAACTTGCCCCCAGCTGAGAGACACGGTGGCCTAATTGAGGGACTAATGTGATGGACAAGACTCTTAAAGGACCTACTGTAGATTAAGATTTTCCCGGGTATGGTGATTCTGGGGACACTGGAGAATTGCACTTCCGTGTCTCCTGGAAATTAGGCTTGGATATATAATTTACTTGGCAAATGAAATAGAAGCAAACGTGATACGTGTCCCCATTGAGGAGAAGTACCTAAAAGCCAATGTGCACATTTCGTGTTCTCTCTCTCCTCTGTCATGGAGAGATTGGAAGCATGTGTTATATGTCAATGCATCTTCCAGTGACTTAGTTGAGTAGCACCCCTACTAAGCCAAGTTGACTGTAGTGTAAACTAGAAATGAACTTAATATTTTAAGCCAATGGGATATTTGGATTTTTGTTTTCAAGCATAATTCGGTCCATCCTGACTGACTAGAGTCTGAGCAATAAGAGAAATATGGTGCTGCTACTATACCCTGACTTAACTAGAAAATTATCTCTCTCTTTCTGTGTGTCTTCTGTGCCTCAATTCTGGGGAAAAGTATGAGCAAAAAACTGTCTAGGTAAGTGAGGTTGGCAGAAACTTTTGTTCTTCTTTGTCTGTACTTCCAGATACCAGTTAAGGAACTGGAAACTAAAAATTTTGGTGATGTGGAGAGAGGGTCCTATTCGAATCTCCATTAGAAGCCAAAGCACAGGTTTTCCTGTATCCATTTCATGGTTTCACTTCTGCAGAGGAGCTTCATATAATTGGATGGTCCTTAAAATATTTTATCCCTAGGAAACTCTCAGAAGAAAACAAAGCAGGGTCAAAGGAAAACAGACAAAGGCCTTCCTAATTTCAGGGGGAAAAAAATCAACAGAGAACTGCATTTAGACTTGAAATTCAGTCTAAACTTGGGCTTGCTTTTACCGGTACTTGCTGTTATCAGTACTTCTAAAAACATTTCATGATGTAGTCGTTCATTGTATCAAACCTGAGACCTTGCTTGACGGCCATTTTTCTCCAAGTCTAGGAGATAAATCACATTCAACAAAACGGTACAATGACCTCCTCAGGTTATTTTCTGGTAGGAGTTTACAGTGTTTCACCATGTTCTCTGCAGAGACCTTCATACAGTCATCAAAGTCTTGCAGACTAGAGTATTTACATTTAAATGTTCTGTCTTCTCTGCAAATCATTCCCAATGCCAGTGAGACAGAGTCTAAGGAATTACTTTGTGGAGACTTTGGATCATTCAAAGAGCCTCCAGCTCTCCACATACCCTTTGGAGCCAATGCCCTGGAACGGAAACTCTAATTTTCTAAATTAGTAGGTGTGCACCATTACTCACCACGCAAATTTATTGCCTAAGAAAGCGGAAACAAGTGTAATTGGCTTATGCCAGGTAGAACTCCAGCAGGTGTACAGCTCTCCTGTCCAGCTACATAAACCCATCTCCCTTCAGTTCTTTGGCACCCATTTGCCGGAGACTCCTTATTCATGTCACAATCATTTGCAACCCAGTTCCAAGGGAACCTGCCAGGCAATGTCATTCTCACTTTAAATGACTTTGGTCAACAAATGAACTCAGGTCTATTGTAGAAGGCTTAATGGTATTAAAATTCCAGTTGCTTGAATGTCAGCATTGGCACTTTTGATCACTAATATTGAATAGGTTCTTCATGGATCAAAACATTGGGAGCATTTGTACCCAGGAGCAAGGTAACTTCTTTGAAGTTGTTCCTTGAGTGTTATGGACAACAAAAATGATTTTAATAACAGGAAAGAGTCAAAAAGCTGTCTTTCCGGACTGTCCCAACTCAAAAGTGCTTGGCCCATAGCTGGCTCTCAGGAACCTTCAAGTGGAACACCCAGCTCAGGCCGACATCTTTGATGGACAAAACAGAGACTTGGTGGTTTACAAAAGTATCTGTACTGAGAAAGTGAGTAGTCAAAGTTCCAAATATGCTTTTCTGGAGTGTTTCATACCATTATTTAAAATAAGCCTTCTGTTGCTCTTTTAAATGACGGCATGGAATATCTTCAGTAGGAAGTGTGGAAATGTGACTGGGCATACTTTTATTACAGTAATTATGATGATAGTAGCAAATTTATGGCGTGCTTACTATGTGCCAAGCACCGTATGCTAAGTGTTTTCCTGGATTAACCATGATGGGCTCCATGAAAGCAAGACGTAGCACCCTGTCCCCAGTAGCTGCAGACACATTGTGCTTGGTACTTGGAAGTGTTTCATAAGTACTTGTTGAATGAATAAATTACTACAGAATCCCATTTAGCCTCATTCTATCACCAATTTACCTATAAGGAAATTAGGCTCAAAGGTCACAGCTCTGCAGTTGTTGTAGGAGTATGATTGGAATGCAGGTTGTCCATCCATAAAGCCTATGCTCTTGACCCCTATATGGTGTCCATCTAACCTTTCAATTTTAACCTGCAGAAGAACATAGAAAATTCAGGAAAGGCAACTTCATAAGGATTCACTGATTCCTAGGTTTCCCCACCTTATTCCACTAATTATAGAGGGGCAGTATAAATCTCGTTCCCTTGCCCATTCAGGAAATAAACCTAAGTGCAGGGTAAATAAAGAATGTCATGTCTGGGAAACTAGGATGTGAGGGATTCGAAAATCATAGACATCTTGTGCAACTTTGGGGAGATTTTATTTGTAGTATCACACCAATTATACAGGTCTTTCTATTCACATAAAGGGCTCATGTAATCACTGACTCTTACAACTGACCTCTTCTTGGAAGATGACAAAGAATTCATTGTGCAGGGCTTTATTAGACAATTACAACAGGTGAAAACTTCTGCATTCCTTTTTCATTATGTCTTTGGCACTCCTGGGAACAGGAAAGGCGCTGAGTTGCTTACATACCTGACCAGTGCCATGCAATTTTGAGCCGGCCAGGATAGCTGCTCTTGGGCAAAGCAGTAGAGAAGAATGCCTCCATTGTCAAGCCTGCAGCTGCCTTGCTGAAAGGTAAAGAGGAGGGGAGATTCTAATGCACCCTACATTCCTTGGACCATCACATCAAACCACACGTGGCATGAAAAAGTGCAGATTTCAATTTAGGTAATGTACACGCCGTTGAAGGTTAGCAGAGGACCATGACCAGGCCAATTCATCTTCAGTAGATTAATGTCTGGGTTAGGCAGGTATGTCATAAAACATGGCCAATGCAGGGAGACACACCAGGCTTGCCTCCTCTAATGCACTGCAATGCTGGCCTGTAAGAGAGCTTTGATACTTGTAGAGCTATTGCTTTTAAACCTTGCCTCTGACCCAGATAATGTCAGAATGTCTGAATGCCTGTGATCCTCTTGTTCCACAAGAGCATCCCTAATGTAATGCAAATGCACATTGTAGGGGAAATTCCAGCTGAGAAAATGAGGCCTTATGTTTCTAAAACCATATACATGTCAATAGCCCATTATTCTCCTGTTTTAAATGTAATTGCAGCCCAGTTTTGAATGAATTCCTGAAATAATAAAATACATAGAGTAGCAGTCCCTGACTCTTGCAGTTATTTTATGCCTGCTCTTCCTCCCGCTGTCCCTCCCCAGCCTCGAGAAGCAAGCAGAAGTTGTGGAGAAGGAAGGAGAGGAGAGAGAAAAGTGGAAGTCAGGTCCCTTGCCTTGAATGTGTTATCAGAACACTATGTGCAAAGAAAATAGGCCGCATTACAACATTGGTGCCTCTAAACCCTTTATATAAATGTATCGTGCATGGTCCAGTTTTGCATGACAAATCATTTCCAGGCAATTAAGAATACTTATAATTGTTTTCTTTGGTAGGAACTTCCTTCAATTTCCAATTTTCCTTTAAAGCTAATGTTTCCTGTAAAGCCTCAACAGCAATCACTTGGAAAGAACCCTTCAGAATGGCTTTCTTTCTTAGTCATGGGAGCTGTCTTGCCTCCTCTTGATAAATTTAACATGTGTGTAGTACAACCTTTATCACCAGAACCGGTGGATTTAAAGAGACCATTATTTCATTTGACTGCCCTCCTCTCTACCCTGTCCACCGACTTCCCACCATCTCCTTTTCTCAGGAATTGTCTGAAAAATACTTCTTGTATGGTTAAAGGTAACAGAAGTTAATTTTACAGCTGAGAGACTCATAGTGATCCTCCTAGTGTTCTCTCTTTACAAGGTAATTGAGACCATCTTCTCATTTTAATAAGTAAAATTAAGATGTCTTGACTTCCTGGAACACAGGTGTGAAACTTACCAGAAAGATTCCCCAAAATAGCAAGTGGGACCATCTTAGAAAATGAAATGGAGTGTTATTCAGTGTATCCTTGCACGTTTGTAGGAATTCTGACTTCTCAATTCCTTTTAACTTTCAAAAGAGCAGTGAAATATGATTTTTTAACCTTAAAAAGTTCTTGAACTCAACTGTTCCTTTACCTGTGGGTTAATTTTTACAAGGGGAAGATCACTGTGGTCCAAATTCTTCCCACGATTTCCTACAGGAAAACACTTTTGGGTGATCCCTGTGGTTCTTTGGCCCAAAGTCTTCAAATCTGTTTTCTGTTCTTTGAGACCCTGAGTTGCATGATGAAGTGTATCACCCTCTGGCAGAAAGAGTCTATTAAGTTTATCATTTTGAATGCTTTTTACTACATGTAACAAAATACTCAACCAAAAGTTGCTTAAAATAGAAGACACTTATTGCTTCCAGAACAAGAAGCCCAGAGAAGGTGATTCCTGAGTTGTGTTGGGATTTAATGATATCCCTAAGGGCTCTGGTCTTCCCAAGCTTCTGCTCTGCACTTCCACCATTAGGTGATGAGATCTCCCTTGATGGTTGCCGATGTACGAATCATCAGAGTTTTTTGAAACCACATTCCGAACAGAAGAGGGGAATTGGAGTGATGGCTGAAAAGAAAAAGCCTTTCTTCTTCATACTTCTGATATCACCCCATCGGCCAAAACTGGCTCCTATATCCACATCCATAGCAATAACTGGCAGAGGGGAAGGAGTTACCTATGATTTACGTATGACAACAGGAGGAGCCTCCTGGGACAGAGCACCTTGCTATGAAACAAAACTGTTTTTTTTTTTTTTCCTTTAATAAGAAAGAAAGGTGGAATGGTAGACACCTTATAATATTTGTCGCATTAAGGGACAAAAGGAGTAAAGTACTATGTCTTCTTCCAATTAGCCATTTTGATTCTTACTGTTAAATTCACTGCCCTTTCAGGTAGATGCAGAGACTCTTAATCAGATTGAAAAAACCTTGAGAATGCAATCTGGTTAACAGGCATTTCAGTCTTCAGTCAGTCAGAATCAACTTTCTGCTCCATTGGGGGGAAAAAAATCTATAAAATACTTGCGTTAAGTAAGACACTGGTTTGTTTTCTCTGGACCTGTTTGGCATTGCAAATCAGAAATTGCTTTGGAAAACTAGTTAAAGTTGGTTGTATAGAACTTTGATTATATGTTTCAATAGAAATTATCAAAAATTATGATTGGTCTTCTAGCCAGCCCCCCAAACTCTATACCTCCCAGGAGATCCCTGGGGTATACTGCTGACTCTACCCCTGCACTTACTTACATCTTAATTGTTTCCTGAACGATAGTTACACGTTAAGCAGCTATAAGTCTTGGGTCACCTGTAAAAAGTGCTTGGAATTTACCCCCAAATTCTGGTGCTATGCCAAACAATTTATGTCCTAAAGCAATCAAATCAATCCTTTGCTATAGTTAAAACGTATTTCTTTGATGTCTCAGTGAGCTCATCCTTAAGTATTTGAAAGAGATGCAGTGCCCTTCCTGCAATTGTCACTTGGCTCAGAGCCATGTGGATTTGCTGCTTCTGATCGTGTAATCCACATAATCAAAAGTTTTTCCACCTCAAGAGTCAGCCTGTTCCATTTTATTATTCCATGTTGATTGCATCAGCCTAGGAACAATGGATGCCATGTGGCACCCCTTGCTTTGGTAGCACTCTTTTGGTGGTCAAAAATATGAGTTTTATTTGTTTCTTTGGGGGCCTTATTTATTTTACATAGTTTTAAAATAAAGGTTGAAAGTTTTAAGGATATTTACAGGTTCCTTTTTATCATGAACAAAATCCTGATTGTATAATGGAATGCTTTGAGAATCTGTTAGAAAGCCTTGGCTACCAGTTAATAGGCATCTGAAAAACAGTGGCCCCAACATCTTCGGGGTTATTGTTCCCTATCATAAAAGAGCTCCAAAGAAAGCCCAGAACTAATATCACGGGCATTCAGTGCATGTGAATTTCTTCTCTATTTCTGCTTCAATTTCACCAGTTCTGTCCTCCGGTTCACAGTAAAGAAGTGGAGTACGATGAGAGTGGAGGATGAAGAGTCGCCAAGGAAAAGGAAAGGGGTCGGAGAAGAGGGGAATCCTCATGGGCACAGAAGGAAGGCTAGGGTGGCATTTCCTGGTAGCTAGAGGTTGTAAAATTATATTGTTAACAAGTAGGGTGGGCTGCCCATCGTGGAGTCCTCAAACATTATTTAGTGAGGTGTTACCGAGAACCTTGGCGCTTTCATCTTTCTTTAATCTATATCACAGATTGTATTCATAGAAATTCCATCTCTTATCTGTTTCTCATCAAGCTGACTTTCTGTCAATGTTTGTAATCCTAAGGATAGACAAAACTCAACTTAGCTTCACTTTAGTCTGCAGGGGGAATTATTTTTTGCAGGTAAAAAGTCTCTTTAGGTCTTTAAGTCTATAGTAGTTGATTAGTCCCTGAAGTAGAGAAAATTAAATTTTGTGGTTGAGACCCAGCGTACTTGGATGGTTTCATAATACAATGGCCACCGTCCAATGGCTGACAACCAAGAACTAAGGTGCACTCTGTACTTTACTCCCTCGTGCAACACCTGAAAATCCTGGGGTGAGTCAAGCAGCAAGTTAATGCTCAGACAACCCTCACCTGCAAACCATGCACAGTATAAGGAACTCATTTTAATGGTTTTTGGCTGAAGTCATAGGGGATAGGAATACAAAGAATGGCCATGATGGAATCCTGGGAAGTGCTGAAAGCCCCTTAGTTTGTGGTATGTTTTTCCCCTTTCCAGTTTCTTGTTACCTTAACTGTGCTTAAAAGACAGTGATTTTTTTTTCTTCCAAATTCCAGGCTGTACAAAGGCCAAATTGAACACTGAATAGCAAAAAAATAAAATAAATCTTCTGAATAGTTGTATATATGAAGGGACTCTTTTGGAGAGCAGCATTTGGAATTTAACTGTGTCTGTGGAGCCCCTCTGGTCCTAGGCTGAGATTCCTTTGCAATGGACAATCCAGTGATTCATGACTCCACATATTGTCAAGTTGATGAGAAAAACCAAATAGGCAAAAATACCACTTGCAAACAGATCTTGGATTTTTTTCTAAGTCAAATCTGAATCTTTTTTACAGATACTAAAACGTTTGGTTTGATGCTATGTGCTTGTGTTCCCAAAGAAATCCCTGGAGAAAAGTCTTGGTATTTTAATTTGTTTATAATGGGTGTGGGTAGTGGGTTAGGGACAGAGATTGAAAATAACAATCCAAAAACAACAGAGATAGAGGATGTGGATATGTATTCATTTCCTATTATTGATGTAACAAATTACCACACACTGAGTGGCTTACAATGACACAAAGGTATTATCTGACAGTTCTGGAGGTCAGAAGTCCTAAAGTCAAGGTATTGGCAGGGTTGCATTTCTTCTGGAGGCTCCATGCCCTTGCATTTCCCAGCTTCTAGAGGCTGTATTCCTTGACTCACGACCCCTTCCTTCATCTTCAAAGCACATCACTCTGCCTTCTGCTCACACCTTCTTTCCCTCTGATTTTGACACTCCTGCCTTTTTCTTATATGGACCCTTGTGATTACATTGGGGCCACCTGGATAATCAAGCACACTATTCCCATCTCAAGATCCTTAATCACACCACCAAAATCCTCCCCTTTTTTTTTTCCCATATGAGGTAACATATTTGGAAGTTCTGGGAATTAGAATGCAGACATCTCTGGGGGCCATTATTCAGCTACCACAGGATGTTTTAAGCTAAACTTTCTAATTAAATTGCTCATTCTGGGATGTGTGATATAAATTCCTTTTCAACAAGGGATGGGGTGTGTGCTGTCTCTATACCACTGTGAGAATTCTTTTCTAAAACTCAGTTCTGAGATGAGAGTGGTTTTGCTACCAGTTCAAAAAACTTTAAGAGCTTCCCATAATGTAAAATAAAATGCAGATATGTGCTTAGCAAACCATTCATCCAAAGTTTTTCCCATATGGTCCCAACTCCATGCTATTATTTCCATTTAAACTGCTCACTCACCCTGTGGTGCATTTTCTTCCCCGTGAACCCTAAGCGACTCCCTCAGCCAAGTCTTCCACTATGTGATCAACATGCAACCCATTCTACAAGAACTATTTTGTATCCCATCAACCTCCGTAAAGTGTTTCCAGATACAGCTAAATTTGGAATGATCATTATTAAAATAAGAAATCCAAAGGTTTTTCAATGACAAAGAGATTTCATATGCATGATGTCATTTGTTTTCAAAGCCTCTTAAGATTAATTTACTTCATTTCCAGATGAAGAATCTTAGTCTCAAAGAAGTTAGATTGCTTGGTGAAACCTGGGACCTCTGAAGCCATCTCTCTCCTTGATCTTTTCCTTCAAACTTTGTTTCCTTGTCATCATATTTGCTGCAGACTGTTTTGTATCACAGTTGTTTGTACTTGTCTGTTCATTTCTGCCATTCTGTAGGCTCTGAGAGCAGGAGCCGTGTCTTTCAGTTTTGTATTCCATTTAGACTCCAAGAAAAAGAACTATCATTTATTGAGTGCTTATTGTATACCAAGCACTTTTCACTTTTTTATATTATTTGTACCTCACAATTACTTTGTGAAAGCAGTGTTATTATTTTCATTTGATAAATTAGGGCATTGGAGGTTAGAAAAATTTCATAAATTTCTCACGGATGCACAGCAGCTCGGCCTGATTCTCAAACACACATTCTCTCCATGTACCCTGCTGCATACCCACTCAACACATTTTTGTTGAAGGGAAACAAATATCACTATAGTGTAACTATTGTGAAATATCTTTCCCTCAGGGAAATAGTAAGGTAAATGTGGAATATGCCTTAAGGTGAAGTTCCAGGAATACTTTCTGAATGCCAAAAACCACCACGGGAAGAAGGAGAACTTTGTGAGTCCACCTTATACTTCGAGGCCATCGAACTATCCTCCCCTATCAGAAAACTGACGTTTGAAGCCAAAGCTTGCTTAAGAGGCATGATTTTTTACCCTTTGGTACATAAAAAGTACCTTACACTCAGTTAGCCAGGAGAAGTGATTTCAGTTTTATTTCTGGACAATTGAGTAACACTTTGGTATGTGATTCACTGCCAAGTGGACGCCGTTGTTTTCACACAGCTGTAGTTAGGGATGGTGAGAGCTATTTACTGGGAAAATGATAATGCAAGTGGATGTTGTACTGAACCCAAGGGCAAGATCATTTCTGTTGTACTGTTTCACAGGATTGCAATTAGAGTCTGTTTGGTCAGCTTATTGGTAGAGCCTATGTGTTTGATGCTAATTCACAGGACAAAGTTATAGAAAAAAAAAAGTTTACATTTTAAATTAAATGGGGTAAAGGTTCAGACCCAGTCAATTCATATTTTTCAGATTCAGAGTATACTTTTCAACCATATAGAATGTATTCTTTCCTTTGGACTTACTTAACTGAAATGTTCATACTTTGACTCAGTAATCTCATTCCTGGGAATGTACACGAAGGAAATGTTTTAACATAAGAAAAGAAGCAATAGGCCTATTTTTGCAATATTATTTGTAATCACGAAACACTGGAAAAAACCTAAATGTCCAGCAGTCAATGAATGCCTAACAAATTATGGCACGTCCTCTTAAGGGAGTCATTATGCTGCAGTCAAATCATAATTATGAAGGTTATTCAATTTACAAAACCGTGTAGCAATATGGGAAATGTTGATGGTGCACAAGTCAGTGAAGAACTAGATTGCAAGTTTAGCCAAGGTGTCTCATTTTATGGTTTGGGATGCAATTCACATACCTTTGTCAGGTGCCTCTGGCCAATAATGTCATAAAGTCCAGGCTCGGCCACCAAGTCCTCAGCTCTCTCCTCATAGGATAACCAGAGATTCCCAAACATATTCCAGTGACTAAGATATGGGAGAAGTCTGTTCTACTTCAGTCATCCCTCCTGGCGCTCCCGAAGCTGAAGGTGGCTGCCTTCTGAATATAACACAGTCTTTTCTGGCCATGTCCAAATGAAAGTAGCTGAGGGGAAGCATCCTGCTCCAGCAGATGTCAGAGGCACTAAGGTGATGTTTACTCTTCCATCACATGTGACAGTGGAAACTCCCCATCAAAATGAACAGAGCCCTTGGTCTCCAAATGCTGTTCATTATCTCACCCACCCATGCCCACAGGACATGAAGATGCCCCAGAGTAGTGGACTCAGGAAGGTTTCCGGTGTCAATTCCTTCATAATCCAGTGTTGATGGAGAAAGGGGCTATAGTGCAATCGTGGCTGACTTGGAGAAAAGCCTCCTGGAAACCATGGAGCCAAACTGTCTCCAGGAGAAAATGGAGGCTATGGGAACCAGTGCTGCTTCTAAAGCGGAGATGATTGAGAATTGCTGAATACCGAGGAAACTCTGAGACATCCAGGTGGCAAGGAGGTAAATACTGTTCTCAGGATATAGCTTCATTCCCCTGCTCTGGTTCTGACCATGAAATCCCCATTGGAGCCCTCTTCTAATCATAGCACGTTCTTCAGTGGAAGTCTAATCCCTATGTAATGCTCACCTAGGAGAAGTCATCATTAGGAGCCTGAGCCCCAGGTATACAAGTCCATTGCACATTCAGCTCTTTGTTCACATACACAGGCAGTCCCTTCCTGTGGAACAAGACTGAAACAGGACGAGTTCCTCCCTAATGTAGAACCAATGTACCCCTTCCGCTCTCCATCTTTGCTCAGACCAGGAAGACTTTTGGTTTCAGCTCTCTTATACTTTTCACCTGTCTCTACCCTCACAGAAACAAGGTTTTAGGAACGTACAGTCTTTAGGCCTTGGTTGTAGCTAACTTAACCCACCTGATAGAGCTCCCTTTCTCCAAATCTCTGGAGACAGATGTATAGCACAGAATTAAAGTCTAGAAAAACCAAGAAATCACCGATTTTACAACTCACCCAATGTTTAAATCTTCCAACTTGATCCAGAAGCCACTTCAAGGGAGCAAAAGGGAAGAAGAAGGAGAAGAAGAAGAAGGAAATGAGAAGGGGGGGTCTCTGCTACGCAAATTATGAGCGACTCCATGGAGGGAAAAAAGAAATTCTCCAACTGGAGCAACTCCATTGTCAGCCTTAGTGGATGTAGGAATTCTGCCTCCTCCACACACCCCAGAAAAAATTCTGAGAAAAAGAGTTTTATTACTTTAAAATAATTCTGAAAACCTCTGGTCTGTAGTATGCTTGTACATCGTCATTACGTATTTATGTATGTATTAAATTATGGCATCCAAAACAGAACGACATCACAACGTGACCCATTAAAAATAATAGTGGCCCTACGGATAATACCCTCAATACTTGACTCAGAGGGAGTTTTTTGCTTTGTTTTCTTCTTCTTGTTAGTTTGTCATTGTCATTGGTTTGCAGCCACAAAACTTGTCTTCCTACCCCTGTATGGAACAGTTATTGAATGAAACTGCCCCCTGGGAAGAGGTGTAAATGTGTGTGAAGCAGTGCCTTTTAGCTTAGAGCACACCTCAGAAGAGCCTCAGCTGTGAACCTTCAGCAGGAATGCTCACAGTGGCTGGAAAATGGGAGTCTTAATCCCGGAAGGGGCCTTGAAACACAGTATGTCCTATAGTTCACACCTCGCAGCCCTTAGGTCCCTTAGTTTCATAAAATAAATTTGCTCCGTCTGGGACCAGCTCTTCCAGGATTCTAGCTGGTCTCTTTTACTGGGGAAACTTACAGGAAAAGGAGAGTGAACTAACTGGGCCTGATCCTCAGCTTTTTCTGTCCTCCAGCTACAGGAGATGAGAGCCTCTTTAAATGCTACCAAAGTGCTCTGGTTTTCACAATTAGCCTTAAATTGGTGGTAAAGTACTCATAAGCATTTATCATACTTCTTCCAATGCATTGGTTGTTCCACATGAGAGCCATCTAATTTCTTAGTTGTTATAAGAACTACCCTCTCCTGTCCTCACATACTTAAGGTTGAATGCCAGTGATGTTGCACCAGCCAATGTATTTCCTCCCCTCCCAGTTCAGCACTGGTGAAAGTTTTAAGGATTCTACTGCTACCATATCCCTGGAGCTATCAATATTGCATGTATGTCCAGTGGTCAAGTCCTCATTGCTAGCCAGACAGACATAGATACAACTTCAAAATCACATTCGGCGTCTGCTTTTAAGGACTACTGGCACTGCTGAAGCTTGGGAGCCCTAGGAAATAGACTCTAAGATGGAGATTTATATGCAAGAAGTTAATTGAGGAATGCTCTTGGTAGTAACAGCTGTCAGGAAGTCGGGGAAGCAGGGCTGGGCATAGGAACAAGTTGAACCATGATGCAATTCCAACAGGGAATGCTGAAGTGGGGATGGTCCTTCAGAGAGGTCCCAAACTGAGGCAACTGTAGCCCCACATGAGCCGTCATTGGATGTGGGCTTCCTCTCTTCCTGAAGAGAGGAAGCATAACTTTCAACAGCCCCCTTCAGCAGAGAGCAAAGCTTAGGGAACTTCTCAGTTGTGAGACATTACCCATCCCTCCCAGAAGCTGGTGAAATGAGGGGCTTCATTCTTGTTGGGGGGATTCCAGTGGTATATAACAGTATCTACTATAGCATCCATCTCATTCTTGCACTTTTCTACAAGGATGTCATCAGTGACTGAAATCACTGGTGATCTCCACTTAAAAGGATGGAGATTGAGAGTTTGGGATTGACATGTACACACTGCTATATTTAAAATAGATAACCAGCAAGGACCTTACATAAATAAATAAATAAATAAATGGACAGAGAGATGGTAGTCTAGTGAAGAGCGTTGAAAACACTCTGTCAAATAGTCACATGAAGATAGAGAAGTTTCAGAAAACAAGACTCAAAAATCATATTTATGAAGAATGCTTAGTCCAGCACTCTAAGAGGAGGTAATGGTCACCAGAGCCTTGAAGGGTTCTACCACTAAAATTAGTAACCAGTTGCTCATCATTACCCTAAGAAAACAAAAGATATTGAAGTATCAGGAATTTCAACCCAAGAAGTAGGAAAAGTTACAAATAATGAAGATTGGATAACGTCACATTTAATACTAGGAGAGATTATTGAATATTTTGGAGATATTGAAAAATTAAGTCTATTTTCATTTGTGTGTTTGTACTGTTACCTAATAGCTACCATCTACTGAGTGCCTACTCAGTAAATTGAATGAGATATTAGCCTAGGCATTTAATTATACCATTTTAATTTATATGCTCTTCCTGCATTTTGCACATGTAATTTAATTCCCACACACTCTAGGATATGTACTAAAACACTTCCTCTGTTGGCTATGGGAGCATATTATAGAATTAAGTAAAAATAAAAAGCTTTGGGGCTTCCCTGGTGGAGCAGTGGTTAAGAATCCACCTGCTAATTCAGGGGACATGGGTTTGAGCCCTGGTCCGGGAGGATCCCACATGCCGTGGAGCAACTAAGCCTGCTTAGCCTGCGTTCTAGAGCCCGTGAGCCACAACTACTGAGCCCATGTGCCACAACTGCTGAAGCCCATGCACCTAGAGCCCGTGCTCTGCAACAGGAGAGGCCACCGCAATGAGAAGCCTGCGCACCGCAGCAAAGAGTGGCCGCCACTCACCTCAGCTAGAGAGAGCCCGTGCACAGCAGTGAAGACCCAGTGCAGCCAAAAATTAAAATTAAAATTAGATGAAAAGACAGCCCTCAGAATTGGAGAAAATATTTGCAAACGAATCAACATACAAAGGATTAATCTCCAAAATATATAAACAGCTCATGCAGCTCAATATTAAAAAAAACAGACAACCCAATCAAAAAATGGGCAGAAGACCTAAATAGACATTTCTCCAAAGAAGACATACAGATGGCCAAGAAGCACATGAAAAGCTGCTCAACATCACTAATTATTAGAGAAATGCAGATCAAAACTACAATGAGGTGTCACCTCACACCGGTCAGAATGAGCATCATCAGAAAATCTACAAACAACAAATGCTGGAGAGGGTGTGGAGAAAAGGGAACCCTCTTGCACTGTTGGTGGGAGTGTAAATGGATACAGCCACTATGGACAACAGTATGGAGGTTCCTTAAAAAACTAAAAGTAGAATTACCATATGATCCAACAATCCCACTACTGGGCATATACCCAGAGAAAACCATAATTCAAAAAGACACATGGACCCCAATGTTCATTGCAGCACTATTTACAATAGCCGGGTCATGGAAGCAACCTAAATGCTGATGGACAGACAAAAGGATGAAGAAGATGTGGTACATATATACAATGGAA